>NC_139172.1:15000-1286000 GCF_965202585.1 Thalia democratica | reverse complement strand
TCGGGAGCAAGACTTCCTCCGATAGGAGGAAGTCGCAGCGGGAGAACTTATGCACAAATATCGAAAGCTGTCCAATACCATTTTAACTCAAAGCCGAACCACTTCTTAAACCATAGTATCATACTTCTATATGATTTGGCGATTAAGCTTACTACCTACGACTTAAGCGTGGTTAGGCTTTCAAGAAAAAACGGTTAGCAAAAGATTATAAAAGAGCAAAATTTGAAATTTATAAAGATGTTTGCCGAAAAAAAAAGAAGGAAAATTCCGAGCGAAGCGAGAAAAATAAAACAATCGAGCGAAGTGAGATATTACACCGCCTACTTAATTTTTTTTTTTAATCAAATCAACGCCAAAAAATTTCAATTTAGGGAAAATCCCCAAATCAAAAATAAATTCACGTGGAATATTATGGACTAAATGAGACACCTATAATTTGTTAAAAATTTGAATATTTACATGTAATATTCACAAAATTATCAAAATAAATACTAATTTTGAGAGATGGGCTGGTATTAGGTGTAACACAAAACGTTATTTATATGGAAAATTGTTTTTAGTCTACTTATTTATTAGTATATTATACTAATTACTTTCTACTAGTTAATAAAATTTAAAAAGTGGAAAAATTCGCAAAAACTGGAATAAAAAAAGGTGGCTGCTGAGAAAAAATTCCGAGCGAAGCGAGGAAAAGAATATTAGTAAGCGAATCGAGATAATTCCCAGCTAATAAAATTTAAAACTTCAATTTATGGAGTGAGACGTGTAAATTAACGTGAGACGAAAATGAGGCGTCTTAATATTGTGAAGAAAATATTTTTTAAGTTGGTGTAGTTTATATAAAAATTTAAGTGGCAAAATTCCTCTGATCACGTTTCATTAAAATAAAAAAATACTTTATAATTGTATTATGTAAAATGTGACGCGTATTGTAGACAAAATATTTACTTAAATTACTTATTCTACAAATATAGTATTTTATCCGTATAAGTACTGCTAATGTTTATTGTTATTCCGATAGCACTACAATAGAGAATATTTATAATTGTTTATAAACTAAAAATGGTTATTTATAACTAAATATTTAAACATTTAGCAGGAATAAAAATTGACATGGGCAAACCAATATGCGTGAGAGACAATATGTAACCTTATATATTTAAATTAAGTTATTTAAATAAAGTTATGCTGTACTTTCTATTGGTGATGGTAACTAAGTAACTTCCGTAGAGTCATAATTTAGTACTTAATTTCCAACTAATTTCCCTATATTGTTATAAATTAATTGAATAGAAACTAAGTTTGAAATAGTTTGTCTTTAACGTTAATTTTCGCGTTTATAGTTTTTAAAAATACTTAACATTTTCTTATCTATTTTCAAACTAAAGGTTAATTCATTAATAATTTTATAAAAATCCGAAAGGCACATAATGACGTAACCAGTGGGTAGCTAAGAAACATAAAAACTTAAATTGAAAATTTATAATATGTTTTGGTTTTAAGAAAAAAATTTTGAAAATTTATATTATATCTATAAAATTTTACATAGTTATTCTGCTGTTTTTTAAATAAAATTGATAAAACAATTCTTAGTTCTTTAAACCTTAAACTTGAGAAAGACATTAAAAGATACATTTGTATTAAATTAAGACTTTACAGAAGAATTTAGAAGATTACAGAAGTTATTAATGTTAGCCTACTTTCCGTTGACTAATATTAGATTTCTTCTAAATTTTTATGTGCTAATATACCTATATTTAAAGATAACTATTTGATATTTCTTTACACTAATTTTAATTAGTTACTTTTACTTGCGGTATTATTAGTTTAACTAGTAAAAAAAGTTATCTACAATTATTGCAAGAATTATTTTTATTTATCACTTAAATAATCATCTATTTACCTAAATTTAAGATATTTATAGTCTTAGGCTAACAAATATAATATTTAAAATTTCTTCTTTAAAAACTTAACTAACTTGTTTTTGCAGCATCACAAACAACAAGATCCAAGAAAGAGAATCTATTCAAGATAAGCTCTATTTTAGGTTATCCAAATTGTAAGAAGAATGATTGAAATCAAAGAAGAATTTTAAGAAGCATCTTGAATCTCAACCAACGAATGCAAAGTAAATCAATTGAACAACCAAAAATGTGTGTTTAGTTGAGGCTTTAACAAGACAGATCAAGAGATCACAAAATTGCAGATGACTATTTGAATAAAATACTTAAAATTTATCTAAGAATTTTAAACGAGGACTTTTGACCTTTTAACAAGTCTTCAAATAAAGTTACCTTAAACATCAATGTCTTAAAATCAATGAAGATCAGTTTTAAATGTTTAAAAGACTTTTGGAAATTATTTTATATTAACTACAAACAGCAATTAGACTTCAATGGAATTCAAAATCTATGTGACATGTTGTCATACTCGGTTAAATAAAATTGAAGGGTTCCAGCGTCTAGAATTTTTGCTAAATGAGCGGGTTTAGGCGCGAATCTGCTTTTTATACTGATTTCTGAATGATTATGACGTTTTTTCGCACTTTAGTTATTAAAAGCAGAGACGATTTATACCAGGGATTTAATTAAATTTTGATAATTAAACTAGAGTTAAAAGTATATGAATTTTTTCAATCTTTTATATTTTTACTTTTGGTTATATGAAAATAAAAACTTTTTCTATACATTAAAACAAAGATTTTAGTATTACTATTTCAAATTCAAATTGTTTGTTTAGTATCATTATTTTTGTCATCACTATTTATTTTAATTTGTATCATTACGAGCAGCTATAAATTTCTTAAGTTTACGATTCGTAAATACATTGTTTTCGATTATTTTGAAATAAACTTAATGTATTGAACTTTTTTTTATTTACTAAGTTTCTTAATTTTCCTTTTATCCTGACTAATAAATTCATCAATTAAATAATTCAATATTTGCTATTATAGTTATATTCAACAATAAACTTTTACTTATATATTTATTTTATTTTATTTTTAAATAGCTATATATCTTACTAAACAACATGATTTATATGTTTGTTTTATGTATACTAACTACTTTTATTTATATTGATTTATTTTTTAACAATAACTGAGTTTTTATAGTAAATATTTTATATTTTTCATTATCATGTTTTACATAATTGTTACTCTCATTAATATATGCCATGTAAACACTTACATAATATTTGTCAATATAGTAACTAACTGCTAGTAAGTATTTTGAAAATTATTTATAAAGCAAGCTACTACAGAATGCAATCCATGACAACAACACCAACAACTTTTACATTGAAAGGTAGAATGAACTTTAAACAAAAGCAGAAGATGTACTAAAAGGCAGAAGGAGAAAGAAAAGCAAAACATCAACAAGCAGACAAGTAAAGACAGAGATACACAAGTGTAGAACAATTGAACAACGGACAAGGTACAAAAAACAATTTAACATTTAGTATAAGAAGTTATCACATGCCAATGTAAGTCAATCTCAATTCCAACATCAAACTATTTAAGTTAAATACTTTTCACTTTATAAATAATTACAATTTTAGCTTAGTTATGATATGTTATTATATTTAGAACTTTATTTAAACAATTATGATTACAACAATAAAGTTCACTAAAAGTTAGTAAACTACCTTACTAACAACTGAAATGTTTGATTTATAAGTGCATTTTAAATCTTAAATGTAAAAATTTAATAGCAAACAAATATGATTCTATATAAAGTTGTTATTAAAATAAAGCATACCATACTCTTAAAACATCAAACTTATAGACTAACTACATATTTAAGAAAAATAGAAATTAAGCTTAAAAACTTAAAATTTACCTTTTATAAATCCTTTCTGATAATATATTTTGTTTAATAATTTTTCTGTTTTCAGTAACTGAAAAACACAATATGAAAGCAAAATCTAAGTACATACTATAAACAAGGTCAATGAGAGAGAACACATGCTAGCTAGTACACAAGTATTTCAAATATTTTTCACAAATATATGAATACTCAATCTTTACTTTCTACCACTGGTTAAAAGAACTATGATAAAGGTAAATTGTATTTATTTTTAATTTATTTTTTCAATATTTTTTTAACACTGAACTATTATAGTTAACATTTTATATATAAGTAGATACATTGGTTATCATATAATAGTTATGTTTTAACTTGTAAGTTACCTTGATGTGATCAATTTTGTGCATTTTGTTTAATTTTTTGATTAAACTACTTCTTTATTTTGAATTATTAATTTGTACAATGGTTTCAAAAATAATAGAAACAAATATTTAAATAAGTATTATAAGTTCACTTAGAACATTGATTTTGTTATCAAATAAATCATTTGACATAAAACAGGTATTACATGTTTTTTTATATTAACTATTTATAACAGTTTAATGTCTGTATTTTTGTTACATAGTAATTATTTTTTATATTAACTTATTAATATTAATAACTTTGATAAATTTCAAAGTTTGTCTTATTATTATACATATATTTATCATAACTAATAACATTTTTGGTTTGTATTCTTGAACATATTTATAACTTTCAATAAATTACTACATGTTACTATTAAATAAATAATCTTATATTGTTTTTACTCTGTTGCTTAAACTGGTTTTAAATAACATGAGTATAACACTAAAAATAACAGTAGTAATATAATATTTACATGAAACGTGTTTTATAATTTAGATTTTTTAGTTCATACTTAACTCTTTTTGTCATTTTATTTTTTAAGTTTTAAAAACAATGTTTAAGTAATTTAAACTTTGTCTTGTTTAAAATTTTTGTGTACCATCTATTTATACAACTTGTTTGTTTGAAATTTATAAAATATTTTTTAAGCAATATATTGTAGTAATATAATTTTTATAGTTTTACAATTTATGACTATCTGTTAATGCATTTTCATAGAATTAATTTTATTGTAGTTTTTGTTGTCTGTGAAAATCTTACAACTTGAACTTATTTTCTTATCACTTATCTTAGTACACTTATCTTAGAAGTAGACCATCATTGGTTGTTTGTAGTAGTAATAGTTGAATAACAATTTATTAATACTACACCTTCAGTTTTGATACATCTCTTGAACATTGATTACAAATAATTACTCTACAACAGATTGTATTAATCTGTTTTATTGTTTGAAATCCACTCAAAGTAAAATTGCCATATATAGTTTGTACCATGTAGAAAGTAAAAATGGTAATAAGTTACAAGTACTTAGGAGTAATAATTGATAATAATTAAGTTGGGAAGAACATATTGACATGGTAAAAAGTAAATTATTAAAGAAAATTGGTGTTCTTTATAAAACAAGGTCCTTTTCATATAAAAATAATTTATAACTATTTTCTAATTTATTTTTTATGAGCCATATAAGGTTTGGTCTGTAATGCTGAGGCAAAACTAATAAAAAAAACTTATTGAAATTAATGTACTCATAATGAAAGCATTCAGGTGCATTCACTATAAATAGTACAACGAAAGTGTAATAAACTTGAAAATAACAATAAAGATATTAAATTTTGAAAATTTATTCAAATATTAATTAGGAGTTTTTATGTTCAAATTTTTCAATAGTTTATTACCAGTAAATTTTAAGTGTTTCATTAAAAATATAACTAAAGTACGAGCCATTCAACATGATCCTCAAACACAACTTTTTTCTTACCAAGATTTAAAATCAGTAATGTTTATAAATTACTAGCTTATCAAGGTAGTAAGCTTTAGACAGACCTTCTTAAAAATTTATAAGACAAAACCATCTTGCAAGGTTTCAGGTTGAACTAAAGTATAATTTATTGAATGATCAACTAAATAAATATAATTTACATAAATGAGCAGGAACTTTATTTATTAATAAACAGTAGACTATTATGGTTTATCTTCTGAATAGGTATTTATATTTTTTGAGTATATTAATTGAGTTTTAAAAACATTAGTCCATTCTAGTTTATAAAAAATTTTAATAGTCTACATTTTATCTGTGTAAATAAAATTATCAACTTCTATGTATATTTTTGCCAAAATATAAAGCTAAATGTTTAAACCTTAAGCTGAAATTACTGATAAAGATTCAAAGTAGTAATAGGTTGACTTGTATTATGTTTATATTGTTTTTCATTAATTGATGAACATTATTTTTAATTTTTATTTTAAACTTATAACTATTATAGGTGTTTTGTTTTAGGTTTTCATCATTATTTTGTTGTTGTTAAACTCTCATATCTAGGTATTTATTTAAAATTGTAAAAACTGATGGTTTTAATTCAAAGAATATATTTATTTAATACTTTTTATTTATTTGAAAAAATAAAAAATACTTTGTTTTTATTAGACTCAGCTTTGTTTTGCTTTTTGTTTTGAATATTTCAGTTTTTATTTTTTTTCGTATTCAATTTTATAGCTCTGTTTTTGTTGTTGTTCATTTTAATAAGTTAAAATAAATTAATAGTATAATCCAAATTCATAAACATACTTTTCAAAACTTCAAATTTATGTATTTGTTCAATTGTTTATTTTAATGTATATAAAATGTTAAATTGTTTACAAAACTTATTGATAAATTTTAACACTAAAACCTTTCAGTTTAAAACGTTACCTTCTAACGAGTTAAATATATATTTTATATGTGTGCATTGATACAGTCATACATATGTACTATTGTATACTTTTATTTTATTTGGATATTTTCGTTTAGAATGCAGTCCTACGCCTGTGGTAGGAACTACTTTTAATTTGGGGAAGTCCCCTTTTTATGTACTAAACTCTTAAGGTTTTTACTGATTTTACCTTACTCATTAGTTTTAACTTTGTAACTCTGTAATATAAATAATTTCGTTTATGAAGTGAGTTTATTGATAATGTGATTTTAATGTAAAAGCTAGAAAATAGAAATGATAAAGAAACCAATATATCAGCAGATTAAAACTGCGAAAATAAACATAACAAATTAACACAAAATATAAACCTTCTTAAAAAGTTTCAATGTCACAATCTTAATTAAAAAAATAAGTCTTACTTGTAACTCAGAGTCTAAAATTGATATGTGCTTTTTGCACGATCTTATGGCTGAACTAAGCAGAATATAATACAAAAATGCAAATAAACATCATGATCTTATAAAATAGAATACTAAAAAAGTTCTTATATACAACTAGTGTGCCTCTCGCACGGTCTTATGGCTTAAATGAGCGCAATAACAAACATTGTTGAAGGTTTATTGTGTGGTGATTCGATAATCAATCGTCTAACGCCCCTGGCGGTCATTTAAAAACAACAAAATATACATTTTGTTACAAGAAAAATATTTAGTATTGTAAATTTTAAAAGTCTTATTTCTCATAGAGTATACCGTTTTAAAATAAAGATTTTGACTGTAAAGTTTTTTTTTCATTTTTTAGCTCAGTATAATTTTGATTAAAGTTGGGTATGCACATCAATGACTCAAATCACTGAACCAAAAAATTTTTAAGCATACTTTTGTTTTTGTTCAATAAACCTGAACTTGTGGTTTAAAACTTGGATTACAATGATAAAACAAAAATTTTATATCACAATATAATAACTAGATATTTTATGTTTGTTACACATATTTGTAATAAAATAGTTTTATCATATTTTGTCTGATTACATAATTCAAACTAATTTGGTTTCTACCTACAACCTTAATATTACCTATTATGAATTACTAATAACTATGACTATTGCAGTTTTTTAAATGTTTTTTTACAATTTTGTTAAATGACATTACAGAATAATAAACATAACATTCTCTAAAACTAAAAATATATGTTGCTAATTTTTGATAAACTTTCAAGCACTTTAAATAGTAAAAGTAATGCATTGTGTATTTTTATTATGTAAAGATACTTTAATAGAGATTATATTTGTTTGTGAAAACTTGTTAACATTTTTATAACAGCTTACAATCAATTTGTATAAAATGAGAAACATTAAACGTTCACAATTAAATAATTATGCCATTTGTTGTTAACTAAATTTTAATTATAATTATATTTTAACTTTTAGTTTCCTTTTTTTTAATATATCACATTTTAACCTAGCATTTTTGTTTTTAAATTCTTTAACCATGTACTTTGTTGTTAATATATATGTTATAATGTATACAGTATTGTAATGTACTTTAGAAATATTGTAGTATGTAAAATATTATAATGTTAAAGTTTATACAATGCTCTTAAATTGACTGTTTTTGAACGAAAATGAATTCCAGCATATTAAAAAATAAATATATAATTTTATTATTATATTGAACAATTCAAAAGATTTATCATTTTTTATCAGGAAGCCTTTAATCAGGCTAACCAGTTGTGATCTTATTAAATATAAAAAAAATAATAAGTTTGAAGATGTCAATTGGATCAATCACATCAACAATCTGAGTAACACATTACGAGCTTATGCCATACAATAAGTTAGTCTTATTTTCTTAGGAAATAAGTTTAATAGAATAAAACTATAAATATGTATGTTGCTCAATTTACTGCAAAGTATTGATCTTAAGCAAACTTTTGTAATAATTAATTTCCACTTCTATTTTAATGAAAATAAGAATCTAATAAATACAAAGTACTTATTGGATATAATACTGTTTTTTGACTGTATTTTTAAATATTAAATTCGAATTTTACTCTTTTTATTTGTAATTAATCTGAATAGTCTGTAAGCAATTATTTCATATCATTGTAAACTTTTGTTACATAACATTTTATATTAAATATTACATTTTTTATAAATATTATACTACGGTTTACTACACAGTAAAGTTATTTAAAGTTACCTTCTACGTAAATGAATTAACTAAACAACATTAATTGGTAAGTTTACATACTACAATTATATTAAAGTTATCTGTTATTTTTTAAACCAAACAGTGTAAAGCTTTACTTATTATAACTACTTATTTTTATAAAATTCTTGTATAATATGCGTTTTTATTTACTTTTAAACTTCAGTTATTTCTTAATATTTAACAATGTTTACTTTATAAGCTAACAGTTTTTTTAGTTACTCTATCAAATAAATCTTTAATAATTCCAGCTTCACTGTTTAACTGAATTTTTAGAATCATAAGCTCTTCATTATTAATTAATCAAAACTGTGATTAATTGTAGTTGTAAGTGTATGTTTAACAATCCCGATTTACTTATAATGTTACTTATACGCGCGATGCTGGTTATCATCTGACTCCGTGCGCGTTATAAGTATTTATCGGTGATGTTATTTATATGTTTAGATTTTTTAGATATTTAGCTAAGTCGACTTAATGAATTGCGAACTAAACTTAGACTATCTTTTAAGCTTATTTTAATTAAATAGTTAGATTGTTAGAATGCTTAACTAATTGTATATAAGAAATCGAATCTAGAAACACAAATTGTATTAAAATGAATATAAACTGCGATGCATGATAACAAAATATACAAATAAGCTATTCCAATTTACAAGTTAAAATAAAAAACAGTCGCCTTCGTACAAGAAGTACGAGGCGACCACAATCTTTTCAAACAATATACTATCAGTACAAAGGTAAAACTAGACTCCCTAGAAATTCGCATTTTACTCAACTTAAGCATTTTTTGAGAGAAAAGGAAGAAAGAACAGCGATGCTGTTACATTCTCTCGACTTAAACCCGCTATTTCAGAGTTCACACTTATCTCTAAGAAAATATGGTCTTTAATTATTTTTGAATTTGTAAAAAACATTAAAAAAACTTCTAATATAGAAGCATAAATGAAATATGACCGTCGACTATCGTCGACTTCTCTTGTTATTTGTAAAAAACTATTATTTTTCTTTGTAAATGCTTTAAGTTTCGTAAATGACGCGCAGAATTAAAAAAATTAACAATTTACAAAAATGAAAAAAACTGAAAGAATTTTTAAAAAATTATATTCATATCAAAAGCTTAAACTTGTTTTCGTAAAAATATATAGCCTTGAACTTTATACTAATTTATAAAACTTTAATATTCTAAGAAAATTAAAAACAAAGTTGTTGTTAGCGTTTAAATGTTGAATAAGATATTTAATAGCTCAAATGACCTTATTAAATTTGTGTTTTTATAAGTAAGCTGAAGTGTATAACAACAAAAAACAAGGCAATAAACCTTCTTAACATCAATCACTAAGGTTACTATAGTTCAACTGTAGATTTATAGTTCAAGTTTGAACATAAGTTGTTGTTAAAAACAAATTGAAATAAAGCTTAACAAATTAAGGTAATTTTTTATATTAGTAAGAGCTCAAAATAAAATTTTATGTTAAAGAATAAACTTTAAAAATACTCCTTCAATTTCTTATGACTCGATTTCGTCCTAAGCTTTGTTCAGAAAGCTTCTTAGACTAGTTGTCTGCCATAATTAAATAAAATAAATTACTATTTTGGTGGTCTTAATTTAATATAATACTGTTTACTGAAAGTAGGTATAGTGTTTATTGAAGTGATACTACTGTTTGCTGAAAGTATGTATAGTGTTTATTGAACTGATACTACTGTTTGCTGAAAGTAGGTATAGTGTTTTTTGAACTGATACTACTGTTTCCTGAAAGTAGGTATAGTGTTTATTGAACTTATACTACTGTTTGCTGAAAGTAGGTATAGTGTTTATTGAACTGATACTACTGTTGCTGAAAGTAGGTATAGTGTTTATTGAACTGATACTACTGTTGCTGAAAGTAGGTATAGTGTTTATTGAACTGATACTACTGTTGCTGAAAGTAGGTATAGTGTTTATTGAACTGATACTACTGTTGCTGAAAGTAGGTATAGTGTTTATTGAACTGATACTACTGTTGCTGAAAGTAGGTATAGTGTTTATTGAACTGATACTACTGTTTGCTGAAAGTAGGTATAGTGTTTATTGAACTGATACTACTGTTTGCTGAAAGTAGGTATAGTGTTTATTGAACTGATACTACTGTTTGCTGAAAGTAGGTATAGTGTTTATTTTAAACTATTTTTGGGTCACACTACAAAACGTAGAAAATAAAAAGAAGTTACGGACTTAAATAAGGTGCGAGTTAAACAATTGGGGGTCACCATTTAACAATCCCGTGGTGATGTTATTTATATGTTTAGATTTTTTAGATATTTAGCTAAGTCGACTTAATGAATTGCGAACTAAACTTAGACTATCTTTTAAGCTTAGTTTAATTAAATAGTTAGATTGTTAGAATGCTTAACTAATTGTATATAAGAAATTGAATCTAGAAACACAAATTGTATTAAAATGAATATAAACTGCGATGCATGATAACAAAATATACAAATAAGCTATTCCAATTTACAAGTTAAAATAAAAAACAGTCGCCTTCGTACAAGAAGTACGAGGCGACCACAATCTTTTCAAACAATATACTATCAGTACAAAGGTAAAACTAGACTAGAAATTCGCATTTTACTCAACTTAAGCATTTTTTGAGAGAAAAGGAAGAAAGAACAGCGATGCTGTTACATATGTTCTGTTTATTTGCTTACTGTAGATATTTTATTGCAATACTTTGTGTTTAACTTTCATTTGTAAATAAAAGTAAGGCTATCTGTTTCTGTCTTTTTTATATGCATTTATTAACTATGTTTTTGAATATTGACCATATAAATGCTAGTTGTTCATTTCTCCATAGACTGTGACGTAAACCTTAAATAAGGTTAAAGTGATTTTGATAAAGTAGAACAATACAATTTTTTTTAATTTAATTTTAGTTAATTGGAATGGAAATATATTAAACGAGCATGTCAAACTATTAATTATTCATAAATGTTTTGTATATAGTTATACACACAATTGCTTTAATTTTTTATATCCATGTTTTTATTACTTTAAAATATTTTTTTAATACTTTATAAAAGTATATTTAATTATTTTTTGCATTGGTTAAAGTATTTTTAAAAATATGTAGCCTTTGATGTACCAAGTATTTTTCAATTTAATATTAAACTAACATACAAAGTTAGATATACCAACACGAAATATAATTTTATTATGGATTAACTTAAAATTCGAGTTCACATGAGTGTATTTTATTTATGTTAGTTGTTTATGTTTGTTTTTTATTTTACTTTTAAGTTTAATAACTTTTATTTTTCATTTATTACTTTGTTTGTATAAAAATACTATAAGTTCAAGTTAAGTCTTATTAACTAATGGTTTTATAAAGTAAAATTAACCTTTTTTTACAATTTAACTGTTTTTTTAGTTAAAAGTTTTTATAGATTGATATAAAAACTTATACAATATGACCTAGCATGTTTTTTCGAGTCTTACATTATTTATATAATCACGTTTAAAGATAAATTAAAAAACTTTATATTGAAATTTTTAGGATCGTAACAAAGTTCCTAACTAAGAATCGTGACAAGCAATTTAAGAACGGAGAGATTTCGATGATCTTTGAACAATCGTTTTATCATATAGGAAAACAATTAAAAACGTTAGTTAAATATTACATTATACATTGAATAAGTTGTAACTACCTGTACATATTATAAAAATAATCAATTAAATGTAAAATTTGTTAACCTTTATTTTGTTTGAAGCAGGCTATTTTTTTACTATATCATTTATAAAGATTATTATCTCTAATGATAATAATTGTTGTTTATTATTTATTTAATTTAATATAGGGTCAATTTAATGAGTAACTGGTAAGTTTGTCGTAATTTTTTACTATACTAGCTTAAGGTTTATAATTGAAGAAATCGGTTAAAGTTAGCCTGTTAAATGTAAAAAATAGATTAATTGATGATTTTAATTAGATATTTAATTTTATGGCTTGATAATTTAATTATAGCACTAAAAGTTTAAGATAAGGTTAATAATATTTGAACAAAACGATTGTGCAAAACTTCATTCATGTTGTTAGTTTGTAAATATTAGTTGCTTTTTAACGTGGTTATTTGTATTTCTATTGTTTGTTGTTAAGTATAATTTACACTTGAGTTAAAACAAGTACGTATCTTCACTTTCTTGCAGATTATATTCTTATAAAAGTTCTCAAGTTAAGTTCTGTTTTTTAATTTTATTGTTTATATTAGGAAAAGATTAATTGAACTTATTGAACTGTTCTTTTATTGTGTATTTTAAAACTCATGCTTGTTAAGTTTTTAAATGGTTATTCCGTTAAAATGTTTATTTACATAAATTGAAATATTTAAATAGCAGCTAATATACAGATGTTTCAAATTCACTAACCTGCTTACTGTGTAACACAACGCAAAAGCGTACTTAAGATATTTCGTTCTTTTATAACCTACATCAGAATTAACCAAAGTGGGCGATATCGTCCCCCTAGGGGCAATCTTATGAGTTGGGGGGGCGAATTTTAGCATTAATTCAAATTTTTTAAAACCAAAGCTTCCAAAGATGGACCGTCCTCGAAGAGGGACAGACTGCAGTGAAAAGGGTTGGAACATATCTGTACAAAAGTGGACTATGTTTAAAGATAGCATGCAGATGACAGATGTAGAAAATCGCCGTCAACTGTACCAGTGCTGTGAGGAAGATTTAGGCGATGATATTCTGAAAGGACATGAAAATGTAGTAAATTTAAATGAGCAAGAGCTTTTAAGGATGATCAAGCAGCTTGCAGTTATTCCTGTTTCAGTTGTTTTACGACGATCAGACTTTCTTAGTGCAAGACAGGATTTGACTGAAAACACTAGATCATTTGCTGCCCGTTTAAAGGGAAAAGCCAGTACAATCTCGTACACATGTAAATGCCCAAAGGATGGCTGTAATCAAATGATAGATTTTACAAACATAATTCTAAAAGATGTCATGGTAACAGGTTTAGCCGATGAGGATATCCGTAAACAGGTGCTAGAATGGGAAAATCTAGATGAGAAAATGTCAATGAGACAATCGGTTTTATTGAAGGAAAAGAGTGTTATGACTTACAATAACCCGCAGACCTCAAAAATGTGGCGTGACGTATGGAGCAAAAGAGAAGAATCTCTCAGTATTCGTTATGTTAAGTCTCTTGAAAATATTAGTGAGAACACAAAATTGTTGCCACCACTGAATTGCAAAGATCATGTCGTGATACTAAATCAAACAGGTAACTTTCCTAGCAAGTGGGGGAATAGTGGAGTGGTGGTGGAAGTGAAAGACTGCCATCAATGTGTTGTCAAGGTTGATGGATCAGGTCGCTTAACTGTTCAAAATCGTAAGTTTCTAAGAAGATTTACTCCTCCTGTTTGCAAATCTCTAAGTAGTATCCCTTATCTGCGAGAAGCAAACATACCACTGTAAAAGTTTGTCTTTTCTGTTAGGTTGAGAAAAAGATTTCAAGAAAAGTTTTAATGTTCAGTGTTTTTATAGAAGGAAGACTCTTTTTGAATAAGTATTGTGTAATTTCCCTCTGTACTAATTATTTTCTTCAAAACTGATGTTGAACTGGAATTGCTCGGATTTGCTTTGATCTATATTTTCTTGACTTATATTTTCTACAGAAAAGCAAACAGACCGCCAAAGTTTACTGCGATCAACGATGTGTCCGGGATGAGTGTGTGAAATTATCGGATCATTTGCAGCGACTTGTAAGACTTTACGATGCTTTTCAAAAGCTTCGTGACACCGATGTTGCTGATATTCATTTATTGTAAAGTTGGAATGTTCATTGTAAATTAATGTTTTATGGTCTAATGAATGGGTTTCAGTCCAATGGTGACTACCTAAAGTTTGTAGTTAACTTTGCAGCAGACTAGTCTAACAGCGATCCGTTCAAAGTGATCTTGGATGAGGATGCAGAGATTGACTTTCAAAAAGTCGAACTGTTGATTGGTATCGAGTATTTGGAAAATGTGTGTAGCAGTATTTCCTCAGTGTTTAATGCTATCAGTAATGCACCTTCTACTTAACAAGTAGAAAATATGATAAAGATTTTTATCAGCAAATTAAGTAAAGTTTTAAGATGGTTAGATGACGGTTAAGTAATTAAGTTTTTAAATGCTTGTATTCAGCAACTGAGTGAAGAAAAGTAAAGATTAAGCTTCAAATTTTTTTTTACAGTAAGTTTTTTAAGTTGTAGTTTGTTTTAACAAAACATTCATTAGTGAACTAAGTTAATCGTTATTTTTGAAAAGATTTTTGTCTTTCAGAGTTTAATTTCGTTGAATTTTAGACCTGAAAAATGTTTTTAAGTTGTAACTAAGTGTTTTAAAACAATTTTTGTTTCACTAGGTAAATTTATCGTTTTATCTCCTTAGTAGATAAAATATGGGGGGAGATGTAGAAGTATTTACCTAGTTTTAGTTATGTTTTGTATTACAGACTTTATCATTTATTTAACTAGTTTGTGAATAAACTCAACAAAGAAAGATATATTTATTCAGTTATTGATTTTTTTCTGAAAAGAATAAGGTATTGGCAGACAATCTTGTTGAAAAAAAATAGACACTGCTTAAATGTCAGACTTATATGGTAAGATTAACAATCTGAACAAAACTTTAAAAATCAAAAACTTGAATCTTGTGAAAGTCAAAATTAAGATAACAAGTTTCAAAAACCAAATTAAACTGTCTGGGAAAAAAATCAAAAATAGTCAGTTTTCACAGTTTGCAAGTTTGGAAAACTTTGAAACTTCAACTTAAAACTTCAAATAAGTGAAGTAGAAGTATTTTCATCTCATCTGGAACAGTTACTAGGTTTACTGACGTTTTTTAATTAAACGTCCCGAAGTGGATTATGGATCCCTTCGAAGCAGATCTTTTTGAAGTAAACGTTGACTTACATGAATATTTCTCAGACTTGCAAACTGACCTTGAACTTAAAGTAAATTTTATTAAAGAATGATATAAAAGCTTTTGGACTCAACAAAAACTAAGGCAAATGTGTCAAACCATTTGGGAGGAAGTTAGATTGTTGTTAATAGCGTTTTCTTTTAGCTATGTTGTTGAGAAAGCTTTCAGTTCAGTTATCAACATCTTGAGCCAAAGATCTAATATATTTTTTATTTAACCTGGTTTGTATTGTATTTAAGTATTCTGTTTTTAATAAAAGTTTTATTAAGTTATTTGTTCTACAACAGGTTTGCTAAACGCCTAATGAATATTAATTACGGTAGACTTCCTCTTGAGTTCGCACAGATTACCCAAAATTTATGTTTTCTTGAATATAACTAAAACAAAGTATATAACTAAGTATCAAAAAGTTAAAACTTTGTTATACTTAATAGCTTATTTAGATCTACCTTTTTAATGAATATTTATTTTATGTTTTAGTGAATTTGACGTTTATTCATAACATTAGTGCATTATCAAATATTAAAATTTTTCATATTGTAAGAAAAAATGATAATGCATTTTTGAGTTAGCACTTTTTGATTTTGTTCAAAGTGCAAATTCAAGCGGAAGTCTTCTGTATTTAGTAAGTGGTTTATGTTTTAAAGTTATTAATAGTTGTGTTTTGACTTGGTAATTTTTGTAGTTTATATTTGTCGTTTTACATTACACTGAAAGTGTTTATAGCATAGTCAATAAAATATTAGTTTCAAAGATATTTGTTTGACAATTTTTTTTTATTACTTGTTTAATCTGTATAAATAAAAAATTATTGAAAACAATTAAAATTTTTTTTCAAAAATATTTTTTGACTTTAAAAGAGTATAGATTTGAAGTCTCTATTTGAAATGACTTAAACTATTTCACTTGAAAAATTTTTAAAGTCGGTTTTCTTTTCTAACTTGATTTATTATTGTTAAACAATCTATATATTAAGGAAATTTAAACTATTAATTAAACTGTTTTTGTTTTATGTTAATTTAAATGTTTTGACAATAAAAATGTGTTGTTTATTTTAGTAGTTTAACGCTAGCTTTTAATTGTTCACTCTTTTCCTCTGTTAAATTATTATAGGTTGACAGCTAGAAAAATTAAGCTTAAAAACTTTAAATGTACCTTTTATAAATCCTTTCTGATATTATATTTTGTTTAATAATTTTTCTGTTTTCAATAACTGAAGAACACAATATGAAAGCAAAATCTAAGTACAAACTATAAACAAGGTCAATGAGAGAGAACACATGCTAGCTAGTACACAAGTATTTCAAATATTTTTCACAAATATATGAATACTCAATCTTTACTTTCTACCACTGGTTAAAAGAACTATGATAAATGTAAATTGTATTTATTTTTAATTTATTTTTTCAATATTTTTTCAACACTGAACTATCATACTTAACATGTTAGATATAAGTAGATATATTGGTTATAATACAATAGTTATGTTTTAAGTTTTAAGTTACCTTGATGTTATCAGTTTTGTGCATTTAATTTAATTTTTTGATTAAACTACTTCTTTATTTTGAATTATTAATTTGTACAATGGTTTCAAAAATACTATAAACAAATATTTAAATATATATTATAAGTTCACTTAGAACATTGATTTTGTTATCAAATAAATCATTTGACATAAAACAGGTATTACATGTTTTTTTTAAATTAACTAATATAACAGTTAATGTCTGTATTTTTTTATTACATAGTAATTATTTTTTATATTAACTTATTTATATTAATAATTTTAATATATTTCAAAGTTCGTCTTATTATTATAAATATATTTATCATAACTAATAACATTTTTGGTTTGTATTCTTGAGCATATTTATAACTTTCAATAAATTACTACTTGTTACTATTAAATAAATAATCTTATATTGTTTTTACTCTGTTGCTTAAACTAATTTTAAATAAAATGAGTATATTACTAAAAATAATAGTAGTAATATAATATTTACATAAAACATGTTTTATAATTTAGATTTTTTAGTACGTACTTAACTCTTTTTTTCATGTTATTTTTTAAGTCCTAATAACGGTGTTTAAGTAAATTAAATTTTATCTTGTTTATAATTTTTGTGTACCATCTATATATACAACTTGTTTGTTTAAAATTTATAAAACAATTTTTAAGTAATATATTGTAGTAATATGATTTTTATAGTTTTAAAATTTTAGACTATTTTTTATTTATCAATGTTGTGTATTTAAAAGATTAAAATGACAAATAAGTTGATATATTTATCTATAAAGTTCCGTTAATGCATTTTCATAGAATTAATATTATTGTAGTTTTTGTTGTCTGTGCATTTCAATTTAGTTGATATTTTCGTACAAATCATACAACTTGAACTTATTTTCTTATCACTTATCTTAGTACACTTATCTTAGTAGTAGACCATCATTGGTTGTTTGTAATAGTAATAGTTGAATAACAATTTGTATGAGACCAAACTTATGAGCCATATAAGGTATATTCTGTAATGCAAAACCAATAAAAAAAAACTTATTGAAATTAATGTACTCATAAATAAATCACTCAGGTGCATTCACTATAAATAGTACAACGAAAGTGTAATAAATTTGAAAATAATAATAAAATTTTAAATTTTGAAAATTTATTCAAATATTAATTAGGAGTTTTTATGTTCAAATTTTTAAATAGTTTATTACCAGTAAATTTTAAATGTTACTTTAAAAATATAACTTAAGTACAAGCCATACAACATGGTCCTCAAACACAACTTTTTCTCACCAAGATTTAAAATCAGTAATCTTCATAAATTACCAGCTTATCAAGGTAGTAAGCTTTGGACAGACCATCATAAAAATTTATAAGACGAAAGCCATTTTAGAAGGTTTCAGGTTGAACTAAAGTATAATTTATTGAATGATCAACTAACTAAAGATAATTTACATAAGATGAGAAGGAACTTCATTTATTAATAAACAGTAGACTAGTATTTGTTTTTAATCTGAATAGGTATTTATATTTTTGAGTATATTAAATGAGTTTAAAAAGCATTATGCCAGTCTAGTTTATTGAAAATTTTAATATTGTTCCTTTATTTTAGTTTGTTAGTGTATTAGTAAACTATTTCATTTAATAGACTACATTTTATCTGTGTAAATAAAATTATTAACTCCTATGTATATTTTTTGCTAAAATGTTTGTTAAATGTTTAAACCTTAAGCTGAAATTACTGATTAAGTTTGAAACTAGTAATAGGTTGACTTTATTATTATGATTATATTGTTTTTTTATTAATTGATTAACATTATTTTTAATTTTTATATTAAACTTATAACTATTATAGGTGTTTTTTTTTTTGTGATAGTTTACATTATTATTTTGTTTTTGTTAACCTCCCATATCTAGGTATTTGTTCAAAATTGTAAAAACTGATGGTTTTAATTCAAAAGATATATTTATTTTATATTTTTTATTTATTTGAGGAAAATAAAAACTTTGTTTTTATTGGACTCAGCTTTGTTTTGCTTTTTGTTTAGAATATTTCGGTTTTATTTATTTTTATTTGTTTTCAATGTTATAGCTCTGTTTTATTGTTGTTTATTTTAATAAATTAAAATAAATTAATAGTAGAATCCAACTTCATAAACATACGTTTTAAAACTTCAAATTTATGTATTTGTTCGATTGTTTATTTTTTAACGTGTATATAAGGTTAAATTATGTGCTAAAGTTATCGATAAATTTCTAAAACCTTTCATTTAAAAAACGGTTTTTTTAAAAAGGTTTTTAAAAAACTAAAACCTTTCAGTTTAAAACGTTACCTTTAAACGAGTTCAATATATATTTTATGTGTGTGCATTGATATAGTTATACATATGTACTATTGTATACTTTTGTTTTTTTTTGGGTATTTTTGTTTAGAATGTAGTCCCTACGCCTGTGGTAGGAACTACTTTTTATTTGGGGAAGTTCCCTTTTTTGTGTACTAAACGCTTTGAGCGTTTAGCTCTTAAGGCTTTTACTGATTTTACCTTACTTATTAGTTTTAACTTTGTAATTAAAGTTTCAACTTTGTAACTCTGTAAGATATGTTTTTAGTTTTAACTTTGTAACTCTGTAAGATATGTTTTTAAATTTTTAACTTAAACATTCTACATTTACTTTAATTTATATATTTAAGTGGGTAGGGGAAATGAATTGTGAATTCATCAATCTCTTAATGTATGCTCGGTCATGTTAAACATTTTATTTAAGATATTACTAAATTTATTCTATAATATGGAAATTTGCTTACAAAGTAATTGATAATGAGAAGAGATAAAAATCTTATAAAACTGTTGTTTTTAGAATAACTATATATCAGGGGCGTGTTTTGACTGGTTTCCTGTTTCCTGTGAACCCCATGAAAAAAAAAGAAAAGAAAAAAGAAAAAAAAGATTCTTAGAATATCACTAAAAACGTTCTCTATTGACTTTGTTTTGGTTATTTGATAAACTTTGAATAATGAATGTTGAATTTATAACACTGAAAGATAAAAAAAGTTTTCTTAACAAAAAATGCTTCTTTTTGCCCAGATGAAATAGATTTTAAATTAAATTTTAATTGTGACGTCATAGTAGGTAAAAGTTTTAAAGTAGCATATTTCTTCTAGGAAACTTTTTACTAAAATGCACTTAGTTCCCAATATAAATTGTTAATTAGTTTAAACAACTGCTGATTTAGTATTGCTTTTGAACTAGTAAGTACAATTTTACTTGAAAAATATTCAAAATAATCACTAAAGTTTTATCTTAATTAGTTTATTGTATTTAATAATATGGTGTGAAGCTTTTGTGTTATGTTGTTATACAATAATGTTGTGTTTGTACTTAAACATTTATATTATTTGTTTATATGTCAACCCACTGGGTTTGAAACAAGAAAAGTTCAATTCAGAGAGTTTTAAAATCATCTTTAGACAACTAAACCACCTAGAAATTTTTTCTTTTATCATTTATTGGTATTTTTATATTTTTATTTAAGTTGTTTTATTTTTGTATATCTGTTGGCCACAAAGTTGATTCTTGATTTTTAAATTTTCGACTCAAAGAGATTTCAAAACCATCATTAGAATCCTTGCACCATTAGGCAAACATTTAATTATTTCAATTTTGTTGTAAAAGTCTAAACATTTTTTGGTAATTACCTAGGATGATGTCACACCAATATCAAGCTGAAATTGTATTGTGTTTAATATCTTTTTGAACCATAATTTTATAACATACTTTTGAACCATACTTATATGATTGATCTAAAATAGTTAATTGGTTTTATTTTACAGTATAGGAATGTATATAAGTTATCGTATCATTTGCTTTATTTTAAAAATTAAAGAAATTAAATATATAAGTTATATTGGTTTATGATAAATAAGTTTTATTTATGTATGTATAAAATATATTTTTAAGCCTATAATTATGGTAAAAAACATTGAATTTAATATAATTTAAGCTTGATATTGGTGCGACATCATCTAAGGTAATTACCAGATTTTTAGTGAAATTTCAATTTTTATAGATTGAAGTACTTGAAAAATGTTTTTATTATAAATATATTTTTTTCCTGCTCTTTTAGTTTTAATTTATCTAAATTTAATACAGTAAAATGAATAAAAAAATATAATATTTTTTTTCAATTTCTAAGCCGAAAAAAAAATTTTAAACACAGAGTTTTTCGGCTAAATATTACGTATTTAACTGTTAGTGCATACCTAAGAAATGCGTACTTAAGCGGGAAATTAAGAACAAAAAAAATTGTGAAACCCTTTTGAAAAAAGTCTAGACACGCCCCTGCCATATATCAAACACGTATATTACAATTTTGTTTTTGTTTCCTTGTAAAAAATTATAAAATATTTTTACTTGTAGTTGTTTTGTTTTATATACTTTACTCGACTTCAATTTATAATAAAATATACAAAACCATGTATATTTGTAAGAATATTTGAGTAAGCTTTATCGTATGAATATTTGTAATAACTTTTTTACTAATAGAGCTTATTTCCACAGACTGCAATACATGATTAAGCAAAACTTACAAACTTACTCATGTAAATTATAAACAAGAAGGAGTTTATTGAAATATTACAAATGATGAATCACTTAGAAATTGTTTGGAAGCATGTACGTGCTCACAGAGGCGTTTTTGGTAATGAAATGGCTGATAAGCTTGCAGTCCAAGGAAGAGAGAAGAACATTTAGTAACTTGATTAACATTTTTTAATAACAATTAATAAGTGAAATTAGATGTTGAATTTGAAAATTAGTTGTTTTGATACTTACTGAGCTTTCAATTTGAAGTGTATAAAAAACAAAAATTGACTTAAAAAATTAATAATCAAATAATTTCATTAATCTAGCAATAAAAAATAATTAGCAACTATTGTTTTTCATTAGAATACTTTTTATTGAAACAATCTTATCTTCGTCAAACAATTATTGCATACTTTTTAAAGTTTTGCTTTTATTGCTAATATTGTGTGTTTTTACTTAGATTAGTAAGTGCTCTGTAAAAAGATTAAAGTTATAATTTTCGTTAACTTAAAATTAATGAAATTTAAATAAAAATATGATCAATTATCAATATGGAAACTTCGGGTTATAATTTGCTTTTATCTAATTTAACATTCATATATTGTTTGAAACTTTAGATTTTTTTTTCTTTGAATATTTGTTTATGTACAATATGTATATATTTAAAAATTAAACAATTTATTTCGACTAATTATTAACAATAGTAGGTAACTTTTCAGAAAAAAGTTACATCCAAGCTAAATCAGATCAGCCAGATAACATTGCAATCAAACTAACTTGTAATAAAATATTAACATCCAAGAAGAAAGCCCGGGTCTTTGTTTACTAAAAACTTTGTTTTGATGTACAAAATTATATGATCAAAACTTAATTACTTAACTAACGGCACATAAAAATCAAGACTTTTTTTTTAATTAGTTTTGCCAATGTTTTCTTTTTGATAATTTTAGCAAGTAGCTTTGTGTTAAAACAAAATCACTGTTTGCAGATTAATGACTAAAGTTTTCTTGTTTTGGGTCACTATTGAGCTTCAACAATAACGATGTTGGACACTTATGCAAATTTTATTTTCCCTTATGTGTCCAAATTTTTATAATTTAGAAAAATTAATGTTTTGCACTTGATATTATATTTTTCCGTTAAAAACAACAAATAAATAAAGTAAAACTAAAACCGAAAAAAAATATTTTTTAAAAACAAAATAAGTGTTAATTTATAATTAGTGTGTTTCTGATTTCTCGATTGAACTGGAAATAACTTGTTGGCTAAGGGAAAATGAGAGAATCAAATGTGAGATCACGTGATCTACAGTCCGTCCAAAGTCCTGGGAAAATGAGAGATCGTGTGATCTACAGTCCAATGTCCATCGGAAATTCTAGAAAAAGAATCAAAAAACTATAAATAAGCCCAATCAGAGCGTGAAGTAGGTCATTTACTTCGAAACAAGCATGAAGCGACACTCTGCTGCTCGCAAATTTGAGTGTAAGCCGCCATCTTGGAAAAGCTAGATGATCTCCGGAAAAACATTCTTATTAAGCAACGTAGACGAGGCGTACAACTTGATTTGATTTGTTAACGTGCCATACTCATTAGCCTACGCATACTGTAGCAGACAAGCTGTCTTTCAGCTACAACTTCAAGTTTGAATCAATTTGAACATTGAGCTCCACGCATAAGCCCACGCATTCGGTGGCATAAACTTATTATTTTTATCATTCATTTTCTTTATTTAAACATCGTAACTTTTTATCTCGCTTGCTCTACATCCGGTGTCAACAAGGAAGCATAAGTCCCTATGTTCTGAACCAATGAACTGTACGTGCAACTATTTGTTACATCACATGAATTGTGAACTGCAGGAAGCCTTCTCAGGTAGTAAACCTTTCTTATTGTTCTTTCATTTTATTGTATAATAAAGCATATAGATATTTGTTAGTCTATATTTAAACTTAAATTAAAAGAAAAATGAATAGGGTATTAGCTCTTAAACCCTTTTACACTCGGTCGCAGACCGAAGTAGCAATTAAAGATAAAGATGGTCCTGAAGCTACTGCTAATCTGGCTCCTGTCGAAACTGCCGAGGCGGTTTTAAAGCTAGAGACCCCAGTGGTTCGGAGTACATCAACGAAACCCGGGTTTATAGTTTAAAATTAATGTTGAATTCAGCCCTTGTGCTTTTTTTAAATTTATTGACTATTCTACTCATATGGCGAATTTACTTCTTAAAATTAAAAAAAAGTCTGTTTCTAGAACAAGCAGCAATAATAAAGTATAAAACTCTTGTAAGTATAAAAGCTACATTGATGTAGAGAATCACCTTTTAGTAATTAGGAACCATTAAAACCATATCCAAAGTGCTACTTAGTTCCCTTAATATTTTTTGTTAAAGTTTTGAACACATTTACAATTACTTTTTAAACAAATTAGTTTGACTAGTTTAAAATGCAATAAACTTAAAACTTAAATTATTATAAACTTTTAGTACCTAGTAAAATTACAATTATGACAAAAGTTAAATTGTTAAGAAGTTTATTACTCAACAATTGTTTCACGCTAGTGCGATGATCACAAGTAAAAGTAAACAAACTAGTCTAGTAAAATTAGTCTAAACCAGGGTTTCCTAAAGTGGGCGATATCGCCCCCCTTGTTATTTATCGTCAGGGGGCGATAAATAGTAAAGGGGCAAAAGGGTGGGCGAAAAGATGGAGATTTTAAAATTTTGTGCAGACATTTAGTTTTCACTTTTTAGCTTGTTTTTTTTTAATTATTTTAGCCTGCTATCAAATATTTGACCCTGAGCTGAGGTAAAAAATAAACAAAATAGGTCTATTTTATTTACGTGAAATTTAGAAGAAAATCAAAAAGTTTAGAACTCCTATTTCCAAGTAAATTACATATTTTCATTCATATCTTTTCCATTTAACAATTACATAGGTCATAGACGAATAGAAATCCTCTCAACATTTCATAACCTGACATATATGCCATTTGTGATCATAACTGCTTTGTAAATTCTATGTTATCGATTATAAACTATCACTTATGATATTTCCAATTGTTTCTCGAAATATCACTTAGTTAGACAAAAAAAAAAACTATATTAAAGTCAATTTTTAAATAGAACAAAAAATTGTAATTAGTTAAAATAAACTTTGTAGGTTTTGTTTTTGAGCTTGCACTACTAAATTTAAGAAAAAGTAATTTTTAATTATCATGTATTCACATATTTCTTATTTATGTTTGATAATTCTTACAGAAGTGAGATAGTTATAAAAAGGAAACTGTCTAAAAAAGGTTTTTGGCTGTTTTTAATTCAGTTATTGATTGTTTTCTTAAAAGGATAAGGTATTGGCAGACAATCTTGTTAAAAGTAAAATAAAAGAAATAAAATGCTTATATGTCAGTCTTATATGGTAAGTTCTACCATTTAAACAAAAATCTACAAAGTAAAAACTTGAACCTTGTGTAAGTCCTAAGTAAGATAACTAGTTTTAGAAACCAACTTGACTGTATGGAAAAAAGTTCAAAAACAATCAGTTTTAACAATTTGCAAGTATGGAAAACTGAAAACTTTAAATAAGTGAAGGTGAAGTAGAAGTGCTTTCAATTCATCTGAAACAGCTTAAAGGTGACATTTATAAACGGTTTAGTTACTTTTTTTGATTAAATGTCACGAAGTGGATTATGTATCCCTTCGAAGCAGATCTTTTTGAAGTAAACGTTTTCTTATAGGAAACCTTCTCAGACTTACAAACTGACCTTGAACTTAAAGTAAATTTTTCGAAAGAACGATAAAAAAGTTTTTTGACACAAAAAAAACTATGGCAAAAGTTTCTAATCATTTGGGAAGAAGTTAGATTGTTGTTTATAGCTTTTCCTTGTAGGTTGTTGAGAAACCTTACAGTTCAGTTATCATCATTTTTAGCAAAAGATCTTATCTAGATATTTGTAATTTGTGATTTTTTGGAATACTTCTTATTTATTCTGATTTGTATTGTATATAAGTACGCTTTTTATAATAAAAATCTATTACGTTATTTATTATACAACAGGTTTGCTAAACGCCTAATGAATATTAATGATGGTAGACTTCTTCTAGAGTTCGCACTTTTTACCAAAAAAAATTACTTTGTTAAATTTGACTTAAATAAAGTCTATTACTAACTAATTATTAAAAAACAAGAATATTTTTAACATTTAATAGCTTATACAGATCTATTGTTTTTAATGAATGCTTATTTTTGTTTTAGTTGTTTTTATGTTTATTCATAACATTATTGCATTATAATACAATGAAATTTTCCACTTGTAAAAAATATTATCATGTTTTCTTGAGTTCGCACTTTTTGGTTTTGTTCAAAGTGTGAACTCAAGCGGAAGTCTACTGTATTAATTAAATGGTTTATGATTTTAAAGTTAGTACTAGTTTTGTTTTGACCTGGTTAACTTTGTAGTTTATACTTGTCGTTTTACATCACACAAAAAACTTAATAAAATAGCGATTTAAACATTTATTTGAAAGATATTTATTTGATAGATTTTTGTTATTTCTTGTTGAATCTGCATAAATAAAAAACTTTTAATAACCATTAAAGTTTTTATTTCATAAAAGATTATTTCGGCTTTAAAAGAGTATAGATTTGAGGTCTCTATTTGAAATGAACTCAATTTTAACTTAAAAGATTTTAAAGTTAGTTTTACTTTCTAAGCTGAGTTATTATTCTAAAAAACATACATTTTAAGGAGATTTAAGCAATTAGTACATTTTTTTTTTGTTTTATCTTAGTTCATAATATTTTGACATTCAAAATGTGTTGTTTACTTAAATAGTTTACTTCTAGCTTTAAATTTTTCACTACTTTTCTCTGTTAAATTATTAGAGGCTGATAGCAAATTTAAAAATTCATTTCTGAACAGAATAAAATTAGCCATCAAAAGACTGCAACAGTTACAAAACAAAATTTTAACCCAATAAAAAGTTTTTAATTGATTACTCTCTATTCACAGAATTAAATGTAAAATCTTTAGTTCTTTTTTTTTAATTTAGATAAAGAAAAATAAAATGGTAAGAGTTAAGGTTCAATTTTTTAAAGCTTATTCCAAATAAAACACTATTTAATGGTATTCTACTAGGAAACATATAGTTAAAAAAGATAAAAATTAAATTTAAACTTTACAAACAATTTGCTTATAATATTTCTCAGTATTAAACTTAATTATTTTACTGTATTAACAGAAGCTATCAATGAAACCAGTTTTCATGAGAGACAATCGACCAGTCGGTCAATCTTCCTCAAACTAGATCAGCAATGATGTTTTAATATATATTCCATAGTGTGTCAGATAAACTATTTATTCCTTTGTAGTTTTTTTAATCTCTGGTATAGAAATTTTTAAATATGCCTATTTATAAAATAATTTAAGTATATTTTGCGGCTTAAGTAAGTAACTTAGCTTTAACTTCTAAATGTCCGAAGTTCGTTATAAAAGAGATTCTTATAATGTCAGGTTTCAGTTAAGATTTAAGATAGGTAACTTACGGTCCAGATACAGTCAAATTTCGGCCCGCTAAATAACTTAAAAACTACTTGTGCAACACAAATAAAATTTAGTTTTTTGATAATCAATATTTTGAAAAACGCTTTCATTTTAGTTTTTAGTTTACAGTAGTTTACAGTATTACGCAGCCCGTAAGTACAATTTTTTAGCAATTCAAAACTAGAAAGGATTTTTTAGTAAATATGACTTGCTGACTACAAAAGTAGTCTACCACTAACCTAAGGATACAATAGTTTCAAAAAAGTACATATTTAAACAGAATTGATTACAGAATACATAAGGCTTTTTATCAATCAAGTATATTAATGCACTTTACTGGGCTTATTAAAAAATAACTGTAGATTATTTTCTCAAGCCCTGAAACTACTTTGACCGCAGCCCAAAATTGAATGCATAAGAAGTATTAGACTAAATTACATTTTGAACACAACTTTTTTTGCTAAGAATCGTAATATAAAGCGTAATCGAGAATAAAACTACTTTATAAAATCCTGGGGGTCATTTTTTTTCAAATTTCTTAAAAGGGGGCGATTTCGTAAATTAGTTTGGGAAACCCTGAACTAAACTAATCTTTTATACAAGACACTCTTGAATTCGGTAAAAAGACATTAAAACGGGCATCAAATAACAATAGCTCTTCTGATTACAACTATTTATTAATAAAGTATAAATTTTAAAAAACTAAGTTTAATTGGTACTAACTTTTAGATAACATTCTTAAATAACACAAAAAACAAAATAAAAAATTATAACTAACCAAATCTAAAAATTTGGGTTAAACTATAAATTTTTAATATTATATAAATTTTATAAGGAAGACCAAATTCACTGTAGAAAAATATGAAACTAAAAAATAAAATCAGTGAATACTGTTTATAAATTTCTATCTTTCTATATAAATTCTTAGACTTCTCTGTAATTTTAAAATAACCTCTTTATAACACAATATTTTTCATATGTAAACTTTAAATTATTTTCAAAATCTCTGCACTTAATTAAAAAAATTAAACTATGTCTCTTCTTTTAAAAATTGAAACCACAAATTAATCAATATCTGAGATAAAAGCTTCTAAAGCTTCTTCACTATTTTTCCTTATTGCCACAAGAGTTCAATCAACGGGGATTATTTCAAATTGCGGAAATAAAATCTTCGTAGCCGAACTTGTGAAAAACTAAGTTTAATTGTTTCATGTTGTTTAAAGCAGTGCTTCTGAACCTTTTTTTAGTGGCGGAACCCTTTACCAAAGTTTAATTTTTCCGCGGAACCCCTAGTTTTAATTTTACAAAAAATGTTTAATTAAATAAATGTTCATTTTTAAATTTCGAAACGCTTCGCAGAACCCCCAAGAGGGGTCGCGGAACCCTAGGGTTCCGCGGAACCCCATTTCAGAAGCACTGGTTTAAAGTATATATAAAAATTTCGCTTCCAACTCAATTTCTTCTTTCAACGTTGCAAATAATAGATGATAATACTTGTAGGTCTCTACCACATTGTAACTGAATACATACATATTAATTTAATTATAATCATAATGTAATAATAATATAATAGTTAACTTATGGTTTTCTTATTTAAGATCTAATTTCTATTTGTTTAAACTGTTTATCTAAGTTTATTTCTAAGTTTTCAAAACCTTTTCGTGCTTCTTCTAAGTTAGCTTTGCAAACTTAAGGATTGTTTTGAAGTATACCTTGTTGTTTAGGTTTATATAAATTTGTCTTTTTTAATTAAGAGATTTATTAAAGGTTGTTGAATATACAAAATACACAAAATGGTTCAAAAGCGAATTTGTCATCTTTTTTGTGATGGCATTAATTACTCCCTTTTTTAGAACTTCTAAAATAAATAATAAATAAATAAAATTTGCCGTGCTGTTCAACTTAAATAGTTTGAGTTGTTTTAAGTACTTATATATCATTTTATAAAATTGATTTTAGAAAGTTTCGTTAGTAATTAAAATATCTTATATCAAAATATAAACAAATTGGGTAGATGTCAAATATGAACGAAAGGATATTTTTGCATAAAGACAACTTTGCACGAAGGGTCACTTTTTTATAAATGTTTTTTTTTAACACTTTGTGGACCTCAGTTAATTTTCGATATAAATAAACAGATAGTCTTTTTATTTTTGATAAAGTTGATAAGTATTTTATAAGATAGAAGGTTTTAAATGTTCATTTAAAATACATGTTTTTTTAAGTTTGGGATACTATCTTTTTTATGGCTTTAAACAATTTTTCGTAAGGACTTGTAAAATTTAAATAAAATTAAACCTTTAACAGCAAAAGAACAGTCTTTAAGTAATTTTAAACTAGTTATTATACTTAAAATATGTAAAAACCCGTAAGTAAATGTACTAATTGTTTTTAAAGTGGTATAATAAATAAGTGTAAATTAATAACATACTATTTAATGTAGTTTTTCTAGCTAAGTAGTCTTTCTTTTTTCACTTTTGATTCAAACTTAAAAAAATGATAAACTTTATAACTCTATATATAAAAAAGCTTCTTGAAATACTTTAAATAGTTAAAGTAAATAATAGCTAGTTTAAAATAACTCAAGTCCTGGATATGACGCTAAAGTTTTCTGGTGCATGACTCGATAACCGAGAGTTTTTTTTGTGCACCGGGTCCTTGGACCAACCTTTTTGAGTGTTTTTTTTGTTGTTCAATAAATAATAATAAGATTTAATTAATTATTTTCGTATTTTTTCTATTTAAACTGGTATGGAATACTTAAATGCAACTAACTTTATTTTATTAATTTTATAACAAATACTTTCATTTGTTAATCAAAAACTAAAAAGAATGTAATTTAAACTTTAAAAACAAATTGTAAAACCATGTTTTGTAGGTGCCACTTATTTTTTGCAAACTTTCTTCAGGTTTTCTAAACTTTTTCGGTTTTTTGAAAGTATACCGTTTTTAGGTCATTTAAAATAGTGAGCTAACTTTAAGTTTAAAAAATGTTTATGATAGAATACTTAAAGAATACTGTATTTTTTTTTACTTTGTTTTTGTTCTTTTGCACCTAATATTTGAAATCTTTTTTTTTTATACGATTGTTTAAAATCCTTCTTTTTTTATATAGATAATATAAATAGATATACAATCTAGTTTAAACATGTTGTTGTTTTAATTTGTTACTTTTTTTCTTAAATATTATTAACAATCTAATTAAATAATATTTTATAATTTGCAATGATTAAATGAAGTTAAATTAAAATGATAACAAGAACAAATATTTGAAATATTAATTATTAAAATATAATATAACTTAAAAATTACTACTTGCTTTACTTCACACTAGTTTTTTACAATAGTTTATTGATATGATTGAAATTTTACCATTAAAAAACTTATTAATCTCCTGTAAGTTACAATAAACCTTAACAAAAAAAAATATTTATCTTCTATGTACCCATTTTTAAAATGATTTAAATTTAAATACATACATGGTATATTAAGTAAAAACTATTTTACAAAAGCTTATAAAATATATCAAAGAAACATTATAAAAATTTAAAAATGAAAAACTTATTTTAACATGTCTAACATAAGTATTGAACCACAGTTTTAGATGATTGCATAATTATAAAATAACTTGAGTTAACAACTTTTATGTTGTAAATAATTTATCTAAAAGACTTAAGCTTTAACAAATGATTAAGCTAAAATCAGAATTACTGACTTAGAAGTCAAGTGTAAAACTTTTTTGAAAAATTTAAATTAGAACTTTACTTAAAGAACCTACCAAAAATGATCGAAAAAAGACTGAACAGCCTCTCAAAACCCATATAAATTTTCAATGAATCAATAACCGGACATCAGAATGTTTTAACCAACTCAAAATTCAAACACAAACTTAATTACTTAAACTACCAAAACTTAAAAGAAACAAAAGGAAATCAACACGAAAAATAAAAACAATCTACTTCAACCCACCCTACTGTCAGTCAGTAAGAACCAATAAAGGTAAATCTTTTCTGCAACTAATAGATAAACTATACCCTTATCATACGAGATAAAAGCTTTAAAGAAGACCACAATTAAAACAAAATAATTAACAGAAATAATTGTAAAAATTCATATATCTGGATGAGCAATACTAAGATTTTAATCCAAAAACATAATTGAAAATACTTGAAAACGAAAAACGATGAACAAAACGAAACACTTTGCAACTGTCGAATAAAACACAAATTTCCCCTTAAGATTAAATGCTTAGTTGAAAATGTAATATATAAAGCGACAATCAGATCGCAAAACGAAACAAAAAACTGTTTTGACGGGTGGCACTTCCAAAAAAAGATGGTACGACCATATTAGTGACTTTAAAAACTATAAAGAGAACGGAACAGAAATATCGAAGTATGTATGGAAGCTTAAAAGTAACAACATTGACTACAAAATATATCTGAAAATTATCCACAATATTGGCAAAGCCAAAAACCCACAAAGCGTTGGTAGTACTTTAATATTAGAAAAGGTCGCGATGGCCAAAGCAGACAGAAGGGACAAGTTAAATAAACGGTACGAGCTCTTTTATTTCTGGCTGCACTTCCGAAAACTCCATTTCAAAACTTAAGTTGCCCGTAATACAGGTTTTATGCATGATTTTAATAAATTTTTGTCTAGCTATTATTTTCCTTAAACTTAAAGTTTTTTTTTCTAAATCATTCAAGCAAAATTTCAATTTTTCGTAACTATTACAAGCACAAAATTAATTAAGTTTTCAATAGTCAAGTCACAATAAAAACTAACTTGATTAAAATCCATCTTAATTTAAGCTCACTTATTACTATTAACTACATTTTTATTTAAGCAATGTTTAATTTAAAAATCAACTAGAAGAAAATAGACAGCTACATACAGATTTTTTTACTATTACAGTAACCTCTGGCATCTTTATGTACTCGTCACGTTACGCACTCTCTTTTAGTTACGCATTAAAGAATTCTAAACACTTCAAAAAAAAATATTGTATATTTTTAATTAAAAGTATGTTTTTAAATGCTAACTCACCTCTCTTTATATTTAGAATTTGTAAACTTATGTTCCTTGACTAATTGAAAAACATTTAGTCATTAGTATATCAGCAATTTTGTTAACAATAAGAGATTAAGTTATAATTCTAAAAGAAATATGACTGTGTTAAATAATGAAAGTATAATGAAATTCTAAAACACAAATAAATAATACAGCACTCTTGTCCGAAATATGAATAAACATCTAAAAAAAATCTAATAAAACTTCCTAGCAAAAAGTAGCAGTGATACTTAATAAATATAGAGCTTACACTTAACACAAAGCTCAATTGTTTTTTTTGTAAAAATACCCTTAATTTTCATTGACACTTTTTTTTAGTTTACGTAAACCTTCTGTAGCAGAGCAAGCGTTAAAATTTTTCGCACGTTGCCTTCAATTCCTTGTAATGCTCACCAGCACCAGTTACTCCAACATTTTTCTTATATTTTATATATTTTTGTTTAAAAGAAAAATCCATTACAGCACCAAATGCATATTTTTGTAAAAGGCTATAAAATCAAATTTTAATATAGACATTTCACCATTTGTTAACAAACACCTAATTATAAATTGAGTTTGCTAAATAGAATACGATGTAAATGTTAAGTATCAAATAAGTCACAAATAAATAAAGAAAACGATAAAACCTTCTTATTATTAATATGAGTAAAATTTTTCTACAAGTAATATTATTTTTAATAAATTTAAATTATTTTTTTTAATATATTTATAGTTTTATCTTTTGTTTTCATATATATATACAAAATAAACAAATTGTTAAAAGTAAAAAAAAACTCAGTATGCTTTTAACTAGAAGTATTTTGTATTATCAAAAAACAGGCACTATAGTAAGTGTGTTTGGTACCTCTCGTATCTTTACAATCTCTCATATCTTAACGCACTTTTTCTGTGGACACAATGTGCGTATATAAGCGAGAGGTTACTGTATTTGTGTTGTTCTTTGATTCTAAAACTTAACCAAAAAAACTTAAACTTTGCCACAAATTCAATCTTAATATTATAATCTAACTTGTTTTGTTTTTAGGTAAAAATTTGCTTTAATTCTACGTTTTTATATAAAGCATCCGGGTGGAATTTCAAATTTTCATAGCTATTAAAAGCACAAGATTGTTTAAATTTTCAATTTGTCACGATTAAAATAAGCTACGTTAAAATGCACCTCAACTTTTAGCTTACTTTCTTAACTACGTTTTTGCTTAAGCAATGTTTACTTTGAAAATTAACTAAAAGAAAAAAAAAGCTACATACAGATTTTGTCATTAGTATTGTTGTAATATTGATTTTGAAACTTAACTAAAATTTAAACTTTACTATAAACTCATTCTAAATTTGTAAATTTAATTTGTTTAGTTTTTCAAGTAAAAAAATTTGAGTAAAAACTTGTTTTTATCTTAATTTAATTGTGAAAATACTAATATCCATGACTGTCACATATCTTTTTAGATTTATTTAAGCACTGACGAGGTCTTTGACCAAAACTTAGTTTGTAAAATAAATTATAGCACAAAAATAAATTTATTATTTGTACTCCAGTAGTTGAAATCTCTCTATTTGTTTTCTTAGAACCAAAAAATATAATAATAACTTTACAATAAACTATGAAAACAACAAATTTTAACTACTTGAATAACATAATCACATTAGATCTGTCTGCTTAAAAAGCACAAATATATTTTTTCTAATTATAAAGTGTAAATAAGATATCTTTACATTGGGCATAAAACATTGCGTCAGATTATTTTTACTTTCTTTTGCTTATAATTTTCTTTTAAACTAAACACTGTTTAATATTCATAAGAAATAGTTTCTTGACTGACTCTACATACTTGACATTCAATAAATATGTAAAAGATAATGAAGTAAATGTAAAAAAGTAGTTCAATCTTTTCTCTAATAATTCAACTAATAATTTACAAACTAAAAACTTTTAATAAACTTTGTTTACGTAAAAACGCTAAAACTTGCTTCTAAAGTTATGTAATAATTTTTAGTTTATCTTAAGTTTTTCTATCATTTTTTGTACAAAAATCTAGATTTTTTTTTTGATATTTCTCAAATTTAAGGTTTTGTTTTCTAAGTTATCAAATTCCAGGTTTTATGGCAGCCCTGCACAAAAATAAAGCTTATATAATAATAGATTTCCATGTATTAAAAGTGTATATTTTCAATATGTAATATATTTCATTACTAATGCAATTTGTGCCAAACTGCTTTTATAAAACAAGAAAAATAAATCAGAGTTTTTCTTGGAAACTAATTCTAATAAACAGGGTTGCTTAATTTTAATCAAAAATAAATTTAAATTAAATTACTTGAACGTGCTTTTAACTATTATATCTAGGTGTTTTATATTTCCAAAAAAAAACAAAAAAAAACAATCTACAAATATGATAATTAAAACAACTTACAGTATAAACGTTTGGCTTTACAGTTAACATCAAAAAGTAATGTTAAATAAATTAAAACTGACCGAAATTTTTCCTAAAGTTTTAAGTATTCTTAACTAGTTAACTTAACAACAACGGTGTTAAACGACCAACTTAAAAATTTAAACAAAAAAAAACAACTTTTTAGTTTAAATACTAGTGAGACTGTAAAATAATTTTATACTTAAAGCTAAAGCTTTTTATATACTAAAATTATGTATTTCCTTTTACTTACACAAGAAAACTTTAGCATTTAAACGTAGGTTTGTATATGAGTAGATATACAACACATCAAAACATAATTTATTTAGTATTAGCTTATATATGATTACTAAAACTTAAATGTTCTAAAATACATAAGTACAGAGAAAATGCTTTAAAGTTTGATTTTATGAGACAGCTGCTTAAAAATATTTGTAACAAATTAAAGAAATGGTAAAACTTGATTATAAATGTTAGAGAGTTATACGAGGTCATTTTTCAGTTGTTTACCTGGAAATTCGTTCCTGAAAAAAAAAATCAATAAAAAATTAGTTCAACACAGAATTAACAGTTGTGTATTTTCAAAGATTTGCCACATTGAAAATTTAAATAAGTTTCTACCATAAAAAAAAGGATAATACTTAATATTGTTTGTTATAGATGTAAAATTAAAATTTTAAGGTTATTTTTTAAGTAGAAATAGGCCTAAAAGTTGCATTAGGTTCATTTATAAGGGTTTATTTTAAAACACTTTTTTAATTCACTATGTATTTCACTTTATATTTACTATTAAAAATATTTTTCTAATATGTACAACTTTTCCAAAATTTTAAAAAATATACAAATTTTTTAAAAATATACAAATTTTTAAACCAGTAACAAAACTAAAACCAGCGTATCATTCAAACTCAGTTTACAGCTCAAAAGCTTTTATTACTACATTATAAAACTTATAATTTTTTTAATTGTAAATTTCTGTAAAATAATTTAAATTAACTTTAACTTTATTAAGGAATATATAAAATAATATATCTCATATACGAAACGGCTGTATAAATCTACTGTTTATATGTATTGAATAAGGTTTTGTAATTAAAAAAAGTAAATGTCTGTTGAAGCTGAAATTAAAGCATTGGTAGAGTCCTCTAAACTTGGAAAACAGCTGAAAGAAAAACTGATTGCAATTGGAAGTAAGAAGGACAATGAATTTAGTCGTTTTTAAGCTGAGATGCTTAAATTGAAGGAAGATTATAATAAAAAAGTAAGATTATTGAAAAAAACATTGATCAGATACAAAAAGATGAATTTAGCTGTAACAAAAATTTGATGCATAGTAAGAGAATAGACTATATAGAAAATAGAATTAAAGAATTACAAAAAAGTTTCTCAGAATTCAAGTCTGAATTTTCTTCTAAATTTGACCAGTTTGATACTAAATTCTCAAAATATGCTGCTGTTACGCAGAAAAGAGAACCAGCAGAAATTATTACAAACATTAGTACCAAACAGGGGCGTAGCGTGGGGAGGGACGCTGGCGCATACGTGCAACCCAAAAAAAATAAGTAAAAAAAAATGCAATATCTTTATCCTTTATTGTTTTTTTTTTGCTTAATTTGCTTTTTTTCAACTTCGTTTTTCTATTATTCGAAAAGTAAAACGAAATTTCAAATACCAATTAGTGACAAGTTAGGGAAACTACCCAGTATACTCATTCGGTGCGTAATTGCAAATGCGCACCGATGTTGATGAAAAACTCCATAAATAAAAAATTTATAACTTCATTAGAATTTAGACTCAAACAGTACGCAACTAGTTAGTGCACCGCAGTAGTATAACCTTATGACAGATTTTTTTAGATAGACAAATGCTAACATTTTGTTAACAAACCATAAAGCTAAACCTGTTTTACAGTGAAAGTGATTCAAGAATAAACAAATTGTAGTAAAAATAGCAATAAACAACTGCAAATAAAATAAAAATAAATTGATAACAAAAATAAAAAATACTAACAACATAATTTAAAAGAAAAGTAACAAAAAACAGAAAAAAAAATAAAACAAATAATAAACAAACAGTTCATACTGTGATTACAGTTTTAATCTCACTATACATTAATCAATTTTTGTAGCAAGTTATTTTAAAATTTCTTTAGTCACATCATGAATAAATTCGTAGCAACTTGTAAAACAGAATTTTTTACAATAAATTTTTAGTCTAAAAGACATAATTGATTAATTTTTAATTTAAGTTTATTTTGTTTTAAATCAAATTTTAAACAATATTTTAAAAAAAAGTTTTCTACCGACTGTTTGTAGCAGGGACGTAGCTTGGTATGTTTTACTTATGTGCGAAAAAACTTGCTTTTAATTTAGCTTGGACTCTGCTTTCTTAGCTCTTAGTATTCATTTACACTTAGTTATGCACTTCTGGAAGATAATTTTGACATATATCTACTCTTTAGCTTTTTTAGTGTCGTAAGAATTTAACGAATTAAATACATCCAAATTGTAACATTTAGGGCGTTAAAGCTTTATTTTGTCGAAAAGCTACAATGCAAAATTGATACTAATGGAAGCTGTAGCTTCAAAAATCCAAATCGTACAATTTTATGTTACAAAAACTTGCATAACTTGTTGTTACTTGTTACTATTTACTACTTTAAATGTTTGATTTTCAAAACAGTATAAGTGTTTTTGAGTTAAATTGTGATATTTTATACTTATTTTCAATGAAGGGTAGGACTTTTAATAGGTAGTTTTAAGTATTGGGTACTTTCAATTGCTGCAATTTTGTTAAAATTTGTGAACAAAATTGCTGTCTAGGCCTATGATAAATTCACTTTGTTTATTTTTCTAAATATGAAAATAATTGTATCAGAATTAATCACTATGTTAACTAAATTATGGAAATGTACTTTTCAACCTTGATATTTTTTGTGTAAGTTACAATTTTAAATTAAAACACAAATTAAGCTATTGACTTTAAAAATTTTTCTTTTATAGTTTTTTGATGACTTAGAGTTATCATATTTTATAAAAATTTCATTATTTTACATGTAGAAGTAGTTTAAAAATTACAGACATTTTGGTGATTTTTGTTTTAAATACCAGATTTTTTCAAATTCAAGGATTTTCCAGTTTTTGTTTAAACTGTCAATTCCTGGATTCCAGGTGTTTTGGCATTCTGCTCAAATTTTAAGGAAGTATTCCTTTCAATATTTATTAAAAAAATAAAAAAATTATAAAAGATGACAATTACTACTGTACTCTCCTATTTTAATGTTATATATCAAAAACTTGTTTTGGTATAAGTATCTGTATCAACATACTTGTAGTTTAGATTAAAATTTATGAAGTGACATCAACTTGTAATAAAAGTGATCTACACCCTTATTGTACCAAAGTGGCTCCTAAAGTTTTTTTGAAACTTCTTTCAAATTTCTAAATTCAATATACTTTTTTAAATGCAAGTCTTATTTACTTTTCTTGGCAAAATAAGTGATCAGAATTTCAAGTCATTCTAGGATTTTATATAAAATTCCAATATTCCCATAAGCATCTAGGTTTGATGGCCATTGGCCACTCTGTTAATTTTATTTCAAAATTTAAAAAGGTAGCTTTTTTGAAGTACATAACTCATGTATATACAGTTCAAATTTTTTTATGACTTAAATTCATCTATAAACTATAAAAGAAAGATTTTAAAATCATTTGTTTAACTTGTGTTTAATTTTTTAATTATAACTTTCACAAAAAGTATTTCTAAAATTTTGTTAACATAGTGAAGTGTTTAGTATTATTCTATTGTTTTATTTCAGATATGATTATTTTCATATTTTAAAAAATTAAAAAAGTGAATTTGTCATAGGCCTAGACAGAAATTTTCTTTTTTTATTAAGTTTAACCTTCAAAACTACCCTAAGTAAAGTTAATGACGTCATCAAAAAATTTAGTAATTTTTTTGCAAATTTGCTGCAATTGAAAGCACCCAATATTTAAAACTACCCATTAAAATTCCTCCCGTTTAATGAATGTTTTCTGGGTTTACACAAGTGGCAAGACATAAAGAGTCATAGGGGGTGTGGAGCAAATTAAGTTGCCTTGTATATAGTTATCACTCGTACTTTAACATTCCATTTTTGATTTATTAACATAACTGCAGTTTTTTTAAATTAAATTATAATAACATTAGAGGTAGTTTAAATTGCTGTGTTCACGCGAGGACGTTATCACGAGTTATTTCAGATGTTTTGATTTTTGCAGATTCGTAACTTTTTTGAGCTTGCTACGTCCCTGGTTTGTAGTATTCAAAAAATGCTATTCCCTAAAGATCTCAGAAAAACTGACTTTAAGATACGTGAAAAGTTATATTTCTTGTGAACTTTTAAAAGCATTGAAAAAGTTGACCTTAAAAAATTTATCTTTTAAACATTTTGTTTTGTATCAGAAACATTTAGTAAAATCTTTCCACACACTCAGGATGACTCGGTATTTTATGAAGTTTTGGAAAACTTTAGTATGACTCAGTAAAAATCATGATAACTCTGAATGTTTAAAATATTTTTAAGCTCAGGCTGACTAAGGATGGACTTGGTTTTTTTTTAACTCAGGGTAGATTTAGTGGTTTTAAAAGCTTTGTTATAAAGCTTAATTTCTATTAGTTAAAAAACAATAAAAAATTCTGTAAATGAATTTAAAATGCTTATGATGACACATGAAATTTTTAAACTAACTCAAAGCAGTTATTTTGACTCAAAGAGTAGCAAGGCAATCCTGATATCTTCAAAATTAATTGTTTTTTTTTTGTAAAGTATGTTAATAATACTAAAGAAAAAGTAGACATTTGTTTTTATTAACTTTTAGATTATTATTTAAAATAATATGCAAAGTAATATTGTATGGAATGTTGCAAGTATAAAAATATGTCAAGTAGGAAAATAATCTGAAGTTCAAAAGCTTGAATTCAAAAATAGCAGACCAACACCAGATATTACTATTACTCAAAACTGCAGTTCAAGTGGTATGAAATTATCTATTTTAATTTTGTTTATATTTCAGATTTTCTTCATTTGTTAAGATTTATTTTTACAGCTTTATATTGTAATATAGGTAAAAAGTTAAAAAAAAGTAGCTTTTTAGATTTCTCCTACAAAAAATTTAAAATTTTCATTTCTAATACTAAAGATTTAGAAATTTTATTTAAAAGATAAAGATAGTATATTAAAAGCTGCAACAAACTAAAAGTATGAGTTATTTTGAGTTTAATACAATTCTTTTTTGTTGATATAAAATAGATATTGAACATTATTTATAAATTGCACAGAGAAAAATGCTTTGAGGTATCAATTATTATACTTAGTTGACTATTTAATTGTAGTTTAAGGCCATAGGGGGGTTAAGCCATGTTTTTTAGAAGTTGATCTTATTTGAAATAATATTTTTAAGCTTTAAAATGATTTTTACTGTTTAAAAAAATTTGAGTTATTTTTTGAGATATGCCCAGTCAAAGTCGGGCCGCATAATACGTTACCTATTGGAAGGAAAAACTAAAACAGCGAAAAAAGGCTAGTTTGTTTAAAATCTATCTCCTCCTACATTTTTTAAGCAATCTTCTTCAAACTTTAACAGTTTAATCTTTATACAATTACAGAAAAACCTTACTTGTGAATTTAAAAATTTGTAGCAAAAACTTTTTTTTTTGAAAGAAAAAAACATTTATTTTAATTTTTGTGATAAAATTTTTATTTATTTTAATTATCTAAATTCATAAGTAACATTTTTTTCTTGTAATTTAAGAATCATTTTCTAAAATTTGAAGAAGATTGCTTGAAAAACGAAGTAGTAGATAGATTTTTAGTAATTTTTTAAATTTCCAAGAAAATTTTCCCTGAAAAATTGCGGACCAAAAGTTTTAATTTAGGGGATTTTTTGAATAAAAAATTTGCGCATCTCCTGACCAAAATACCACGCTACGCAACTGGTACCAAATTAGACTTAGTAGCAGAAAAATAGAGGCTGAAAATTCACAAAAACTGAAATAAAAAAGGCTTTAAATATTTAACATTCCAGAAAATAAAAATCCAACTAATAATGCACTAGAAAATTTCAAAAATGATCTTAAAATTATTCAACAAGTATTAGGAGAAAATAAAATAAAAAAAGAAGAGTTTAAGTCACTTTATTGTGTTGGTAAAATTGCAGATAACAAAATCAGACTTATTATAATCAAATTAAACAATTTAGCATCCAAACACAGATTGTCAAGGCTGAGAGATTTGAAAATGTTTAATGGTAAAATTGAATCAAAAGTCTACATCAACCCTTACATAACTTTCTTGGAAATTGTAGCATTCAGAGCCTTGAGAAAAGAAGTTAAAATGAAGCAAGCCATCGCTGATGAGAAAAAGTTGAACATAAAATATGTTGTAAGGAACAACAAGATAGTTGAGTTAACAAGACAGCTTTTTCGTTACCGATCCCAGGATATCTGGGATTAGTGGAGGAAATCGTGAGTCAACACATATAAATTTATTAACTGATAGGATTAATTTTAACGCTAACAAGTTTTCTTATAAAAATTGTAACGACAACTTTATAAAAGTTGGTTACTCTATTATAAGATCTGTTTTAAATAAATTTTATATTTTAGAGAACTATATAAATTTGAACAGTTGAACAATTTGAACATTATTGATTTTTTTTTGACTGAAACATGGTTGACTAATAAGGTCATCGATGCCACAGTGTGTCCTTCTAACTATATATTTACTGAAATGATAGATCTAGTAGGGGTGGAGGTGTTGCTATCCTTTTCAAAAATTTCCTTAAAGTTATTAAAGTTAAAAACGATTCTATCTCTACTAGCAACATCAATTTTGAATACCTATGTGTAGATGTAATTTAAAAAAAAGATAAAACTAAGATTTTGTTGTGTCTACCTTCCTCCACTGTCTGCGAGATGCTCACTGACTGTTAAAAATGTAATTAAAATGTTTTTTCCAAAAGAGTGTTCTATATTCTTGAGAATTTTTTATATGCCAAACATAGATTGGAGAATTCCTAGCACAGATTTCAATAAACCCGATGAGTGTTTACTCAACTTTTTAACCCAATTGAAAGTCCAACCCATAAGAATGGTAACCTTCTCGATCTCATAATTTGCAATCATTTTCGTTCAGATAGACAACTAAGCAAGACATCTGGCACGCTCGTTTTAGTACGATGAACAAAAAACATCGGCGAAAGTCAGCAGAGCAGAAGCCTGGACTTTCGTTTGCCGTGAGACAAGCTCAAGTTTAAACGAGCGTGCCAGATGTCTTGCTTAGTGGACAATGTTTTAAACGTTGCACGGCAAATGACAATGCTGACGTCACTGATCATTGCTAGCAAATGGTTGATTCATGTGAAAGCATGATAAACCGTTTGTAGATTGACGACTACAAGTTTTTCGGTTGTGACTGACTGATGAGTCCTAATAAGGACGAAACCGGTCTCAGTCTACCGAAACTTGTGGTCTGATGATCGAATTGGCGTGATCAACCCTATTGTTAAACTTGAGCTTGTCTCACGGCAAACCAAAGTCCAGGCTTCTGCTCTGCTGACTTTCACCGATGTTTTTTGTTGAAAATACAACTTTAAACATGAAAACAAATTCTGCAAAAACCCAATTTTAAAAAAGTTTTATAGCTACGTGAAATCTAAACTTAAGTTAAATAATTCAATACATATCTTATATGATAATGATAAAAACAAAACAGTGATCTCAGATTTTGAAATAGCCACACTTTTTAACATAGATTTTCGAAAAGTTTTTTAAAAAGATGATAGTTACCAGTTTTTTAAGCTACCCCAAAAGAATTGTAGTAAAATGCAAAATTTTTCATAACCTATGAAGACATTAAAAGTTCAATTAACCACCTAAAAGATAAAATCATTAGAACGCCAGAAAACATCCCAACCTATTATATCAAGCATGTTATCCAATCAATAATTTTCCTACTATCGTTAATATTTAATTGCTCTCTAGAACTATTTGATGTTCCAAAACAATGGAAAACATCTTTTATTATTCCAGTGCACAAGAAAGGTAATATACACGATGCGTTAAATTACAGACCATAATTTCTAACAAGTGGCTTTTCAAGAATTTATGAACATATTGTATCTGTAAAAACTCTCAACCACCTCTTTGATAACAATTTATTTACTAACAAACAGTTTGCTTTTGTCCCAAACCGCTAATGAACTATTCAACTATTAACATGTTTTAATTCTTGGTTAGTTCCTAAACTCAAAAATGAATTTACTAAAGTAGTTTATACGGATATTCAAAAAGCCTTTGATTCAGTATCACACAAAAGATTATTAAAAATTTTAAATTATTATGGGCTACAAGAAAACTTAATTAATTGGTTTGATAACTTTTTAAATAATAGATTACAAAGAGTACTCATCAATAATACGCTTTCTGACTCTTTAACAATTTACAGTAGAGTACCACAAAGTGGTGTAGTTGGTCCCCGTCTTTTTTTAATTAATATAAATGATATTTGTTTATTTTAATGATATTTAAGCATTGATATTAAAATTGAGTTAAGCTTATTTGCAGATGATGCCAAAATCTTTAGTCATTCAAATACTTCATTACAACTATCTTTAGATAATATTTACATATGTTGAAAACAAGAAAGCTAAACTTAAATCCTAGCAAATGTAAAATTCTAACCATTAACAAAAAAAAATCTTCTCCAACTGACCTCTTAATCAATAACACCAAGTTACCAGAAGTTAAAGTTTTTAAAGATTTAGGATTTTATATTTTTGAAAATTTAAAATGTAATGAACATATCAACTATTTACATAAGGTTGCAAAAACTTCATGTTATCAAATATTAAAAAGCTTTAAAACTAATTCTGCTTCAATTCTGACAAAACTATTTAAAACATTTGTTCGCCATAAACTTGAGTTTAGTACCTAAATTTGGTCCCCCCATTTAAAAAAGGTTATTTATATAATTGAATCTGTGCAAAGGGGTTTTACCCTTCTTATTTGTAATCGTTGCAACATATCTTACACATCATATAATGATAGAATGATTAAATTTGGCTTGGAATCACTGGAATGTAGAAGATGGGAATTCGATCTATTAACTTTTTACAAAATTATAAATGGCAAGTATAAAAGTTTGTTTAACCAGTTTTTTAGTTTTTCCCAAAATAAATATCAACTAAGAGGAAATAATTTGAAAATAAAATGTAAACATGATTTTCAAAACAGTCAGTGGCAAGGCGCATTTTTTCACAGAGCAAAAGCTATGTGGAACAGACTACCTCAGGATATAGTATCTTGTGAGGGGGTTGAACAATTTCGTTTAAAGCTAAAAAGATTTGATTTAAATACAATAATTACCAATTAAATTCACTAATTTTCTACTATAGACAAAAGAAAAAAAATCTTTTTCCTAAGACTCCCCCCTACAAACTATTAGTTTACTTTTATTTATTTTGTAATTATGTATTTCGTTTTATAAGCGATGATTTTAGACAAACTTCTTTACTGTGTGTACTAAGAATATGTAGGTTTGAGTTTTTTAAATTGAATTTTTAATTTAGTTCATTTGTATATCATATTGTGTTTAACTTGTGTTTTCATTTAAATTTTGTTTATGTATATATATATATATATATTATATAATATTATATTATATTATATATACATAATATTATATTATATTATATAAAATTTTATATATTTATAAATATATTATATAAAAATATTATATATATATATATATATTTTTTAAGAAATAACATACACAAAATAAACTTTTGCTTGGTACAGCTGTTTCTGCGTTTAATACGCGTCCTCAGCCAAGTTTTATTCAATGAAAAGCAAACTTGTAAGTACAGCAATAAAATTATACAAAATTAGGTATTACGTAATAATAGATAGTTGATTTTAGACAAAATTATTAACAGAGTTTTTAGATAAATTGCTTTCTATAATGTATGCATCCAGTTTGTAATTCGTTTCTTTTGTTTAAAGATTCAGATTTCTTAACTTTTAAAATTTCGATTTTTTCCGCATTACACAATTTACATCCGTATTTTAAACTGTATTTATTTTTCGTTCTTGTTAATATTTCCCACTGAATTTTAAAATTAACATCGTCATTTTTTAATTTCCAAATGTACTGCGATAAAGTTGTCGTATTTTTATGTTTTTCGTGTTTGAAGCTGTACTTGTGCTTTGTGTAGCGATTCTTGAACGATAGTCCAGTCGACCCTACATAAAACTTGGTCTGGTTATCAGTTATGACTGTCGCTTTATATATAACATTTTCCATCAGGCAACTTCCATTTACCGGGCATTCTTGTTTTTTGCAGTCACACATTCGCCTCTCTTTGTACTGCGTGTCTAACATCTTTCGATTGTGTGCTATTATAAGTTGTTTCATGTTTGATTATGACTGTCGCTTTATATAATTATATTTATATTATTTATATATATATATATATATATAATTTATTTTAAAGTGTTGAGTATAAGTTTATTTTCTTTTTCTTTTTTTTGTGTGTCCTGTTTAAGTGGCTGAGGTTTTGATGCCTCAGTCCAACATTGCACAATAAACAATATACTAATAGTAGTATATAATTAAATAAATAAATATGTATGTATATAAAATTCAATAAGTTAGATTTTACAAATTTTAAACTATAATAACTGCAAACCTTCCCTATACTTTTATGACTGGGTTTCCAAAAGTAAAGGCCATAAATTAAAACTTACATGGAGTTATTCTGGAGTTGATGGTGAAGAGCAAAATAAAAAGTCTGTATTTAGGGAAGTTTTTTTTGAAAAATCTTATCTGGGAGGGACATAGCTGTTTTTTATGAAAAAAATTATCAGTAAAACCCTGCTTTATGACATGTCTTGAGTATATTCTTAGGTTTAAAACAATGATTTTGAATATACTTAAACTATTATCGTAATAAACTTCAATGATACCATATACAACATACCTTTAGCATATTTTATAATTTAAACATATTACAAGGACTTTAAGGTATTATTATATGAAACTTTCAATAATACAATTTAACTACCTTGTATTAGTATTTCATATTTTGATGGCATCAACAATGCTTTACTAAAGTATATAGGTACATTTTATAACTTTAAAATATACTAAAATAGTTGCAAATATACTTAATAACATACCTTAAGCATATTTTCCAGGTGAGTTCAGCCTGTCTACTGCCATGGCGTCTTCGTTGTGAGAAAGTTGGACTCATTCAATGATACCTGTATATGATATATACTATTTAGAATATAAATATAATGTTGTAATTTTAAAGTATACTGTAAATTTATAGACAAAACTAATATAAAATTACAAACTTCAAATAAAGTTTTTAATATTTATTTTCGTATGGTGTTTAAAAGCTATTGCAGGGGATTTTAATTACTCAAGATGTAGGGAAACAAATTTAAGATAAATTTTTTGATAACTGTTTTTGATTTATTTTTTTCATTTAAACTACTTGTATACTTTATATAGTAAAACAGTTTGTAAGTAACCTTCATTTGTAAGAGATGACTGGCTTATGAACTCCATTAAAATGATAAAATTGATATATTTTACTCTAAATCTGTACTATTAAACAATTTCAAGTAAACTTAAACAAGAAAAACAATTAAAAAAAAAAAAAATTAGGTGACCACAATTGTACATATACAAGTTGTGCTAACTATTTACAATCTAACATTTAAATTTCAAAAGTTAAAATTATAATAGTTTTTACAGTAATGTTAAACTTAATAAATAAACGACATAGCAAAAAAGTATTAAAAAATAAAAGTTAAGTATTTAAATCTAATAACAATTCATATTACTCCAGTAGTATAATTATTTCAACCATGGTAACCTAGACATATAGTTTCAGGACAAAAATATTTGATATATTTTAAAGACATAACGTATGTATTTTTCTGTAGTGAGTAAATATTATGAAACATAAATCTACAGATAAATTTAAAACAATTCTTTAATTATTTATTTCAAATTTATTATAATCAAATTAGCTTGGTTTAATACACCAATAAATTATCATTTTTGTAAATAAAAGTACAAGTAAATAAACAATTAAAATCTATTAAATATTGCAAATTGAAGTCTAAACATGTTATCTACAATACAATGTTTATTTTCAAGTTTTTATTCCTGAAATCAAATATACATTACTTTTAAAGTAAACTTAAGGAACCGTTATTTGCAAGTACAGCTTTAGTAGTAGCTTTCATTATACATTAGATTAGTATAAATAAGATATCTGAATGAATTTCAAAATATTAGCAAAATTAAGTGAGTTACAACATATAAATTTTTATAAAATATTTGAACCAATCAAGTAACACAACGCCTCAGCAGTTGTAAATATATAATCAGTTTTGTAAAAAAAATATAAAAATTTAAAAGCTTTATGTTTTCAAACAACAATTGTGTATTCATGTTTTTATTACTCAAACTAAATATTTTTATTGTTGGAAATTTCAAAAATTTTAAAGATTTCAGCTATAATGCTTAACTGGACAAAAATTTTCAATACAAAACTTTTTTATATACTTTTATTGTTACTTTTTTCAAGTAAGTTTTTTTGAAGATACAGACAAATAAATGTGAACAGACAAAATAAAAACATTATTCACATAACTTAATTATTTAAAAGAAACTACACAAAAAGTGGAGACTGATCTAAATTGCATAAATACAAAATTGCACAAGGGAATAAAATTGCACGAAGACACTTTTGAACGAGGGTACAAAATAGAACAAGAGAACAAAATTGCACAAGGGCATAAAACTGCACGAAGAAAAATTAGCACCAAGGGTCAAATTTGCACGAGAGTAAAAGAAAACAAAAAAGAAAATATATAAAAACAAGAGATAAACTAGTAAATAAAAAAGTTACTGACCAAGGCTTAGCGTTAGAAGTAACAGTGAAAGTTAAACAAAAAAAAATGAGTTAAAAAAAAAACTAAAAAAAAAATAGCTACCAACCGAGGGTTAGGAATAAGAATGAAAAAAATTTATTTAAATTAAAGTTAGTTTAAAAAAAAAATAAGTGACCGACTGAGGCTAAGGGTTAACGGGAACAGTATTAGCAAAAAAAAACTTAAAATAAAAACTAATAAAAAAATTAGATAAAAAATTCAACCAGTGCAAAAATTTCTCCATGCAAAATTGTTAGCTAAATAGTTTGCTCGTGCAAAAGTGTTTTTGTGTAATTTTGTGATCTCGTGTAATTTTGTGCAGTCGTGCAAATTTGACAGCTACCCACAAAAAATATATTTAAGTTTAAAAAAAGTTATGCAAATTAAACAAACATTAGTTTGTTGAGTATTTTATTACTTCTATTACAATAATAAATCATATATACATTATATAACTAGATAAAAACTTTAATAATGGAAAATATTTGTCAATTTTACATATACATTGAAGTAATTTAAATAAAAAAATTCCTTTAAAATGTTCTGCATACCAGTTTTTATTAATAATAATAAAAAGAAAATATTTATACGTTTTCTAACCAACAAGTATTAAATGTTTAACTTTAATTAGTTTAGTCATAAAACCTTATCTTAAGAAAACAAACGAGAAAAACAATTTAGGGCATAGGGGGAAGGGGTTCCGACATTATTTTCAATAAAAATAAGAATGGATCTTATATGAACGCCTGAAGTACAAACTACAAGCCAGTTATTAAAGAACTAAAATATCTTATTTAACTTTTGAGATATTGTAACTTTTATAAAAAAGTTTCTGATACAAACATATGGACCGCAAATTTTTAAGGGTCAATTTCCTAAAAAATTTAAAAATCATTAAGAATCTATCTTCTCTTTCTTTTTTTAAGCAAGAGACCTCAAAAGTTTAGGAAACATTCCTTCATACCTTCTTTTAAACATAGTTGAAAAGACTTTTAATGTAGGAAATTAAAAAATATAAAGTAATTAAGAATAAATAAAAAAGAATGTTATAAGGTGAACTCGACCCTATACCCTTAATTTTCCTTTAAACAGTATAAAACTGTTAAGTTTTATAGTTAAATACTACTAGTTAAATGGCAATGACAACTTTAAATTATACCGTTTTAGCAACAAAATAATTAAAAAAAAAATTAACAGGTGTACCTGTTATGCAAATGTTTACATTATTTGTATAGAGTTAAGGCCATAGGGGGGGTCCACTTTGTTTTTTACAACTTGATCTTATTTTGTAGAATTAAATCTGAGCTATCAGACACTTTTAACTGCTTAAAAAAACTCGAAGTAATTTTTGAGATATAAGCGATCAAAGAAAGGGCATTCAATAGGTTCCTTATGGAAGGCGAAAACTAAAAATGCGAAAAAAGACTATTTCACTAAAAATCTATCTCCTCCTTCATTTTTTGAGTAATCTTTCTCAAATTTTTACAGAATGTGTATCATTAAACTTTAAAGAGATCTATTGTAAGAATTTTTTTAATTTTGAGTAAAAAAAAAATTATTGTCAAAAAACTACCTTTTTTTTTAGTTTTTTGTGGATAAAATTTTTATTTTTCAAAATTTCAAAAATTCCAACAATAGATCTCTTTAAAGTATAAAAAGGAACATTTCCTGAAAACTTGAAGTCTCTAGGTCAGAAAATAAAGGAGGAGATATGTTTTTAGTGAATTTTAAAATTTCCGAGAAAATTGACCCCAAAAAATTTGCGGTCCATACGTTTATATTGGAAAATTTTTACAAAAAGTTAAATATCTCAAAAGTTAAATGATATTTTTGAATTCTATAAAAACTGGCTTATAGTTTGTACTTTAAGCTTTCATATAAAAGCCAAAGTTAATTTTAGTAAAAAAAAATGTTGGACCCCCCCCCCCCCCCCTATGGCCTTAACTCTGTAATTAAAACAGTAATTAAAACTATAGTTTTAAGTGATAAAAAAGTGTAAGATCATAAAGTTCATGCTATTTACTTATTTATATAAATTTACAAATTAAAATCGATAAATGGGCTCAATAGCTTAAGTGCATAGTTTTTTGGTTACCGTCGTCAGTATTTAGTTTAGTAGTAAACTTTAAAACAAAAATAGTATAAGATAGTATATCAAACTTTTTGTTATTTGTATTATAGTGAGTTTTTTCATGATTATACAATGCATCTTTTCTGCAAGTTTTATAATCACAATGACTGCAAGCAAACTTTGTTTTATAATGATATACCATGTGTCGAGTTAAATGATGTTTTGAAAAACTTTACATCAATGTAAGTAGCTTGACGTCGAACTAAATAAATATTTTAAGAACTTTTATCACAAACTTCACAAGAATAAAACTTTCTCCTGTTTAAATCTATAATGGATTTTAAGTTGTGACTTACTCACACAACTTTTGAAACAAACATCTTTTAATTAGTAATAAAATCTAGTTTGTCGATTTAGAACATATTTTGTTGACTATCATTTATAACAAACTTTCATTTAAAAAACTTATCTGTAAAAATTCAGTCATTAAATGCCATACTGTAGTACTAAATAATTCTGATAAAATAAAGTGTTAAGTCAATTTTAGGTAGCTTAAACTGCAATTTAATTAATACAAGTACCAAAAAATACATCAAACTCAATAGTATTATTTTAAACTGAGTATATATCTAAAATAATTTATCAAAAATATGGAATCACCAATTAAAATAAAAAACTCTTTAGGCTCAACAAAAGTTTGATTCATAAATAATGTTAGAAAAGATAATTAAATAAAGGTTTAAAATAAATTATTATGCTTGGATAGAAAAAACAATACAATTAACGTAATTTTTTCTATAAACTTATTGATTATCATATAAGTTTTAATAGAAAACTAACGCTATTTTTGCAAACTAAAAATTAATTTAGACTTAGTTTAATATAAAATATAAACTAATCAGAGTTTTAGAAACAAATTTAAAGCTTAATAACATTGTAAACTTGATTAAAAACAAAAACAAACAAAATATTTTGGCTATCTTCTAAACAATTGAAAACATAGAAACGGGTCAAACTTGCACGAATACATTTTTGCACGAAGGATCATTTTTGAAGAGTACATAATATAATAATATATACAAAAAATATGTTAAGCTAAAAGTTTACTTTTTTAAAATGTATATAAAATAACAAAAACTTCCAAATAATCAATAATATTATGTTAAAATAATCGTTAAATTTGATAAACTTTTTGTTGAAATAAGAAATATATATTAATGAAATCGTTTAACATAAAAACAACATTAGAATTTAAGTTAATTTAAATTTAACATGAAATTTTTAACATTACTTGACCACATAGTACTAAACAAGTTAACTATAGAAAAACAGTTCGACAAATACACTAATTTAATAATAGTTGACGTTTTAATATTTTTGAAGTTATTCAAATCCAAAAATTTTCTGTTACAATTGTACTAAAGTATTTGTTCAATTGTATCAGTCAAAGATTTCTAATAACTGAAATATGTCAGCCATTACAGTAACCATAAAAAAAAATTTTAAGCAATATATTTTACTAATTATTATCAATTTTAATCATTTGCATCTTGCTGTAGTTAGTCCATATACTTTTTTAGTAAATCAAAACAAAATAATTTATTAAAAAATTAATATTAACCTGTTAATTTAGCTAAAAACATTTTACAATGAATATATTTCAAAAATTTAAAATAGTGTTAATATAAAACAAACATTTAGATAAATAAAGTAACTATGTTAACATCACAACAATTTAGTAATTCAATTACTTTTAATCAAGTAAATCGTATTTCAAAAAGAGATTGTTTAGAAAAAGCATTAAAAAAGTCAGATATTTGTTAAATTTACATTGTTGAAAGAATTACTCGAACTGAAACGATAATGTTTAGCAATATATGTAAAAATCTACAATCAACTTTCAAAAAAAAAAAAAGATTTATAGTATTATTAAACCACTAGTCTATTAAAAATGTTTCTATTTAAAAGAATCTTGATTATTAAACTAAAAATACTTATAAAATATTAACTTTATTTTTGCTCTAAAAAAACAAAATTGGCGTTTTTCGTCTTTACATTATTAAAAAAAAATATGTATAACTATAATAACTATCATACATATTTCAAATTTTATTTACTTTAAATTATTCAATTAAGTATCTTACATTGTAAAAATTAACCATAATAAAGATAAGTTAGGTTTGTACATAAAATTAGATAAGTAGAAAGATTTAATAATTTATAAAAAGTTTTTGCAAAGTTTTTAATTTAGTTGCTTACAAAGACATAAATTAAGTTTTTTTTTCATTAGCATGATTTTTACATGCCTATCCGAATTACCTTTGGTGAGAGTCTTACAATCTTACAATGCAAACTTTGGTTCATATTGAAATACCATGTGTCTGATTTAAGTGATGTTTTTTTATTAAAATATCTACTTTCTGGCTAATTAGAACATTTGAATGATCGAGTTCACTGTGAATTGCTTGATGTTGAGTTGTTGCTTATTTTATCACAATTTGACTAGCAATATGTTTTTCTCCTGAATGAGTTTCAAAATTCAATTTAAGTTCTGTGTTTGTTGATAATAGTTTGAAGCAAATTTAAATTGTTTAAAAGGTTTTGGTGAGATGAACTTTAATGTATTGATTGTTTTATTCATATATCTTCTTAAAAAAAACTTCTATGACAAACTATACTTATTCTCTGTTAATGTTATACATTATTACGAGTACAATAGGAAATTAAAAATAATAAAATTCTATAAAAATATTGAGACAGTTAAAAAAAGACTTAAGTAAATAATTTTGTTTTCAAAGTCAAATATACAATAGAATACTAAAAGTTCAAATATATTAATTGCTGTTACACTAGATATAATTAAGATTAACTAAATCAAAACAAACAATAATTCAAACAAAATTATTCTATTAAAAGCAATAATGCATGTTTAAGTCAGTTAGATAAACTACTTCATGTATTAAAGATCAAACAACAAAAAATATTTTGACAAACTTACATAAAAGAGTTTTCAAACCCTCGTTCGACAAATTTGTTTGACTAGCAAAAATTTTATTTAAAAAACTAGCTGTTTACTTTATTTTGCTTATTTTTAAATAAAGCACTGGGTGAAGAATACAAATCTTTGTAAAATTTTAGTTGACTATAAAGTATTAATCTCAGAAAATAAACACAAAGTACCTTAATACTTAAATAAATGGTAAGTATGTTTACAATATAACAAACATTCAACTTATTGTTTTACCATTTATAAGTTTATTACTATTTTTTATTTATATCTTACAATGGTGATAAACACTCACCTTGATTTGCATTAGTATGGTTCTTAAAATTAATTTTGTTATTTTTGATGTATAAATAATTCAGTTAAAAAATTGAAAAAATAATTAAGAAGTTACAAAAGGAGTTTAAAAAACTTTAATATAAGTATTAAAATGTATAAATTAAAAAACTAATTAAATAGCAAAAAAAAAGAAAGAAACAAAGAAAAATGTGAACGCTCACAACTATGGTCAATTGATTGGTGTGGAGAAAAACCTTTCGGTCATCGAACCTCACATTATTTATTTTATAACTATTTTTTAGCAGCTTTAACTAAAACAACAAAAAAGAAACTTAAATTAAAAAAAAAATCAATAATACTATTAATCATTGTTATCTTTTTATTTTTTTAAGTATCATTATTTAAATTAACTTAGAACAAAAATATTTTTAAAAGAAAAAATTGGTTTGCACTTATTTTATACCCATCTCTACCAATTTTGACTATGGAATTCATAGTCTACCATAGTCTAAAATAAAGTTGATAACCTAAACTTAAACTTTTTTTTTTCAAACTTTCTATAAACTATTACTTTGTTAGAAAAATTACTTGGAATAATCAATTGCTTATTTAATCAATTTTTAGTTATTCAACTATGTTTGGAAGAAATATGTTTAGATTGTAGCATTTTAACAACTTATTTAAGTTTACCAACATTAAGTTAACTTGGTTTAAAGTATCTAACAAAAAATGATTTAGGAAATGTAAGTAAATATAAGATGTTAAAAATGAATGTTTATTGTGGTACAAAAATATTATTATTTCAAGAATTTTAGAAAAATGTGTCAATTTAATTACCTTTATTTAGAGGTTCTTAGATGTAGAGTCAACTATGTAATTTATAAGCATGAAAAGCTAGCTAAATAAATTCATAACTATATTAAAAAATTGTAAAATTAAAAATCTGCTAAATTATAAAAAAAGCATAACATATTTAGTTTTAACATTTTACACTAATGCAAGTTAAAATGTAACATAAAATTGTGATATCAAATTATATAAGAAACTCGAAAAATGTTAACTGGTATAACTATAAATAATTACTACATTAATAAGTAGTGAACATTTAATACACAAACTTAAAGTAAAACTAAAAGTAAATTATACTGATTCTAAAACATATTATATTAAGATTTACATTTCGTTTACCAACTTAAAAAATATATTTGTACAGAAAGTGTAACAAAACACAAAATAACAGCAATGTGCAAAAAAGTCGATTATTTATAGTTTTTATTGCTAACTTTAACTTGACAAACAAAAATAAAAAAAATAAAAATATACACAGGAAAAGTGTATTGAAATAGTAGTTGATCTAACGTACTTTTATTGCAACTAAAATGACTTTGTTTATTGCAAAAATACTTTTATGAGTATTTTTTTAATAATTTTTTTTATTGGATGAAACACGTTATGACAACTAGAAAATATTGAAATGGACACTTACAATATAGTTTTATATTTTAAGAGGTCTATGTTTTACTAAAGTATTATAATAAAATGTTAAATTCTTTTATGATACTTATTTATTGAATCTATGAAAAATATATGAATTTTTTTAATAAATACAATGCATAAAAATCGAAAAACAAAAAAAAATGTTTTATAGTAAAATGCCATGTAAAACTATTATAATTTAAACTTAATAATCAACAAACACTAATATATCTAAGGTTCAAATGTATGCCAGTGTTCTTAAGCAAAAATTTTTAACTTTAAACTGAAAAATTCCCTAACCTTTGTTACTTGGCGCCAAGTTTAACCTATAACCAAATGAAACTTAAATAACTGTATTTATTAGATGATTTTAGATGATTTATGAGAGATTAGATGTATTTATGTTGTTTACGATATTTTTGATACAGTTTTTTTCATTCTCAAAATATTTAATTATGTATGACCCCTTAAAGTATGATTTAATAGTTTTCGCAACTTAAGTTGTTATGTAACTACTACAGACATAATTAAAATTTTATTATCAGAGTAATAGCTCACTTATTCTTAATTTTTAAAATAACTAGAACTACATCTACACTGATACATTATAATACTTCTCTCTTGCTAATAAATATACTCATCCCGTACAGCGTACATTTTTAGTTAGGAAGTTAATAATATCTACTCCAAACAAAATAAGCTTATTAAATTTCTTTTAGAAAATCAGAAATTTTAATCATATAAACTTGAAATATTGCCTACTTGAAACCTAATGCTTACAAAAATTAATCTTCAATTTAATGTATACTCAAAAAAAAAACTCTTAAATATGTTATGATCATTATAACTGATAATGATTGACATTTTGCTAAAATGTTTATTTATCTTGATGCGTATGAACACTAGTATGCATATATTTAAAAAAAAATAACACCCATTTAAAAAAACTCATTATACAAACAAAACAATTCTGCAAAAAGTCTATTACCAGGCAGGCATACCGGCGAGAAACCGCTGTTGAGATTGTTTGTTATCGAAGCTACAAAATACTGGAGCGGTTTCTTGCGACTATGCCAGCCTGATGAGTCCTGATAAGTTCTCGGATACTGTTGTTGTTGATCGTGTGGTAAAGTTCATTACTTATTTTTTATTTAATACTGTAAATTTTTAATATTCTAAGTGTAAAGTAGTGTGAGTGGTACAAAAAATATTTTTTACAATTAGTTACACTATATTAAAAGACATAATCAGTTAATTTATAGCTGTAAAACAGTTTTAATTTATATTATGAAGTAAAAATATTTCAAACGCAAACTAACTTTAAACGATAAAAACAATGTCAGTGTAGATCTTGATAAAATTGAATTTTGGTTGAAGTTTTTTAAACAGTTTATTTTGTTGCTCAAACACAAACTTGCATCAATAACTGTATCTAAAAACTTGTTAGTTTAAAAATCTACTTTAAATTATTTGGAAAATACTGTTAAATATATGAAAATCATAGAATTATTTTTCTTATTTGGAACATTTATCTATATATTTATTTTAAAAACTGTTAACTAGTTATCTACCAGATCTACTATTTAGGATGCTAAATGTTTTAAGTTTAATGTTATTTCAATTGAAAAAATTTTTTAAATATCTGATTACTTTAAAACTATTAATTAGTAAAAATAGTTTAACAGAAATATTTTGCTAATGACTAACTAATTTAAATGAATTTATGAAAAACAACGTTGTTAAAAAAAATCTACTTATACGAAATCTCAGTTTAAATGTCAAATGTAAAGCTACTTGTATTAAGAACCTTGTACGACGTAAACAAAAAAAGCTGCAATACTTCAAAGTTTAATGAACTTTTTTTTTTTTTTGATGAGTTATATATTATTATCAGGGTTCGTGCGCGAAATTTTTTTCATTTAGCCTGACTGAGACTAATTTAGCCTGACATTTTTTCAAAGTAAGAAAAATCCCCTTTAGAAGTCATTTCAGGTATTGGGGAGTTGAACAGTACTATTGTAGTCTCAGACTTCAATCAGCTTTATCTCAAAAAATATTTGAGCTTTAAAAATCTGCAAAAAGCAACTCATAGCTTAGTTACAACTCAATGAAATAATACTAAATTGTGAAAAAGGTGATTGACCCCCCTATGCTCTTAACATAACAAATTCAGTGGTAAGTTTTAAAAAAAGTGTTATATCTAATGTAAAAATTTAACATATGTTATTAAACACAATTTTTCTATTTAATTCAGCACTAAATAAAAAGATAACCAGAAGATTTATATTAAAACGACGTGCATTGTTGTGTTTTATTAAAATTTAAAATGAAACGCTTACACGAGTATTAAAATTCAAACAAACAGCCAAGTTATTGAACTAAACTGTAATGTTTAAACTGTAGTTTTTTAATGAATTTTCATAATTACAAGGTTGCCACTAGTTTTTTTAAAATTTTTCCAGGTTTTTAAAATTTCTTCCAGGTTTTTAAAAGTACACATTTTTGGGTCTATTTTTAGTGTAAAGTTAAATGTAAGGTAAGAAACTGTGTTCAATAGTATAAAAAGGTTGAAAAGATACTGTAAAGCTACTTAAAATTTTTTAATAAAAAATATTTTGGTGATGCCAAAAATTTTTATCTATATGATAAATTTTTTGAGTCAAATCGAAATTTTACTACTTAACATGTTAAAATTCTTAAAAATTCCAGGATTTTCCAGGTTTTTTATTCAAAATTTCTTAAATTCCAGGTTTTTTTTCAAAATTTCTTAAATTCCAGGTTTTTTTTTTTCAAAATTTCTTAAATTCCAGGTTTTTTTTTTTGCTTAAATAGTCAAATTCCAGGATTCCAGGTAAAGTGGCAATCCTGTAATTATGACGTATATAACCTACTCAAAACAAAATAATGAAGGTTCTTAAAACATTTTAGAGACTCAACAAAAGGTTTTAAGCATTTATTTTTACAAATACTGACTGATTTTATCTTTAATAACTAAACCTTCATTTTGAAATAAATATACATATCAATTTGATCTTTAAAAGATTTCTCAATTTATTCTAATCTTAAATTTTTTAAGCTTTTGAACTGAGAAAAACTGAGATTCTCAAATTTTTAAATAAAAAAACTGATTTAGACTGATGTTTTTTGACTTTTTTCAAAAAAAAACTGATTTAGCCTGACTTAGCCTGATTTAGCCTGACGCGCACGAACCCTGTATTATTTAGTTTACAAAAGTTTGAACTCTAAGATAAACATTAGCTTCGGTTTTTGGAAGCAATCGAATTTTCTTTTGTTCGTTACCAGCTTCTAAGCCTTTAGAATAAAAAAGAAGTGGTGGTTCCAAAAGATACCTTCTTGCAAACCTAGCAAGATATATGTACTTTTTCTTGTTTGAGTTTCACCAAGGTTGATTGAACAGTTTGCTAAACTGTTAAAAATCATAAGTTTTTAAGAAGATTTAGCCCTGCTGTTTGCAAATCTCTAAGTAGTATCCCTTATCTGAGAAAAGCAAACATACTACTGTAGAAGTTTGTCTTTTCTGGTTAAGTTGAGAAAAAATATTTTAATACAAGCTTTGGTGTACTCCAAGAAGAAAGATTCTAATTGATATTGTGTAATTTCCCTCTATACTAAAGGCTTCCTTCAAAATTGATGTTGAACTGGAATGGCTAAGATTTGCTTGATCTATACTTTATTGACTTATATTTTCTACAGAAATGCAAAAAGGCCATTAAATTTTTTGCGAACAACAACGTCCAGGATGAGTAAAAAAATTTCCATTTATTTTCAGTTTTTCCGTGTAACTTTTTATGAGCTGTAACTTTTTATAATTAACGTGTAGCTTTTCATAAGCTGTCGACACCGATGTTGCTGATACTCATCTATGTTCAAGTTGGAAGGGTCACTGTAATATACATGTTTTCTGATCTATGAGTTTCAGTCCAATGGTGACCATAAAGTTTGTAGGTAACTTTTTTAAAGTGATCTTGGGTGAGGACACAGAGATCGATTTCTAAAAAGTTGAACTGAATTTGGAAAATATCTGAGTACTTCCTCAGTGTTTACTGCTATCAGTAATATTATACTTGAATTGAAAACATGATATAGATGACAATTAGCGAATTGAGTAAAGTTTGAAGATGTTTAAAGAATGATGTGTGGTTTCGTTCCTCAAAGCTTAAAACTTCCAAGTTGTTGAAGTAACTGAGTTTTGAATACTTGTATTCAGCAGACGAGTGAAGAAAAGTAAAATATGAACTATCAAAATTTTTTGTTAGTTTGTTTAGTTGTTTAAACTGGAGTTTGTAAAAATATTTTTGTTTAATAGTTAACTAAATTAATTGTAACTTTTCAATGTTTTTTGTCTTTTTGAGTTTAATTTTGTTGATTTTAAGACCTAAAAACTGTGTTTAAGTTTACAAGTTGTTTAAAAATTTTATTTTGCTAAGTAAATTTATCTCCTTGTAAATACAATCTTGGGAAGATGTATAAGTTTCTAATTTTCCTAGTTATCATTATGTTTTGTTTTACAGACTTTATCATTCTTGTAATTAGTTCATGAATAAACTTAACCAAGAAAGATATTTTTTATTAATAGTTATAAAATTTTATTAAATTTATTGTATATATATATATATACATTTTTTTTATTTTAGATTTGATTTTTTTTTCTATAGTTTCCTATTTAAGTGGCTCAGATTTTGATGCTTGAGTCCAACGTTGAAAAAAAAAAAAATAATATAAAAAAAATAAAAATAATTTGTAATCAACATTTTATTAAATTTTAAGCTAAAATTGTTGATAATTTTTAGTTTTTTATCAAAAATATCAGAATTTTGATTAACAGTTATCCTGTTTTTATACTATATTTTTAAAACTGATATTTAACTTGATAGACTCAGGAACTTGTGATCATATAATAATGATCAATATAAAACTTATTGATTAACGATAGTTAATCAAGTATAATAGAGTATAAATCAGAATTTCCTAAACTTTTTTGCAAATGTCCCCCTTTGAAGAAATTAAAAAAGCCATGGCCCCTTCAACAAGGTTACTCAAAAACTTCAATAAAAACACCTTAGATTTTTTTTTGCTCTTCATCTGCAACTCGAGAATATCTAGTGTGAGTTTCAAGTTATGAACTCATGGCTCCTGTACTGCTCGTGGCTCCCTTACCTGTTATGGCTTACTTTGGAAAACCCTGGTTTAAATGGTACAGTTTTTAAAGTGTGAAGATAAAGTATATAAGTAGCAAGTAAATTTATGAAGTCAAACAAACATCAGAGGTTTCTGCTTTTCACTGACTTTCACTAATTTCTTGGCCTTAATTTTTCTAATTACTTTTCAGAAACAACAGCTACATCAGCAATTTTGGTCTGTTTAATATTTTTTTTGTTAAAAATGTTTTTGTTTATATGAAAAAATATATATGTTGTACAAACATACAAAGTATTAAAGTATACAGCGTAAAAAACATAAAATTGTAATTTTAAAATTAGTATTCGAATCATTACAAGAATACAAAACTTTATTTTAAAGAGATGCTGTGAATGCCCTTGTTAAAAAATCTTTTTTTATCTTATTTATAAAAAAATCAGAAGATAATTTTGGTAGATGAATAAACAAACTATAGCAACACTTGAACATTTAACACTTATTCACATTGAGTCATACAAAAAAGAAGTATAAAATAACGAATTTGTAATCAATAACTTGTTAAGATTTGAAAAAAAATTAAAAATAATTAAACTTTGGTTAGCAAGAAATACTTTTTTATCATAACGGTTGTAAAGTATAAATTTATTTTATAAGTATATTACTTCAGCTAAGATAGAGTTATAAAGCATCATACAATAAGTATTTATCTAACATTTGAAATTAAAATTGGATCACTTATTTTACAACCAACAACCTTATTCTCTTCTTAAAGAAATTTTATAGTTTGACAACAATTACAACAATTTAAGACTGCAATAAGCAAACAACTCACAGATCTTTTTCACTATGATCATCTTAGAGTTCATATATTTGTGCTTGGCAGTTTGAAAGAGTAATTGCTTCTCAAATTCCTTCAAACATTGAAAATACTAATGGTAATAATTCAAGTTAACTGTTTTAAGATAAAGACAGCTTCTTAAAAAATATCATAGTTAAAAAGTGAATGTATCTTATCTAAAAGATAAAAAAACAACCAAATTATTTAAAATGTTACACTTGTTCAAAGATCCAGTATAGACTATTCATTATATAATTATCTATAGTCAAAGTTAAAAAACTTCAAAAATTAGTTTATTTTTTTTAACAAAATTGTCTCTTGTTAACCAGTTTATTATCTATTAGAGTTTAAGTAAACAACAATTTAAACTTTATAACTTTTTAAAATAACTTTCTGTTTGTAAACATAACTTATAAAATTTTAAATTGATAAATTGTAAACCAAAGTTTAGAAATTTAAAGATAGTTTAAAGTACTGTGTATCTATTTCAATTTAGTATTAAAAAAATATGAAACTCTATTTCTACAATTGTATTAAGGCCATAGGGGGGAGGGGTAAACCATGTTGTTTGTAAGTTGATCTTATTTTATAGATTTTTTTCTAAGCTTCAAGATGCTTTTTATCTTTTAAAAAATTCGAATTATTTTTTGAGATATGACCAGTCAAAGTCAGATCGCATAATAGGTTCCTTGTAGGAAGGGAAAACTAAAACAGCGAAAAAAGACTATTTCATTTAACATCTAGCTCCTCCTACATTTTTCAAGTAATCTTCTTTAAACTTTCACAGTCTATACGTTTATATCAGAAAATTTTTACAAAAAATTAAATACCTTAGAATTTAAATAAAATTTTTGAATTCTATAAAAACTGGTTTGTAGTTTGTACTTAAAGCTTTCATATATAGTCCGAGGTAAATTTTTGTAAAAAAAAATGTTGGACCCCACCCCTATGACCTTAAAACTAAAAGAAACCTCAGAAATTGTTCAATAAAAAAAATTAACAAGTTATAAAGACATACTGCTTATAAAAATTGATAACTTTATATACTATTGAAAGAAAATCAGATAAAAAGTTTATATCACCACAAGACTTACAAAATAAAGATGTTGCATATCCTGTACGCCATTTAAATTGAGTTTATTCAGATAGAAATTGAGACCATGTGATGTGTGCAGTTTAGTAAACTCCAAGATCCTTTCTTGGATTTTATGGAAATTCAAATCTAACTTTGTAAACGTTTTTTTAAAAATAGAACTTTAAATAAATTTTAGTATTTTATTAAATGGAGTCTACTAATTTTACAGTCACAAAATATAAGATAGGCTAGTTTTTGGTTTTTTTATACAGCAAAAAACTTAAAAACATCCTGATTGGCGTGAAAATTTTTAACAAAACTAAATTTGCTTCTTAATAGTTAAACTCAAGAAAAAACCTTATTTTAAAAATTCGTTAAAATGTTATAAACTGTAAAATTAAGATTGTCTTTAATGTATGCCAAAATGTTTACTGGAAGTTAATATCACCATATAATTTGAGATTTTGTTTGATTTTAGGAGTTAGTAAAATGAAACTATTTTACACTTCTTTTAAAAAGGCAGATATATTTTAGTTTTGAATAAGAACCTTATTTTTGGCAAAGCATATGAATATATTGTCATGTTAATTTTGAAAACTTTTTTAAAAACTACTTATTAATTTTAAAATGATCTTTTTTAGTGAAATTTCACAAAAAAAAATCTATTTTTTGAACCAAAACAACATTTTGTGGTAATATCACAATTACTGAAAAAGTCAATTTAAAAAGCTTTGAGGTTAAATAGGTTTAAAACTAGGCTAAGTGTGTGATAAAATTGATATATATATATATATATATATATATGAGAAAAAAGCAAATGTTTAGTAAAAGTGTCCAAACTAGCATAATTTTTCAAAAAAAAAATCTTAATACATTTCAATCTAGCATGTTTTATCTTAAATATTTTCCATTAGTGAAGTTATCCTAATTGTGTGCCTAATTATGATTTTAACGATAATTTAAAAATAGTGGAAGCAGTTTAAAATATACATTTCTTTTCATAACTGTGCAAAATGCAATAACTTACCTGATAGTTAAAATTTGTTACAGAAAATACTTTTAAAAACACTACAGTACAAGGCTGTCCTATATATAAACTTATTATCATAATAAGGTTGGTTTTAAGCATGTCTAATTATCCAAAGTGATTAAACTTTTAAAGTATCTATTTACTGCAATTGTTTTTAAAAAATTTCATTTATTTCAATAAAAACATACAGGGTGGTTAATAGTTTTCTATCATTTCTTCTAGGTTTTCAGATTTTGTTTAAGATTTTTGATAGTACAAACTTTCTTATCTTCAATTAGTAAAAACTTTAATAGATTAAACTATGTATTTATTAGTACAAAATTACTAAAAACATGTTGTCATGCTGCTTCTAATAGATTATACTAATAAAAATTTTAAATGACATATAATTTTTTCCTATATAACTTAAATTACATTATTTTCAATGTAAAAGATGCAGTTTCAGTTGTTTAATGATTTTAGTCCAAAGTTCTTTGTTTTTAGAACAACTTTTTGTACATTCTAGTTAATATACACAATTTTTTACAATTATTTTACATTTCCAGATTAAGTAACCACAGTCTGTCATTTAAGACCTTATTTTAAAATTCAAGATTTGATTCTATTTTAAAAAATAAGTCATTCTAGGTTTTTGCAAAAAAGTTTCAAAATCCAGGTTTTATTTGGGTGAATTTAAAAATTTTTAGGTTATTCTAATTTTCTCACGATTCAAATTAAACCGGCTACCCTGTTAAAATCAAAACTAATAAAAAACCTTGAGCTAAAAAACATTACAAAGGTACTGTAGTACTGTAGTACAATTTTAAACGTATCAAAACACTATTTGCAAATTAATAACTACATTTTATTCTAATATACTTACATACTTAGCTTTTTTAATTGTATTTTCTATTGCATGCAAAAGTTACATGTAATAAAATAGAGATTTGTAATAAATTCTTAAACTATGAATCGAAGTTGATTGTTATCTAAATGCATATTATGTTAAATGTTGATCAAAACCCAGTGGTTGACAGATATACAAAAAAAAGTTTTGTCAAATACTAGCAAAATTAATCTTCAAACTTTTAAAACAACAAATGACAAAGTGTGGGAAAAAAATAAAGCTTGAATCACCAAGTAAGTATCTGCAACAAAAATACAAAAAACCCTTTATTGTCAATACAGGTTATCACTACCACTAATGTGAACTCACTACCAAAAATTATTAAATAGAAGCTGTTTAAGTTTAAGTTAAAAAACAAAATGAGTGAATAGGTTGTCAATAGAGCTACCTTTCCATTTGTGGATGTTTGTTTGATTTCGATTTTAATAGTTCAATTAGCATTGATTCTAAACTATGAAGCTCAGCTAGAGCAAACCTCTGAAGAACTTTAATATCATGAAAACTATAAATTATCTGTTTGTGATATAAAATTGTTTGTTTACTTTTTGTGGTAGTTACCAATTAAAAGCAGTTTGCCAGATAAAAAAATAACCTAATAAATAATTACCAGGGCTTTGCTTTGATTAAACATACCTAATTTGCTAAACCAATTGCAAAGCAGGGGCGAGGTTCCTTAAAAAAGATAATGTAATAAAAAAGGCTTTTTTTAATGGTAGAGACACAAGACTTTCTCTTCCCGCTACAACAACAAACGTTTTATGTCTATATGTTTACTTCAATCAGTCAATTCGTCATTATCTGCATTATCTACCTGCTCTATTCAACGGAAACGTTGTTTTAACAACTTTTCCAGGTTCTTTTATGAATTTTATCAATTTTATTGTACTACTCTATTCAAAAAAGCTGTTCCTTGATACCGGTCTTTTTTTTTGTTGATGATATTTTTCAAGAAAAAAAATGATGTCAAATAATAAAGAAAGCTTACCAATAATTGTAATACGATACATATAAATTTGTATATATAAAAAATATTTAATTATTATAAAATATAAATTATTATTAAAAAATATATAATTTATTAGAGCTTTTTGAGACTCCGTAGATCTGTTCTTAAATTTATTTGAGAGCAGTGAAACGCCGTTAGTTGAAATTAAGTTTTAGCACAAGAACATCTGTGATAAAAAATATTTAACTAAGTTATTTTTGTTTCACTAACATCGTAATCAGAGAAAATAATTATAGTGAAAAAAGTTTTATTTTTTATTTTCTTAGAGTGGTAAACTTTTCATACTTAGAAATAAGTTATTATATTTCTTTAAAATCAAATCTCAATCCACTAAGTATCACTGAAAAAATAGATAAGAAATTTTACATAAATAAAGTAAACAAATGAATAGAATTATGTTTAGACTAAACATTTGTGTTTATATGCATTTTTTATACTTTCTTTTCAATTTAACTTCAATAAAAAAAAGTGTGCATAACATAACCTTAAAAGCTTTATAATTAATTTTAGAAGGTTTTTAAACCATTTTAATTATTTAACCATGCATTTTTATTGTCACTAACAACACGTTTTATAATCAGATACTTATAAATCTTTTTATCCCATCGTGGAATCATCTAAAAATATAACTAGATGTTTTTATATTTGTTACGAAAGTTATGTTTTTATGTTTGTTTTTAAACTTGTTATTTTGAAACACTGGTGTTTACATTTTGCTAGGAATCATAAACATAGCTAAAACTTTTAAAAAGGCAAGCCAAATGTTTTAATACAAATTAAAAGCTTATTTGTCATAGATAAACCGAAACTTTACCGAAAGTCGGCTTTATTGGTGAAAAATTGCTGACTGTAGTTTTACATTTAAAAAAATGAAATTTCACCTAAAAACCTACAAAAGTGTCATTCTGAGCAGTCAAATGCGTAACTTAAATTCATTAGTGATTAATTTTGTTGTTAATATATAATATTCTTTATTAGTTTTGAATTATAAAAAATTTAATTTTAAAATGAACTTTTAAAAGCAACCTTAATAAAAAGAATATAATAAGGAATTGAATTTAATTAAGCTTGTTTAATCTAGTTTATATTTGAAATATACTTACTTTAAGAGTTTTCATGTAGAATTTTTTATGAGTCTATCTTGACTATTTATATTAAAACACAAATATATGATTTTAATTTTGACTATATTTGAAGTTGCTTAATAAGTTGACTGAAGTGTATTTAAATCTTACTTACATGGATATTACTAAAAATGTTAAATTAATAAAAAAATGTTGAATATATTTTTATATAAATATTATAATATTTAATTTTTTGATCTTATTGTTCATATAAGACTAAACTGCAGTTTCACCATAATTTTTGGTGATGTTTTGATTAAAGTTGAAAATAAATAATATTTTTATCATTTACAAGTATTGGAGTAATTTTAGAATATATATAATGAACATAAGTTTAACAAGTATAGATTTACTCAGTTTGCTAAAAAAATCATTAAAACATTAAAACTTTAGTAATTAATAGATAATCTAAATTTATAGATTTTATAAAAAATTAAAAAACACCATGAAACGAAGATCTTCATGCAAAATAAGTATAAAAGAAAAATATGAATTAGTCCTATATGAAAAGATCCTAAAAAAAGAAGAGAACAAAATAGAACAATTCGACACAAAAACAATCGGTTAGTATTATTCACTTTATTCTATATTTAAAAATGTTTACATATATATAAGAAAATACTTTATTTAACTTGTTTATATAAACTTTTAGGCTATGACCATTTTTATACTATTAAGTAATTTAAGACATAATTAATCAAAGTTTGTAGTTTGAAAGATTAAAACTAAAAAGGCAAAAAAAAAATGTTAAGGTAAAAATTTATATTTTGATGTTTAAGCTTTCTTTTGAAAAAGATTAAAAGGTATTATTTATAAAGTACAGAAATATAACTAAAGAAAAAGTTTTAATTTTAACAAAAAAAATAGTAACATTTATAAAAGGTTTTTTTTCTAATCAAATTTTTCATTTATAAATGTTTTAAACTTTCAAAATTTAACAAAAGAAAAGAGAGATACTCTTAAAATAGAATTTTTAGTTTCCAAAAATATTGACATTGAAAAACTTGTATTGCTTGGGTTTGTATGGGAAACTTATTACAGAAAAGGATATATCTCATTAATATCTTCATGGTTTTATATTTAATTAGCACTGTATAATTAATAAAACTAAACTTTCATATAATAAAGAATGGAGAAACTAATATTTAAATGTTCGATACAGAAAGAATTGGTTTGAAGCTTAAAGTAGTTAATTAAAATATATTTTCATACAGTTTTTAAACTTTTTGAAAATTCACTATTTATCAAATAAAATATTGACAGGTAGAGGTGTGCGTTCTACCGCATTAATTGCAAAAGAGTCCTTTATATGTACTTATTCGGGTACATTACTAACCCCAAAGCAATTGAAAATAAGAGAGTGATTTTTATCGTGAAGATGATACTTCGTTCCTCTATTCCTGTATTCAAACTAAAGGAGACACATGGGGAGTGGACGCCACGGAAGAAGATGGGAGCTTGGGTCGGTTGCTCAACCACAGCAGGAAAAACCCAAACTGCCAGATGAGGATCAAGTGGCTCATAAACCCGGACAAGTTCCACACCTGCGAGCCGATGCCACACGCGTATTTTGTGGCATCGGCCGACATAGCCAAGGGTGAGGAGCTAAGGTTGAACTACGGGGAAACCCGTAGTTCAAAACTAAAGTCTCACCCTTGGCTGAACTTTTGAATATTTCTGTAACTTAAATAAAAATATTATTTCGCTATATACTGATTTCATTGATTGTTAAAAACTTTGTACAGTTTCTTTATCATTTTTTCATTACCTAGTGTTTAATACTCTTGTTTTAAAAAAATTAATCTTTTTGTAACAGATATAAAAATGTAAACTTTGTAATTTTTTATCATCTCATTTAATACTGAAGAATATTCAGTTCTACATTTTTTTTCTATACGTAATAATTTTTCTAAACTATTTGAAATCCTCTTAACCTTAATTTAAATTATGTGTAAGTAATTATTGTTATATTAATGGTAAATTTAATTAAACTAAATAAAGTTCAATTTTTGTGTTTTTTCAGTTTTAAGACTTATTATTCAGTTATGTGAAAAAAGTTTTCGTTTAGAAATTATTAGTTTCTTTTTTGAATTATTTAAAAACGTTAATTTTAAGTAAAGCTTCTTTTTTATATAGTTTTTAGTACTAAACCATTTTAATTTGAACCAAATATTAAATTAAAAATGACATAATTGAGAAATGTAATGACCACGTTGCTAATTCATCTGAATTAAGTAGTAAGTTTTAAAATTTGACTTTGTTAAAAATAGTTGTTAAAAATATATAATAATAATTTAACAGTTTATATCAAAATTTTATGTAAGCTAAAATTGTATCATTGAAAGTGATGATTTTTTTTTTGATATAAAAGTTGATTGTAATTTTTGCTATCATATGAGGTTTCGAAGTATTTTTAGTTTATGTGTCTGAAATAAAGGTGTTAATAATTTATTTTAATTTTCTTAAGTTTTAATTACTTTTTATAAATTACGATGGTGATATTGGTATTTTTTTAAAGATTAACAGATAAAATTCTTATAGACAAATGAAAGTTACGAAAAATATTATTTCATAAAAAAATAATTTAGGAAAACCATTTAATTGTTATGCTTGCCATAGAAATTACTCACACAAAAATTCTCTCAATCAACAAATGAAAGTACATGACGAACTAAAAACAATCAATTGTGATGTATGCTTGAAAATATTAGAAAAAAGTGTAATTTGAAAGATCATTTGAGAAATCATACAGGAGATTAACCGTTTGCTTGTCAAATTTGTGATAAAAAGTTTGCTCAAAAACATCATTTAGTTCGACATCAAGCTATTAACAGTGAAATTAAATCTTTAAGTGTTCTATTTGTCCAGAAGGTCGATTTTCAAAACAAGACTTAAACCAACACATGGTATTTCATTGTGAACAGAAGTTTGCTTGCAGTCATTATGATTACAAAACTCACACAAAATGTAATTTGAATAAGCATGTAAAAATTCATTTACTTAAAAAAAACGTTAAGTTCTAAGCAAATGAACTGAAATTTATACTGAGTTAAGTTAAAGTATACTAAATTATTAGCATGCTTGTAATTACGTCTTCACTTACAGTTGTTTTGTTTTAGAATATCAAAATCAGAGTTGAACTTTTTAAAGTAACACTTCTTTTTTGCGATATTTACATAGTAAGATGATATTAATGATAAAATTTTCTAACAGTTTTTTTTGTTTAAATTTTATAGTTATAAAAAGATATTGACTTAAAAAAAGCTCGAATAATAACTCTTACTGTCTTTTACAAAATTTATTAAAGTATGCAATGCACTTAAGTTAGTTATTAGCCTTAAATAAATAAATTACAAGTGAACTTTTTGATGTGTTTAACAAATGTTTTGATAAAAATATTATTTTTTAATAGTGATAATAAGTTTACACACATGATTAAGTGAATTTTTTCAAGTTTAAAGCATATTTTAGAAATGTACCTTATTACTTATATATGCCCTTTCTTAGAGATCTTCTTTAATTTTGTTTAAATAGATATACAGTTAAATGCTTTAAATTATTTTCTGTTTTCTTGTTAACTAATGTATTGTCAGATTTAAAAGATTTTTTTTCTGTGTTTGTTTAATTTGTACAACTTTTAAAAAATATTGTAAATGTTTTCTTTTAGTTCGTAGTTTTCAAGGCTAGTTTTAAAAATTAATATTTTCCTAAATTCATCTTTAGATTTGTGTTTTTAGTTTTGACAAACTTAAGGTAAATAAAAATATTAACATTTAATAATAATTAATACAATTTTTGATTTGAATATTTTGTCTAGGTTATTATGACACTTTTTATTGTCAAATACTTTTAGTGCCAAGTTTATGTTTTTATTTTATTTTAAAAACTTAATTATTTAAACTTATAGTTTATTGGTTGATTATTTAAAAATTTATTTTATTGATGCTCTAAATTCTATTAAATTTTTGACACCAAACATGAAAAGTCTTCAGTACAAATTAAAATACTACCACAAGTTGTTAAGTGTCTGACACTCTTTTTTTTTTAGGTCTTTTTCATATTCAAATTTACTATAAAAAGTCTGTTTATACAGAGTTTTAGTAAACAACAGTAAATTGTAAATTTATTACAATTATTCAAATGTCAATCACTTCATATAAGTAAAAGTTAGTAAAGTTTTATAACTTGCAATAAAATAATTGAAATGCACTAAAATAAAGAAATAATAAGTTTAAAACAGTTTACAAAAATTTTACAAGAAATTCTACCTTAATTTGAAACTATTAAATCTATGTAATAAATTTATTTAGGTGTTTTATACCAAGCTTATCAATTTGATGCTATATAATTTGAAATTAGAAGTTAATAAGTTAATTTATGAAAATTGTTACTTTAAAAATTATGAAGAATTAATCAACTATTTTTAATTAAAAACTTACCAAGACAATATGTTATAAAAAAAAAATGGAAAATAAAGTTTCTTAACTGTTTTAAAACTGGTTTGCGTTTAAATTTATTTTATTTTATTTTATTACTTGACTTTTTTAGTAAAGAATTTTGGATTTATTAGTTTGTATTAAAAAATTAACGTTTTTTAACAATTAGATTTAGTTAATAATTAAACAAAATTTAGTAAGAATCATTGAAGTATATTAGATCAAGTTGAATTTTCATCTAATGATGATGAAACTGTAAAAAGTGTTGATAAACCTTCTACTTCACAAAAAAGTTTGTAAGTTGAAATTTGTTTATACAGTTTGTACTTCAGTAGATTAATTTTTCTCTTTATTGTTTATTGAACGACAAAAATTCGCTCAAAAGATTTGGTCAAAGTACCTGGTGTAAAAAAAACCTTTCGGCTATCGAGTCATACATCAGAACAGTTTAACGTTATGCCCAGGATATGAGTGTGAATTTCATATAACTTTAAAACTTAATAAATTTAATATTGTTTTACAGAGGTTTAAACATAAATTTATGTTCACAACTAGTTAAATGTATCAGTATTTACAAAACTAATGTAAATACAAACTTCTAAACGTTGTTATAAATGATAAGTAAATAAGTTTAATGTTTACTACAGACCTGGTTAATATTTAATTTAATAATCTTTAATTATCCTGATAATGTAAAATATTTTAATGTTATATAAAGCTAATAAGTATTAATACAAAAAACAAATTTTTACATTCAACAAAAAAAAGTAAAATAATGATTTTTAGTTATTTTAGAGTATAATAAATATAAAATGACAAAGTTCGTTGTATATCTAAAAGTAGTAGTAAGTTTAAATATTTTATTTATAAGATGAACACACTTAACTTTATATTTTTCGATAGTTAAATGTATAACTTTATTTTTGTTGATAGTTAAATATAACTGTTTTGATTTTTTTTACTTATTATGTTTTTTTTCCATTTGCATCTAAATGCACTAAATACTTCAATTTTTTTTATAAGATATAAAAACAAAATAAAAATTTTATATTAAATTTTAAAGACTTTTTATTACAAATCTAGTTAGCTTCTTCGTTAAGTAAGAACTTAGTATAATTTGAAATAAGTGTAATAATTTTTAGTATATTTTTTTCAACAAACCACAGCTAAAATAAGATATTTCATATATAAAGCTAAAATAAATTCAAAGTACACAAAATAAATAAAAAAATTTTTTTAATAAATTTAGAAAAATCAATTAGTTGTCAAATTTGCAATAGAAGTTATACAAGCAAACGCATTCTCAATCGACACATGAAAATTCATGACAAATCTAAATCGTTTGAATGTAATATTTGTTTGAAATTATTTGTAAGCAATTTTGAGCTTAAAAGGCATTACAGAACTCATACAGGAGAAAAACCTTTTGCTTGTGAAGTTTGTGATAGAAAATTTGCTTTAAAAAGCGCATTAGTTCGACATCAAGCAATTCACAGTGAAATTAGATTGTACAAATGCAGTGTTTGTCCAGAAGGAAGATCGTTTAAAACTAAAGATGGTTTAACAAAGCACATGGTTTATCATTATAAACCAAAATTTGCTTGCAGTCATTGTGAGTATGTAACTCACAGAAGATGTAATTTAAAAAGGCATGAAAAAATTCATGACAAGAAAAAAATTAAGCTTGCAGTCTAAACAGTTGAAAGCAACTTAAATTTGTACTAAAACATATTTAAGTTAAACTTCACAAGTTTATCTTATACGTACATTTGAACTCAGTTATAAGCATACTGTATGAGTTTAATTTTCTAACATAATTCTTTTATATATTGTCAAATAAAGAATTAATTACTTTAAAGTAATTGTAAATGTATTAGTTTAAGTATTTTACAAAAAATATATTTAAAATTAACTCAAGCTATTTCTTTTACATCTTAGATTATAATACAACTAAAAAACATTACAGTGTCTACATTTTATAAACAAACAATATACATTTTATATATCTTCAAGTTCCTTTGTTTTTAATTAATATCTGCATACAATAAAATACTAGTCGAGAATTACTGATTTAAACAGTTTCAAAAACTGTGTTTAATATTAAATTGATATATGTTTTTTCATTTATATTTTAAACTTTATTTTAATTACATTATTGAAAACTCATTTTCACCATTGTTTTACCTTTTAAAATTTAGAAATAATGTTATTTGAACAAAACAGATAACTGAATAATTAAGTATGCGATTCAACTAAAAATTAAAAAACATACAGATTTAAATATATCTTAGATAAATAAACTATTTTAAGCACTAGATTTTAATTGCTTAGATATTGATTTTTAAAGTTTTTGGTAGTAATTTTTTTTGATTTGACAATTATAATTGCTAAATGTAAGTTGATTTTATGTAGATTAAAATTCTTTTCAAACCTTTACAATGTTATTTGAATTTGTTCGTTACACTTTCGTTTAGGTAAGTATGTATTTTGAAAAAAGCATAATGTAATCTGTTCCTACACTTTTAATGATAAATGAAGGTAAGACAGAAGTTTTAGTAATTAGTTGTTTAAAAACTTAAGTTTTAGTGTTTATAATAGTTTTAAAACGTATTTCGTTATAATTATCTAAAACGTAAAAACTTTTCAGAATACTTTACAAACTTTATTTTTCTAGGGCATTTTTAATCAAGCAAGTCTACGTATTGAAAGTTTTAAAGAAAGTATTCATCATTTATTTAATTAAGGTATATATTACGACTTAAATAAAACTGTTTATAACTAGATAAAGCTTTTCTTAAGAAATAAAATCATTTATAGAAAATTTAAAACAAACAGGGCGTATGTTTATATTTCTAACTAAAGTTTTACCAAAAAAACACTTTTCAATCCAGATTGAATTTCATAAAAAGGTATGAACTATATGATCAGAACAAATATCAAAACTGGTTGATAAATTAACAGTAAAAAAAATTGTTTTAATTTGGATAAGTTTTGAACCGTAATTTACTCAACACCAATGGTTGATGATTTTTATCAATCATGTCAGCACGTATTTACATTGAGATTAATTAATCTATTTGTCCATTTTGAAACTCTTTTGAGTTTTTGTCATTTGTAAATATATTCTTCTAACAAAGATGTATTAAAAGGTTACGTATAAATGTTTCTTTTTTGCTGGTGGAATACTGATATAGAGAATACTGTAAAAAATGGTTTCATTTAAATTATTTCATTGTATGTTCTTATTTCTCCAAATATTTTAAAGTTCAGATTTTTTTACTAGTTTTATATTTTGGAAAATGTTTTATTATTAACATTTGAAATAATAAACTAATACTTGTTTAATTTTTGTAATATTTTACAACTAAAACATATTTTTGTATAGGGTTTTTTTTTCAATAAAAAGTCTTATAAATAATAGTACTGCTATTTTATCTGTTTACATTTGTCTTTATTTTTGAAAAACTGTAGAAAATAAAACATTGTTATTAATGTATGTATAAAGGTTTTTTATTGTAAAAGATTTGCTTGTTAATCATTATAGCTAAAGTCTTAAGAACCTTGGAATTTTTTCACTATTACTGCAATAAAAAAAACATCTAGTTTTAGTTATTAGTACTTTTATAGCTGTTGAGTGTAAAAAACGTTTGTAAAATTATTTTAATTTTCTTTTTTAATGTTATATGATGTAATTCATTTAATTTTGTTGATATTTTTGATATTCATTCAGATATCTTATTTATACTAATCTAATGTATAATGAAAGCTACTACTAAAGCTGAACTTGCAAATAACGGTACGTTAAGTTTACTTTAAAAGTGATGTACATTTGATTTCAGGAATAAAAATTTGAAAATGAACATTGTATTGTAGATAACATTTTCAGGCTTTAATTTAGACTTTTTAATAGGTTGTGATTGTTTATTTTCAGTTGTACATCAATGCATTATTTACAAAACTGCTAATTTATATATGTGTTAAACTAAGCTAATTTGATTATGATAAATTTGAATGAAATTATTGAAGATTTACAAGCTATAAATATTTTTTTTTCAAACTCAAGTAGAAAAAATAACAATTGAAAACAAACAATTGATTATTTAAAACAAGAAGCTATATACTGAAGTAAATTGTTTAAAAGAAGAATTGAAAAGTAGTCATTTAAAGTATGTTTATGAGGAAAAAATTTACTTAAGTTTTAATACTAATATAGCTTTATTATTGTTTTACTTAAGCTTATTTAAAATTTGACATAGGTGAAAATTCAAATCATTACTTTTTTTTATAGAAAAAGCAATAAAAACAGCAACAATTAAGTTAAATTAAACAAGTTAAAACTTCATCTACTAACGATAAAACTACAACAATTACTAATAAAACTCTTTTTGATAATGTTAGTAATGATGAAAGAAGTAAGTAGATTTTTTATATTTTCAATCATTGTAAAACTATTTTTTTCGTAGTTGACAAACATGTTAACCTCAACAGTTTTATTTTGATATTTTTCATTTAGTATAAAATAGAACTACACAGCAAATAGATAAAAATTTGAAAAAAAAAAAGTTTAGTTATTTCGTTTGTTTTGATAAAAAATTAAGCCAAAAACTAATCAAAATATTATATCATTATTAAGTTTTCTTAATAAATATTACTTTTATATTGCGTTTATTGTAGTGATCTACCGGAACTACAAAATAAGTATCTTAATTAAGCCCTAAAATTGTTTTAAATTCTACATTGTAGTTGTTAAATTTTTTTTAGTCATATTTTTTTAGTCTATTAAACCATAACTATTACATTAGGTTATTTTTAGTCTCCAAGGTCTTTTTTTTTTATTTTTCAGTTTACAACTCTTAGTTAATGATACTATTTATCTTATTTTTCTAGTACAAATCAACTATTCGGTGTAAGTTTAAATACTAAGTTATTAAGCATAGTGGTAAACATTTTGCTTTTTTTACCTTTCTTTAAAATCATTAGAGTTTTTTTTGATTTAAACCTTTGGTTCCTTTTTTTATGTTACAGTGTTTCAATTTCTTGAAAAAATAATAATTTGATAGTATAAGTTTAGTTGGTTTTATTTAACAGAAAATATGTTTATCTGTTAAATTTGTGACAAAAAGTATTCATACAAAAGTAATCTCAAACAACACATGAAAATTCATGACGAGTCAAAAGCATTTTATTGTGATGCTTTCTTTAAATCATTTGACGAAAATTAAAACATCAAACACATTATAGAATTCATACTGGATAAAAACATTATGCTTGTCAAGTTTGTGATGAAAAGTTTGCTTAAAAATAGTTTAGTTCGACTTCAAGCTATTCACAGTGAAGTTAAATATTTTAAATGCAGTATTTGTCCAAAAGGTAGATAATTTAAAACAAAACATTAGTTAGACCAGGGGTCGGCAAACTGCGGCCCGCAGCCCAAATGCAGTCCTTTAAGTTAATTTTAGCGGCCCGCGAGCTCCTTTTCAGCAGAAAATTGGCATTATAAAAACAATAAAAATTATATTTTTGTGATAAAAACTTAAATATAGCCTCTTAATTCAATAAATATTCTTTATTAATGGTATAACATTACTTAATTTGTTAAATTTTTGGTGTTAAATAATACTTTTCAACTGATTACTAAATTTTTTTAGATAAATGCGGCCCTCAAAGGTTTTTTTTCTAAATAGTGCGGCTAGCGAGCAAAATTTCATAGAAAATTGGCCCGCGAGTCACATAAGGCTGCCGACCTCTGAGTTAGACAAACTCATAGTATATCATTATGAACCAACATTTGCATGCAGTCATTGTGATTATCAAACTCACATAGAATATAACTTGGTTAGACATGAAAAAACACATGCTACCAAAAGCGTTTAAACTTTTCATATAACCTTTGTAGTTTTATGCAAGCATTTGAACTTATATTATACAAAACATGTATTCGTATTTTGAAATGAATACTAAACTTATTTAATGGTGTTAAGTGATTATTTAGTAATGTTTTATTTAAAGTTGCTAAAAAATTATAACTTTAAGTTAACAGTAGATGTTTTACCTTTTTTACACCTAAAAAGTGAAAATCTTTTAAACAAAAATGTAATTCAGTTCAGTTTACTATTGATGTATACAAAAATATAATATTTTGATCCAGTCAATTTACAAATGACTTGTTAAATCTTTGTTTAAAATATTGTTGGTAGCTTAGTTTGAATTATAGTTAAATGTTTTTGTGTTAATAAAACTAACAAAACATAGATAAAATAAAATTTCAATTTTTTAACATCAAATATTTTTAGATTTACAAATTTATATATTTTTTTTAAACAAACTAATTTAAGTATTTTTGTTAGATATCTGTAAATTCATATTTTTTAGTTTGGAATAACTGCAACAAAATACAAATAATCAGAGTTAATGATTTTTTTTTTATTTTTTGCTCGTTCTTTTTTGTTTACATTATCTTATAGCTAAGAGTTTTGATTTAAAATATTACTATTGATTAAGTTTACTAGCACGAAATGTTTGAGTATTAGTATTTAATATTTTTTTTTGTTATTTGTTTAACTTTATGATTTTGTTTTGTTAACATCTATGACTATTATAGATATTGTATTCATTTATTGAATATAGAACGGAAACTACATCTACAACTTACCAACTTACAGATAACAAAAAGTCAACTGTAGATTTTCGGTTATCTGTTACATCAGGGTTTTCCAAAGTGGGCGATATTGCTCCCCTTGGGGCAGTTTTAATTAGTTGGGGGGTGAATTTTAGTAAAGGGGCGAAAGGGGGGGGAGGGGGCGATAACTAGTAAGGGGGCGAATGGAGAAGATTTTATAATTTAGGCAGTCATGAAATTTTTACTTTCTATATTATTATTTTACTAATTTTAGCTTGCCATTAAATGTTCGACCCTGAGGTAAAACTAAAACCAAATAAGTTCATTTTGTTTACGTAAAGTATAGATTCCATTCTGAACATGTAGACAAGAATGTAGAGTTTATCAGAAAAAGTTGAAAGGAGAAAACAAAGCAGTGTAAAATCACAAACATGTTCAAGAAATCTACACAAAGTATTGAAGATTGGCAATTAGCTTCTTTTTATATGTCTCTCATAGTTGCTAAACAATGACTCCTCACACCACTTGGGAAAAAAAAGTTTATTTCTATCTTAAAAACAGATCTGGAAAAAGTCAATCATTATAAAATCATCAGTAATAATTTACGTTTTATTCCTTTGAGTAACAACACTGTGAAAAGACATATAGATAAAATGACAGAACGTGTTGAACAAAAGTTAGTTCGAATGATGAGCAATAATTTTTTTTCGATGCAGGTTGACTTTGTCGGATAATAAATTTAATTTTCTTGCTTTCCTGCGTTTAATAGTTGATAATACAAAATACGAAACGCATATCACAGGAAGGTTTTGTTTGAAAATTTAAGAAATGTACCTTCAAAACATCTTATATGATTTGATGCTTTGTCTATGATAGAAAAGTATCGTGAGTTTATCACATATTACAAAAAATTAAACCCTGATATATTTACTATTCATTGCGATATTCATCGCAGACATTTAGTTGCAAAAAATTTTAGCGTCCGTCTAAAAGACTCATTAAACTTTGTGATAAAAGCTTTAAACAAAATAAAACGGATGCTTTACAAAGTCGTCTTTTTAAACAGCTGTGCAATGACAATGATGAGGTTTTTGATAATCTGATAATGTATACAGAAGTGAAATGATTATCAAAAGGAGACTGTTTAGCAAGTTTTTGGCTGTTTTTAATATTGTTACTGATTTTTAATTTTCTGATAAGGATAAGGTGTTGGGATTGGCAGACAACTTGGTTAAAAGAAAAAAATAGACATTGCTTACGTGTCAGACTTATATGGTAATATCAACAATTTGAACAAAACTTTACAAGGTAAAAACTTGAACCTTGTAAAAGTCAAAACTAGAATAACCATTTTCAGAAACCAACTTGAACTGTATGGAAAAAATTTCAAAAATAATCAGTTTTCACAGATTACAAATTTGGAAAACTTAAAACTTCAAATAAGTGAAGGTGAAGTAAAAGTATTTTCATCTCATCTGGAACAGCTTAAATGTGACATTGATAAACGGTTTACTAACGTAATTCAATTAAACGTTTCGAAGTGGATCATGGATCCCTTCAAAGCAGATCTTTTTGAAGTAAACGTTGACTTACAGGAAACTTTCTCAGACTTACAAATTGACCTTGAACTTAAAGTAATTTTTTTTCTAAGAATGATATAAAAGCTTTTCGACTCAACAAAAACTAAGGCAAAAGTATCCAATCATTTGTGAGGAAGTTAGATTGTTGTTAATAGCGTTTCCTTTTAGCTATATTGTTGAGAAGGCTTTTAGTTCATTTTTCAACATCTTGAGCAAAAGATATAATCTAGATATTTGTAAAGGAGGTGACTTGAGACTTTATTTGACTGATTTAGAACCAGATATATAAAAACTATATAAAAACAGATATACAAAAGCAGTCATGAAGCTCATCCTTCTCATTAGATTAGACTTAAGTTGCAGACATTATTTTCTGTAAGGTCTTCAATTGTAGTTGATTAAGAAAAAAAATTCTTATTTGAGCTGGTTTGTATAGTATTTAAATAGTCTTTTTATAATAACAGTTATATTAAGTTGTTTGCTAATGCCTAATATATTAATTACTTTCTCTTAAATTTGCAATTCTTATCTAAAAAAAGTGCAAATTAATACTTTCTTAAATTTAACTTTAATAAAGTATATAACTAACTAAGTATTAATAAAACAATAATATTATTATACTTAATAGCTTACATAGAAAAATCTTTTTTAATGGATTTTTATTTTATGTTTTAGTGGATTTGACGTTTATTCATAACATTAGTGCATTATAACTAGTGATGTACCATTTCGGGTCCGGCAGGACCCGGATCCGGACTTTTTTTTCAAATTACAAACCAGCCATAACCGAATCCGGACTTTTTTTTCAAATTAGGATCCGGCCGGAACCGGATCGGACTTTTTTTTCAAATTAGGATTTGGCCGGAACCGGACTTTTTTTTTATATCAAGTTCCGGCCGGATCCGGATATCAGACAAAAATGGCAATATCCGGCCGGACCCGGACCCGGATAGTGAGTCCGGTACATCACTAGTTTTCACATAAAAAGTAGAGTTTACATTTGTAGTTTCAAAATTTCATTTCTATAAAAGCTAAAAAAACTATGAATAACTTTAAGTTTAGTATAAGGAAAATTGATAAAAAGATAAAGTACATCACAGAAACAATATCTGGTAGCTAAGATTAAAATTTATTAAATAGGATCAATTTGTAAAAATCAAGGAGGACCCCCCCTATCGCCTTACCAATCTAAAATCAATTAAAATCAAGTTCTTGAACAAAATTGACTAGAAAATCACAAAATATTGAAAACTGGATCAGCTTAAGCTCATTCAATATCTAAAAGAAAACTAGTCTGAGTTTTTCTAAAAATCTTAAAACTAGCCTAACAATTTGGTAGTAAAGTTTTTAATTTTACAACATAGGTAAAGAGTTGCATTTATAAAATGTTTATTTCATAGTTTATTGAAAACAAATGTAAATTAGTCACGTGTTCAAAATGAGCCAATCATGGTAGGTGTTCAATTTTAACTAAAAAAAATGACTCATTTTAATTTACAAAGGGTTTGTTTTTTAAAAAATACTTTTCTGTATGTTCTTATTTACTAACTAGATCCGAATCTTCTGGATCTCTATTAGGATCCGGCCGGAACCGGATCTGAAATTTTTTTCATATCAAGATCCGGCCGGATCCGGATATCAGACAAAAATAGCCGGATCCGGATAGTTAGTCCGGTACATCACAAATTATAACAAAATTTGCACTTTGTAAACAAATAATAATGCATTTTTGAGTTAGCACTTTTTGATTTTGTTCAAAGTGCGAATTCAAGCGGAAGTCTACTGTATTTGATAAGTGCTTTATGTTTTAAAGTTATTAATATTTATGTTTTGACTTGGTAATTTTTATAGTTTATATTTGTCGTTTTACATTACACTAAAAGTGTTTATAGCATAGTCAATAAAATATTAGTTTCAAAGATATTTATTTGACATATTTTTGTTATTACTTATTTAATCTGTATAAGTAAAAAAAAATTGTAAACCATTACAGTTTTTATTTAAAAAAAAATTATTTGACTTTAGAAGAGTATAGAGTTGAGGTTTCTATTTGAAATGACTTTAACTATTTCATTAAAAAGATTCTTAAAGTCGGTTTTCTTTTCTAACTTGATTTATTATTGTTAAATAATCTATATATTAAGGTATTTTAAACTATTAGTACAACTGTTTTTTGTTTTGTCTTAGTTTAATAAATTTTGACAATTAAAACATGTTGTTTTATAATATTTCAACCCTAGCCTTTAATTTTTTACTATTTTCCTCTTTTAAATTATTATAGGTTGATAGCTAGAAAACAAATTCATTTTTGAACATAGTTAAGTAAGCCATCTAAAAGACTGCAACAGTTACAAAACTAAATTTTAATCTATTAGAAATATTTTTAATTGATTACTCTCTGTTCACAGAATTAACTGTGAAACCTTTTATTTTTACTTCTTTAAATTCAAATGAAGAAAATAGAATATTCTTTGGATTAAGGTTTAAATTTAAAAAATTATTCTAAGTCAAATACTGTTTCATGGTATTCTACTACGATATATATACGTAGATATAGTTTAAAAAATAAAAAAAATAAGTTTTTAACTTTACAAGTAACTTGCTTATAATATCTTTTAGCATTGAAATTAATAATTTTCTTGCATTAACAGAAGCTATTAATAAAACCACTTTTCATGTTAGATAATTAACCAGTAGGTCAAACTTCTTCAAACTAGATCAGCAACAATATTTTAATATTTATTTCATTATGTGTAAAATAAGCTGTTTATTATTTTGTAGTTTTTTAATCTATGGTAAAGTTGTTTTAGAAAATGCCTATTTATAAAATAATTTAAGTATATTGTGCGACTTGAATAAATTACTTAGCATTCACTTCGAAATGTCCAAAATTTGTTATATAAGAGATTATCATAATGTCAGGTTTCAGTTAAGATTTCAGATGGGTAACTTACGGTCTAGATCCAGTCAACTTTCGGCCCGCTAAGTAACTTAAAAACTACTTGTGCAAAACAAATAAAATTTAGCTTTTTTATACTTAAAACTTTGAACTACGATTTCAATTTTGTTTTCAGTTCACAACTGTACTTCCTAGATCACAATATTACTAAATCAATTTATTACGATTTTGCTTGAGTTTTTTTAACTTTCTTATATGTTAGTTTTTTAAATTATGCTCCCCGCAAGTACATTCTTTTAAAATTCGACCCTAGAAAGGATTTTTTAGTAAAAATAACTTGCTGACTACAAAAGTTGTCCACAACTAACCTAAAGGTTTCAATAGTTTCAAAACAAAAAATATTTAATCATAAGTGATTACAGATTACGAAAGGATTTTTAATATTAAAGTATTTTAATACACTTTACTAGGCTTATAAGAAAATAAATGTAAACTATTTTTTTAAGCCCTGTAAATTACTTTCAGCACAGCACTAAAGTGCGTGCATAAGAAGTTCCAGACTAAATTACATTTAGAACACAACTTTTTTGGCTCAAAATTGCGTACTCAAGAAGAAAAAATGTTTTATAAAATTTTGGGGGGCGATTTGTTTTCAAATTTCTGACAATGGGCGATTTAGTAAATGAGTTTGGGTAACCCTGTGTTACATAAACTAAGAAAGTAAGTTTAAATATATAAATTTATTTTAAGATTAAAATATGTTAAGAAATATTTTAAGATATACAAGCTAAAAATATTCAGTTTCAAACTCAAGTAGCAAATTAATAGATGAAGATTAAAAAAAATTACAGTTAAAAATAGCAAGTTATTCATTAAAAATATGCAGCTTATTGTTTGAAAATGAAGTAATTTGTCAAAAACAGGGGTCGGCAGGCAGTTGGTGCTCGAGGGCCGAGTTTCAAGTTTTCGAAAACTTCGCAGACCATAGTTTTAGTGATATTTGAATAATTTTCAGCTTTAGTTTTGGTAACACCAGATATAATTTTACTTTTATTCACTTTATTACTTTAAATGACTTTTAGCTACTTACAGAATGCTTATTTAATATATAAATATCTTTTTTGATACAAAAACAGAACTAGACAGAGTTATCAATCCTTGGTGGGAGATATGAATTATATAAAAACTTATTGTTAAACTTTTATTGCGTTACGCCGTTTCCCTGCAGAGCAGTTCATCAGACGCTAAAAAAAGCTGAAAACAAAGTATACAGGGCGATGAATTGGAAAATAAAAATACACACATAAATGAAAATAATATTTACATTTGAAATATGAGTTTTAAATAATATGTGGTTTACAAAAGTTAAATTTTAAAGTTAAGTTAAATTAAAATGAAATATAGGTAAGTTTAGTTTAAATAATTTATTAACTATAGGTTTTATATATTTTGAAAATTTATTTACTAAGCATTTAATATATTAGGATTTTGAAAAAATGTAAATACTAAGATTTGTAGGGGATTTTTAGAAAACAGAAATGGTCTTTTTACGGGAATGTTGTAACTTTAAAACAAAATCTTTACACAATACAAACATAAATACAATGTAACAATATAATTAAATAGAATGAAATAAACTAAATAAACTAAGTTAATGCGATAAAAAATAAACTAAAAGTATTCCTTAGGGTAATGAGGGCATTGCGTGACTAGTTCATTTCTTTTATTAAGGGTTTTTCTCTGGTTAGCATTTGCTATAAACAGTCTTTCAAGGTTACATATCGAGCACATGAAGTTTGGTTTAAATCTGCTTTTTGTCTGTCGGAGAATTTTCCATTCAATAGTGGGTTTCTCGCCTTTTTCATATAATTTCCACATGTAGTTGGCGAGTTGTGTACAGTTGGCGGGTTTCTTCTTGTTGGGTTTTGGAAATGATACTCTATGTTCGTACAATCTGTTTTTGAATGCTCTTCGGGTGGATCCAATATATGACATTCTCTTATTTTTCTCAGATGAGACGATTGCTTCGTATATTACATTTTCTAATTTACATTTATTCATTACTGGACATTGCTCTCTGTTTCTGCAGTTGCATAGCTTCGGTTCTATTTGTGGTTTTTCTAGCAGTTTCTTATTATGTCCACTTATTAGTGCTTTAATGTTTGGGGAACAACAGTATGATATCTTGGTGGAACTTCTATTGAAGATTCTTTAAGCAAAAGCAACTTCCATCATAAGCTCGAATATAATCCAACAATTAGTAACAACAAAGCAAAAAACAGAAAAAGAAAATGTATATTTTACAACCCACCTTTCTGTGAATCAGTGAAAACCAAATTCGGAAACCTCTTTTTAAAACTGCTTGACAAGCACTTCCCACAATAAACAGAATTACACAAAATCTTCAATAGAAGTTCCACCAAGATATCATACTGTTGTTCCCCAAACATTAAAGCACTAATAAGTGGACATAATAAGAAACTGCTAGAAAAACCACAAATAGAACCGAAGCTTTGCAACTGCAGAAACAGAGAGCAATGTCCAGTAATAAATAAATGTAAATTAGAAAATGTAATATACGAAGCAATCGTCTCATCTGAGAAAAATAAGAGAATGTCATATATTGGATCCACCCGAAGAGCATTCAAAAACAGATTGTACGAACATAGAGTATCATTTCCAAAACCCAACAAGAAGAAACCCGCCAACTGTACACAACTCGCCAACTACATGTGGAAATTATATGAAAAAGGCGAGAAACCCACTATTGAATGGAAAATTCTCCGACAGACAAAAAGCAGATTTAAACCAAACTTCATGTGCTCGATATGTAACCTTGAAAGACTGTTTATAGCAAATGCTAACCAGAGAAAAATCCTTAATAAAAGAAATGAACTAGTCACGCAATGCCCTCATTACCCTAAGGAATACTTTTAGTTTATTTTTTATCGCATTAACTTAGTTTATTTAGTTTATTTCATTCTATTTAATTATATTGTTACATTGTATTTATGTTTGTATTGTGTAAAGATTTTGTTTTAAAGTTACAACATTCCCGTAAAAAGACCATTTCTGTTTTCTAAAAATCCCCTACAAATCTTAGTATTTACATTTTTTCAAAATCCTAATATATTAAATGCTTAGTAAATAAATTTTCAAAATATATAAAACCTATAGTTAATAAATTATTTAAACTAAACTTACCTATATTTCATTTTAATTTAACTTAACTTTAAAATTTAACTTTTGTAAACCACATATTATTTAAAACTCATATTTCAAATGTAAATACTGTTTTCATTTATGTGTATATTTTTATTTTCCAATTCATCGCCCTGTATACTTTTGTTTTCAGCTTTTTTTAGCGTCTGATGAACTGCTCTGCAGGGAAACGGCGTAACGCAATAAAAGTTTAACAATAAGTTTTTATATGTATATATATCTACTGAAATGGAGTTTACATTGTTTATTATATTTAAGACTCATTAAAATATGTTTTTCTCTTAAACACTTAATAAGTTAATCTAAATAAGTTGATTTAATTATTTTACTTACAATTTAACTCTCTATAAAAACCGAGCTTGAAAAACATTTATGGGTCACTTTTATACATTTTTTTTATTATGAACCAACTTTCATATTTTCAAAAATGTTAATTTTTGACAATAGTTTTTGCGTCTTAGATAGTTTGCACTCTTTTGAAAATTCAGTAGTTAGTTAATAAAATAAAATTAATACCTAAGTAGATAAGCAAAATCAATTTTTTTAAACATGATTCATGTTTGAATACTTTCAAAAAAAACTTTGTTAGTACACGGTTGCGACTTTAAAATCTAAAATATCTGAATAAAATTAAAAAATAAAATAGCCAAAAAACTTTTTGTTAATCAAGCTTAAATACATAACTAAAATATTATTATTATAAAAAAGCACAATATGTGATTAGACATAAAAATATAATTAGTAAACTACACTACAGTCATAAAAACTACTCTGAGAATTCGAAGATTTATTTAAAATGTTTGAAATAAAAGTTTCAGAAACACCTGAGTTTTATAGAAATTTCTTGGACTGCTTTAGCTTAGTCTGAGTTTTTAAATTTTAAAACTAGCGTGTTAGACAACCCTGTTTAAAATAAAGTTCACAAAATAAAGAAATATCGAAGTTTATTTACAGTGAATCTATTTTAATAACTAAAAAAATAACATTATACAGCTTGAACGACAATTAAAATTTTAAACACTATTAACAACTGTATAAAAAGTTATTAAGCTATTAATGAAATATAAAAACCTATTTTTTATTGAGCATTCTAGCAATTCTTTATCTGCAATAAAAACATTGCATTTAAAAAGAGTTAATTTGAGTTATAAGACAAGCTATAAGAATAATAATAAGTTAGTTTAGAGTTATTGCGAGAAACGAAAAAAAAATCGCTTAAGTCAGTTTTAACAACGCACATGATTATTTTTAGTAACTACTTACTGATCAGAAAAAACTTTTCAGGCAAGTTATAAAGTAGCAAAAATAATCCCTAAAAAAATACTCCGTTTAGAGTTAAAAACTCATTTAGATAATTTGTGTTGGAGTTAATAAAAATTTTTTTTGAACTTTTCAATATCAACAAGAAGACGTGTTTAGGAAATTTCTGAAGATTATTAGGTTGCATAAACTAAATTAGGACTTAAATCAATCTGTTAAGATGAGAGAACTGATACAACAGGTATTGTTCATTTTAGAACTTGTTTTACAGGTGGCTTTACTGATTTTGATGTTTAAAAATGTTTCTAAATTTAATTCCAATACAAAGCAAAACAATTGGTAAAGACATTTTAAAAGCAAAGGTGCAATTCACCAATATAAAGATTTTAAAAGCACAGCTTTTTGCTTCTATTTTCAATGTAAAATTAAGTTAAAGGTAAAAAAAAAGCTATCTTAAAAAATATAGAAAAATTTAAAAGAAACTGTTAAGCTACTTTAAATGAGTTTTTAATAAAAAATATTTATATGGTTGATTTTTTGTGTCAAATCGAAATTCCATTACTTTACATGTAAAAGTTGTTTAAAATTCTAGGCTTTTTTAATAATTCGCAAGTTCAAGGCTTTTTCAGATATTTTAAGTGTAAATTAATAAATTCCAAGCTTTTCAGTAATTTTTTGGCAACACTAGTTTTTTACATTTATATGTCGACAATTAGTATAAATAATATTCAAACTATATCAGCTGCAAGACTTAAAATTTAAAATATATTTTAATTTAAACCACCAATGTGCATTGAACAAAACATACATCATATATTTAAATTACCACTCTTTAAAGCAAAAAAGTCAGTCCGAGTGATAAAAACTAGCCTGATATTTTAGAGTACAAAAAACAATTAAAGCAAAAAACTGAAAAATGACCAAATTGGCCTGAGATTTAAAGTCTTCAAATAGCTTTTATTCTGATTGAGTGGCAATTTTTATGTAATTATTTGATCGAGTTTAAACTATTATGATCAAAAATGTATAAACTTAATAAATTACAATTTCTAAATCTAGTTTGTTTTAAATAGATAGTTCCAAAAAACAGCAACCAAAAAAATTAACTTATTTTGTCAAAAATTGTTTTAAAAATCAAAAAGTATACTTAACAAAAACTTTTTTAATTTATGTCATATGTATTGTTTTATATGTTTTAAATCTACAAACTCAGATATTACATGTAGAAACAATAATTTTAGAAAGTTATGCATAAATTAAATTTTATCTCGTTAAGTATAATATAAAAGATGTTTTTAAAATATGATTATCTTTGTTCATCGGTTTGAATGAGAATTTATTCGAAACGCAACAAAAATTTCTAAAAACTCAAAGGTGTCAGAACCAAAATAAAATTAACCTTATTTCTTAACATTATTTTATTTTAAATGTTTTGGTGCACACTAAAATATAGTATTTAGTAATAAAACATCTGTAATAGTAACTGAGGTATATATAGCGTGTAAAAAAACTGTAAAGAAATGACGTTTTACTTAATTACTGTGCATTACTTTTGTACGAAACGGAAAAAACTTGCATTTAGTTTATTTGCTTAATAGGTATTAAATAACTTTGTTACTAATTCAAAGCACTTTTTACACTCTCTTTTCAGAAAATAATTTGCTGTTGTAAAAAAGAAGTAACTATGAGATTGAGAAAAAAAAACCTGGTGGAATGCTAACCTGTCTTTTTCGCATTTCTAAGCTAAATCAGTAAAGTCTTGTAATTCTTTTAAAATGTTATACAGGGACTTAAAAATAAATCAATCAAACAAACTTAACTTAGAATTTATTTTAGCTCAGCGGGCCACATTTACATACTCGCGGGCCACAAAATTTTTCTTCGCGGGCCACATTCCATTCAAAACTGTAACGTGCTCGCGGGCAGCAGATTTGTCCTTCGCGGGCCGCATTTGGCCTGCGGGCCGCAGTTTGCCGACCCCTGGTCAAAAAGAAGGTTTAAAAGAAATGCGCATAAGGTAAGTAAGTGTTTTTGGAAGTAAAATATGAGGTTAAATTACATGTAAAACTTAATTATGTTTTTGATATTACTAAACATTAACTAACTTTTAAACATTGCAAAAATCAAATTAAATCAAGTTGAAACTTCGTATAATTAATTAATTTCTAAGAAACAGAAATAAATTATTCAGTTTTCAAAGTAGTAAGCAAGCACATTAGTTCTTTTTTTTTGTTTGCACTGTATAAACTAAAGACATATTTGCAATATATTCAAAAGCTGTTAAATCATTAGAATTGAACGTCGTAAATACTAACCTTAACAGACAAATATTTAAACACTATTATACTTACAAGTTTAAATTATATTATTTCTCATAAAACTTGTAATAAAAGTGTGAAAAACATTAAGACTTAAAAAAGTGGTTTCGTCTGTCGCTATCAACGGATATTCTACTTATACAATTTTAGGGGCCTGGTTTATAATGCAACGAGCGCTCTAACTAGTATAGTAGAAATCCCCAAGATAACGCTTAAATTATAATTGACTTAAATAAACTAATATGAGTTACTTACCATTTACTAAATGTTTAATAAATCAGTTACTTAATTTAAACTGAGTTCGAATTTGTGATCATGAATATATTTACAATGAATTTGCGAAACGAAAAGATGATAAAAAACTGCACAACATTACACTAGAATAACAGAAACTAAACACTACATGTTTAAACCAAACTCAAAAAACATTCTAAAATCGAATTCACTTCAACAAGATTGAAACCATTAAAACTTAAGTGCAGCAAAAAGCTGCACTGAGTTCAGACCGCTCAATGAAGTAGAAACTAGAAAAACTGAACTGTCAATTAATCGAGACTATTGACTTTATATCGCTTGAGAAAAAAGAAGAAAGTAAAAAAGAGACAATTACCGCTCACGCGGTACATTTTCTCCTCTTACCCTCGTACTTTAAAAATTTATTCTTGGTGTTCCGAAAAAGAAACATTAATTTTTATTCCTTAACACTTGTAAGAATGCTTAAAACTCCCTATATAGAAAAATGAACGAATAACGACCGCCGACTTTTATCTCCTTAGTTTAAAAAACATTAATTTAAAATACACAAAATTAATAATAGTATGATACAGTTTTCAAAATGACAGACAAATGTAGACAGTTTAAAAAATTTCTTCGCTGCTGGAACTCGCTCCGCCCATGTACATCTCCACGTCGTTTGACCGGTTTATGCTGATACGTCTCCTCGCCTCACCTAACGGTCTGTTGGCGCTACGGATTCCGTCTCCTGGCCTCACCTAACGGTCTGTTGGCTCTACGGATTCCGTCTCCTGGCCTCACCTAAACGGTCTCTTGGCGCTACGGAACCGTCTCCCTGCCTCACCCAGCGGTCTCTTGGCGCTACGGAACCGTCTCCTTGCCTCACCCAGCGGTCTCTTGGCGCCACGGAACCGCCTTCTTGCCTCACCCAGCGGTCTCTTGGCACTACGGAACCGTCTCCTTGCCTCACCCAGCGGTCTCTTGGCGCTACGGAACCGTCTCCTTGCCTCACCCAGCGGTCTCTTGGCGCTACGGAACCGTCTCCTTGCCTCACCCAGCGGTCTCTTGGCGCCACAGAATCCGTCTCCTTGCCTCACCCAGCGGTCTCTTGGCGCTACGGAACCGTCTCCTTGCCTCACCCAGCGGTCTCTTGGCGCTACGGAATCCTCTGATCCGTCTCTCCATACATCTCCTCTTTCATCTCCTCGTTCCTCACCACGTACATAAGTCTCCTCTACCGCTTCTTGCCGATTCGTTTCTTGGGCCGTTCGTGCGAAAGTGCAATTAGAATGTACGTCACTACTTGATATCAATTTTAAAAACAAGTTAAAACATTAAAAGATAACAACATTCAATTTACAAGCTTATATGCTACTAGTTAGCAACAACATTACATTAATCAATTAGTCTATTTATATTTTAACTTTAAGTTTGTTAAGTTTCAAAGTAATTGAGAAACAATTTTGGCTCCAATCAATATACAGTAATTCTCTACAAGCTTTAAAATAAAAAACATTTCACATTTTACACGAGTTAGTCGACAAAACAAGCACTTACGTGCGTCTCAAAAGTTTAAACTTGTTTTTGTAAAAATACAAAGCCAGTAAACTTGTACTGATTTTGAAAACTTTAATATGCTAACTAATTTTAAACAAAATTTTTTTTTACTTTCAGACTTTAAATACCGGGTAAGACATTTAATAGCTCGAATGACCTCGTTAAAAATTATTTTTTGTATGTACGGTTAGATTTAAAACAACAAAAAACATGCCAATAAAGTTTGTTACAAGCAATTAACAAGGTCATAGTAAAAAAAAAACTTTAAATATTATAATTAAATTGTGAACATAACATTGTTGCTAAATATAAAACTAAATTAAGCTTCATAAATTTAAGAAATTTCACTTTAATAACCGATTATGCACTCGAAAACAAGTTTTAATAACCTCATACAAATATTTTTACAAGGACGAACGAAAAACAACAATGTTTTTTACATGCAGTTTAAAAAGTTTATTACCCGTTATAGTTCAAATTAAACCGATTGTTTGAAAACAAAACAATTAAACTTTACAGTTGCTAACTTTTATAGACGTTTAAAACTCTTTTTGTTATAAGAAAGTTTTATTATTAGAAGCCTTTAGTTTCATTTTAATTTTTAATAAAATGTTTAAAACGATTGAACGATATTTAATTAATTTGACAAAACGCGGAACAACTTGAAAACAAGACTAATTTTTGTTTAAACTTGCTCGTACAAGTTTACAACTCATTTTGAAAAACGCTTCAACAATGAATTGCAATAATATCTACACAACAAATACATTTTAGTTCTAACACATGTCCATTAGCTTTTCCCAAACCACTTTAACATAAAATTCAACACAATAAAGCTAATTACTTTTTGAAAAAAACAACACAAATCTCTCACAAACTCGAACTACTTAGTTGTTTTTCCAACTAGAAATTTTAAACTCATTTTTAAAACTTTACAGACCAGATGACTGGGTTAAATAAATGCCCTTAAGTTTATCGAATTTATAATATTATTAAATAAAGTTTATTTTACTCTGTTTTCAAGTCACCATATACAAAACGTATAAATTTTTAATGAAGGTATCTGTGTTCAATTCCAGCTATAACTAACTGGCCGTCCGGGTCATCATGTCGCTATCAACGGAGATTCTACTTATACAATTTTAGGGGCCTGGTTTATAATGCAACGAGCGCTCTAACTAGTATAGTAGAAATCCCCAAGATAACGCTTAAATTATAATTGACTTAAATAAACTAATATGAATTACTTACCATTTACTAAATGTTTAATAAATCAGTTACTTAATTTAAACTGAGTTCGAATTTGTGATCATGAATATATTTACAATGAATTTGCGAAACGAAAAGATGATAAAAAACTGCACAACATTACACTAGAATAACAGAAACTAAACACTACATTTTTAAACCAAACTCAAAAAACATTCTAAAATCGAAATCACTTCAACAAGATTGAAACCATTAAAACTTAAGTGCAGCAAAAAGCTGCACTGAGTTCAGACCGCTCAATGAAGTAGAAACTAGAAAAACTGAACTGTCAATTAATCGAGACTATTGACTTTATATCGCTTGAGAAAAAAGAAGAAAGTAAAAAAGAGACAATTACCGCTCACGCGGTACACGTCAAGATACATTCAGCTAAAAATAGTCAGAAAATAAAAAGAGGTAGATGTAAGAAAATAAAGCATTAAACTAAAGAAATGTTTAGGCTTATAAATAAAATGTAAACTCTTCAAGTTTTAATCTTTTAAATTTTATTAAAAACCAATTTTAAGATGATAAACTTCATAAGACAAAGTTTGTAGCTTACCTAAAAAATTTTTAGAAAGTTTTTTTCTTATCTGATAAGTTAAACTACAACACATTAGAGTTTCTATAATCTACTAACACTTCTAATTATTTTAAGATTTATTCAAAAATTAAAACTTAAAGATAAACTAATTCTTAAGTAATAATTAAAATTAATTATGTTTAATTGTCAAGTATGTCTCAAAATTTATTCGAACATAGGAAATTTCAATCAACACATGAAAATTCATAACTTATTAAAAACATTCAAATGTGTTTGCTTTAGAGTATTTGACGAAAAATCAAAACTTCAAACTCATTAAAAAACCCATACAGGAGAAAAACACTTTGCTTGTAAAGTTTGTGGTAGAAAATTTGTATGAAAAACATGTTTAGATCGATTTAAAACTACTTACAGTGTATTTAAATGTTCTATTTGTCCAGATTTTTTTCTAGATGGTATTTCAAAACAAAAGATCATTTAATCAAACTCATGAAATATCATTATGAACCAATTTTTTCTTGCATTTATTATGGTCACAAAACCTATACTAAAAGTGATTTGTTTATACATGAAAAAAAACATGACAAGAATTAAGACTTGTTTGACCGAAAACTGCAATATGAAACTTTTTTAAATTTGTAATATTTACATTGAAGTATTTAATATTTAATGTTAATTGTTTAGACTGTTATAGTGTTACTCAGAATTTTTAATAACAACTTTAGTTTGTATCAATTATTTTATATGCAACATTCGTTAAATGTGAAAGGTTTGTTGAAAAAATGCATTTTTTTAGCAAATGTAAGCTGACTAAATTAAACAAAAGCTGTGTTTGCGTTGTTAATTTGTTGTTTTATATCTAAGTTTAGTCACTTAATAGAAAATATAAGTATTTAACTCTTTTTTTAAATAACGTCTTAAAAAAATGTTTATAATAAAAAACTAAATTAAGTGTTTTATTTTTAGTTAATTTTGATGTTTTTAAACTAATATTTAAAGTGATTGATCAAGTTGTGTTTCTTAAAGTTTAAAATAGCTGTATAAAATACAAATTATATTGGAAAAAAAAAAGAAAATTTTAACTTGCAAAAACTATTTTAAATGATAAATAAACAACAAACAGTTTAATTCACCAATGATATTAACTTTTATAGTTGAAAAAAGGCTTCAAGTATATCTAACACAGATTGTAGAAGTAGTAGTTGTTTTTTAATATCTTAATTATTACTCTTTTAAATGTAAGTAGTTTTTGTTTTGTTTAAATTTACCAAAATAAAATTATTAACACATATTTGTGATATATAAAAACAATTTATTATTTTATAGTTATAATGGAGTTCATAGGTCAGTCAAATCTTCATATGAAGGTTAATAAAAAAAAAAACTAAATTTGACTATAAGATTTATTAAAATAGAAAATAGTTAAAACTAGTTTAAAGAAATATTTATCGATCATTCCCTTATACTTTGGAATACCTAAATTCGATAAATCTTTTTAGAATGTCAAAACAAACTAATTCATAACAGAATATTTTAAAAGAAGTATTTAATAAGTTACAATCTCAAGCTTTATTATTTAATTATTATATATGCTCTTTTGTTTCAACTCTTTTTTCAATATTTAAGATATAACACTGTTTTAATTCAGCCACGTTTTTAAAATATTTCAAGTTAGTTATATAACCAATAAAAAAATATAGATAGCAATAATAATAAATCGTTACTGATAGTTTATAGTAACATTTATACAATTTTCTTTCATTTGCGTTTTGTTTTATTTTGCAAGTTCGTTAAACTTAATAGTTAGTAATCATTACTACGATATTAAACAAATACATATTATAGCTGCTTATTCTAGGAAAGATTGTTCACACTAAATTAATGCATATATTAAGAAGAACTTTAAAATGGTCAAATGAGTAGAATAATTTAAAAAAATGAATAAAAAAGCACCAGGGCTGATTTTAACAATAATCTTGAACTACACTGTTTAACAACTAAAACAAACTTCAACTGCATAGTAAATTCTAAAAATTTCGTGTGACCCAAAAAAAAATCGTGTGTACTTTGAAGACTACTAGGTTATAGAACTATTTGATTGATATAACTTTCACTAAGTCCGCTTGGAAGGGCTTTCAAAACTTGTGAAACAGTTTTGTTAATTTTGAAGTTTTAAATAAAGTTTTTATGTAATGACACACTTTAATCAATATATGAATACCACTGTATATTACACATACATTCTTCAATGAAAAATTATAATTAATGTAAGTAGGACAAATTAACAGTGTTTCAGATATATTTTGTGTAACACGTACTTTTTAAACTTTTTATACAAATAATTTATTTAGTAAGTATTTTTTTATGAAAAACTTTCGATCCTGAGTTAATGAAACTTAAAAATTTAAACTTTATGTTATCTATATAAATTAATATCTAAATTGAACGTATGTAAACACGTCTTTAATTTAATACAAATTATACAGAATTGTAGGTAAACTTAAAGTTATATCAATTTCTTATAAGCAAAACAAGTATTTAAAACTATACAAAATGTTTTGTTTTTAGGTAAAAAAATAAATTTAAACTTTTAAGCAAACAAAGTCTAGTAAACAAACAATAATTGTTATTTAATTTGTCAATTTAACTACATGTTTGTACGCTTTTAACTCCTAACTTAACATAGAAATAAATTAATGTTGAAGATTACAGGTTAGAGAATAAATTAAAAAATTAACCCTTTTTTCAAGGTTATGAGTCTAAATACTAACTCATATAAAGGTTATTTTTCTGGTTGAGGTATGTTAGTAAAACAAAGTAGTATAAAAATACTTAATTACGTAGATATGCTATAAAATTGTTACATAATCAAGTACTGTAGTTGCATTATATTATATAACAATATGAAGCAAATAAATTCTTAACGTTTAATAATCTCTAAAAAACAGAATTTTTCACAAAACTAAAATCAAAAGCAATTATGATATTTTATCTTAATAACAAGAATAATCCTCAAAGCAATATTACAATGTTTTTATGACAAAACCTATATACCATATTAAAAACATACGATTTTTACTTACCTTATTTAATTGTAAAGTATATGATAAATAATTATACAACTAGATGTTTTATGTTAAACAATATGTTTATACTGATAAAAAAACGTTACATGGTAACTTTTTGGATAATCAATATCCTACATAGTTTTTTCCTGTTTTCTTTATTAATGAATAACTACAAGAACGATCAATTGACACAAAACATAATGAACTTAACTACTAACATAATTATTCAGTTGTAGCCACGCAAATAGTTACAATTCTCCCCAGATTTATCTACAAAGAAGCTAAAAGAACAAATTTATTTAGCAAAATTAAGTTCTTTAAAAAACAATTTTAAACTTAAATTTTGCTTATAGCTCTAATAATCAAAAAAATTTAACTAAAAGCAGTGTAATGTTACAATTAACTTAGTTTACTATTGGCTTTGCAAACTTTAAAACATATTTTAATTTTAAAGGAAATGCACATTTAAGCAGGATAGTAAATAATCATGAACAGCAGTATATATAATACACTAAAGAAAAACAATAATTTAAACTACAGTTTAGAAGTTTAAACTATATTTAAAATGTTAAAGATATTTACACCTTATAACCTGAGTTTCAATACTGAATCACTTGGTCAGGTTTGGTTTATATTGTATAAATTTTAACTGAAGTTTATAGGAAAATGCCAATGTTAATCTTATAAAACTGCACAAAACAACCTTAGTGGAAATACACAATATCGAAATACAATAAGCAAAACTTAGAAAGTATGTAAAAGTGTTTAACTAAGGATTGTTTCAAAAAAATATATTCAAATGAAAAACAAAAGTTGTTATAACAACAAATTAAATTTTTAAGTTATTTTTCTTTTTTTATACACATCAAATTGAAAACTAAGTAAGTAGTAAAACAATTAATTTTCAAATTCAACATGTAAATATTTTTCACTTCTTAAGTGTCTAACAAAACTTTTAAAAAGTTTTTAATCAAGTTACTAAATGTTCTTCTCTCTTCCCTGGACTGCAAGCTTATCAGCCATTTCATTACCAAAAACGCCTCTGTGAGCACGTACATGCTTCCAAACAATTTCTAAGTGATTCATCATTTGTAATATTTCAATAACCTCCTTCTTGTGTTCTACTGTTTCTCCCTCAAAAGTCTTCCAGCCATTTTCTAGCCATCTTGGCGACCATTCACAAATTGATCTAATTACGTAATGTGAATCAGTGCATAACACTAATTTATCATATTTTTGTTCTATTGCCTGCTTGATTGCAGCAACAACAGCAGCAATTTCCGCTGCTTGGTTGGTCTGTTTACCTTTCACTCTGCAAGATAAGTTCAGTGGGTCATTCAATCCCCACCACACTCCAAACCCTGCTCTTGCATCATCCATACCATTATTTGTACAAGCTCCATCAGTAAATACTATTGGATAATCGTCAAGACTATGATCATCAAGATTTAACTTCAACACTTTAGGAACAGGTTTGTTTAAAACACTACTTTTTCTTTTCAAATTCTTTTTTATATCTGTGTTATTAGAAGTTGTTGGATTGACTTGGTTCGTTGAAGAAGTACTTGATGTACAAGTACTGGGTCTAGAAGTACTTGAGTTAGAAGTACTTGCTCTTGAAGTAATGGAGTCAAAAGTACCTGGCTCAAAAGTACTTGAATTAGAATTACTTGCTTTTGAAGTACTTGTTCTAGATGTAATTGAGTCAGAAGTACCTGGTTCAAAAGTACTGGGTCTTGAAGTACTTGTTCTAGATGTAATTGAGTCAGAAGTACCTGGTACAAAAGTACTTGAATTAGAATTACTTGCTTTTGAAGTACTTGAATTAGAAGTACTTGCTCTTGAAGTACTGGAGTTAGCGGTACCTGATTCAACAGAGCTGGGTCTAGAAGTACTTGGTTCAAAAGTAATTGATGTAGAAGTACTTGCTCCATTGGTCTTTTTAATCATGTATGGCTTAGGTCCATACTTTACAAAATCTTCAGCTTCTTCTTTGGTAGGAAACTTTTTAAATACAGCACCTTTAAACTTGTGAACAAAATGTTTATAAGTCTCCCAATCACTGTACACACCAGGCTTTCTGCCTTTGTGGACAGCATGATAAAATTGACGTGGCATTTTGTAATTAAATACTAATTAAAAGCTGAAAATATTGATAAAGTTGGTGTATAAACAAATAAAATTTCAACAAATTGTGGATATCATAAACAAATTTAATGCTTCTTAACATTAATATTTAACTCAAACAATAAATAAAAACTAAAGTTTAGCAATACATTGTTAAAATAAATATCCAATAAAATAGCTAAAATTAAAACCCATGTTTACAGATAAATGTATAGACGTCTAATTTTTAAAAATATTCAACACATTTTATACGCCTTCCAACTAGTTTTAATTTAGTAAAATACTACTCTGGGTTTAGTTTTAAAACCTTAATAATTAGAAACTTAAAACTTAGAAACAATTGAATTAGATTAAAACAAAACTAAAAAAAGACAAACTCTTTTTGTAAATTTACTGAAATACATGTTAAAACTGATATTATGTATTTTTGTTGTAGAACATATTTAATCTTGTATAACTGTATTTATATTTAAAATCATTTTATATTTTAAATAAATATTAGCTTTACATCTAAATTTAAATCATAGTTTTATTTCTTAATTCTGAAAACTCAATTGAATGTAAAAACTAAAATCTCAAACACAAAAACTGGACTTGTAGCAAAGATCAAATTGTAAATAAAAGTTTACTTTTAAAGTATCAAACAATTTCAGCTTTTGTTTCCAAATTGTTTTGTGTCTCAACTTTTGAGTATTGAAACAATAATAAGCTATAAAATTGATTTTATATATACTGAACATTTGGTATAGAAAGACATTGTCAAATAAATTGCTTCATGTACAGTTTTTCATATACTTGAAAGTTATTTTCTTTATAAACTCATTGGTGGGTTTTTGCATAAATCATTAAAGAAAGGTACACATGTACAATAAGATTACACATGTAGATACAAAATAAAAATCAAGTGTACAAAATATTAAAAATACAGATAATTTAAAAATATAGTTTTTTATTTTATTCTATATTAACTTCAGACAAAAAAAACTTTAAAAGTTATAAACCAATTTCAACCATCAATTTAATATATTTTTAATTATTGCGTACTTTTTACTATAAAGGTTGCAATCAAAGTTCTCGACTTAAATAAAAGGAGAATGATCAATGATAAATGTTTTAAGTTTTATTACAATACAATGTTTCACTCGTTTAAAAAACGAGATCTTCAGTTGTTCAAATATAATTTTAAGTATAATTAATTTTATAGAGACTACAACTGTAAATAATACAAAACTTAAATCACACTACTTAAAATATAGTATGACACTTGTATTTTTTGCTACTAATGTTAAGCTTTAACAGTTCTATAAGCATCAATTACAAAGGTAATTTTGAATTAAATGTTTTTTTAACTATAAGTCAAACTTAAACATATGTATATAATTAGTTTAAATTGTATGCAAAAAAAATGTGTAAATTAAAGACAAGTTTTTTGATGAAATGGATCAAAAAACTTATAATTCTAAAAAAAAGTTGTACTTATTTCTGAATAGTTTTTTCTTCACATAATATACTTTTAAATATACCTTAAAATCTCACCTTACTACTTAACTTTAAAAACACATAAACTGATGTTTTATACATACATGATTATTAATTTAAACAAATTTTTACTCTACGGGCTTTCTTTTAAAAGAATTTTACAAACTACATGCATGAATACGAAATGTATAATATTTAATTTGTTAAAATAGAAAGTTATTTCAACAAATCAACAAATTTTTGCAACATCACTTAATAATCAATTATCATTTTAATGTAATTCATAGAAATTTACATAAAAAGTCAAAATTTTAGGATACACATTTTTTGTTTTACTTACATTTGTATTTTACTTAGAATTTTTTATAAAAGTTTTTACAATAGTAGGGTTGCAACTCTTTTAGTGACCTTGAGTTTTCTTCAAACTCTTAAAAATATATTTGCCACAAACTACTTACACCTCATTTGCATTTTTCTTTTTTATGATTAAAAGGAAGGTTATATGTGTATGCTTCTGCATTAGATATTCTTAAAATTTAAATGAAATAGTAGTTATAAAAGTTATCCAACACTATTTTATACTCGTTTTGCTTTTTTTTTTTTTAAATAAGTATTTAAAGCTTTTGCCATCCATTCTAACTACTAATTGAGTATATAAACAATATAATTGTACTAAAGTATAAAAAAAAACTATAATTATATACCTTATTGAGACTTATTAATGCACGTTTAACCTTTTATATCTATAAAATGTTTCTTCGTAATACAAACTCGACATTTCAGACTAAAAAACTAAAATGTTATTATAAGAATTTAAAAGAACTAGCCAGAAGGTTTAAAATCTTCAAATATAATTTTGAAATAAATGAAAATCATATTTTTGCACAAAATTTGGTTTATAAAATTACAAAGTATTGAAACTTTATCAAATAAATCTCATTCTATATCTAGAAAAAAAAAATGCATTAAAATAATTTTTGAATGTCATCATTATCTTGAGATTTCTATAAGAAATCAAAACTGTCTTGTTTTATCCTGACTTTATAAAAATAGCCAAAATATCCTGAAATACCCTGAGATTTTTTTAATTTCAAAATATTCTAAATCAGTGGCAACCTTGATAAGTTGTAAAGACATGTTCTTATTTTAGAACACAAAGGTAAAAATAGATTTACTACCGTTGTAAATAAAAAATTTAATAAAGATATTTTTTTAATCTAGTAAAAAACTTAGTTGGATTGTAATTGCTTTTTGAAAAAAAAAACTTTTTAATCATCAACTTGAAGCTTTACTAAAATACTATATAGTCAATAAAAACTTTTGTAAAAAACATTGAATTTATATTATCAAATAACAAAAACATACTTACAAAAAGTTTAAACGAGTTTCAATTTATTTAACTTAACTTATTGAACTTTATTTTCGGTTACAATTTTTTTTTTTTTACTAAGGTTATCTGAAATTATTCTAGGTTTCATAAAGAACAAGTTTCTTGTATTTTTAAACAATTGTTTAAAAATAATTTTAATTCTTCTGATTTAGTAATTAAACTAATAACTGGATTGTTAAAACTATATTTTTAAAAATTCTATCACAATTTTTTTAGTTTTTGTTGGTAAATAGTTTAATTTAAAATGATATAGTTGTATGAAAAAAAAGAAAGATACTTAAAGTAATTTTAAGTATACTTAAAAAAGTTACGATACAAAAAAAAAAAACCTCATAGAATTATTGTATTTTGTCAAAGTTTTATTACTATACACATTAAAATAGGTTACCATTCTAGGTTTCCTAGTTTTTAATTTGCCTAAGTTCTCTAATTTTATTATTTTTTTCAAGGAATCCAGGTTTAAGATTATTATTAAAAATGTTCTTAAACTCCATTTTAATCTATATATGTTTTAATTTAACTCTCTGAAGGTTATTTATTTTTATTGTATTATTTTTATATAATTTCTATACTTTAGTAAATCATATTCTTAAAGAATCTTACAAAATAAGTACATCAAAGGAAAAGAAAAAAAATAACAGAAATAAATACTTACTTAAATTTGTTTTGTGAAAGAGTTGGTACAACGGCAGTTTTATTCAATGTTGTTTTGTAAAACTATACAACATTAAGATAAAATTATTAACTTTTTTTTAGTTACTTAATATTCCTAGTAATTAGTAAACTTAGTGCAAAATTTTCTGTTTGATTTGTTTTAGAAAATAGACTTACTTTAATACTTTCTAAATTTTATGTAGGCAGATATATATTTAAAAGTTTTATTTTAATATTGAAAAACTTGTAAACAAAAATTTTTAAAACAAAAACATTACTAAAACCAATAAAAAAATATTAAAATTGATTATGTTAATACTTTTTACAGTTTATTGAACGACCAAAAGTTCAAAATACTTGATCCTAGGACCTGGCGTACGAAAAACTTTTCGGCTTTTGAGAATACCTATAAATGTCTTGTCCAGGACTAAGTTAAGTTACAGTATCAATAAAAATTGCTACTTATCAGTATATTAAATCATATATCTTTATGTTGGTAAAAGCAATTTTGCTCATTTTTTATATGAACAATTAATTAATAAATATTTATTTCAATTTACAAGAAAGTCTAGTTTGAAAGGAAATAATCTATACTTAGTTTATGTAAAAATAATACAACTCTAATTTAGAATATTACGGGAATTTTGAAACTTAAGAATAGTTTGTTTAATAATTGCTAATATCTCTTGAAGGTTTATTGTTCTTTTTTTTAATATTTCACTTTTAAGTTCAAATCGAAAATACATTTTTTTTTAGTTTTTACCAAGATAAGTCAATCCCTTTGAAGTTTTAAATGTATTTAAAAAAATGTTGTTTAATATTTTTCTATGGTTTTCTATGATATCCTTATTTTGTAAAAAAATTTGTTCAATATTTAGGGCTTCCTATAATTTTTCAGGGTGATCTCTTTTTCTTTGTAATTTAGTCAAAGTTACTTATGTTCTTCTAGGCTTTTGAACTACAATTTGTTTTTTTTATTCTTTTATAGTGTTAAATAAAAATTGAGGCAAACAAATATTTTGAATGATAAAAAATACAAAAAAATACTATATAGTTACTCAAAATATTTTTATCAGTATTAAGCTCAGAATATTATATAATTATTCCTTGTATTTTAAAACTGTTTCTTATATTGTATAAATTTTATTCTTAAATTTTAAACATTTAGAATCAAAACAAATAAAAATTGACTTATCAAACTTTTTTTTAATCATTTATTAAAAAATATCAAAAGTATACTACAATCCATTTAAAATGTAATAAAGTAATTCAGAATAACTTAAGAACTCTCATGGCATTTAAAATTTTAATTTTTTTTCCCCATTTATTTTTTATTTAATGTTTTAAAGTTAATATGTAAAAAATATTTAGACTAAATATTTTAGTTTCTGGCTTAAACTTTTAACACTAGGTTTTTCCAGGTAAAATGTATAGTATTTTTGACTGCAGTTATTTTAGTTATTTATACTCTCAGACAACTAAAAATTAATTAAAAAATATCTCAAAAATAATTTTTTTTGCTATATCAAGCAGTAAAAATGGTAAATTTATTAAGTTGTACGTCTATAAAAAAATTAGTTTACTAAAAGCATGTAATTTTTTTTTACTCTCATTTAGAGAATCTATTACAAAGCAAAATTACTGTATGTTAATACTTTTTAAACTAATGAGTTAACTTTTAATTTTTTTATCTGTTTAATCTTTAAAGTTTTTCACAAATATAAAACTCCACAAATTGTACAAGTCCTTGTATTAAAACTTAGTATTGTTATAAATTTCAGTAAAAACATTTTATACTATCTCCTTGACCATATTATAAGTAACATTACTGAATTTTGTATTCAGTTACATGAATTTTTTGCTCAAATAATAAAAATTAAGGTAGTTATATAGACAATAAACAAGTTTTATGCTAAGCTAATAACAAGTCCAACACTAATCACAGGGTTGCCACTCGTTTTTTCAATTTTTTTTCCAGGTCTTCCAACTTTTTTCCAGGTTTTAAAAAGTACACACTTTTGAGACTGTATTTAGTTTTAAGTTAATTTCTTTTAAAGAAACTGTGTTAAGTAGTATAAAAGCATTGAAAAGATACTGTAAAGTTACTTTAAATGTGTTTTTTAATAAAAACATTTTTTGATGATGACAAAAAATATTAATTATATAATATTTTTTTGTGTCAAATCAAAATTTTTCAACTGAAAATGTTACAATTATTAAAAATTCCAGGTTTTTTTTAGGTTGAAAAAAAAAATTCATGTTTTTCCAGTTTTTTTTCAAAATTTTTCAAATTCCAGGTTTTTCAGGTTATTTTAGCCAAAGTTGTCAAATTCCAGGTTTTTCCAGGTTTCCAGGTAAAGTGGCAACCCTAAAAACTCAAAAAAGGTGAGATCATGAACACTAAAGTGTTTTTCTTATATAAAAAAAATTACAGTAAATCTTGGTATCATTTTTATTAAAAGGATTAAATTTTTTAGGGTTTAATTTTCTATGTGATGTAAGTGTGAGGTTAATTATATAAAATGGATTATATATATAAATGTTGTATATAAATGTTTATTTATTTAGTTTTAAAACAAAACAGTTTTTTTTGAAATTTTTTTTATATGTTTTAGCATATTATCCTTAAAATACTTTTGCTTATTTTACTGAGGATTATATGCAAAAGCATATAGAATTATAGAAGCACATAGAATTTTTTTTTTTATACTATATAAGTAAATAAATATTTAGCTTTAATTTTCTCGAGAACTAAAACAAAAACTTAATAATAAAACCATAAAATAAATATTTATAAAAAAATAAAAAAAATTTAACAACCTCATATATTACTCAACTAATAATATTTAATATCTAAGATAAATGGACTTCAATGAACTTTAAGTAACAATAATTAATTAATAATAATAATATTATTATTTAATATTAACACTGAGGTAAATATTACAAAGTTCAAATAAAACTTTATATCATAATTTAATAAAACAAAACTGACTTAAAAATACATGCTTAAAAATAGCTTTTTTATTTTTTGTGTTGTTGTGATATATACGTTATTTTGTAATTTTATTAACTAGTTGTGATGTCTTCATTTATATTTAGTTAAAAAAAATACATTTATATATTATTAAACGTAAAACGTAAACTTTTCTAAATTTCTTCATGAACTTGATATTAGTAACTTTTTCAAAATTATTACTATAAAAGTTTACTGCTGATATTCCTTAATGCATCGCTGATTTGTTAAATATTTGTGGCGTTTTAAAGCATAAATTTTTTTGTAATTTTTCAAAATTTAAGACCAGGGACGAAATGATGCAAAAAAGCAAACATATTGCTAATAAAAAATCTAAAACTACTCTAATATTTTAAACTTAGATATACTAAATCAACTTAAAAAATAATTAATTTAAGTAATACAACATTAAACAATTAGTTGTTAGTAATTTTATTACTGCTTTTATAAACCACTAAGTATTAATAAAGTTTTAAATAATTACTTATAAAAAAACAACTAAACGTAAATTTTAAAATTAGACAGTAAAACGTCGTTTAAACTTCCTATATAGACCAACTTTTTGTATGTAAATATCAAAATATTATTAATAGATGGTTTTATGAGAAGTTAATAGAAAAATTAAGTATAAATAAAATTTAACGTTTCAAGACACAAAAAATTATTATAAAACTATTTTGAATTCTATTTATAACCGTTTAATACATAAATGACAGAATATTAAATATATGGTTAAAACAAAGGAATTAAATCAAGCTGAACACTCGTGAAAAAGTTTATTTTAAGTTTTCATTGGTTGATAACCCGTTTAGTAATGAATTTTATAAATTGTTTGTACTTTTAAAAAATATTTTACGTTTGTATTTAAGCTGATTTTATGAAAAAAACTTAGACAAAACAAAATTCTTAATAATAAACTTAACAAAACGCTTATAAAACATGTTGAGTCGAAGTTTTTATCACATATAAACAGTAAACAGAAAATAGTAAAAAAAAATATTCCAGCAGGTTTTTAATATAAACTTACAATAAATAATTTTTTTGGCGAAAATAAACACAAAAGTATAGTCAAAAAAGTTTTAAAATTATTGAAAAACAAAACTCTAAATATAATTAAAAATTAGTTTAATAAAGGAGTAAATTTTATGAGATCTATATAAATTAGACACAAAATGAGTGTAAGGGGTAGGCGTAAATGTTAACAAAATAGGTACATATGTTACGAGCATAAAGTTAATTTTATAGGCAAATTTATAAATTTTTCAAAAAATATAAAACTTTAATGTCAATTATTATCTTAAAAGCTATCTATTTTTTTTTATTTTAGAGAACACACCTTTGTCTTTAATTAAAAAAAAATGGTTCAGCTTCAGGGTTTGAATTATTTCATGGGGTCCCTCAAAAATAAAAATTTTTTTTTTCATTATTATAGTATTAAAACCAAAAACAAATACTTTTTTTTTTGATTTTTTTTTTAGTTTGCATGTTATTTAAACTGTTAGATTTTTATTTTATAAATAATGTTAATATCTTTTACGATTTGGCACCAAAGCAAAATGATGTATATTACATTTGCCTCGGCCATTTCCTAGATAAAATATTGATAAAAGGAAAAAAAAATAATAAGAATGTTAATTACAACAAATTTAATTACACTATTTTAGTTATTTTATTAAATTGTTCAACCAGCAACCACTGATCAATCACCATGACAACAAGCAAGTTTGTTAATTTTGAATATAATAAAGATAAGTCAACAGTTTAGTTCCTAGTTGATTGTAATAAAAACTAACATTGATCTTTAGACCTTAACGAGCAGAAAATCAAAAATAACAATTAAAGTACAGTTTTATATATATTTAGAAATGTGCTCTTAATTGATTTCTACATCAGTGTTACCAATGGATTATTCAATATAGTTGATACAGTTTTGTTCTTGAAAAAAAAAATTATAAGTATATTCTTACACAATGTTATTAATAAAACATATTATAGTGCTTATTCACTTATCCGGACACGTTGGGCAAAATTTTTCTGTAAACGTGTCCTGATAACTAAACATCCGAATAACTACAAAAAACCATTTTTTCATATAATAATATAACTGCTGCATATTATGCAATGCATAATAAAAGTGTTATGGTAAAAACAAATACATAGTATTTCTAAGTAATACATAAAAAGATGATAAATAATAAAAGCTAAACTTAACGTTAATTAATTAATTTTTCTATGGTAGAAAAATATCAGACTTACTAACCCTCTGCAACTAAATAAATTTTTTATGGGTCAAGCAAGTAAAATTCATCATTTGTAATTCCACCTGCCCTAACTATTAATTTAAAAAAATATTAGTTTTTGTTTAAGAGGAAATATTAATTAAATTTATCCTTAAAAACAAAAAATAATGTAAACCTATCTCTTTAAATGGAATGAAATGCTTATTTTTCAAATTAAAAAAACAGACAGAAAGATAACGAAAAACTTTGACCAAGTTTAAAGTAAATTTACAGAAAACATATCACTCCTAATAAATTAGTTTTTATTGGAAGTTTTACTAAAATTAGAAATAATAGAGTTTGTTTTAAAGTTTTCCCACGTATTTCAGCAGAAAACTCATGGAATTTAGAAAGTTGCAAAACTTTTTGAATGAATTTTTTTGTTTACTATAAAATTTTTTTTTGAACTGTCTTCTGACCAAAACTGTCCGGATAAGTGATCGTCCAGATAAGTGAAGTCCAGATAAGTGAATAAGCATGGTATGTGTTTTTAAAAGATGCTTGAATTTTATTATTTCTAATTACATAAGAGATGTTGATCACACCTTCATAAGTTTTTGTTGGTATAATTTTGTACAAATTTTTAAATTGATTTCGATTGAAATTATATCATTGTTGTTACTACTCACAGTTGAAACTTTTTTCACAAAAATAAAAGTATTTATTGTATTACCTCAAATTACATATGTACTATAATATTGTAAAAATATTTTTAACTTCAAGTAGTAACAACAATTTTTTGTTGTGAAAATATTTTCACAAAATAATTTATTTTAAGGATGATGATTCAAACAGGAATCAGGAGGGAGACTGAGGAGGTTCAAAAATGGGGGCAACCAACAAAAAGGAGAAAGGAGAGGAGAATAAGGAGCAGGTAGAAAAAAATATTTATATTTATTATTATTTATTTTTGAGGTTTATTTTACAGGATTGCCACACACTCAGGGAACTCAGGGAATTTTGTCATTTTTCTTTTAAGTCAGGGAAACTCAGGGAAGTCTTGATTTTTTCTCTAAATTTCAGGAAAGTTTTTGAAAATCTCAGGGAAATTTTTTTCTAAATCTTGAACGAGGTTTAGTTAATCCAGTTTCAATATTTTGCTCAAAAGTAGTAATTTTTATCATTTAAGTGGTTATTTAGAATTTTTTTAGCCTTGCGGCTAGTTCTTCAATATTCTTAGTATTAACATTGTAGTTTTTTTAAGTTTTAAATTTATATTTACTTAAGTAAAATCAAACAGTTTAGAGAAATGAAAGTTGTTGTTAACTATTCATTGAAAAGTTCTAATAAACTTTTTATTTTTAGTTACTTATGTAGTTTAAAAAACACTAAATTGTACTATTAGTTCTTATTATTTAAATAATAAAGTTATTTGTTATTTGTTTACAACTACTTGTTTTCAGTTTACAAGTTTACACAAAGTTGTGCAAAAATTTAGTTTTTAATTTTTAATTGGTTTAAACCTTTTAAGATTGAGTTTTTGAAAACAGTTTTTTTCATAAATTTAATGCAGAAGCATACACATACAACCTTCCTTTTATTATTAAAGAAGAAAAATGAGAATGAGGTACTAATAGTATGTGTTAGAAGAGAATTTTTTTTTTTAAGATTTGAAAAATACTCAGGGAAACTCAGGTAAATTTAAGGTTACTCAAGGAAATTTTTGGTCACTCAGGGAAGATTTTTTGGCTCAAAGAGTGGCAACCCTGATTTTAGTAAGATGTAAATTTAAAATTTGTAGTTTATTTTACTTAGGTGTAAATTTAAAACTTTTAATTGGGTTAAAATATAATAAGCTGCAAGGGTCAACCATTGCGTGATGATTTTATTGGTAATTAAGTTTAAAGTAAATCTGATCATAAACATTGTTCAGGGTTGCCACATGGTCAGGAAAAAATAAATAAAATGTCGAAAGTCAAGAAAAAATAAAGGGTTTTGAAAAATAAGACAGTAAATTTGCTAAATTAAAAAAAAAAAGTCAGATTTGTCAGTTTATATTTACAAATTTCCTTAATTTCCAAAGCCTTCAAATGGTAAGAATTAGTTAAAAAATCCTTTAAAATCAGATAAAAATTCTAAAATTTTCCTAGAAATTTATAGAAAAATTTTAATTTATTTCCAATGCCTTTATCTGGTATAAATTAATAGAGTATCCTTTATAAAACTGAAAATTTTTTCTATAAACATATTGAACAAGTACTTTACTTGAACAAGCAGGTTTTGTAAGCTTTTTAGTGATGCTGATCTGTAGCAATGACACTTTCATAGTGAAACTGTGATATATACACAAAAGTTTAAAGGCAAGTGGTGTTCATGTGTTCTGTGGCTGTCAAATATGGAAAAAAAGCACTCACTGTACACATGAATGGAGCTGGACATAGAAATAAAAGGCCAGGAGTTCACCGAATTCAATAATTTTTCTATAATGCTGGATCAAGCTCCATTAGGGTAAGTGGTGAGAGCAGCGGCAGAGTAGCAAAATGTGAGAGTAGTGTTAGCCAATCATTAGGTTTGGTAAGTAAGTCACAAACCACAACCGCTGAAATTTTATGGGCTGTCAAGCACAATTACTAAGTCAGTTCGTGTAACAAACTGGCAGAGCTGAACGAAAAAATGTTTCCTGACAGTGCAATAGCACAATCATGTCAGATGGCCCGAACAAAATTATCATATATGATAAATTTTTGCCTTGGACCACATTTTGAAAACATCTTGCTGGAATAATAATAGACAAGCTGTGTTTATAAGGTAATAATATAAGTATTTTGCTGATAGAGCTGTTTATTGCAAATATATAAATCATATATAGATGGTTCGAGTGATATAATGGAAGTTAAATGATTGAATTCAGCAAAAAACTGTTTTTTTAACCTATATTAAAATAAGATTGAAAGCTTTATATAGTTTAAAGTGTTAGATTATGTATTTTAGAATAAGTTTAAATTAAAAGTTTGATCTAAAAAGGTCAGGAAAATTTTGGTAAAAAGTCAGGAAAACTCAGGCATTATTTCTCAGCTTGATTTGTGGCAACCATGATTGTTGCACTGTAATATCCTAGTTTATCAAATCTTTATTTGAATCCTAAGGTATCTAAGGGGTTTCAGAAAGTTAAGCTCGTAGACCACTTTCAAAATTTTTACTCGATTAGTTACCAATAGATAAGTTAGTTAAATCTATAAGTGTTATCAAAAAAGGTTAGAAATAAGTTTTTAAGCATATTAAACCAGGTCCTTTTATACCTACCAACCCCTACCATAAGGGTTCTACTTTATTAATTCAAATATTAATGTTTCAAAATTATAAGTTTAATTCATACTTGCATCTTTGGCTAATTTTTCCGTGTTAGGCAAGCAACAAAAATGCATCATCAACAAGTTGCTGCTGTTGAGGCGCAAACTAAAAACTCGAAAAAGACCATTTTACTAAAATATTTCTACTTAATTTTTTAAGCTATCTTTTTTAAATTTTAACAGAAAGGTTCATTAATCGTTTTAAAAAGATTGAATGCAGGATTTGTTTTAAACTTAAATAATTAAATTTTTATTTAAAAAAAACACTTTCTTTTTTATCTAAATTATATATATTTTTTGATTTTATAAATTGCAACATTCAAAGTCTTTTAAACTATAAAGGGACGCTTCTGACTTTTCAGGTCTCTAGCTCAAAAATGAAGGAAAAGATAATTTTTTAGTTATTTTTAAACTTCATAGAAAGTTGACCACGAAAATTTGCGTTCCATACAGTAAATAATTGTTAAAACTACAACTGATAACTGATTACAATTATCAGGGTTACTACTTTTCCTGGAAAAACCTTAAACTTGAGATATTTGGAAAAAAAAACCTGGAATTTTAAATAAAAATCACTAAAAAAAAAACTGGAAAAACTCGAATTTTAACAATTTTCACAAGTTCAGTAGTAAAATTTCGATTTGACTCAAAAACCTATCATATAAATTAAAAAAAAATTGTCATCATCAAAGATTTTTTTTATAAAAAACATATTTTAAGTAGCTTTACAGTATCTTTTCAATGTTTTTATATTATCTAACACAGTAACATTGATTTAAACAGTGGACATTTTTTTGAAAAAACGAGTGGCAACCCTGTCCTTAAATTACTTTCAACAAAAAAAAGCTTGTATATTTCAAAATCTTCAAGAAACTTTCTACTTTTTACTTGTTTCAATTAGTTTTTACTAAGTTACATTGTGCTTTAAACCATTTAGTCAAATTTTAAAGCAACTAGATCACCTTTAAAGTTCATTGATAACCAACAAGGGTTAACAACGAAAAGGGTTAACTAAAATGGTCTAAAAACTTTTTTTTTTCTTCTTGTTATACATTCCTTGAACTTGTAAAATAAACGTTTTAAATAAAAAAAATCATGGCTATAAACTGCCATTTTATAAACAAGATTACTAAAAAACCTGGAATCCTGGAAAAACCTTGAACTTAAAAATTTAGAAAGAAAAAACCTGAAAAAACTTGGTACTTATTGTTTTTTCAAAACCTGAAATTTAAACATAGACACTAAAAAAAATTAAATTCTTAGAACTTTAAACTATTTTTACATGTAAAGGAACAAAATTTTGATTAAAACAAATATTTATGATAAAAACAAATACAAAAATTATTTTTTTAAATAAAAATAAAAGCATTTTTAGTAATTTTTAAGTATATTTTCAATGTTGTTATACTGTTCAAGATAGTTTTTTACCTTTAGTTTAACTTTAAACCAAAAATGGACACAAAAACTTGTTTTTATAAAATCTAGAATAAATTTAATTGAAACCTTTGGCAACCCTGCTTTAAATTGTAATTTCTCTTCTGATACTTTGACAATCAGTGAACAACTATTAATTTATCATTAGAATTTTTTACAAAGCATAACTTAATCATTTAGTTTCTAAACGTTTTTTTTGTGAGCCAGGATTATACTTAAATTATAGTATTGAAAATGTACTATAAGTATTTAGTTTCTATTTTAAGGTAATCGATTCAAGGTATTTGATTAGTCGAACTTAATTAAACATAGAACTGTATTTTTGTTTCTATTTAGATATATATTTTAAAAAACTTTTTAATAACAATATCTATACGTAGAGACAAAGTATTAATTTTGTGGATAATTTGTCTTATGCAATAAATCACTTACAAAAAATAAATTTTTCAGAATTTAACTTCAAACTGTCTAACTATGCCTACAAAATCAATCTGAAATCATCATAGCTTGGTCCAATTTAGGCTTGATATCTAGTGAGAATTATTTTTCTATTCCTACATACTGCAAAAGGTATTTAATTTTGTTTGTCTTATAATTTTTTTTCTGTACAGCACAATGTCAGTTTTATAGTTTCGAAAGCATATTTTTTACAGCTTGCATAGAGTTATAATGTTTTTAGTTTTGCTTTATACTAGTTGTTTTTAGCAGAAAAATTATGCTATCAGACTTGTACATTTTTCAAGAAAAAAAAACAAATCTAAAGCTGTGTATGAAATAGATTCCGACTAGTATTATGTAATTAAATTTTATAATAACCTTTGTTTCTTAGTTTGCTTTAAAGTTTATGTAAGCACAGCATATTGAAATGTCAGTATGTAATGATAAATTTTATTAATTCAAATAAAACTTCTTGCTGTGTCAACTTGAAAACAGCAACATTTTCAAATTCTAAGTTTTTTTTTGCAACCTTGGGTAGTTAACCAAATTGTAATTTTTAATTTATTTTTTGTCAATGCAAGTTTAATTGTGTTTTTTAACATCAAGTAGCCTATATTAAATAAATTACTGGTTGTTATTTCTTAACATCTTAATATTTTTTCACTTAACCTCTTTAAACGTTCAACATATGTTTCTTTTTTGTTTCACTCGACAAATAATGTACAAGCAACTATACATTTTTAGGCTTATAGTAGGGAATTTTAATTAAAACTTACTAGAATATTGTCATTGTATTTTACTACAAGGCTAACAATTTCTTAATGGTTATTTCAATTAATACAAATGTTCATAACAAAATGCAAGAAATCTCAATCACATAGGTCCATAATATTTTTTATTATCAAATTAAAACTGTGAAAAATACCTTAAAAAGCTAGGGCCATTGCCTGCCCTGTTTAGTGTTTAGCATAAAAATGCAGATTTTCCTATGTTCATATTTAACAGCTACTTTAAAAAAATGTTTTTATTGTTTTTATTTGACAAGTACAATTTTAAAAGAAAAAGTTTTTTAAGACAATAACATTGATGAATTCTAACCAATGTAGATCATGTAGCCTCATCAACAAAAAGTGAATAAGTTCTACATCTAATACCTTCTATTAGTTGTTTTTTTTATAAATGCTTCTCAAGCATTTGTCAAGACATGTACTAGAAGATATTTTACCACCATTGATTCAATACATTTATTGTAACTTCAACCAAAGTTTTTTGTTGACACAAATATTTTTGCTCACAAACAGTCTGTTTGTCATCAAGTTGAAAAATGACAAGTTTTCATCACACATGGATATAGTTTTTCTGTGATTTGATGTATAAATTTAGAATAACTTTTGAATATTCTTTAATAATTTCTTACCTCTTTTTTGATGTCAAACTTTTTACCTTCCAAACTACCAATTCACCAACATCCTATTCAGTGTAGAATAGGTTGAGAATTTTGGCAACTCTAATATCTGCAGCTGTTCATTTGTGGTTGTATACAATACCATTTTCAGTATAGAACAGGTTGAGACTTTTGGCAACTATAATATCTGCAGCTGTTCATTTGTGGTTGTATAGAATAAGTTGTCATTATTAAGCTAAATTGTTGTTAAAATGAAACTTTAATTAAAAAAAAACTTTTTAGCAATTTTGTATTTTGTACAGAAGTATGAGAACATTCTTAACAACTGAAGTATACTCTGAACGTTCTAAAGCTTCTAAAGCCATTAATAAGACATGTACTACCATACATTTTGCCATGTATTAGTAAGGAAATTTTTGCTTCTACTTATTTTTTTAGTAGAATAAAGTGCGTTACTATTTCTTTCTAACTATTTAATGTCTTTTATACAGCTTTACTTCTTTGAATTCCACTAAAACTTTGTTGCCTTGACTTTATTTATCATTTTGGTTGTTTTTTAAGCAAAATGTTATATTGTCTTCTGCTACATTTGAGTGGTCAAATTATTGGAAGAAATCATTGATTCCAATTATCAAGGTCTTACAACAATATAAACGTTTTTTTTTTTTTTCTAAAAAAGCAAGTTAAAAACAAATGACATGTAAAATCAAACGTAAATGAAACTTTAGCCACTGTATTATCAATAATTTCTTAAGCCTGTTGACCTATAGAGTTAAATCAAAAATTTGTAATTTTAGTATACTAATCAACTACATTTGAAATTTATATTTTCCAATACAACTTTTCTCATCTTTGATTAAAATGCACTTTTAAAGCTTAAATAAAAAATATTTACTGGATACAAAACATAATGAAATTAATTAACCAAAAGTTGAATTCACTACTTAGTAATATATTTTTTAAAAGTTCTTAAGCTCTTGATACTGATTCTTTATAAAAACATTCAGTTTCAAGTTTTGACAGAACTTAAATAATTTAAACATCATAATGATCATCATAATAATAAGTAATTAATCACTAAGGTGTTGATTTTCTGTGTGAATTGTTTTGAATTTTTAGCGAAGATGACAAGGTCGTCTGCATATGCAAGACCAACTTTGTCCCAGCTGCCTTCTTTGTCCCAGCCCTAACTCTCCTTAACCTTTTATGCTTCGGAGGGCTTCGTTTAGATATATGTTGAATGATAGGGGTGGGAGAGGGTCGCCTTGTACTACCCCTATCCATGTACTATACTATCCAGCTTTAGCTGTTTGCCATTTTTTAGAGTCAGTTCGTTGCCCGTGTACATGTCTGCGAGCAGTGCGATTATCTTCTTTGAGATTCCGTGTAGTTCCAGCACTTTGAGCAGCTCTGAGTGCCTGACAGAGTCAAATGTTTTTATAGGCTGAGGTATGAGTGCTACATGTTTGTTTTTCTCGCAATATTTTCCTTTACACATAGGCGGAGTGCACATTGAGGAAGACTTCCTCGTAGTCCGTGTTAGAAGCCTCGTTGTCCTTTTGTTTTGGCTGAGGTGGGCTGACATTCTTTTTGCGAGTAGTGCTGTGAAGAGTTGTCACAGTAGGTTTGTGCGTTATTATTTTGCTCATGCTCCAGTATAGATGCTTTTCAGTGTATTCGACTAGCCGGATTAAATCTGGTTTGTTTTTGTCTTCAAATATGCCTTCTGGTACGTACCCCAATAGTATTCTATCAACGATTCTTCGTCGGTTCTTTTCAAACTCATCAACATCTGGGTTCGGTTTGTATTTTCCGTTGATGCGCTCAAGTCGTCTAGGGTACATGTTGATGCGGTTCTGAGGGTTTCTTTTTCTTATTTTATTGTTTTAGAGCTACCCGATATGACTCTTCCGATTGAGTCTTCCGATTGAGTGAGTTGATCCGTTTTGCTCTTGCCATGGGTTCTTCTTTTTTGAAGATCAAGTTTCTTTAACGTTTTGGCGTTATAATCAAAATTTTTGTATATTACAAGTTATAAAATATTTTCTTGATTTATTTCGCTACACTTATGTAGTTTTTCTAAAGGCTGTTATTTCAAATTAGCTAAAATAATACATCTTCTATTTATTGTAGCGTCAGAAAATGGGACTTTTTATTTGAGAACAGCTGCTTTACTACAAAAAGTACGACCTACAATAAAGTTTCAGTAAAAGTTTTTTAAATGAATAAAGTTTCAGTAAAATATTTTTTTCTTCATTAAAATATGTGCTATATTTTTTGATGCAATACTGCACGACTACTTATAGTAAAACTTGAAGTAATTTTAAAGAAATGGCTAGTTTTAAGAATTGTTTTTAAGAATCATATGTTTGTAAATTATTTTGATATATTATTTAGAATTTTAATAAAATTTAAATTTAGGATCATTGAAAATGATTTTTTTTTCATTTAAATCAAATATAGAAATCAGTTTAAAAAAAAAAAAGAATCCCAGAAAATCTTTTTAATTTCATTACTGCCCATATTAGCCATGAAGATCATAAAATCCAACCTAAGATTTCAATCATGTATGTTCACACTTTTCTTGTTGCCCTCTCTACAAGAGTAATGCAATTAAATATTCAGTGTGAGCAAATAAACCACATTAATAGTTATGTTACTAAGTGTCTTTTTTCTTTTCTTTCATCCCATCTACTTTTTTTTTAAACAAAAACTAATTAAACAAAATTTAGCAATATATATGTGTAAAGCTAAAAGAAACAAAATTAAAACTAAACCAATATTAACAAGTGAAGAAAATGCACTTTATGTAAATAAAATAAACTCAAGTATTAATTTAGAAGGTTCCTGTGAGTTGATTGGACGTATCAAGCTAAGATTGAATTGACTTATTTTGAGTGTGTTAAATTACTAAAAGTAAAGTAGAATGTTTGAACTAGAGTGTTCGTTGAAGCAGCCGGTAGACTGAGATAGATTGAGCCTATACCTTTATTTTGTTTCTTTTTTGAGTTTTGTAATATTACGTTTGGAATATATGTTTACTGGTATGTTATTTGGATGTAGGTTTTTTTTTGTTTAATCACTCTGCGTCGTGTAGTTTTTTCCAACTTCGAAGTATGGAGTGTGACTTATAGATAGTCTCCATGGATATGGCTTCCAAAAAGGATTTATCAAACCCCAGCTTTAGCATCATATTATTGCTCTTTGGGGACCAAGCACCTGTCCAGTCTAACGCGACTCCCATAAAATCTAAGTCAGTCGGAATGATGTAGTTTTTTCCTATCCACATGTTTACATAGGTGTTTGTAAACTTTTTCATCGTGAGCTTTGTCCAGGATTTTATTGATGGAGATAATTGTGGGGTCCATGACGATAGTCTTTGGTATTGAGTTGATTATCCCTATATTTGGAAAATGGAATACGATGTCTGGTCTTTTTGATTGGTTGTCAGTTGAATAAATTGTCGGCTCCTATTTAATGTTCGTGATGTTTTTCAACCGGTTGAGTTTTATTGCAATTTTTGTGCATATATCGTTGTGCCTTACCGTTCTGAGTGACTTTGATTTAGGGCGTTCTGCGATGATGTGGTTTAAGTTAGCAATTTTGTTTTTGCAAAATGCGCACTTTTTCATTTCTGGGTTATGGGTTTTTCTGTTTGTTCTAGCGGGGGTTTCTAAAAGGTTAGCTCGGGTTCTGAATAATGTTTGGTAATTAAAAGGCTTCATCCATTTTGGTGGGTTAAGAATCCAATTGTATTCTGGACACTTCCACTAGTTTTTGAAATTGTGTCCATCGATCTTTTCGAGGAACTCTTTTTTTCGTAGAGCTTCGTTCGATGTTTCATCATATTTTTCAGCTCTTTCAACGTCTCCGTCGTACGAATTGGTCATCTTCGTCTGCAAACCTGAGGAATCTGTCCAGTCTGCGAAATGGTGTCGTTCATATTTGGAATGCACTTATATTTGGAACCTCCTTTTTCGACAGATCCGTTGATTAGGATGTTGTGACAGTCTTCCTAAATGGCCAAGCCATCTCCGCACGTACTTGTTGTAGAGGCGGTCAAATTTTACCATTAAGTCTTTGGTGGCATCCGTGAAGTCTAGGTGATGAAGCATCTTTGTTGTGAGGACCTCAACTTTTTGTGACTTCAACGAGCACCGAGTGATTTTTGAAGTTTACTTTCCATGCATTTTATACTGATTGGGGAAGTTTTATCTCCTGCAGCGAGATAATTGTAATCAGACATGCATTCCATCTGGGGGATTTCTTCATCGTTGATGATGCATAGTTCTGCTATGTTGTCGATGGTATATTTGCTTCTTTTCTGCGTTTATTTGAAGACCTAGACTTTGTAATTTTTCTGCAAGGATTTTGATTTTTTGATTCATTTGTTAGTCGTTGTCGGCAAAAATTACTTAAGTCGCCTACGAACGCAAAATGGCCGATTCTTGTCTTTTTGAAGGGAACTTCTCCTTGATTCCTGATTCAGGGCTTTATCCAGCATCAGGTTGAAAAGGAGTGGGGATTTCCCTGAAGAACTCCCCTTTGCAGTTTGATAAGGTTTTTGTTGATTTTGGAGCTCTGCCTTATATCCACTGTATAGGTCTGCAATTAGAACTGCGTTTTTCTCAGAATACTGATTTTGGCTAAGATTTTAATTAATTCCTGGTGTCGTAGGCTGTCGAATGCCTTCATCATGTCGGGGATGTTGAAATGAAAAGTTTTTTCTGCTTGCGCCTTTTTCTTTGACCATTTAGGATATGTATGTTAACATAGCAACCTTCATTTTCTCGTCTAAAGCCTCTTTGTCTGAGCATGGGCTCGAGTATGTCAGAGGCTATTATTCCGGAGAGAATTTGACAGAATATGTTTGCCACTTTAAGCGGTAATCTTTTTGATTAAGACTACCGACTTTCTTCTGCAAGGGGTGCATCTTATATGTTTTGAAGGAGTGTGGTGCTGTTGAGTTGTTTATAATCTTATTTAGCAGTTCGGTTCTTTCAAGTCTCCTCTCTTGATGCCATCTGGGCCAGGTGCTGGTTTTAGCAGAATGTCCCTTATTTGTCTCTGAGGAGATCATTTTAGGATTTTCTCCATATTTGATTCTCTCAGCTAGATCTCTGATGTCAACGACTTCGTCGCTAAAGAAGTTTCCAGAAATCTTTTCTGCCTTCCGGAATGACCATTTCGCCGAATGGATATCGATCTGCGAAAATTTTTTCAGTCGTTCTTTTCCTTTCAAAGGCAGTCCTCCAAATTTTTTGTAAGGTTATTATTTTTTGTTCTTTTGATAGACGGCTAAGGTCAGGTTTTGATTTAATTTTACATATGTTTTCTTCCTCTTTGTTTTTCTTTAGTTAACTTTTTGTATCTTTCCTAATGTTTTTCTTAATTCTGTGTTTTGTTTTTTATATTGCATCATGGATTAATGGAATTTCATTTAGTTTAGTGATAAGGTGTAGGCTCTCGTCTTTTATGTGAGGATTATATTGTTTTCTCAACTTTTTCTTTCATTCTTTCCAGTCTCTCTCTATTCGTTGGAATTCGATGTTTGTTGGAGGCCTAAGGAACGGTTGTTGATAAACGTGGTATAACCTTTTGGACTATGTCGGATGTTGATGCACTTTTGTCCAACATTCTGCATTTATACTCAGGGCTTTCTGTTAAAGGTTTGTTATTTTCATATTTTTGAATCGGTAAGTATAGGAGATTAGCTGTCGCTATTCTAGAAATCAAACTTAAGAAAAAATTTAAGAAAATAAAAAATTACTTTTCTTTATTTTTACCAAGAAACCTGTATTTTCGAAAAAAAAAAGTTACATCTTATGTTTATAATATCATATTGCGTTTATAATTAAATATATGCATATATAAGTAGAAAATACAACAAAAAATAAATAAAGCAAAAAATAACAATTTGGATAAACTGATATGCATAGATTATAAATACAGCTGCGTGTGAATAAAAATAAAATAGATAAACTAAACAATAATCAGACCCACTGATATGCAAACTGAACTCTTAATGAAATATAAGTAAACATAAAGACTAATGATAACATGAATTTTAATTGTAATTTTGGTTTGTCTGATAGGGTCTATGAAGTTTTTCCTCTTTTATTTGTTGGATTTAAATTATTGTAGGTTGGTAGAGTTGCTTTGTTTCGTTGAATTTCGGGTGGCTTAGTTTGATTTTTTACATTTTTCTGGCACAGCTAGTTTGTCTCTTCATTCCCTTCGATTCCTACATGGGCTTTTACGTGTGTGAATTTTATATTTAAATTTTGTTTTATCTGATTGATTCTCATCAGTATGTCTCGGTTTATTACATCAGTTTTGTTTTTGGTCAGCCAGCACCTTTTTATGTATTCTTGTATATTTTCTATCATATTAATTGAATATTGGCTATCGGATTTTATGTGTATATATTTTAAATGTATAAGGTTGGCTTGTTCGATAGTTCTCATGATTGCAGTTAGTTCAGCTCTTTGATTTGTCTGGGCTCCGTTGATAAAAATGGCCTCATTGATGAGAGGATGGTATGGGCCCCAGTAAACTCCCGCCCCTGCATATGGTTTTTCCCTTTTTTTTTGAGCATGCTCTGTCGGTAAAAAGATAAATTTGTCACTTTTTAATGTTAATACTTAATTTATCAAGGTTTTGTTCTGTATTTAGGTTAATCCTATTATGGCGAATTGCCTTACGTCTTTCCTGCTAAAGAAATATTTATACTTGATGCTGATGCCGTTTGGGGTACATGTTGCGGTTCTTTTTGTCTGGCTGCTTCCTTTATCTTCTTATTTTTAAGCAGGTTTGAAGCTACCCAATGTGACTCTTAGTTGATTGAGGCAAGTTTGGTGATCCGTTCTGCTCTTTAATTTAATGATTATAAATTTATCCAACAACATTGTGGCTGCTCTTTCATAACCAGTGTGCCATTCAACTGTAGACAAAGTAGCTTTTTTAAGCAGTACTTTTATCAAAGTCCTGTATGTTACATCTCTTTTATTTAGCAACAATCTGTATACAACCACTACCCCATAATATTTACAATGTATTTGATTTGGAGCACATATTGTAAGTGATTTTGAGCACATATTATTAAATTTTATTTAAATATTGTATATATTTCTTTTGAATAGTGATGTACCGGACTCATTATCAGGGTCCGAGTCCGGCCGGATATTGCCATTTTTGTCTGATATCCGGATCCGGCCGGATTCTAATTTGAAAAAATAGTTCGGATCCGGTTCCGGCCGGACTCTAATTTGAAAAAAAAGTCCGGATCCGGTTTCGGCCGGATTCTAATTTGAAACAAAAGTCCGGATCCGGTTCCGGCCGGATTCTAATTTGAAAAAAAAAGTCCTGATCCGGGTCCGCCGGACCCGAAATTGTGGGTCCGGTACATCACTACTTTTGAACCTATTACAAATACCACTAGGAATTAGAATTCGATCTAGCATATAACAAGTCGATAAAAATTTAGCTCAGTAATTTACTTTACGACTTTTTATAAATGTTTTTACTTATATGTTATGTATGAAACATTAAATTAAGTTGTAATGTGGAACCTTCGAGTTGATATAAAGTTCTTGATTCTGAGAAAAAAATCTTCATGTGTCTAGTAAAAAATCTACCTTAATTTTTGCAAAGGAACATTTTACTTTGTTTAAGAAAAAAAAAAATTGATAATGTTTTTAAATCCTGTTTCAAATGAGCAATGTGGTTGTCTTCAGAATTTGAAAGTATAAGAATGTGTTTCTTTTCAACGAATAATGAAGAATCAATTAAAACAAATTTTAGTTTTTGCAAGTATTTTGATTTGTTTTTATTATTTTAACAACCTTAGATTCGATTTTGCTCAAAGCTTTTATTGCAGTTTTGACATATTCTGAAATTGGTTATAAAAATCACAAAAACACATTCTGACATTTTGCTGCAGTAAACTAATAACTTTGCTCCAAATAATTTCAAAAATAAAATAAATAGTAATAAAAAAATTAATAAAAAAAAGTAATAATTCCATCTTATTAACAAAAACAATTATACAAAAGTTTTTTTTCATCTTGTATTTCTATAACTTGTTTAATTGTAAAAAAAATCTGCAATTATTCAACCTCCTAAATGATAATTTTGCTTATAGGTGGTCTTAAAATGTTTTTTGCTATAGTTGAATTTATTTCTTTATTTTAGAGTTAATACATTTCTTTTACTTTGAAAAAAATAAAAGCATCCTTACCTAAAAAGTATCTTACTGATGTTGACTACCGAATGTTTGATTAAGTTGTTAAAGTTTTAACAGCTTTTTATTATTATTTTTATTGTAAGTTTATTGTCATAAGAAGGACCAAGGCATCAAAACCTAGGCCACTTAAACAGAAAGACATACAACAAAAAGACAAAATTAAACCAAAATTGTACATTATAAATGAAAAAAAAAACTGAGTTTAACTAACTAAAGTTTAAAGTTAACATAAAAACACAAAATTTATAATTCCGGTGCTTCCGAAAAGAGAACAACATTATCCTACTCCAACTTCACCCGAACAAATGGTTTCTCTCCAAAACTGGTTTCACTTTCATTCGAACAACTGGCTTCACATTATTTGAATAACTGGTTCAGCCTTCATTTGAGTAACTGGTTTAACTTTTATCCATACAACTTGTTTCACTTTAATTCGTATAACTAGAACCGCTTTTATCTGAACAAGGTGTTTCACTTTTGTTAGGAGAGCCTGCTTAATATTTACTTTCAAATCTTTAATACTCAGATAACTCAGCGTTTGTTGGACTTTCGTAGTAGCTGATAAATGTTGAGAACACTGACTATAAACAAAACTTAAAAACCCAAGACCCCAAGCACTTTAACAGGCCAATTAATTATGTATTAAGGAGCATGTTTTGTTATACACAGAGGAAAGGCGCCGCTAATAAAATAAAGCTATAAGTTAAACCAAATTAAACAAATACAACCAGTGGTTAATAAAGAAATAACAAAAAAAAAATTACTTATGAATTTTGCTGACAAAATAATTATTTAAATCAAACTTTTTTAACCTTAAACGAAATTTTATTTCAAACTGCATGCGAATGAAAAAAAAACAAAGTTATTACTTTAAGAAGTTATCTTGGTAAATAAAGTGTTGACAAGCGACTAAACAATTCTAACTGTTACTCCATAATCAGTTTTGAATTAAACTAAAAACACATCACAACACTTAAATCTTTCTTAAAATAATTAAATATTTCTAAAATTACTTTGCAATGCAGTCATTCTTAGCTGGTTCGACTGGGCTTTGATAAAGCTACGACTATATAAGATATTTTGTAATAATTTTCAGCTAAATGCAACTAGAAAATCAAATTTATCACTTTTAGAAGTTATCTTGGTGAATAAAGCGTTGATAAACGACCTTATAATTATAAAAATAACCTCATAATTAAGTATGATTAAAACACTAAAAATTTCTTAAAATAATTATATATTTCTACATTTATCTTTTCATTGCAGTCATCTTCGGCCAGTTTGAATGTAGTGGGAGAAAGCTGATATTGATTGAGATAATTTCTAATAATTTTCATCTAATGCTACTAGAAAAAACAATGTTATTATTTTTAGAAATTACTTAGTAAATGTGAAGTAATAAATAACTAAAAAATTTCTAAATTTGCTTCACAATCAAACATCAATAAAACCAAACAGACCACAAAACAATACAAATTTTCTTAAAACAATTTTGGATTTTCACAACTGTCTTTTAACACTTTTAGAAGTTACTTAGTAAAAAAAGTGTTGATAAAAGACCAGATAATAATAAAATTTACGTATAATCAAGTATGAATAAAATTAAAAACACAACTAAACACTTAAACCTTTCTTATAATAGTTTTATATTTTTACAATCATATTTTCATTGCAGTCATCCTCGGCTAGTTCGACTATACTGAGAGAAACTTGAGACTCTCTAAAACATTTTTTATTAGTTTTCATCTAATAGGAATGGAAAAATAAAATTTATCAATTTTAGAAGTTATCTTGGTAAATAAAGTGTTGATAAACAACAAAACAATTATAAGTGTTACCCCATAATCAAGCTTGAAAAAAACTAAAATCCAATTAAAACACTTAAAACTTTCTTTAAAAAGTTTAATATTTCTACTATTACTTTGCTATGCAGTCATTTTTAGCTTGTTCGACTGGGCTTTGATAAAGCTTATAATTCCTGCGATATTTTCTAATAATTTTCAGCTAAATGTTAATAGATATAACAAAGTTATCATTTTTATAAATTATCTTGGTAAATAGAGCGTTGATAAACGACCTAACAATTAAAAAAGTTACCCCATAATCAAGTATAAATAAAACTAAAAACGCAACAAAACACTAAACCTTTCTTAAAATAATTTCATATTTCTACAATTATCTTTGCAACCCAGTCATTCATAGCTGGTTTGACTGGGCTTTGATAAAGCTAATACTCGCTGAAAAATATTCTAATAATATTTAGCTAAATTTAAATAGAAAAAACAAAATTATCACTTTTAGAAGTTATCTTAGTAATTATACGTTGATAAACGACCTAACAATTATAAAAATTATCCCATAATCAAGTGTGAATAAAATTTAAATCATATCAAAAGACTTAAATCTTTCTTAAATTAATTGTATATCTCTACAATTACTTTGGAATGCAGTCATAACTAGCTGGTTCGACTTGGCTTTGATAAAGCTGTGACTCTCTGAGATATTTTCTAATAATTTTCAGCCTAATGCAACTAGAAAATCAATTTTTTTAAGTTTAGAAGTTATCTTGCTAAATAAAGTGTTGATAAACGACCTAACAGTTATAAAAGTTACCCCATAAATAAGTATGAATAGAACGAAATGCACAAAAAAACACTCAAACGTTTCTTAAAATAATTTTATGGTTCTACAATTATTTTTTCATTACAATCAACTCGGCCAGTTCGACTGTACTGTGAGAAAGCTGAGGCTCTCTGAAACATTTTCTAATAATATTTAAATAATGCGACTTAAAAAAACAAAGTTTTCAATTTAAGAAACTATCTTAGTGAATATGTTGTTCATAAATGACTAAATAATTTCTAATTTTTTTTCACAATCAAATATTAATAAAACTAAAAAAAAATATAAATTAATACACTCTTTATTTAAAGATATTGTAATTTTACAACTGTCTTTTTATTGCAGTTACCCTCGGCCGTTTCGACTTGACTTTGATAAAGTTAAGACTCTGAAACAATTATCCGATATTTTCAAACTGCAGGCAACTAGAAAAAATCAAATTTATCACTTTTAGAAGTTATCTTGGTAAATAAAGCGTTGATAAGGGCCTAGCAATTCTAAAAGTTACTACAAAATAAGATATAAATTAAATTAAAAACACAACAAAAAACTTAAAACTTTTCTAAAATAATTTTAAATTTCTACAATTAAATTGCAAAGCAGTCATTCTTAGCTGGTTCAACTGGGTTTTGATAAAGCTGACACTCTCTACGATATTTTCTAATAATTTTCAGCTAAATGTAAAAAGAAAAAACTAAGTTTTCACTTTTGGAAGTTATCTTGGTAAATTAAGCGTTGATAAACGACCTAACAATTTTAAAACTTAGCCCATAATCAAGTATGAACAAAACCAAAAACACAACAAAACACTCAATCAGTTCTTAAATGAAAGAGTTTTTCTACTTATATTGAAGTAATCCTAGGCCAGTTCGACTTGGCTTTGATAGAGCTGAGACTCTATTAGATATATTCTAAAAACTCTCAGCTAAATGCTACTAGAAAATCAAATTTATCACTTTTTAAAGTTTTTTTAGTATTAAAGCGTTGGTAAACGACCTATTAATATAAAAATTACCCCATAATCAAGTATAAATAAAACTAAAAACTAAAAGAAACACTTAAAACTTTCTTAAAATAATTATATATTTCTACAATTATCTTTTTTATGCAATCATTCTTGGCTGGTTCGACTGGACTTTCATAAAGCTGAGACTCTCGGAGACTTTTTTTACTAATTTCAAACTGCAAGCGACTAGAAAAAACAAAGATGATAACTTTTAGAAGTTATCTTAGTAATTAAATGTCGATAAACGACCTAACATTTATTTAAATTACTCCACAATCAAGTATGAATAAAACTAAAAACGCAACAAAACTTTTAAATCTTTGTTAAAACAATTTTATATTTCTACAATTATTTTTGCAATGCAGTCATTTTTAGCTGGTTAGACTTGGCTTTGATAAAGCTGGTACTCTCTGAGATATTTTCTAATTATTTTAAGCTTATTGTAAAAAGAAAAAACAAAGTTATCACTTTAAGAAGTTATCTTAGTAATTTAAGTATTGATATTTAAACTATCAATTATAAAAGTTACCCCATAATCAAGTATGAATAAAGCTAAAAAAGGATTAAAACTTTACACCATTTCTTAAAGTAACTATATATTTTTACAATCATCTAAGCAATGCAGTCATTCTTCGCTGATTTTACTGGGCTTTGACAAAGCTGAAACTCAATGAGATATTTTCTAATAACTTCCATCTAAATCTAACTCAAGAATATTTTTTTTTACTTTTAGAGGTTATATTTGTAATTAAAGCGTTGAAAAACGACTAAATACTTAAAAATTTACGTAAAATCAAGTATGATTAATATTTAAAACACAACAACAGACTTAAATGTTTATTAAAATAATTTTATATTTTTACATTTATATTTTTTTAAGAGTCATCTTCGGCAAGTTCAACTGTAATATGAGAAATCTGAGGCTATCTAAAACATTTTCTAATAGTTTTCATTTAATACGACTAGAAAAAACAAAGTTATCCCTTTTAGAACTTATCTTTGTAAAAAAAATGTTGATAAACAACTAAATAATTATAAAAGTTTCGTATATTTAAGTATGAATAAAATTTAAAACGCACCAAAACACTTAAACCTTTCTAAATTGATTTTAAATTTTTACAATTATATATCCAATGTAGCATTACTCGGCCGATTCGACAGGTTTTTAATAAAGTTGAGACTCAAAATTTTATTTTTCCAACAATTTTCAGCTACATTCAACTAGAAATAACAAAGTTATCACATTCAGACGTTATCTTAATAATTATAGTGTTAGAAAACGACAAAACAATTTTGAAAGTAACTCCATAATCAAGTATAAAAAAAAACTAAAAACGCAACAAAACACTTAAAACTTTCTTAAAATAAATTAATATTTCTATAATTAAGTTTTCAATGCAGTCATTCTCGTCCATTTAGACTGTACTCTGAGAAATCTGAGGCGCTCTGAGACATTTTCTAAAAATTTTCAGCTACTTGCAACTAGAAAAAATAGAGTTATCACTTTTAAAAGTTAACTTAGTAAATATAGTGCTAATATAAGATTAAACAATTTCAATTGTTCACCCACAATCAAACATCAATAAAATTAAGAACAGAACAATACACTACAAATTTACTACTTACAATACATTACAAATACACTACTTCTTAAATTGATTATAGGTTTTTACAACTATCTTTTTATTACAGTCATCCTCGGCCGGTTCGACTGGACTTTGATAAAGTTGAGACTCTCAAAGAATTATTTATTAATTTCAGACTTCATGCGACTAGGAAAGTTCAAATTTATCACATTTATAAGTTATATTAGTAAATAAAGCGTTGATAAACGACCTAACAATTATAAAATTTACCCCATAATCAAGTATGAATAAAATTTAAAAGACAACAAAACACTTAAAACTTTCTTAAAATAATTTTAAAAATTATAATTATATTGCAATGCAGTCATTCTTATCTGGTTTGACTGGGCTTTGATAAAGCTGATACTCTATGAGATATTTTCTAATATTTTTCAGCTAAATGTAAATAGAAAAAAACAAAGTTATCACTTTTAAAAGTTATCTTGGTAAATAAAGCGTTGATAAACGACCTAACAATTATAAAAGTTACCCCATAATCAAGTATGAATAAAATTAAAAACACAACAAAACAATTAAATCTTTCTTAAATAAATTTATTTTTTTACAATTATTTTTGCAATAAAGTCATTTTAGCTCGGTCGCTCGTGCTTTGATAAAGCTGAGACTATATGAGAAGTTTTCTGATATTCTTCATCTAACTGCAACTAGAAAAACAATATTATCACTTTTAGAAGTTATCTTAGTAAATTTTATTAATAAACGACGAATATTTTTTAAATAATTGCACCATTTTCAAGTAGGAATGAAACTTAAAACGCACCAAAACACTTAAACCTTTCTTAAATTGATTTTAAATTTTTACAATTATTTTTTCAATGTAGCATTACTCAGCCGGTTCGACAGGTTTTTGATAAAGTCGAGTCTCTAAAAGTTTTTTTCCAATAGTTTTTTGCTACATGAAACTAGAAATAACAAAGTTATCACATTTAGACGTTAATTTAATAATTATAGTGTTGGAAAACGGCAAAACAACTTTAAAAGTAAGCAAAATACGCAACAAAAACTTAAAACTTTCTTAAATTAATTTGATATTTCTACATATAAGTTTTTATTGTAGTCATCCTCGTCCATTTAGACTGTACTCTGAGAAATCTGAGGCGCTCTGAGACATTTTCTTAAAAATTTCAGCTACTTGCAACTAGAAAAAATAGAGTATCACTTTTAAAAGTTAACTTAGTAATTATAGTGCTAATAAAAGATTATAAAAATTTAATTGTTAACCCACAATCAAACATCAATAAAATTAAGAAGAGAACAATACACTACAAATTTAATACTAACAAAACATTACAAGTTCAATACTTCTTAAATTGATTATACGTTTTTACAACTATCTTTTTATTACAGTTACCTTCGGCCGTTTCGACATGACTTTGATAAAGTTGAGACTCTCAAAGAATTATTCAATAATTTCAAACTTCATGTGCCTAGGAAAAATAAAATTTATCACTTTTAAAAGTTTTCTTGGTAAATAAAGCGTTGCAAAACGACCTAAAAATTATAAAAGTTACCCCATAATCAAGTATGAATAAAATTTAAAAGACAACAAAACACTTAAATCTTTCTTAAACTAATTTAAAGTTTTTACAATTACTTTACAATACACTCAATTTTAGCTGGTTCGACTGGGCATACATAAAGCTGCGACTCTCTGAGTTATTTTCTAATGATATTCCGCTTAATGAACTAGAATATTAAATTCATCACTATTAGTAGTTATCTTGGTAAATAAAGCGTTGATAAACGACCTAACAACTATAAAAGTCACCCCATAATTAAGTATGAAAAAAACTAATAACACAATGTATCACTTAAACCTTTCTTAAAATAATTTTATATTTCTACAATTATCTTTTCATTTCAGTCATTCTCAGCCAGTTCGACTGTAAATCTGAGGCTCTGTGAAACATTTTAATGATACTAGAAAAAACAATGTTATAATTTTAGAAATTATCTTAGTTAATATGGTGATAATAAATGGCTAAACAATTTTAAATTCGCTAAACAATCAAACATTAATAAAACCAAAAAGACTACAAAACATTACAAACATTTATATAATGATTTTATATTTTCACAACTATCTTTTTAATACTATCACCTTTTGCCGGTTCGAATTTACTTTGATAAAGTTGACATTCTTAAACACTTTTTTCAATAATTTCAAACTTTATACAACTAGGAAAAAACAAACTTATCACTTTTAGAAGTTATCTTGGAAAATAAAGTGGTGATAAACGACCTAACAATTATAAAAGTTAGTCCATAATCAAGTATGAATAAAACTGAAAACGCAACAAAGGACTTAAATCTTTTTTAAAGAACTTTATAATTCACAATTTACTTTTTAGTGCCGTCATTCTTAGCTGGTTTCACTAGGATTTGATAAAACTGAGACTCTATGAGATATTATTTAATAATCTTTTGTTAAATGCAACGAGAAAATCAATTTTATCACTTTTAGAATTTATTAAAGTAATTAAAGTTTTGATAAACGCCCTAACAATTATAAAAATTACTCTATAATCAAGTATGAACAAAACTGAAAACGCAACAAAATACTAAAATTTTTCTTAAAATACCTTTATGTTTCTACAATTACTTTGTAATGCAGTCATTATATTTTGTTACGACTTGGCTTTGATAAAGCTCAGACTCTCTGAGATTTTTACTAATAATTTTCAGCTAAATGCAAGTAAAAATCATTATTATTATATTTAGAAGTCATCTTGGTAAACAAAGCGTTGATAAACGAAGTAACAATTATAAAAGTCACCCTGTAATCAAGTATGAAAAAAACTAAAAACACAACAAAACACTTAAAACTTTCTTCAAATATTTTTTTTTCTACAACTATCTTCTTATTGCAGTCATCCTCGGCTAGTTTGACTGTACTGTGAGAAAGCTGAAGTTCTATGAAACATATTCTAATAATTTACATCTAGTTATACTAGAAAAAACAATGTTAAAATTTTTCAGAAATTATCTTAGTAAATATGGTGTTCATAAATGACTAAACAATTATTAATTTGCTTCATAATCAAACATAAATACAAATAAAAACACTACAAAACACAACAAAACATAACAAACTTTCTTAAATTTATTTAATGTTTTTACTACTATCTATTTATTGCAGTTACCCTCAGCCGATTCAACTGGACTATGAAATTAACACTTTAAAATATTTTTTCCGATAATTTTAAACTGCATGCGACTAGAAAAAAACAAAGTTATCACATTTAGAAGTTACTTAGTAAATAAAATGTTGATAAACGACTAAATAATTTTAAAAATTACGTATGATCAAGTATGAATAAAATTAAAGACACAACAAACTCTTCAGTCTTTTTTAAAATTAATTTTATATATCTAGAATTATATTATCATTGCAATCATCCTCTGCCAGTTCGACTGCACTGTGAAAAAGCAGAGGCTCTCTGAAACATCTCTTATAGTTTTTATCTAATGCGACTAGAAAAAACAAAGTTATCACCTTAGAAGTTATCTTAGTAAATGAACTGTTGGTAAACGACTAAACAATTGTAAAAGTTACCCCATAATCAAGTTTGAATAAAACTAAATACACATCAAAACACTTAAAACTTACTTAAAATAATCTTATATTCTACATTTACTTTGCAATGCAGTCATTCTTAGCTGGTTCGACTTGGCTTTGATAAAGCTGAGACTCTCTGAGTTATTTTTTAATAATTATCTGCTAAATCCAACTAGAAATTCAAATTTATCACTTTTAGAAGTTATCTTAGTAATTAAAGCGTTGATAAACGACCTAACAATTATAAAAGTTACACAATAATCAAGTATGCATAAAACTAAAAACGCAACAAAACACTTAAATCTTTCTCAAAATAATTTTATATTTCTGCAAATATCTTTTCAATGCAGTGATTCTTCGATGGTTCGACTGGGCTTTGATAAGCTGATACTATCAGAGACATTTTCTAATAATTATCAGCTAAATGTAATTAGAAAAACCAAAATTATCACTTTTAGAAGCTATCTAAGTAATTAAAGTGTTGATAAACAACCTAAAAATTATAAAAGTTAGCCCAAAATCAAGTATGAAATACTGAAAACGCAACAAAATACTACACCATGTATAAGTATTTACCTAGTTTTAATTATGTTTTGTATTACAGACTTTATCATTCTTGTAATTAGTTTGTGAATAAACTCAACCATGAAAGATATATTTATTTATGATAAAGTCTAGCTGAATTGTGCTGAATTTTTAAAAGTTTTCTTGGTAAATAAAGCGTTGATAAACGACCTAACAATTATAAAAGTCACCCCATAATCAAGTATGAAAAAAACTAATAACACAATGTATCACTTAAACCTTTCTTAAAATAATTTTATATTTCTACAATTTTCTTTTCACTTCAGTCATTCTCGGCCAGTTCGACTGCACTGTTAGAAAGCTAAGGCTCTGTGAAACATTTTAATGATACTAGAAAAAACAATGTTATAAGTTTAGAAATTATCTTAGTTAATATGATGATAATAAATGGCTAAACAATTTTAAATTTGCTAAACAATCAAACATTAATAAAACCAAAAAGACTACAAAACATTACAAACATTTATATAATGATTTTATATTTTCACAACTATCTTTTTAATACTATCACCTTTTGCCGGTTCGAATTTACTTTGATAAAGTTGACATTCTTAAACACTTTTTTTAATAATTTCAAACTTCATACAACTAGGAAAAAACAAACTTATCACTTTTAGAAGTTATATTGGAAAATAAAGTGGTGATAAACGACCTAACAATTATAAAAGTTAGTCCATAATCAAGTATGAATAGAACTAAAAACAAAACAAAATACTTAAAACTTTCTTAAAACAATTATATATTTTTACAATTATATTTGCAATGCAGTCATTCTTGGCTAGTTCGACTGGGCTTTGATAGAGTTGAGACTCTCAAAGACTTTTTACAACAATTTCAAACTGCATGCAACTGAACTAAAATAGCAACAAAGCACTTAAATCTTTCTTAAAGAATTTTTTAATTCACAATTTACTTCGTAGTGCAGTCATTCTTAGCTGGTTTCACTGGGATTTGATAAAACTGAGACTCTATGAGATATTATTTAATAATCTTTTGTTGAATACAACTAGAAAATCAAATTTATCACTTTTAGAAGCTATCTTGGTAGATAAAGAGTTGATAAACGACTACATAATTAAGTATAAATAAGACTGAAAACGCAACAAAACGCTTAAAACTTTCTTCAAATAACTTTTTTCAACTATCTTCTTATTGCAGTCATCCTCGGCCAGTTCGACTGTACTGTGAGAAAGCTGAAGTTCTATGAAACATTTTCTAATAATTTTCATCTAGTTATACTAGAAAAAACAATGTTATAATTTTTAGAAATTATCTTAGTAAATATGGTGGATATAAATGACTAAACAATTTCGAAATTTGCTACACAATCAAGCATCAATAAACTAAAAAGAGTACAAAACACGACATCCTTTATTAAAATAATTTTGTAATTTTACAACTATATTTTTATTGCAGTCATCTTCGGCCGGTTCGACTGGACTTTGATAAAGTTAAGACTCTCAAAGAATCTCAATATTTTTAAACTGCATGCAACTAGAAAAAAAAAACAAAATTATCTTTTTTAAATGTTATCTTGGTAAAAATAGTGTTAATAAACGACAAAACAATTATAAAAGTCACCCCATAATCAAGTATGAATAAAATTAAAAACAAAACAAAACACTTAAAACTTTCTTAAAATAATCTAATATTTCTACAAGTATCTTTGCAATGCAGTCATTCTTGGCTGTTTCGACTGAACTTTAATAAAGCTAGGACTTTCGGAGACTTATTCCATTAATTTTAAACTACATGCTACTAGAAAAAAAAACAACGTATTTACTTTAAAAAGTTATCTTAGTAAATACAGTGGTAATAAAAAACTAAATAATTTACAAAGTTATTTAACAATCAAACCTGAATAAAATTAAAAAAATTAAAAAGTAAAAAAATCTTTCGTAAATTGTTATTATACTTTTCCATTTATCTTAGCAATGCAGAATTTCTCAAACAGTTCTTTTCCAATAATTTAAAACTGCTTGCGATTAGAAAAATCAAAGTTATCAGTTTTAGAAGTCATCCTGGTAAATAAAGCTTCGATAAACGCCCTAACAATTATAAAAATTACTCTATAATCAAGTATGAATAAAACTAAAAACGCAACAAAATATTTAAATCTTTCATAAATAATTTTATGTTTCTACAATTATCTTTGCAATGCAGTCAATCATAGTTGGTTCGGCTGGGCTTTGATATAGCTGATACTCTCTAAACTATTTCTTAATAGTTTTCAGCTAAATGTAAATAGAAAAAACAAACAAATCACTTTTAGAAGTCACCTTGGTAAATAAAGCGTTGATAAACGACCTAACAACTATAAAAGTCACCCCATGATCAAATATTAAAAAAACTAATAACACAATGTATCACTTAAACCTTTCTTAAAATAATTTTATATTTCTACAATTTTCTTATCATTTCAGTCATTCTCGGCCAGTTCGACTGTACTGTGAGAAAGCTGAAGCTCTGTGAAACATTTTAATGCTACTAGAAAAAAAACAACGTGTTTACTTTAAGAAGTTGTCTTAGTAAATACAGTGGTAATAAAAAACTAAATAATTTACAAAGTTGTTTAACAATCAAACCTGAATAAAATTAAAAAAACTAAAAAGTAAAAAAATCTTTCGTAAATTGTTATTATACTTTTCCATTTATCTTAGCAATGCAGCATTTCTCGAACAGTTCTTTTCCAATAATTTAAAACTGCTTGCGATTAGAAAAATCAAAGTTATAACTTTTAGAAGAAAGTCACTTTTAGAAGTCAATCCTGGTCAATAAAGCTTCGATAAACGACCTAACAATTATAAAAATTACTCTATAATCAAGTATGAATAAAACTAAAAACGCAACAAAATATTTAAATCTTTCATAAAATAATTTTATGTTTCTACAATTATCTTTGCAATGCAGTCAATCATAGTTGGTTCGGCTGGGCTTTGATATAGCTGATACTCTCTAAACTATTTCTTAATAGTTTTCAGCTGAATGTAAATAGAAAAAACAAAGGTATTACTTTTAAAAGTTACCTTGGTAAATAAAGCGTTGATAAACGACCTAACAACTATAAAAGTCACCCCATGATCAAAAATGAAAAAAACTAATAACACAATGTATCACTTAAACCTTTCTTAAAATAAGTTTATATTTTTACAATTTTCTTTTCATTTCAGTCATTCTCAGCCAGTTTGACTGTACTATGAGAAAGCTGAGGCTCTGTGAAACATTTTAATGATACTAGAAAAAACATTGTTATAATTTTAGAAATTATCTTAGTTAATCTGGCTAAACAATTTTAAAAATTGCTAAACAATCAAACATTAATAAAACTAAAAAGACTACAAAACAATACAAACATTTTTAAAATGATTTTATATTTTCACAACTATCTTTTTAATACTATCACCCTTGGCCGGTTCAAATTTACTTTGATAAAGTTGAAATTCTTAAAGACTTTTTTCAATAATTTCAAACTTCATACAACTAGAAAAAACAAACTTATCACTTTTAGAAGTTATCTTGGAAAATAAAGTGGTGATAAACGACATAACAATTATAAAAGTTACTCCATAATCAAGTATGAATAGAACTAAAAACGAAACAAAATCCTAAAAGTTTCTTAAAATAATTATATATTTTTACAATTATATTTGCAATGCAGTCATTCTTGGCTGGTTCGACTGGGCTTTGATAGAGTTGAGACTCTCAAAGACTTTTTACAATAATTTTAAACTGCATGCAACTGAAAAAATAAATTTATTAATTTCAGAAGTTATCTTTGTAAATAAAGTGTTGATAAACAACCTAACAAATTTATAATTTACCCCATAATCAAGTATGAATAAAACTGAAAACGCAACAAAGCACTTAAATCTTTCTTAAAGAACTTTTTAATTCACAATTTACTTCGTAGTGCAGTCATTCTTAGCTGGTTTCACTGGGATTTGATAAAAGTGAGACTCTATGAGATATTATTTAATAATCTTTTGTTGAATGCAACTAGAAAATCAAATTTATCACTTTTAGAAGCTATCTTTTTAGATAAAAAGTTGATAAACGACTACATAATTATAAAAGTTACCCCATAACTAAGTATAATAAAACTGAAAACGCAACAAAACACTTAAAACTTTCTTCAAATAATTATTTTTTTTTCTACAACTATCTTCTTATTGCAGTCATCCTCGGCCAGTTCGACTGTACTGTGAGAAAGCTGAGGTTCTATGAAACATATTCTAATAGTTTTCATCTAGTTATACTAGAAAAAACAATGTTATATTTTTTAGAAATTATCTTAGTAAATATGGTGGAAATAAATGACTAAAGAATTTCGAAATTTGCTTCACAATCAAGCATCAATAAACTAAAAAGAGTACAAAACACGACATCCTTTATTAAAATAATGTTGTAATTTTAGAACTATATTTTTATTGCAGTCATCTTCGGCCGGTTCAACTAGACTTTGATAAAGTTAAGACTCTCAAAGAATCTCAATATTTTCAAACTGCATGCAACTAGAAAAAAAAATTATCTTTTTTAAATGTTATCTTGGTAAATATAGTGTAAATAAACGACAAAACAGTTATAAAAGTCAACCCATAATCAAGTATGAATAAAATTAAAAACAAATCAAAACACTTATAACTTTCTTAAAATAGTCTAATATTTCTACAAGTATCTTTGCAATGCAGTCATTCAAAGATGGTTCGACTTGGCTTTGATAAAGCTAAATTCTATGAGATATTTTCTAATAATTTACAAATAAATAAGTCTAGATAAACAAAGGTATCACTTTTAGAAGTTATCTTAGTACTTAAAGTGTTAATAAACGACCTAACATTTATAAAAGTTACACCATAATAAAGTATAAAAAAAACTGAAATCGCAACAAAACACTACACCATTTATTAAAATAATTTGATATTTCTAAAATTATCTTTGCAATGCATTTATTCTCAGCTGGTTCGACTGGCCTTTGATTTATCTGGTACTCTTAGAGAAATTTTCTAATAATTTTCAGCTAAATAAGACTAGAAAAACAAAGGCATCACTTTTAGAAGTTATCTTAGTAATTAAAGTGTTAATAAACGACCTAACAACTATAAAAGTTACAAAATAATCAAGTATAAAAAAACTGATAACCCAACAAATCACTTAAATCCATCTCAAAATAATCTTATATTTCTGCAATTATCTTTGCAATGCAGTCATTCTTAGCTGGTTCGACTGGGTTTTGATAAAGCTGATACTCTGAGACATATTTTCTAATAATTTTCAGCAAAATAAGACTAAAAAAACAAAGATATCATTTTTAGAAGTTATCTTAGTTATTAAAGTATTGATAAAAGACCTAACAATAATAAAAGTTACCCCATAATCAAATATATAAAAAAAACGCAACAAAACATTACACAATTTATCAAAATAATTTTATTTTTCTACAAGTATTTTTACTATGCAGTTATTCATAGCTCTTTCGAGTGGGCTTTGATAAACCTGAGATTCTGTTAAATATTTTCTAATATTTTTCAGCTAAAAGTAACTAGAAAAACAATTGTATCTCTTTTAGAAGTTATCTTAGTAATTAAAGTGTTGATAAACAACCTAACAATTATAAAAGTTACCCCATAGTCAAGTATTCATAAAACTTAAAACGAAACAAAACACTTAAATCCTTCTAAAAATTATTTTATTTTTCTGGTATTATATTTGCAATGCAGTGATTCTTTGATGGTTCGACTGGGCTTTCATAAGCTGATAATGTCAAAGATATTTTCTAATAATTATTAGCTAAATGTAAATAGAAAAAAACAAAGTTATCATTTTTAGAAGCTATCTAAGTAATTAAAGTGTTGATAAACGACCTAAAAAATTACAAAAGATAGTTCATAATCGAGTAAGAAAAAAACTTAAAACGCAACAAAACACTACACCATCTATCAAAAGAATTCACTATTTATTCAATTAATTTGCAATGCAGTCATTCTTAGATGGTTCGACTGGGCTTTAATAAAGCTGATACTCTTAGTAATATTTTTTTTTTTTAAATTGTCAGCTAAATGCAACTAGAAAAACAAAGGTATCACTTCTAGAAGAAATCTTACTAATTAAAGTGTTTATAAACGACCTAACAATTATAGAAGTTAGCCCATAATCCAGTATGAAAAAAACTGAATACGCAATAAAACATTACGCTATTTATTAAAATAGGTTTAAATTTCTACAATTATCTTTGCATTGCAGTTATTCTTAGCTTGTTCGACTGGGTTTTAACAAAGCTGATACTATCAGACATATTTTCTAATAAATTTCAGCTAAATTCAACTAGTAAAACAAAGGTATCTTTTTAGAAGTTATCACAGTAATTAAAGTGTTGATAAACGACCTAACAATTATTAAAGTTACTTCATAATCAAGTATGAAAAAAACTGAAAACGCAACAAAACACTACACCATTTATTAAAATAATTTTGTATTACTACAATTATCTTTGCAATGAAGTCATACTTATCTGGATCTATTTCGCTTCGATAAAGCTGAGAATCTAAGATATATTTCCTAATAATTTTCAGCTAAATGCAACTAGAAAAACAAAGGTATCACTTTTAGAAGTTATCACAGTAATCAAAGTGTTGATAAACGACCTAAAAATTAGAAAAGTTACAACATAATCGAGTATGCATAAAACTAAAAAGGCAACAAAACACTACACCACTATTAAAATAATTTTGTATTACTACAATTATCTTTGCAATGAAGTCATACTTATCTGGATCTATTTCGCTTCGATAAAGCTGAGAATCTACGATATATTTCCTAATAATTTTCAGTTAAATGCAACTAGAAAAATAAAGGTATCACTATTAGAAATTATCTTTGTAATTAAAATGTTGATAAACGAACTAATAATTATAAAAGTTACAACATAATCAAGTATGCATAAAACTAAAAACGCAACAAAACACTTAAATCCTTCACAAAATAATTTTTTATTTCTGCAATCATCTATGCAATGCAGTGATTTTTTAATGGTTCGACCCGGCTTTCAAAATCTGATAATCTCAGAAATATTTTTTTAAAATTGTTAGCTAAATGTAAATAGAAAAAAAATAATTAGCACTTTTAGAAGCTATCTAAGTAATTAAAATGTTGATAAACAACCTAAAAATTATAAAAGTTCGCCCATAATAAAGTATGAAAAAAACAAAAAAAAACGCAACAAAACACTACACCATTTATTAAAATAATTTTATATTTCTACGATTATCTTTGCATTGCAGTCATTCTTAGCTGGTTCGACTGGGCTTTGATAAAGCTGATACTCTCCGAGATATTTTCTAAAAATTATCAGCTAAATGCAACTAGAAAAACAAAGGTATCACTTTCAGAAATTATCTTAGTAATTAAGTGTTGATAAACGACCTAAAAATTATAAAATTTAGTCAATAATCAAGTATGAAAAAACTTAAAACGCAAAAAAACATTACACCAATTGTTAAAATAATTTCAATTTCTGAAATTTTCCTTTGCAAAGCAGTCATTCATAGCTGGATTTGACTGGGTTTCGATAAAGCTGATACTCTCAGAGATATTTTCTAATAATTGTCAGCTAAATTAAACTAGATAAACAAAAGTATCACTTTTAGAAGTTTTCTTAGTAATTAAAGTGTTGATGAACGACTTAACATTTATAAAAGTTACCCCATTATAAAGTATGAAAAAAACTGATAACGCATCAAAACTACAACATTTACTGTAATAGTTTTATATTTCTACAATAATCATTGTAATGAAGTCATTCTTAGTAATTCGACTGGCCTTTGATTAAGCTGATACTCTTAGAGATAAAAGATATTTGCTAATAATTTACACTAAAAGTAAGACTAGAAAAACAAATGTATCACTTTTAGAAGTTATCTTAGTAATTAAAGCCTCGATAAACTACCTTAAATTTATAAAAGTTACAACATAATCAAGTATGAAAAAAACTGAAATCGCAACAAACAACTTAAATCTTTCTCAAAATAATTTTATATTTCTGCAATTATCTTGTCAATGCAGTGATTCTTAGATGATTCGACTGAGTTTCGATAAAACTGAGATTCTATGGTCTATTATAACAACTTTCAGCTAAATGCAACTATGAAATCAAAGTTATCACTTTTAGAAATTATTTTGCAAAATACTGCGTTAATAACGACCTAAAATTTATAAAACTTACTCTATAATCAAGTATGAAAAAACTGAAAACGCAACAAAACACTACACCATTTATTAAAATAATTTTATAGTTCTAGAATCATCTTTGGAATGCAGTCATTCTTAGGTCGTTTGACTGGGTTCTAAAAAACCTCATACCTTCAGACATATTTTCTAATAACTTTCAGCTTAATGCAACTAGAAAAACAAAGGTATCACTTTCAAAAGTTATTATAGTAATTAAAGTGTTCATAAATGACCTAACAACTATAAAAGTTAAACCATAATCAAGTATGAAAAAACTGTAAACGCAACAAAACACTTAAATCATTCTCAAAATAATTTTATATCTCTACAATTATCTTTGCAATGCAGTCATTTTTAGCTGGTTCGACTTGGCTATAATAAAGCTGAGATTCTATGAGATATTTTCTAATAATTTTCAGCTAAATGCAACTACAAAAACAAAGTGATCTTTTAGGAGTTATCGTAGTAGTTAATGTGTTGTTAAACGACATAACAATTAGAAAAATTATCCCATAATCAAGTATGAAAAAACTCAAAACGCAACAAAACACTACACCATCAATCAAATTAAAATATACTATTGCTAAAATTATCTCTGCAATGCAGTTATTCTTAGATGTTTCGACTGGGCTTTAATAAAGCTGATACTCTCAGAGATATTTTTTTTAAATTGCGAGCTAAATGCAACTAGAAAAACAAAGGTATCACTTCTAGAAGAAATCTTAGTAATTAAAGTGTTGATAAACGACCTAAAATTTTTAAAAGTTACAACAAAATCAAGTATGAAAAAAACTAAAACCGCAACAAAATACTTAAATCTTTCTTAAAATAATTTTATATTTCAGCAATTATCTTTGCAAAGTAGTGATTCTTAGATGGTTCGACTTGGTTTCGATAAAACTGAGATTCTATGGGATATTTTCTGATAAATTTCAGCTAATTGCAACTAGAAAATCAAAGTTATCGCTTTTAGGAGTTATTTTGGTGAACAAAGCGTTGATAAACGACCTTAAATTTATAAAAGTTACCCCATAATCAAGTATGATTTAACTGAAAACGCAACAAAACACTATACGATTTTTTAAAGTAATTTTATAGTTCTACCATTATCTTTGCATTGCAGTCATTCTTAGCTGGTTCGACTGGGTTTTAACAAAGCTTATACTTTCAGAAATATTTTCTAATAATTTTCAGCTAAATGCAAATAGAAAAACTAGGTATCTTTTTAGAAGTTATCACAGTAATTAAAGTGTTAATAAACGACCTAGCAATCATAAAAGTTACTCCATAATCAAATATAAAAAAAACCGAAAATGCCACAAAACACTACACCATTTATTTAAATAATTTTATATTTCTACAATTATCTTTGCAATGAAGTCATTCTTAGATAATTCGACTGCCCTTTGATAAAGATGATTCTCTTAGAGATATTTGATAATAATTTACACCGAAATAAGACTAGAAAATCAAAGGTATTACTTTTAGAAGTTATTTTTATAAACAAAGCGTTGATAAACGACCTAAAAATTATAATAGTTACACCATAATCAAGCATGAAAAAAACTGAAAACGCAACAACACACTAGACCATTTATTAAAATAATTTTATATATGTACAATTATTTTTGCAATGCAGTCATTCTTAGCTGGTTCGACTGAGCTTTAATAAAGCTGAGATTCTACGAGATATTTTCTAATGATTGTCAGCTAAAGGCAAAAAGAAAATCAAATTTATCGCTTTTAGAAGTTATCTTAGTAATTAAAGTGTTAATAAACGACCTAACAATTATAAAAGTTACCCCATAATCAAGTATGAAAAAAACTGAAAACGCAACAAAACACTACACCATTTATTGAAATAGTTTTATATTTCTACAATTATCTTTGAAATGTAATCATTCTTTGATGGTTCGACTGGGCTTTTATAAAGCTAAGACTCAATGAGATATTCTGTAATAATTTTCATCTAACTTTAAAAGAAACAAGGTTATCACTTTCAAAAGTTATCTTAGTAAATAAAGTGTTGATAAATGACCTAACTATTATAACAGTTACCCAATAACCGGGTATGAGAAAAACAAAAACGTAACGAAACACTACACCATTAATTACAATAATTTTATATTTTAACAATTATCTTCGCAATGCAGTCATTCTTAACTGGTTCGAATGGGCTTTGATAAAGCTTAGATTCTCTGAGATGTTTTTTAATACTTTTTAGCTAAATGCAACTAAAAAATCAAAGTTATCAGTTTTAGAAATTATTTTGATAAAAAAGCGTTGATAAACGACCTAAAAATTATAATAGTTACACCATAATCAAGCATGAGAAAACTGAAAACGCAACAATGCACTAGACAATTTATTAAAACACTTATATTTTTCTACAATTATTTTTTCAATGCAGTCATTCTTAGCTGGTTCGACTTGGCTTAATAAAGCTGAGATTTTACTAGATATTTTCTAATAATTTTTTGCCAAATCAACTAGAAATTCAAATTAATTAATTTTAGAAGTTATCTTAGTAATTAAAGTGTTGATAAACGACCTAACAATTATAAAATTTACCTCACAATCAAGTATGCTTGAAGCTAAAAACGCAACAAAACACATAAATCTTTCTCAAAATAATTTTTTATTTCTATAATTATCTTTGAAATCCAGTCATTCTTAGCTGGTTCGACTAGGCTTCGATAAAGCTGATATTCTCAGACAGATTTTCTATTAGTTTTTAGCTAAATGCTACTTGAAAAACAACGTTATCATATTTAGAAAGAATCTTAAAAATTTAAAGTTGATAAATGACCTAACAGTTATAAAAGTAACAAAATAAACAAGTATAAAAAAACTTTAAACGCAACAAAACACTACACCATTTATAAAAATAATTTTATTGTTTTACCATTAATATTGAAATGCACTCATTCTCAGCTTGTTCGACTTGGTTTTGATAAAGCTGATACTCTCTGACAGATTTTCTAATAATTTACAGCTAAATGCAACTATAAAAGTAATGGTATCACTTTTAGAAGTTATCTTTGTAATTAAAACGTTGATAAAAGACCTAAAATTTTAAAAAGTTACAACAAAATCAAGTATGACAAAAACTGAAAACGCAACAAAATGTTAAATCTTTCTTAAAATAATTTTATATTTCTGCAATTATCTTTGCAATGTAGTGATTCTTAGTTGGTTCGACTGGGCTTTGATAAAACTGAGATTCTATGGGATTTTTTCTGATAATTTTCAGCTAATTGCAAGTAGAAAATCAAAAATATCGTTTTTAGGAATTATTTTGGTAAACAAAGCGTTAAAAAACGACCTAAAGTTTATAAAAGTTACCCTAAAATCAAGTATGAAAAAACTGAAAACGCAACAAAACACTATACCATTTATTAAAATAGTTTTATAGTTCTACCATTATGTTTGCATTGCAGTTATTTTTAGCTGGTTCGACTTGGTTTTAACAAAGCTTATACTTTCAGACATATTTTCTAACAATTTTCAGCTAAATGCGACAAGAAAAACGATAGTAAAACTTTTAGAAATTATCTTTGTAATAAAATGTTGATAAACGACCTAACAATTATAAAAGTTACAACATAATCAAGTATGCATCAAACTAAAAACGCAACAAATCACTTAAGTCCTTCACAAATAAATTTTTATTTCTGCAATTATCTTTGCAATGCAGTGAATCTTTGATGGTTCGACTCGGCTTTCCTAAGCTGATACTCTCAGAGATATTTTCTAATAATTTTCAGCTAAAATTAAATAGAAAATACATAATTATCACTTTTAGAAGCTATCTTAGTATTATTAAGTGTTGATAAACGACCTATAAATTATAAAAGTTAGCCCATAATCAAGTTTGAAAAAACTGAAAATGCAACAAAACACTACACCATTCATTAAATAATTTTATATTTCTAGAATTATCTTTGGAATGCAGTCATTCTTAGCTGGTTCGCCTGGCTTCAATAAAGCTGAGATTCAATGAGATATTTCTAATAATTTTCAGCTAAATGCAAGTCGAAAAACAAAGGTATAACTTTTAGAAGTTATCTTAGTAATTAAAGCCTTGATAAACGACCTAAAATATATAAAAGTTACAACATAATCAAGTATAAAAAAAAACTGAAAACGCAACAAAAGACTTACATATTTCTTAAAATAATTTTATATTTCTGCAATTATCTTTGCAATGCAGTGATTCTTAGATGGTTCGACTGGGTTTTGATAAAACTGAGGTTCTATTAGATATTTTCTAATAATTTTCAGCTAAATGCAACTAGAAAATCAATGTTAACAATTTTAGAAGTTATTTTGGTAAATAAAGCTTTAATAAACGACCTAAAATTTATAAAACTTACCCCATAATCAAGTATGAAAAAACTGAAAACGCAACAGAACACTACACCATTTATTAAAATAGATTTATATTTCTACAATTATCTTTGCAATAAACTCATTCTTAGCTGGTTCGAATGGGCTTTGATAAAGCTGAGTTTCTCTGAGGTGTTTTCTAAAACTTTTTAGCTAAATGAAACTAGAAAATCAAAGTTATCACTTTAAGAAATTATTTTGGTAAACAAAGCGTTGATAAATGACCTAAAAATTAATATAGTTACACCATAATCGAGCATGAAAATAACTGAAAACGCAACAATACACTAGACCATATATTGAAATAATTTTATATTTCTACAACTATTTTTGCAGTGCAGTCATTCTTAGTTTGTTTGACTGGGCTTTAATATAGCTGAAATTCTACGAGATATTTTATAATAATTTTCTTCTAAATCTAATTAGAAATTCAAAATTATCAATTTTAGAAGTTATCTTAGTAATTAAAGCGTTGATAAACGACCTAACAATTATAAAATTAACCCCATAATCAAATATGCTTAAAGCTAAAAATGCAACAAAACACTTAAATCTTTCTCACAATAATTTTATATTTATACAATTATCTTTGCAATGCAGTTATTCTTAGCTGGTTCGACTGGGTTTTGATAAAGCTGATACTCTAAGACATATTTTCTAATAATTTTCAGCTAAATGCAACTAAAAAAACAAAGTTATCACTTTTAAAAGTTATCAAGTAGTTAAAGTGTTGATAAACGACATAAAAATTAGAAAAATTATCCCATATACAAGTATAAAAAAACTGAAAACGCAACAAAACACTACACCATCAATCAAATTAACATACTATTTCAACAGTTATCTTTGCAATGCAGTCATTCTTAGATAATTCGACTGGGCTCTAATAAAACTGAGACTCTATGAGATATTTACTAATAATTTTCAGCAAAATGTGGTAAGTAAAAACAAATGTATCACTATAATAAATTATCTTTGTAAATAATGTGTTGATAAACGACCTAACAGTTATAAAAGTTACCCCATAATCAAGTATGAAAAAAACTGAAAACGCAACAAAACAATACACCATTCATTAAAATATTTTTATATTTCTAGAATTATCTTTGGAATGCAGTCATTCTTAGCTGGTTCGCCTGGCTTCAATAAAGCTGAGATTCTCTGAGATATTTCTAATAATTTTCAGCTAAATGAAAGTCGAAAAAAAAAGGTATAACTTTTAGAAGTTATCTTAGTAATTAAAGCCTTGATAAACGACCTAATATTTATAAAAGTTACAACTTAATCAAGTATGAAAAAAACTGAAAACGCAACAAAAACCTTAAATCTTTCTTAAAATAATTTTATATATCTGCAATTATCTTTGCAAGGCAGTGATTCTTAGATGGTTCGACTGGGTTTTGATAAAACTGAGATTCTATGGGATATTTTCTAATAATTTTAAGCTAAATGCAACTAGAATATCAAAGTTAACACTTTTAGAAATTATTTTGGTAAAAAAAGCTTTGATAAACGATCTAAAATTTATAAAAGTTATAACATAATCAAGTATAAATAAACTGAAAACGCAACAAATCACTATACCATTTATTAAAATAATTTTATATTTCTACCAGTATCTTTGCAATGCAGTCATTCTCAGCTTGCTCTACTCGGTTTTAACAAAGCTGATACTCTCAGACATATTTTCTAAAAATTTTCAGCTAAATGCAACTAGAAAAACAAAGGTATCTTTTTAGAAGTAACCACAGTAATTAAAGTGTTGTAAAATAACGTAACAATTATAAAAATTACTCCATAATCAAATATGAAAAAAACTGAAAACGCAACAAAACACTACACCATTTATTAAAATAATTTTATATTTCAACAATTATCTTTGCAATGAAGTCATTCTTAGGTGGTTCGATTTGGCTTAGATAAAGCTGAGAATCTATGAGATATTTTGTAAAAATTTTCAGCTAAATGCAACTAGAAAAACGAAGGTATCACTTTTAGAAGTTATCTTAGTAATCGAAGTGTTGATAAACGAACTAACAGTTATAAAAGTTACCCTATAATCAAGTATGAAAAACTGAAAATGCAACAAATTACTATACCATTTATTAAAATAATTTTATAGTTCTACCATTATCTTTGCAATGCAGTCATTCTTAGCTGGTTCGACTGGGCTTCGATAAAGCTGAGATTATACAAGATATTTTCTAATAACTATCGGTTAAATGCAATTAGAAAATCAAAGTTATCACTTTTAGAATACAATTAGTAAATAAAGAGTTGATAAACTACTTAACAATTATAAAAGTAAACCCATAATTGAGTATGAATAAAATTCAAAACACAACAAAACTTTAAATCTTTCATAAACTAATTTTACATTTCTACAATTATCTTTTAATACCAGTCATCTTCGGCCGGTTTGACTGTATGGGAGAAAGTTGACGCTCTATAAAACATCTTCCAATAATTTTCAACTATTGCGACTAGAAAAAACAAAGTTATCATTTTTTGAAGTTATCTTAATAAATATAGTGTTCATATATGATAAAACATTTTTTAAATTTGATACACAATCACACTTCAATAAAACTAAAAAGAATACAAAACACGACAACCTTTGTTATAAAGATTTGGTAGTTTAAAAACTATCTTTTTATTGCAGTCATCCTCGGCCGTTTCGACTGATCATTGATAAAGTTAAGACTCTCAAAGATTTATCAAATATTTCAAACTGCATGCGACTTGATAAAACAAAAAAATCATTTTTGGTAGTTATCTTAGTTAATAAAGTGTTGGTAAACGACTAAACAATTATAAAAGTTACTCTCTAATAAAGTACGAGTTAAACTCAAAACGCAACAAAACACTTAAATCTTACTTGAAAGAATTAAATATTTCCACAATAATTTTGCAATGAGTCCTTCCTAGCTGGTTCGACTGGGCTTTGATAAAGCTGATAGGCTCAAAATATTTTCTAATAATTGTCAGCTAAATGCAACTAGAAAAACAAAGGTATCGCTTTAAGAAGTCATCTTAGTAAATAAAGTGTTGATATATTACCTAACAATTATAAAAGCAAACCCATAATCAAGTATGAAAAAACTGAAAACACAACAAAACACTACATCATCAAATAAAATAACTGTACATTTCTACAATTATCTTTGCAATGCAGTCATTCTTAGCTTGTTCGACTGGGTTTTGATAAAGCTGATACTTTCAGAGATATTTTCTAATAATTTTCAGCTCAATGCAACTAGATAAACAAAGGTATCACTTCTAGAAGTTATCTTAGAAATTTAAGTGTTGAGAAAATACCTAACAATTATAAAAGTAACCCCATAATCAAGTATGAAAAAACTGAAAACGCAACAAAACACTTCACCATCTATTAAAATAATTTCATATTTCTACAACTATCTCTAAAATGCAGTCATTCTTAGATGGTTTGACTGGGCTTTCATAAGCTGATACTCTTAGACATATTTTCTAATAATTTTCAGCTAAAGCATTAAGAAAAATCAAAATTATAACTTTTAGAAGCTATCTAAGTAATTAAAGTATTGATAAACGACCTTAAAATTGTAAAAATTAACCTATTATCAAGTATGAAAAAACCGAAAACACAATAAAACACTAAACCATTTATTAAAATAATTTTATATTTCAACAATTATCTTTGCAATGCAGTAATTCGTATTTTGTTCGACTGGGCTTTGATAAAGTTAAGAATCCATGAAATATTTTCTAATAATTTTTAGCTAAATGTAAATATTAAAAAAGAAGTTATCACTTTTAGAAACTATTTTTGTAAATAAAACGTTGATAAACTACTAAAAAATTAAAAAAGTTTGCACATAATCAAGTATGAAAAAACTGAAAACGGAACAAAACACTACAACAATTTATTAAAATAATATTATATTTCAACCATTATCTTTGCAATGCAGTCATTCTTTTTTTTTTGTTCGAATGGACTTCGATAAAACTGAGACTCTATGAGATATTTACGAATAATTTTAGCTAAATGTAAATAGTAAAAACAAAGTTATCACTTTTAGAAGTTACCTTTTTAAATCGAGCGTTGATAAACGACTTAAAAATTACAAAAGTTTGCCCAAAATCAAGTATGAAAAAACTGAAAACGCAACAAAACACTACACGATTTATTAAAATAATTTTATATTTTAACAATTATTTTTGCAATGCAATCATTCTTAGCTGGTTCGACTGGGCTCCGGTAAAGCTGAGATTCTATGAGATATTTTCTAATAATTTTTAGCTTAAAGCAACTAGAAAATCAGAGTTATCACTTTTATAAATTATTTTGGTAAATACAGCGTTGATAAACGACCTAAAAATTATTATAGTCACACCATAATCAATCGTGAAAAAAACTGAAAACGCAACAAAACACTACACCATTTATTATAATAATTTTATATTTCTCAATTATTTTTTCAATGCAGTCATTCTTAGCTGGTTCGACTGGGCTTCGATAAAGCTAAGTTTCTATGAGATATTTTCTAATAATTTTAATCTAAATGCAACTTAAAAAACAATGGTATCACTTCTAGAAATTACCTTATTAATTAAAGTGTTGATAAACGACCTAACAATTATAAATTTTACAAAATAATCATGTATGAAAAAAACTGAAAACGCAGCAAAACACTTAAATCCTTCTCAAAATAATATTATATTTTTGCAGTTATCTATGCAATGCAGTGATTTTTTGATGGTTCAACTGGGATTTCATAAGCTGATAATCTCAGAGATATTTTCTAATAATTTTCAGCTAATTGCAACTAGAAAAACAAAGGTATCACTTTTAGAAGTTATCTTAGTAATTAAAGTGTTGATAAACGACATTACAATTATAAAAGTTACCCAATAATCAAGTAAGCAAAAACTGAAAACGCAACAAAACACGACACAATCTATCAAAATAATTTACTGATTCTACAATTATTTTTGCATTTCAGTAAATCTTAGCTGGTTCGACTGGGCTTTGATAAAGCTGATATTCTCAGAGATATTTTCTAACAAATGCCAGCTAAACGCAACTAGTATATCAAAGTTATTACTTTTAGAAATTATTTTGGTAAATAAAGCGTTGATAAACAACCTAAAAATCATAAAAGTTACCACATAATCAAGTTTTAAAAAACTGATACCGCAACAAAACACTTAAATCTTTCTTAAAATAATTTTATACTTCAGCAATTATATTTGCAATGTATTGATTTTTAGATGGTTCGACTGGGCTTCGATAAAACTGAGTATCTATGGGATATTTTCTGATAATTTTCAGCTAAATACAGCTAGAAAATCAAAGATATCACTTTTAGAAATTATTTTGGTAAATAAAGTAATAATCGACCTAAAATGTATAAAAGTTACCCCATAATCAAGTATGAAAAAACAGAAAACGCAACAAAACACTATACCATTTATTAAAATAATTATATAGTTTTGCCACTATCTTTGCATTGCAGTCATTCCTAGCTGGATCGATTGGGTTTTAAAAAACCTCATACTCTCAGCTAATTTTCTAATAATTTTCAGCTAAACGCAACTAAAAAAACGAAGGTGTCACTTTTTAAAGTTATCTAAGTAATTAAAGTGTTGATAAACGACCTAACAACAATAAAAGTTACCCCATAATAAAGTATGAAAAAACTGAAAACACAACAAAACACTACACCAATTATTAAAATATTTTTATACTTCTAGAATTATCTTTGGAATGCAGTCATTCTTAGCTGGTTTACATGGCTTCAATAAAGCTGAGATTCTATGAGATATATCTAATAATTTTCAGCTAAATGCTAGTCAAAAAACAAAGGTATCACTTTTAGAAGTTACCTTAGTAATTAAAGCGTTGATAAATGATTAAAAATTTTAAAAGTTTCCAGATAATCTAGTATGAAAAAACTTTAAACGCAACAAAACACTACATCAATTATAAAAATAATTTTATATTTTTATCATTATCTTTGAAATGCAGTCATCTTAGCTTGTTCGACTAGGTTTTGATAAAGCTGATACTCTCATAGATATTTTATAATAATTGTCAGCTAAATGCAACTAGATTAACAAAGGAATCAGTTTTAGAAGTTATCGTAGTAATTAAAGTGTTGACAGCCGACTTAACAATTATGAAGGTTACCCATAATCAAGTATAAAAAAACTGATAACGCAACAAAACACTACACCATTTATTGAAATAGTTTTATATTTCTAAAATTATCTATCCAATGAAGTCATTCTTAGACTCCTCGACTGGCCTTTGATAAAGCTGATACTCTTAGAGATATTTTCAATAATTTACACCGAAATAAGAGTAGAAAAACAAATGTATCACTTTTAGAAGTTGTCTCAGTAATTAAAGCCTTGATAAACGATCTAAAATTTATAAAAGTTACAACATAATCAAGTATGAAAAAATTGAAAACGCAACAAAAAACTTAAATCTTTCTTAAAATAATTTTATACTTCTGCAATTATCTTTGCAATGCAGTGATTCTTAGATGGTTTGACTTGGTTTCGATAAAACTGAGATTCTATGCAATATTTTCTGATAAATTTCAGCTAATTGCAACTAGAAAATCAAATTTATCATTTTTAAAAATTATTTTTGGAAATAAAGCGTTGATAAACGACCTAAAATTAAAAAAAAAAATACCCCATAATCAAATATGAAAAAACTGAAAACGCAACAAAACACTATACATCATTTATTAAAATAATTAAATAGTTTTGCCATTATCTTTGCATTGCAGTCATTCTTAGCTGGTTTGACTGGGTTTTAAAAAACCTTATACTCTCAGACATATTTTCTAATAATTTTCAGCTAAATGCAATTAGAAAAACAAATTAGCACTTTTAAAGTTATCTAAGTAATTAAAGTGTTGATAAACGACCTAACAACTATAAAAGTTACCCCATAATCAAGTATGAAAAAACTAAAAACACAACAAAACACTACACCATTTATTAAAATAATTTTATATTTCTAGAATTATCTTTGGAATGCAGTCATTCTTAGCTGGTTTACCTGGCTTCAATAAAGCTGAGATTCTATGAGATATTTCTAATAATTTTCAGCTAAATGCTAGTCAAAAAACAAAGGTATCACTTTTAGAAGTTATCTTAGTAATTAAAGCAGGGGTCGGCAAACTGCGGCCCGCGGGCCAATTGCGGCCTGCGAAAGGTAAATCTGCGGCCCGCGAGCACGTTATTTTTTTGAATGGAATGCGGCCCGCGAAAGAAAATTTTGTCGCCCGCGAGCATGTAAAAGTTGCCCGCTGAGCAAAAAATATTTCAAGTAAATTTTTTTCCGGTAATTCGATTTAACTTTTTTAGTTTATTTTTAAGTCTCTGTATAACATTTAGAAATAATCAGAAGAAGTTACTACTTAAATTTAAAAATGTGAAAAAGACAGATTAGCATTCTAACAGGATATTTTTCTGAGTTTTATAATAACTTCTATTTTACAACAGCAAGTAATTTTCTGAAAAAGAGCGCTTGAATTTAATAAGTTAGTTATATTATACCTATTTATCAAATAAGCTAAATGCAAATGTTTTCCATTTTGATCAAAAGTAATGCACAGTAATTAAATAAAGTGTCATTTCTTTATAGCTTAAATATTCTTTCCAATATTTTTTATACCTAAGCTTCTTTTATATATTTTTTATTTGTAAATGTTATATTTTAGTGTAAAAACATTTAAAATAACATAGTAATAAGAAAAAAAGGTTTATTTAAGTTTGTTTTGACACATTTTAATTTTTTAGAAGTTTTCTTTGCACTAATTTATATGCAAACCAACTTAACAAAATGCTCATATTTCAAACCACTTTTTATAAAATACTTTAGTTATATCAAGTTTAGTTTATGCATAATTTTCTAAGTTTGTTTTTTCTACATGTAATATCTAAATTTGTACAGACACAATTAGAACAATATATATGACATAAACTAATATAGTTTTTGTTAGGTATACATTTTGATTTTTCAAACATTGATTTTGTCAAACTAAGTTAACTTTTTTGCTTTGCATATCAATACACACATTTGCTGTTTTTTGGAGCTACCTATTTAATATAAACTAGACTTAGGGATAGTTTATAAACATTGACACACACTCAGACTATCACTATTTGAAGACTTCAAATCTCAGGCCAACTAAGTCATTTTATAAGTTTTTGGCTAGAATTGTTTTTTGTATACAAAAATATCAGGAATGTTTTTGTCAATTCAGGCTGGCTTTTTTGCTTAAAAGTGTGGCAAATTAAACTTATTATGTAAGTTTTGCTCAACCCAAAGTGTTAGTTTCAGTTATAATATATGTTATAATAAATCAAGTTAAGCTTTGAACTTGAAAATTTATGCTTAAAAATTTTGGAAAAAAACTTGAATTTGAGATTTTTTGAAAAAGCCTGGAGTTTCAAACAATTTTTACATGTAAAGTAATGAACTTTCGATTTGACACAAAAAATTTAGCAAATAAACATTTCTATATTAAAAATTTATTAAAATAGATTAACAGTGTTTTTTAATATTGATTTACTTTATAAAATCTTTTTTTAAACTTTAATTAAACTTTATACTAAAAACAAAAGAAGAAATTGTACTTTTAAAAACTTTTGGTGCATTGCACATTTACTTGTAAAATTTCACCGATTGTTGTGCTTCGTGTTTGAACTAAACCAAGAAATTATACTAAAGTGTCAAAATTAAAAAAACATCTCTTATAAAAATTCTCAGATGAGCAATAGTTTTTCTATTAGTGCTCTCATCTTAACATATTGATTAAAGTTATAATTTAAATTATGCGACTTTATAACCTTAATGCATTTCCTAAATAGGACTTTTTGTTGTCATTGAAGAAATAAACAACAGTTTTTCATTACTGCCAACAAAGTTTCTTTAAAAAAGTTTTCAATTATAAACGGTATCTCATTATTAATAATAAATTTTGCTACTTTATAACTTGCCTTTACAACTTTTTTCTGATAATTCTGTAGTTACTGAAGATAATCATGTGCTTTGTTGTAACTGACTTTGGTGATTTGTTTTTTTATCGTTTCTCGCAATAACTCCTAACTAATGTTTTTTTTTGTTGCTCGTCTTTTACAACTAATATTTTCAAATTCTTATTGCAGATAAAGAATTGCATGCTTAATAAAAAAGAGGTTTTTCTCTTCGCTAATGACTCAACTAAGTTTTATACTTTTGTTAAAAATGTTTAAGAAAGTTAATTGTCCATTCCAGCTGACTTATATTTTTTTGGCATGTAATTTGTTTACTGTTGATAAGTTTCGTTATTTCTTTATGTTGGGAAATTTGTTTTAACTGGGTTGCTACACAAACAGGCTGTTTTAAAAGCTTGAAAACTAAGATGTGGGTGAAACTTTTATTTCAATCACTTTTAATAAATCTTAGAATTCCCAGAATAGTTTTTATGACTGTAGTGAAGTTTACTTATTGTAGTTTTTTCTTGTTTTTTTACACTTTGTGTACTTTTTAATGATAATGATATTTTTACTAGGTACTTAAGCTTGATTAACAGCTATTTATTAGCTTTTTAAACTTTTAATGAACTTAGGTTGGTTTGATACAACTCAGACATTTTTGCTTTTTAAGTGACAACCATGTAAAATACTAGTTACTAATGAGATATTTTATTCAAGTATTCGAGATTTAATTACGTTAAAGAATTTGTTCTAGGTTTCTTTAATACAAACAGGTATTGATTTTATTAAACTAACTAATAACTAATTTTTTTAATGGATGTAAACTATTTAACACGCAAAAACTTTTTTTTGAAGTTAATATTCTTAGAAATATGAAAAAAGAGGTTGATAATATAACAAATATGTAAAAGTAACTAATAAATTGTCTTTCAAGTTTGGTTTTTAAAGAGAGTTAAATTGTATGTAAAAATACAAAAGTATTAAATTTAACTCAGTAAGTTCTTATAAAAGTTAATAGTTTATTAACACTTAAGTATATTAGTCAATGTAAATTTTATTCTAATTTTATTTAATTTAATTTAAATAGTCATTCTATGTATAGCTAATAGTTATTTTGAATGATAAGGTGAATAAAAAAAATTTTCTCTAGTGTGACTAAAACTAAAATCAAAAGATTATTCAAATGTCACTAAAACTAAAACTGCAGCCCGCGAAGACTTTGTAAACTTGAAATTTGGCCCGCGACCACCAACTGCTTGCCGACCCCTGAATTAAAGCGTTGATAAACGATTAAAAATTTTAAAAGTTTCCAGATAATCTAGTATGAAAAAACTTTAAACGCAACAAAATACTACATCAATTATAAAAATAATTTTATATTTTTACCATTATCTTTGAAATGCAGTCATTCTTAGCTTGTTCGACTAAGTTTTAATAAAACTAAGATTCTATGAGATATTTCTAATGATTTTCAGCTAAATGCAAGTCAAAAAACAAAGGTATCACTTTTAGAAGTTATCTTAGTAATTAAAGCGTTGAAAAACGACTAAAATTATAAAAGTTACAACAGAATCTAGTATGAAAACTTTTAACGAAACAAAACACTACATCATTTATTAAAACAATTTTATATTTTTACCATTATCTACGAAATGCAGTCATTCTTTTGCTTGTTTGACTAGGTTTTGATAAAGCTGATACTCTCAGTCAGATTTTCTAATAATATTTATCTAATTGCAACTAGGAAAACAAAGGTATCACCTTTAGAAATTATCTTAATAAATAAACTGTTGATAAACGACCTAACAAGTGTAACAGTTACCCCATAATCAAGTATAAATAAAACTGAAAACACCACAAAACACTACACCATTAATTAAAATAATTTTATATTTCTAGAATTATCTTTGCAATGTATTCATTCTTAGCTGGTTCGACTGGCTTCAATAATGCTGAGATTCTATGAGATATTTTCTAATAATTTTCAGCTAAATGCAAGTCGAAAAACAAAGATATCACTTTTAGAAGTTATTTTAGTAACTAAAGCGTTGATAAACGACCTAAAAATTATAAATTTACCCCATAATCTAGTATGAAAAAACTTTAAACGCAACAAAATACTACACCATTAATTAAAATAATATTATATTTTTACCATTATCTACGAAAAGCAGTCATTCTTAGCTTCTTCGATTAGGTTTTAATAAAGCTGATACTCTCAGACAGATTTTCTAATAATTTTCAGCTAAATGCAACTAGAAAAACAGGGGTATCACTTTTAGAAGTTATCTTAGTAATTAAAGTGTTGAATAACGACCTAACAAGTATAACAATTACCCCATAATCAAGTATAAATAAAACTAAAAACACAACAAAACACTACACCATTAATTAAAATAATTTTATATTTTTAGAATTATCTTTGCAATGCAGTCATTCTTAGCTGGTTCAACTGGGCTTCGTTAAAGCTGAGATTCTATTAGATATTTTTTAATATTTTTCAGCTAAATGCAATTAAAAAACCAAAGGTATCACTTCTAGAAGTTATCTTAATAATTAAAGTGTTAATAAACGACCTAACAATTTTAAAAGTAACCCAATAATCAAGTATGAAAAAAACTGAAAACGCAGCTAAACACTTAAATCCTTCTCAAAATAATATTATATTTTTGCAGTTATCTATGCAATGCAGTGATTTTTTGATGGTTCAACTGGGATTTCATAAGCTGATAATCTCAGAGATATTTTCTAATAATTTTCAGCTAATTGCAACTAGAAAAACAAAGGTATCACTTTTAGAAGTTATCTTAGTAATTAAAGTGTTGATAAACGACATTACAATTATAAAAGTTACCCCATAATCGAGTAAGAAAAAACTGAAAACGCAACAAAACATTACACCATATATTAAAATAATTTATATTTATATCATTATCTTTGTAATGCAGTCATACTTAGCTGGTTGGACTGGGATTTGATAATGCTGATACTCTCATGAATATTTTATTTTAATTTTCAGCTAAATGCAACTAGAAAAACAAAGGTATCACTTTTAGAAGTTATCTTAGTAATTAAAGTGTTGATAAATGACATAACAATTATAAAAGTTACCCAATAATCAAGTAAGCAAAAACTGAAAACGCAACAAAACACGACACAATCTATCAAAATAATTTACTGTTTCTACAATTATTTTTGCATTTCAGTAATTCTTAGCTGGTTCGACTGGGCTTTTATAAAGCTGATACTCTCAGAGATATTTTCTTATAAATGCCAGCTAAACGCAACTAGTATATCAAAGTTATTACTTTTAGAAATTATTTTGGTAAATAAAGCGTTGATAAACGACCTAAAAATTATAAAAGTTACCACATAATCAAGTTTTAAAAAACTGATACCGCAACAAAACACTTAAATCTTTCTTAAAATAATTTTATACTTCAGCAATTATCTTTGCAATGTATTGATTTTTAGATGGTTCGACTGGGCTTCGATAAAACTGAATATCTATGGGATATTTTTTGATAATTTTCAGCTAAATAAAGCTAGAAAATCAAAGTTATCACTTTTAGAAATTATTTTGGTAAATAAAGTAATGATCGACCTAAAATGTATAAAAGTTACCCCATAATCAAGTATGAAAGAACAGAAAACGCAACAAAACACTATACCATTTATTAAAATAATTATATAGTTTTGCCACTATCTTTGCATTGCAGTCATTCCTAGCTGGATCGATTAGGTTTTAAAAAACCTCATACTCTCAGACATATTTTCTAATAATTTTCAGCTAAACGCAACTAGAAAAACGAAGACATCACTTTTAAAAGTTATCTAAGTAATTAAAGTGTTGATAAACGACCTAACAACAATAAAAGTTCCCCATATTAAAGTATGAAAAAACTGAAAACACAACAAAACACTACACCAATTATTAAAATATTTTTATATTTCTAGAATTATCTTTGGAATGCAGTCATTCTTAGCTGGTTTACCTGGCTTCAATAAAGCTGAGATTCTATGAGATATTTCTAATAATTTTCAGCTAAATGCTAGTCAAAAAACAAAGGTATCACTTTTAGAAGTTATCTTAGTAATTAAAGCGTTGATAAACGATTAAAAATTTTAAAAGTTTCCAGATAATCTAGTATGAAATACTTTAAACGCAACAAAACACTACATCAATTATAAAAATAATTTTATATTTTTATCATTATCTTTGAAATGCAGTCATTCTTAGCTTGTTCGACTAGGTTTTGATAAAGCTGATACTCTCATAGATATTTTATAATAATTGTCAGCTAAATGCAACTAGATAAACAAAGGAATCACTTTTAGAAATTATCGTAGTAATTAAAGTGTTGACAATCGACTTAACAATTATGAAGGTTACCCATAATCAAACTGATAACGCAACAAAACACTACACCATTTATTGAAATAGTTTTATATTTCAAAATTATCTTTGCAATGAAGTCATTCTTAGATGGTTCGACTGGCCTTTGATAAAGCTGATACTCTTAGAGATATTTTCAATAATTTACACCGAAATAAGAGTAGAAAAACAAATGTATCACTTTTAGAAGTTGTCTCAGTAATTAAAGCCTTGATAAACGATCTAAAATTTATAAAAGTTACAACATAATCAAGTATGAAAAAATTGAAAACGCAACAAAAAACTTAAATCTTTCTTAAAATAATTTTATACTTCTGCAATTATCTTTGCAATGCAGTGATTCTTAGATGGTTCGACTTGGTTTCGATAAAACTGAGATTCTATGGAAAATTTTCTGATAAATTTCAGCTAATTGCAACTAGAAAATCAAATTTATCATTTTTAGAAATTATTTTTGTAAATAAAGCGTTGATAAACGACCTAAAATTTAAAAAAAAAATACCTCATAATCAAGTATGAAAAAACTGAAAACGCAACAAAACACTACATCATTTATTAAAATAATTAAATAGTTTTGCCATTATCTTTGCATTGCAGTCATTCTTAGCTGGTTCGACTGGGTTTTAAAAAACCTCATACTCTCAGACATATTTTCTAATAATTTTCAGCTAAATGCAATTAGAAAAACAAATTAGCACTTTTAAAGTTATCTAAGTAATTAAAGTGTTGATAAACGACCTAACAACTATAAAAGTTACCCCATAATCAAGTATGAAAAAACTAAAAACACAACAAAACACTACACCATTTATTAAAATAATTTTATATTTCTAGAATTATCTTTGGAATGCAGTCATTCTTAGCTGGTTTACCTGGCTTCAATAAAGCTGAGATTCTATGAGATATTTCTAATAATTTTTAGCTAAATGCTAGTCAAAAAACAAAGGTATTACTTTTAGAAGTTATCTTAGTAATTAAAGCAGGGGTCGGCAAACTGCGGCCCGCGGGCCAATTGCGGCCCGCGAAGGGTAAATCTGCGGCCCGCGAGCACGTTATTTTTTTGAATGGAATGCGGCCCGCGAAAGAAAATTTTGTCGCCCGCGAGCATGTAAAAGTGGCCCGCTGAGCAAAGATATATTTCAAGTAAATTTTTTTCCGGTAATTCGATTTAACTTTTTTATTTTAGTTTTAAGTCTCTGTATAACATTTAGAAATAATCAGAAGAAGTTACTACTTTAATTTAAAAATGTGAAAAAGACAGATGATCATTCTAACAGGATATTTTTCTGAGTTTTATAATAACTTCTATTTTACAACAGCAAGTAATTTTCTGAAAAAAAGCGCTTGAATTTAATAAGTTAGTTATATTATACCTATTTATCAAATAAACTAAATGCAAATGTTTTCCATTTTGATCAAAAGTAATGCACAGTAATTAAATAAAGTGTCATTTCTTTATAGCTTAAATATTCTTTCCAATATTTTTTATACCTAAGTTTCTTTTATAATTTTTTTATTTGTAAATGTCATATTTTAGTGTAAAAACATTTAAAATAACATAGTAATAAGAAAACAAGGTTTATTTAAGTTTGTTTTGACACATTTTAATTTTTTAGAAGTTTTCTTTGCACTAATTTATATGCAAACCAACTTAACAAAATGCTCATATTTTAAACCACTTTTTATAAAATACTTTAGTTATATCAAGTTTAGTTTATGCATAATTTTCTAAGTTTGTTTTTTCTACATGTAATATCTAAATTTGTACAGACACAATTAGAACAATATATATGACATAAACTAATATAGTTTTTGTTAGGTATACATTTTGATTTTTCAAACATTGATTTTGTCAAACTAAGTTAACTTTTTTGCTTTGCATATCAATACACACATTTGCTGTTTTTTGGAGCTACCTATTTAATATAAACTAGACTTAGGGTTAGTTTATAAACATTGACACACACTCAGACTATCACTATTTAAAGACTTCAAATCTCAGGCCAAATAAGTCATTTTATAAGTTTTTGGCTAGAATTGTTTTTTGTATACAAAAATATCAGGAATGTTTTTGTCAATTCAGGCTGGCTTTTTTGCTTAAAAGTGTGGCAATTTAAACTTATTATGTAAGTTTTGCTCAACCCAAAGTGTTAGTTTCAGTTATAATATATGTTATAATATATCAAGTTAAGCTTTGAACTTGAAAATTTATGCTTAAAAGTTTTGAAAAAAAACTTGAATTTGAGAATTTTTGAAAAAGCCTGGAGTTTCAAACAATTTTTACATGTAAAGTAGTGAACTTTCGATTTGACACAAAAAATTTAGCAAATAAACATTTCTATATTAAAAATTTATTAAAATAGATTAACAGTGTTTTTTAATATTGATTTACTTTATAAGATCTTTTTTTAAACTTTAATTAAACTTTATACTAAAAATAAAAGAAGAAATTGTACTTCTAAAAACTTTTGGTGCATTGCACATTTACTTGTAAAATTTCACCGATTGTTGTGCTCCGTGTTTGAACTAAACCAAGAAATTATACTAAAGTGTCAACATTAAAAAAACATCTCTAATAAAAATTCTCAGATGAGCAATAGTTTTTCTATTAGTGCTCTCATCTTAACATATTGATTAAAGTCATAATTTGAATTATGCGACTTTATAACCTTAATACATTTCCTAAATAGGACTTTTTGTTGTCATTGAAGAAATAAACAACAGTTTTTCATTACTGCCAACAAAGTTTCTTTAAAAAAGTTTTCAATTATAAACGGTATCTCATTATTAATAATAAATTTTGCTACTTTAAAACTTGCCTTTACAACTTTTTTTCTGATAATTCTGTAGTTACTGAAGATAATCATGTGCTTTGTTGTAACTGACTTTGGTGATTTGTTTTTTTATCGTTTCTCGCAATAACTCCTAACTCAGGGGTCGGCAAACTGCGGCCCGCGGGCCAATTGCGGCCCGCGAAGGGTAAATCTGCGGCCCGCGAGCACGTTATTTTTTTGAATGGAATTCGGCCCGCGAAAGAAAATTTTGTCGCCCGCGAGCATGTAAAAGTGGCCCGCTGAGCAAAAATATATTTCAAGTAAATTTTTTTCCGGTAATTCGATTTAACTTTTTTAGTTTAGTTTTAAGTCTCTGTATAACATTTAGAAATAATCAGAAGAAGTTACTACTTAAATTTAAAAATGTGAAAAAGACAGATTAGCATTCTAACAGGATATTTTTCTGAGTTTTATAATAACTTCTATTTTACAACAGCAATTAAATTTCTGAAAAAGAGCGCTTGAATTTAATAAGTTAGTTATATTATACCTATTTATCAAATAAGCTAAATGCAAATGTTTTCCATTTTGATCAAAAGTAATGCACAGTAATTAAATAAAGTGTCATTTCTTTATAGCTTAAATATTCTTTCCAATATTTTTTATACCTAAGTTTCTTTTATATTTTTTTTATTTGTAAATGTTATATTTTAGTGTAAAAACATTTAAAATAACATAGTAATAAGAAAACAAGGTTTATTTAAGTTTGTTTTGACACATTTTAATTTTTTAGAAGTTTTCTTTGCACTAATTTATATGCAAACCAACTTAACAAAATGCTCATATTTTAAACCACTTTTTATAAAATACTTTAGTTATATCAAGTTTAGTTTATGCATAATTTTCTAAGTTTGTTTTTTCTACATGTAATATCTAAATTTGTACAGACACAATTAGAACAATATATATGACATAAACTAATATAGTTTTTGTTAGGTATACATTTTGATTTTTCAAACATTGGGTTTGTCAAACTAAGTTAACTTTTTTGCTTTGCATATCAATACACACATTTGCTGTTTTTTGGAGCTACCTATTTAATATAAACTAGACTTAGGGATAGTTTATAAACATTGACACACACTCAGACTATCACTATTTGAAGACTTCAAATCTCAGGCCAACTAAGTCATTTTATAAGTTTTTGGCTAGAATTGTTTTTTGTATACAAAAATATCAGGAATGTTTTTGTCAATTCAGGCTGGCTTTTTTGCTTAAAAGTGTGGCAATTTAAACTTATTATGTAAGTTTTGCTCAACCCAAAGTGTTAGTTTCAGTTATAATATATGTTATAATATATCAAGTTAAGCTTTGAACTTGAAAATTTATGCTTAAAAGTTTTGGAAAAAAACTTGAATTTGAGAATTTTTGAAAAAGCCTGGAGTTTCAAACAATTTTTACATGTAAAGTAGTGAACTTTTGATTTGACACAAAAAATTTAGCAAATAAACACTTCTATATTAAAAATTTATTAAAATAGATTAACAGTGTTTTTTAATATTGATTTACTTTTTAAGATCTTTTTTTAAACTTTAATTAAACTTTATACTAAAAATAAAAGAAGAAATTGTACTTCTAAAAACTTTTGGTGCATTGCACATTTACTTGTAAAATTTCACCGAATGTTGTGCTTCGTGTTTGAACTAAACCAAGAAATTATACTAAAGTGTCAACATTAAAAAAACATCTCTAATAAAAATTCTCAGATGAGCAATAGTTTTTCTATTAGTGCTCTCATCTTAACATATTGATTAAAGTCATAATTTGAATTATGCGACTTTATAACCTTAATACATTTCCTAAATAGGACTTTTTGTTGTCATTGAAGAAATAAACAACAGTTTTTCATTACTGCCAACAAAGTTTCTTTAAACAAGTTTTCAATTATAAACGGTATCTCATTATTAATAATAAATTTTGCTACTTTAAAACTTGCCTTTACAACTTTTTTTCTGATAATTCTGTAGTTACTGAAGATAATCATGTGCTTTGTTGTAACTGACTTTGGTGATTTGTTTTTTTATCGTTTCTCGCAATAACTCCTAACTAATGTTTTTTTTTGTTGCTCGTCTTTTACAACTAATATTTTCAAATTCTTATTGCAGATAAAGAATTGCTGTAATGCTTAATAAAAAAGAGGTTTTTCTCTTCGCTAATGACTCAACTAAGTTTTATACTTTTGTTAAAAATGTTTAAGAAAGTTAATTGTCCATTCCAGCTGACTTATATTTTTTTGGCATGTAGTTTGTTTACTGTTAATAAGTTTCGTTATTTCATTATGTTGGGAAATTTGTTTTAACTGAGTTGCTACACAAACAGGCTGTTTTAAAAGCTTGAAAACTAAGATGTGGGTGAAACTTTTATTTCAATCACTTTTAATAAATCTTAGAATTCCCAGAATAGTTTTTATGACTGTAGTGTAGTTTACTTATTGTAATTTTTTCTTGTTTTTTTACACTTTGTGTACTTTTTAATGATAATGATATTTTTACTAGGTACTTAAGCTTGATTAACAGCTATTTATTAGCTTTTCAAACTTTTAATGAACTTAGGTTGGTTTGATACAACTCAGACATTTTTGCTTTTTAAGTGACAACCATGTAAAATACTAGTTACTAATGAGATGTTTTATTTAAGTATTCGAGATTTAATTATGTTAAAGAATTTGTTCTAGGTTTCTATAATACAAACAGGTATTGATTTTATTAAATTAACTAATAACTAATTTTTTTAATGAATGTAAACTATTTAACACGCAAAAACTTTTTTTTGAAGTTAATATTCTTAGAAATATGAAAAAAGAGGTTGATATTATAACAAATATGTAAAAGTAACTAATAAATTGTCTTTCAAGTTTGGTTTTTAAAGAGAGTTAAATTGTATGTAAAAATACAAAAGTATTAAATTTAACTTAGTAAGTGCTTATAAAAGTTAATAGTTTATTAACACTTAAGTATATTAGTCAATGTAAATTTTATTCTAATTTTATTTAATTTAATTTAAATAGTCATTCTATGTATAGCTAATAGTTATTTTGAATGATAAGGTGAATAAAAAAAAATTTTCTCTAGTGTGACTAAAACTAAAATCAAAAGATTATTCAAATGTCACTAAAACTAAAACTGCAGCCCGCGAAGACTTTGTAAACTTGAAATTTGGCCCGCGACCACCAACTGCTTGCCGACCCCTGAATTAAAGCGTTGATAAACGATTAAAAATTTTAAAAGTTTCCAGATAATCTAGTATGAAAAAACTTTAAACGCAACAAAATACTACATCAATTATAAAAATAATTTTATATTTTTACCATTATCTTTGAAATGCAGTCATTCTTAGCATGTTCGACTAAGTTTTAATAAAACTAAGATTCTATGAGATATTTCTAATGATTTTCAGCTAAATGCAAGTCAAAAAACAAAGGTATCACTTTTAGAAGTTATCTCAGTAATTAAAGCGTTGAAAAACGACTAAGATTATAAAAGTTACAACATAATCTAGTATGAAAACTTTTAACGAAACAAAACACTACATCATTTATTAAAATAATTTTATATTTTTACCATTATCTACGAAATGCAGTCATTCTTTTGCTTGTTTGAATAGGTTTTGATAAAGCTGATACTCTCAGTCAGATTTTCTAATAATATTTATCTAATTGCAACTAGGAAAACAAAGGTATCACCTTTAGAAATTATCTTAATAATTAAACTGTTGATAAACGACCTAACAAGTATAACAGTTACCCCATAATCAAGTATAAATAAAACTAAAAACACAACAAAACACTACACCATTAATTAAAATAATTTTATATTTCAAGAATTATCTTTGCAATGTATTCATTCTTAGCTGGTTCGACTGGCTTCAATAATGCTGAGATTCTATGAGATATTTTCTAATAATTTTCAGCTAAATGCAAGTCGAAAAACAAAGATATCACTTTTAGAAGTTATTTTAGTAACTAAAGCGTTGATAAACGACCTAACAAGTATAACAATTACCCCATAATCAAGTATAAATAATACTGAAAACGCAACAAAACACTACACCATTAATTAAAATAATTTTATATTTCTAGAATTATCTTTGCAATGCAGTCATTCTTAGCTGGTTCAACTGGGCTTCGTTAAAGCTGAGATTTTATTAGATATTTTTTAATATTTTTCAGCTAAATGCAATTAAAAAACCAAAGGTATCACTTCTAGAAGTTATCTTAATAATTAAAGTGTTAATAAACGACCTAACAATTTTAAAAGTAACCCAATAATCAAGTATGAAAAAAACTGAAAACGCAGCAAAACACTTAAATCCTTCTCAAAATAATATTATATTTTTGCAGTTATCTACGCAATGCAGTGATTTTTTGATGGTTCAACTTGGATTTCATAAGCTGATAATCTCAGAGATATTTTCTAATAATTTTCAGCTAATTGCAACTAGAAAAACAAAGGTATCACTTTTAGAAGTTATCTTAGTAATTAAAGTGTTGATAAACGACATTACAATTATAAAAGTTACCCCATAATCGAGTAAGAAAAAACTGAAAACGCAACAAAACATTACACCATGTACTAAAATAATTTATATTTATATCATTATCTTTGCAATGCAGTCATACTTAGCTGGTTGGACTGGGATTTGATAAAGCTGATACTCTCATGAATATTTTATTATAATTTTCAGCTAAATGCAACTAGAAAAACAAAGGTATCTATTTTAGAAGTTATCTTAGTAATTAAAGTGTTGATAAATGACATAACAATTATAAAAGTTACCAAATAATCAAGTCAGCAAAAACTGAAAACGCAACAAAACACGACACCATCTATCAAAATAATTTACTGTTTCTACAATTATTTTTGCATTTCAGTAATTCTTAGCTGGTTCGACTGGGCTTTTATTAAGCTGATACTCTCAGAGATATTTTCTAATAAATGCCAGCTAAGCGCAACTAGTATATCAAAGTTATTACTTTTAGAAATTATTTTGGTAAATAAAGCGTTGATAAACGACCTAAAAATTATAAAAGTTACCACATAATCAAGTTTTAAAAAACTGATACCGTAACAAAACACTTAAATCTTTCTTAAAATAATTTTATACTTCAGCAATTATCTTTGCAATGTATTGATTTTTAGATGGTTCGACTGGGCTTCGATAAAACTGAGTATCTATGGGATATTTTCTGATAATTTTCAGCTAAATACAGCTAGAAAATCAAAGTTATCACTTTTAGAAATTATTTTGGTAAATAAAGTAATGATCGACCTAAAATGTATAAAAGTTACCCCATAATCAAATATGAAAAAACAGAAAACGCAAGAAAACACTATACCATTTATTAAAATAATTATATAGTTTTGCCACTATCTTTGCATTGCAGTCATTCCTAGCTGGATCGATTGGGTTTTAAAAAACCTCATACTCTCAGACATATTTTCTAATAATTTTCAGCTAAACGCAACTAGAAAAACGAAGGTGTAACTTTTATAAGTTATCTAAATAATTAAAGTGTTGATAAACGACCTAACAACAATAAAAGTTCCCCATAATAAAGTATGAAAAAACTAAAAACACAACAAAACACTACACCAATTATAAAAATAATTTTATATTTCTAGAATTATCTTTGGAATGCAGTCATTCTTAGCTGGTTTACCTGGCTTCAATAAAGCTGAGATTCTATGAGATAATTTCTAATAATTGTCAGCTTAATGCAAGTCGAAAAACAAAGGTATCACTTTTAGAAGTTATCTTAGTAATTAAAGCGTTGATAAACGACCTAAAAATTATAAAAGTTACTACGTAATTTAGTATGAAAAAACTGAAAACGCAACAAAACACTACAACTTTAAATTAAATAATTTTATATTTATACCATTAATTTTGAAATGCCGTCATTCTCAGCTTGTTCGAATGGGTTTTGATAAAGCTGATACTATCAGACAGACTTTCTACTAATTTTCAGCCAAATGCAACTAGAAAAACAAAGGTTTCACTTTTACAAGTTATCTTAGTAATTAAAGTGTTGATAAACGACCTAACAATTAAAAAATTTACACAATAATTAATAAGAAAAAAACTGAAAACGCAACAAAACACTACACCATTAATTAAAACAATTTTATATATTTAGAATAATCTTTGCAATGCAGTTATTTATAGCTGGTACGACTGGCTTAAATAAAGCTGAGATTCTATGAGATAATTTCTAATAATTGTCAGCTAAATGCAAGTCGAAAAACAAAAGTATCACTTTTAGAAGTTATCTTAGTAATTAAAGCGTTGATAAACGTCTTTATATTATAAAAGTTACTACATAATTTAGTATGAAAAAACTGAAAACGCAACAAAACACTACATTATTTTTTAAAATAATTTTATATTTTTACCATTAATTTTAAAATGCAGTCATTCCTAGCTTGTTCGACTGGGTTTTGATAAAGCTGATACTCTCAGACAGATTTTCTAATAATATTCTGCTAAATGCAACTAGAAAAATAAAGTTATCAATTTTAGAAGTTATCTTAGTATTTAAAGCATTGATAAACGACCTTAAATTTATAAAAGTTACAATATAATCATGTATGAAAAAAACTGAAAACGCAACAAAACACTTAAATCTTTCTTAAAATAATTTTATATTTCTGCAATTATATTTGCAATGCAGTGACTCTTAGATAGTTCGAATGGCCTTTGATAAAACTGAGATTCTATGGGATAGTTTCTAATAATTGTCAGCTAAATGCAACTAGAAAAACAAAGGTATCACTTCTAGAAGTTATCTTAGTAAATAAAGTGTTGATAAACGTCCTAACAATTATAAAAGTAACCCCATAATCAAGTATGAAAAAACTGAAAACGCAACAAAACACTACACCATCTATTAAAATAATTTCATATTTCAAGCATTATTTTTGCAATCTAGTCATTCTTAGATGGTTCGACTGGGCTTTCATAAGCTGATACTCTCAGACAAATTTTCTAACAATTTTCAGCTAAATATTAATAGAAAAAACAAAATTATTACTTTAAGAAGCTCACTAAGTAATTAAAGTGTAGATAAACGACCTTACAATTATAAAAATTAACCCATAATCAAGTATAAAAAAACTGAAAACGCAACAAAACACTAAACCATTTATTAAAATAATTTTATATTTGAACCATTACCTTTGCAATGCAGTCATTGTTATTTGGTTCGACTGGGGTTTGACAAAGCTGAGACTCTATGAGATATTTTCTAAAAATTTTCTGCTAAATGTAAATATTATAAACAAAGTTATCACTTTTATAAGCTATCTTTGTAAATACAGGGTTGAAAAACGACTTAAAAATTATAAAGGTTTGCTCATAATCAAGTATGAAAAAACTGAAAACGCAACAAAACACTACACCACTTATTAAAATATTTTTATATTTATATAATTATCTTTGAAATGCAGTCATTCTTAGCTTGTTCGACTGGACTTCGATAAAGAAGCTGAGATTCTTTGATATATTTTCTAATAATTTTCAGCTAAATGTAAATAGTAAAAACAAAGGTATCACTTTTAGAAGTTGTCTTAGTAATTAAAGTGTTGATAAACGACCTAACAATTATAAAAGTAAGCCCATAATCAAAAATGAAAAAACAGAAAATGCAACGAAACACTACACAATTCATTAAATATTTTTATATTTCAACCATTATCTTCGCAATGCAGTCACTGTTATTTGGTTTGACTGGGGATTGATAAGCTGATACTCTTAGAGATATTTTCTAATAATTTTCAGCTAATTGTTAAGAGAAAAAACAAAATTATTACTTTTAGAAGCTTACTAAGTAATTAAAGTGTTGATAAACATCATTACAATTTGAAAAATTAACCCATTATCTAGTATGAAAAAACTGAAAACGCAACAAAACACTAAACCATTTATTGAAATAATTTTATATTTATACAAATATCTTTCAAATGCAGTCATTCTTAGATTGTTCAACTGAACTTCAATAAAGAAGCTGAGATTCTATGAGATATTTTCTAATAATTATTGGTTAAATGCAAATAAAAAATCAAAGTTATCACTTATAGAAGTTATCTTAGTAATAAAAGCTTTGTTAAACACCTAACAATTATAAAAGTAACACCATAATCAAGTATTCATAAAACTTAAAACGCATTAAAACACTTAAATCTTTCTAAGATTAATACTATATTTTTGCAATTATCTTTGAGATGCAGTGATTTTTAGATGGTTCGACTTGGCTTTTATAAGCTGATACTCCTACAGATATTTTCTAATAATTTTCTGCTAAATGTAAATAGCAAAAACAAAATTATCACTTTTAGAAGCTATCTAAGTACTTAAAGTGTTGTTAAACGACCTTACAATTATAAAAGTTAACCCATTATTAAGTATGAAAAAACTGAAAATGCAACAAAACACTTAACTATCTATTAAAATAGTTTCATATTTCAAGCATTATTTTTGCAATCTAGTCAGTTTTAGCTGGTTCGCCTTGGTTTTGATAAAGCTGATACTCATAGACTGATTTTCTAATAATTTTCAGCTAAATGCAACTAGTAAAACCAAGATATCACTTTTAGAAGATATCTTAGTAATTAAAGCGTTGGTAAACGACCTAACAACTATAAAAGTAACCACATAATCAAGTATGAAAAAACTGATAACGTAACAAAACACTACGCCATTTATATAAATAATTTTTATTTCTACAATTATCTTTGCAATGTAAACATTATTAGATGATTCGACTGGGCTTTGATAAACCTGATACTCTCAGAGTTATTTTCTAAAAAATTTCAGCTAAATGCGACTAGTAAAACCAAGGTATCACTTCAAGAAGATATCTTAGTAATTAAAGTGTTGGTAAACGACCTAACAATTATAAAAGTTACAAAATAATCAAGTATGAAAAAAACTGATAACAAAACAAAACACTTAAACTTGCATTCAGGAGATATGAGTAAAAACGTAAATGCATCTCAAGAAAATTGTAAGTACTTTGAACTGTTAATTTGATATCATAAACTTCATTTAAATAGTTTATAAGTTTCAATTGTCAATTGGTACGAAATTTATACTCTCGCCGATTACCCGTGTTTGGTTGCACATACCTTATAAATAACCTTAAATTTTTCTTATTCAGTTTTCTATAGATATCTTCGGATCAACTGAGAATAGTTAAGCTCATAGTTAAGATATGAGCAAACAAAAGTAATTTCAAAAAAATTGAATATTAGATATTAAGAGTTTTGTTCTGGACTCACAATTGCGGGTCCGGACGGACCCGGATACGGACTTTTTTTTCAAATTAGGATTCGGCCGGATCCAGATATTAGCCAAATATGGCAATATTCGGCCGGATCCTACAATTAAGACGTTGTTAAGTTCTCGGTGATCAAAAATTTATTTTACTGTTATCAGTTCTGCTTGTTTGTTTCCCGCCTTAGTGTCCTACAATAAAGACGCTGTTAAGTTCAGAGTGATCAAAAATTTCTTTTTCTGTTCTCAGTTCTAATGTTTTGTTGCCCGCTTTAATGTTTTACAATGAAATCGCTGTTAAGTTCTCGATGATTAAATAATACTTTTACTTCTATCAGTTCTGCAGGTTTGTAGCCCGCATTGCTATCCTACAATTAAGTCGTTGTTAAGTTCTTGGTGATCAAAAAATTATTTTATTGTTATCAGTTATGCTAGCTCATTACCTGCCTTGGTATCCTACAATTAAGTTGTACTTAAGTTCTTTGTGATCAAAAATTCCTTTCACTGGTAGCAGTTCTGCTGTTTTGTTGCCCGCCTTGGTGTCCTACAATGAAGTTGCTGTTTATTTCTTGGTAATCAAAAATTCCTTCACTGATATCAGTTCTGTTGGTATGTTGCCCGCCTTGGTATCCTACAATGAACTCGCTGTTTAGTTTTTGCTGATCAAAAAGTCCTTTCACTGTTATCAGTTCCGCTAGTTTGTTGCCCGCCTTGGTGTCCTACAATTAAATCGCTTTTAAGTTCTTGGTGATCAAAATTCTTTTACTGTTATCAGTTCTGCTGGTTTGTTGCCCGTCTTGGTATCCTACAATAAAATCGCTGTTAAGTTCTTGGTCATTAAAAATTATTTTACTGTTAGAAGTTCTGCTGGTTTGTTGCCCGTCTTGGTATCCTACAATGAAATCGCTGTTAAGTTATTGATGATCAAAAATTCATTTCACTGAAATCAGTTCTGCTGGTTTGTTGTCGGCCTTGGTGTCCTACAATGAAGTTGATGTTAAGTTCTTGGTGATCAAAAATTCCTTTCACTGATATCAGTTCTGCAGGTTTGTAGTCGACCTTGGTATCCCACAATGAAATCGCTGTTCAGTTCATGGTGATCAAAAATTTCTTTTACTGTTGTCAGTTTTGCTGGTCTGTTGCCCACTTTGGTATCCTACATTGAAGTCGTTGTTAAGTTCTTGATGATCAAAAATTCCTTTCACTGTTATCTGTTCTGCTGGTTTTTTGCCCACCTTGGTGTCCTACAATAAAGTAGTTTTTAAGTTCTTGGTGATCTAAAATTCCTTTCATTGTTTTCAGTTCTCCTGGTTTATTGCCCGCCTTGGTAACCTACAATGAAGACGCTGTTAAGGACTTAGTGGTCTTAATTTTCTATCATTGTATCAGTTCTCCTGGTTTGTTTCCCGCCTTGGTATCCTACAATTAAGTAGTTGTTAAGTTGTTGGTGATCAAAAATTCATTTCTTTTTTATAAGTTCTGCTGGTTTGTTTTCCGCCTAGGTATACTACAATGAAGTCGCTGTTTTCTTTTTGATCGAAAATTCATTTCACTGTTATGAGTTCTGCTGGTTTGTAGCTTGCCTTGGCATCCAACGAAGACACTGTTAAGTTCTTGATGATTAAAAATTCATTTCACTCTAATCAGTTCTGCTGGTTTGTTTCCCGCCTTGGTATCCTGCAAAAAATCGCTGTTAAGTTCTCGGTGATAAAAAATTTCTTTTACTGTTTTCAGTTCTAATGTTTTGTTGCCCGCTTTAATGTTCTACATCTAAATTGCTGTTAAATCTTATTGATCAAAAATTCATTTTACTGTTATCAGCTCTGCTGGTTTGTTGTCTGCTTTGGTATCCTACAATGAAGACACTGTTAAGTTCTCGGTGATAAAAAATTTCTTTTACTGTTATCAGTTCTGCTTGTTTGTTTCCCGCCTTGGTTTTCTACAATGAAGTCGTTGTTAAGTTCTTGGTGATAAAAAAATTTCTTTTATTGTTATCAGTTTTGTTAGCTCATTACCCGCCTTGGTGTTCTACATTGAATTCGTTATTAAATTCTTGGTGATTAAAAATTCCTCCACTGATATTAGTTCCGCTGGTTTGTTGCCCACCTTGGTATTCGACAATGAAGACACAGTTAAGTTCTTCGTGATCAAAAATTTCTTTCACTGTTATCAGTTCTGCTGGTTTGTTGCCCGTATGGTATCTTAAAATGAAGTCGCTGTTATGTTCTTGGTGTTCAAAAATTCCATTCACTGTTATCAGTTCTAATGTTTTGTTGCCCGTTTTAATGTTCTACAATGAAATCGCTGTTAAGTTCTCGGTCATTAAAAATTCCTTTCACTGTTATTAGTTCTGCTGGTTTATTGTCCGCTTTGGTGTAAAGACGCTGTTAAGTTCTTGGTGATAAAAAATTCATTTCACTGTTACAGTTCTGCTGTTTCGTTACCCGCCAAGGTGTTTTACAATGAAGTTGCTGCTTATTTTTTGGTGATCAAAATTTCTTTTACTGTTATCAGTGCTTCTAGTTTGTTGCTTGCCTTTGTGTCCTACAATTAAGTCGCTGTTAAGTTCTTGGTGATCAAAAAGTCATTTCACTGTTATCAGTTCTGCTAGTTTGTAGCCCGCTTTAATGTCCTACAATGAAGTCGCTGTTAAGTTCTTGTTAATTGAAAGTTTATTTTATTTTTATCAGTTCTGCTGGTTTGTTGCCCGTCTTGGTGTCCTACAATGATGTCATTGTAATGTTTTAAGTGATCAAAAATTCCTTTAACTGATATCAGTTCTGCTAGTTTGTTGTCAACCTTGGTATCCCAAAATGAAATCGCTGTTAACTTCTTGATAACCAAAACTGCTAGTTTAATGCCCACCTTGGTATCCTACAATGAAACCGCTGTTAAGTTCTTAGTGATGAAATATTCCTTTCACTGATATCAGTTCTGCTTGTTTTTTGTCCACCTTGGTATCCCACAATGAAAGCGCTGTTAAGTTCTTGCTGATTAAAAATTCTTCTTACTGTTATCAGTTCTGCTGGTTTGTTACCCGCCTTGGTATCCCACAATGAATTAATTGTTATGTTCTTGGTGATCAAAAACTTCTTTCGCTGTTATCAGTTCTGCCGGTTTGTTTTCCGTCTTGGTGTCCTACAATGCAGTTGCTGTTAAGTTCTTGGTGATAAAAATTTCTTTTACTTTTATCAGTTCTGCTGGTTTGTTGCCCGCCATGGTGTCCTACAATGAAGTTGCTGTTTAGTTCTTGGTGATCAAAAATTCCTTTCACTGTTATCAGTTTTGCTGGTTTGTTGCCCGCCTTGGTATCCTACAATGAAGTCGTTTACAAGTTTTTGGTAATCAAAAATTTCTTTTACTCTTATCAATTCTGCTTGTTTAGTGCATGCAATGGTGTCTTACAATGAAATTGATGTTAACTTCTTGGTGAATTAAATTTCAATTTACTGTTATCAGTTCTGCTTGTTTGTAGCCCTCTTTAAAGTCCTACAATGAAATCGCTGTTAAGTTCTCGGTGATCAAAGTTTCCTTTCACTGTTATCAGTTCTGCTTGTTTGTTGCCCACCTTGGTATCCCAAAATGAAGACACTATTAAGTTCTTGGCGATCAAAAATTTCTTTCACTGTTATCAGTTCTGCTGTTCTGTTGCCCGCCTTTGTGTCCTACAATGAAATTGCTGTTTAGTTCTTGGTCATCAAAATTTCTTTTACTGTTTCCAGTTCTGCTGGTATTTCGCCCAAATTGGTATCTTACAATGAAGTTGTTGTTAAAATCTTGGTTATCAAAAATTCCTTTCACTGATATCAGTTCTGCTGGTTTGTAGTCCACCTTGGTATTCGACAATGAAATCGCTGTTAAGTTCTTGGTGATCAAAAAATTCTTTTTATTACAATTATAGTTGGTCTTTACCATTAGGTTGTTTTTAAGGACCTAGTGATCTAAAATTCCTTTTATTGTTATCAGTTCTCCTGGTTTGTTGCCCGCCTTGGTATCCTACAATTAAGTCGTTGTTAAGTTGTTAGTGATCAAAAATTCATTTCACTGTTATAAGTTCTGCAGCTTTGTTTCCAGCCTCGGTATCCTACAATGAAGTCGCTGTGTTGTTGTTGATCGAAAAATCTCTTCAATGTTTTGAGTTCTGCTGGTTTGTAGCTTGCCTTGGCATCCAACGAAGACAATGTTAAGTTCTTGATGATATGATTTAAAATTCCTTTCACAGTTATCACTTCTGCTGGTTTATTGTCCGCCTTGGTGTCTTACAATGAAGTTGCTGTTAAGTTCTTAATGATCAAAAATTTCCTTTCACAGTTATCACTTCTGCTGGTTTATTGTCTGCCTTGGTATCCTACAATGAAATCGCTGTTAAGTTCTTGGTGATCAAAAATTTCTTTTACTGTTATCAGTTCTGCTGGTTTGTTTCCCGCCTTGGTATTCTACAATGAAGTTGCTGTTTAGTTATTAGTGTTCAAAGATCTTTCACTGTTATCAGTTCTGCTGGTTAGTTGCCCGCTTTCGTTTCTTATAATGAAGTTGCTGTTAAGTTCTTGGTGATCAAAAATTTCTTTTACTGTTATCAGTTCTGCTGGTTTATTGTCCGCTTTGGTGTCCTACAATGAAGTTGCTGTTAACTTCTTGGTGATCAAAATTTCTTTTACTGATATCAGTTCCGCTGGTTTTTTGCCCGCCTCGGTATTAAACAATGAAGTCATTTTAAAATTTTTGGTGATCAAAATTTCTTTTACTGTTATCAGTTCTGCTGGTATTTTGCCCACCTTGGTATCCCACAACGAAATCGCTGTTTAGTTCTTGGTGATCAAAAATTACTTTTACTGTTATCAGTTCTGCTGGTTTTTTGCTCGCATTGGTAACCTACAATGAAGTTGCTGTTAAGTTCTTGGTGATCAATAAATCGTTTCACTGTTATAGTTATGCTGGTTTATTTCCCGCCTCGGTATTCTACAACGAAGTTGCTGTTTATTTCTTGGTTATCAAAATATCTTTTACTGTTATCAGTTCTGATGGTTTGTTGCCCACCTTAGTTTCTTACAATTAAGTTGTTTTTAAGTTCTCGGTGATCAAAAATTCCCTTAATTGTTATCAGTTCTGCTGGTTTGTGCCCGTCTTGCTATTCTACAATGAAGTCTTTTTAAGTTCTTGGTAATCAAAAAATTCTGTTACTGTTTTCAGTTCTGCTGGTTGGTTGCCTACCTTAGTTTCTTACAATGAGTTTGTTTTTAAGTTCGTGGTGATCAAAAATTCCTTTTACTGTTATCAGTTCTGCTAGTTTGTTGTCGGCTTTAGTATCCAACAATTAAGACGCTGTTAAATTCTTGATGATCAAAAATTCCTTTAACTGCTATAAGTTTTTATGGTTTGTAGCCCGCCTTGATGTCCTACAATGAAATCGCTGTTAAATTCTTGGTGATCAAAAATTCAATTTACTGTTATCTTTTCTGCTGGTTTGTTGCCCGCCTTGGTATCCTACAATGAAGTCGTTGTTAAGTTCTTGATGATTAAAAATTCAATTAACTGTTATCAGCTATGCTGGTTTGTTGTCTGCCTTGGTATCCTAAAATGAAGATGCTGTTAAGTTCTCGGTGATGAAAAATTTCTTTAACTTTTATCAATTTTGTTGGTTTGTTGTCTGCCTTGGTGTCCTACAATGAAGTCGTTGTTAAGTTCTTGGTAATCAAAAAAATTTTTTATTGTTATCAGTTATGCTAGCTCTTAACCTGCCTTGGTATCCTACAATTAAGTTGTACTTAAGTTCTTGGTGATAAAAAATTCCTTTCACTGTTATCTGTTCTGCTGGTTTGTTGCCCACCTTAGTATCCCACAATGAAGACGCTGTTAAGTTCTTAGTGAAGAAAAGTTTCGTTTACTGTTATCAGTTCTGCTGGTTTTTTGCCCGCTTTAGAATCCTACAATGAAGTTGTTGTTAAGTTCTTGTTGATCAAAAATTCCTTTTACTGATATCAGTTTTTGCAGGTTTGTAGTCCACCTTGGTATCCCACAATGAAATCGGTTTAAGTTCATGGTGATCAAAAATTTCTTTTACTGTTATCAGTTCTGCTGGTTTGTTGCCCACTTTGGTATCTCACAATGAAGTCGTTGTTAAGTTCTTGGTGATCAAAATTTCCTTTTACTGTTATCAGTTCTGTTTGTTTGTTACCAACTTTGGTGACCACAAAAAGTTGTTTTCAAGTTCTTGGTGATCAAAAATTCCTTTTACTGATATCAGTTTATGCAAGTTTGTAGTCCACCTTGGTATCCCACAATGAAATCGCTGTTAAGTTCTTGTTGATCAAAAATTCCTTTTACTGATATCAATTGTGCAGGTTTGTGGTCGACCTTGGTATCCAACAATGAAATCGCTGTTAAGTTCTTGGTGATCAAAAATATCTTTTATTGTTATCAGTTCTGCTGGTTTGTTGCCCGCCTTGGTATCCTACAATTAAGTCGTTGTTAGGTTGTTGGTGATTAAAAATTCTCTTCACTGTTATAAGTTCTGCTGGTTTGTAGCTTGCCATGGCATCCAACAAAGACACTGTTAAGTTCTTGATGATTTAAAATTTTTTTCACTCTAATCAGTTCTGCTTGTTTGTTTCCCGCCTAGTAATCCTGCAAAAAATCGCTGTTAAGTACTTGGTGATCAAAAATTTCTTTTACTGTTTTCAGTTCTGATGATTTGTAGCCCGCTTTAGTGTTCTACGATGAAATCGCTGTTGAGTTCTTGGTGATCAAATATTTCTTTTACTGTTATCAGATCTAATTTTTTGTTGCCCGCTTTAATGTTCTACAATGAAATCGCTGTTAAGTTCTTATTGATCAAAAATTCATTTTACTGTTATCAGCTCTGCTGGTTTGTTGTCTGCCTTGGTATACTACAATGAAGACGCTGTTAAGTTCTCGGTGATCAAAAATTTCTTTTACTGTTATCAGTTCTGCTTGTTTGTTTCCCGCCTTGGTTTTCTCCAATAAAAATGCTGTTAAGTTCTCGATGATCAAAAATTCCTTTCACTTCTATTATCTTCTTCTTCTAAAATGGCAATATTCGGCCGGATCCTACAATGAAGACGCTGTTAAGTTCAGAGTGATGAAAAATTCATTTCACTGTTACAGTTCTGCAGGTTTGTTGTTCGCCTTGCTATCCTACAATGAAGTCGTTGTTAAGTTCATAGTGATTAAAAAAATTTCTTTTATTGTTATCAGTTTTGCTAGCTCATTACCCGCCTTGGTATTCTACAATGAAGTCGTTAATAAGTTCTTGGTGATCTAAAATTCATTTTACTTATATTAGTTCTGCTGCTTTGTTTCCAACCTTGGTTTCCCACAATGAAATCGCTGTTAAGTTCTCGGTAATCAAAAATTCCTTTCACTGTTATCAGTTATGCTGGTTTATTGTTCGCATTGGTGTCCTACAATAAAGACGCTGTTAAGTTCTTGGGGACCTAAAATTCGTTTCACTGTTACAGTTCTGCTGTTTTAGTGCCCGCCTTGGTGTTCTACAATGAAGTTGCTGTTTATTTCTTGGTGTTCAAAATATCTTTTACTGTTATCAGTTCTGCTTGTTTGTTGCCCGCTTTGGTGTCTTACGATGAAGTTGCTGTTTATTTCTCGGTGATCAAAAATTCCTTCATTGATATCAGTTCTGCTGGTTTGTTCCCCGCCTTGGTATCCTACAATGAAATCGCTGTTAAGTTTGTGCTGATCAAAAATTCGTTTCACTGTTACAGTTCTGCTGTTTTAGTGCCCGCCTTGGTGTTCTACAATGAAGTTGCTGTTTATTTCTTGGTGTTCAAAATATCTTTTACTGTTATCAGTTCTGCTTGTTTGTTGCCCGCTTTGGTGTCTTACGATGAAGTTGCTGTTTATTTCTCGGTGATCAAAAATTCCTTCATTGATATCAGTTCTGCTGGTTTGTTCCCCGCCTTGGTATCCTACAATGAAATCGCTGTTAAGTTTGTGCTGATCAAAAATTTATTTCACTGTTATCAGTTCTGCTAGTTTTTTGCCCGCCTTGGTATCCTACGATGAAATCGCTGTTAAGTTCTTGGTAATCAAAAAATTCAATCAACTGAAATCGTTTCTGCTGGTTTGTTGTCCGCCTAGGTGTCCTACAATAAAGTCGTTGTTAAGTTCTTGGTCATTAAAAATTCATTTTACTGATATCAGTTCTGCTGGTTTGTTGCCCACCTTAGTATTCCACAATAAAATCGTTGTTAAGTTCTTGATGATCGAAAAATTCTTTTACTGTTATTAGTTCTGCTCGTTTGTTGCCCACCTTGGTATCCCACATTGAAGACGCTGTTAAGTTCTTGATGATTTAAAATTCCTTTCACTGTTATCAGTTCTGCTGTTTTGTTGCCCGCCTTGGTGACCTACAATAAAGTTGTTTTTAAGTTCTTAGTGATCAAAAATTTCTGTTAGTGTTATCAATTCTGCTGGTTGGTTGCCCACCTTAGTATCTTACAATTAGGTTGTTATTAAGGACCAAGTGATCTAAAATTCCTTTCATTGTTATCAGTTCTGCTGGTTTATCCCCCCCCCCCCCTTTGGTATCCTACAATGAAGTCGCTGTTAAGGAGTCAGTAATCTTAAATTTCTATCATTGTTATCAGTTCTCTTGGTTTGGTTCCCGCCTCGGTATCCTACAGTAAAGTCGTTATTTTGTTGTTGATCGAAAAATCATTTCACTGTTATCAGTTCTGCTAGTTTGTAGCTTGCTACGGCATCCAACGAAGACACTGTTAAGTTCTTGATTATCAAATTTTTTTTTTCACTCTAATCAGTTCTGCTGGTTTGTTTCCCGCCTTGGTATTCTGCAAAAAATCGCTGTTAAGTACTTGGTGATCAAAAATTTCTTTTACTGTCTTCAGTTCTAATTTTTTGTTGCCCGCTTTAGAGTTCTACAATGAAATCGCTGTTAAGTTCTTATTGATAAAAAATTTATTTTACTGTTATCAGCTCTGCTGGTTTGTTGTCTGCCTTGGTATCCTACAATGAAGACGCTGTTAAGTTCTTGGTGATCAATAAATCCTTTCACTGTTACAGTTCTGGTGGTTTGTTTCCCGCCTCGGTATTCTACAATGAAGTCGCTGTTTAGTTCTTTGTGTTCAAAATATCTTTCACTGTTATCAGTTCTGCTGGTTTGTTGCCCACCTCGTTATTCTACAATGAAGTCGTCTTTAAGTTTTTTGTGTTCAAAATATCTTTACTGTTACTAGTTCTGCTGGTTTTTTGCCCGCATTGGTATCTAACAATGAAGACGCAATTAAGTTCTTCGTGATCAAAATTTCTTTATTGTTATCAGTTCTGCTAGTTTGTTCCCCGCCATGGTGTCCTACAATGAAGTTGCTGTTAAGTTCTTGGTGATCAAAAATTTCTTTTACTGTTATCAGTTCTGCTGGTTTATTGTCCGCTTTGGTGTCCTACAATGAAATCGCTGTTAAGTTCTTAGTGATCAATAAATCCTTTCACTGTTACAGTTCTGCTGGTTAGTTTTCCGCCTTGGTATTCTACAATAAAGTTGCTGTTTAGTTCTTGGTGTTCAAAATATCTTTCACTGTTATCAGTTCTGCTGGTTTGTTGCCCACCTTGGTGTCCTACAATGAAATCGCTGTAAAGTTCTTGGTGTTCAAAATATCTTTTAATGTAATCATTTCTGCTGGTTTTTTGCCTGCATTGGTATCCTACAATGAAGTCCTTTTTAAGTTTTTGGTGATCAAAAATTTCTTTTACTGTTATCAGTTCTGCTGTTTTGTTGCCAACCTTGGTATCCCACAACGAAATCGCTGTTTAGTTGTTGGTGATCAAAAATTACTTTTACTAATATCAGTTCTGCTGGTGATTTGCCCGCATTGGTAACCTACAATGAAATCGCTGTTAAGTTCTTGGTGATCAATAAATCTTTTCACTGTTACAGTTATGCTGGTTCATTTCGCGCCTCGGTATTCTACAATGAAACAGCTGTTTAGTTCTTGGTTATTAAAAGTTCAATGAACTGATATCAGTTCTGCTGGTTTGTTGCCCATCTTAGTATCCCACAATGAAGTTATTGTTTAGTTCTTGGTGATCAAAAATTTTTTTCACTGATATCATTTCTGCAGGTTTATAGTCCACCTTGGTATCCCACAATGAAATCGCTGTTAAGTTGTTGGTGATCAAAAATTTCTTTTACTTTTGTCAGTTCTGCTGGTTTGTTGCCCACTTTAAAATCCCACAATGAAGTTGCTGTTAAGTTCTCGGTGATCAATAAATCCTTTCACTGTTACAGTTATGCTGGTTCATTTCCCGCCTCGGTATTCTACAATGAAGTTGCTGTTTAGTTCTTGGTGATCAAAAATTTTTTTCACTGATATCAGTTCTGCAGGTTTATAGTCCACCTTGGTATCCCACAATGAAATCGCTGTTAAGTTCTTGGTGATCAAAAATTCCTTTCACTGTTATCTGTTCTGCTGGTTTGTTGCCCACCTTAATGTCCTACAATAAAGTTTTTTTTTAAGTTGTTGGTGATCAAAAATTTCTCTTAATGTTATCAGTTCTCCTGGTTGGTTGCCCACCTTAGTATTTTACAATAAGGTTGTTTTTAAGGACCTAGTGATCTGAAATTCCTTACATTGTTTTTAGTTCTCCTGGTTTATTGCCCGTCTTGGTATCCTACAATGAAGACGCAGTTAAGGACTTAGTGATCTTAAACTCCTATTATTGTTATCAGTTCTGCTGGTTTGTTGCCCGCCTTGGTATCCTACAATTAAGTCGTTGTTAGGTTGTTAGTGATCAAAAATTCTCTTCACTGTTTCGAGTTCTGATGGTTTATAGCTTGCCTTGGCATCCAACGAAGACACTGTTAAGTTCTTGATGATTAAAAATTCTTTTTACTCTAATCAGTTCTGCTTGTTTGTTTTCCGCCTTGGTATCCTGCAAAAAATCGCTGTTAAGCACTTGGTGATCAAAAATTTCTTTTACTGTTTTCAGTTCAAATGTTTTGGTGCCCGCTTTAATGTTCTACAATGATATCGCTGTTAAGTTCAATGTGATCAAAAATTTCTTTTACTGTTATCAGTTCTGCTGGTTTGTTACCCACTTTGGTATCTCACTATGAAGTCGTTGTTAAGTTCTTGGTGATCGAAATTTCCTTTTACTGTTATCAGTTCTGTTTGTTTGTTACCAACTTTGGTGACCACAAAAAGTTGTTTTCAAGTTCGTGGTGATCAAAAATTCCTTTTACTGATATCAGTTTATGCAGGTTTGTAGTCCACCTTGGTATCCCACAATGAAATCGCTGTTAAGTTCTTGTTGATCAAAAATTCCTTTTACTGATATCAATTGTGCAGGTTTGTAGTAGACCTTGGTATCCCACAATGAAATCGCTGTTAAGTTCTTGGTGATCAAAAATTTCTTTCACTGTTATCAGTTCTGCTGGTTTGTTGCCCACCTTGGTGTCCTACAATAAAGTTGTTTTTAAGTTCTTGGTGATCTAAAATTTCTTTCATTGTTATCAGTTCTGCTGGTTTATTCCCCCCTTGGTATCCTACAATGAAGTCGTTGTTAAGGACTCAGAGATCTTAAATTCCTATTATTGTTATCAGTTCACTTGGTTTTTGCCCGCCTTGGTATCCTACAATAAAGTCGCTATTTTGTTGTTGATCAAAAATTCGTTTCACTGTTATCAGTTCTGCTGGTTTGTAGCTTGCCTTGGCATCCAACGAAAACACTGTTAAGTTCTTGATGATCAAAAATCATTCACTCTCATTAGTTCTGCTGGTTTGTTTCCCGCCTTGGTATCCTGCAAAAAATCGCTGTTAAGTACTTGGTGATCAAAAATTTCTTTTACTGTTTTCAGTTCTGATGATTTATAGCCCGCTTTAGTGTTCTACGATGAAATCGCTGTTGAGTTCTTGGTGATCAAATATTTCTTTTACTATTATCAGATCTAATTTTTTGTTGCCCGCTTTAATGTTCTACAATGAAATCGCTGTTAAGTTCTTATTGATCAAAAATTCATTTTACTGTTATCAGCTCTGCTGGTTTGTTGGTTGCCTTGGTATACTACAATGAAGACGCTGTTAAGTTCTCGGTGATCAAAAATTTCTTTTACTGTTATCAGTTCTGCTTGTTTGTTTCCCGCCTTGGTTTTCTCCAATAAAAACGCTGTTAAGTTCTCGATGATCAAAAATTCCTTTCACTTCTATCAGTTCTGCAGGTTTGTAGTTCGCCTTGCTATTCTACAATGAAGTCGTTGTTAAGTTCATAGTGATTAAAAAAATTTCTTTTATTGTTATCAGTTTTGCTAGCTCATTACCCGCCTTGGTATTCTACAATGAAGTCGTTATTAAGTTCTTAGTGATCTAAAATACATTTTACTTATATTAATTCTGCTGCTTTGTTTCAAACCTTGGTTTCCCACAATGAAATCGCTGTTAAGTTCTCGGTAATCAAAAATTCCTTTCACTGTTATCAGTTCTGCTGGTTTATTGTCCGCCTTGGTGTCCTACAATAAAGACGCTGTTAATTTCTTGGGGATCTAAAATTCGTTTCACTGTTACAGTTCTGCTGTTTTAGTGCCCGCCTTGGTGTTCTACAATGAAGTTGCTGTTTGATTCTTGGTGTTCAAAATATCTTTTACTGTTATCAGTTCTGCTGGTTTGTTGCCCGCTTTGGTGTCTTACGATGAAGTTGCAGTTTTTTTCTCGCTGATCAAAAATTTCTTTCACTGTTATCAGTTCTGCTAGTTTTTTGCCCGCCTTAGTGTCCTACAATGAAATCGCTGTTAAGTTCTTGGTAATTAAAAAATTCAATCAACTGAAATCGTTTCTGCTGGTTTGTTGTCCGCCTTGGTGTCCTACAATGAAGTCGCTGTTAAGTTCTTGGTGATCAAAAATTCCTTTCACTGTCATCAGTCCTGCTAGTTTGTAGCCCGCTGTGGTGTCCTACAATGAAGTCGTTGTTAAGTTCTTGGTCATTAAAAATTCATTTTACTGATATCAGTTCTGCTGGTTTGTTGCCCACCTTAGTATTCCACAATAAAATCGTTGTTAAGTTCTTGATGATCGAAAATTTCTTTTACTGTTATTAGTTCTGCTCGTTTGTTTCCCACCTTGGTATCCCACATTGAAGACGCTGTTAAGTTCTTGGTAATCAAAAATTCCTTTCACTGTTATCAGTTCTGCTGTTTTGTTGCCCGCCTTGGTGACCTACAATAAAGTTGTTTTTAAGTTCTTAGTGATCAAAAATTTCTGTTAGTGTTATCAATTCTGCTGGTTGGTTGCCAACCTTAGTATTTTACAATTAGGTTGTTATTAAGGACCAAGTGATCTAAAATTCCTTTCATTGTTATCAGTTCTGCTGGTTTATCCCCCCCCCCTTTGGTATCCTACAATGAAGTCGCTGTTAAGGAGTCAGTAATCTTAAATTTCTATCATTGTTATCAGTTCTCTTGGTTTGTTGCCCGCCTTGGTATCCTACAATAAAGTCGTTGTTAAGTTGTTAATGATCAAAAATTCATTTCACTGCTATAAATTCTACTGGTTTGGTTCCCGCCTAGGTATCCTTCAATCAAGTCGTTATTTTGTTGTTGATCGAAAAATCATTTCACTGTTATCAGTTCTGCTGGTTTGTAGCTTGCTACGGCATCCAACGAAGACAATGTTAAGTTCTTGATTATCAAATTTTTTTTTTTCACTCTAATCAGTTCTGCTGGTTTGTTTCCCGCCTTGGTATTCTAAAAAAAATTGCTGTTAAGTACTTGGTGATCAAAAATTTCTTTTACTGTCTTCAGTTCTAATTTTTTGTTGCCCGCTTTAGTGTTCTACAATGAAATCGCTGTTAAGTTCTTATTGATAAAAAATTTATTTTACTGTTATCAGCTCTGCTGGTTTGTTGTCTGCCTTGGTATCCTACAATGAAGACGCTGTTAAGTTCTTGGTGATCAATAAATCCTTTCACTGTTACAGTTCTGCTGGTTTGTTTTCCGCCTCTGTGTTCTACAATGAAGTTGTTTTTTTTTTATTAGTGTTTAAAGATCTTTCACTGTTTTCAGTTCTGCTGGTTTGTTTCCCGCCTTGGTGTCCTACAATGAAGTTGTTGTTAAGTTTTTTGTGATCAATAAACCTTTCACTGTTACAGTTCTGGTGGTTTGTTTCCCGCCTCGGTATTCTACAATGAAGTCGCTGTTTAGTTCTTTGTGTTCAAAATATCTTTCACTGTTATCAGTTCTGCTGGTTTGTTGCCCACCTCGGTATTCTACAATGAAGTCGTCTTTAAGTTTTTTGTGTTCAAAATATCTTTACTGTTACTAGTTCTGCTGGTTTTTTGCCCGCATTGGTATCTAACAATGAAGACGCAATTAAGTTCTTCGTGATCATAATTTCTTTATTGTTATCAGTTCTGCTAGTTTGTTCCCCGCCATGGTGTCCTACAATGAAGTTGCTGTTAAGTTCTTGGTGATCAAAAATTTCTATTACTGTTATCAGTTCTGCTGGTTTATTGTCCGCTTTGGTGTCCTACAATGAAATTGCTGTTAAGTTGTTGGTGATCAAAAATTTCTTTTACTTTTGTCAGTTCTGCTGGTTTGTTGCCCACTTTGATATCACACAATGAAGTTGCTGTTAAGTTCTTTGTGATCAATAAATCCTTTCACTGTTACAGTTATGCTGGTTCATTTCCCGCCTCGGTATTCTACAATGAAGTTGCTGTTTAGTTCTTGGTGATCAAAAATTTTTTTTCACTGATATCAGTTCTGCAGGTTTGTAGTCCACCTTGGTATCCCACAATGAAATCGCTGTTAAGTTCTTGGTGATCTAAAATTCCTTTCACTGTTATCTGTTCTGCTGGTTTGTTGCCCACCTTGGTGTCCTACAATAAAGTTTTTTTTAAGTTCTTGGTAATCAAAAATTTCTCTTAATGTTATCAGTTCTCCTGGTTGGTTGCCCACCTTAGTATTTTACAATAAGGTTGTTTTTAAGGACCTAGTGATCTAAAATTCCTTACATTGTTTTTAGTTCTCCTGGTTTATTGCCCGTCTTGGTATCCTACAATGAAGACGCAGTTAAGGACTTAGTGATCTTAAACTCCTATTATTGTTATCAGTTCAGCTGGTTTGTTGCCCGCCTTGGTATCCTACAATTAAGTCGTTGTTAGGTTGTTAGTGATCAAAAATTCTCTTCACTGTTTCGAGTTCTGATGGTTTATAGCTTGCCTTGGCATCCAACGAAGACACTGTTAAGTTCTTGATGATTAAAAATTCTTTTTACTCTAATCAGTTCTGCTATTTTGTTTCCCGCCTTGGTATCCTGCAAAAAATCGCTGTTAAGCACTTGGTGATTAAAAATTTCTTTTACTGTTTTCAGTTCTAATGTTTTGGTGCCCGCTTTAATGTTCTACAATGAAATCGCTGTTAAGTTCTTGGTGATCAAAAATTCATTTTACTGATATCAGTTCTGCTGGTTTGTTGCCCTTGTTGTTGCACAATGAAGCAAAGTTAAGTTCTTCGTGATCAAAAATTTCTTTCGTTATTATCAATTCTGCTGCTTTGTTGCCCGCACGGTGTCTTACAATGAAATCGCTGTTAAGCACTCGGTGATCAAAAATTCCAATCACTGTTATCAGTTCTAATGTTTTGTTGCCCGTTTTAATGTTCTACAATGAAATCGCTGTTAAGTTCTCGGTCATCAAAAGTTCCTTTCACAGGTATCAGTTCTGCTGGTTTATTGTCCGCCTTGGTGTCCTACAATGAAGTTGCTGTTAAGTTCTTGGTGACCAAAGTTTATTTTACTGTTATCAGTTTTGCTGGTTTATTGTCCGCTTTGGTGTCCTACAATGAAATCGCTGTTAAGATCTTGGTGATCAATAAATCCTTTCACTGTTACAGTTTTGCTGGTTTGTTTCCCGCCTCGGTATTCTACAATGAAGTTGCTGTTTAGATCTTGTTGTTCAAAATATCTTTCACTGTTATTAGTTCTGCTGGTTTGTTGCCCACTTTGGTGTCCTACAATGAAATCGCTGTAAAGTTCTTAATGTTCAAAATATCTTTTAATGTTATCAGTTCTGCTGGTTTTTTGCCCGCATTGGTATTCTACAATGAAGTTATTTATAAGTTTTTGGTGATCAAAAATTTCTTTTACTGTTATCAGTTCTGCTGGTTTTTTGCCCACCTTGGTATCCCACAACTAAATCGCTGTTTACTTCTTGGTGATCAAAAATTACTTTTACCATTATCAGTTCTGCTGGTTTGTTGCTCACCTTGGTATCCCACAATGAAGACGCTGTTAAGTTCTTGGTGATCAAAAATTCCTTTCACTGTTATCAGTTCTGCTGTTTTGTTGGCTGCCTGGGTGTCCCACAATGAAATCGCTGTTTAGTTCTTGGTAATCAAAATTTCTTTTACTGTTATCAGTTCTGCTGGTTTTTTGCCCGCATCGGTATTCTACACTGAAGTTGTTGTTTAGTTCTTGGTGATCAAAAATTCCTTTCACTGATATCAGTTCTGCAGGTTTATAGTCCACCTTAATATTCAACAATGAAATCGCTGTTAAGTTGTTGTGATCAAAAATTTCTTTTACTGTTGTCAGTTCTGTTGGTTTGTTGCCAACTTTGGTATTCCACAATGAAGTCGTTGTTAAGTTCTTGATGATCAAAAATTCCTTTTACTGTTATCAGTTCTGCTGGTTTGTTGCCCACCTTGGTGTCCTACAATAAAGTTGTTTTTACGTTCTTGGTGATCAAAAATTTCTCTTAATGTTATAAGTTCTCAGTTTGGTTGCCCACCTTAGTATCTTACAATTAGGTTGTTTTTAAGGACCTAGTGATCTAAAACTCCTTACATTGTTTTCAGTTCTCCTGGTTTATTGCCCGTCTTGGTATCCTACAATGAAGACGCTGTTAAGTTGTTAGTGATCTTAATTTCCTATCATTGTTATCAGTTCTCCTAGTTTGTTGCCCGCCTTGGTATCCTACAATTAAGTCGTTGTTAGGTTGTTGGTGATCAAAAATTCATTTCACTGTTATAAGTTCTGCTGGTTTGTAGCTTGCCTTGGCATCCAACGAAGACACTGTTAAGTTCTTGATGATTAAAAATTCTTTTTACTCTAATCAGTTCTGCTAGTTTGTTTCCCGCCTAGTAATCCTGCAAAAAATCGATGTTAAGTACTTGGTGATCAAAAATTTCTTTTACTTCTTCAGTTTTAATGTTTTGTTGCCCGCTTTAATGTTCTACAATGAAATCGCTGTTAAGTTCTTGGTGATCAAAAATTCCTTTTACTGTTATCAGTACTAATTTTTTGTTGCCCGCTTTAATGTTCTACAATGAAATTGCTGTTAAGTTCTTATTGATCAAAAATTCATTTAACTCTTATCAGCTCTGCTGGTTTGTTGTCTGCCTTGATATCCTACAATGAAGACGCTTTTAAGTTCTCGGTGATCAAAAACTCTTTTTACTGTTATCAGTTCTAATTTTTTGTTGCCCGCTTCAATGTTCTACAATTTTAGCTAAATGTAAATAGATATAAAAAAGTTATCACTTTTAGAAGTTATCTTGGTAAATAAAGCGTTGATAAACGACCTAACAATTATAAAAATTACCCCATAATCAAGTATAAATGAAATTTAAAACATATCAAAACACTTAAATCTTTTTTAAAATAAATGTATATCTCTACAATTACTTTGCAATGCAGTCATATTTAGCTGGTTCGACTTGGCTTTGATAAAGCTGTGACTCTATGAGATATTTTCTGATAATTTTCAGCTAAATGCAACTAGAAAATCAAATTTATTAATTTTAGAAGTTATCTTGCTAAATAAAGTGTTGATAAACGACCTAACAATTATAATATTACCCCATAAATAAGTATGAATAAAACGAAATCCACAACAAAACACTCAAACGTTTCTTAAAATAATTTTATGGTTCTACAATTATTTTTTCATTACAATCAACTCGGCAATTTTGACTGTACTGTGAGAAAGCTGAGGCTCTCTAAAACATTTTCTAATAATATTTAAATAATGCAACTAGAAAAAACAAAGTTTTCAATTAAAGAAACTATCTTAGAGAATATGTTGTTCATAAATCACTAAATAATTTCTAATTTTTTTTCACAATTAAATATTAATAAAACTAAAAAAAAATATAAAACAAAACACTCTTTATTTAAAGATATTGTAAATTTACGACTGTCTTTTTATTGCAGTTCACCTCGGCCGTTTCGACTTGACTTTGATAAAGTTAAGACTCTGAAAGAATTATCAAATGTTTTCAAACTGCAGGCGACTAGAAAACATCAAATTTATTTTTAGAAGTTATCTTGGTAAATAAAGCGTTGATAAGGGCCAAGCAATTCTTAAAGTTACTACATAATAAGATATAAATTAAATTAAAAACAAAACAAAAAACTTAAAACTTATTAAAAATAATTTAACATTTCTACAATTAATTTGCAAAGCAGTCAATCTTAGCTGGTTCAACTGGGTTTTGATAAAGCTGACACTCTCTGCGATATTTTCTAATAATTTTCAGCTAAATGTAAATAGAAAAACTAAGTTATCACTTTTGGAAGTTATCTTGGTAAATGAAGCGTTAATAAACGACCTAACATATAAAAAAATTTAGCCCATAATCAAGTATGAACAAAACCAAAAACACAACAAAACACTCAATTTTCCTTAAATGAAAGTGTTTTTCTACCGTTATCTTATATTAAAGTAATCCTTGACCAGTTCGACTGGGCTTTGATAGAGCTGACACTATATTAGATATTTTCTAAAAACTTTCAGCTAAAAGCTACTAGAAAATCAAATTTATCACTTTTTAAAGTAATAAAGTAAGAAAGCGTTGGTAAATGACCTATTGATATAAAAGTTACCCCATAATCAACTATAAATAAAACTAAAAACTAAACTAAACACTTAAAACTTTCTTAAAATAAATATATATATTTCTACAATTATCTTTTTTATGCAATCATTCTTGGCTGGTTCGACTGGACTTTCATAAAGCTGTCACTCTCGGAGACTTTTTTTACTAATTTCAAACTGCAAGCGACTAGAAAAAACAAAGGTGATAACTTTTAGAAGTTATTTTAGTAATTAAATTGTCGATAAACGACCTAACATTTATAAAAGTTACTCCACAATCAAGTATGAATAAAACTAAAAACGCAGCAAAACACTTAAATCTTTCTTAAAACAATTTTATATTTCTACAATTATTTTTGCAATGCAGTCATTCTTAGCTGGTTCGACTTGGCTTTGAAAGAGGTGATACTCTCTGAGATATTTTCTAATTATTTTAAGCTAATTGTAAATAGAAAAGCAAAGTTATCACTTTAAGAAGTTATCTTAGTAATTTAAGTATTGATAAACAACCTATCAATTATACAAATAACCCCATAATCATGTATGAAAAAAACTGAAAACGCAAAAAAACACTACAATATTTATTGAAATAATTTTATATTTCTACATTTATCTTTGCAATGCAGTTATTCTTAGCTGGTTCGACTGGCCTTTGATAAAGCTGATACTCTTATAGATATTTTATAATGATTTTCAGCTAAATAAGACTAGAAAAACAAAGGTATTACTTTTAGAAATAAATTTAGTAATTAAAGTGTTGATAAACGACCTAACAATTTTAAAAGTTAGCCCATAATAAAGTATGAAAAAAACTGAAAACGCAACAAAACACTACACCATTTATTAAAATTATTTTATATTTTTACAATCATCTTTGCAATGCAGTCATTCTTCGCTGATTTGACTGGACTTTAACAAAGCTGACACTCAATGAGATATTTTCTAATTATTTTAAGCTAAATCTAACTCAAGAATCAAATTTCTCACTTTTAAAAGTTATATTTGTAATTGAAGCGTTGAAAAATGACTAAATATTTATAAATTTTACGTAAAATCAAGTATGATTAAAATTATAAACACAACAAAACACTTAAATCTATTTTTTTAAATAATTGTATATTTCTACAATTATATTTCTATTAGAGTCTTCTTCGGCAAGTTCAACTGTACTATGAGAAATCTGAGGCTTACTAAAACATTTTTTAATAGTTTTCATCTAATGTGACTGAAAAAACAAAGTTATCCCTTTTAGAACTTATCTTGGTAAAAAAAAATGATGATAAACGACTTAATATTTATAAATTTTACCTCATAATCAACTATTAATAAAATTAAAAAAACAACAAAACAGTTAAAACTTTCTTAAAAAAATTTAGTACTTCTACAATTATATTTGCGATGCAGTCATTCTTAGCTGGTTCGACTAGGCTTTGATAAAACTAAGACTCTATGAGATATTTCCAAATATTTTTCAGCTAAATCTATCTAGAAAATCAAATTTATCACTTTTAGAAGTTATTTTGGTAAATTAAGCGTTGATAAACGACCTATTAATTATAAAAGTTACATCATAATCAAGTATGAACAAACTAAAAACACAACAGAACACTTAAATCTTTCCTAAAATAGTTTCAATTTTTTACAATTATCTATAAGTAGCGGTCAAAAGTGTTGATAAATGCCCTAACTATTATAACAGTTACCTTATAATCGAGTATGAGAAAAACTAAAAACGCAACGAAACACTACACCATCAATTCCAATAATTTTATATTTTAACAATTATCTTTGCAATGCAGTCATTTTTAGCTGGTTCGAGTGGGCTTTGATAAAGCTGAGATTCTCTGAGATGTTATTTAATACTTTTTAGCTAAATGCAACTAGAAAATCGAAGTTATCACTTTTAGAAATTATTTTTGTAAACAAAGCATTGATAAACGACCTAAAAATTATAACAGTTACACCATAATCAAGCATGAAAAAAACTGAAAACGCAACAAAACACTAGACCATTTATTAAAATAATTTTATATATCTACAATTATTTTTGCAATGCAGTCATTCTTAGCTGGTTCGACTGGGCTTCAATAAAGCTGAGATTCTACGAGATATTTTCTAATAATTGTCAGCTAAAGGCAACTAGAAAATCAAATTTATCGCTTTTAGAAGTTATCTTAGTAATTAAAGTGTTGATAAACGACCTAACAGTTATAAAAGTTTCCCTATAATCAAGTATAAAAAAAAACTGAGAACGCAACTAAACACTACACCATTTATTAAAATAGTTTTATATTTCTACAATTATCTTTGAAATGTAATCATTCTTAGCTGGTTCAACTGAGTTTTTATAAAGCTAAGACTCTATGAGACATTTTGTAATAATTTTTATCTAACTATAGAAAAAACAATGTTATCACTTTCAAAAGTTATCATAGTAAATAAAATGTTGATAAATGACCTAACTATTATAACAGTTACCCCATAATCGAGCATGAGAAAAACTAAAAACACAACGAAACACTACACCATTAATTACAATAATTTTATATTTTAACAATTATCTTTGCAATGCAGTCATTCTTAGCTGGTTCGAATGGGCTTTGATAAAGCTGAGATTCTCTGAGATGTTTTTTAATACTTTTTAGCTAAATATAACTAGAAAATCAAAGTTATCACTTTTAGAAATTATTTTGGTAAACTAAGCGATGATAAAGGACTTAAAAATTATTATAGTTACACCATAATCAAGCATGAAAAAAACTGAAAACGCAACAATGCACTAGACCATTTATTAAAACAATTTTATATTTCTACAATTATTTTTGCAATGCAGTCATTCTTAGCTGGTTCGACTTGGCTTAATAAAGCTGACATTCTACAAAATATTTTATAATATTTTTTTGCCAAATCAACTAGAAATTCAAATTTATCAATTTTAGCCGTTATCTTAGTAATTAAAGTTTTGATAAACGACCTAACAATTATAAAATTTACCCCATAATCAAAAATGCTTAAAGCTAAAAACGCAACAAAACACTTAAATCTTTCTCAAAATAATTTTATATTTCTATAATTATCTTTGCAATGCAGTCATTCTTAGCTGGTTCGACTAGGCTTCGATAAAGCTGATACTCTCAGACAGATTTTCTAACAGTTTTAAGCTAAATGCTACTTGAAAAACAAAGTTATCACAGTTAGAAGTTATCTTAAAAATAAAAAGTTGATAAATGACCTAACAATTATAAAAGTTACAAAATACACAAGTATAAAAAAATTTAAACGCAACAAAACACTACACCATTTATTATAATAATTTTATTATTTTACCATTAATATTGAAATGCATTCATTCTCAGCTTGTTTGACTTGGTTTTGATAAAGCTGATACTCTCTGACAGATTTTCTAATAATTTTCAGCTAAATGCAACTAGAAAAATAATGGTATCACTTTTAGAAGTTATCTTTGTAATTAAAACGTTGATAAACGACCTAAAATTTTTAAAAGTTACAACAAAATTAAGTATGAAATAAACTGAAAACGCAACAAAATACTTAAATCTTTCTTAAAATAATTTTATATTTCTGCAATTATCTTTGCAATTTAGTGATTCTTAGATGATTTGACTGGGCTTCGATAAAACTGAGATTCTATGGGATATTTTCTTATAATTTTCAGCTAATTGCAGGTAGAAAATCGAAAATATCACTTTTAGGAATTAATTTGCTAAACAAAGCGTTGAAAAACGACCTAAAATTTATAAAAGTTACCCTATAATCAAGTATGAAAAAAAATTAAAAATGCAACAAAACACTACACCATTTATTAAAATAATTTTATATTTCTACAATTATCTTTGCATTGCAGTCATTCTTAGCTAGTTCGATTTGGCTTCGATAAAGCTGAGAATCTATGAGATATTTTCTAATAATTTTCAGCTAAATGTAACTAGAAAAACAAAGCTATCACTTTTAGAAGTTATCTTAGTAATTAAAGTGTTGATAAACGACCTAACAATTATAAAAGTTACAACATAATCAACTATGCATAAAACTAAAACGCAACAAAATACTTAAATCCTTCTCAAAATAGTTTTATATTTCTGCATTGCAGTGATTCTTTGATGGTTCGACTGGGCTTTGATAAAGCTGATACTTTCAGAGATATTTTCTAATAGTTTTTAGCTAAATGTAAATAAAAAAAACATAATTATCACTTTTAGAAGCTATCTAAGTAATTTAAGTGTTGATAAACGACCTAAAAATTTTAAAAGATAGCCCATAACCAAGTATGAAAAATAAAAAACGCAACAAAACACTAAACCATTTATTAAAATAATTTTATATTTCTACCATTATCTTTAGAATACAGTCATTCTTAGTTGCTTCGACTGGGCTTTGATAAATCTGAGACTCTATGAGATATATTCTAATAATTTTCAGCTAAATGTGAATAGTAAAAACAAAGTTATTACTTTGAAAGTTATTTTTGTAAATAAAGTGTTTATAAACGACCTAACAATTATAAAAGTTACACCATAATCAAGTATAAATAAAATTAGAACACAACAAAACACTTAAAACTTTCTTAAAATAACTTTATTCTTCTATAAGTACATTGCTATGAATCTTTCTTATCTAGTTTGACTAGGCTTTGATAAAGCTGATACTCTCAGATATTTTTAATAATTTTCAGCTAAATGCAACTAGAAAAACAAGGGTATCACGTTTTGAAGTTACTTAGTAATTAAAGTGTTGAAAAACGACCTTACAATTATAAAACTTACCCCATAATCAAGTATGAAAAAACTAAAAACGCAACAAAACACTTCACCATTTATTAAAATAATTTTATATTTCTACCATTATCTTTGCAATGCTGTCATTCCTAGCTGGTTCGACTGGGCTTCGATAAAGCTGAGATTATATAAAATATTTTCTAATAATTATCGGCTAAATGCAATAAGAAAATCAAAATTATCACTTTTAAAAATTAAATTAGTAAATAAAGAGTTCATAAACTACTTAACAATTAAAAATGTTAACATATAATTAAGTATGAATAAAACTCAAAACACAACAAAACACTTAAATCTTTCATAAACTAATTTTATATTTCTACAATTATCTTTAAATTCCAGTCGTCTTCGGTAAGTTTGACTGTAGTGGAAAAAGTTGATGCTCTCTGAAACATCTTCCAATAATTTTCTACTTTTGCGACTAGAAAAAACAAAGTTATCATTTTTAGAAGTTATCTTAATAAATATAGTGTTCATAAATAAATAAATAAACATTTTTTAAATTTGTTACACAATCAAATATCAATAAAATTAAAAAGAGACACGACAACCTTTATTATAAAGATTTTGTAGTTTTACAAATATCTTTTTATTGCAGTCATCCTAGGCCGTTTCGACTGATCTTCGATAAAGTTAAGACTCTAAAAGATTTATCCAATATTTTCAAACTGCATGCGACATGATAAAAAAAAAAAAAACACTTTAAGAAGTTATTTTAATAAAAAAATTGTTGGTAAACCAGTAAACAATTATAATAGTTATTCTGTAATAAAGTATGAATTAAACTAAAAACACAACAAAACACTTAAATCTTACATAAAATAATTAAATATTTCCACAATAACTTTACAATGAGTCCTCCTAGCTGGTTTGACTTGGCTTTTATAAAGCTGGTACTCTCAGAGATTTTTTCTAATAATTGTCAGCTAAATGCAACTAGAAAAACAAAGGTATCACTTCTAGAAGTTATCTTAGTAAATATAGTGTTGGTAAACGACCTAACAATCATAAAAGTAACCCCATATTCAAGAATGAAAAAACTGAAAACGCAACAAAACACTACACTAACTATTAAAATAATTTCATATTTCTACAATTATCTTTGCATTGCAGTCTTTCTTATTTGCTTCGACTGGGCTTTAATAAAGCTGAGATTCTATGAGATATTTTCTAATAATTTTCAGCTAAATGTAAATATTAAAAACAAAGTTATCACTTTTAGAACTTATCTTTGTAAATAAAGCGTTGATAAACGACTTAAAAATTATAAAAGTTTGCCCATAATCAAGTATGTAAAAACTGAAAACGCAACAAAACACTACACCACTTAATAAAATATTTTTATATTTATACAATTATCTTTGAAATGCAGTCATTCTTAGCTTGTTCGACTGGACTTCGATAAACAAGCTGAGATTCTATGAGTTATTTTCTAATAATTTTCAGCTAAATGTAAATATTAAAAACAAAGTTATCACTTTTAGAACTTATCTTTGTAAATAAAGCGTTGATAAACGACTTAAAAATTATAAAAGTTTGCCCATAATCAAGTATGTAAAAACTGAAAACGCAACAAAACACTACACCACTTAATAAAATATTTTTATATTTATACAATTATCTTTGAAATGCAGTCATTCTTAGCTTGTTCGACTGGACTTCGATAAAGAAGCTGAGATTCTATGAGTTATTTTCTAATAATTTTCAGCTAAATGTAAATAGTAAAAACAAAGGTATCACTTTTAGAAGTTATCTTAGTAATTAAAGTGTTGATAAAGACCTAACAATTATAAAAGTAACCCCATAATCAAAAATGAAAAAACTGAAAACGCAACAAAACACTACAACATCGATTTAAATAATTTTATATTTCAACCATTATCTTCGCAATGCAATCATTGTTATTTGGTTCGACTGGGCTTTCATAAGCTGATACTCTCAGACATATTTTCTGAATAATTTTAAGCTAATTGTTATAAGAAAAAACAAAATTATTACTTTTAGAAGCTTACTAAGTAATTAAAGTGTTGATAAACAACCTTACAATTTTAAAAATTAACCCATTATCTAGTATGAAAAAACTGAAAACGCAACAAAACACTGAACCATTTATTAAATTAATTTTATAATTCAACCATTACCTTTGCAATGCAGTCATTGTTATTTGGTTCGACTGGGGTTTGACAAAGCGGAGACTCTATGAGATATTTTCTAATAATTGTCAGTTAAATGCAACTAGAAAAACAAAGGTATTACTTCTAGAAGTTATCTTAGTATTTAAAGTGATGATAATTAGCCTTACAATTTAAAAAATTAACCCATTATCTAGTATGAAAAAACTTATAACGCAACAAAACACTAAACCATTTCTTAAAATAATTTTATATTTCAACCATTATCTTCGCAATGCAGTCATTCTTATTTTCTTCGTCTGGGCTTTGATAAAGCTGAGAATCTATAAGATATTTTTTAATAATTTTTAGCTAAATGTAAAAATTAAAAACAAAATTATTTATTTTAGAACTTATCTTTGTAAATAAAACGTTGATAAACGACTTAAAAATTATAAAAGTTTGCCCCAATAATCAAGTATGAAAAAACTGAAAACGCAACAAATCACTACACCATTTATTATAATTTTTTTTTTACAATTATCTTAGCATTGCAGTGATTTTTAGATGGTTCGACTGGGCTACATAAGTTGATACTTTCAGACATATTTTCTAATAATTTTCAGCTAATTGTTAAGAGAAAAAACAAAATTATTACTTTTAGAAGCTTACTAAATAATTAAAGTGTTGATAAACAACCTTACAATTATAAAAATTAACCCATTATCTAGTATGAAAAAACTGAAAACGCAACAAAACACTAAACCATTTATTTAAATAATTTTATATTTCAACCATTACCTTTGCAATGCAGTCATTGTTATTTAGTTCGACTGGGCTTTGACAAAGCTGAGATTCTATGAGATATTTTCTAATAATTTTCTGCTAAATGTAAATATTATAAACAAAGTTATCACTTTTATAAGCTATCTTTGTAAATAAAGCGTTGATAAACGACTTAAAAATTAAAAAAGTTTGCCCATAATCAAGTATGAAAAAACTGAAAACGCAACAAAATATTACACCATTTAATAAAATAATTTTATATTTATACAAATATCTTTGAAATGCAGTCATTCTTAGCTTGTTCAACTGGACTTCAATAAAGAAGCTGAGTATCTATGAGATATTTTCTAATAATTATTGGTTAGATGCAACTAAAAAATCAAAGTTATCACTTATAGAAGTTATCTTAGTAATAAAAGCTTTGTTAAAGACCTAACAATTATAAAAGTAACACCATGATCAATTATTCATAAAACTTATAACGCATTAAAACACTTAAATCTTTCTTAGATTAATACTATATTTCTGCAATTATCTTTGCGATGCAGTGATTCTTAGATGGTTCGACTTGGCTTTCATAAGCTGATAATCTCAGAGATATTTCTAATAATTATCAGCTAAACGTAAATAGTAAAAACAAAGTTATCACTTTTAGAAGCTATCTAAGTAAATTAAGTGTTGATAAACGACATAAATATAATAAAAGTTACCCCATAATCAAGTAAGAAAAAACTGAAAACGCAACAAAACACGAAACCATCTATCAAAATAATTTACTATTTCTACAATTATTTTTGCATTGCAGTCATTCTTAGCTGGTTCGACTGGGCTTTGATAAAGCTGATACTCTCAGAGATATTTTCTAATAATTGTCAGCTAAATGCAACTAAAAAAACAAAGGTATCACCTTAGAAATTATTTTGGTAAATAAAGCGTTGATAAACGACCTAAAATTCTAAAAGTTACCCCATTATCAAGTATGAAAAAAACTGAAAACGCAAAAAAACACTACATAATTTATTGAAATAATTTTATATTTATACATTTTACTTTGCAATGCAGTTATTCTTAGCTGGTTAGACTGGCCTTTGATAAAACTGATACTCATAGAGATATATTCTATTAATTTTCAGCTAAATAAGACTAGAATAACAAAGGTTTTACTTTTAGAAATTAACTTAGTAATTAAAGTGTTGATAAACGATCTAACAATTATAAAAGTTAGTTCATAATAAAGTATTAAAAAAACTGAAAATGCAACAAAACACTATACCATTTATTAAAATAATTTCATATTTCTACAATTATCTTTGCAATGCAGTCATTCTTAGATAGTTCGACTGGGCTTCGATAATGCTGAGATTCTATTAGATATTTTATAATATTTTTCAGCTAAATGCAACTAGAAAAACAATGTTATCACTTCTAGAAGTTATCTTAGTAATTAAAGTGTTGATAAACGACCTAACAATTATAAAAGTTACAAAATAATCAAGTATGAAAAAAACTGATAACGAAACAAAACAATTAAATCCTTCTCAAAATAATATTACATTTCTGCAATTATCTTTGCAATGCAGTGATTTTTTGATTGTTCAACTTGGATTTGATAAGCTGATAATCTCAGAGATATTTTCTAATAATTTTCAGCTAAATGCAATTAGAAAAACAAATTAGCACTTTTAAAGTTATCTAAGTAATTAAAGTGTTGATAAACGACCTAACAACTATAAAAGTTACCCCATAATCAAGTATGAAAAAACTAAAAACACAACAAAACACTACACCATTTATTAAAATAATTTTATATTTCTAGAATTATCTTTGGAATGCAGTCATTCTTAGCTGGTTTACCTGGCTCCAATAAAGCTGAGATTCTATGAGATATTTCTAATAATTTTTAGCTAAATGCTAGTCAAAAAACAAAGGTATTACTTTTAGAAGTTATCTTAGTAATTAAAGCAGGGGTCGGCAAACTGCGGCCCGCGGGCTAATTGCGGCCCGCGAAGGGTAAATCTGCGGCCCGCGAGCACGTTATTTTTTTGAATGGAATGCGGCCCGCGAAAGAAAATTTTGTCGCCCGCGAGCATGTAAAAGTGGCCCGCTGAGCAAAAATATATTTCAAGTAAATTTTTTTCCGGTAATTCGATTTAACTTTTTTAGTTTAGTTTTAAGTCTCTGTATAACATTTAGAAATAATCAGAAGAAGTTACTACTTTAATTTAAAAATGTGAAAAAGACAGATGAGCATTCTAACAGGATATTTTTCTGAGTTTTATAATAACTTCTATTTTACAACAGCAAGTAATTTTCTGAAAAAGAGCGCTTGAATTTAATAAGTTAGTTATATTATACCTATTTATCAAATAAACTAAATACAAATGTTTTCCATTATGATCAAAAGTAATGCACAGTAATTAAATAAAGTGTCATTTCTTTATAGCTTAAATATTCTTTCCTATATTTTTTATACCTAAGTTTCTTTTATATTTTTTTTATTTGTAAATGTTATATTTTAGTGTAAAAACATTTAAAATAACATAGTAATAAGAAAAAAAGGTTTATTTAAGTTTGTTTTGACACATTTTAATTTTTTAGAAGTTTTCTTTGCACTAATTTATATGCAAACCAACTTAACAAAATGCTCATATTTTAAACCACTTTTTATAAAATACTTTAGTTATATCAAGTTTAGTTTATGCATAATTTTCTAAGTTTGTTTTTTCTACATGTAATATCTAAATTTGTACAGACACAATTAGAACAATATATATGACATAAACTAATATAGTTTTTGTTAGGTATACATTTTGATTTTTCAAACATTGATTTTGTCAAACTAAGTTAACTTTTTTGCTTTGCATATCAATACACACATTTGCTGTTTTTGGAGCTACCTATTTAATATAAACTAGACTTAGGGATAGTTTATAAACATTGACACACACTCAGACTATCACTATTTGAAGACTTCAAATCTCAGGCCAACTAAGTCATTTTATAAGTTTTTGGCTAGAATTGTTTTTTGTATACAAAAATATCAGGAATGTTTTTGTCAATTCAGGCTGGCTTTTTTGCTTAAAAGTGTGGCAATTTAAACTTATTATGTAAGTTTTGCTCAACCCAAAGTGTTAGTTTCAGTTATAATATATGTTATAATATATCAAGTTAAGCTTTGAACTTGAAAATTTATGCTTAAAAGTTTTGGAAAAAAACTTGAATTTGAGAATTTTTGAAAAAGCCTGGAGTTTCAAACAATTTTTACATGTAAAGTAGTGAACTTTCGATTTGACACAAAAAATTTAGCAAATAAACATTTTTATATTAAAAATTTATTAAAATAGATTAACAGTGTTTTTTAATATTGATTTACTTTATAAGATCTTTTTTTAAACTTTAATTAAACTTTATACTAAAAATAAAAGAAGAAATTGTACTTCTAAAAACTTTTGGTGCATTGCACATTTACTTGTAAAATTTCACCGATTGTTGTGCTTTGTGTTTGAACTAAACCAAGAAATTATACTAAAGTGTCAACATTAAAAAAACATCTCTAATAAAAATTCTCAGATGAGCAATAGTTTTTCTATTAGTGCTCTCATCTTAACATATTGATTAAAGTCATAATTTGAATTATGCGACTTTATAACCTTAATACATTTCCTAAATAGGACTTTTTGTTGTCATTGAAGAAATAAACAACAGTTTTTCATTACTGCCAACAAAGTTTCTTTAAAAAAGTTTTCAATTATAAACGGTATCTCATTATTAATAATAAATTTTGCTACTTTAAAACTTGCCTTTACAACTTTTTTTCTGATAATTCTGTAGTTACTGAAGATAATCATGTGCTTTGTTGTAACTGACTTTGGTGATTTGTTTTTTTATTGTTTCTCGCAATAACTCCTAACTAATGTTTTTTTTTGTTGCTCGTCTTTTACAACTAATATTTTCAAATTCTTATTGCAGATAAAGAATTGCTGTAATGCTTAATAAAAAAGAGGTTTTTCTCTTCGCTAATGACTCAACTAAGTTTTATACTTTTGTTAAAAATGTTTAAGAAAGTTAATTGTCCATTCCAGCTGACTTATATTTTTTTGGCATGTAGTTTGTTTACTGTTAATAAGTTTCGTTATTTCATTATGTTGGGAAATTTGTTTTAACTGGGTTGCTACACAAACAGGCTGTTTTAAAAGCTTGAAAACTCAGATGTGGTTGAAACTTTTATTTCAATCACTTTTAATAAATCTTAGAATTCCCAGAATAGTTTTTATGACTGTAGTGAAGTTTACTTATTGTAGTTTTTTCTTGTTTTTTTTACACTTTGTGTACTTTTTAATGATAATGATATTTTTACTAGGTACTTAAGCTTGATTAACAGCTATTTATTAGCTTTTCAAACTTTTAATGAACTTAGGTTGGTTTGATACAACTCAGACATTTTTGCTTTTTAAGTGACAACCATGTAAAATACTAGTTACTAATGAGATGTTTTATTCAAGTATTCGAGATTTAATTATGTTAAAGAATTTGTTCTAGGTTTCTATAATACAAACAGGTATTGATTTTATTAAATTAACTAATAACTAATTTTTTTAATGGATGTAAACTATTTAACACGCAAAAATTTTTTTTTGAAGTTAATATTCTTAGAAATATGAAAAAAGAGGTTGATAATATAACAAATATGTAAAAGTAACTAATAAATTGTCTTTCAAGTTTGGTTTTTAAAGAGAGTTAAATTGTATGTAAAAATACAAAAGTATTAAATTTAACTTAGTAAGTGCTTATAAAAGTTAATAGTTTATTAACACTTAAGTATATTAGTCAATGTAAATTTTATTCTAATTTTATTTAATTTAATTTAAATAGTCATTCTGTGTATAGCTTATAGTTATTTTGAATGATAAGGTGAATAAAAAAAAATTTTCTCTAGTGTGACTAAAGCTAAAATCAAAAGATTATTCAAATGTCACTAAAACTAAAACTGCAGCCCGCGAAGACTTTGTAAACTTGAAATTTGGCCCGCGACCACCAACTGCTTGCCGACCCCTGAATTAAAGCGTTGATAAACGATTAAAAATTTTAAAAGTTTCCAGATAATCTAGTATGAAAAAACTTTAAACGCAACAAAATACTACATCAATTATAAAAATAATTTTATATTTTTACCATTATCTTTGAAATGCAGTCATTCTTAGCTTGTTCGACTAAGTTTTAATAAAACTAAGATTCTATGAGATATTTCTAATGATTTTCAGCTAAATGCAAGTCAAAAAACGAAGGTATCACTTTTAGAAGTTATCTTAGTAATTAAAGCGTTGAAAAACGACTAAAATTGTAAAAGTTACAACATAATTTAGTATGAAAACTTTTAATGAAACAAAACACTACATCATTTATTAAAACAATTTTATATTTTTACCATTATCTACGAAATGCAGTCATTCTTTTGCTTGTTTGACTAGGTTTTGATAAAGCTGATACTCTCAGTCAGATTTTCTAATAATATTTATCTAATTGCAACTAGGAAAACAAAGGTATCACCTTTAGAAATTATCTTAATAATTAAACTGTTGATAAACGACCTAACAAGTGTAACAGTTACCCCATAATCAAGTATAAATAAAACTAAAAACACAACAAAACACTACACCATTAATTAAAATAATTTTATATTTCTAGAATTATCTTTGCAATGTATTCATTCTTAGCTGGTTCGACTGGCTTCAATAATGCTGAGATTCTATGAGATATTTTCTAATACTTTTCAGCTAAATGCAAGTCGAAAAACAAAGATATCACTTTTAGAAGTTATATTAGTAACTAAAGCGTTGATAAACGACCTAATATTATAAACTTACCCCATAATCTAGTATGAAAAAACTTTAAACGCAACAAAATACTACACCATTAATTCAAATAATATTATATTTTTACCATTATCTACGAAAAGCAGTCATTCTTAGCTTCTTCGACTAGGTTTTAATAAAGCTGATACTCTCAGACAGATTTTATAATAATTTTCAGCTAATTGCAACTAGAAAAACAAAGGTATCACTTTTAGAAGTTATCTTAATAATTAAAGTGTTGAATAACGACCTAACAAGTGTAACAATTACCCCATAATCAAGTATAAATAAAACTAAAAACACAACAAAACACTACATTATTAATTAAAATGATTTTATATTTCTAGAATTATCTTTGCAATGCAGTCATTCTTAGCTGGTTCAACTGGGCTTCGTTAAAGCTGAGATTCTATTAGATATTTTTTAATAATTTTCAGCTAAATGCAATTAAAAAACCAAAGGTTTCACTTCTAGAAGTTATCTTAATAACTAAAGTGTTAATAAACGACCTAACAATTTTAAAAGTAACCCAATAATCAAGTATGAAAAAAACTGAAAACGCAGCAAAACACTTAAATCCTTCTCAAAATAATATTATATTTTTGCAGTTATCTATGCAATGCAGTGATTTTTTGATGGTTCAACTTTGATTTCATAAGCTGATAATCTCAGAGATATTTTCTAATAATTTTCAGCTAAATACAACTAGAAAAACAAAGGTATCACTTTTAGAAGTTATCTTAGTAATTAAAGTGTTGATAAATGACATAACAATTATAAAAGTTAATAAATAATCAAGTAAGCAAAAACTGAAAACGCAACAAAACACGACACCATCTATCAAAATAATTTACTGTTTTTACAATTATTTTTGCATTTCAGTAATTCTTATCTGGTTCGACTGGGCTTTTATAAAGCTGATACTCTCAGAGATATTTTCTAATAAATGCCAGCTAAACGCAACTAGTATATCAAAGTTATTACTTTTAGAAATTATTTTGGTAAATAAAGCGTTGATAAACGACCTAAAAATTATAAAAGTTACCACATAATCAAGTTTTAAAAAACTGATACCGCAACAAAACACTTAAATCTTTCTTAAAATAATTTTATACTTCAGCAATTATCTTTGCAATGTATTGATTTTTAGATGGTTCGACTGGGCTTCGATAAAACTGAGTATCTATGGGATAATTTCTGATAATTTTCAGCTAAATACAGCTAGTAAATCAAAGTTATCACTATTAGAAATTATTTTGGTAAATAAAGTAATGATCGACCTAAAATGTATAAAAGTTACCCCATAATCAAGTATGAAAAAACAGAAAACGCAACAAAACACTATACCATTTATTAAAATAATTATATAGTTTTGCCACTATCTTTGCATTGCAGTCATTCCTAGCTGGATCGATTGAGTTTTAAAAAACCTCATACTCTCAGACATATTTTCTAATAATTTTCAGCTAAACGCAACTAGAAAAACGAAAGTGTAACTTTTAAAAGTTATCTAAATAATTAAAGTGTTGATAAACGACCTAACAACAATAAAAGTTCCCCATAATAAAGTATGAAAAAACTAAAAACGCAACAAAATACTACACCAATTATTAAAATAATTATTTTATATTTCTAGAATTATCTTTGGAATGCAGTCATTCTTAGCTGGTTTACCTGGCTTCAATAAAGCTGAGATTCTATGAGATAATTTCTAATAATTGTCAGCTTAATGCAAGTCGAAAAACAAAGGTATCACTTTTAGAAGTTATCTTAGTAATTAAAGCGTTGATAAACGACCTAAAAATTATAAAAGTTACTACATAATTTAGTATGAAAAAACTGAAAACGCAACAAAACACTACACCTTTAAATTAAATAATTTTATATTTATACCATTAATTTTGAAATGCCGTCATTCTCAGCTTGTTCAAATGGGTTTTGATAAAGCTGATACTATCAGACAGACTTTCTACTAATTTTCAGCCAAATGCAACTAGAAAAACAAAGGTATCACTTTTACAAGTTATCTTAGTAATTAAAGTGTTGATAAACGACCTAACAATTAAAAAATTTACCCCATAATCAAGTATGAAAAAAACTGAAAATTCAACAAAACACTACACCATTTATTAAAATAATTTTATATTTCTACAATTATCTTTGCATTGCAGTCATTCTTAGCTAGTTCGATTTGGCTTCGATAAAGCTGAGAATCTATGAGATATGTTCTAATAATTATCAGTTAAATTGAAATAGTAAAAACATAATTATCACTTTTAGAAGCTATTTAAGTACTTTAAGTGTTGATAACAACCTTACAATTATAAAAGTTAACCAGTTATCAAATTTGAAAAAAACTGAAAACGCAACAAAACACTAGACAATTAATTAAAATAATTTTATATTTCTACCATTATCTTTGCAATGCAGTCATTCTTAGCTGTTTCGCCTTGGTTTTAATACAGCTGACACTCTCAGACAGATTTTCTAATAATTGTCAGCTAAATGTAACTAGAAAAATAAAGGTATCACTTATAGAAGTTATCTTAGTAATTAAAGTGTTGATAAACGATCTATCTATTATAAAAGTAACAAAATAATCAAGTATGAAAAAAACTGAAAACGCAACAAAACACTACACCATTTATTAAAATCATTTTATATTTCTACCATTAACTTTGCAATGCAGTCATTCCTAGCTGGTTCGACTGGGTTTTGATAAAGCTGATACATAAAGCTTAGAGATATTTTCTAATAATTATCAGCTAAATGCAACTAGAAAATCAAATTTATCTCTTTTAGAACTTATCTTATTAATTAAAGTGTTGATAAACGATCTAACAATTATAAAAGTTACCCCATAATCAAGTATGAAAAAAACTGATAACGCAACAAAACACTACACCATTTATTGAAATAGTTTTATATTTCTACAATTATCTTTGCAATGATTTCATTTATAGATGGTTCGACTGGCCTTTGATAAAGCTGATGTTCTTAAAGATACTTTCTTATAATTTTGGCGAAATAAGACTAGAAAAACGAAGTTATTACTTTTAGAAGTTATCTTAGTAATTATAGCGTTGATAAACGACCTAAAATTTATAAAAGTTACAACATAATCAAGTATGATAAAAACTGAAAACGCAACAAAACACTCAAATCTTTCTTAAATTAATTTTATATTTCTGGAATTATCTTTGCAATGCAGTGATTCTTATATAGTTCGACGAAGCTTCGATAAAACTGAGATTCTATGAAATATTTTCTAATAATTTTAAGCTGAATGCAACTAGAAAATCAAAGTTTTCACTTTTAGAATTATTTTTGTAAATAAAGCGTTGATAAACGACCTAAAATTTATGAAAGTTACCCTATTATCAAGTATGAAAAAAACTGAAAACGCAACAAAACACTACACAATTTATTAAAATAATTTTATAGTTCTACCATTATTTTTGCATTGTAGTCAATCTTAGCTGGTTCGACTACGTTTTAAAAAAGCTAATACTCACAGATATATTTTCTAATAATTTTTAGCTAAATGCAACTATAAAACAAAGGTATCTTTTTTGAAATTTATCTTAGTAATTAAAGTGTTGATAAACGACCTAACAACTATAAAATTTACACAATAATTAATAAGAAAAAAACTGAAAACGCAACAAAACATTACACCATTAATTATAACAATTTTATATATTTAGAATAATCTTTGCAAAGCAGTTATTTATAGCTGGTACGACTGGCTTAAATAAAGCTGAGTTTCTATGAGATAATTTCTTATAATTGTCAGCTAAATGCAAGTCGAAAAACAAAAGTATCACTTTTAGAAGTTATCTTAGTAATTAAAGCGTTGATAAACGACTTTATATTATAAAAGTTACTACATAATTTAGTATGAAAAAACTGAAAACGCAACAAAACACTACATTATTTTTTAAAATAGTTTTATATTTTTACCATTAATTTTAAAATGCCGTAATTCCTAGCTTGTTTGACTGGGTTTTGATAAAGCTGATACTCTCAGACAGATTTTCTAATAATTTTCTGCTAAATGCAACTAGAAAAATAAAGTTATCACTTTTAGAAGTTATCTTAGTATTTAAAGCATTGATAAACGACCTTAAATTTATAAAAGTTACAATATAATCATGTATGAAAAAAACTGAAAACGCAACAAAACACTTAAATCTTTCTTAAAATAATTTTATATTTCTGCAATTATATTTGCAATGCAGTGACTCTTAGATAGCTCGAATGGGCTTCGATAAAACTGAGATTCTATGGGATAGTTTCTAATAATTGTCAGCTAAATGCAACTAGAAAAACAAAGGTATCAGTTCTAGAAGTTATCTTAGTAAATAAAGTGTTGATAAACGTCCTAACAATTATAAAAGTAACCCCATAATCAAGTATGAAAAAACTGAAAACGCAACAAAACACTACACCATCTATTAAAATAATTTCATATTTCAAGCATTATTTTTGCAATCTAGTCATTCTTAGATGGTACGACTGGGCTTTCATAAGCTGATACTCTCAGACAAATTTTCTAACAATTTTCAGCTAAATGTTAATAGAAAAAACAAAATTATTACTTTAAGAAGCTCACTAAGTAATTAAAGTGTAGATAAACGACCTTACAATTATAAAAAATAACCCATAATCAAGTATAAAAAAACTGAAAACGCAACAAAACACTAAACCATTTATTAAAATAATTTTATATTTCAACCATTACCTTTGCAATGCAGTCATTGTTATTTTGTTCGACTGGGGTTTGACAAAGCTGAGACTCTATGAGATATTTTCTAAAAATTTTCTGCTAAATGTAAATATTATAAACAAAGTTATCACTTTTATAAGCTATCTTTGTAAATACAGGGTTGAAAAACGACTTAAAAATTATAAAAGTTTGCCCATAATCAAGTATGAAAAAACTGAAAACGCAACAAAACACTACACCACTTATTAAAATATTTTTATATTTATATAATTATCTTTGAAATGCAGTCATTCTTAGCTTGTTCGACTGGACTTCGATAAAGAAGCTGAGATTCTTTGATATATTTTCTAATAATTTTCAGCTAAATGTAAATAGTAAAAACAAAGGTATCACTTTTAGAAGTTGTCTTAGTAATTAAAGTGTTGATAAACGACCTAACAATTATAAAAGTAACCCCATAATCAAAAATGAAAAAACAGAAAATGCAACGAAACACTACACAATTCATTAAATATTTTTATTATTCAACCATTATCTTCGCAATGCAGTCACTGTTATTTGGTTTGACTGGGGATTGATAAGCTGATACTCTCAGAGATATTTTCTAATAATTTTCAGCTAATTGTTAAGAGAAAAAACAAAATTATTACTTTTAGAAGCTTATTAAGTAATAAAAGTGTTGATAAACATCATTACAATTTTAAAAATTAACCCATTATCTAGTATGAAAAAACTGAGAACGCAACAAAACACTAAACCATTTATTAAAATAATTTTATATTTCAACCATTACCTTTGCAATGCAGTCATTGTTATTTGGTTCGACTGGGGTTTGACAAAGCTGAGACTCTATGAGATATTTTCTAGAAATTTACAGCTAAATGTAAATATTATAAACAAAGTTATCACTTTTATAAGCTATCTTTGTAAATACAGGGTTGAAAAACGACTTAAAAATTATAAAAGTTTGCCCATAATCAAGTATGAAAAAACTGAAAACGCAACAAAACACTACACCATTTATTGAAATAATTTTATATTTATACAAATATCTTTCAAATGCAGTCATTCTTAGATTGTTCAACTAAACTTCAATAAAGAAGCTGAGATTCTATGAGATATTTTCTAATAATTATTGTTTAAATGCAACTAAAAAATCAAAGTTATCACTTATAGAAGTTATCTTAGTAATAAAAGCTTTGTTAAACATCTAACAATTATAAAAGTAACACCATAATCAAGTATTCATAAAACTTAAAACGCATTAAAACACTTAAATCTTTCTAAGATTAATTCTATATTTCTGCAATTTTATTTGCGATGCAGTGATTTTTAGATGGTTCGACTTGGCTTTTATAAGCTGATACTCCTACAGATATTTTCTAATAATTTTCTGCTAAATGCAAATAGCAAAAACAAAATTATCACTTTTAGAAGCTATCTAAGTACTTAAAGTGTTGTTAAACGACCTTACAATTATAAAAGTTAACCCATTATTAAGTATGAAAAAACTGAAAATGCAACAAAACACTAAACTATCTATTAAAATAGTTTCATATTTCAAGCATTATTTTTGCAATCTAGTCAGTTTTAGATGGTTCGCCTTGGTTTTGATAAAGCTGATACTTATAGACTGATTTTCTAATAATTTTCAGCTAAATGCAACTAGTAAAACCAAGATATCACTTTTAGAAGATATCTTAGTAATTAAAGCGACCTAACAACTATAAAAGTAACCATATAATCAAGTATGAAAAAACTGATAACGTAACAAAACACTACGCCATTTATATAAATAATTTTTATTTCTACAATTATCTTTGCAATGTAAACATTCTTAGATGATTCGACTGGGCTTTGATAAACCTGATACTCTCAGAGTTATTTTCTAAAAAAATTCAGCTAAATGCGACTAGTAAAACCAAGGTATCACTTCAAGAAGATATCTTAGTAATTAAAGTGTTGGTAAACGACCTAACAATTATAAAAGTTACAAAATAATCAAGTATGAAAAAAACTGATAACGAAACAAAACACTTAAACTCGCATTCAGGAGATATGAGTAAAAACGTCAATGCATCTCAAGAAAATTGTAAGTACTTTGAACTGTTAATTTGATATCATAAACTTCATTTGAATAGTTTATAAGTTTCAATTGGTACTAAATTTATACTCTCGCCGATTACCCGTGTTTGGTTGCACATACCTTATAAATAACCTTAAATTTTTCTTATTCAGTTTTCTATAGATATCTTCGGATCAACTGAGAATAGTTAAGCTCATAGTTAAGATATGAGCAAACAAAAGTAATTTCAAAAAAATTTAATATTAGATATTAAGAGTTTTGTTCTGGACTCACAATTGCGGGTCCGGACGGACCCGGATCCGGACTTTTTTTTCAAATTAGGATTCGGCCGGACCCGGATCCGGACTTTTTTTTTTTCAAATTATAATCCGGCCAAAACCGGATCCGGACTTTTTTTTAATTTAGGATCCGGCCGGATCCAGATATTAGCCAAAAATGGCAATATTCGGCCGGATCCTACAATGAAGACGCTGTTAAGTTCAGAGTGATGAAAAATTCATTTCACTGTTACAGTTCTGCAGGTTTGTAGCCCGCATTGCTATCCTACAATTAAGTCGTTGTTAAGTTCTTGGTGATCAAAAAATTTTTTTATTGTTATCAGTTATGCTAGCTCATTAACTGCCTTGGTATCCTACAATTAAGTTGTACTTAAGTTCTTGGTGATCAAAAATTCCTTTCACTGGTATCAGTTCTGCTGTTTTGTTGCCCGCCTTGGTGTCCTACAATAAAGTTGCTGTTTATTTCTTGGTAATCAAAAATTCCTTCACTGATATCAGTTCTGTTGGTATGTTGCCCGCCTTGGTATCCTACAATGAACTCGCTGTTAAGTTCTTGCTGATCAAAAATTCCTTTCACTGTTATCAGTTCTGTTGGTATGTTGCCCGCCTTGGTGTCCTACAATTAAATCGCTTTTAAGTTCTTGGTGATCAAAATTCTTTTACTGTTATCAGTTCTGCTGGTTTGTTGCCCGTCTTGGTATCCTACTTTGAAATCGCTGTTAAGTTATTGATGATCAAAAATTCATTTCACTGAAATCAGTTCTGCTGGTTTGTTGTCCGCCTTGGTGTCCTACAATGAAGTTGTTGTTAAGTTCTTGGTGATCAAAAATTACTTTCACTGATATCAGTTCTGCAGGTTTGTAGTCAACCTTGGTATCCCACAATGAAATCGCTGTTAAGTTCTTTGTGATCAAAAATTTCTTTTACTGTTGTCAGTTTTGCTAGTCTGTTGCCCACTTTGGTATCCATCAATGAAGTCGTTGTTAAGTTCTTGATGATCAAAAATTACTTTCACTGTTATCAGTTCTGCTGGTTTGTTTCCCACCTTGATGTCCTACAATAAAGTTGTTTTTAAGTTCCTGGTGATCAAAAATTTCTGTTAGTGTTATCACTTCTGCTGGTTGGTTGCCTACCTTAGTATCTTACAATTAGGTTGTTTTTAAGGACCTAGTGATCTAAAATTCCTTTCATTATTATCAGTTCTGCTGGTTTATTCCCCCCTTGATATCCTACAATGAAGACGCTGTTAAGGACTCAGAGATCTTAAATTCCTATCATTGTTATCAGTTCTCTTGGTTTGTTGCCCGTCTTAGTATCCTACAATAAAGTCGTTGTTAAGTTGTTGGTGATCAAAAATTCATTTCACTCTAATCAGTTCTGCTGGTTTGTTGCCCACCTTGTTGTCCTACAATGAAATCGCTGTAAAGTTCTTGGTGTTCAAATTTCTTTTACTATTATCAGTTCTGCTGGTTTTTTCCCCGCATTGGTAACCAACAATGAAGTTGCTGTTAAGTTCTTGGTGATCAATAAATACTTTCACTGTTATAGTTATGCTGTTTTATTTCCCGCCTCGGTATTCTACAATGAAGTTGTTGTTTATTTCTTGGTTTTCAAAATATCTTTTACTGTTATCAGTACAGCTGGTTTATTGCCCACCTTGGTATCCTAAAATGAAATCGCTGTAAAGTTCTTGGTGATCAAAAATTCCTTTCACTGTTAATAATTCAGCTAGTTTGTTTCCTGCCTTAGTGTCCTACAATGAAGTCGCTGTTAAGTTCTTGCTGATCAAAACTTCCTTTGACTGTTATCAGTTCTGCTGGTTTTTTGCCCGCATTGGTATCTTACAATAAAGTCGTGTTAAGTTTTAGGTGATCAATAATTTCTTTCACTGTTATCAGTTATGCTAGTTTGTTGACCCCTTTAGTATCCAACAATGAAGACGCTGTTAAATTCTTGATCATCAAAAATTTCTTTTACTGTTATCAGTTCTGCTGGTTTATTGTTCGCTTTGGTGTCCTACATTGAAATCGCTGTTAAGTTCTTGGTGATCAATAAATCCTTTCACTGTTACAGTTCTGCAGGTTTGTTTCTCGCCTCGGTATTCTACAATGAAGTTGCTGTTTAGTTCTTGGTGTTCAAAATATCTTTCACTGTTATCAGTTCTGCTAGCTTGTATCCCGCCTTGGTGTCCTACAACGAAGTTGCTGTTTAGTTCTTAGTGTTCAAAGATCTTTCATTGTTATCAGTTCTGCTGGTTTAATGCCCTCTTTGGTGTCCTATAATGAAGTTGCTGTTAAGTTTTTGGTGATCAAAAATTCCTTTAATTGTAATCAGTTCTGCTAGCTTGTTGCCCGCCTTGGTGTCCTACAATGAAGTTGCTGTTAAGTTCTTGGCGATCAAAAAATTTTTTTACTGTTATCAGTTCTGCTAAGTTTATTGTCCGCTTTGGTGTCCTACAATGAAATCGTTGTTAAGTTCTTAGTGATCAATAAACCCTTTCACTGTTACAGTTCTGCTGGTTTGTTTCCCGCCTTGGTATTCTACAAGAAAGTTGCTGTTTAGTTCTTGGTGTTCAAAATACCTTTCACTGTTATCAGTTCTGCTGGTTTGTTTCCCACCTTGGTGTCCTACAATGAAATCGCTGTAAAGTTCTTGGTGCTCAAAATATATTTTACTGTTATCAGTTCTGCTGGTTTATTGCCCGCTTTGGTGTCCTACAATGAAATCGTTGTTAAGTTCTTAGTGATCAATAAATCCTTTCATTGTTACAGTTCTGTTGGTTAGTTTCCCGCCTCGGTATTCTACAATGAAGTTGATGTTTAGTTCTTGGTGTTCAAATATCTTTCACTGTTATCAGTTCTGCTGGTTTTTTGCTCGCATTGGTAACCTACAATGAAGTTGCTGTTAAGTTTTTGGTTATCAATAAATCCTTTCACTGTTACAGTTCTGCTGGTTTGCTTCCCGCCTCGGTATTCTACAATGAAGTTGTTGTTTAATTCTAGGTGTTCATAATATCTTTCACTGTTATCAGTTCTAATGGTTTGTTGCCCGCTTTGGTATTCTACAATGAAGTTGCTGTTTAGTTCTTGGTGTTCAAAATATTTTTCACTGTTATCAGTTCGCTGGTTTGTTGCCCGCCTTTGTCTTCTACATTGAAGTTGCTGTTTAGTTCTTGGTGTTCAAAATATCTTTCACTGTTATCTGTACTGCTGGTTTGTTGCCCACCTTGGTGTCCTACAATGAAATCGCTGTAAAGTTCTTGGTGTTCAAAATGTCTTTCACTGTTATAAGTTTTGCTAGTTTGTTGCCCGCCTTGGCGTACTACAATGAAGTTGCTGTTAAGTTCTTGGTGATCAAAAATTTCTTTTACTGTTATCAGTTCTGCTGGTTTATTGTCCGTCTTGGTATCCTACAATGAAGACGCTATTAAGTTTTTTGTAATCAAAAATTCCTTTCACTGGTATCAGTTCTGCTGTTTTGTTACCCGCCTTAGTGTCCTACAATAAAGTTGCTGTTTATTTCTTGTTGATCAAAAATTCCTTTATTGATATCAGTTCTGCTGGTTTGTTCCTCGCCTTGGTATCCTAAAATGAAATCGCTGTTAAGTTCTTGCTGATCAAAAATTCTTTTCACTGTTATCAGTTCTGCTAGTTTGTTGCCCGCCTTGGTGTCCTACAATGAAGTTGTTGTTAAGTTCTTTGGTGATCAAAAATTTCTTTTACTGTTATCAGTTCTGCTGGTTTGTTGCCCAATTTGGTATCCAACAACGAAATCGCTGTTTAGTTGTTGGTGTTCAAAAATTCGTTTCACTGTTATCAGTTCTGCTGTTTTGTTGCCCGCCTTGGTGTCCTACATTGAACTTGCTGTTTAGTTCTTGGTGATCAAAAATTTCTTTTACTGTTATCAGTTCTGCTCTTTTTATGCCCGCATTGGTATCATACAATGAAGTTGTTGTTAAGTTCTTAATAATCATAAATTCCTTTCACTGATATCAGTTCTGCAGGTTTGTAGTACACCTTGGTATCCCACAATGAAATCGCTGTAAAGTTCTTGGTGATCAAAAATTTAATTTACTGTTGTCAGTTCTGCTGGTTTGTTGCCCACTTTTGTATCCCACAATGAAGTCGTTGTTAAATTCTTGATGATCAAAAATTCCTTTCACTGTTATCAGTTCTGCTGGTTTGTTGCCCACCTTGGTGTCCTACAATAAAGTTGTTTTTAAGTTCTTGGTGATCAAAAATTTCTGTTAGTGTTATCAATTCTGCTGGATGGTTGCCCATCTTAGTATCTTAAAATTAGGTTGTTTTTAAGGACCTAGTGATCTAAAATTCCTTTCATTGTTATCAGTTCTGCTGGTTTATTCCCCCCCTTGGTATCCTACAATGAAGTCGCTGTTAAGGACTCAGTGATCTTAAATTCCTATCATTGTTATCAGTTCTCTTGGTTTGTTGACCGCCTTGGTATCCTACAATAAAGTCGTAGTTAAGTTGTTGTTGATCGAAAATTCATTCCACTGTTATCATTTCTGCTGGTTTGTAGCTTGCCTAGGCATCCAACGAAGACACTGTTAAGTTCTTGATGATCAAATTTTTTTTTCACTCTAATCAGTTCTGCTGGTTTGTTTTCCGCCTTGGAATCCTGTAAAAAATCGCTGTTAAGTACTTGGTGATCAAAAATTTCTTTTACTGTTTTCAGTTCTAATGTTTTGTTGCCCGCTTTAATGTTCTACAATTAAATCGCTGTTAAGTTCTTGGTGTTCAAAATATCTTTTACTGTTATCAGTTCTGCTGGTTTGTAGCCCGCCTTGGTATTCTACAATAAAGTTGCTGTTAAGTTCTTGGTGATCAAAATTTATTTTACTCTTATCAGTTCAGCTGGTTTGTTGTTCACCTTGGTATTCTACAATGAAATCGCTCTTAAGTTCATGGTGATCAAAAATTCCTTTTACTGTTATCAGTTCTGCTAGTTTTTTGCACGCCTTGTTGTCCTACAATAAAATCGCTGTTAAGTTCTTGGTGATCAAAATTATGTTACTGTTATTAGTTCTGCTGGTTTGTAGCCCGCTTTAATGTCATACAATGAAGTTGCTGTTAAGTTCTCGTTGATCAAAAATTCCTTTCACTGGTATCAGTTCTGCTGTTTTGTTGCCCGTCTTGGTATCCTACAATGAAGTCGCTGTTAAGTTCTTGGTGATCGAAAATTTCTCTTAGTGTTATTAGTTCAGCTTGTTGGTTGCCCACCTTAGTATCTTACAATTAGGTTGTTATTAAGGACCAAGTGATTTAAAATTCCTTTCATTGTTATCAGTTCTGCTGGTTTATTCCCCCCTTGGTATCCTACAATGAAGTCGCTGTTAAGGAGTCAGTAATCTTAAATTTCTATCATTGTTATCAGTTCTCTTGGTTTGTTGCCCGCCTTGGTATCCTACAATAAAGTCGTTGTTAAGTTGTTAATGATCAAAAATTCATTTCACTGCTATAAGTTCTACTGGTTTGTTTCCCGCCTATGTATGCTACAATGAAGTCGATATTTTTTTGTTGATCGAAAAATCATTTAACTGTTATCAGTTCTGCTGGCTTATAGCTTGCCACGGCATCCAACGAAGACACTGTTAAGTTCTTGATGATCAAAATTTTTTTTTCACTCTAATCAGTTCTGCTGGTTTGTTTCCCGCCTTGGTGTTTTGCAAAAAATCGCTGTTAAGTACGTGGTGATCAAAAATTTCTTTTACTGTCTTCAGTTCTAATGTTTTGTTGCCCGCTCTAATGTTCTACAATGAAATCGCTCATAAGTTCTTGGTGATCAAAAATTTCTTTTTCTGTTCTCAGTTCTAATTTTTTGTTGCCCGCTTTAATGTTCTACAATGAAATCGCTGTTAAGTTTTTATTGATAAAAAATTTATTTTACTGTTATCAGTTCTGCTGGTTTGTTGTCTGCCTTGGTATACTACAATGAAGACGCTGTTAAGTTCTTAGTGTTCAAAATATCTTTTACTGTTATCAGTTCTGCTGGTTTGTTGTTCACCTTGGTATCCTACAATGAAATCGCTCGTAAGTTCATGGTGATCAAAAATTCCTTTCACTGTTATCAGTTCTGCTAGTTTTTTGCACGCCTTGTTGTCCTACAATGAAGTCGTTGTTAAGTTCTTGGTGATTAAAAAAATTTCTTTTATTGTTATCAGTTTTTCTAGCTCATTACCCGCCTTGGTATTCTACAATGAATTCGTTATTAAGTTCTTGGTGATCTAAAATTCATTTTACTTATATCAATTCTGCTGGTTTGTTGCCAACCTTGGTTTCCCACAATGAAGACGCAGTTAAGTTCTTTTTGATCAAAGATTTCTTTCACTGTTATAAGTTCTGCTGGTTTGTAGCCCGCTTTAATGTCATACAATGAAGTTGCTGTTAAGTTCTTGATGATCAAAAATTCCTTTCACTTGTATCAGTTCTGCTGTTTTGTTGCCCGCCTTGGTGTCCTACAATGAAATTGCTGTTTATTTCTTGGTAATCAAAAATTCCTTTATTGATATCTGTTCTGCTGGTTTGTTCCCCGCCTTGGTATCCTACAATGAAATCGCTGTTAAGTTCTTGCTGATCAAAAATTCCTTTCACTGTTATCAGTTCTGCTAGTTTGTTGCCCGCCTTGGTGTCCTACAATGAAATCGCTATTTAAGTTCTTGGTAATCAAAAAACTCATTTCTATGCTATCAGTTCTGCTAGTTTGTTGCCCGCCTTGGTGTCCTACAGTGAAATTGATGTTAACTTCTTAGTGACTTAAAATTCAATTTACTATTATCAGTTCTGCTGGTTTGTAGCCCTCTTTAATGTCCTACAATGAAATTGCTGTTAAGTTCTTGGTGATCAAAGTTTCCTTTCACTGTTATGAGTTCCGCTCGTTTATTGTCCACCTTGGTATCCGACAATAAAATCGCTGTTAAGTTCTTGGTGATCAAAAATTTCTTTTACTGTTGTCAGTTCTGCTGGTTGGTTGCCCACCTTAGTATCTTACAATGATGTTGTTGTTAAGTTCTTGGTGATCAAAAATTTCTTTCACTGATATCAGTTCTGCAGGTTTGTAGTCCACCTTTGTATCCGACAATGAAATCGCTGTTAAGTTCTTGATGATTAAAAATTCCTTTCACTGTTATCAGTTCTCCTGGTTGGTTGCCCAACTTAGTAACTTACAATTAGGTTATTTTCAAGGACCTAGTGATCTAAAATTCCTTTCATTGTTATCAGTTCTGCTGATTTGTTCCCCCCTTGGTATCCTACAATGAAGTCGCTGTTAAGGACTCAGTGATCTTAAATTCCTATCATTTTTATCAGTTCTCCTGGTTTGTTGCCCGCCTTGGTATCCTACAATTAAGTCGTTGTTAAGTTGTTGGTGATCAAAAATTTATTTCACTGTTATAAGTTCTGCAGCTTTGTTTCTCGCCTCGGTATCCTACAATGAAGTTGCTGTTTTGTTTTTTTTCGAAAAATCTCTTCAAAGTTATGAGTTCTGCTGGTTTGTAGCTTGCCTTGGCATCCAACGGAGACACTGTTAAGTTCTTGATGATTTAAAATTCCTTTCACAGTTATCACTTCTGCTGGTTTTTTTGTCCGCCTTGGTGTCCTACAATGAAGTTGCTGTTAAGTTCTTGGTGATCAAAAATTTATTTTACTGTTATCAGTTCTGCTGGTTTGTTTCCCGCCTTGGTGTCCTACAATGAAGTTGTTGTTAAGTTTTTGGTGATCAATAAACCTTTCACTGTTACAGTTCTGCTGGTTTGTTGCCCACCTCGGTATTCTACAATGAAGTCGTATTAAGTTTTTGGTGTTCAAAATATCTTTACTGTTATTAGTTCTGCTGGTTTTTTGCCCGCATAGGTATCCAACAATGAAGACGCAATTAAGTTCTTTGTGATCAAAATTTCTTTATTGTTATCAGATCTGCTGGTTTTTTGCCTGAATGGTATCTTACAATGAAGTCGCTGTTATGTTCTTGGTGATCAAAAATTCGATTCACTGTTATCAGATCTAATGATTTGTTGCCCGCTTTAATGTTCTACATTTAAATCGCTGTTAAGTTTTCGGTCATCAAAAATTCCTTTCACTGTTATCAGTTCTGCTGGTTTATTGTCCGCCTTGGTGTCCTACAATGAAGTTGCTGTTAAGTTCTTAATGATCAAAAATTTCCTTTACTGTTATCAGTTCTGCTGCTTTATTGTCTGCTTTGGTGTCCTACAATGAAATCGCTGTTAAGTTCTTGGTGATCAATAAACCCTTTCACTGTTTCAGTTCTGCTGGTTTGTTTCCTGCCTCGGTATTCTACAATGAAGTTGCTGTTTAGTTCTTAATGTACAAAGATCTTTCACTGTTATCAGTTCTGCTGGTTAGTTGCCCGCCATGGTGTCCTACTATGAAGTTGCTGTTAAGTTCTTGGTGATCAAAAATTTCTTTTACTTTTATAAGTTCTGCTGGTTTATTGTCCGCTTTGGTGTCCTACAATGAAATCGCTGTTAAGTTCTTAGTAATCAATAAACCCTTTCACTGTTACAGTTCTGCAGGTTTGTTTCCCGCCTCGGTATTCTACAATGAAGTTGCTGTTTAGATCTTGGTGTCCAAAATATCTTTTACTGTTATCAGTTCTAATGGTTTGTTGCCCATCTTGGTGTCCTATAATGAAGTTGCTGTTAAGTTCTTGGTGATCAAAAATTCCATTCATTGTAATCAGTACTGCTAGTTTGTTGCCCGTCATGGTGTCCTACAATGAAGTTGCTGTTAAGTTCTTGGTGATCAAAAATTTCTTTTACTGTTATCAGTTCTGCTGGTTTATTGTCCGCTTTGGTGTCCTACAATGAAATCGCTGTTAAGTTCTTAGTGATCAATAAACCATTTCACTGTTACAGTTCTGCTGGTTTGTTTCCCGCCTCGATATTCTACAATGAAGTTGCTGTTTAGTTCTTGGTGATTAAAAATTCAATTTACTGTTATCAGTTCTAATGGTTTGTTGTCCGCCTTGGTGTCCTATAATGAAGTTGCTGTTACGTTCTTGATGATCAAAAATTCCTTTCATTGTAATCAGTACTGCTAGTTTGTTGCCCGCCATGGTGTTCTACAATAAAGACGCTGTTAAGTTCTTGGTGATCTAAAATTCATTTCACTGTTACAGTTCTGCTGTTTTGTTGCCTGCCTTGGTTTTCTAAAATGAAGTTGCTGTTTATTTCTTGGTGTTCAAAATTTCGTTTACTGTTATCAGTTCTGCTGGTTTGTAGCCCGCCTTGGTATTCTACAATGAAGTTTCTGTTAAGTTCTTGGTGTTCAAAATTTCTTTTACTGTTATCAGTTCTGTTGGTGTTTTGCACGCATTGGTAACCTACAATGGAGTTGCTGTTAAGTTCTTGGTGATCAATAAATCCTTTCACTGTTACAGTTATGCTGGTTTATTTCCCGCCTCGGTATTCTACAATGAAGTTGCTGTTTAGTTCTTGGTGATTAAAAATTCAATTTACTGATATCAGTTCTGCTTGTTTATTGCCCATCTTAGCATCCCACAATGAAATCGCTGTTAAGTTCTTGGTGATCAAACATTTCTTTTACTGTTATCAGTTCTGCTAGTTTGTTGCCCGCCTCAGTGTTCCACAATGAAGTTGCTGTTAAGTTCTTGGTGATCAAAAATTCCTTCCACTGTTATAAGTTCTGCTGTTTTGTTGCCCGCCTTGGTGTCCTACAATGAAATTATTGTTTAGTTCTTGGTGATCAAAAAATTCTTTCACTGATAACAGTTCTGCAGGTTTATAGTCCACCTTGGTATCTCACAATGAAATCGCTGTTAAGTTGTTGGTGATCAAAAATTTCTTTTACTTTTGTCAGTTCTTCTGGTTTGTTGCCCACTTTGGTATCCCACAATGAAGTCGTTGTTAAGTTCTTGATGATCAAAAATTCCTTTTACTGTTATCTGTTCTGCTGGTTTGTTGCCCACCTTGGTGTCCTACAATAAAGTTGTTTTTAAGTTCTTGGTGATCAAAAATTTCTCTTAATGTTATCAGTTCTCCTGGTTGGTTGCCCACCTTAGTATCTTACAATTAGGTTGTTTTTCAGGACCTAGTGATCTAAAATTCCTTACATTGTTTTCAGTTCTCCTGGTTTATTGCCCGTCTTGGTATCCTACAATGAAGACGCTGTTAAGGACTTAGTGATCTTAAATTCCTATTATTGTTATCAGTTCTCCTGGTTTGTTGCCCTCCTTAGTATCCTACAATTAAGTCGTTGTTAGGTTGTTGGTGATCAAAAATTCATTTCACTGTTAAAAGTTCTGGTGGTTTGTTTCCAGCCTCGGTATCCTACAATGAAGTCGCTGTTTTGTTGTTGATCGAAAATTCTCTTCACTGTTATGAGTTCTGCTGGTTTATAGCTTGCCTTGGCATCCAACGAAGACACTGTTAAGTTGTTGATGATTGTAAAATCTTTTCACTCTAATCAGTTCTGCTGGTTTGTTTCCCGCCTTTGTATCCTGCAAAAAATCGCTGTTAAGCACTTGGTGATCAAAAATTTCTTTTACTGTTTTCAGTTCTAATGTTTTGTTGCCCGCTTTAATGTTCTACAATGAAATCGCTGTTAAGTTCTTGGTGATCAAAAATTCCTTTTACTGATATCAGTTCTGCTGGTTTGTTGCCAACCTTGGTATCCCACAATGAAGTCGCTGTTATGTTCTTGTTGATCAAAAATTCCAATCACTGTTATCAGTTCTAATCTTTTGTTGCCCGCTTTAATGTTCTACAATGAAATCGCTGTTAATTTCTCGGTCATCAAAAATTCCTTTCACAGCTATCAGTTCTGCTGGTTTATTGTCCGCCTTGGTGTCCTACAATGAAGTTGCTGTTAAGTTCTTGGTGACCAAATATTTATTTTACTGTTATCAGTTCTGCTGGTTTATTGTCCGCTTTGGTGTCCTACAATGAAATCGCTGTTAAGTTTTTGGTGATCAATAAATCCTTTCACTGTTACAGTTCTGCTGGTTTGTTTCCCGCCTCGGTATTCTACAATGAAGTTGCTGTTTAGATCTTGGTGTTCAAAACATCTTTAACTGTTATTAGTTCTGCTGGTTTGTTGCCGACCTTGGTGTCCTACAATGAAATCGCTGTAAAGTTCTTAATGTTCAAAATATCTTTTAATGTTATAAGTTCTGCTGGTTTTTGCCCGCATTGGTATTCTACAATGAAGTTATTTATAAGTTTTTGGTGATCAAAAATTTCTTTTACTGTTATCAGTTCTGCTGGTTTTTTGCCCACCTTGGTATCCCACAACGAAATCGCTGTTTACTTCTTGGTGATCAAAAATTACTTTTACCGTTATCAGTTCTGCTGGTTTGTTGCTCACCATGGTATCCCACAATGAAGACGCTGTTAAGTTCTTGGTGATCAAAAATTCCTTTCACTGTTATCAGTTCTGCTGTTTTGTTGCCCGCCTTTGTGTCCCACAATGAAATCGCTGTTTAGTTCTTGGTGATCAAAAATTCTTTTACTGTTATCAGTTCTGCTGGTTTTTTGCCCGCATTGGTATTCTACAATGAAGTTGTTGTTAAGTTCTTCGTGATCAAAAATTCCTTTCACTGATATCAGTTCTGCAGGTTTATAGTCCGCCTTGGTATCCCACAATGAAATCGCTGTTAAGTTGTTGGTGATCAGAAATTTCTTTTACTGTTGTCAGTTTTGTTGGTTTGTTGCCAAATTTGGTATCTCACAATGAAGTCGTTGTTAAGTTCTTGATGATCAAAAATTCCTTTTACTGTTATCAGTTCTGCTGGTTTGTTGCCCACCTTGGTGTCCTACAACAAAGTTGTTTTTACGTTTTTGGTGATCAAAAATTTCTCTTAATGTTATAAGTTCTCCCTTTGGTTGCCCACCTTAGTCTCTTACAATTAGGTTGTTTTTAAGGATCTAGTGATCTAAAACTCCTTACATTGTTTTCAGTTCTCCTGGTTTATTGCCCGCCTCGGTATCCTAAAATGAAGACGCTGTTAAAAACTTAGTGATCTTAAATTCCTATCATTGTTATCAGTTCTCTTGGTTTATTCCCCCCTTGATATCCTACAATGAAGTCGCTGTTAAGGACTCAGAGATCTTAAATTCCTATCATTGTTATCAGTTCTCTTGGTTTGTTGCCCGCCTTGGTATCCTACAATTAAGTCGTTGTTAGGTTGTTGGTGATTAAAAATTCTCTTCACTGTTATAAGTTCTGCTGGTTTGTAGCTTGCCATGGCATCCAACAAAGACACTGTTAAGTTCTTGATGATTTAAAATTTTTTTCACTCTAATCAGTTCTGCTTGTTTGTTTCCCGCCTAGTAATCCTGCAAAAAATCGATGTTAAGTACTTGGTGATCAAAAATTTCTTTTACTTCTTCAGTTTTAATGTTTTGTTGCCCGCTTTAATGTTCTACAATGAAATCGCTGTTAAGTTCTTCGTGATCGAAAATTCATTTTACTGTTATCAGCTCTGCTGGTTTGTTGTGTGCCTTGTTATCCTACAATGAAGACGCTCTTAAGTTCTCGGTGATCAAAAACTCATTTTACTGTTATCAGTTCTAATTTTTTGTTGCCTGCTTCAATGTTCTACAATTTTAGCTAAATATAAACAGATATAAAAAAGTTATCACTTTTAGAAGTTATCTTGGTAAATAAAGCTTTGATAAACGACCTAACAATTATAAAAATTACCCCATAATCAAGTGTAAATAAAATTTAAAACATATCAAAACACTTAAATCTTTCCTAAAATAAATGTATATCTCTACAATTACTTTGCAATGCAGTCATATTTAGCTGGTTCGACTTGGCTTTGATAAAGCTGTGACTCTATGAGATATTTTCTAATAATTTTCAGCCTAATGCAACTAGAAAATCAATTTTTTTAAGTTAAGAATTTATCTTGCTAAATAAAGTGTTGATAAACGACCTAACAGTTATAATAGTTACCCCATAAATAAGTATGAATAGAACGAAATGCACAAAAAAACACTCAAACGTTTCTTAAAATAATTTTATGGTTCTACAATTATTTTTTCATTACAATCAACTCGGCCATTTTGACTGTACTGTGAGAAAGCTGAGGCTCTTTAAAACATTTTCTAATAATATTTAAATAATGCAACTAGAAAAAACAAAGTTTTCAATTAAATAAACTATCTTAGTGAATTTGTTGTTCATAAATGACTAAATAATTTCTAATTTTTTTTCACAATCAAATATTAATAAAACTAAAAAAAAATATAAAACAAAAGACTCTTTATTTAAAGATATTGTAATTTTACAACTGTCTTTTTATTGTAGTTACCCTCGGCTGTTTCGACTTGACTTTGATAAAGTTAAGACTCTGAAAGAATTATCAAATGTTTTCAAACTGCAGGCGACTAGAAAAAATCAAATTTATTTTTAGAAGTTATCTTGGTAAATAAAGCGTTGATAAGGGCCAAGCAATTTTTAAAGTTACTACATAATAAGATATAAATTAAAATAAAAACAAAACAAAAAACTTAAAACTTATTAAAAATAATTTAACATTTCTACAATTAATTTGCAAAGCAGTCATTCTTAGCTGGTTCAACTGGGTTTTGATAAACCTGACACTCTCTGCGATATTTTCTAATAATTTTTAGCTAAATGTAAATAGAAAAACTAAGTTATCACTTTTGGAAGTTATCTTGGTAAATGAAGCGTTAATAAACGACCTAACATATAAAAAAATTTAGCCCATAATCAAGTATGAACAAAACCAAAAACACAACAAAACACTCAATTTTCCTTAAATGAAAGTGTTTTTCTACCGTTATCTTATATTAAAGTAATCCTTGACCAGTTCGATTAGGCTTTGATAGAGCTGACACTATATTAGATATTTTCTAAAAACTTTCAGCTAAAAGCTACTAGAAAATCAAATTTATCACTTTTTAAAGTAATAAAGTAATAAAGCGTTGGTAAACGACCTATTAATATAAAAGTTACCCCATAATCAACTATAAATAAAACTAAAAACTGAACTAGACACTTAAAACTTTCTTAAAATAAAATATATATATATTTCTACAATTATCTTTTTTATGCAATCATTCTTGGCTGGTTCGACTGGACTTTCATAAAGCTGAGACTCTCGGAGACTTTTTTTACTAATTTCAAACTGCAAGCGACTAGAAAAAACAAAGGTGATAACTTTTAGAAGTTATCTTAGTAATTAAATGTCGATAAACGACCTAACATTTATAAAAGTTACTCCGCAATCAAGTATGAATAAAACTAAAAACGCAACAAAACTTTTAACTCTTTGTTAAAACAATTTTATATTTCTACAATTATTTTTGCAATGCAGTCATTCTTAGCTGGTTAGACTTGGCTTTGGTAAAGCTGATACTCTCTGAGATATTTTCTAATTATTTTAAGCTTATTGTAAATAGAAAAAACAAAGTTATCACTTTGTTATTTTAGTAATTTAAGTATTGATATTTGAACTATCAATTATAAAAGTTACCCCATGATCAAGTATGAATAAAGCTAAAAAAGGATTAAAACTTTACACCATTTCTTAAAGTAACTATATATTTTTACAATCATCTAAGCAATGCAGTCATTCTTCGCTGATTTGACTAAACTTTGACAAAGCTGAAACTCAATGAGATATTTTCTAATAACTTCCATCTAAATCTAACTCAAGAATATTTTTTTTTACTTTTAGAGGTTATATTTGTATTTAAAGCGTTGAAAAACGACTAAAAACTTGAAAATTTACGTAAAATCAAGTATGATTAATATTTAAAACACAACAACACACTTAAATGTTTTTTAAAATAATTTTATATTTCTACAATTATATTTTTTTAAGAGTCATCTTCGGCAAGTTCAACTGTACTATGAGAAATCTGAGGCTAACTAAAACATTTTCTAATAGTTTTCATTTAATACGACTAAAAAAAACAAAGTTATACCTTATAGAACTTATCTTTGTAAAAAAAATGTTGATAAACAACTAAATAATTTTAAAAGTTTCGTATATTTAAATATGAATAAAATTTAAAACGCACCAAAACACTTAAACCTTTCTTAAATAGATTTTAAATTTTTACAATTATCTATCCAATGTAGCATTACTCGGCCGGTTCGAAAGGTTTTTAATAAAGTTGAGACTTACAACCTTTTTTTTCCAACAATTTTTTAGCTACATTCAACTAGAAATAACAAAGTTATCACATTTAGACGTTATCTTAATAATTATAGTGTTAGAAAACGACAAAACAATTTTAAACGTAACTCCATAATCAAGTATAAATAAAACTAAATACGCAACAAAAGACTTAAAACTTTCTTAAAATAAATTAATATTTCTATAATTAAGTTTTCTATGCAGTCATTCTCGTCCATTTAGACTGTACTCTGAGAAATCTGAGGCGCTCTGAGACATTTTCTAAAAATTTTCAGCTACTTTCAACTAGAAAAAATAGAGTTATCACTTTTAAAAGTTGACTAAGTAAATATAGTGCTAATATAAGATTAAACAATTTCAATTGTTCACCCACCATGAAACATCAATAAAATTAAGAACAGAACAATGCACTACAAATTTACTACTTACAATACATTACAAATACACTACTTCTTAAATTGATTATAGATTTTTACAACTATCTTTTTATTACAGTCATCCTCGGCCAGTTCGACTGGACTTTGATAAAGTTGAGAATCTCAAAGAATTATTCAATAATTTCAAACTTCATGCGACTAGGAAAAATCAAATTTATCACATTTAGAAGTTATATTTGTAAATAAATCGTTGATAAACGACCTAACAATTATATAATTTACCCCATAATCAAGTATGAATAAAATTTAAAAGACAACAAAACACTTAAAACTTTCTTAAAATAATTTAATAATTTTATAATTATATTGCAATGCAGTCATTCTTATCTGGTTTGACTGGGCTTTGATAAAGCTGATACTCTATGAGATATTTTGTAATATTTTTCAGCTAAATGTAAATAGAAAAAACAAAGTTATCACTTTTAAAAGTTATCTTGGTAAATAAAGCGTTGATAAACGACCTAACAATTATAAAAGTTACCCCATAATCAAGTATGAATAAAACTGAAAACACAACAAAACAATTAAATCTTTCTTAAATAAATTTAATTTTTTACAATTATTTTTGCAATAAAGTCATTTTAGCTCGGGCTTTGATAAAGCTGAGACTATATTAGAAATTTTCTGATATTAATCATCTAACTGCAACTAGAAAAACAATATTATCGATTTTAGAAGTTATCTTAGTAAATTTTATTAATAAACGACAAATATTTTTTTAATAATTGAACCATTTTCAAGTAGGAATGAAACTTAAAACGCACCAAAACACTTATACCTTTCTTAAATTGATTTTAAATTTTTACAATTATATTTTCAATGTAGCATTACTCGGCCTGTTCGACAGGTTTTTGATAAAGTTGAGTCTCTAAAAGATTTTTTTCCAATAATTTTTAGCTACATGAAACTAGAAATAACAAAGTTATTACATTTAGACGTTAATTTAATAATTATAGTGTTGGAAAACGGCAAAACATCTTTAAAAGTAACTCCATAATCAAGTATAAATAAAACAAAAAACGCAACAAAAAACTTAAAACTTTCTTAAAATAATTTGATATTTCTAAAATTAAGTTTTTATTGCAGTCATCGTCTTTCGTTTAGACTGTACTCTGAGAAATCTGAGGCGCTCTGAGACATTTTCTAAAAATTTTCAGCTACTTGCAACTAGAAAAAATAGAGTTATCACTTTTAAAAGTTAACTTAGTAATTATAGTGCTAATAAAAGATTATAAAAATTTAATTATTGACCCACAATCAAACATCAATAAAATTAAGAAGAGAACAATACACTACAAATTTAATACTAACAAAACATTACAAGTTCAATACTTCTTAAATTGATTATACGTTTTTACAACTATCTTTTTATTACAGTTACCTTCGGCCGGTTCGACTGGACTTTGATAAAGTTAAGACTCTCAAAGAATTATTCAATAATTTCAAACTTCGTGTGCCTATGAAAAATAAAATTTATCACTTTTAAACGTTTTCTTGGTAAATAAAGCGTTGATAAACGACCTAAAAATTATAAAAGTTACCCCATAATTAAGTATGAATAAAATTTAAAACACAACAAAACACTTAAATCTTTCTTAAAATAATTCAAAGTTTCTACAATTACTTTACAATACACTCAATTTTAGCTGGTTCGACTGGGCATACATAAAGCTGCGACTCTCTGAGTTATTTTCTAATGATATTCCGCTTAATGAACTAGAATATTAAATTCATCACTATTAGTAGTTATCTTGGTAAATAAAGCGTTGATAAACGACCTAACAACTATAAAAATCACCCCATAATCAAGTATGAAAAAATACTAATAACACAATGTATCACTTAAACCTTTCTTAAAATAATTTTATATTTTTACAATTTTCTTTTCATTTCAGTCATTCTCGGCCAGTTCGACTGTACTGTAAGAAAGCTGAGGCTCTGTGAAACATTTTAATGACACTAGAAAAAACAATGTTATAATTTTAGAATTTATCTTAGTTAATATGGTGATAGTAAATGGCTAAACAATTTTAAATTTGCTAAACAATCAAACATTAATAAAACCAAAAAGACTACAAAACATTACAAACATTTATATAATGATTTTATATTTTCACAACTATCTTTTTAATACTATCACCTTTGGCCGGTTCGAATTTACTTTGATAAAGTTGAGATTCTTAAAGACTTTATTCAATAATTTCAAACTTCATACAACTAGGAAAAAACAAACTTATCACTTTTAGAAGTTATCTTGGAAAATAAAGTGGTGATAAACGACATAATAATTATAAAAGTTACTCCATAATCAAGTATGAATAGAACTAAAAACAAAAAAAAATATTTAAAACTTTCTTAAAATAATTATATACTTTTACAATTATAATTGCAATGCAGTCATTCTTGGCTGGTTCGACTGGGCTTTGATAGAGTTGAGACTCTCAAAGACTTTTTACAATAATTTCAAACTACATGCAACTGAAAAAATAAATTTATCAATTTCAGAAGTTATCTTTGTAAATAAAGTGTTGATAAACAACCTAACAAATTTATAATTTACCCCATAATCAAGTATGAATAAAACTGAAAACGCAACAAAGCTTTTAAATCTTTCTTAAAGAACTTTATAATTCACAATTTACTTTTTAGTGCAGTCATTCTTAGCTGGTTTCACTGGGATTTGATAAAACTGAGACTCTATGAAATATTGTTTAAAAATCTTTTGTTGAATGCAACTAGAAAATCAAATTTATCACTTTTAGAAGTTTTTAAAGTAATTAAAGTTTTGATAAACGCCCTAACAATTATAAAAATTACTCTATAATCAAGTATGAATAAAACTAAAAACGTAACAAAATACTAACCTTATTCTTAAAATACCTTTATGTTTCTACAATTACTTTGTAATGCAGTCATTATTTTTTGTTACGACTTGGCTTTGATAAAGCTCAGACTCTCTGAGATTTTTACTAATAATTTTCAGCTAAATGCAATTAAAAATCATAATTATTATATTTAGAAGTCATCTTTGTAAACAAAGCGTTGATAAACGACGTAGCAATTATAAAAGTCACCCTGTAATCAAGTATGAAAAAAACTAAAAACACAACAAAACACTTAAAACTTTCTTCAAATATTTTTTTTTTCTACAACTATCTTCTTATTGCAGTCATCCTCGGCCAGTTCGACTGTACTGTGAGAAAGCTGAAGTTCTATGAAACATATTCTAATAATTTTCATCTAGTTATATTAGAAAAAACAATATTAAAATTTTTAGAAATTATCTTAGTAAATATGGTGTTCATAAATGACTAAACAATTATTAATTTGCTTCATAATCAAACATAAATATAAATAAAAACACTACAAAACACAACAAAACATAACAAACTTTCTTAAATTGATTTAATGTTTTTACAACTATCTATTTATTGCAGTTACCCTCAGCCGATTCAACTGGACTATGAAATTAACACTTTAAAATATTTTTTCCGATAATTTTAAACTGCATGCGACTAGAAAAAAACAAAGTTATCACATTTAGAAGTTACTTAGTAAAAAAAATGTTGATAAACGACTAAATAATTTTAAAAGTTACGTATGATCAAGTATGAATAAAATTAAAAACACAACAAACTCTTCAGTCTTTCTTAAAATAATTTTATATATCTAGAATTATATTATCATTGCAATCATCCTCTGCCAGTTCGACTGTACTGTGAAAAAGCAGAGGCTCTTTGAAACATCTCTTATAGTTTTTATCTAATGCGACTAGAAAAAACAAAGTTATCACCTTAGAAGTTATCTTAGTAAATGAAGTGTTGGTAAACGACTAAACAATTGTAAAAGTTACCCCATAATCAAGTTTGAATAAAACTAAATACACATCAAAACACTTAAAACTTACTTAAAATAATCTTATATTCTACATTTACTTTGCAATGCAGTCATTTTTAGCTGATTCGACTTGGCTTTGATAAAGCTGAGACTCTCTGAGTTATTTTTTAATAATTATCTGCTAAATCCAACTAAAAATTCAAATTTATCACTTTTAGAAGTTATCTTAGTAATTAAAGCGTTGATAAACGACCTAACAATTTTAAAAGTTATACCATAATCAAGTTTGCATAAAACTAAAAACGCAACAAAATACTACACCATGTATAAGTATTTACCTAGTTTTAATTATGTTTTGTATTACAGACTTTATCATTCTTGTAATTAGTTTGTGAATTAACTCAACAATGAAAGATATATTTATTTGTGATAAAGTCTAGCTGAATTGAATCAACAATGCCTGTGATTAAATGCCCTCTTTAGAGTTGCACTCATGAAACACCAGACATCGATGCTTCCGTAATTGCTTCTTTGCTCATCATCTACAACAATGTTTACATTAATGCAAATTCTTCAAAACCAAAGCCTCCAAAGATGGACCGTCTTCGAATACTGCAAAGAAGAGGGTTAGATTATATTTTTACAAAAGTGGACTATTTATAAAAATAGCATGGAGATGACAGAGGTGAAAAAACGTCGTCAACTGTACCAGTGCTTTGAGGAAGATTTAGACGATGCTACTCTGAAGGGACATGAAGGTGTAAATAAATTTAAGTGAGCAAGAGCTTTTAAGGATGATAAAGCAGCTCACAGTTATTCTTGTGTCAGTTGTTGTACGACGATCAGAGTTCTTAGTGCAAGACAGGATTTAACTGAAAACAATCGTTCATTTACTGCACGTTTGAAGGGAAAAGCCAATGCTTATCGTACACATGTAAATGCCCAAAGGATGGCTGTTATCAAATGATAGATTTTACAGACATAAACCGAAAAGATGTCATGGTAACTAGGTTAAGCCGATGAGGATATCCATAAAGAAGGATGGGAAAATCTAGATGAAAAAAATGTCAATGAGACAATCAGTTTTATTGAAAGAAAAGAGATGTCACGTGATGCAATGTCAAAACCCGCTGTTACAGCCTCAACTTTCTCATACAAATCCTCAAAGAAAACCACACAACCAAGTGGTAAAATAACTTGTGGCATATGTAATAAATCAACTGATAAATTTGTTTAGAGCAGATTCTATGAGATATTTTCTAATAATTTTCAGCTAAATGCAACTAGAAAAGAAAGGTATCACTTTTAGAAGTTATCCTAGTAATTAAAGTGTTGAAAAACGACCTAACTATTATAAAAGTTACCCCATAGTCATGTATGAAACAAACTAAAAACGCAACAGAACACTACACCATCTATTAAAATAATTTCATATTTCTATGATTATCTTTGCAATGCAGTTATTCTTAGATGGTTTTACTGGGCTTTGATATAGCTAATACTCTGAGAGATATTTTAAAGTAATTTACAGCTAAATGCAACTAGAAAATCAGATTTATCACTTTTAGAAGATATCTTAGTAATTAAAGTTTTGTTAAATGACCTAAAAATTATAAAAGTTACCTCATAATTAAGTATTAATAAAACTAAAAACGCAACAAATACTACACCATTTATTTAAATAATTTTATATTTCTACAGTTATCTTTGCAATGCAGTCATTCTCAGCTCGTTCGACTGGGCTTCGGTAAAGCTTAGATTCTATAAGATATTTTCTAAAAATTTTCACCTAAATGCAACTAGAAAATCAAAGTTATCACTTTTAGAATTTATTTTGGTAAATAAAGCGTTGATAAACGACCGAATAATTATAAAAGTTTGTCCATAATCAAGTATGAAAAAAAAATGAAAACGCAACGAAACATTACACTAATTAATAAAAAAAATTTATTTATCTGCAATTATCTTTGCAATGCAGTCATTCTTAGCTGGTTCGACTGGGATTTGATATAGCTGAGTTCTAGAAGATATTTTCTAATAATTTTTAGCTAAATGCAATTAAAAAACCAAAGGTATCACTTTTAAAAATTATTTTAGTAATTAATGCGTTGATAAACGACCTATTAATTATAAAAGTTACATCATAATCAAGTACGAACGAACTGAAAATACAATAGAACACTTAAATCTTTCCTAAAATAGTTTCAATCTTTTACAATTATCTACACGTAGCGGTCATCCTTGGCGAGTTCGACTGTACTGGGAGAAAGCTGAGGCTCTCTAGACCTTTTCTAATATTTTTAAATTAACTGCAACTAGTAAACAAAGTTATCACATTTAGAAGTTATCTTAGTAAATATAATTAATAAACGACTAGTCATTTTTGAATATTTGCACCATTTCCAAGTAGGAATGAAACTTAAAACGCACCAAAACACTTAAACCTTTCTTAAATTGATTTTATTTTTACAATTATCTATCCAATGTAGCATTACTCGGCCGGTTCGACAGGTTTTTGATAAAGTTGAGACTCTCAATCTTTTTTTTCCAACAATTTTCAGCTACATTTAACTAGGAATAACAAAGTTATCACATTTAGACGTTATCTAAATAATTATAGTGTTAGAAAACGACAAAACAATTTTGAAAGTAACTCCTTAATCAAGTATAAATAAAACTAAATACGCCATAAAAACTTAAAACTTTCTTAAAATAATTTAATATTTCTATAATTAAGTTTTTATTGTAGTCATCCTCGTCCATTTAGACTGTACTCTGAGAAATCTGAGGCGCTCTGAGATTTTTTCTAAAAATTTTCAGCTACTTGCAACTAGAATAAATTGAGTTATCACTTTTAAAAGTTAACTTAGAAAATATAGTGCTAATAAAAGATTAAAAGATTTTATTGTTGACCCACAATCAAACATCAATAAAATTAAGAAGTGAACAACAGACTACAAATTTAATACTAACAAAACATTACAAATTTAATACTTCTTAAATTGATTATACGTTTTTACAACTATCTTTTTATTACAGTTACCTTCGGCCAGTTCGACTGGACTTTGATAAAGTTGAGACTTTCAAAGAATTATTCAATAATTTCAAACTTCATGCGACTAGGAAAATCAAATTTATCACATTTAGAAGTTATATCAGTAAATAAACCGTTGATAAACGACCTAACAATTATAAAATTTACCCCATAATCAAGTATGAATAAAATTTAAAACACAACAAAACACTTAAAACTTTCTTAAAATAATTTAAAAATTTTATAATTATATTGCAATGCAGTCATTCTTATCTGGTTTGACTGGGCTTTGATAAAGCTGATACTCTATGAGATATTTTGTAATATTTTTCAGCTAAATGTAAATAGAAAAAACAAAGTTATCACTTTTAAAAGTTATCTTGGTAAATAAAGCGTTTATAAACGACCTAACAATTATAAAAGTTACCCCATAATCAAGTATGAATAAAACTAAAAACACAACAAAACAATTAAATCTTTCTTAAATAAATTTATTTTTTTACAATTATTTTTGCAATAAAGTCATTTTAGCTTGGTCGCTTGGGCTTTGATAAAGCTGAGACTAAATGAGAAATTTTCTGATATTCTTCATCTAACTGCAACTAGAAAAACAAAGTTATGTCTTTTAGAAGTTATCTTAGTAAATTTTATTAATAAACGACGAATATTTTTTAAATAATTGCACCATTTCCGAGTAGGAATGAAACTTAAAACGCACCAAAACACTTAAACCTTTCTTAAATTGATTTTAAATTTTTACAATTATATTTTCAATGTAGCATTACTCGGCCGGTTCGACAGGTTTTTGATAAAGTTGAGTCTCTTAAATTTTTTTTTTCAATAATTTTTTGCCACATGAAACTAGAAATAACAAAGTTTTCACATTTAGACGTTAATTTAATAATTATAGTGTTGCAAAACGGCAAAACAACTTGAAAAGTAACTCCATAATCAAGTATAAATAAAACTAAATACGCAACAAAAAACTTAAAACTTACTTAAAATAATTTGATATTTCTATAATTAAGTTTTTATTGCAGTAATTTAATTTAATAATTTCAAACTTCATGTGCCTAGGAAAAATAGAATTTATCTTTTTTTAAAGTTTTTTTGGTAAATAAAGCGTTGATAAACGACCTAACAATTATAAAAGTCACCCCATAATCAAGTATGACAAAAACTAATAACACAATGTATCACTTAAACCTTTCTTAAAATAAGTTTATATTTTTACAATTATCTTTTCATTTCAGTCATTCTCAGCCAGTTTGACTGTACTGTGAGAAAGCTGAGGCTCTGTGAAACATTTTAATGATACTAGAAAAAACATTGTTATAATTTTAGAAATTATCCTAGTTAATCTGGCTAAACAATTTTAAAATTTGCTAAACAATCAAACATTAATAAAACTAAAAAGACTACAAAACAATACAAACATTTTTAAAATGATTTTATATTTTCACAACTATCTTTTTAATACTATCACCCTTGGCCGGTTCAAATTTACTTTGATAAAGTTGAGATTCTTAAAGACTTTTTTCAATAATTTCAAACTTCATACAACTAGGATAAACAAACTTATCACTTTTAGAAGTTATCTTGGAAAATAAAGTGGTGATAAACGACCTAACAATTATAAAAGTTACTCCATAATCAAGTATGAATAAAACTAAAAACAAAAAAAAAATACTTAAAACTTTCTTAATATTGTTTTATATTTTTACAGTTATTTTTGAAATGCAGTCATTCTTGGCGGGTTTTGATAAAGTTTAGACTCTTAAAGACTTTTTCCAAGAATTTCAAACTACATGCAACTGAAAAAAAAATTGTCACTTTTAGAAATTTTTATGGTAAATAAAGTGCTGATAAACAACCTAACAATTTTATAATTTACCCCATAATCAAGTATGAATAAAACTGTAAACGCAATAAAACACTTAAATCTTTCTAAAATAACATTATATTTCACAATTTACTTTTTAGTGCAGTCATTCTTAGCTGGTTTGACTGAGTTTTGATAAAACTGAGACTCTATAAGATATTATTTAATAATCTTTAGTTGAATGCCACTAGAAAATCAATTATATCAGTTTTAGAAGCTATTTTGGTAGATAAAGAGTTGATAAACGACTACATAATTGTAAAAGTTACCCTATAATCATTTATGCTTAAAGCTAAAAACAAACGCAACATAATACTTAAACCTTTCTTCTATTAATTTAATTTTTCTACAATTATATTTTCATTGAAGTCATCTTCGGCCAGTTCGACTGTACTGTAAGAATGCTGAGGCTCTTTGAAACATTTTCCAATAGTTTTCATCTAGTGATACTAGAAAAAACAATGTTATAATTTTTAGAAATTATCTTAGTAAATATGGTGATAATAAATGACTAAACAATTTCTAAATTTGCTTCACAATCAAGCATCAATAAACTAAAAATAGTACAAAACACGACACCCTTTATTAAAATAAAATTGTAATTTTACATCTATATTTTTATTGCAGTCATCTTCGGCCGGTTCGACTGGACTTTGATAAAGTTAAGACTTTCAAAGAATCTCAAAATTTCAAACTGCATGCGACTAGAAAAAAAACAAAGTTATCTTTTTTAGATGTTATCTAGGTAAATATAGTGTTAATAAACAACTTAACAATTATAAAAGTCACCCCATAATAACGTATGAATAAAACTAAAAACAAAACATAACACTTAAAATTTTCTTAAAATAATTTAATAATTATACATTTATCTTTGCAATGCAGTCATTCTTGGCTGTTTCGACTGAACTTTAATAAAGCTATGACTTTCGGAGACTTTTTCCATTAATTTTAAACTACATTCTACTAGAAAAAAACAACGTTTTTACTTTAAGAAGTTATCTTAGTAAATACAGTGGTAATAAAAAACTAAACAATTTACAAAGTTGCTTAACAATCAAACCTAAATAAAACTGTAAAAACTAAAAAGTTATACAAACTTTCGTAAATTGTTTTTATACTTTTCCATTTATCTTATCAATGCAGCGTTCCTCAACCAGTTCTTTTCCAACAATTTTAAATTGCATGCGATTAGAAAAATCAAAGTTATCACTTTCAGATTTTATTAATGTAATTAAAGTGTTGATAATCGACCTAAAAATTATAAAATTTACCCCATAATCAAGTATGAATAAAAATAAAAACAAAACGAAACACTTAAAATCTTCTTAAAATAGTTTAATATTTCTACAACTACTTTGTAATGCAGTCATTATTTTTTGTTACGACTTGGCTTTGATAAAGCTCAGACTCTCTGAGATTTTTTACGAAATATATAAAATATAAATATATATTTATATAAAAAAAAAAATTATAAAAGTCACCCCATAATCAAGTATAAAAAAACTCATAACACAATGTATCACTTAAACCTTTCTTAAAATAATTTTATATTTCTACATTTCTTTTCAATTCAGTCATCCTCGGCCAGTTCGACTGGACTGTGAGAAAGCTGAGGCTCTGTGAAACATTTTAATGATACTAGTAAAAACAATGTTATAATTTTAAAAATTATCTTAGTTAATCTGGCTAAACAATTTTAAAATTTGCTAAACAATCAAACATTAATAAAACCAAAAAGACTACAAAACAATACAAACATTTTTAAAATGATTTTATATTTTCACAACTATCTTTTTAATACTATCACCCTTGGCCGGTTCGAATTTACTTTGATAAAGTTGAGATTCTTAAAGACTTTATTCAATAATTTCAAACTTCATAGAACTAGGAAAAAACAAACTTATCATTTTTAGAAGTTATCTTGGAAAATAAAGTGGTGATAAACGACCTATCAATTATAAAAGTTACTCCATAATCAAGTATGAATAAAACTAAATACAAAACAAAATACTTAAAACTTTCTTAAATTAATTATGTATTTTTACAATTATATTTGCAATGCAGTCATTCTTGGCTGGTTCGACTGGGCTTTGATAGAGTTGAGACTCTCAAAGACTTTTTACAATAATTTCAAACTGCATGCAACTGAAAAAATAAATTTATTAAATTTAGAAGTTATCTTTGTAAATAAAGTGTTGATAAACAACCTAACAAATTTATAATTTACCCCATAATCAAGAATGAATAAAACTGAAAACGCAACAAAGCACTTAAATCTTTCTTAAAGAACTTTATAATTCACAATTTACTTCGTAGTGCAATCATTCTTAGCTGGTTTCACTGGGATTTGATAAAACTGAGACACTATGAGATATTATTTATTAATCTTTTGTTGAATGAACCTAGAAAATCAAATTTATCACTTTTAGAAGCTATCTTGGTAGATAAAAAGTTGATAAACGACTACATAATTATAAAAGTTACCCCATAATTAAGTATAAATAAAACTGAAAACCCAACAAAACACTTAAAACTTTCTTCAAATAATTTTTTTTTTTCTTCAACTATCTTCTTATTGCAGTCATCCTCGGCCAGTTCGACTGTACTGTGAGAAAGCTGAGGTTCTATGAAACATATTCTAATAATTTTCATCTAGTTATACTAGAAAAAACAATGTTATAATTATTAGAAATTATCTTAGTAAATATGGTGGAAATAAATGACTAAACAATTTCGAAATTTGCAACACAATCAAGCATCAATAAACTAAAAAGAGTACAAAACACGACATCCTTTATTAAAATAATTTTGTAATTTTACAACTATATTTTTATTGCAGTCATCTTCGGCCGGTTCGACTGGACTTTGATCAAGTTAAGACTCTCAAAGAATCTCAATATTTTTAAACTGCGTGCAACTAGAAAAAAAACAAAATTATCTTTTTTAAATGTTATCTTGGTAAATATAGGTTTAATAAACGACAAAACAATTATAAAAGTCACCCCATAATCAAGTATGAATAAAATTAAAAACAAAACAAAACACTTAAAACTTTCTTAAAATAATCTAATATTTCTACAAGTATCTTTGCAATGCAGTCATTCTTTGTTGTTTCGACTGAACTTTAATAAAGCTAGGACTTTCGGAGACTTATTCCATTAATTTTAAACTACATGCTACTAGAAAAAAAACAACGTATTTACTTTAAGAAGTTATCTTAGTAAATACAGTGGTAATAAAAAACTAAATAATTTACAAAGTTGTTTAACAATCAAACCTGAATAAAATTAAAAAAACTAAAAAGTTATCTTTCGCACGTAGGGTGTGGTTGGTCTGATGGACCAGGTTGGCTACGGCGCGAAGAGTGTGGGGGCTTGGATCTATTACTCATTATGCTATACCCACTATATACTATATAATAGTTAGGTATGGCCCACTAGTTATTTAATTAAATTTAGATATTTTAGATATTTAGATATTTTAGATATTCTAGATATTTAGATATCAAATTTGGTTTGTAAATTTCAGAGATTATTAAGAGCACCAAAAAACAGCTTGCTTCTTAACTAATTATCCACAACAAAGCTTATTTATTCAATTTTGTATAACCAATTTACAGATAATTTCAATATAATGATCTATTAACACCAAAGTTTAGTTATTTAAATTTATGCAAAATCAAAAGTACAATTAACTACAATTTTATTTTATCAACAGCAGAGTTTATTCAAATTTATGCAAACCACAGTAAAATTAACTTCAATTTAACTAATTTAGAAATTTCAATTTAAGAGACAACTAGAAAATAATAGATTAATGACAATACTCATAATTTAGCACCAGGAAGTTCAGCTTGAGCTTTTTCAAATCTAATCATTTAAAACTAAAGGCGGCAAAGTTAACAAATTAATAAAAAACCCCTAATTAGAGAAAACTCTTTTGCTAAATTTAATTTTTAGCCAGAGGCGTTACAAAGTAAAAAAAATCTTTCGTAAATTGTTATTATACTTTTCCATTTATCTTAGCAATGCAGCATTTCTCAAACAGTTCTTTTCCAATAATTTAAAACTGCTTGCGATTAGAAAAATCAAAGTTATCACTTTTAGAAGTCATCCTGGTAAATAAAGCTTCGATAAATGACCTAACAATTATAAAAATTACTCTATAATCAAGTATGCATAAAACTAAAAACGCAACAAAACACTTAAATCTTTCTTAAAATAATTTTATATTTCTGCAATTATCTTTGCAATGCTGTGATTCTTAGATGGTTCTACTAGGCTTTTATAAATTGATACTCTCAGAGATATTTTTTAATGTTTATCAGCTAAGTGTAATTAGTAAAATTAAAATTATCACTTTTAGAAACTATCTAAGTATTGAAGAGTTGATAAACAACCTAAAATTTATAAAAGTTAGCCCATAATCAAGTATGAAAAAACTGAAAACGCAACAAAATACTACACCATGTATAAGTATTTACCTAGTTTTAATTATGTTTTGTATTACAGATTTCATCATTCTTGTAAGTAGTTTGTGAATAAACTCAACCAAGAAAGATATATTTATTTATGATAAAGTCTAGCTGAATTGAATCAACAATGCCTGTGATTAAATGCCCTCTTGAGAGTTGCACTTATGAAACATCAGACATCGATGTTTCCGTAATTGGTTCTTTGCTCATCATCCACAACAATGTTTACATTAGTGCAAATTCTTTAAAAGCAAAGCCTCCAAAGATGGACCGTCCTCGAATAGGGACAGACTTCAATGAAGAGGGTTAGAACATATTTGTACAAAAGTGTACTATATTTAAAAATAGCATGGAGATGACAGAGGTAGAAAAACGTCGTCAACTGTACCAGTGCTGTGAGGAAGATTTAGTAGGCGATGCTATTCTGAAGGAACATAAAGATGTAATTAATTTAAGTGAGCAAGAGCTTTTAAGGATGATCAAGCAGCTTGCAGTTATTCTTGTTTCAGTTGTTGTACGACGTTATTTTTGTGTGAGACAGGTTTTGACTGAAAACACTATATCATTTACTGCACGTTTAAAGGGAAAAGCAAGTACATACTCGTACAAATGTAAATGCCCAAAGGATGGCTGTTATCAAATGATAGATTTTACAGACATAATCCTTAAAGATGTCATGGTAACAGGTTTAGCCGATGAGGATATCCGTAAAGAAGGGTGGGAAAATCTAAATGACAAAAATTTCAATGAGACAATCAGTTTTATTGAAAGAAAAGAGATGGCACGTGATGAAATGTCAAAACCCGCTTTTACAGCCTCATACTAATCTTTTCATACAAATCCTTAAAGAAGTCCACACAAAAACCAAGTGGTAAAATAACTTGTGGCATATGTAATAAATCAACTAATAAATTTGTTTAGAGCAGTAAAAATATGAGGTATATTGAGTGTTCTGCCTGTAAACAATGCTGGATAAAGTCCCGTACAAAAGTTTATCAAAGTCACCAAATTTATGCTGATGAGACAAACGCACTTCTGGTTGGTGAACTGTCTACACAAATTCCGATAGCTTTTGCATCCGAAGTCGTAGGAAAAATATTTTTGAGCGTAAAAACGTAAAGAAGTAAAAGGAGGTAAAGGGACAGAAAAATGTATTTCTACACACTGAATGGCGACGAAAACCGCACAAATCCAAAAGCAATCCTCACTTACCTCCGAAATGTAAGAAGTCATTACCTTACGTCAGAAAGAAAGTTATGACTTCCAATAACCGGCAGATCTCAAAAATTTGGCGTGACGTTTGGAATTAAAAGGAAGAATCTCTCATTATTCGTTTTGTTAAGTCTCTGGGAAATAAAATGAGAACACAATATCGTTGCCACCACTGAATTGCAATGATCATGTCGTGATAATAAATCAAACAGGTAACTTTCCTAGCAAGTCGGAGAAAAGTAGAGTGGTGGTGGAAGTAAAGGATTGCCATCAATGTGTTGTCAAGGTTGATGGATCAGGTCGCTTAACTGTTCAAAATCGTAAATTTCTAAGAAGATTTACCCCTCCTGTTTGCAAATCTCTAAGTAGTATCCCTTATCTGAGAAAGGCAAACATACCACTGTAAAAGTTTGTCTTTTCTGTTAGGTTGAGAAAAAGATGTCAAGAAAAGTTTTAATGTTCTGTGTTTTTATAGAAGAAAGATTCTTTTTGAATAAGCATTGTGTAATTTCCCTCTGTACTAATGGTTTTCTTTAAAATTGATGTTGAACTGGAATGGCTCGGATTTGTATTGATCTATATTTTCTTGACTTATATTTTCTACAGAAAAGCAAACAAACCGCCAAAGTTTACTGCGAACAACAATGTGTCCGGGATGAGTGTGTGAAATTATCGGATTATTTGCAGCGTTTCCGTGTAGGCTTTACGATGCTTTTCAAAAGCTTTGTGACACCAATTTTGCTGATATTCATTTATTGTCAAGTTGGAATGTTCACTGTAAATTAATGTTTTATGGTCTAATGAATGAGTTTCAGTCCAATGGTGACGTCCTAAAATTTGTAGTTGACTTTGTAGCAGACTAATCTAACAGCCATTTGTTCAAAGTGATCTAGGATGAGGACGCAAAGATTGACTTTCAAAACTCTTTACTGTTGTTTGGTATCGAGTATTTGAAAAATTAGTGTAGCAGTATTTCGTCAATGTTCAATGCTATCAGTAATGCACCTTTTACTTTGTTTAAAATCGAAAATATGATAAAGACGTGTGGTTTCGTTCTTCAAAGCTGAAAAGTTCAAATCAGTGAAAAAATAAGTTTTTATATGCTTGTATTTAGCAACTTAGTGACTAATAAAAGTAATATCAATTCTCAATAGTTTTGTTACAGTTTGTTTGTTTAAGTTGTAGTTTGTTTTAACAAATCATTAAATATTAAACTAAGTTAATCTTAGTTTTTAAATGTTTTTGTCTTTTTAAGTTTAATTTCGTTGAACTTTACACCTGAAAATGTGTTTAAGTTGTAATAAGTTATTTTAAAAATAATTTGGTTTCGCTAGGTAAATTGTTAGTTTTATCTTCTTTGTATATAAAATCTGGGGGAGATGTAATAGTATTTACATAGTTTTAATTATGTTTTGTATTACAGACTTTATCATTCTTGTAATTAGTTTGTGAAAGAACTCAACCAGAAAGATATATTTATTTACATCATTTATTAAAATAGTTTTATTGTTCTACCATTATCTTTGCAATGCAGTTATTCTTAGCATAACGACTGGACTTTGATAAAGCTGATACTCTCAGACATATTTTCTAATAATTTTCAGCTTAATGCAACTAGTAAAACAAAGGTGTCACTTTTAGAAGTTATCTTAGTAATTAAAGTGTTGATAAACAACCTAACAATTATAAAAGTTAAAAAATAAGCAAGTATGAAAAAAACTAAAAACGCAACAAAACACTTAAATCCTTTTCAAAATAATTTTATATTACTACAAATATCTTTGCAATGCAGTGATTCTTAGCTGATTTGACTGGGCTTCGATAAAGCTAAGATTCTGTGAAATAATTTCTAATAATTATCGGCTAAATGCAACTAGAAAATCAAAGTTATCACTTTAAGAAATTATCTTAGTAAATAAAGCGTTGATACGCGAACTAAAAATTATTAAAGTAACCCAATAATCAAGTATGAAAAAAATTGAAAACGAAACAAAAGACTACACCATTTATTAAAATAATTTTATATTTCTACACTTATCTTTGCAATGCAGTCATTCTTAGCTGGTTCGACTGGGCTTTGATAAAGCTGAGATTCTATAAGATATTTTCTAATAATTTTCAGGTACATGCAACTAGAAAAACGAAGGTATCTTTTTTAGAAGTTATCTTAGTAATAAAAGTGTTGATAAACGACCTAACAATTATAAAAATTACCCCATAATCAAGTATGTCTAAAAACTAAAAACGCTACAAAACACTACACCATTTATTAAAAAAAATTCATATTTCTACAATTATCTTTTCAATGCAGTCATTCTTAGCTGGTTCGACTGGGCATTGATAAAGCTGAGATTCTATAAGATATTTTCTGATAATTTTCAGCTACTTTGAAACTAGAAAATCAAAGTTATTACTTTGAGAAATTATCTTAGTAATTAAAGTGTTGATAAACGACCTAACAATTATAAAAGTTACCCAATAAACAAGTATGTATAAAAACTAAAAACGCAAAAGAACATTACACCATTTACAAAAATAATTTAAATTTCTGCAATTATCTTTGCAAAGCAGTCATTCTAAGATGGTTCGACTAGGCTTTGATAAAGCTAAATTCTATGAGATATTTTCTAATAATTTACAGATAAATAAGACTAGATAAACAAAAGTATCACTTTTAGTAGTTATCTTAGTACTTAAAGTATTAATTAACGACCTAACATTTATAAAAATTACCCCATAATCAAGTATGATAAAAAACTGAAATCGCAACAAAACACTACACTATTTATTGAAATAATTTGATATTTCTAAAATTATCTTTGCAATGCATTTATTCTCAGCTGGTTCGACTGGATTTTGATAAAGCTGATACTCTGAGACATATTTTCTAATAATTTTCAGCTAAATAAGACTATAAAAACAAAGGCATCACTTTTAGAAGTTATCTTAGTAATTAAAGTGTTAATAAACGACCTAACAACTATAAAAGTTACAAAATAATCAAGTATAAAAAAACTGATAACCCAACAAATCACTTAAATCCATCTCAAAATAATTTTATATTTCTGCAATTATCTTTGCAATGCAGTCATTCTTAGCTGGTTCGACTGGATTTTGATAAAGCTGATACTCTGAGACATATTTTCTAATAATTTTCAGCTAAATAAGACTAAAAAAACAAAGGTATCATTTTTAGAAGTTATCTTAGTTATTAAAGTATTGATAAAAGACCTAACAATAATAAAAGTTACCCCATAATCAAATATAAAAAAAAACGAAACAAAACATTACACAATTTATCAAAATGTTTTTATACTTCTACAAGTTTTACTATGCAGTCATTCTTAGCTCTTTCGACTGGGCTTTGATAAACCTGAGATTCTATTAAATATTTTCTAATATTTTTCAGCTAAAAGTAACTAGAAAAACAATTTTATGTTTTTAAGAAGTTATCTTAGTAATTAAAGTGTTGATAAACAACCTAACAATTATAAAAGTTACCCCATAATCAAGTATGAAAAAAACTAAAAACGAAACAAATCACTTAAATCCTTCTCAAAATTATTTTATTTTTCTGCAATTATATTTGAAATGCATTGATTCTTTGATGGTTCGACTGGGCTTTCATAAGCTGATAATCTCAGAGATATTTTCTAATAATTAATAGCTAAATGTAAAAAGAAAAAAACTAAGTTATCATTTTTAGAAGCTATCTAAGTATTTAAAGTGTTGATAAACGACCTAAAAATTACAAAAGTTAGTTCATAATCAAGTAAGAAAAAAACTTAAAACTCAACAAAACACTACACCATCTATCAAAAGAATTCACTATTTCTTCAATTAATTTGCAATGCAGTCATTCTTAGATGGTTCGACTGGGCTTTAATAAAGCTGATTTTCTTAGTAATATTTTTTTAAAAATTGTCAGCTAAATGCAACTAGAAAAACAAAGGTATCACTTCTAGAAGAAATCTTAGTAATTAAAGTGTTTATAAACGACCTAACAATTATAGAAGTTAGCCCATAAATAAGTATGAAAAAAACTGAAAACGCAACAAAACATTAGACTTTTTATTAAAAAAGGTTTAAATTTCTACAATTATCTTTGCATTGCAGTCATTCTTAGCTTGTTCGACTGGGTTTTAACAAAGCTTATACTATCAGACATATTTTCTAATAAATTTCAGATAAATGCAACTAGTAAAACAAAGGTATCTTTTTAGAAGTTATTACAGTAATTAAAGTGTTGATAAACGACCTAACAATTATTAAAGTTACGCCATAATCAAGTATGAAAAAAACTGAAAACGCAACAAAACACTACACTATTTATTAAAATAATTTTATATTACTACAATTATCTTCGCAATAAAGTCATACTTATCTGGATCTATTTAGCTTCGATAAAGCTGAGAATCTACGATTTATTTCCTAATATTTTCAGCTAAATGCAACTAGAAAAACAAAGGTATCACTTTTGTAGTTATCTTAGTAATCAAAGTGTTGATAAACGACCTAAAAATTATAAAAGTTACAACATAATCGAGTATGCATAAAACTAAAAGGGCAACAAAAAACTACACCACTATTAAAATAATTCTATATTTCTACAATTATCTTTGCAATGCAGTCATTCTTAGGCTGGTTCGACTGGGCTTCAATAAAGTTGAGATTCTATTAGATATTTTCTAATAATTTTCAGCTAAATGCAACTAGAAAAATAAAGGTATCACCATTAGAAATTATCTTTGTAATTAAAATGTTGATAAACGAACTAATAATTATAAAAGTTACAACATAATCAAGTATGCATAAAACTAAAAACGCAACAAAACACTTAAATCCTTCAAAAAATATTTTTTTATTTCTGCAATTTTCTTTGCAATGCAGTGATTTTTTGATGGTTCGACCCGGCTTTCAAAATCTGATACTCTCAGAAATATTTTTTTAAAAATTGTTAGCTAAATGTAAATAGAAAAAACATAATTAGCACTTTTAGAAGCTATCTAAGTAATTTAAGTGTTGATAAACGACCTAAAAATTATAAAAATTCGCCCATAATCAAGTATGAAAAAACAAAAAAAATTGTAACAAAACAGTACACAATTTATTAAAATAATTTTATATTTCTACAATTATCTTTGCATTGCAGTCATTCTTAGCTGGTTCGACTGGGCTTTGATAAAGCTGATACTCTCAGAGATATTTTCTAAAAATTGTCAGCTAAATGCAACTAGAAAAACAAAGATATCACTTTCAGAAATTATCTTAGTAATTAAGTGTTGATAAACGACCTAAAAATTATAAAATTTAGCCCATAATCAAGTTCGAAAAAACAGAAAACGTAACAAAATATTACACTATGTATTAAAATAATCTTATATTTCTACAATTATCTTTGCAATGCAGTCATACTTAGCTGGTTCGACTGGGCTTCGATAAAGCTGAGGTTCATTGAGATATTTTCGAATATATTTTAGCTAAATGCAACTAGAAAATCAAAGTTATCTATTTTAGAAGCTAACTAAGTAATTAAAAAGTTAGCTTGTTTGATAAACGACCTAAAAATTATAAAAGTTACTCCATAATCAAGTATGATAAAACTGAAAACGCAACAAAACATTACACCATGTATTAAAATATTTTTATATTTCTACCATTATCTTTGCAATGCAGTCATTTTTAGCTGTTTCGACTTGGCTTTGATAAAGCTAATACTCTCAGAGATATTTTCTAATAATTTTTAGCCAAACGCAACTAGTAAATCAAAGTTATCACTTTGAAATTATTTTAATAAATAAAGCGTTGATAAACGACCTAAAAATTATAAAACTTATCCAATAATCAAGTATGAAAAAACTGAAAACGCAAAAAAACATTACACAAATTTTTAAAATAATTTCAATTTCTGAAATTTTCCTTTGCAAAGCAGTCATTCTTAGCTGGTTCGACTGGGTTTCGATAAAGCTGATACTCTCAGAGATATTTTCTAATAATTGTCAGCTAAATTAAACTAGATAAACAAAAGTATCACTTTTAGAACCTTTCTTAGTAATTAAAGTGTTGATGAACGACTTAACAATTATAAAAGTTACCCCATAATAAAGTATGAAAAACACTGATAACGCATCAAAACCACACCATTTACTGTAATAGTTTTATATTTCTACAATAATCTTTGTAATGAAGTCATTCTTAGATGGTTCGACTGGCCTTTGATTTAGCTGATACTCTTAGAGATATTTGCTAATAATACACACTGAAAGAAAGACTAGAAAAACAAATGTATCACTATTAGAAGTTATCTTTGTAATTAAAGCCTCGATAAACTACCTTAAATTTATAAAAGTTACAACATAATCAAGTATGAAAAAAACTGAAATCGCAACAAACAACTTAAATCTTTCTTAAAATAATTTTATATTGCTGCAATTATATTTTCAATTCAGTGATTCTTAGATGATTCGACTGGGTTTCGATAAAATTGAGATTCTATGGGATATTTTAATAATTTTCAGCTAAATGCAACTATGAAATAAAAGTTATCACTTTTAGAAATTATTTTGCAAAATACTGCGTTGATAAACGACCTAAAATTTATAAAACTTACCATGTAATCAAGTATGAAAAAACTGAAAACACAACAAAACACTACACCATTTATTAAAATAATTTTATAGTTCTACAATCATATTTGGAATGCAGTCATTCTTAGCTCGTTCGACTGGGTTTTAAAAAACCTCATACCTTCAGACAGATTTTCTAATAATTTTCAGCTAAATGCAAGTCGAAAAACAAAGGTATAACTTTTAAAAGTTATCTTAGTAATTAAAGCCTTGATAAACGACCTAAAATTTATAAAAGTTACAACATAATCAAGTATAAAAAAAACTGGAAACGCAACAAAAAACTTAAATCTTTCTTAAAATAATTTTATATTTCTGCAATTATCTTTGCAATGCCGTGATTCTTAGATGGTTCGACTGGGTTTTGATAAAACTGAGATTCTATTAGATATTTTCTAATAATTTTCAGCTAAATGCAACTAGAAAATCAATGTTAACAATTTTAGAAGTTATTTGGGTAAATAAAGCTTAGATAAACGACCTAAAATTTATAAAACTTACCCCATAATCAAGTATGAAAAAACTGAAAACGCAACAAAACACTACACCATTTATTAAAATATATTTATATTTCTACAATTATCTTTGCAATAAAGTCATTCATAGCTGGTTCGAATGGGCTTTGATAAAGCTGAGATTCTCTGAGGTGTTTTCTAAAACTTTTTAGCTTTATGCAACTAGAAAATCAAAGTTATCACTATAATAAATTATCTTTGTAAATAATGTGTTGATAAAAGACCTAACAGTTATAAAAGTACCCCATAATCAAGTATGAAAAAAACTGAAAACGCAACAAAACAAAACACCATTCATTAAAATAATTTTATATTTCTAGAATTATCTTTGGAATGCAGTCATTCTTAGCTGGTTCGACTGGCTTCAATAAAGCTGAGATTCTATGAGATATTTCTAATAATTTTCAGCTAAATGAAAGTCGAAAAACAAAGGTATAACTTTTAGAAGTTATCTTAGTAATTAAAGCCTTGATAAACGACCTAATATTTATAAAAGTTTCAACATAATCAATTATGAAAAAGACTTAAAACGCGCCAAAAACCTTAAACCTTTCTTAAAATAATTTTATATATCTGCAATTATCTTTGCAAGGCAGTTATTCTTAGCTGGTTCGACTGGGTTTTGATAAAACTGAGATTTTCTGCGATATTTTCTAATAATTTTTAGCTAAATGCAACTAGAATATCAAAGTTAACACTTTTAGAAATTATTTTGGTAAATAAAGCTTTGATAAACGACCTAAAATTTATAAAAGTTATAACATAATCAAGTATAAATAAACTGAAAACGCAACAAATCACTATACAATTTATTAAAATAATTTTATATTTCTACCAGTATCTTTGCAATGCAGTCATTCTCAGCTTGCTCTACTTGGTTTTAACAAAGCTGATACTCTCAGACATATTTTCTAAAAATTTTCAGCTAAATGCAACTAGAAAAACAAAGGTATCTTTTTAGAAGTTATTACAGTAATTAAAGTGTTAATAAACAACCTAACAATTATAAAAATTACTCCATAATCAAATATGAAAAAAACTGAAAACGCAACAAAACACTACACCATTTATTAAAATAATTTTATATTTCTACAATTATCTTTTCAATGAAGTCATTCTTAGGTGGTTCGATTTGGCTTAGATAAAGCTGAGAATCTATAAGATATTTTCTAATATTTTTCAGCTAAATGCAACTAGAAAAACGAAGGTATCACTTTTAGAAGTTATCTTAGTAATCAAAGTGTTGATAAACGACCTAACAGTTATAAAAGTTACCCCATAATCAAGTATGAAAAAACTGAAAACGCAACAAAACACTATACCATTTATTTAATCAATTTTATATTTCTACCATTATCTTTGCAATGCAGCCATTCTTAGCTGGTTCGACTGGGATTCGATAAAGCTGAGATTATACAAGATATTTTCTTATAACTATCGGTTAAATGCAATTAGAAAATCAAAGTTATCACTTTTAGAATACAATTAGTAAATAAATAGTTGATAAACTACTTAACAATTATAAAAGTTAACCCATATTTGAGTATGAATAAAATTCAAAACACAACAAAACACTTAAATCTTTCATAAACTAATTTTACATTTCTACAATGATCTTTTAATACCAGTCGTCTTCGGCCGGTTTGACTGTATGGGAGAAAGTTGACGCTCTCTGAAACATCTTCCAATAACTTTCAACTATTGCGACTATAAAAAACAAAGTTATCATTTTTTGAACTTATTTTAATAAATATAGTGTTTATATATGAAAAAACATTTTTTAAATTTGATACACAATCAAACATCAATAAAACTAAAAAGAATACAAAACACGACAACATTTATTATAAAGATTTGGTAGTTTAAAAACTATCTTTTAATTGCAGTCATCCTCGGCCGTTTCGACTGATCTTTGATAAAGTTAAGACTCTCAAAGATTTATCAAATATTTTCAAACTGCATGCGACTTGATTAAACAAAAAAATCATTTTTTGAAGTTACCTTAGTAAATAAAGTGTTGGTAAACAACTAAACAATTATAAAAGTTACTCTCTAATAAAGTACGAGTTAAACTTAAAACACAACAAAACACTTTAATCTTACTTGAAAGAATTAAATATTTCCACAATAATTTTGCAATGAGTCCTTCCTAGCTGGTTCGACTGAGCTTTGATAAAGCTGATAGGCTCAAAATATTTTTCTAATAATTGTCAGCTGAATGCAACTATAAAAACGAAGGTATCACTTTTAGAAGTCATCTTAGTAATTAAAGTTTTGATATATTACCTAACAATTATAAAAGAAAACCCATAATCAAGTATGAAAAAACTGAAAACGCAACAAAACACTACATCATCGAATAAAATAACTTCACATTTCTACAATTATCTTTGCAATGCAGTAATTCTTAGATGGTTCGACTGGGTTTTGTAAAAGCTGATACTTTCAGAGATATTTTCTAATAATTGTCAGCTCAATGCAACTAGATAAACAAAGGTATCACTTCTAGAAGTTATCTTAGAAATTAAAGTGTTGATAAACGACCTAAAAATAATAAAAGTAACCCCATAATAAAGTATGAAAAAACTGAAAACGAAACAAAACACTACACCAACTATTAAAATAATTTCATATTTCTACAACTATATTTGAAATACAGTCATTCTTAGATGGTTCGACTGGGCTTTGATAAAGCTGATACTCTCAGAAATATTTTCTAATAATTTTAAGTTAAATGCAACTAGTAAAACCAAGGTATCACTTTTAGAAGATATCTTAGTAATTAAAGTGTTAATAACGACCTAACAATTATAAAATTCACCCCATAATCAAGTATAAAAAAAACTGAAAACGCAACAAAACACTACACCATTTATTAAAATGTTTTTATATTTCTACAATTATCTTTGCATTGCAGAGATTTTTAGATGGTTTGACTGGGCTTTCATAAGCTGATACTCTTAGACATATTTTCTAATAATTTTCAGCTAAATTATTAAGAAAATGCAAAATTATCACTTTTAGAAGCTATCTAAGTAATTAAAGAATTGATAAACGACCTTAAAATTGTATAAATTAACCTATCATCAAGTATGAAAAAACCGAAAACACAATAAAACACTAAACCATTTATTAAAATAATTTTATATTTCAACCATTATCTTTGCAATGCAGTAATTCTTATTTTGTTCGACTAGGCTTCGATAAAATTAAGAATCCATGATATATTTTCTAATAATTTTCAGCTAAATGTAAATATTAAAAAAGAAGTTATCACTTTTAAAAATTATCTTTGTAAATAAAACGTTGATAAACTACTAAAAAATTTAAAAAGTTTGCCCATAATCAAGTATGAAAAACTGAAAACGGAACAAAACACTACAACAATTTTTAAAATAATTTTATATTTCCACAATTATCTTTACAATGTAGTCATCCTTAGCTGGTTCATCTGTGCTTCGATAAAGCTGAGATTCTATGAGATATTTATAATAATTATCGGCTAAATGCAACTAGAAAATGAAAGTTATCACTTCTAGAAGTTATCTTAGTCATTAAAGCTTTGTTTAAGACCTAACACTTTTAAAAGTAACACCATAATCAAGTATGCATAAAACTAAAAACGCATCAAAACACTTAAATCTTTTTTAAAAAATTTTAAATTTTTGCAATTATTATTGCAATGCAGTGATTCTTAGATGGTTCGACTTGGCTTTCATAAGCTGATACTCTCAGAGATATTTTCTAATAATTATCTGCTAAATGTGAATAGTAAAAACAAAATTATCACTTTTAGATGCTATCTTAGTACTTAAAGTGTTGATAACAACCATACAATTATAAAAGTTAACCCATTATCAAGTAGGAAAAAACCTAAAACGCAACAAAACACTAAACCATTTATAAAAATAATATTATATTTCAACCATTATCTTTGCAATGCAGTCATTCTTTTTTGGTTCGACTGGATTTCGATAAAACTGAGACTCTATGAGATATTTACCAATAATTTTAGCTAAATGTAAATAGTAAAAACAAAGTTATCACTTTTAGAAGTTACTTTTTTAAATCGAGCGTTGATAAACGACTTAAAAATTATAAAAGTTTGCCCATAATCAAGTATGAAAAAACTGAAATCGCAACAAAACACTACACGATTTACTAAAATAATTTTATATTTTAACAATTACCTTTGCAATGCAATCATTCTTAGCTGGTTCGACTGGGCTCCGGTAAAGCTGAGATTCTATGAGATATTTTCTAATAATTTTTAGCTTAGAGCAACTAGAAATTCAGAGTTATCACTTTTATAAATTATTTTGGTAAATACAGCGTTGATAAACGACCTAAAAATTATTATAGTCACACCATAATCAAGCGTGAAAAAAACTAAAAACGTAACAAAACACTACACCATTTATTATAATAATTTTATATTTCTACAATTATTTTTGCAATGCAGTCATTCTTAGCTGGTTCGACTGGGCTTCGATAAAGCTAAGTTTCTTTGAGATATTTTCTAATAATTTTAATCTAAATGCAACTAGAAAAACAATGGTATCACTTCTAGAAATTACCTTATTAATTAAAGTGTTGATAAACGACCTAACAATTATAAATTTTACAAAATAATCAAGTATGAAAAAAACTGAAAACGCAGCAAAACACTTAAATCCTTCTCAAAATAATATTATATTTTTGCAGTTATCTATGCAATGCAGTTATTTTTTGATGGTTCAACTGGGATTTCATAAGCTGATAATCTCAGAGATATTTTCTAATAATTTCCAGCTAATTGCAACTAGAAAAACGGAGGTATTACTTTTAGAAGTTATCTTAGTAATTAAAGTGTTGATAAACGACATTACAATTATAAAAGTTACCCCATAATCGAGTAAGAAAAAACTGAAAACGCAACAAAACATTACACCATGTACTAAAACAATTTATATTTATATCATTATCTTTGCAATGCAGTCATACTTAGCTGGTTGGACTGGGATTTGATAAAGCTGATACTCTCATGAATATTTTATAATAATTTTCAGCTAAATGCAACTAGAAAAAGAAAGGTATCACTTTTAAAAGTTATCTTAGTAATTAAAGTGTTTTTAAATGACATAATAATTATAAAAATTACCCAATAATCAAGTAAGCAAAAACTGAAAACGCAACAAAACATGACACCATCTATCAAAATAATTTACTGTTTCTACAATTATTTTTGGATTGCAGTAATTCTTAGCTGGTTCGACTGGGCTTTGATAAAGCTGATACTCTCAGAGATATTTTCTAATAATTGCCAGCTAAACGCAACTAGTATATCAAAGTTATTACTTTTAGAAATTATTTTGGTAAATAAAGCGTTGATAAACGACCTAAAAATTATAAAAGTTTACCCATAATCAAGCATTAAAAAACTGATAACGCAACAAAACACTTAAATCTTTCTTAAAATAATTTTATACTTCAGCAATTATCTTTGCAATGTATTGATTCTTAGATGGTTCGACTGGGCTTCGATAAAACTGAGTATCTATGAAATATTTTCTGATAATTTTCAGCTAAATACAGCTAGAAAATCAAAGTTATCACTTTTAGAAATTATTTTTGTAAATAAAGTAATGATCGACCTAAAATTTATAAAAGTTACCCCATAATCAAGTATGAAAAAACAGAAAACGCAACAAAACACTATACCATTTATTAAAATAATTATATAGTTTTGCCACTATCTTTGCATTGCAGTCATTCTTAGCTGATTCGATTGGGTTTTAAAAAACCTCATACTCTCAGACATATTTTCTAATAATTTTCAGCTAAACGCAACTAGAAAAACGAAGGTGTCACTTTTAAAGGTTATCTAAGTAATTAAAGTGTTGATAAACGACCTAACAAAAATAAAAGTTACCCCATAATCAAGTATAAAAAACTGAAAACTCAACAAAACACTACACCAATTATTAAAATAATTTTATATTTCTAGAATTATCTTTGAAATGCAGTCATTCTTAGCTGGTTTACCTGGCTTCAATAAAGCTGAGATTCTATGAGATATTTCTAATAATTTTCAGCTAAATGCCAGTCAAAAAACAAAGGTATCACTTTTAGAAGTTATCTTAGTAATTAAAGCGTTGATAAACGATTAAAAATTTTAAAAGTTTCCAGATAATCTAGTATGAAAAAACTTTAAATGCAACAAAACACTACATCAATTATAAAAATAATTTTATATTTTTACCATTATCTTTGAAATGCAGTCATTCTTAGCTTGTTCGACTAGGTTTTGATAAAGATGATACTCTCATAGATATTTTATAATAATTGTCAGCTAAATGCAACTAGATCAGGGGTCGGCAAACTGCGGCCCGCTGGCCAATTGTGGCCCGCGAAGGGTAATTCTGCGGCCCGCGAGCACGTTATTTTTTTTAATGGAATGCGGCCCGCGAAAGAAAATTTTGTCGCCCGCGAGCATGTAAAAGTGGCCCGCTGAGCAAAAATATATTTCAAGTAAAATTTTTTTCGGTAATTCGATTTAACTTGTTTAGTTTGGTTTTAAGTCTCTGTATAACATTTAGAAATAATTAGAAGAAGTTACTACTTTAATTTAAAAATGTGAAAAAGACAGATTAGCATTCTAACAGGATATTTTTCTGAGTTTTATAATAACTTCTATTTTACAACAGCAAGTAATTTTCTGAAAAAGAGCGCTTGAATTTAATAAGTTAGTTATATTATACCTATTTATCAAATAAACTAAATGCAAATGTTTTCCATTTTGATCAAAAGTAATGCACAGTAATTAAATAAAGTGTCATTTCTTTATAGCTTAAATATTCTTTCCAATATTTTTTATACCTAAGTTTCTTTTATATATTTTTTATTTGTAAATGTTATGTTTTAGTGTAAAAACATTTAAAATAACATAGTAATAAGAAAAAAAAGTTTATTTAAGTTTTGTTTTGACACATTTTAATTTTTTAGAAGTTTTCTTTGCACTTATTTATATGCAAACCAACTTAACAAAATGCTCATATTTTAAACCACTTTTTATAAAATACTTTAGTTAGTTTAAGTTTAGTTTATGCATAATTTTCTAAGTTTGTTTTTTCTACATGTAATATCTAAATTTGTACAGACACAATTAGAAAAATATATATGACATAAACTAATATAGTTTTTGTTAGGTATACATTTTGATTTTTCAAACATTGATTTTGTCAAACTAAGTTAACTTTTTTGCTTAGCATATCAATACACACATTTGCTGTTTTTTGGAGCTACCTATTTAATATAAACTAGACTTAGGGATAGTTTATAAACATTGACACACACTCAGACTATCACTATTTGAAGACTTCAAATCTCTGGCCAACTAAGTCATTTTATAAGTTTTTGGCTAGAATTGTTTTTTGTATACAAAAATATCAGGAATGTTTATGTTAATTCAGGCTGGCTTTTTTGCTTAAAAGTGTGGCAAATTAAACTTATGATGTAAGTTTTGCTCAACCCAAAGTGTTAGTTTCAGTTATAATATATGTTATAATATATCAAGTTAAGCTTTGAACTTGAAAATTTATGCTTAAAAATTTTGGAAAAAAAACTTGAATTTGAGAATTTTTGAAAAAGCCTGGAGTTTCAAACAATTTTTACATGTAAAGTAGTGAACTTTCGATTTGACACAAAAAATTTAGCAAATAAACATTTCTTTATTAAAAATTTATTAAAATAGTTTAACAGTGTTTTTTAATATTGATTTACTTTATAAGACACTTTTTAAACTTTAATTAAACTTTATACTAAAAATAAAAGAAGAAATTGTACTTCTAAAAACTTTTGGTACATTGCACATTTACTTGTTTCACTTGCACATTTACTTGTTACTTAAAGTTTCACCGATTGTTGTGCTTCGTGTTTGAACTAAACCAATAAATTATACTAAAGTGTCAAAGTTAAAAAACCTTCTCTAATAAAAATTCTCAGATGAGCAATAGTTTTTCTATTAGTGCTCTCATCTTAACATATTGATTAAAGTCATAATTTGAATTATGCGACTTTATAACCTTAATGCATTTCCTAAATAGGACTTTTTGTTGTCATTGAAGAAATAAACAACAGTTTTTCATTACTGCCAACAAAGTTTCTTTAAAAAAGTTTTCAATTATAAACGGTATCTCATTATTAATAATAAATTTTGCTACTTTATAACTTGATTTTACAACTTTTTTCTGATAGTTCTGTAGTTACTGAAGATAATCATGTGCTTTGTTGGAACTGACTTTGGTGATTTGTTTTTTTATCGTTTCTCGCAATAACTCCTAACTAATGTTTTTTTTTGTTGCTCGTCTTTTACAACTAATATTTTTAAATTCTTATTGCAGATAAAGAATTGCTGTAATGCTTAATAAAAAAGAGGTTTTTCTCTTCGCTAATGACTCAACTAAGTTTTATACTTTTGTTAAAAATGTTTAAGAAAGTTAATTGTCCATTCCAGCTGACTTATATTTTTTTGGCATGTAATTTGTTTACTGTTAATAAGTTTCGTTATTTCTTTATGTTGGGAAATTTGTTTTAACTGGGTTGCTACACAAACAGGCTGTTTTAAAAGCTTGAAAACTCAGATGTGGGTGAAACTTTTATTTCAATCACTTTTAATAAATCTTAGATTTCCCAGAATAGTTTTTATGACTGTAGTGTAGTTTACTTATTGTAGTTTTTTCTTGTTTTTTTACACTTTGTGTACTTTTTAATGATAATGATATTTTTACTAGGTACTTAAGCTTGATTAACAGCTTTTTATTACCTTTTCAAATTTTTAATGAACTTAGGTTGGTTTGATACAACTCAGACATTTTTGCTTTTTAAGTGACAACCATGTAAAAGACTAGTTACTAATAAGATATTTTATTCAAGTATTCGAGATTTAATTATGTTAAAGAATTTGTTCTAGGTTTCTATAATACTGACAGGTATTGATTTTATTAAATTAACTAATAATTAATTTTTTTATGAATGTAAACTATTTAACACGCAAAAACTTTTTTTTGAAGTTAATATTCTTAGAAATATGAAAAAAGAGGTTGATAATATAACAAATATATAAAAGTAACTAATAAATTGTCTTTTAAGTTTGGTTTTTATAGAGAATTAAATTGTATGTAAAAATACAAAAGTATTAAATTTAACTTAGTAAGTGCTTATGAAAGTTAATAGTTTATTAACACTTAAGTATATTAGTCAATGTAAATTTTATTCTAATTTTATTTAATTTAATTTAAATAGTCATTCTATGTATAGCTAAAAGTTATTTAGAATGATGAGGTGAATAAAAATATAATTTTTCTCTAGTGTGACTAAAACTAAAATCAAAAAATTATTCAAATGTCACTAAAACTAAAACTGCAGCCCACGAAGACTTTGTAAACTTGAAATTTGGCCCGCGACCACCAACTGTTTGCCGACCCCTGAATAAAAGCGTTAATAAACGATTAAAAATTTTAAAAGTTTCCAGATAATCTAGTATGAAAAAACTTTAAACGCAACAAAATACTACATCAATTATAAAAACAATTTTATATTTTTACCATTATCTTTGAAATGCAGTCATTCTTAGCTTGTTCGACTAGGTTTTAATAAAGCTAAGATTCTATGAGATATTTCTAATAATTTTCAGCTAAATGCAAGTCAAAAAACAAAGGTATCACTTTTAGAAGTTATCTTAGTAATTAAAGCGTTGAAAAACGACTTAAATTATAAAAGTTACAACATAATCTAGTATGAAAACTTTTAACGAAAAAAAACACTACATCATTTTTTAAAACAATTTTATATTTTTACCATTATCTACGAAATGCAGTCATTCTTTTGCTTGTTTGACTAGGTTTTGATAAAGCTGATACTCTCAGACAGATTTTCTAATAATTTTCAGCTAAATGCAACTAGAAAAACAGGGGTATCACTTTTAAGAGTTATCTTAGTAATTAAAGTGTTGAATAACAACCTAACAAGTATAACAGTTACCCCATAATCAAGTATAAATAAAACTAAAAACACAACAAAACACTACACCATTAATTAAAATAAATTTATATTTCTAGAATTATCTTTGCAATGCAGTCATTCTTAGCTGGTTCAACTGGGTTTCGTTAAAGCTGAGATTCTATTAGATATTTTCTAATATTTTTCAGCTAAATGCAATTAAAAAACCAAATGTATCACTTCTAGAAGTTATCTTAATAATTAAAGTGTTAATAAACGACCTAACAATTTTAAAAGTAACCCAATAATCAAGTATGAAAAAAACTGAAAACGCAACAAAACAATACACCATTTAATAAAATAATTTTATATTTCAACAAGTATCTTTACTATGCAGTTATTCTTAGCTGGTTCGACTGGGCTTTGATAAAACTGATACTCTCATAGATATTTTCTAATATTTTTCAGCTAAAAGCAACTAGAATAACAATGGTATCTCAAAGAGTTATCTTAGTAATTAAAGTGTTGATAAAAGACCTGAAAATAATAAAAGTTAGTTCATAATTATGTATGAAAAAAACTGAAAACGCAACAAAACATTACACTATGTATTAAAATAATTTTATACTTCTACAATTATCTTAGCAATGCAGTCATTTTTAGCTGGTTCGACTGGGTTTTGATATAGCTGATACTGTCAGACATATTTTCTAATAATTTTCAGCTAAATGCAACTAAATAAACAAAGGAATGACTTTTAAAAGTTGTCTTAGTAGTTAAAGTGTTGATAAACGATCTAACAATTATAAAAGTTAGCCCAAAATCAATTATGAAAAAAACTAAAAACGCAACGAAACACTACACCATTTTTTCAAAATAATTTTATATTTCTTTAATTATTTTTGCAATGCAGTCATTCTTAGCTGGTTCGACTTGGCTTCGATAAAGCTGAGATTCTATTTGATATTTTCTTATGTTTTTCAGCTAAATGCAACTGCAAAAACAATGGTAACACTTATAGAAGTTATCTTAGTAATTAAAAGGTTGATAAACTACTTATTAATTATAAAAGTTACAACATAATCAAGTATGAAAAAAATTGAAAACGCAACAAAACACTTAAATCTTTCTTAAAATAATTTTATATTTCTGCAATTATCTTTGCAATGTAGTGATTCTTAGATAGTTCGAATGGGCTTCGATAAAACTGAGATTCTATGGGATATTTTCTAATAATTTTAAGTTAAAAGCAACTATAAAATCATAGTTATCATTTTTAGAATTTATTTTGGTAAATAAAGCGTTGATAAATGACCTAAAATTTATAAAAATTACACCACTATTAAGTATGAAAAAAACTGGAAACGCAACAAAACACTACATCATTTATTAAAATAATTTTATATATTTACCATTATCTTTGAAATGCAGTCATTCTTAGCTTGATCGACTGGGTTTTGATAAAGCTGAAACTCTCAGACAGATTTTCTAATAATTTTCAGCTAGATGCAACTAGAAATTCAAATTTATCAATTCTAGAAGTTATCTTAGAAATTAAAGTGTTGATAAACGTCCTAACAATTTTAAATGTTACCCCATAATCAAGTATGAAAATAACTGAAAACGCAACAAAACATTTAAATCCTTCTAAAAATAGTTTAATTTTATGTAATTATCTTTGCAATGCATTGATTTATTGATGGTTCGACTGTGCTTTCATAAGCTGATAATCTCGGAGATATTTTCTAAAATTTATCAGCTAAATGTAAATAGAAAAAACAAAGTTTACACTTTTAGAAGCTATCTATGTAATTAAAATGATGATAAACTACCTAAAAATTATAAAAGTTAGTTTATAATCAAGTATGAAAAAAACTGAAAACGCAACGAAACATTACATCATGTATTAAAATAACTTTATATTTCCACAATTATCTTTGCAATGCAGTCATTTTTAGCTGGTTTGACCGGGTTTTGATAAAGCTGATACTCTCAGATAGATTTTCTGATAATTTTCGGATAAATGAAACTAGAAAATAAAGGTATCACTTTTAGAAGTCATCTTATTAATTAAAGTGTTTATAAACCATCCATGAATTATAAACGTTAGCCAATAATAAAGTATGAAAAAAACTGAAAACGCAACAAAAGACTACACCATTTATTTAAATAATTTTATATTTCTACCATTATCTTTGCAATGCAATCATTCCTAGCTTGTTCGACTGGGCTTTGATAAAGCTGATACTATTAGAGATAATTTCTAAAAATTGTCAACTAAATGCAGCTAAAAAAAAAGGTATCACTTTTAGAAGTTATCTTAGTAATTAAAGTGTTGATAAACGATCTCACAATTATAAAAGTTACTTCATAATCAGATATGAAAAAAACTGAAAACGCAATAAAACACTACACCATTTATTAAAATAGTTTTATATTTCTACCTATTATCTTCGCAATGCAGTTATTCCTAGCTGGTTCGACTGGGCTTTGATAAAGCTGATACTCTCAGACAGATTTTCTAATAAATTCAGCTAAATGCAACTAGAAAAACAAAGGTATCACTTTTAGAAATTATCTTAGTAATTAAATTGTTGATAAAATTTTATAAAATCATAAAAATTATAAAAGTTACCCCATAATCAAGTACGAAAAAAACTGAAAAACGCAACAAAACACTACACCATTTATTAAAATAATTTTATATTTCTACCATTATCTTTTTAATGCAGTCATTCCTAGCTTGCTCGAAAGGGCTTTGATAAAGCTAATACTCTTAGAGATATTTTCTAATAATTGTCAGCTAAATGCAACTAGAAAATCAAATTTATCACTTTTAGAAGTTATCTTAGTAATTTAAGTGTTGATAAACGACTTAACAATTATAAAAGTAACCCCATAATCAAATATGAAAAAACTGAAAACGCAACAAAACACTAAGCCATTTATTAAAATAATTTTATATTTCTACAATTATCTTTTCATTGCAGTGATTTTTAAATGGTTCGACTTGGCTTTCAAAAGATGATAATCTCAGAGATATGTTCTAATAATTATCAGCTAAATTAAAATAGTAAAAACATAATTATCACTTTTAGAAGCTATTAAAGTACTTTAAGTGTTTGTAACAACCTTACAAATATAAAAGTTAACCAGTTATCAAATTTGAAAAAAACTGAAAACGCAACAAAACACTAGACAATATATTATATTATTTTATATTTCGACCATTATCTTTGCAATGCAGTCATTCTTAGCTGGTTCGCCTTGGTTTTAATAAAGCTGATACTCTCAGACAGATTTTCTAATAATTGTCAGCTAAATGTAACTAGAAAAATGAAGGTATCACTTATAGAAGTTATCTTAGTAATTAAAGTGTTGGTAAACGATCTATCAATTATAAAAGAAACAAAATAATCATGTATGAAAAAAACTGAAAACGCAACAAAACACTAAAATTTTTATTAAAATCATTTTATATTTCTACCATTAACTTTGCAATGCAGTCATTCCTAGCTGGTTCGACTGGGTTTTGATAAAGCTGATACTCTTAGAGATATTTTCTAATAATTATCAGCTAAATGCAACTAGAAAATCAAATTTATCACTTTTAGTACTTATCTTATTAATTAAAGTGTAGATAAACGATCTAACAATTATAAAAGTTACCCCATAATCAAGTATAAAAAAAACTGATAACGCAACAAAACACTACACCATTTATTGAAATAGTTTTATATTTCTACAATTATCTTTGCAATGAATTCATTTATAGATGGTTCGACTGGCCTTTGATAAAGCTGATATTCTTAAAGATATTTTCTTATAATTTTGGCGAAATAAGACTAAAAAAACAAAGTTATCACTTTTAGAAGTTATCTTAGTAATTAAAGCGTTGATAAACGACCTAAAATTTTTAAAAGTTACAACATAATCAAGTATGAAAAAAACTGAAAACGCAACAAAACACTTAAAACTTTCTTAAATTAATTTTATATTTCTGGAATTATTTTTGCAATGCAGTGATTTTTATATAGTTCGACGAAGCTTTGATAAAACTGAGATTCAATGAAATATTTTCTAATAATTTTCAGCTAAATGCAACTAGAAAATCAAAGTTTTCACTTTTAGAATTAATTTTGGTAAATAAAACGTTGATAAACGACCTAAAATTAATGAAAGTTACCCTACTATCAAGTATGAAAAAAACTGAAAACACAACAAAACACTACACCATTTATTAAAATAATTTTATAGTTCTACCATTATCTTTGCATTGCAGTCAATCTAAGCTGGTTCGACTACGTTTTAAAAAAGCTAATACTCTCAGATATATTTTCTAATAATTTTTAGCTAAATGTAACTAGAAAACAAAGGTATCTTTTTTAAAAGTTATCTTAGTAATTAAAGTGTTGATAAACGACCTAACAACTATAAAATTTACACGATAATTAATACGAAAAAAACTGAAAACGCAACAAAACACTTAAATCTTTCTTAAAATAATTTTATATTTCTGCAATTATATTTGCAATGCAGTGATTCTTAGATAGTTCGAATGGGCTTCGATAAAACTGAGATTCTATATTATAGTTTCTAATAATTGTCAGCTAAATGCAACTAGAAAAACAAAGGTATCACTTCTAGAAGTTATCTTAGTAAATAAAGTGTTGATAAACGACCTAACAATTATAAAAGTAATCCCATAATCAAGTATGAAAAAACTGAAAACGCAACAAAACACTACACCATCTATTAAAATAATTTCATATTTCTACAATTATTTTTACAATGCAGTCATTCTTAGATGGTTCGACTGGGCTTTCATAAGCTGATACTCTCAGACAAATTTTCTAACAATTTTCAGCTAAATGTTAATAGAAAAAACAAAATTATTACTTTAATAAGCTCACTAAGTAATTAAAGTGTAGATAAACGACCTTACAATTTTAAAAATTAACCCATAATCAAGTGTAAAAAAACTGAAAACGCAACAAAATACTAATCCATTTATTATAATAATTTTATATTTCAACCTTTATCTTTGCAATGCATTCATTGTTATTTGGTTCGATTGGGCTTTGATGTTTGAGTTCTGCTGGTTTGTTGTCCACTTTAGTATCCCACAATGAAGACGCTGTTAAGTTCTTGGTGATCAAAAATTCGTTTCTTTGTTATCAGTTCTGCTGTTTTGTTGCCCGCCTTGGTGTCCAACAATGAAGTTGTTGTTAAGTTCTTGGTGATCAAAAATTCCTTTCACTGATATCTGTTCTGCAGGTTTGTAGTCCACCTTGGTATCCCACAATGAAATCGCTGTTAAGTTCGTGGTGATCAAAAATTTCTTTCACTGTTATCAGTTCTTCTGGTTTGTTGCCCACCTTGGTGTCCTACAATAAAGTTGTTTTTAAGTTCTTGGTGATCAAAAATTTCTCTTAGTGTTATCAGTTCTGCTGGTTGGTTGCCCACCTTAGGATCTTACAGATAGGTTGTTTTTAAGGACCTAGTGATCTAAAATTCCTTTCATTGTTATCTGTTCTGCTGGTTTATTCCCCCCCTTGGTATCCTACAATGAAGTCGCTGTTAAGGACTCAGTGATCTTAAATTCCTATCATTGTTATAAGTTCTGCTGGTTTATTCCCCCCCTTGGTATCCTACAATGAAGTCGCTGTTAAGGACTCAGAGATCTTAAATTTCTATTATTATTATCAGTTCTCTTGGTTTTTACCCGCCTTGGTATTCTACAATAAAGTCACTATTTTGTTGTTGATCAAAAATTCATTTCACTGTTATCAGTTCTGCTGGTTTGTAGCTTGCCTTGGCATCCAACGAAGACACTGTTAAGTTCTTGATGATCAAAAATTCATTTTACTGTTATCAGTTCTGCTGGCTTGTAGCTTAACACGGCATCCAACGAAGACACTGTTAAGTTCTTGATGATCAAAATTTTTTTTTACTGTAATCAGTTCTGCTGAGTTGTTTCCCGCCTTGGTTTCCTGTAAAAAATTGCTGTTAAGTACTTGTTGATCAAAAATTTATTATACTGTTTTCAGTTCTGCTGTTTTGTTGCCCGCTTTAATGTTCTACAATGAAATCGCTATTAAGTTCTTAGTGATCAAAAAATTCTTTTACTGTTTTAAGTTCTAATGTTTTGTTGCCCGCTTTAATGTTCCACAATGAAGACGCTGTCAAGTTATTGGTGATCAAAAATTCCTTTCACTGATATCAGTTCTGCAGGTTTGTAGTCCACCTTGGTATCCGACAATAAAATCGCTGTTAAGTTCTTGGTGATCAAAAATTTCTTTTACTGTTGTCAGTTCTGCTGGTTGGTTGCCCACCTTAGTATCTTACAATGATGTTGTTGTTAAGTTCTTGGTGATCAAAAATTTCTTTCACTGATATCAGTTCTGCAGGTTTGTAGTCCACCTTTGTATCCGACAATGAAATCGCTGTTAAGTTCTTGATGATTAAAAATTCCTTTCACTGTTATCAGTTCTCCTGGTTGGTTGCCCAACTTAGTAACTTACAATTAGGTTATTTTCAAGGACCTAGTGATCTAAAATTCCTTTCATTGTTATCAGTTCTGCTGATTTGTTCCCCCCTTGGTATCCTACAATGAAGTCGCTGTTAAGGACTCAGTGATCTTAAATTCCTATCATTTTTATCAGTTCTCCTGGTTTGTTGCCCGCCTTGGTATCCTACAATTAAGTCGTTGTTAAGTTGTTGGTGATCAAAAATTTATTTCACTGTTATAAGTTCTGCAGCTTTGTTTCTCGCCTCGGTATCCTACAATGAAGTTGCTGTTTTGTTTTTTTTCGAAAAATCTCTTCAAAGTTATGAGTTCTGCTGGTTTGTAGCTTGCCTTGGCATCCAACGGAGACACTGTTAAGTTCTTGATGATTTAAAATTCCTTTCACAGTTATCACTTCTGCTGGTTTTTTTGTCCGCCTTGGTGTCCTACAATGAAGTTGCTGTTAAGTTCTTGGTGATCAAAAATTTATTTTACTGTTATCAGTTCTGCTGGTTTGTTTCCCGCCTTGGTGTCCTACAATGAAGTTGTTGTTAAGTTTTTGGTGATCAATAAACCTTTCACTGTTACAGTTCTGCTGGTTTGTTGCCCACCTCGGTATTCTACAATGAAGTCGTATTAAGTTTTTGGTGTTCAAAATATCTTTACTGTTATTAGTTCTGCTGGTTTTTTGCCCGCATAGGTATCCAACAATGAAGACGCAATTAAGTTCTTTGTGATCAAAATTTCTTTATTGTTATCAGATCTGCTGGTTTTTTGCCTGAATGGTATCTTACAATGAAGTCGCTGTTATGTTCTTGGTGATCAAAAATTCGATTCACTGTTATCAGATCTAATGATTTGTTGCCCGCTTTAATGTTCTACATTTAAATCGCTGTTAAGTTTTCGGTCATCAAAAATTCCTTTCACTGTTATCAGTTCTGCTGGTTTATTGTCCGCCTTGGTGTCCTACAATGAAGTTGCTGTTAAGTTCTTAATGATCAAAAATTTCCTTTACTGTTATCAGTTCTGCTGCTTTATTGTCTGCTTTGGTGTCCTACAATGAAATCGCTGTTAAGTTCTTGGTGATCAATAAACCCTTTCACTGTTTCAGTTCTGCTGGTTTGTTTCCTGCCTCGGTATTCTACAATGAAGTTGCTGTTTAGTTCTTAATGTACAAAGATCTTTCACTGTTATCAGTTCTGCTGGTTAGTTGCCCGCCATGGTGTCCTACTATGAAGTTGCTGTTAAGTTCTTGGTGATCAAAAATTTCTTTTACTTTTATAAGTTCTGCTGGTTTATTGTCCGCTTTGGTGTCCTACAATGAAATCGCTGTTAAGTTCTTAGTAATCAATAAACCCTTTCACTGTTACAGTTCTGCAGGTTTGTTTCCCGCCTCGGTATTCTACAATGAAGTTGCTGTTTAGATCTTGGTGTCCAAAATATCTTTTACTGTTATCAGTTCTAATGGTTTGTTGCCCATCTTGGTGTCCTATAATGAAGTTGCTGTTAAGTTCTTGGTGATCAAAAATTCCATTCATTGTAATCAGTACTGCTAGTTTGTTGCCCGTCATGGTGTCCTACAATGAAGTTGCTGTTAAGTTCTTGGTGATCAAAAATTTCTTTTACTGTTATCAGTTCTGCTGGTTTATTGTCCGCTTTGGTGTCCTACAATGAAATCGCTGTTAAGTTCTTAGTGATCAATAAACCATTTCACTGTTACAGTTCTGCTGGTTTGTTTCCCGCCTCGATATTCTACAATGAAGTTGCTGTTTAGTTCTTGGTGATTAAAAATTCAATTTACTGTTATCAGTTCTAATGGTTTGTTGTCCGCCTTGGTGTCCTATAATGAAGTTGCTGTTACGTTCTTGATGATCAAAAATTCCTTTCATTGTAATCAGTACTGCTAGTTTGTTGCCCGCCATGGTGTTCTACAATAAAGACGCTGTTAAGTTCTTGGTGATCTAAAATTCATTTCACTGTTACAGTTCTGCTGTTTTGTTGCCTGCCTTGGTTTTCTAAAATGAAGTTGCTGTTTATTTCTTGGTGTTCAAAATTTCGTTTACTGTTATCAGTTCTGCTGGTTTGTAGCCCGCCTTGGTATTCTACAATGAAGTTTCTGTTAAGTTCTTGGTGTTCAAAATTTCTTTTACTGTTATCAGTTCTGTTGGTGTTTTGCACGCATTGGTAACCTACAATGGAGTTGCTGTTAAGTTCTTGGTGATCAATAAATCCTTTCACTGTTACAGTTATGCTGGTTTATTTCCCGCCTCGGTATTCTACAATGAAGTTGCTGTTTAGTTCTTGGTGATTAAAAATTCAATTTACTGATATCAGTTCTGCTTGTTTATTGCCCATCTTAGCATCCCACAATGAAATCGCTGTTAAGTTCTTGGTGATCAAACATTTCTTTTACTGTTATCAGTTCTGCTAGTTTGTTGCCCGCCTCAGTGTTCCACAATGAAGTTGCTGTTAAGTTCTTGGTGATCAAAAATTCCTTCCACTGTTATCAGTTCTGCTGTTTTGTTGCCCGCCTTGGTGTCCTACAATGAAATTATTGTTTAGTTCTTGGTGATCAAAAAATTCTTTCACTGATAACAGTTCTGCAGGTTTATAGTCCACCTTGGTATCTCACAATGAAATCGCTGTTAAGTTGTTGGTGATCAAAAATTTCTTTTACTTTTGTCAGTTCTTCTGGTTTGTTGCCCACTTTGGTATCCCACAATGAAGTCGTTGTTAAGTTCTTGATGATCAAAAATTCCTTTTACTGTTATCTGTTCTGCTGGTTTGTTGCCCACCTTGGTGTCCTACAATAAAGTTGTTTTTAAGTTCTTGGTGATCAAAAATTTCTCTTAATGTTATCAGTTCTCCTGGTTGGTTGCCCACCTTAGTATCTTACAATTAGGTTGTTTTTCAGGACCTAGTGATCTAAAATTCCTTACATTGTTTTCAGTTCTCCTGGTTTATTGCCCGTCTTGGTATCCTACAATGAAGACGCTGTTAAGGACTTAGTGATCTTAAATTCCTATTATTGTTATCAGTTCTCCTGGTTTGTTGCCCTCCTTAGTATCCTACAATTAAGTCGTTGTTAGGTTGTTGGTGATCAAAAATTCATTTCACTGTTAAAAGTTCTGGTGGTTTGTTTCCAGCCTCGGTATCCTACAATGAAGTCGCTGTTTTGTTGTTGATCGAAAATTCTCTTCACTGTTATGAGTTCTGCTGGTTTATAGCTTGCCTTGGCATCCAACGAAGACACTGTTAAGTTGTTGATGATTAAAAAATCTTTTCACTCTAATCAGTTCTGCTGGTTTGTTTCCCGCCTTTGTATCCTGCAAAAAATCGCTGTTAAGCACTTGGTGATCAAAAATTTCTTTTACTGTTTTCAGTTCTAATGTTTTGTTGCCCGCTTTAATGTTCTACAATGAAATCGCTGTTAAGTTCTTGGTGATCAAAAATTCCTTTTACTGATATCAGTTCTGCTGGTTTGTTGCCAACCTTGGTATCCCACAATGAAGTCGCTGTTATGTTCTTGTTGATCAAAAATTCCAATCACTGTTATCAGTTCTAATCTTTTGTTGCCCGCTTTAATGTTCTACAATGAAATCGCTGTTAATTTCTCGGTCATCAAAAATTCCTTTCACAGCTATCAGTTCTGCTGGTTTATTGTCCGCCTTGGTGTCCTACAATGAAGTTGCTGTTAAGTTCTTGGTGACCAAATATTTATTTTACTGTTATCAGTTCTGCTGGTTTATTGTCCGCTTTGGTGTCCTACAATGAAATCGCTGTTAAGTTTTTGGTGATCAATAAATCCTTTCACTGTTACAGTTCTGCTGGTTTGTTTCCCGCCTCGGTATTCTACAATGAAGTTGCTGTTTAGATCTTGGTGTTCAAAACATCTTTAACTGTTATTAGTTCTGCTGGTTTGTTGCCGACCTTGGTGTCCTACAATGAAATCGCTGTAAAGTTCTTAATGTTCAAAATATCTTTTAATGTTATAAGTTCTGCTGGTTTTTGCCCGCATTGGTATTCTACAATGAAGTTATTTATAAGTTTTTGGTGATCAAAAATTTCTTTTACTGTTATCAGTTCTGCTGGTTTTTTGCCCACCTTGGTATCCCACAACGAAATCGCTGTTTACTTCTTGGTGATCAAAAATTACTTTTACCGTTATCAGTTCTGCTGGTTTGTTGCTCACCATGGTATCCCACAATGAAGACGCTGTTAAGTTCTTGGTGATCAAAAATTCCTTTCACTGTTATCAGTTCTGCTGTTTTGTTGCCCGCCTTTGTGTCCCACAATGAAATCGCTGTTTAGTTCTTGGTGATCAAAAATTATTTTACTGTTATCAGTTCTGCTGGTTTTTTGCCCGCATTGGTATTCTACAATGAAGTTGTTGTTAAGTTCTTCGTGATCAAAAATTCCTTTCACTGATATCAGTTCTGCAGGTTTATAGTCCGCCTTGGTATCCCACAATGAAATCGCTGTTAAGTTGTTGGTGATCAGAAATTTCTTTTACTGTTGTCAGTTTTGTTGGTTTGTTGCCAAATTTGGTATCTCACAATGAAGTCGTTGTTAAGTTCTTGATGATCAAAAATTCCTTTTACTGTTATCAGTTCTGCTGGTTTGTTGCCCACCTTGGTGTCCTACAACAAAGTTGTTTTTACGTTTTTGGTGATCAAAAATTTCTCTTAATGTTATAAGTTCTCCCTTTGGTTGCCCACCTTAGTCTCTTACAATTAGGTTGTTTTTAAGGACCTAGTGATCTAAAACTCCTTACATTGTTTTCAGTTCTCCTGGTTTATTGCCCGCCTCGGTATCCTAAAATGAAGACGCTGTTAAAAACTTAGTGATCTTAAATTCCTATCATTGTTATCAGTTCTCTTGGTTTATTCCCCCCTTGATATCCTACAATGAAGTCGCTGTTAAGGACTCAGAGATCTTAAATTCCTATCATTGTTATCAGTTCTCTTGTAATGATATTAACATTTCATTTTCTTTTTTTAAAGCGTGTGAATAAAAACTGCGATAAGCTTTCTCATCGAAACTTTCGTAAACAATAAAAACTGCGATAAGCTTTCTCATCGAAATTTTCGTAAACAATAAAAACTGCGATAAGCTTTCTCATCGGAATTATACCAATTCCCACCAACTCAAGGGAGTTAATTTCATTCCGACGAGTATATATAGGCGTTTTGTCTTTCAAATACGCGTTAAAGTTAGTTGTTACTTACTGAAAGACGTTTCATTAACTTGTTTCGAGAAAACGTCTACATCGCTGAGTTGATGTTAGTATTCATGTAACTTTACGATTGTTGATACTTTTTATAGATTTTATTTGTGTCGTGATTTAATAGTTTCTTTCTTCAGAACTAAGAATTATTATTGAAAATAAAGTAAATTGCATTTATTCAAAGTGTGTTTTATTTATAACTTAGGAAATAGTTTTGTAACTTATAATTGTAGCTACTTGTAACTAAAGCTGTCAGTTAGTAAGTTACTGGAGACCACGTAGTTAAGACATAAAACATAAAAACCAATAAAATAACCTATTTTGTTAAAGTGGAAACCACGCAGTGTCTTTTAAGAACCTTTTTTCTTCTGGTAGGAATCTTTAAGCAGTCAACAACATAAATGCACACAAACAACAATGACGATATCAATCTTAATAATTCTCATCAAGCAGAGATGATGAATGATAATGCTGAATTTTATCAGTTAAACAGCATTCAACAACAATTTAGAAAATCAAGCGAAGTTAAGCAGCTAACAAATGAAGAAGAGTTAAGAATTTTGCAAAAGCAAATAAAAAAACTAAATAATAGATTAAAGCAGTCTAGATCACCACATTTCGAACGTGCGATGCTAGAAAAACGCGAACCTTTTTACGATGATTACGAAAGTAATGATACTAGTTTTGATAATTTTAGCGATACATTTAAGGCGCAAAGACTAATTAAGAAGTTTAAAAGGTTAGACTTTGTAAGAAACCCTCGTGATATTATTAGTTTTTTCGAAGAGGAAATGTTTAATGAAAATATTTCTAGTAATACAGAAAAGTATAACTTTTTAACTGGGTTTTGGCCGAGAGAAGAGTTGTCAGACTATTATAAAATGACAGAACGAGGTGAAAGAAATTACAGTTCTTTAAGAAACTTTTTTATCAATAGGGACAATCAGTTAGCTGAAATTTTAGATAAAATTCCAATTTGGAATGAGTGTACAAACTTTAATAAAATATTTGCTACAGCCGTAAGTTGGGCCAAATGTCGAGAACAGGACAGAATTAAGTTTTTTCTTGCATACTTAATGCCCTTTTCGATCAAAGATAAGATTAGGGAACATTTTGATGAAAGCTTAGAACTTTTTAAAAGAAAAGGACAAGCCATATGGAATGCTTATAAAGAAAACGCATTAATACCTAAGCAAGTTAATTACGATAGACTACAGCAGTATGAGCAAAATCATTATGAGTCTAAAATAAATTACCACGAGCAAGTTCGACCTAATCATCAACAAAATTTTCATTTAAGAGATAATGGTATTAATCATATTTACAATTATCGTCAACATAACCAAGATAGAGATAGTTTTAAACTAAGAAAATCATACAATGGGAATAGTAGTAATAATGTTAACATAGCACAGTGTTTGTCATGTCATCAATACTTACCTACAAAAACATTTAACATAACTAAGGCGTCACAAACAGCCGAAGAAAAAGCTCAAGTAACCAAAAACACTATAGCAGTTGGAGTAACTGGTCAAGTAGTATGGTTTAATGTTCGCAAAGGTTACGGTTTTATTCATCGTGATGATCAGAACAGCGATATTTTTGTTCATTATACAGCTATCATCAAAAACAACCCGAACAAATTCTTAAGGTCTCTTGCACAAGGAGAAAAAGTCCAATTTGATATTGTTGTAGGTAAAAATAACATGTCAGAAGCCGCAAACGTGACAGGTCCTAATGGTAAAACAGTTCAAGGGTCTAAATATGCTGTAGATAAGAATTCAAACTACAACCAAAAGTTTCAACAAAAAAGATTAAGCGGAAACTATTATTCAAGTAACCCTCAACAGCGGAAAAGAAAAGCTAATAGAGCTTATAAGCAAGTTTTTGTTTTTACAGCAAAACAAGGTAAACTTATCAAAGAAAAACATCAGAAACAACAGCAGAAAAATATCAGTTACAATAAAAAGTATGATAGCAAGCCAAAATATCAAGTGCCAACAGTGCAGCTTAAAAGTTATAAACAAGACTCAGGCTATTACAATTCTTCAAAAACAAAATCACAAACTAGCGTATCAAGCAACATATTAGCTAAAGAGAAAAACAATTTGGCAGTACTTAATTCCTTTGACAAAAAAGAAATTATAACACAGAATAAAAAAGAGTCAGAATTACTAATAGCAGGTCTAAAACTTTTAACATTTATCATAAAGCCTTTTGAAGATAAAATATAAGTATTTTCACAAAACTAACGAAACGGATTTTAATAAAGGTAAAAAATTGTAATTTTTTATTAACATGAACACCTATTTTAATATTTTTTAAACTCAGGTAGTGTTTTTAAGAAATTATACTGAAAGAAACTATTAAGTGTGTTTATTTTGTATTTTTTTCTGATAATATTTCTGAATTGTAAAATTTTATAGCTTTTTTACTTTTAATGATGTGTTACAAAGTTTTTTATATTGTAAATTACAGTTTAGTAATTGAACTATTAATTAAAAGCTATCAAATAGCAATTATAAAATAGAAACGTTTAATATGCCTATTTTTTTATATTCAAATTTTAGTAACTACATTTTACTCTAATTTTAAAACAAAATTAAGTTATCAGATTTTTTTTGCTCGTAAAATAATCAAGTTCAAGTTTAAAGCTTTCAAGTTCGACTCGTGATAAATTTTTCCTATAAGTTTTGACTTTAAAAGTACTTTCAACTCCCATTTAGTTTTGACTGTTGACGAAAAAAAGCACTCGCTAAATTTTACTCTTTATAAACTTCTACAATGCATAAGTTTTGTGTCACTTTATAAAGAAATACTTTATACTGGAATCCTATAAAAGTTTGTGCATGAAAATAATACTTATTGTTTTGTAAAATACTTTAAAGAAAATGTTTTCTGTTTTGTTTATTGAAGTTTGCGAGTTAAATATTAAGAACATATGTTTTTCTAAGTTAAAAACAAAATTAAAATGTTTCATGTGTTTTTAAATATCGATTTTCTTTTAATGCCCCTTTAAATGGTTAAAATGTTTTGTTTTGTATAAAATAATAGGTTTAAACGTAAATACTGACAGTTTCATTATTGTCTTTTGGCATAATAACATAGTAGTTTTTACTAAAATTTCTTGAAAGAATATCTTAACTTTTATTTTTGAGCCGCGTATTTTTGTACAATGAATTCAATCAAATGAATACTACAATGATGAACAAGGAAAAGATGAACATTTTCTATGTCAACAAGTGACTTCGATGAATTTTTAAATTTGAAGTTTAGAGAAGAACAAGCGAATTAAAACAGTTCGTTCCTGCTAAAAAAACCACCGTTGAAGAAGAAACCGGAAGAGGAATGCCGGAATAGAAAAAGCCCAAGGACAACAAGCCCAAGAACCCCGATGCCAAGAAGTAAAAAGACAACTAAATGACTATCATTTTAACTTTGTCCTTATGTTATGTTTTATCTTAATTTTTGTAAACTATGTAATTTCTGAAATAATAAGTAATACAGTTTCTTTTTCTTATTTTTTTTAACCCGCGCTTAAAACACTTAAAAAAATGTTTAAAGTTAAGTAGGATTTTAAGGATTTAAATTATTTAAAATTAGGCTTTAAACACTATATTAAAAGATAAAAACGAAATAGTGTAATGATATTAACATTTCATTTTCTTTTTTTAAAGCGTGTGAATAAAAACTGCGATAAGCTTTCTCATCGAAACTTTCGTAAACAATAAAAACTGCGATAAGCTTTCTCATCGAAATTTTCGTAAACAATAAAAACTGCGATAAGCTTTCTCATCGGAATTATACCAATTCCCACCAACTCAAGGGAGTTAATTTCATTCCGACGAGTATATATAGGCGTTTTGTCTTTCAAATACGCGTTAAAGTTAGTTGTTACTTACTGAAAGACGTTTCATTAACTTGTTTCGAGAAAACGTCTACATCGCTGAGTTGATGTTAGTATTCATGTAACTTTACGATTGTTGATACTTTTTATAGATTTTATTTGTGTCGTGATTTAATAGTTTCTTTCTTCAGAACTAAGATTATTATTGAAAATAAAGTAAATTGCATTTATTCAAAGTGTGTTTTATTCATAACTTAGGAAATAGTTTTGTAACTTATAATTGTAGCTACTTGTAACTAAAGCTGTCAGTTAGTAAGTTACTGGAGACCACGTAGTTAAGACATAAAACATAAACACCATTAAAATAACCTATTTGGTTAAACTCTTGGTTTGTTGCCCGCCTTGGTATCCTACAATTAAGTCGTTGTTAGGTTGTTGGTGATTAAAAATTCTCTTCACTGTTATAAGTTCTGCTGGTTTGTAGCTTGCCATGGCATCCAACAAAGACACTGTTAAGTTCTTGATGATTTAAAAATTTTTTCACTCTAATCAGTTCTGCTTGTTTGTTTCCCGCCTAGTAATCCTGCAAAAAATCGATGTTAAGTACTTGGTGATCAAAAATTTCTTTTACTTCTTCAGTTTTAATGTTTTGTTGCCCGCTTTAATGTTCTACAATGAAATCGCTGTTAAGTTCTTCGTGATCGAAAATTCATTTTACTGTTATCAGCTCTGCTGGTTTGTTGTGTGCCTTGTTATCCTACAATGAAGACGCTCTTAAGTTCTCGGTGATCAAAAACTCATTTTACTGTTATCAGTTCTAATTTTTTGTTGCCTGCTTCAATGTTCTACAATTTTAGCTAAATATAAACAGATATAAAAAAGTTATCACTTTTAGAAGTTATCTTGGTAAATAAAGCTTTGATAAACGACCTAACAATTATAAAAATTACCCCATAATCAAGTGTAAATAAAATTTAAAACATATCAAAACACTTAAATCTTTCCTAAAATAAATGTATATCTCTACAATTACTTTGCAATGCAGTCATATTTAGCTGGTTCGACTTGGCTTTGATAAAGCTGTGACTCTATGAGATATTTTCTAATAATTTTCAGCCTAATGCAACTAGAAAATCAATTTTTTTAAGTTAAGAATTTATCTTGCTAAATAAAGTGTTGATAAACGACCTAACAGTTATAATAGTTACCCCATAAATAAGTATGAATAGAACGAAATGCACAAAAAAACACTCAAACGTTTCTTAAAATAATTTTATGGTTCTACAATTATTTTTTCATTACAATCAACTCGGCCATTTTGACTGTACTGTGAGAAAGCTGAGGCTCTTTAAAACATTTTCTAATAATATTTAAATAATGCAACTAGAAAAAACAAAGTTTTCAATTAAATAAACTATCTTAGTGAATTTGTTGTTCATAAATGACTAAATAATTTCTAATTTTTTTTCACAATCAAATATTAATAAAACTAAAAAAAAATATAAAACAAAAGACTCTTTATTTAAAGATATTGTAATTTTACAACTGTCTTTTTATTGTAGTTACCCTCGGCTGTTTCGACTTGACTTTGATAAAGTTAAGACTCTGAAAGAATTATCAAATGTTTTCAAACTGCAGGCGACTAGAAAAAATCAAATTTATTTTTAGAAGTTATCTTGGTAAATAAAGCGTTGATAAGGGCCAAGCAATTTTTAAAGTTACTACATAATAAGATATAAATTAAAATAAAAACAAAACAAAAAACTTAAAACTTATTAAAAATAATTTAACATTTCTACAATTAATTTGCAAAGCAGTCATTCTTAGCTGGTTCAACTGGGTTTTGATAAACCTGACACTCTCTGCGATATTTTCTAATAATTTTTAGCTAAATGTAAATAGAAAAACTAAGTTATCACTTTTGGAAGTTATCTTGGTAAATGAAGCGTTAATAAACGACCTAACATATAAAAAAATTTAGCCCATAATCAAGTATGAACAAAACCAAAAACACAACAAAACACTCAATTTTCCTTAAATGAAAGTGTTTTTCTACCGTTATCTTATATTAAAGTAATCCTTGACCAGTTCGATTAGGCTTTGATAGAGCTGACACTATATTAGATATTTTCTAAAAACTTTCAGCTAAAAGCTACTAGAAAATCAAATTTATCACTTTTTAAAGTAATAAAGTAATAAAGCGTTGGTAAACGACCTATTAATATAAAAGTTACCCCATAATCAACTATAAATAAAACTAAAAACTGAACTAGACACTTAAAACTTTCTTAAAATAAAATATATATATATTTCTACAATTATCTTTTTTATGCAATCATTCTTGGCTGGTTCGACTGGACTTTCATAAAGCTGAGACTCTCGGAGACTTTTTTTACTAATTTCAAACTGCAAGCGACTAGAAAAAACAAAGGTGATAACTTTTAGAAGTTATCTTAGTAATTAAATGTCGATAAACGACCTAACATTTATAAAAGTTACTCCGCAATCAAGTATGAATAAAACTAAAAACGCAACAAAACTTTTAACTCTTTGTTAAAACAATTTTATATTTCTACAATTATTTTTGCAATGCAGTCATTCTTAGCTGGTTAGACTTGGCTTTGGTAAAGCTGATACTCTCTGAGATATTTTCTAATTATTTTAAGCTTATTGTAAATAGAAAAAACAAAGTTATCACTTTGTTATTTTAGTAATTTAAGTATTGATATTTGAACTATCAATTATAAAAGTTACCCCATGATCAAGTATGAATAAAGCTAAAAAAGGATTAAAACTTTACACCATTTCTTAAAGTAACTATATATTTTTACAATCATCTAAGCAATGCAGTCATTCTTCGCTGATTTGACTAAACTTTGACAAAGCTGAAACTCAATGAGATATTTTCTAATAACTTCCATCTAAATCTAACTCAAGAATATTTTTTTTTACTTTTAGAGGTTATATTTGTATTTAAAGCGTTGAAAAACGACTAAAAACTTGAAAATTTACGTAAAATCAAGTATGATTAATATTTAAAACACAACAACACACTTAAATGTTTTTTAAAATAATTTTATATTTCTACAATTATATTTTTTTAAGAGTCATCTTCGGCAAGTTCAACTGTACTATGAGAAATCTGAGGCTAACTAAAACATTTTCTAATAGTTTTCATTTAATACGACTAAAAAAAACAAAGTTATACCTTATAGAACTTATCTTTGTAAAAAAAATGTTGATAAACAACTCAATAATTTTAAAAGTTTCGTATATTTAAATATGAATAAAATTTAAAACGCACCAAAACACTTAAACCTTTCTTAAATAGATTTTAAATTTTTACAATTATCTATCCAATGTAGCATTACTCGGCCGGTTCGAAAGGTTTTTAATAAAGTTGAGACTTACAACCTTTTTTTTCCAACAATTTTTTAGCTACATTCAACTAGAAATAACAAAGTTATCACATTTAGACGTTATCTTAATAATTATAGTGTTAGAAAACGACAAAACAATTTTAAACGTAACTCCATAATCAAGTATAAATAAAACTAAATACGCAACAAAAGACTTAAAACTTTCTTAAAATAAATTAATATTTCTATAATTAAGTTTTCTATGCAGTCATTCTCGTCCATTTAGACTGTACTCTGAGAAATCTGAGGCGCTCTGAGACATTTTCTAAAAATTTTCAGCTACTTTCAACTAGAAAAAATAGAGTTATCACTTTTAAAAGTTGACTAAGTAAATATAGTGCTAATATAAGATTAAACAATTTCAATTGTTCACCCACCATGAAACATCAATAAAATTAAGAACAGAACAATGCACTACAAATTTACTACTTACAATACATTACAAATACACTACTTCTTAAATTGATTATAGATTTTTACAACTATCTTTTTATTACAGTCATCCTCGGCCAGTTCGACTGGACTTTGATAAAGTTGAGAATCTCAAAGAATTATTCAATAATTTCAAACTTCATGCGACTAGGAAAAATCAAATTTATCACATTTAGAAGTTATATTTGTAAATAAATCGTTGATAAACGACCTAACAATTATATAATTTACCCCATAATCAAGTATGAATAAAATTTAAAAGACAACAAAACACTTAAAACTTTCTTAAAATAATTTAATAATTTTATAATTATATTGCAATGCAGTCATTCTTATCTGGTTTGACTGGGCTTTGATAAAGCTGATACTCTATGAGATATTTTGTAATATTTTTCAGCTAAATGTAAATAGAAAAAACAAAGTTATCACTTTTAAAAGTTATCTTGGTAAATAAAGCGTTGATAAACGACCTAACAATTATAAAAGTTACCCCATAATCAAGTATGAATAAAACTGAAAACACAACAAAACAATTAAATCTTTCTTAAATAAATTTAATTTTTTACAATTATTTTTGCAATAAAGTCATTTTAGCTCGGGCTTTGATAAAGCTGAGACTCTATTAGAAATTTTCTGATATTAATCATCTAACTGCAACTAGAAAAACAATATTATCGATTTTAGAAGTTATCTTAGTAAATTTTATTAATAAACGACAAATATTTTTTTAATAATTGAACCATTTTCAAGTAGGAATGAAACTTAAAACGCACCAAAACACTTATACCTTTTTTAAATTGATTTTAAATTTTTACAATTATATTTTCAATGTAGCATTACTCGGCCTGTTCGACAGGTTTTTGATAAAGTTGAGTCTCTAAAAGATTTTTTTCCAATAATTTTTAGCTACATGAAACTAGAAATAACAAAGTTATTACATTTAGACGTTAATTTAATAATTATAGTGTTGGAAAACGGCAAAACATCTTTAAAAGTAACTCCATAATCAAGTATAAATAAAACAAAAAACGCAACAAAAAACTTAAAACTTTCTTAAAATAATTTGATATTTCTAAAATTAAGTTTTTATTGCAGTCATCGTCTTTCGTTTAGACTGTACTCTGAGAAATCTGAGGCGCTCTGAGACATTTTCTAAAAATTTTCAGCTACTTGCAACTAGAAAAAATAGAGTTATCACTTTTAAAAGTTAACTTAGTAATTATAGTGCTAATAAAAGATTATAAAAATTTAATTATTGACCCACAATCAAACATCAATAAAATTAAGAAGAGAACAATACACTACAAATTTAATACTAACAAAACATTACAAGTTCAATACTTCTTAAATTGATTATACGTTTTTACAACTATCTTTTTATTACAGTTACCTTCGGCCGGTTCGACTGGACTTTGATAAAGTTAAGACTCTCAAAGAATTATTCAATAATTTCAAACTTCGTGTGCCTATGAAAAATAAAATTTATCACTTTTAAACGTTTTCTTGGTAAATAAAGCGTTGATAAACGACCTAAAAATTATAAAAGTTACCCCATAATCAAGTATGAATAAAATTTAAAACACAACAAAACACTTAAATCTTTCTTAAAATAATTCAAAGTTTCTACGATTACTTTACAATACACTCAATTTTAGCTGGTTCGACTGGGCATACATAAAGCTGCGACTCTCTGAGTTATTTTCTAATGATATTCCGCTTAATGAACTAGAATATTAAATTCATCACTATTAGTAGTTATCTTGGTAAATAAAGCGTTGATAAACGACCTAACAACTATAAAAATCACCCCATAATCAAGTATGAAAAAATACTAATAACACAATGTATCACTTAAACCTTTCTTAAAATAATTTTATATTTTTACAATTTTCTTTTCATTTCAGTCATTCTCGGCCAGTTCGACTGTACTGTAAGAAAGCTGAGGCTCTGTGAAACATTTTAATGACACTAGAAAAAACAATGTTATAATTTTAGAATTTATCTTAGTTAATATGGTGATAGTAAATGGCTAAACAATTTTAAATTTGCTAAACAATCAAACATTAATAAAACCAAAAAGACTACAAAACATTACAAACATTTATATAATGATTTTATATTTTCACAACTATCTTTTTAATACTATCACCTTTGGCCGGTTCGAATTTACTTTGATAAAGTTGAGATTCTTAAAGACTTTATTCAATAATTTCAAACTTCATACAACTAGGAAAAAACAAACTTATCACTTTTAGAAGTTATCTTGGAAAATAAAGTGGTGATAAACGACATAATAATTATAAAAGTTACTCCATAATCAAGTATGAATAGAACTAAAAACAAAAAAAAATATTTAAAACTTTCTTAAAATAATTATATACTTTTACAATTATAATTGCAATGCAGTCATTCTTGGCTGGTTCGACTGGGCTTTGATAGAGTTGAGACTCTCAAAGACTTTTTACAATAATTTCAAACTACATGCAACTGAAAAAATAAATTTATCAATTTCAGAAGTTATCTTTGTAAATAAAGTGTTGATAAACAACCTAACAAATTTATAATTTACCCCATAATCAAGTATGAATAAAACTGAAAACGCAACAAAGCTTTTAAATCTTTCTTAAAGAACTTTATAATTCACAATTTACTTTTTAGTGCAGTCATTCTTAGCTGGTTTCACTGGGATTTGATAAAACTGAGACTCTATGAAATATTGTTTAAAAATCTTTTGTTGAATGCAACTAGAAAATCAAATTTATCACATTTTTAGAAGTTTTTAAAGTAATTAAAGTTTTGATAAACGCCCTAACAATTATAAAAATTACTCTATAATCAAGTATGAATAAAACTAAAAACGTAACAAAATACTAACCTTATTCTTAAAATACCTTTATGTTTCTACAATTACTTTGTAATGCAGTCATTATTTTTTGTTACGACTTGGCTTTGATAAAGCTCAGACTCTCTGAGATTTTTACTAATAATTTTCAGCTAAATGCAATTAAAAATCATAATTATTATATTTAGAAGTCATCTTTGTAAACAAAGCGTTGATAAACGACGTAGCAATTATAAAAGTCACCCTGTAATCAAGTATGAAAAAAACTAAAAACACAACAAAACACTTAAAACTTTCTTCAAATATTTTTTTTTTCTACAACTATCTTCTTATTGCAGTCATCCTCGGCCAGTTCGACTGTACTGTGAGAAAGCTGAAGTTCTATGAAACATATTCTAATAATTTTCATCTAGTTATATTAGAAAAAACAATATTAAAATTTTTAGAAATTATCTTAGTAAATATGGTGTTCATAAATGACTAAACAATTATTAATTTGCTTCATAATCAAACATAAATATAAATAAAAACACTACAAAACACAACAAAACATAACAAACTTTCTTAAATTGATTTAATGTTTTTACAACTATCTATTTATTGCAGTTACCCTCAGCCGATTCAACTGGACTATGAAATTAACACTTTAAAATATTTTTTCCGATAATTTTAAACTGCATGCGACTAGAAAAAAACAAAGTTATCACATTTAGAAGTTACTTAGTAAAAAAAATGTTGATAAACGACTAAATAATTTTAAAAGTTACGTATGATCAAGTATGAATAAAATTAAAAACACAACAAACTCTTCAGTCTTTCTTAAAATAATTTTATATATCTAGAATTATATTATCATTGCAATCATCCTCTGCCAGTTCGACTGTACTGTGAAAAAGCAGAGGCTCTTTGAAACATCTCTTATAGTTTTTATCTAATGCGACTAGAAAAAACAAAGTTATCACCTTAGAAGTTATCTTAGTAAATGAAGTGTTGGTAAACGACTAAACAATTGTAAAAGTTACCCCATAATCAAGTTTGAATAAAACTAAATACACATCAAAACACTTAAAACTTACTTAAAATAATCTTATATTCTACATTTACTTTGCAATGCAGTCATTTTTAGCTGATTCGACTTGGCTTTGATAAAGCTGAGACTCTCTGAGTTATTTTTTAATAATTATCTGCTAAATCCAACTAAAAATTCAAATTTATCACTTTTAGAAGTTATCTTAGTAATTAAAGCGTTGATAAACGACCTAACAATTTTAAAAGTTATACCATAATCAAGTTTGCATAAAACTAAAAACGCAACAAAATACTACACCATGTATAAGTATTTACCTAGTTTTAATTATGTTTTGTATTACAGACTTTATCATTCTTGTAATTAGTTTGTGAATTAACTCAACAATGAAAGATATATTTATTTGTGATAAAGTCTAGCTGAATTGAATCAACAATGCCTGTGATTAAATGCCCTCTTTAGAGTTGCACTCATGAAACACCAGACATCGATGCTTCCGTAATTGCTTCTTTGCTCATCATCTACAACAATGTTTACATTAATGCAAATTCTTCAAAACCAAAGCCTCCAAAGATGGACCGTCTTCGAATACTGCAAAGAAGAGGGTTAGATTATATTTTTACAAAAGTGGACTATTTATAAAAATAGCATGGAGATGACAGAGGTGAAAAAACGTCGTCAACTGTACCAGTGCTTTGAGGAAGATTTAGACGATGCTACTCTGAAGGGACATGAAGGTGTAAATAAATTTAAGTGAGCAAGAGCTTTTAAGGATGATAAAGCAGCTCACAGTTATTCTTGTGTCAGTTGTTGTACGACGATCAGAGTTCTTAGTGCAAGACAGGATTTAACTGAAAACAATCGTTCATTTACTGCACGTTTGAAGGGAAAAGCCAATGCTTATCGTACACATGTAAATGCCCAAAGGATGGCTGTTATCAAATGATAGATTTTACAGACATAAACCGAAAAGATGTCATGGTAACTAGGTTAAGCCGATGAGGATATCCATAAAGAAGGATGGGAAAATCTAGATGAAAAAAATGTCAATGAGACAATCAGTTTTATTGAAAGAAAAGAGATGTCACGTGATGCAATGTCAAAACCCGCTGTTACAGCCTCAACTTTCTCATACAAATCCTCAAAGAAAACCACACAACCAAGTGGTAAAATAACTTGTGGCATATGTAATAAATCAACTGATAAATTTGTTTAGAGCAGATTCTATGAGATATTTTCTAATAATTTTCAGCTAAATGCAACTAGAAAAGAAAGGTATCACTTTTAGAAGTTATCCTAGTAATTAAAGTGTTGAAAAACGACCTAACTATTATAAAAGTTACCCCATAGTCATGTATGAAACAAACTAAAAACGCAACAGAACACTACACCATCTATTAAAATAATTTCATATTTCTATGATTATCTTTGCAATGCAGTTATTCTTAGATGGTTTTACTGGGCTTTGATATAGCTAATACTCTGAGAGATATTTTAAAGTAATTTACAGCTAAATGCAACTAGAAAATCAGATTTATCACTTTTAGAAGATATCTTAGTAATTAAAGTTTTGTTAAATGACCTAAAAATTATAAAAGTTACCTCATAATTAAGTATTAATAAAACTAAAAACGCAACAAATACTACACCATTTATTTAAATAATTTTATATTTCTACAGTTATCTTTGCAATGCAGTCATTCTCAGCTCGTTCGACTGGGCTTCGGTAAAGCTTAGATTCTATAAGATATTTTCTAAAAATTTTCACCTAAATGCAACTAGAAAATCAAAGTTATCACTTTTAGAATTTATTTTGGTAAATAAAGCGTTGATAAACGACCGAATAATTATAAAAGTTTGTCCATAATCAAGTATGAAAAAAAAATGAAAACGCAACGAAACATTACACTAATTAATAAAAAAAATTTATTTATCTGCAATTATCTTTGCAATGCAGTCATTCTTAGCTGGTTCGACTGGGATTTGATATAGCTGAGTTCTAGAAGATATTTTCTAATAATTTTTAGCTAAATGCAATTAAAAAACCAAAGGTATCACTTTTAAAAATTATTTTAGTAATTAATGCGTTGATAAACGACCTATTAATTATAAAAGTTACATCATAATCAAGTACGAACGAACTGAAAATACAATAGAACACTTAAATCTTTCCTAAAATAGTTTCAATCTTTTACAATTATCTACACGTAGCGGTCATCCTTGGCGAGTTCGACTGTACTGGGAGAAAGCTGAGGCTCTCTAGACCTTTTCTAATATTTTTAAATTAACTGCAACTAGTAAACAAAGTTATCACATTTAGAAGTTATCTTAGTAAATATAATTAATAAACGACTAGTCATTTTTGAATATTTGCACCATTTCCAAGTAGGAATGAAACTTAAAACGCACCAAAACACTTAAACCTTTCTTAAATTGATTTTATTTTTACAATTATCTATCCAATGTAGCATTACTCGGCCGGTTCGACAGGTTTTTGATAAAGTTGAGACTCTCAATCTTTTTTTTCCAACAATTTTCAGCTACATTTAACTAGGAATAACAAAGTTATCACATTTAGACGTTATCTAAATAATTATAGTGTTAGAAAACGACAAAACAATTTTGAAAGTAACTCCTTAATCAAGTATAAATAAAACTAAATACGCCATAAAAACTTAAAACTTTCTTAAAATAATTTAATATTTCTATAATTAAGTTTTTATTGTAGTCATCCTCGTCCATTTAGACTGTACTCTGAGAAATCTGAGGCGCTCTGAGATTTTTTCTAAAAATTTTCAGCTACTTGCAACTAGAATAAATTGAGTTATCACTTTTAAAAGTTAACTTAGAAAATATAGTGCTAATAAAAGATTAAAAGATTTTATTGTTGACCCACAATCAAACATCAATAAAATTAAGAAGTGAACAACAGACTACAAATTTAATACTAACAAAACATTACAAATTTAATACTTCTTAAATTGATTATACGTTTTTACAACTATCTTTTTATTACAGTTACCTTCGGCCAGTTCGACTGGACTTTGATAAAGTTGAGACTTTCAAAGAATTATTCAATAATTTCAAACTTCATGCGACTAGGAAAATCAAATTTATCACATTTAGAAGTTATATCAGTAAATAAACCGTTGATAAACGACCTAACAATTATAAAATTTACCCCATAATCAAGTATGAATAAAATTTAAAACACAACAAAACACTTAAAACTTTCTTAAAATAATTTAAAAATTTTATAATTATATTGCAATGCAGTCATTCTTATCTGGTTTGACTGGGCTTTGATAAAGCTGATACTCTATGAGATATTTTGTAATATTTTTCAGCTAAATGTAAATAGAAAAAACAAAGTTATCACTTTTAAAAGTTATCTTGGTAAATAAAGCGTTTATAAACGACCTAACAATTATAAAAGTTACCCCATAATCAAGTATGAATAAAACTAAAAACACAACAAAACAATTAAATCTTTCTTAAATAAATTTATTTTTTTACAATTATTTTTGCAATAAAGTCATTTTAGCTTGGTCGCTTGGGCTTTGATAAAGCTGAGACTAAATGAGAAATTTTCTGATATTCTTCATCTAACTGCAACTAGAAAAACAAAGTTATGTCTTTTAGAAGTTATCTTAGTAAATTTTATTAATAAACGACGAATATTTTTTAAATAATTGCACCATTTCCGAGTAGGAATGAAACTTAAAACGCACCAAAACACTTAAACCTTTCTTAAATTGATTTTAAATTTTTACAATTATATTTTCAATGTAGCATTACTCGGCCGGTTCGACAGGTTTTTGATAAAGTTGAGTCTCTTAAATTTTTTTTTTCAATAATTTTTTGCCACATGAAACTAGAAATAACAAAGTTTTCACATTTAGACGTTAATTTAATAATTATAGTGTTGCAAAACGGCAAAACAACTTGAAAAGTAACTCCATAATCAAGTATAAATAAAACTAAATACGCAACAAAAAACTTAAAACTTACTTAAAATAATTTGATATTTCTATAATTAAGTTTTTATTGCAGTAATTTAATTTAATAATTTCAAACTTCATGTGCCTAGGAAAAATAGAATTTATCTTTTTTTAAAGTTTTTTTGGTAAATAAAGCGTTGATAAACGACCTAACAATTATAAAAGTCACCCCATAATCAAGTATGACAAAAACTAATAACACAATGTATCACTTAAACCTTTCTTAAAATAAGTTTATATTTTTACAATTATCTTTTCATTTCAGTCATTCTCAGCCAGTTTGACTGTACTGTGAGAAAGCTGAGGCTCTGTGAAACATTTTAATGATACTAGAAAAAACATTGTTATAATTTTAGAAATTATCCTAGTTAATCTGGCTAAACAATTTTAAAATTTGCTAAACAATCAAACATTAATAAAACTAAAAAGACTACAAAACAATACAAACATTTTTAAAATGATTTTATATTTTCACAACTATCTTTTTAATACTATCACCCTTGGCCGGTTCAAATTTACTTTGATAAAGTTGAGATTCTTAAAGACTTTTTTCAATAATTTCAAACTTCATACAACTAGGATAAACAAACTTATCACTTTTAGAAGTTATCTTGGAAAATAAAGTGGTGATAAACGACCTAACAATTATAAAAGTTACTCCATAATCAAGTATGAATAAAACTAAAAACAAAAAAAAAATACTTAAAACTTTCTTAATATTGTTTTATATTTTTACAGTTATTTTTGAAATGCAGTCATTCTTGGCGGGTTTTGATAAAGTTTAGACTCTTAAAGACTTTTTCCAAGAATTTCAAACTACATGCAACTGAAAAAAAAATTGTCACTTTTAGAAATTTTTATGGTAAATAAAGTGCTGATAAACAACCTAACAATTTTATAATTTACCCCATAATCAAGTATGAATAAAACTGTAAACGCAATAAAACACTTAAATCTTTCTAAAATAACATTATATTTCACAATTTACTTTTTAGTGCAGTCATTCTTAGCTGGTTTGACTGAGTTTTGATAAAACTGAGACTCTATAAGATATTATTTAATAATCTTTAGTTGAATGCCACTAGAAAATCAATTATATCAGTTTTAGAAGCTATTTTGGTAGATAAAGAGTTGATAAACGACTACATAATTGTAAAAGTTACCCTATAATCATTTATGCTTAAAGCTAAAAACAAACGCAACATAATACTTAAACCTTTCTTCTATTAATTTAATTTTTCTACAATTATATTTTCATTGAAGTCATCTTCGGCCAGTTCGACTGTACTGTAAGAATGCTGAGGCTCTTTGAAACATTTTCCAATAGTTTTCATCTAGTGATACTAGAAAAAACAATGTTATAATTTTTAGAAATTATCTTAGTAAATATGGTGATAATAAATGACTAAACAATTTCTAAATTTGCTTCACAATCAAGCATCAATAAACTAAAAATAGTACAAAACACGACACCCTTTATTAAAATAAAATTGTAATTTTACATCTATATTTTTATTGCAGTCATCTTCGGCCGGTTCGACTGGACTTTGATAAAGTTAAGACTTTCAAAGAATCTCAAAATTTCAAACTGCATGCGACTAGAAAAAAAACAAAGTTATCTTTTTTAGATGTTATCTAGGTAAATATAGTGTTAATAAACAACTTAACAATTATAAAAGTCACCCCATAATAACGTATGAATAAAACTAAAAACAAAACATAACACTTAAAATTTTCTTAAAATAATTTAATAATTATACATTTATCTTTGCAATGCAGTCATTCTTGGCTGTTTCGACTGAACTTTAATAAAGCTATGACTTTCGGAGACTTTTTCCATTAATTTTAAACTACATTCTACTAGAAAAAAACAACGTTTTTACTTTAAGAAGTTATCTTAGTAAATACAGTGGTAATAAAAAACTAAACAATTTACAAAGTTGCTTAACAATCAAACCTAAATAAAACTGTAAAAACTAAAAAGTTATACAAACTTTCGTAAATTGTTTTTATACTTTTCCATTTATCTTATCAATGCAGCGTTCCTCAACCAGTTCTTTTCCAACAATTTTAAATTGCATGCGATTAGAAAAATCAAAGTTATCACTTTCAGATTTTATTAATGTAATTAAAGTGTTGATAATCGACCTAAAAATTATAAAATTTACCCCATAATCAAGTATGAATAAAAATAAAAACAAAACGAAACACTTAAAATCTTCTTAAAATAGTTTAATATTTCTACAACTACTTTGTAATGCAGTCATTATTTTTTGTTACGACTTGGCTTTGATAAAGCTCAGACTCTCTGAGATTTTTTACGAAATATATAAAATATAAATATATATTTATATAAAAAAAAAAATTATAAAAGTCACCCCATAATCAAGTATAAAAAAACTCATAACACAATGTATCACTTAAACCTTTCTTAAAATAATTTTATATTTCTACATTTCTTTTCAATTCAGTCATCCTCGGCCAGTTCGACTGGACTGTGAGAAAGCTGAGGCTCTGTGAAACATTTTAATGATACTAGAAAAAACAATGTTATAATTTTAAAAATTATCTTAGTTAATCTGGCTAAACAATTTTAAAATTTGCTAAACAATCAAACATTAATAAAACCAAAAAGACTACAAAACAATACAAACATTTTTAAAATGATTTTATATTTTCACAACTATCTTTTTAATACTATCACCCTTGGCCGGTTCGAATTTACTTTGATAAAGTTGAGATTCTTAAAGACTTTATTCAATAATTTCAAACTTCATAGAACTAGGAAAAAACAAACTTATCACTTTTAGAAGTTATCTTGGAAAATAAAGTGGTGATAAACGACCTATCAATTATAAAAGTTACTCCATAATCAAGTATGAATAAAACTAAATACAAAACAAAATACTTAAAACTTTCTTAAAATAATTATGTATTTTTACAATTATATTTGCAATGCAGTCATTCTTGGCTGGTTCGACTGGGCTTTGATAGAGTTGAGACTCTCAAAGACTTTTTACAATAATTTCAAACTGCATGCAACTGAAAAAATAAATTTATTAAATTTAGAAGTTATCTTTGTAAATAAAGTGTTGATAAACAACCTAACAAATTTATAATTTACCCCATAATCAAGAATGAATAAAACTGAAAACGCAACAAAGCACTTAAATCTTTCTTAAAGAACTTTATAATTCACAATTTACTTCGTAGTGCAATCATTCTTAGCTGGTTTCACTGGGATTTGATAAAACTGAGACACTATGAGATATTATTTATTAATCTTTTGTTGAATGAACCTAGAAAATCAAATTTATCACTTTTAGAAGCTATCTTGGTAGATAAAAAGTTGATAAACGACTACATAATTATAAAAGTTACCCCATAATTAAGTATAAATAAAACTGAAAACCCAACAAAACACTTAAAACTTTCTTCAAATAATTTTTTTTTTTCTTCAACTATCTTCTTATTGCAGTCATCCTCGGCCAGTTCGACTGTACTGTGAGAAAGCTGAGGTTCTATGAAACATATTCTAACAATTTTCATCTAGTTATACTAGAAAAAACAATGTTATAATTTTTAGAAATTATCTTAGTAAATATGGTGGAAATAAATGACTAAACAATTTCGAAATTTGCAACACAATCAAGCATCAATAAACTAAAAAGAGTACAAAACACGACATCCTTTATTAAAATAATTTTGTAATTTTACAACTATGTTTTTATTGCAGTCATCTTCGGCCGGTTCGACTGGACTTTGATAAAGTTAAGACTCTCAAAGAATCTTAATATTTTTTTACTGCGTGCAACTAGAAAAAAAAACAAAATTATCTTTTTTAAATGTTATCTTGGTAAATATAGTGTTAATAAACGACAAAACAATTATAAAAGTCACCCCATAATCAAGTATGAATAAAATTAAAAACAAAACAAAACACTTAAAACTTTCTTAAAAAAATCTAATATTTCTACAAGTATCTTTGCAATGCAGTCATTCTTGGCTGTTTCGACTGAAATTTAATAAAGCTAGGACTTCCGGAGACTTATTCGATTACTTTTAAACTACAAGCTACTAGAAAAAAAACAACGTATTTACTTTAAGAAGTTATCTTAGTAAATACAGTGGTAATATAAAACTAAATAATTTACAAAGTTGTTTAACAATCAAACCTGAATAAAATTAAAAAAACTAAAAAGTAAAAAAATCTTTCGTAAATTGTTATTATATTTTTCCATTTATCTTAGCAATGCAGCATTTCTCAAACAGTTCTTTTCCAATAATTTAAAACTGCTTGAGATTAGAAAAATCAAAGTTATCACTTTTAGAAGTCATACTGGTAAATAAAGCTTCGATAAACGACCTAACAACTATAAAAATTACTCTATAATCAAGGATGAATAAAACTAAAAACGCAACAAAATATTTAAATCTTTCATAAAATAATTTTATGTTTCTACAATTATCTTTTCAATGCAGTCAATCATAGTTGGTTCGGCTGGGCTTTGATAAAGCTGATACTCTCTAAACTATTTCTTAATAGTTTTCAGCTAAATGTAAATAGAAAAAACAAACAAATCACTTTTAGAAGTCACCTTGGTAAATAAAGCGTTAATAAACGACCTAACAATTATAAAAGTTACCCCATAATTAAGTATAAAAAAAATAAAAACACAACAAAATACTTAAATCTTTCTTAAAATAAATTTATTTTTCAGCACTTTTCTTTTCTTTGCAGTCATCCTCGGCCAATTCGACTGTACTGTCAGAAAGCTGAGGCTTTCTGAAACATTTTATAATAGTTTTCATCTAATGATACAAGAAAAACAATGTCATCATTTTTGGAAGTTATCTTAGTAAATAGAGTGTTCATAAATTACTAAAGAATTTAAAATTTGCTTCACAATCAAACATAAATATAATTAAAAACACTACAAAACACTTTAAAACTTTACAAACTTTCTTAAATTGATTTAATGTTTTACAACTATCTATTTATTGCAGTCACCCTCAGCCGATTCAACTGGATTTTGAAACTAAGACTTTCAAATAATTTTTCCAATAAATTTAAACTGCATGCGACTAGAAAAAAACAAATTTAAGACTTTTAGAAGTTATTTTGGTAAATAAAGCGTTGAGAAACGACCAGGCAATTATAAAATTTACCCCATAATCTAGTATGAATTAAATTAAAACACAACAAAACACTTGCAACTTTCTTAAAATAATTTTACATATCTAGAATTATATTATCATTGCAGTCATCATCTGCCAGTTCGATTGGGCTTTGATAAAGCTGACACTCTGTGTTATTTTCTAAAAATTTTTACCTAAATCCAACTATAAATTCAAATTTATCACTTTTAGAAGTTATCTTAGTAATTAAAGCTTTGAAAAACGACCTAACAATTATAAAAGTTACACCATAATCAAATATGCATAAAACTAAAAACGCAACATAACACTTAAATCTTTCTTAAAATAATTTTATATTTCTGCAATTATCTTTGAAATGCAGTGATTTTTAGATGGTTCGACTGGGCTTTTATAAGCTGATACTGTCAGAGATCTTTTTAATGTTTATCAGCTAAGTGTAATTAGTAAAAACAAAATTATCACTTTTAGAAGCTATCTAAGTATTGAAGAGTTGATAAACAACCTAAAATTTATAAAAGTTAGCCCATAATCAAGTATGAAAAAACTGAAAACGCAACAAAATACTACACCATGTATAAGTATTTACGTAGTTTTAATTACGAACAACAATGTGTCCGGGATGAGTGTGTGAAATTATCGGATTATTTGCAGCGTTTCCGTGTAGGCTTTACGATGCTTTTCAAAAGAATCGTGACACCAATTTTGCTGATATTCATTTATTGTCGAGTTGGAATGTTCACTGTAAATTAATGTTTTATGGTATAATGAATGAGTTTCAGTCGAATGGTGACGTCCTAAAGTTTGTAGTTGACTTTGCAGCAGACTAGTCTAACAGCCATTTGTTCAAAGTGATCTAGGATGAGGACGCAAAGATTAACTTTCAAAATTTCGAACTGTTGGTTGGTTTCGAGTATTTTAAAAAATTAGTGTAGCAGTATTTCGTCAGTGTTCAATGCTATCAGTAATGCACCTTTTACTTTGTTTGAAGTCAAAAATATGATAAAGACGTGTGGTTTCGTTCTTCAAAGCTAAAAAGTTCAAATCAGTGAAGAAAATAAGTTTTTATATGCTTGTATTTAGCAACTTAGTGACTAAAAGTAATATCAAGTCTCAAAAGTTTTGTTACAGTTTGTTTGTTTAAGTTGTAGTTTGTTTTAACCAATCATTTAATAATAAAGTAAGTTAATCTTAGTTTTTAAATGTTTTTGTCTCTTTAAGTTTATTTTTGTTGAATTTTAGACCTGAAAATGTGTTTAAGTTGTAATAAATTGTTTTAAAAATAATTTGGTTTTGCTAGGTAAATTGTTAGTTTTATCTTCTTTCTATATAAAATCTGGGAGAGATGTAATAGTATTTACATAGTTTTAATTATGTTTTGTATTACAGACTTTATCATTCTTGTAATTAGTTTGTGAAAGAACTCAACCAAGAAAGATATATTTATTTACATCATTTATTAAAATAGTTTTATTGTTCTACCATTATCTTTGCAATGCAGTTATTCTTAGCTAATAAGACTGGACTTTGATAAAGCTAATACTCTCAAACATATTTTCTAATAATTTTCAGCTTAATGCAACTAGAAAAACAAAGGTGTCACTTTTAGAAGTTATCTTAGTAATTAAAGTGTTGATAAACAACCTAACAGTTATAAAAGTTACAAACTAATAAGTTTGTTTTTTCCTAGTTGTATGAAGTTTGAAATTATTGAATAAAGTCTTTAAGAATCTCAACTTTATCAAAGTAAATTCGAACCGACCAAGGGTGATAGTATTAAAAAGATAGTTGTGAAAACATATAATCATTTTAAAAATGTTTGTATTGTTTTGTAGTCTTTTTGGTTTTATTAATGTTTGATTGTTTAGCAATTTTTAAAATTGTTTAGCAAGATTAACTAAGATAATTTCTAAAATTATAACATTGATTTTTCTATTATCATTAAAATGTTTCACAGAGCCTCAGCTTTCTCACAGGGTTAACAATTAATTTTTTTAAATCTTTTATTATCACTATATTTACAAAGTTAACTTTTAAAAATGATAACTCTATTTTTTCTAGTTGCAAGTAGCTGAAAATTTTCAGAAAATGTCTCAGAGCGCCTCAGAATTCTCAGAGTACAGTCTAAATGGACGAGGAAGACTGCAATAAAAACTTAATTATAGAAATATCAAATTATTTTAAGTAAGTTTTAAGTTTTTTGTTGCGTATTTAGTTTTATTTATACTTGATTATGGAGTTACTTTTAAAGTTGTTTTGCCATTTTCCAACACTATAATTATTAAATTAACGTCTAAATGTGATAACATTGTTATTTCTAGTTTCATGTAGCAAAAAATTATTGGAAAAAATCTCTTAGAGACTCAACTTTATCAAAAACCTGTCGAACCGGCTAATAATGCTAAATTGAAAATATAATTGTAAAAATTTAAAATCAATTTAAGAAAGGTTTAAGTGTTTTGATTCGTTTTAAGTTTCATTCCTAATTGGAAATGTTGCAATTATTTAAAAAATATTCGTCGTTTATTAATATAATTTACTTTGATAACTTCTAAAAGTGAAAACTTTGTTCTTCTAGTTGCAGTTAGATAAAGAATATCAGAAAATTTCTCATATAGTCTAAGCTTTATCAAAGCCTAAGCGACCGAGCTAAAATGATTTTATCGCAAAAATAGTTGTAAAAAAATAAATTTATTTAAGAAAAATTTTATTGTTTTGTTGTGTTTTTAGTTTTATTTATACTTGATTATGGGGTAATTTTTATAATTGTTAGGTCGTTTATCAACGCTTTATTTACCAAGATAACTTTTAAAAGTGATAACTTTGTTTTTTCTATTTACATTTAGCTGAAAACTATTAAGAAATAGTTTAGAGAGTATCAGCTTTATCAAAGCCCAGTCGAACCAGCCGAAGGTAACTGTAATAAAAAGATAGTTGTAAAAACGTATAATCAATTTAAGAAGTATTGAATTTGTAATATTTTGTGAGTATTAAATTTGTAGTGTATTGTTCTCTTCTTAATTTTATTGATGTTTGATTGTGGGTCAACAATTAATTTTTTTAAATCTTTTATTAGCACTATATTTACAAAGTTAACTTTTAAAAATGATAACTCTATTTTTTCTAGTTGCAAGTAGCTGAAAATTTTCAGAAAATGTCTCAGAGCGCCTCAGAATTCTCAGAGTACAGTCTAAATGGACGAGGATGACTGCAATAAAAACTTAATTATAGAAATATCAAATTATTTTAAGAAAGTTTTAAGTTTTTTGTTGCGTATTTAGTTTTATTTATACTTGATTATGGAGTTACTTTTAAAGTTGTTTTGCCATTTTCCAACACTATAATTATTAAATTAACGTCTAAATGTGATAACATTGTTATTTCTAGTTTCATGTAGCAAAAAATTATTGGAAAAAATCTCTTAGAGACTCAACTTTATCAAAAACCTGTCGAACCGGCTAATAATGCTACATTGAAAATATAATTGTAAAAAATTAAAATCAATTTAAGAAAGGTTTAAGTGTTTTGATAAGTTTTAAGTTTTAATTGGAAATGGTGCAATTATTTAAAAAATATTCGTCGTTTATTAATATAATTTACTTTGATAACTTCTAAAAGTGAAAACTTTGTTTTTCTAGTTGCAGTTAGATAAAGAATATCAGAAAATTTCTCATATAGTCTAAGCTTTATCAAAGCCTAAGCGACCGAGCTAAAATGACTTTATCGCAAAAATAATTGTAAAAAAATAAATTTATTTAAGAAAAATTTTATTGTTTTGTTGTGTTTTTAGTTTTATTTATACTTGATTATGGGGTAATTTTTATAATTGTTAGGTCGTTTATCAACGCTTTATTTACAAAGATAATTTTTAAAAGTGATAACTTTGTTTTTTCTATTTACATTTAGCTGAAAAATATTAGAAAATATCTCATAGAGTATCAGCTTTATCAAAGCCCAGTCAAACCAGATAAGAATGACTGCATTGCAATATAATTATAAAATTTTTAAATTATCTTAAGAAAGTTTTAAGTGTTTTGTTGTCTTTTAAATTTTATTCATACTTGATTATGGGGTAAATTTTATAATTGTTAGGTCGTTTATCAACGCTTTATTTACTAATATAACTTCTAAATGTGATAAATTTGATTTTTCCTATTCGCATGAAGTTTGAAATTAATGAATAATTCTTTGAGAGTCTCATTTTTATCAAAGTCCAGGTGAACCGGCCGAAGGTAACTGTAATAAAAAGATAGTTGTAAAAACGTATAATCAATTTAAGAAGTATTGAATTTGTAATGTTTTGTTAGTATTAAATTTATAGTGTGTTGTTCTCTTTTTAATTTTATTGATGTTTGATTGTGGGTCAACAATTAAATTTTTTTAATCTTTTATTAGCACTATATTTACTAAGTTTACTTCTAAAAGTGATAACTCAATTTATTCTAGTTGCAAGTAGCTGAAAATTTTTAGAAAATGTCTCAGAGCGCCTCAGAATTCTCAGAGTACATTCTAAATGGACGATGATGACTGCATTGAAAACTTAATTATAGAAATATTAATTTATTTTAAGAAAGTTTTAAGTGTTTTATGCGTATTTAATTTTATTTATACTTGATTATGGAGTTACTTTCAAAATTGTTTTGTCGTTTTCTAACACTATAATTATTTAGATAATGTCTAAATACGATAACATTGTTATTTCTAGTTGAATGTAGCTGAAAATTGTTGGTAAAAAAAGATTGAGAGTCTCAACTTTATCAAAAACCTGTCGAACCGGCCGAGTAATGCTACATTGGATAGATAATTGTAAAAATTTAAAATCAATTTAAGAAAGGTTTAAGTGTTTTGGTGCGTTTTAAGTTTTATTCCTAATTGATAATGGTGCAATTATTTAAAAATGATTAGTCATTTATTAATTATAGTTACTAAGATAACTTCTAATCGTGATAACTTTGTTTACTAGTTGCAGTTAAATTAAAAATATTAGAAAAGGTATAGAGAGCCTCAGCTTTCTCCCAGTACAGTCGAACTGGCCAAGGATGACCGCTACTTTAGATAATTGTAAAAGATTGAAACTTTTTTAGGAAGGATTTAAGTGTTCTGTTGTTTTTTCAGTTTGTTCATACTTGATTATGATGTAACTTTTATAATTAATAGGTCGTTTATCAACGCATTTTTTACTAAAATAATTTTTAAAAGTAATAACTTTAATTTTCTGGTGGCATTTAGCTGAAAATTATTAGAAAATATCTTATAGAACTCAGCTATATAAAATCCCAGTCGAACCATTGAAGAATCACTGCATTGCAAATATAATTGCAGAAAAATAAAATAATTTTGAGAAGGATTTAAGTGTTTTGTTTCATTTTTAGTTTTTTTCATACTTGATTAAGGGGTAACTTTTATAATTGTTAGGTTGTTTATCAACACTTTAATAACTAAGATAACTTCTAGAAGAGATACCATTGTTTTTCTAGTTGCTTTTAGCTGAAAAATATTAGAAAATATCTCTAAGAGTATCAGCTTTATCAAAACCCAGTCGAACCAGCTAAGAATGACTGCATTGCAAAGATAATTGCAGAAATATAAGATTATTTTGAGATTGATTTAAGTGTATTATTGGGTTATCAGATTTTTTTTAAACTTGATTATTTTGTAACTGTTATAGTCGTTAGGTCGTTTATTAACACTTTAATTACTAAGATAACTTCTAAAAGTGATGCCTTTGTATTTCTAGTCTTATTTAGCTTAAAATTATTAGAAAATTTCTATAAGAGTACCAGATTTATCAAAGGCCAGTCGAACCAGCTGAGAATAAATGAATTACAAAGATAATTGTAGAAATATCAAATTATTTCAATAAAAGGTGTAGTGTTTTGTTGCGATTTCAGTTTTTTTCATACTTGATTATGGGGTAACTTTTATAAATGTTAGGTCGTTTATTAACACTTTAACTACTAAGATAACTACTAGAAGTGATACCTTTGTTTATCTAGTCTTATTTATCTGTAAATTATTAGAAAATATCTCATATAATTTAGCTTTATCAAAGCCAAGTCGAACCATCTAAGAATGACTGCATTGCAAAGATATTTGAAGTAATATAAAATTATTTTGAGAAGGATTTAAGTGTTTTGTTGCGTTTTGAGTTTTTTTCATACTTTGTAAATTTATCAATTTTAGAAGTTATCATTGTAATTAAAGTGTTGATAAACAACCAAACAAATTTATAATTTACCCCATAATCAAGTATGAATAAAACTGAAAACGCAACAAAGCACTATTATCTTTCTTAAAAAACTTTATAATTCACAATTTACTTCGTAGTGCAGTCATTCTTAGCTGGTTTCATTGGGATTTGATAAAACTGAGACTCTATGAGATATTATTTAATAATCTTTTGTTGGTTACAACTAGAAAATCAAATTTATCACTTTTAGAAGCTATCTTGCTACAAAACACTACACCATTTATTAAAAAAATTTCATATTTTTTACAATTATCTTTTCAATGCAGTCAATCTTAGCTGGTTCGACTGGGCTTTAATAAAGCTGAGATTCTATAAGATATTTTCTGATAATTTTCAGCTACATGAAACTAGAAAATCAAAGTTATTACTTTGAGAAATTATCTTAGTAATTAAAGTGTTGATAAACGACCTAACAGTTATAAAAGTTACCCCATAATCAAGTATGTATAAAAACTGAAAACGCAAAAAAACATTACACCATTTACAAAAATAATTTCAATTTCTGCAATTATGTTTGCAAAGCATTCTAAGATGGTTGGCCTTGGCTTTGATAAAGCTAAATTCTATGTGATATTTTCTAATAATTTACAGATAAATAAGACTAGATAAACAAAGGTATCACTTTTAGTAGTTATCTTAGTACTTAAAGTGTTAATAAACGACCTAACATTTATAAAAGTTACCCCATAATCAATAATGAAAAAAACTGAAATCGCAACAAAACCCTACACCATTTATTAAATAATTTGATACTTCTAAAATTATCTTTGCAATGCATTTATTCTCAGCTGGTTCGACTGGCCTTTGATAAATCTGGTACTCTTAGAGAAATTTTCTAATAATTTTCAGCTAAATTAGACTAGAAAAATAAAGGCATCACTTTTAGAAGTTATCTTAGTAAATAAAGTGTTAATAAACGACCTAAAAACTATAAAAGTTACAAAATAATCAAGTATAAAAAAAACTGATAACCTAACAAATCACTTAAATCCATCTCAAAATAATCTTATATTTCTGCAATTATCTTTGCAATGCAGTCATTCTTAGCTGGTTCGACTTGGTTTTGATAAAGCTGATACTCTGAGACATATTTTCTAATAATTTTCAGCTAAATAAGACTAAAAAAACAAAGATATCATTTTTAGAAGTTATCTTAGTTATTAAAGTATTGATAAAAGACCTAACAATAATAAAAGTTACCCCATAATCAAATATGAAAAAAAAAACGCAACAAAACATTACACAATTTACAAAAATAATTTTATATTTCTACAAGTATTTTTACTATGCAGTCATTCTTAGCTCTTCGACTGGGCTTCGATAAAGCTGAGAATCTACGATATATTTCCTAATAATTTTCAGCTAAATGCAACTAGAAAAAGAAAGGTATCTCTTTTAGAAGTTATCTTAGTAATTAAAGTGTTGATAAACAACCTAACAATTATAAAAGTTACCCCATAATCAAGTATGAAAAAAACTAAAAACGAAACAAAACACTTAAATCCTTCTGAAAATTATTTTATTTTTCTGAATTATATTCGCAATGCAGTGATTCTTCAATGGTTCGACTGGGATTTTATATAGCTGAGTTCTATAAGATATTTTCTAATAATTTTCAGCTAAATGCCACCAGAAAATTAAAGTTATCACTTTTAAAAATTATTTTAGTAAAAAATGCGTTGATAAACGACCTATTAATTATAAAAGTTACATCATAATCAAGTATGAACAAACTGAAAAAACAACAGAACACTTAAATCCTTCCTAAAAAGTTTTAATCTTTAACAATTATCTATACGTAGCGGTCATCCTTGGCCAGTTCTACTGTACTGGGAGAAAGCTGAGGCTCTCTAGACCTTTTCTATTATTTTTAATTTAACTGCAAATAGTAAACAAAGTTATCACATTTAGAAGTTATCTTAGTAAATATAATTAATAAACGACTAATCATTTTTAAATAATTGCACCATTATCAATTAGGAATAAAACTTAAAACGCACCAAAACACTTAAACCTTTCTTTAATTGATTTTAAATGTTTACAATTATCTATCTAATGTAGCATTACTCGGCCGGTTCGACAGGTTTTTGATAAAGTTGAGACTCTCAATCTTTTTTTACCAACAATTTTCAGCTATATTTAACTAGAAATAACAATGTTATCGTATTTAGACGTTTTCTAAATAATTATAGTGTTAGAAAACGACAAAACAATTTTGAAAGTAACTCCATAATCAAGTATAAATAAAATTAAATACGCATAAAACACTTAAAACTTTCTTAAAATGAATTAATATTTCTATAATTAAGTTTTCAATGCAGTCATCCTCGTCCATTTAGAATGTACTCTGAGAATTCTGAGGCGCTCAGAGACATTTTCTAAAAATTTTCAGCTACTTGCAACTAGAAAAAATAGAGTTATCATTTTTAGAAGTAAACTTAGTAAATATAGTGCTAATAAAAGATTAAAAAAAATTAATTGTTGACCCACAATCAAACATCAATAAAATTAAAAAGAGAACAACACACTATAAATTTAATACTAACAAAACATTACAAATTCAATACTTCTTAAATTGATTATACGTTTTTACAACTATCTTTTTATTACAGTTACCTTCGGCCGGTTCGACTGGACTTTAATAAAGTTGAGACTTTAAAAGAATTATTCAATAATTTCAAACTTCATGCGACTAGGAAAAATCAAATTTATCACATTTAGAAGTTATTTAAGTAAATAAAGCGTTGATAAACGACCTAACAATTATAAAATTTACCCCATAATCAAGTATGAATAAAATTTAAAAGACAACAAAACACTTAAAACTTTCTTAAAATAATTTAAAAATTTTACAATTATATTGCAATCTAGTCATTCATATCTGGTTTGACTGGGCTTTGATAAAGCTGATACTCTATGAGATATTTTCTAATATTTTTCAGCTAAATGTAAATAGAAAAAACAAAGTTATCACTTTTAAAAGTTATCTTGGTAAATAAAGCGTTGATAAACGACCTATCAATTATAAAATTTACCCCATAATCAAGTATGAATAAAACTAAAAACACAACAAAACAATTAAATCTTTCTTAAATAAATTTATTTTATTACAATTATTTTTGCAATAAAGTCATTTTAGCTCGGTCGCTTAGGCTTTGAAAAAGCTGAGACTATATGAGAAATTTTCTGATATTCTTTATCTAACTGCAACTAGAAAAACAAAGTTATCACTTTTAGAAGTTATCTTAGTAAATTTTATTAATAAACGACGAAAATTTTTTAAATAATCGCACCATTTTAAAGTAGGAATGAAACTTAAAACGCATCAAAACACTTAAACCTTTCTTAAATTGATTTTAAATTTTTACAATTATATTTTCAATGCAGCATACTCAGCCGGTTCGACAGGTTTTTGATAAAGTTGAGTCTCTAAAAGATTTTTTTCCAATAATTTTTTGCTACATGAAACTAGAAATAACAAAGTTATCACATTTAGACGTTAATTTAATAATTATAGTGTTGGAAAACGGCAAAACAACTTTAAAAGTAACTCCATAATCAAGTATCAATAAAACTAAATACGCAACAAAAAACTTAATACTTTCTTAAAATAATTTAATATTTCTTAAATTAAGTTTTTATTACTGTCATCCTCGTCCATTTAGACTGTACTCTGAGAATTCTGAGGTGCTCTGAGACATTTTCTGAAATTTTTCAGCTACTTGCAACTGGAAAAAATAGAGTTATCATTTTTAAAAATTAACTTAGTAAATATAGTGCTAATAAAAGATTAAAAAAAATTAATTGTTGACCCACAATCAAACATCAATAAAATTAAGAAGAGAACAATACACTACAAATTTAATACTCACAAAATATAACAAGTTCAATACTTCTTAAATTGATTATACGTTTTTACAACTATCTTTTTATTACAGTTACCTTCGGCCGGTTCGACTGGACTTTGATAAAGTTTAGACTTTCAAAGAGTTATTCAATAATTTCAAACTTCATGTGACTAGGAAAAATCAAATTTATCACATTTAGAAGTTATATCAGTAAATAAAGCGTTGATAAACGACCTAACAATTATAAAAGTCACCCCATAATCAAGTATGAAAAAAAATTAATAACACAATGTATCACTTAAACCTTTCTTAAAATAATTTTATATTTCTAAAATTTTCTTTTTATTTCAGTCATTCTCGGCCAGTTCGACTGTACTGTGAGAAAGCTGAGGCTCTGTGAAACATTCTAATGATACTAGAAAAAACAATGTTATAATTTTAGAAACTATCTTAGTAAATCTGGTGATAATAAATGGCTAAACAATTTTAAAAATTGCTAAACAATCAAACATTAATAAAACCAAAAAGACTACAAAACAATACAAACATTTTTAAAATGATTTTATATTTTCACAACTATCTTTTTAATACTATCATCCTTGGCCGGTTCGAATTTACTTTGATAAATTTGAGATTCTTAAAGACTTTATTCAATAATTTCAAGCTTCATACAACTAGGAAAAAACAAACTTATCACTTTTAGAAGTTATCTTGGAAAATAAAGTGGTGATAAACGACCTAACAATTCCAAAAGTTACTCCATAATCAAGTATGAATAAAACTAAAAACAAAACAAAATCCTAAAACTTTCTTAAAATAATTATATATTTTTACAACTATATTTGCAATGCAGTCATTCTTGGCTGGTTCGACTGGGCTTTGATAGAGTTGAGACTCTCAAAGACTTTTTACAATAATTTCAAACTGCATGCAACTGAAAAAATAAATTTATCAATTTTAGAAGTTATCTTTGTAATTAAATTGTTGATAAACAACCTAACAAATTTTTAATTTACCCCATAATCAAGTATGAATAAAACTGAAAACGCAACAAAGCACTTAAATCTTTCTTAAAGAACTTTATAATTCACAATTTACTTCGTAGTGCAGTCATTCTTAGCTGGTTTCACTAGGATTTGATAAAATTGAGACTCTATGAGATATTATTTAATAATCTTTTGTTGAATGCAACTAGAAAATCAAATTTATCACTTTTAGAAGCTATCTTGGTAGATAAAAAGTTGATAAACGACTACATAATTATAAAAGTTACCCCATAATTAAGTATAAATAAAACTGAAAACGCGACAAAACACTTAAAACTTTCTTCAAATAATTTTTTTTTCTACAACTATCTTCTTATTGCAGTCATCCTCGGCCAGTTCGACTGTAGTGTGAGAAAGCTGAGGTTCTATGAAACATATTCTAATAATTTTCATCTAGTTATACTAGAAAAAACAATGTTATAATTTTTAGAAATTATCTTAGTAAATATGGTGGAAATAAATGACTAAACAATTTCGAAATTTGCAACACAATCAAGCATCAATAAACTAAAAAGAGTACAAAACACGACATCCTTTATTAAAATAATTTTGTAATTTTACAACTATATTTTTATTGCAGTCATCTTCGGCCGGTTCGACTGGACTTTGATAAAGTTAAGACTCTCAAAGAATCTCAATATTTTTAAACTGCATGCAACTAGAAAAAAAAAACAAAGTCATCTTTTTTAAATGTTATCTTGGTAAATATAGTGTAAATAAACGACAAAACAATTATAAAGTCACCCCATAATCAAGTATGAATAAAATTAAAAACAAAACAAAACACTTAAAACTTTCTTAAAATAGTCTAATATTTCTACAAGTATCTTTGCAATGCAGTCATTCTCGGCTGTTTTCGACTGAACTTTAATAAAGCTAGGACTTTCGGAGACTTATTCCATTAATTTTAAACTACATGCTACTAGAGAAAAAAACAACGTATTTACTTTAAGAAGTTATCTTAGTGAATACAGTGGTAATAAAAAACTAAATAATTTACAAAGTTGTTTTACAATCAAACCTGAATAAAATTAAAAAAATTAAAAAGTAAAAAAATCTTTTGTAAATTGTTATTATACTTTTCCATTTATCTTAGCAATGCAGCAATTCTGAAACAGTTCTTTTCCAATAATTTAAAACTGCTTGCGATTTGAAAAATCAAAGTTATCACTTTTAGAAGTCATCCTGGTAAATAAAGCTTCGATAAACGACCTAACAATTATAAAAATTACTCTATAATCAAGTATGAATAAAACTAAAAATGCAACAAAATACTTAAATCTTTCATAAAATAATTTTATGTTTCTACAATTATCTTTGCAATGCAGTCAATCATAATTGGTTCGGCTGGGCTTTGATAAAGCTGATACTCTCTAAACTATTTCTTAATAGTTTTCAGCTAAATGTAAATAGAAAAAACAAACGAATCACTTTTAGAAGTCACCTTGGTAAATAAAGCGTTGATAAACGACCCAACAATTATAAAAGTTACCCCAGAATTAAGTATAAAAAAAAAACACAACAAAACACTTAAATTTTTCTTAAAATAATTTTATTTTTCAGCACTTTTCTTTTCTTTGCAGTCATCCTCGGCCTATTCGAGTGTACTGTCAGAAAGCTGAGGCTCTCTGAAACATTTTATAATAGTTTTCATCTAATGATACAAGAAAAAACAATGTCATCATTTTTGGAAGTTATCTTAGTAAATAGAGTGTTCATAAATTACTAAAGAATTTAAAATTTGCTTCACAATCAAACATAAATATGATTAAAAACACTACAAAACACTTTAAAACATAACAAACTTTCTTAAATTGATTTAATGTTTTTACAACTATCTATTTATTGCAGTCACCCTCAGCCGATTCAACTGGATTTTGAAATTAAGACTTTCAAATAATTTTTCCAATAAATTTAAACTGGATGCGACTAGAAAAAAACAAATTTAAGACTTTTAGAAGTTATTTTGGTAAATAAAGCGTTGAGAAACGACCAGGCAATTATAAAATTTACCCCACAATCTAGTATGATATAAATTAAAACACAACAAAACACTTGCAACTTTCTTAAAATAATTTTATATATCTAGAATTATATTATCATTGCAGTCATCCTCGGCCAGTTCGATTGGGCTTTGATAAAGCTGAGACTCTCTGAGTTATTTTCTAATAATTTTTAGCTAAATCCAACTAGAAATTCAAATTTATCACTTTTAGAAGTTATCTTAGTAATTAAAGCGTTGAAAAACGACCTAACAATTATAAAAGTTACACCATAATCAAGTATGCATAAAACTAAAAACGCAACAAAACACTTAAATCTTTCTTAAAATAATTTTATATTTCTGCAATTATCTTTGCAATGCAGTGATTCTTAGATGGTTCGACTGGGCTTTTATAAGCTGATACTGTCAGAGATCTTTTTAATGTTTATCAGCTAAGTGTAATTAGTAAAAACAAAATTATCACTTTTAGAAGCTATCTAAGTATTAAAGAGTTGATAAACAACCTAAAATTTATAAAAGTTAGCCCATAATCAAGTATGAAAAAACTGAAAACGCAACAAAATACTACTCCATGTATAAGTATTTACCTAGTTTTAATTATGTTTTGTATTACAGATTTTATCATTCTTGTAATTAGTTTGTAAATAAACTCAACCAAGAAAGATATATTTATTTATGATAAATTCTAGCTGAATTGAATCAACAATGCCTGTGATTAAATGCCCTCTTGAGAGATGCACTTATGAAACATCAGATATCTATGTTTCCGTAATTGCTTCTTTGCTCATCATCCACAACAGTGTTTACATTAGTGCAAATTCTTTAAAACTAAAGCCTCCAAAGATGGACCGTCCTCGAATAGGGACAGACTGCAATGAATTGGGTTAGAACATATTTGTACAAAAGTGGACTATTTTTAAAAATAGCATGGAGATGACAGAAGTAGAAAAATGTCGTCAACTGTACCAGTGCTGTGAGGAAGATTTAGTAGGCGATGCTATTCTGAAGGGACACAAAGATGTAATAAATTTAAGTGAGCAAGAGCTTTTAAGGATGCTCAAGCAGCTTGCAGTTATTCTTGTTTCAGTTGTTGTACGACGTTATTTTTGTGCGAGACAGGTTTTGATTGAAAACACTATATCATTTACTGCACGTTTAAAGGGAAAAGCCAGTACATGCTCGTACAAAAGTAAATGCCCAAAGGATGGCTGTTATCAAATGATAGATTTTACAGACATAATCCTTAAAGATGTCATGGTAACAGGTTTAGCCGATGAGGATATCCGTAAAGAAGGGTGGGAAAATCTAATAAGAAAAATGTCAATGAGACAATCGGTTTTATTGAAAGAAAACAGATGGCACGTGATGAAATGTCAAAACCCGCTTTTACAGCCTCATACTAATCTTTTCATACAAATCCTTAAAGAAGTCCACACAAAAACCAAATGGTAAAATAAATTGTGGCATATGTAATAAATCAACTAATAAATTTGTTTAGAGCAATAAAAATATGAGGTATATTGAGTGTTCTTCTGTAAACAATGCTGGATAAAGTCCCGTACAAAAGTTTATCAAAGTCACCAAATTTATGCTGATGAGTCAAACGCACTTCTGGTTGGTGAATTGTCTACACAAATTCAGATAGCTTTTGCATCCGAAGTCGTAGGAAAAATATGTTTGAGCGTAAAAATGTAAAGAAGTAAAAGGAGGTAAAGGGACAGAAAAATGTATTTCTACACACTGAATGGCGACGAAAACTGCACAAATCCAAAAGCAATTGTCATTTACCTCCAAGTGTTAAGAAGTCATTACCTTACGTCAGAAAGAAAGTTATGACTTGCAATAACCCGCAGATCTCAAAAATTTGGCGTGACGTTTGGAATTAAAAGGAAGAATCTCTCATTATTCGTTTTGTTAAGTCTCTGGGAAATAAAATGAGAACACAATATCGTTGCCACCACTGAAATGCAATGATCATGTCGTGATAATAAATCGAACAGGTAACTTTCCTAGCAAGTGGGAAAAAAGTGCAGTGGTGGTGGAAGTAAAGGATTGCCATCAATGTGTTGTCAAGGTTGATGGATCATGTCGCTTAACTGTTCAAAATCGTAAGTTTCTAAGAAGATTTACCCCTCCTGTTTGCAAATCTCTAAGTAGTATCCCTTATCTGAGAAAGGCAAACATACCACTGTAAAAGTTTGTCTTTTCTGTTAGGTTGAGAAAAAGATGTCAAGAAAAGTTTTAATGTTCTGTGTTTTTATAGAAGGAAGATTCTTTTTGAATAAGGATTGTGTAATTTCCCTCTGTACTAATGGTTTTCTTCAATATGATGTTGAACTGGAATGGCTCGGATTTGCTTTGATCTATATTTTCTTGACTTATATTTTCTACAGAAAAGCAAACGAACCGCCAAAGTTTACTGCGAACAACAATGTGTCCTGGATGAGTGTGTGAAATTATCGGATTATTTGCAGCGTTTCCGTGTAGGCTTTACGATGCTTTTCAAAAGCTTCGTGACACCAATTTTGCTGATATTCATTTATTGTCAAGTTGGAATGTTCACTGTAAATTAATGTTTTATGGTCTAATGAATGAGTTTCAGTCCAATGGTGACGTCCTAAAGTTTGTAGTTGACTTTGTAGCAGACTAATCTAACAGCCATTTGTTCAAAGTGATCTATGATGAGGACGCAAAGATTGACTTTCAAAATTTCGAACTGTTGTTTGGTATCGAGTATTTGAAAAATTAGTGTAGCGGTATTTCGTCAATGTTCAATGCTATCAGTAATGCACCTTTTACTTTGTTTGGAGTCGAAAATATGATAAAGACGTGTGGTTTCGTTCTTCAAAGCTGAAAAGTTCAAATCAGTGAAGAAAATAAGTTTTTATATGCTTGTATTTAGCAACTTAGTGACTAATAAAAGTAATATCAAGTCTCAAAAGTTTTGTTACAGTTTGTTTGTTTAAGTTGTAGTTTGTTTTAACAAGTCATTTAATATTAAACTAAGTTAATCTTAGTTTTTAAATGTTTTTGTCTTTTTAAGTTTAATTTCGTTGAATTTTAGACCTGAAAATGTGTTTAAGTTGTAATAAATTGTTTTAAAAATAATTTGGTTTCGCTAGGTAAATTGTTAGTTTTATCTTCTTTGTATATAAAATCTGGGGGAGATGTAATAGTATTTACATAGTTTTAATTATGTTTTGTATTACAGACTTTATCATTCTTGTAATAAGTTTGTGAAAGAACTCAACCAAGAAAGATATATTTTTTTACATCATTTATTAAAATAGTTTTATTGTTCTACCATTATCTTTGCAATGCAGTTATTCTTAGCTAATACGACTGGACTTTGATAAAGCTGATACTCTCAGACATATTTTCTAATAATTTTCAGCTTAATGCAACTAGAAAAACAAAGGTGTCACTTTTAGAAGTTATCTTAGTAATTAAAGTGTTGATAAACGACCTAACAATTATAAAAGTTACAAACTAAGCAAGTATGAAAAAAATTAAAAACGCAACAAAACACTTAAATCCTTCTCAAAATAATTTTATATTACTACAAATATCTTTGCAATGCAGTCATTCTTAGCTGATTTGACTGGGCTTCGATAAAGCTAAGATTCTATGAAATAATTTCTAATAATTATCGGCTAAATGCAACTAGAAAATCAAAGTTATCGCTTTTAGAAATTATCTTAGTAAATAAAGCGTTGATAAACGACCTAAAAATTATTAAAGTAACCCAATAATCAAGTATGAAAAAAATTAAAAAAGCAACAAAAGACTACACCATTTAATAAAATAATTTTATATTTCTACACTTATCTTTGCAATGCAGTCATTCTTAGCTGGTTCGACTGGGCTTTGATAAAGCTGAGATTCTATAAGAAATTTTCTAATAATTTTAAGGTACATGAAACTAGAAAAACAAAGGTATCACTTTTAGTAGTTATCTTAGTACTTAAAGTGTTAATAAACAACCAAACATTTATAAAAGTTACCCCATAATCAAGTATGAAAAAACTGAAATCGCAACAAAACACTACACCATTTATTGAAATAATTTGATATTTGTAAAATTATCTTTGCAATGCATTTATTCTCAGCTGGTTCGACTGGCATTTGATAAATCTGGTACTCTTAGAGAATTTTTTTAATAATTTTCAGCTTAATAAGACTAGAAAAACAAAGTTATCACTTTTAGAAGTTATCTTAGTAATTAAAGTGTTAATAAACGACCTAACAACTATAAAAAATACAAAATAATCAAGTATAAAAAAAACTGATAACCCAACAAATCACTTAAATTCATCTCAAAATAATCTTATATTTCTGCAATTATCTTTGCAATGCAGTCATTCTTAGCTGGTTCGACTGGGTTTTGATAGAGCTGATACTCTGAGACATATTTTCTAATAATTTTCAGCTAAATAAGACTAAAAAAACAAAGGTATCATTTTTAGAAGTTATCTTAGTTTTAAAAGTATTGATAAAAGACCTAACAATAATAAAAGTTACCCCATAATCAAATTTAAAAATAAAAAACGCAACAAAACATTACACAATTTATCGAAATAATTTTATATTTCTACAAGTATTTTTACTATGCAGTCAATCTTAGCTCTTTCGACTGGGCTTTGATAAACCTGAGATTCTATTAAATATTTTCTAATATTTTTCAGCTAAAAGTAACTAGAAAAAAAATTGTATCTCTTTTAGAAGTTATCTTAGTAATTTAAGTGTTGATAAACAACCTAACAATTATAAAAGTTACCCCATAATCAAGTATGAAAAAAACTAAAAACGAAACAAAACACTTAAATCTTTCTCAAATTTATTTTATTTTTCTGCAATTATATTTGCAATGCAGTGATTCTTTGATGGTTCGACTTGGCTTTCATAAGCTGATAATCTCAGAGATACTTTCTAATAATTATTAGCTAAATGTAAATAGAAAAAAAACAAAGTTATCATTTTTAGAAGCTATCTAAGTAATTAAAGTGTTGATAAACGACCTAAAAATTACAAAAGTTAGTTCATAATCAAGTAAGAAAAAAACTTAAAACGCAACAAAACACTAGACCATCTATCAAAAGAATTCACTATTTCTTCAATTAATTTGAAATGCAGTCATTCTTAGATGGTTCGACTGGGCTTTAATAAAGCTGATACTCTTAGTAATATTTTTTTTAAAAATTGTCAGCTGAATGCAACTAGAAAAACAAAGGTATCACTTCTAGAAGAAATCTTAGTAATTAAAGTGTTTATAAACGACCTAACAATTATAGAAATTAGCCCATAATCAACTATGAAAAAAACTGAAAACGCAACAAAACATTACACTATTTATTAAAATAGGTTTAAATTTCTACAATTATCTTTGCATTGAAGTCATTCTTAGCTTGTTCGACTGGGTTTTAACAAAGCTTATACTATCAGACATATTTTCTAATAAATTTCAGCTAAATGCAACTAGTAAAACAAAGGTTTCTTTTTAGAAATTATCACAGTAATTAAAGTGTTGATAAACGACCTAACAATTATTAAAATTACTCCATAATCAAGTATGAAAAAAACTGAAAACGCAACAAAACACTACACCATTTATTAAAATAATTTTATATTACTACAATTATCTTTGCAATGAAGTCATACTTATCTGAATCTATTTGGCTTCGATAAAGCTGAGAATCTACGATATATTTCCTAATAATTTTCAGCTAAATGCAACTAGAAAAACAAAGGTATCACTTTTAGAAGTTGTCTTAGTAATCAAAGTGTTGATAAACGACCTAAAAATTATAAAAGTTACAACATAATCGAGTATGCATAAAACTAAAAAGGCAAAAAAACACTACACCACTATTAAAATAATTCTATATTTCTACAATTATCTTTGCAATGCAGTCATTCTTAGGCTGGTTCGACTGGGCTTCGATAAAGTTGAGATTCTATTAGATATTTTTTAATAATTTTTAGCTAAATGCAACTAGAAAAATAAAGGTATCACTATTAGAAATTATCTTTGTAATTAAAATGTTAATAAACGAACTAATAATTATAAAAGTAACAACATAATCAAGTATGCATAAAACTAAAAACGCAACAAAACACTTAAATCCTTCACAAAATAATTTTTTATTTCTGCAATTATCTATGCAATGCAGTGATTTTTTAATGGTTCGACCCGGCTTTCAAAATCTGATACTCTCAGAAATATTTTTTTAAAAATTGTTAGCTAAATGTAAATAGAAAAAACATAATTAGCACTTTTAGAAGCTTTCTAAGTAATTTAAGTGTTGATAAACGACCTAAAAATTATAAAAGTTACCCCATAATCAAGTATGAAAAACAAAACAAAACGCAACAAAATAGTACACAATTTATTAAAATAATTTTATATTTCTACGATTATCTTTGCATTGCAGTCATTCTAGCTTGTTCGACTGGGCTTTGATAAAGCTGATACTCTCAGAGATATTTTCTAAAAATTGTCAGCTAAATGCAACTAGAAATATAAAGGTATCACTTTCAGAAATTATCTTAGTAATTAAGTGTTGATAAACGACCTAAAAATTATAAAATTTAGCCCATAATCAAGTATGACAAAACTGAAAACGCAACAAAATATTACACTATGTATTAAAATAATCTTATATTTCTACAATTATCTTTGCAATGCAGTCATACTTAGCTGGTTCGACTGGGTTTTAACAAAGCTTATACTTTCAGAAATATTTTCTAATAATTTTCAGCTGAATGCAATTAGAAAAACTAAGTATCTTTTTAGAAGTTATCACAGTAATTAAAGTGTTAATAAACGCCTTGCAATCATAAAAGTTACTCTATAATCAAATATAAAAAAAACCGAAAACGCCACAAAACACTACACCATTTATTAAAATAATTTTATATTTCTACAATTATCTTTGCAATGAAGTCATTCTAAGATAATTCGACTGCCCTTTGATAAAGATGATACTCTTAGAGATATTTGCCAATAATTTACACCGAAATAAGACTAGAAAATCAAAGGTGTCACTTTTAGAAGTTATTTTTATAAACAAAGCGTTGATAAACGACCTAAAAATTATGATATTTACACCATAATCAAGCATAAAAAAAACTGAAAACGCAACAACACACTAGACCATTTATTAAAATAATTTTATATATCTACAATTATTTTTGCAATGCAGTCATTCTTAGCTGGTTCGATGGGGCTTTAAAAAAGCTGAGATTCTACGAGATATTTTCTAATGATTGTCAGCTGAAGGTAATTAGAAAATCAAATTTATCGCTTTTAGAAGTTATCTTAGTAATTAAAGTGTTAATAAACGACCTAACAATTATAAAAGTTACCCCATAATCAAGTATGAAAAAAACTGAAAACGCAACAAAACACATAAATCTTTCTCAAAATAATTTTTTATTTCCATAATTATATTTGCAATGCAGTCATTCTTAGCTGGTTCGACTAGGCTTCGATAAAGCTGATACTCTCAGACAGATTTTCTAATAGTTTTAAGCTAAATGCTACTTAAAAAACAAAGTTATCACATTTAGAAGTTATCTTAAAAATTTAAAGTTAATAAATGATCTAACAGTTATAAAAGTTACAAAATAAACAAGTATAAAAAAACTTTAAACGCAACAAAACACTACACCATTTATAAAAATAATTTTATTATTTTACCATTAATATTGAAATGCACTTATTCTCAGCTTGTTCGACTGGGCTTTGATAAAGCTTATACTCTCTGACAGATTTTCTAATAATTTTCAGCTAAATGCAACTAGAAAAATAATGGTATCACTTTTAGAAGTTATCTTTGTAATTAAAACGTTGATAAACGACCTAAAATTTTAAAAAGTTACAACAAAATCAAGTATGAAAAAAACTGAAAACGCAACAAAATATTAAATCTTTCTTAAAATAATTTTATATTTCTGCAATTATCATTGCAATGTAGTGATTCTTAGATGGTTCGACTTGGTTTCGATAAAACTGAGATTCTATTGGATTTTTTCTGATAATTTTCAGCTAATTGCAAGTAGAAAATCGAAAATATCGTTTTTAGGAATTATTTTGGTAAACAAAGCGTTAAAAAACGACCTAATGTTTATAAAAGTTACCCTAAAATCAAGAATGAAAAAACTGAAAACGCAACAAAACACTATACCATTTATTAAAATAGTTTTATAGTTCTACCATTATCTTTGCATTGCAGTCATTCTTAGCTGGTTCGACTGGGTTTTAACAAAGCTTATACTTTTAGACATATTTTCTAATAATTTTCAGCTAAATGCAACAAGAAAAGCGATAGTAAAACTTTTAGAAATTATCTTTGTAATTAAATTGTTGATAAACAACCTAACAATTAAAGAAGTTACATCATAATCAAGTATGCATCAAACTAAAAACGCAGCAAATCACTTAAGTCCTTCAGAAAAAAATTTTTATTTCTGCAAGTATATTTGCAATGCATTGATTCTTTGATGGTTCGACTCGGCTTTCCTAAGCTGATACTCTCAGAGATATTTTATAATAATTTTCAGCTAAAATTAAATAGAAAAAACATAATTATCACTTTTAGAAGCTCTCTAAGTATTATTAAGTGTTGATAAACGACCTATAAATTATAAAAGTTAGCCCATAATCAAGTTTGAAAAAACTGAAAAAGCAACAAAACACTACACCATTCATTAAATAATTTTATATTTCTAGAATTATCTTTGGAATGCAGTCATTCTTAGCTGGTTTGCCTGGCTTCAATAAAGCTGAGATTCTATGAGATATTTCTAATAATTTTCAGCTAAATGCAAGTCGAAAAACAAAGGTATAACTTTTAGAAGTTATCTTAGTAATTAAAGCCTTGATAAATGACCTAAAATTTATAAAAGTTACAACAAAATCAAGTATAAAAAAAACTGAAAACGCAACAAAAAACTTAAATCTTTCTTAAAATAAATTTTATATTTCTGCAATTATCTTTGCAATGCAGTGATTCTTAGATGGTTCGAATGGGCTTTGATAAAGCTGAGATTCTCTGAGGTGTTTTCTAAAACTTTTTAGCTAAATGCAACTAGAAAATCAAAGTTATCACTTTAAGAAATTTTTTTGGTAAACAAAGCGTTGAAAAACGACCTAAAAATTAATATAGTTAAACCATAATAAAGCATGAAAAAAACTGAAAACGCAACAATACACTAGATCATTTATTGAAATAATTTTATATTTCTACAATTATTTATGCAATGCAGTCATTCTTAGCTGGTTTGACTGGGCTTCAATAAAGCTGAGATTCTACGAGATATTTACGAATAATTTTCTACTAAATCCAACTAGAAATTCAAAATTATCAATTTTAGAAGTTATCTTAGTAATCAAAGAGTTGATAAACGACCTAACAATTATAAAATTAACCCCATATCCAAATATGCTTAAAGCTAAAAATAAAACAAAACACTTAAATCTTTCTAAAAATAATTTTTTATTTCTACAACTATCTTTGCAATGCAGTTATTCTTAGCTGGTTCGACTGGGCTTCGATAAAGCTGATACTCTCAGACATATTTTCTAATAATTTTCAGCTAAATGCAACTACAAAAACAAAGTTATCACTTTTAGAAGTTATCAAGTAGTTAAAGTGTTGATAAACGACATAAAAATTAGAAAAATTATCCCATAATCAAGTATAAAAAAACTGAAAACGCAACAAAACACTACACCATTAATGAAATTAATATACTATTTCAACAATTTTCTTTGCAATGCAGTCATTCTTAGATAATTCGACTGGGCTCTAATAAAGCTGAGACTCTATGAGATATTTACTAATAATTTTCAGCAAAATGTGAATAGTAAAAACAAATTTATCACTATAATAAATTATCTTTGTAAATAATGTGTTGATAAACGACCTAACAGTTATAAAAGTTACCCCATAATCAAGTATAAAAAAAACTGAAAACGCAACAAAACACTACACAATTCATTGAAATAATTTTATATTTCTAGAATTAGCTTTGGAATGCAGTCATTCTTAGCTGGTTCGCCTGACTTCAATAAAGCTGAGATTCTACGAGATATTTTTAATAATTTTCAGCTAAATGAAAGTCGAAAAACAAAGGTATAACTTTTAGAAGTTATCTTAGTAATTAAAGCCTTGATAAACGACCTAATATTTATAAAAGTTACAACATAATCAAGTATGAAAAAAACTGAAAACGCAACAAAAACCTTAAATCTTTCTTAAAATAATTTTATATATCTGCAATTATCTTTGCAAGGCAGTGATTCTTAGATGGTTCGACAGGTTTTTGATAAAACTGAGATTCTATGGGATATTTTCTAACAATTTTCAGATAATTGCAACTAGAATATCAAAGTTAACACTTTTAGAAATTATTTTGGTAAATAAAGCTTTGATAAACGACCTAAAATTTATAGAAGTTATAACATAATCTAGTATAAATAAACTGAAAACGCAACAAATCACTATACCATTTATTAAAATAATTTTATATTTCTAGCAGTATCTTTGCAATGCAGTCATTCTCAGCTTGCTCTACTTGGTTTTAACAAAGCTGATACTCTCAGACATATTTTCTGAAAATTTTCAGCTAAATGTAACTAGAAAAACAAAAGTATCTTTTTAGAAGTTATCACAGTAATTAAAGTGTTGATAAACACCCTAACAATTATAAAAATTACTCAATAATCAAAAATGAAAAAAACTGAAAATGCAACAAAACACTACACCATTTATTAAAATAATTTTATATTTCTACAAATTATCTTTGCAATGAAGTCATTCTTAGGTGGTTCGATTTGGCTTAGATAAAGCTGAGAATCTATGATATATTTTGTAATAGTTTTCAGCTAAATGCAACTAGAAAAACGAAGGTATCACTTTTAGAAGTTATCTTAGTAATCAAAGTGTTGATAAACGACCTAACAGTTATAAAAGTTACCTCATAATCAAGTATGAAAAAACAAAACGCAACAAAACACTATACCATTTGTTAAAATAATTTTATAGTTCTACCATTATCTTTGCAATGCAGTCATTCTTAGCTGGTTCGACTGGGCTTCGATAAAGCTGAGATTATACAAGATATTTTCTAATAACTATCGGTTAAATGCAATAAGAAAATCAAAGTTATCACTTTTAGAATACAATTAGTAAATAAAGAGTTGATAAACTACTTAACAATTATAAAGGTTAACCCATAATTGAGTATGAATAAAATTCAAAACACAACAAAACACTTAAATCTTTCATAAACTAATTTTACATTTCTACAATTATCTTTTAATACCAGTCGTCTTCGGCCGGTTTGACTGTATGAGAGAAAGTTGACGCTCTCTGAAACATCTTCCAATAATTTTCAACTATTGCGACTAGAAAAAACAAAGTTATCATTTTTTGAAGTTATCTTAATAAAAATAGTGTTGATATATGAAAAAACATTTTTTAAATTTAGTACACATTCAAACATCAATAAAACAAAAAAGAGTACAAAACACGACAACATTTATTATAAAGATTTGGTAGTTAAAAAACTATCTTTTTATTGCAGTCATCCTCGGCCGTTTCGACTGATCTTTCATAAAGTTAAGACTCTCAAAGATTTATCAAATATTTTCAAACTGCATACGACTTGATAAAACAAAAAAATCATTTTCGGAAGTTATCTTAGTAAATAAAGTGTTGGTAAACGACTAAACAATTATAAAAGTTACTCTCTAATAAAGTACGAGTTAAACTTAAAACGCAACAAAACACTTAAATCTTACTTGAAATAATTAAATATTTCCCCAATAATTTTGCAATGAGTCCTTCCTAGCTGGTTCGACTTGGCTTTGATAAAGCTGATAGGCTCAAAATATTTTCTAATAATTGTCAGCTCAATGCAACTAAATAAACAAAGGTATCACTTCTAGAAGTTATCTTAGAAATTAAAGTGTTGATAAACGACCTAACAATTATAAAAGTAACCCCATAATCAAGTATGAAAAAACTGAAAACGCAAGCAAACACTACACCATCTATTAAAATAATTTCATATTTCTACTACTATCTTTGAAATGCAGTCATTCTTATTAGGTTCGTCTGGGCTTTGATAAAACTGATACTTTCAGAAATATTTTCTAATAATTTTCAGCTAAATGCAACTAGTAAAACCAAGGTATCACTTTTAGAAGATATCTTAGTAATTAAAGTGTTAATAACGACCTAACAAGTATAAAAGTAACCCCATAATCAAATATGAAAAAAACTGAAAACGCAACAAAACGCTACACCATTTATTAAAATGTTTTTATATTTCTACAATTATCTTTGCATTGCAGTGATTTATAGATGGTTCGACTGGGATTTCATAAGCTGATACTCTTAGACATATTTTCTAATAATTTTCAGCTAAATTATTAAGAAAAATCAAAATTATCACTTTTAGAAGCTATCTAAGTAATTTAAGTATTGATAAACGACCTTAAAATTGTAAAAATTAACCTATTATCAAGTATGAAAAAACCAAAACACAATAAAACACTAAACCATTTATTAAAATAATTTTATATTTCAACCATTATCTTTGCAATGCAGTAATTCTTATTTTGTTCGACTAGGCTTTGATAAAGTTAAGTATCCATGAAATATTTTCTAATAATTTTCAGCTAAATGTAAATATTAGAAAAGAAGTTATCACTTCTAGAAATTATCTTTTTAAATTAAACGTTGATAAACTACTAAAAAATTAAAAAAGTTTGCCCATAATCAAGTTGAAAAAACAGAAAACGGAACAAAACACTACAACAATTTTTAAAATAATTTTATATTTCCACAATTATCTTTACAATGCAGTCATCCTTAGCTAATTCAACTGGGCTTCGATAAAGCTGAGATTCTATGAGATATTTATAATAATTATCGGCTAAATGCAACTAGAAAATAAAAGTTATCACTTCTAGAAGTTATCTTAGTCATTAAAGCTTTTTTTAAGACCTAACACTTTTAAAAGTAACACCATAATTAAGTATGCATAAAACTAAAAACGCATCAAAACACTTTAATCTTTTTTAAACAAATTTTATATTTTTGCAATTATTATTGCAATGCAGTGTTTCTTAGATGGTTCGACTTGGCTTTCATAAGCTGATACTCTCAGAGATATTTTCTAATAATTTTCTGCTAAATGTGAATAGTAAAAACAAAATTATCAGTTTTAGAAGCTATCTTAGTACTTAAAGTGTTGATAACAACCTTAAAATTATAAAAGTTAACCCATTATCAAGTATGAAAAAATTGAAAACGCAACAAAACACTAAACCATTTATTAAAATAATATTATATTTCAACCATTATCTTTGCAATGCAGTCATTCTTTTTTAATTCGACTGGACTTCGATAAAACTGAGACTCTATGAGATATTTACGAATAATTTTAGCTAACTGTAAAAAGTAAAAACAAAGTTATCACTTTTAAAAGTTACCTTTTTAAATCGAGCGTTGATAAACGACTTAAAAATTATAAAAGTTTGCCCATAATCAAGTATGAAAAAACTGAAAACGAAACAAAACACTACACGATTTATTAAAATAATTTTATATTTTAACAATTATCTTTGCAATGCAATCATTCTTAGCTGGTTCGACTGGGCTCCGGTAAAGCTGAGATTCTATGAGATATTTTTTTAATAATTTTTAGCTTAAAGCAACTAGAAAACCAGAGTTATCACTTTTATAAATTTTTTTGGTAAATACAGCGTTGATAAACGACCTAAAAATTATTATAGTCACACCATAATCGAGCGTGAAAAAAACTGAAAACGCAACAAAACACTACACCATTTATTATAATAATTTTATATTTCTACAATTATTTTTGCAATGCAGTCATTCTTAGCTGGTTCGACTGGGCTTCGATAAAGCTAAGTTTCTATGAGATATTTTCTAATAATTTTAATCTAAATGCAACTAGAAAAACAATGGTATCACTTCTAGAAATTACCTTATTAATTAAAGTGTTGATAAACGACCTAACAATTATAAATTTTACAAAATAATCAAGTATGAAAAAAACTGAAAACGCAGCAAAACACTTGAATCCTTCTTAAAATAATATTGTTTTTTTCGCAGTTATCTTTGCAATGCAGTGATTTTTTGATAGTTCAACTGGGATTTAATAAGATGATAATCTCAGAGATATTTTCTAATAACTTTCAGCTAAATGCAACTAGAAAAACAAAGGTATCACTTTTAGAAGTTATCTTAGTAATTAAAGTGTTGATAAACGACATTACAATTATAAAATTTACCCCATAATCGAGTAAGAAAAAACTGAAAACGCGACAAAACATTACACCATGTACTAAAATAATTTATATTTAGATCATTATCTTTGCAATGCAGTCATACTTAGCTGGTTGGATTGGGATTTGATAAAGCTGATACTCTCATGAATATTTTATAATAATATTCAGTTAAATGCAACTAGAAAAACAAATTAATCACTTTTAGAAGTTATCTTAGTAATTAAAGTGTTGATAAATGACATAAAAATTATAAGTGTTACCCAAAAATCAAGTAAGCAAAAACTGAAAACGCAACAAAACACGACACTATTTATAAAAATAATTTACTGTTTCTATAATTTTTTTTGCATTGCAGTAATTCTTAGCTGGTTCGACTGGGCTTTGATAAAGCTGATACTCTCAGAGATATTTTCTAATAATTGGCAGCTAAACGCAACTAGTATATCAAAGTTATTACTTTTAGAAATTATTTTGGTAAATAAAGCGTTGATAAACGGCCTAAAAATTATAAAAGTTACCCAATAATCAAGTATTAAAAAAGTAATACCGCAACAAAACACTTAAATCTTTCTTAAAATAATTTTATACTTCAGCAATTATCTTTGCAATGCAGTGATTCTTAGATAGTTCGACTGGGCTTCGAGAAAACTGAGATTCTATGGGATATTTTCTGATAATTTTCAGCTAAATACAACTAGAAAATCAAAGTTATTGCTTTTAAAAATTATTTTGGTAAATAAAGTAATGAACGAACTAAAATTTATAAAAGTTACCCCAAAATCAAGTATGAAAAAACAGAAAAGGCAACAAAACACTATACCATTTATTAAAATAATTATATAGTTTTGCCACTATCTTTGCATTGCAGTCATTCTTAGCTGGTTCGATTGGGTTTTAAAAAACCTCATACTCTCAGACATATTTTCTAATAATTTTCAGCTAAACGCAACTAGAAAAACGAAGGTGTAACTTTTAAAAGTTACCTAAGTAATTAAAGTGTTGATAAACGACCTAACAACAATAAATGTTACCCAATAATCAAATATCAACAAAAACTGAAAACACAACAAAACACTACACCATTTATTAAAATAATTTTATATTTCTAGAATTATCTTTGGAATGCAGTCATTCTTAGCTGGTTTACCTGGCTTCAATAAAGCTGAGATATTATAAGTAATTTCTAATAATTTTCAGCTAAATGCTAGTCAAAAAACAAAGGTATCACTTTTAGAAGTTATCTTAGTAATTAAAGCGTTGATAAACAACTAAAAATTTTAAAAATTTCCAGATAATCTAGTATGAAAAAACTTTAAACGCAACAAAACACTACATCAATTATAAAATAATTTTATATTTTTACCATTATCTTTGAAATGCAGTCATTCTTAGCTTGTTCGACTAGGTTTTAATAAAGCTGATACTCTCATAGATATTTTATAATAATTTTCAGCTAAATGCAACTAGATAAACAAGGAAATCACTTTAAGAAGTTATCGTAGTAATTATAGTGTTAACAAACAACTTAACAATTATGAAAGTTACCCATAATCAAGTATAAAAAAAACTGATAACGCAACAAAACACTACACCATTTATTGAAATAGTTTTATATTTCTAAAATTATCTTTGCAATGAAGTCATTCTTAGATGGTTCGACTGGCCTTTGATAAAGCTGATACTCTTAGAGAAATTTCCTAATAATTTACACCGAAATAAGAGTAGAAAAACAAATGTATCACTTTTAGAAGTTGTCTCAGTAATTAAAGCCTTAATAAACGACCTAAAATTTATAAAAGTTACAACATAATCAACTATGCAAAAATTGAAAACGCAACAAAAAACTTAAATCTTTCTTAAAATAATTTTATATTTCTGCAATTATCTTTGCAATGCAGTGATTTTTAGATGGTTCGACTGGGCTTCGATAAAACTGTGATTCTCTTGGATTTTTTTTTATTATTTTCAGCTAAATGCAACTAGAAAATCAAATTTATCATTTTTAGAAATTATTTTTGTAAATAAAGCGTTGATAAACGACCTAAAATTTAAAAAAAAAATTCCCCATAATCAAGTATGAAAAAACTTAAAACGCAACAAAACACTACACCATTTATTAAAATAATTAATTAGTTTTGCGATTATCTTTGCATTGCAGTCATTCTTAGCTGGTTCTACTCGGTTTTAAAAAACCTCATACTCTCAGACATATTTTCTAATAATTTTCAGCTCAATGCAATTAGAAAAACAAAGGTAGCACTTTCAAAAGTTGTCTAAGTAATTAAAGTATTGATAAACGACCTAACAACTATAAAAGTTACCCCATAATCAAGTATGAAAAAACTGAAAACACAACAAAACACTACACCATTTATTAAAATATTTTTATATTTCTAGAATTATCTTTGGAATGCAGTCATTCTTAGCTGGTTTACCTGGCTTAAATAATTCTGAGATTCTATGAGATATTTCTAATAATTTTCAACTAAATGCTAGTCAAAAAACAAAGGTATCACTTTTAGAAGTTATCTTCGTAATTAAAGCGTTGATAAACGATTAAAAATTTTAAAAGTTTCCAGATAATCTATTATAAAAAAACTTTAAACGCAACAAAACACTAAATAAATTATAAAAATAATTTTATATTTTTACCATTATCTTTGAAATTCAGTCATTCTTAGCTTGTTCGACTAGGTTTTAATAAAGCTAAGATTCTATGAGATATTTCTAATAAATTTCAGCTAAATGCAAGTCGAAAAACAAAGATATCACTTTTAAAAGTTATTTTAGTAATTAAAGCGTTGATAAACGACCTAAAAATTATAAATTTACCCCATAATCTAGTATGAAAAAACTGTAAACGCAACAAAATACTACACCATTTATTAAAAAAATAATATATTTTTACCATTATCTACGAAATGCAGTCATTCTTAGCTTGTTCGACTAGGTTTTGATAAAGCTGATACTCACAGACAGATTTTCTAATAATTTTCAGCTAAATTCAACTAGAAAAACAGGGGTATCACTTTTAGAAGTTATCTTAGTAATTAAAGTGTTGAATAACGACCTAACAAGTATAACAGTTACCCCATAATCAAGTATAAATAAAACTAAAAACACAACAAAACACTACGACATTAATTAAAATATTTTTTTATTTCTAGAATTATCTTTGCAATGCAGTCATCCTTAGCTGGTTCAACTGGGCTTCGTTAAAGTTGAGATTCTATTAGATATTTTCTAATATTTTTCAGCTAAATGCAATTAAAAAACCTAACGTATCACTTCTAGAAGTTATCTTAATAATTAAAGTGTTACTAAACGACCTAACAATTTTAAAAGTAACCCAATAATCAAGTATGAAAAAAACTGAAAACGCAACAAAACAATACACCATTTAATAAAACAAATTTATGTTTCAACAAGTATCTTTACTTTGCAGTTATTCTTAGCTGGTTCGACTGGGCTTTGATAAAACTGATACTCTCATAGATATTTTCTAATATTTTTCAGCTAAAAGCAACTAGAATAACAATGGTATCTCTTTTAGAGTTATCTTAGTAATTAAAGTGTTGATAAACGACCTGAAAATTATAAAAGTTAGTTCATAACTATGCATGAAAAAAACTGAAAACGCAACAAAACATTACACTATGTATTAAAATAATTTTATATTTCTAAAATTATCTTAGCAATGCAGTCATTTTTAGCTGGTTCGACTGGGTTTTGATATAGCTGGTACTCTCAGACATATTTTCTAATAATTTTCAGCTAAATGCAACTAGATAAACAAAGGAATTACTTTTAAAAGTTATCTTAGTAGATAAAGTGTTGATAAACGATCTAACAATTATAAAAGTTTACCCAAAATCAAGTATGAAAAAAACTAAAAACGCAACAAAACACTACATCATTTTTTAAAATAACTTTATATTTCTACCATTATCTTTGCAATGCAGTCATTCTTAGCTGGTTCGCCTTGGTTTTAATAAAGCTGATACTCTCAGACAGATTTTCTAATAATTGTCAGCTAAATGTAACTAGAAAAATAAATGTATCACTTATAGAAGTTGTCTTAGTAATTAAAGTGTTGATAAACGAACTATCAATTATAAAAGTAACAAAATAATCATGTATGAAAAAAACTGAAAACGCAACAAAACACTAGAATTTTTATTAAAATCATTTTATATTTCTACCATTAACTTTGCAATGCAGTCATTCTTAGCTGGTTTGACTGGGTTTTGATAAAGCTGATACTCATAGAGATATTTTCTAATAATTATCAGCTAAATGCAACTGGAAAATCAAATTTATCACTTTTAGAACTTATCTTAGTAATTAAAGTGTTGATAAACGATCTAACTTATAAAAGTTACCCCATAATCAAGTATGAAAAAAACTGATAACGCAACAAAACACTACACCATTTATTGAAATAGTTTTATATTTCTACAATTATCTTTGCAATGAATTCATTTATAGATGGTTCGACTGGCCTTTGATAAAGCTGATATTCTTAAAGATATTTTCTAATAATTTTCAGCGAAATAAGACTAGAAAACCAAAGTTATCACTATAAGAAGTCATCTTAGTAATTAAAGCGTTGATAAACGACCTAAAATTTATAAAAGTTACAACATAACCAAGTATGAAAAAAGCTGAAAACGCAACAAAACACTTAAACCTTTCTTAAATTAATTTTATATTTTTGGAATTATCTTTGCAATGCAGTGATTCTTATATAGTTCGACGAAGCTTCGATAAAACTGAGATTCTATGAAATATTTTCTAATAATTCTCAGCTAAATGCAACTAGAAAATCAAAGTTTTCACTTTTAGAATTAATTTTGGTAAATAATGCGTTGATAAACGACCTAAAACTTATGAAAGTTACCCTATTATCAACTATGAAAAAAACTGAAAACGCAACAAAACACTACACCATTTATTAAAATAATTTTATAGTTATACCATTATCTTTGCATTGCAGTCTATCTTAGCTGGTTCGACTACGTTTTAAAAAAGCTAATATTCTCAGATATATTTTCTAATAATTTTTAACTAAATGCATCTAGAAAACAAAGGTATCTTTTTTAAGAGTTATCTTAGTAATTAAAGTGTTGATAAACGACCTGAAAACTATAAAATTTACACAATAATTAATACGAAAAAAGCTGAAAACGCAACAAAACACTACACCAATAATTAAATAATTTTATATTTTTAGAATAATCTTTGCAATGCAGTTATTTATAGCTGGTACGACTGGCTTAAATAAAGCTGAGATTCTATGAGATAATTTCTAATAATTGTCAGCTAAATGCAAGTCCAAAAACAAAGGTATCACTTTTAGAAGTTATCTTAGTAATTAAAGCGTTGATAAACGACCTAAAAATTATAAAAATTACTACATAATTTAGTATGAAAAAACTGAAAACGCAACAAAACACTACATCATTTTTTAAAACAATTTTATATTTTTACCTTTGATTTTGAAATGCCGTCATTCTCAGTTTGTTCGACTGGGATTTGATAAAGCTGATACTTTCAGACAGATTTTCTAATAATTTTCTGCTAAATGCAACTAGAAAAATTAAGGTATCACTTTTAGAAGTTATCTTAGTAATTAAAGCATTGATAAACGACCTAAAATTTATAAAAGTTACACCATACTCATATATGAAAAAAACAGAAAACGCAACAAAACACTTAAATCTTTCTTAAAATAATTTTATATTTCTGCAATTATATTTGCAATGCAGTGATTCTTAGATAGTTCGAATGGGCTTCGATAAAATTGAGATTCTATGGGATATTTTCTAATAATTTTCAGCTAAATGCAACTAAAAAGACAAAGTTATCACTTTTAGAATTTATTTTAGTAAATAAAGCGTTGATATACGACCTGAAATTAATAAAATCTGTCCCATTATCAAATATGAAAAAACTGAAAATGCAACAAAACACTACACCATTTATTAAAATAATTTTATAGTTCTACCATTACCTTTGCATTGAAGTCATTCTTAGGTGGTTCGACTGGGTTTTAAAAAAGCTTATACTCTCAGATATATTTTCTAATAATTTTCAGCCAAATGCAACTAGAAAAACAAAGGTATCACTTTTACAAGTTGTCTTAGTAATTAAAGTGTTGATAAACGACCTAACAATTATAAAAGTTACCCCATAATCAAGTATGAAAAAAACTTAAAATGCAACAAAACACTACACCATTTATTAAAATAATTTTATATTTCTATAATTATCTTTGCATTTCAGTCATTCTTAGCTAGTTCAATTGGGCTTCGATAAAGCTGAGAATCTATGAGATGTTTTCTAATAATTTTCAGCTAAATGCAACTAGAAAAACAAGGGTATCACGTTTTGAAGTTATTTTAGTAATTAAAGTGTTGATAAACGCCTTAACAATAATAAAACTTACTCCATAATCAAGTAGGAAAAAACTAAAAACGCAACAAAACACTATACCATTTATTAAAATAATTTTTCATTTCTATCATTATCTAAGAAATGCAGTCTTTCCTAGCTGGTTCGACTGGGCTTCGATAAAGCTGAGATTATATAAAATATTTTCTAATAATTATCGGCTAAATGCAATAAGAAAATCAAAATTACCACTTTTAAAAGTTATATTAGTAAATAAAGAGTTGATAAACTACTTAACAATTAAAAATGTTAACATATAATAAAGTATGAATAAAACTCAAAACACAACAAAACACTTAAATCTTTCATAAACTAATTTTATATTTCTACAATTATCTTTTAATTGCAGCCGTCTTCGGTAAGTTTGACTGTAGTGGAAAAAGTTGACGCTCTCTAAAACATCTTCCAATAACTTTCAACTTTTGCGACTAGAAAAACCAAAGTTATCATTTTTAGAAGTAATCTTAATAAATATAGTGTTCATAAATAGACAAAAAAACATTTTTTAAATTTGTTACACAATCAAACATCAATAAAATTAAAAAGAGGAACGACAACCTTTATTATAAAGATTTTGTAGTTTTACATTTAACTTTTTATTGCAGTCATCCTCGGCCGTTTCGACTGATCCTTGATAAAGTTAAGACTCTCAAAGATTTATCCAATATTTTCAAACTGCAATCGACTTGATAAAACAAAAAAATCACTTTTAGAAGTTATCTTAGTAAATAAAGTGTTGGTAAACCACTAAACAATTATAATAGTTACTCTCTAATAAAGTATGAATTTAAACTAAAAACACAACAAAACACTTAAATCTTACTTGAAATAAGTAAAAATTTCCACAATAATTTTGCAATGAGTCCTTCTTAGCTGGTTTCACTGGGCTTTTATAAAGCTGGTACTCTCAGAGATTTTTTCTAATAATTGTCAGCTAAATGCAACTAGAAAAACAAAGGTATCTCTTCTAGAAGTTATCTTAGTAAATAAAGTGTTGATAAACGACCTAACAATTATAAAAGTAACCCCATAATCAAGTATTAAAAAACTGAAAACGCAACAAAACACTAAACCATCTATTAAAATAATTTCATATTTCTACAATTATTTTTACAATGCAGTCATTCTTATATGGTTCGACTGGACTTTCATAAGCTGATACTCTCAGACAAATTTTCTAACAATTTTCAGCTAAATGTTAATAGAAAAAACAAAATTATTACTTTAAGAAGCTCACTAAGTAATTAAAGTGTAGATAAACGACCTTACAATTATAAAAATTAACCCATAATCAAGTATAAAAAAACTGAAAACGCAACAAAACACTAAACCATTTATCATAATAATTTTATATTTCAACCCTTATCTTTGCAATGCATTCATTGTTATTTGGTTCGACTGGGCTTTGATAAAAGTGAGACTCTATGAGATATTTTCTAATAATTTTCAGCTAAATGTAAATAGTAAAAACAAAGTTATCACTTTTAGAAGTTATCTTTGTAAATAAAGTGTTGATAAACGACTTAAAAATTAAAAAAGTTTGCCCATAATCAAGTATGAAAAAACTGAAAACGCAACAAAACACTATACCATTTATTAAAACAATTTTATATTTATACAATTATCTTTGAAATGCAGTCATTCTTAGCTTGTTCGACTGGACTTCGATAAAGAAGCTGAGATTCTATGATATATTTTCTAATACTTTTCAGCTAAATGTAAATAGTAAAAATAAAGGTATCACTTTTAGAAGTTTTCTTAGTAATTAAAGTGTTGATAAAAGACCTAACAATTATAAAAGTAACCCCATACTCAAAAAAGAAAAAACTGAAAATGCAACGAAACACTACACCATTCATTAAATAATTTTATATTTCAACCATTATCTTCGCAATGCAGTCACTGTTATTTGGTTTGACTGGGGATTGATAAGCTGATACTCTCAGAGATATTTTCTAATAATTTTCAGCTTATTGTTAAGAGAAAAAACAAAATTATTACTTTTAGAAGCTTACTAAGTAATTAAAGTGTTGATAAACAACCTTACAACTTAAAAATTAACCCATTATCTAGTATGAAAAAACTGAAAACGCAACAAAACACTAAACCATTTATTAAAATAATTTTTTATTTCAACCATTACCTTTGCAATGCAGTCATTGTTATTTGGTTCGACTGGGCTTTGACAAAGCTGAGACTCTATGAGATATTTTCTAATAATTTTCAGCTAAATGTAAATATTATAAACAAAATTATCACTTTTATAAGCTATCTTTGTAAATACAGGGTTGAAAAACGACTTAAAAATTATAAAAGTTTGCCCATAATCAAGTATGAAAAAACTGAAAACGCAACAAAACACTACACCATTTATTAAAATAATTTTATATTTATACAAATATCTTTGAAATGCAGTCATTCTTAGATTGTTCAACTTAACTTCAATAAAGAAGCTGAGATTCTATGAGATATTTTTTAATAATTCTCGGTTAAATGCAACTAAAAAATCAAAGTTATCACTTATAGTTGTTATTTTAGTAATAAAAGCTTTGTTAAAAACCTAACAATTATAAAAGTAACACCATAATCAAGTATTCCTAAAACTTAAAACGCATTAAAACGCTTAAATCTTTCTAAGATTAATACTATATTTCTGCAATTATCTTTGCGATGCAGTGATTTTTAAATGGTTCGACTTGGCTTTTATAAGCTGATACTCTCACAGATATTTTCTAATAATTTTCTGCTAAATTTAAATAGCAAAAACAAAATTATCACTTTTAGAAGCTATCTAAGTACCTAAAGTGTTGTTAAACGACCTTACAATTATAAAAGTTAACCCATTATTAAGTATGAAAAAACTGAAAATGCAACAAAACACTAAACCATCTATTAAAATAATTTCATATTTCAAGCATATTTTTGCAATCTAGTCAGTTTTAGCTGGTTCGCCTTGGTTTTATAAAGCTGATACTCATAGACTGATTTTCTAATATTTTTCAGCTAAATGCAACTAGTAAAACCAAGATATTACTTTTAGAAGATATCTTAGTAATTAAAGTGTTGGTAAACGACCTAACAACTATAAAAGTTACCCCATAATCAAGTATGAAAAAACTGATAACGTAACAAAACACTACACCACTTATAAAAATAAAATTTTATTTCTACAATTATCTTTGCAATGTTACATTCTTAGATGATTCGACTGGGCTTTGATAAACCTGGTACTCTCAGAGTTTTTTTTCTAAAAAATTTCAGCTAAATGCGACTAGTAAAACCAAGGTATCACTTCAAGAAGATATCTTAGTAATTAAAGTGTTGGTAAACGACCTAACAATTATAAAAGTTACAAAATAATCAAATATGAAAAAAACTGAAAACGAAACAAAACACTTAAACTCGCATTCAGGAGATATGAGTAAAAACGTAAATGCATCTCAAGAAAATTGTAAGAACTTTGAACTGTTAATTTGATATTATAAACTTCATTTAAATAGTTTATAAGTTTCAATTTGTACGAAATTTATACTCTCGCCGATTACCCGTGTTTGGTTGCACATACCTTATAAATAACCTTAAATTTTTCTTATTGAGTTTTCTATAGATATCTTCGGATAAACTGAAAATAGTTAAGCTCATAGTTAAGATATGAGCAAACAAAAGTAATTTCAAAATAATTGAATTTTAGATATTAAGAGTTTTGTTCTGGACTCACATTTCTGAGTCCGGCCGGACCCGGATCCGGACTTTTTTTTAATTAAGGATCCGGCCGGATCCAGATATTAGCCAAAAATGGCAATATTCGGCCGGATCCTACAATGAAGACGCTGTTAAGTTCTTGGTGATCAAAAATTCATTTCACTGTTACAGTTCTGCTTGTTTGTTTTCCGCCTTGGTGTCCTACAATGAAGACGCTGTTAAGTTCTTGGTAATAAAAAATTTTTTTATTGTTATCAGTTATGCTAGCTCATTACCTGCCTTGGTATCCTACAATTAAGTTGTACTTAAGTTCTTGGTAATCAAAAATTCCTTTCACTGGTATCAGTTCTGCTGTTTTGTTGCCCGCCTTGGTGTCCTACAATGAAGTTGCTGTTTATTTCTTGGTAATAAAAAATTCCTTCACTGATATCAGTTCTGTTGGTATGTTGCCCGCCTTGGTATCCTACAATGAACTCGCTGTTAAGTTCTTGCTGATCGAAAATTACTTTCACTGTTATCAGTTCTGCTAGTTTGTTGCCCGCCTTGGTGTCCTACAATTAAATTGCTTTTAAGTTCTTGGTGATCAAAATTCTTTTACTGTTATCAGTTCTGCTGGTTTGTTGCCCGTCTTTGTATCCTACAATGAAATCGCTGTTAAGTTATTGATGATCAAAAATTCATTTCACTGAAATCAGTTCTGCTGGTTTGTTGTCCGCCTTGGTGTCCTACAATGAAGTTGTTGTTAAGTTCTTGGTGATTAAAAATTCCTTTCACTGATATCAGTTCTGCAGGTTTGTAGTTGACCTTGGTATCCCACAATGAAATCGCTGTTAAGTTCTTGGTGATCAAAAATTTCTTTTACTGTTGTCAGTTTTGCTGGTCTGTTGCCCACTTTGGTATCTTACAATGAAGTCGTTGTTAAGTTCTTGATGATCAAAAATTCCTTTCACTGTTATCAGTTCTGCTGGTTTGTTGCCCACCTTGGTATCCTACAATAAAGACGCTGTTAAGGACTTAGTGATCTTAATTTTCTATTATTGTATTAGTTCTCCTGGTTTGTTTCCCGCCTTGGTATCCTACAATTAAGTCGTCGTTAAGTTGTTGGTGATCAAAAATTCATTTCACTTTTATAAGTTCTGCTGGTTTGTTTTCCGCCTAGGTATCCTACAATGAAGTCGCTGTTTTCTTTTTGATCGAAAAATCATTTCACTGTTATGAGTTCTGCTGGTTTGTAGCTTGCCTTGGCATTCAACGAAGACACTGTTAAGTTCTTGATGATTAAAAATTCTTTTCACTCTAATCAGTTCTGCTGGTTTGTTTCCCACCTTGGTATCCTGCAAAAAATCGCTGTTAAGTACTTTGTGATAAAAAATTTCTTTTACTGTATTCAGTTCTAATGTTTTGTTGCCCGCTTTAATGTTCTACAATTAAATTGCTGTTAAATCTTATCGATCAAAAATTCATTTTACTGTTATCAGCTCTGCTGGTTTTTTGTATGCCTTGGTATTTTACAATGAAGAAACTGTTAAGTTCTCGGTGATCTAAAATTCTTTTACTGTTATCAGTTCTGCAGGTTTGTTTCCCGCCTTGGTTTTCTACAATAAAAACGCTGTTAAGTTCTCGAAGATCAAAAATTCATTTCATTTCTATCAGTTCTAAGGGTTTGTAGCCCGCCTTGCTGTTCTACAATGAAGTCGTTGTTAAGTTCTTGGAGATAAAAAAAAATCTTTTATTGTTATCAGTTTTGTTAGCTCATTACCCGCCTTGGTATTCTACATTGAAGTCGTTATTAAGTTCTTGGTGATTAAAAATTCCTTTCACTGTTATCAGTTCTGCTGGTTTGTTGCCAACCTTGGTATCCCACAATGAAGACGCTGTTAAGTTTTTGGTGATCAAAAATTCCTTTCACTGTTATCAGTTCTGCTGTTTTGTTGCCCGCCTTGGTGTTCTACAATGAAATTGCTGTTTAGTTCTTGGTGATCAAAATTTCTTTTACTGTTATCAGTTCTGCTGGTTTTTTGCCCAAATTGGTATCTTACAATGAAGTTGTTGTTAAGTTCTTGGTGATCAAAAATTCCTTTCACTGATATCAGTTCTGCAGGTTTGTAGTCCACCTTGGTATCCGACAATGAAATCGCTGTTAAGTTGTTGGTGATTTAAAAATTTCCTTTTTATTACAATTATAGTTGGTCCTAACGATTAGGTTGTTTTTAAGGACCTAGTGATCTAAAATTCCTTTTATTGTTATCAGTTCTCCTGGTTTGTTGCCCTCCTTGGTATCCTACAATGAAGTCGCTGTGTTGTTGTTGATCGAAAAATCTCTTCACTGTTATGAGTTCTGCTGGTTTGTAGCTTGCCTTGGCATCCAACGAAGACACTGTTAAGTTCTTGATGATTTAAAATTCCTTTCACAGTTATCACTTCTGCTGGTTTATTGTCAGCCTTGGTGTCCTACAATGAAGTTGCTGTTAAGTTCTTGGTGATCAAAAATTTCTTTTACTGTTATCAGTTCTGCTGGTTTTTTGTCCGCTTTAGTGTCCTACAATGTAATCGCTGTTAAGTTCTTGGTGATCAATAAATCCTTTCACTGTTACAGTTTTGCTGGTTTGTTTCCCGCCTCGGTATTCTACAATGAAGTCGTTGTTAAGTTCTTGGAGATAAAAAAAAATCTTTTATTGTTATCAGTTTTGTTAGCTCATTACCCGCCTTGGTATTCTACATTGAAGTCGTTATTAAGTTCTTGGTGATTAAAAATTCCTTTCACTGTTATCAGTTCTGCTGGTTTGTTGCCAACCTTGGTATCCCACAATGAAGACGCTGTTAAGTTTTTGGTGATCAAAAATTCCTTTCACTGTTATCAGTTCTGCTGTTTTGTTGCCCGCCTTGGTGTTCTACAATGAAATTGCTGTTTAGTTCTTGGTGATCAAAATTTCTTTTACTGTTATCAGTTCTGCTGGTTTTTTGCCCAAATTGGTATCTTACAATGAAGTTGTTGTTAAGTTCTTGGTGATCAAAAATTCCTTTCACTGATATCAGTTCTGCAGGTTTGTAGTCCACCTTGGTATCCGACAATGAAATCGCTGTTAAGTTGTTGGTGATTTAAAAATTTCCTTTTTATTACAATTATAGTTGGTCCTAACGATTAGGTTGTTTTTAAGGACCTAGTGATCTAAAATTCCTTTTATTGTTATCAGTTCTCCTGGTTTGTTGCCCTCCTTGGTATCCTACAATGAAGTCGCTGTGTTGTTGTTGATCGAAAAATCTCTTCACTGTTATGAGTTCTGCTGGTTTGTAGCTTGCCTTGGCATCCAACGAAGACACTGTTAAGTTCTTGATGATTTAAAATTCCTTTCACAGTTATCACTTCTGCTGGTTTATTGTCAGCCTTGGTGTCCTACAATGAAGTTGCTGTTAAGTTCTTGGTGATCAAAAATTTCTTTTACTGTTATCAGTTCTGCTGGTTTTTTGTCCGCTTTAGTGTCCTACAATGTAATCGCTGTTAAGTTCTTGGTGATCAATAAATCCTTTCACTGTTACAGTTTTGCTGGTTTGTTTCCCGCCTCGGTATTCTACAATGAAGTTGCTGTTTAGTTCTTGGTGTTCAAAATATCTTTTACTGTTATCAGTTCTGCTGGTTTGTTGCCCACCTCGGTATTCTACAATGAAGTCGTCTTTAAGTTTTTAGTTTTCAAAATATCTTTACTGTTATCAGTTCTGCTGGTTTTTTGCCCGCATTGGTATCCCACAATGAAGACGCAGTTAAGTTCTTCGTGATCAAAATTTCTTTTACTGTTATCAGTTCTGCTGGTTTTTTGCCTGCATGGTATCTTACAATGAAGTCGCTGTTATGTTCTTGGTGATCAAAAATTCGATTCACTGTTATCAGAAATAATGTTTAGTTGCCCGCTTTAATGTTGTACATTGAAATCGCTGTTAAGTTCTCGGTCATCAAAAATTCCTTTCACTGATATCAGTTCTGCTGGTTTATTGTCCGCTTTGGTGTCTAACAATGAAGTTGCTGTTAAGTTCTTGGTGATCAAAAATTTCTTTTACTGTTATCAGTTCTACTGGTTTATTGTCCGCTTTGGTGTCCTAATATGAAATCGCTGTTAAGTGCTTAGTGATCAATAAATCCTTTCACTTTACAGTTTTGCTGGTTTGTTTCCCGCCTCGGTATTCTACAATGAAGTTGCTGTTTAGTTCATGGTGTTCAAAATATCTTTCACTGTTATCAGTTCTGCTGGTTTGTTGCCCACCTTGGAGTCCTACAATGAAATCGCTGTAAAGTTCTTGGTGTTCAAAATATCTTTTACTGTTATCAGTTCTGCTGGTTTTTTGCCTGCATTGGTATCCTACAATGAAGTTGCTGTTAATTACTTGGTGATCAAAATTTCATTTACTGATATCAGTTCCGCTGGTTTTTTGCCCGCCTCAGTATTATACAATGAAGTCGTATTTAAATTTTTGGTGATCAAAAATTTCTTTTACTGTTATCATTTCTGTTGGTTTTTTGCTCGCATTGGTAACCTACAATGAAGTTGCTGTTAAGTTCTTGGTGATCAATAAATCGTTTCACTGTTATAGTTATGCTCGTTTATTTCCCGCCTCGGTATTCTACAATGAAGTTGCTGTTTATTTCTTGGTTATTAAAATATCTTTTACTGTTATCAGTTCTGCTGGTTTTTTGCCCACCTTGGTATCCTAAAATGAAATCGCTGTAAAGTTCTTGGTGATCAAAAATTCCTTTCACTGTTATCAATTCTGCTAGTTTGTTTCCTGCCTTAGTGTCCTACAATGAAGTCGCTGTTAAGTTCCTGCTGATCAAATCTTCCTTTGACTGTTATCAGTTCTGCTGGTTTTTTGCCCGCATTGGTATCCAACAATGAAGTCGTGTTAAGTTTTCGGTGATCAAAAATTTTTTTCACTGTTATCAAAACTGCTGGTTTGTTTCTCGCCTCGGTATCCTACAATGATAACGATATAACGTTCTTGGTGATCAAAAATTCCTTTCACTGTTATCATTTCTGCTAGTTTGTTGCCTGCCTTAGTGTCCTACAATGAAGTTGTTTTTAAGTTCTTGATGATCAAAAATTTTTGTTACTGTTATCAGTTCTGCTGGTTTGTTGCCCACCTTAGTTTCTTACAATGAAGTTGTTGTTAAGTTCTTGGTGATCAAAAATTCCCTTAATTGTTATCAGTTCTGCTTGTTTTTGCCCGTCTTGCTGTCCTACAATGAAGTCGTTGTTAAGTTCTTGGTGATTAAAAAAAATTTTTATTGTTATTAGTTATGCTAGCTCATAACCTGCCTTGGTATCCTACAATTAAGTTGTACTTAAGTTCTCGATGATCAAAAATTACTTTCACTTCTATCAGTTCTGCAGGTTTGTAGCCCGCTTTAGCATCCTACAATGAAGTTTTCGTTAAGTTATTGTTGATCAAAAACTCCTTTTACTGTTTTCAGTTCTGTTGGTTTGTTACCGACATTGGTGTCCTACAAAAAGTTGTTTTTAAGTTCTTGGTGATCAAAAATTCCTTTTACTGTTATCAGTTTATGCAGGTTTGTAGTCCACCTTGGTATCCCACAATGAAATTGCTGTTAAGTTCTTGGTGATCAAAAGTTTCTTTTACTGTTATCAGTTCTGCTGGTTTGTTGCCCACTTTGGTATACCACAATGAAGTCGTTGTTAAGTTCTTGGTGATCAAAAATTCCTTTTACTGTTTTCAGTTCTGTTGGTTTGTTACCGACCTTGGTGTCCTACAAAAAGTTGTTTTTAAGTTCTAGGTGATCGAAAATTCCTTTTACTGATATCAGTTTATGCAGGCTTGTAGTCCACCTTGGTATCCCACAATGAAATCGCTGTTAAGTTCTTGGTGATCAAAAATTTCTTTCACTGTTATCAGTTCTGCTGGTTTGTTGCCCACCTTGGTGTCCTACAATGAAATCGCTGTTAAGGACTCAGAGATCTTAAATTCCTATTATTGTTATCAGTTCTCTTGGTTTGTTGCCCGCCTTGGTATCCTACAATAAAGTCGCTATTTTGTTGTTGATTAAAAATTCATTTCACTGTTATCAGTTCTGCTGGTTTGTAGCTTGCCTTGGCATCCAACGAAGACACTGTTAAGTTCTTGATGATCAAAAATCATTTACTCTAATTAGTTCTGCTGGTTTGTTTCCCGCCTTGGTATCCTGCAAAAAATCGCTGTTAAGTACTTGGTGATCAAAAATTTCTTTTACTGTTTTTAGTTCTAATGTTTCGTTGCCCGCTTTAGTGTTCTACGATGAAATCGCTGTTGAGTTCTTGGTGATCAAAAATTTCTTTTACTGTTATCAGATCTAATTTTTTGTTGCCCGGTTTAATGTTCTACAATGAAATCGCTGTAAAGTTCTTATTGATCAAAAATTCATTTTACTGTTATCAGCTCTGCTGGTTTGTTGTCTGCCTTGGTGTCCTACAATGAAGACGCTGTTAAGTTCTCAGTGATCAAAAATTTCTTTTACTGTTATCAGTTCTGCTTGTTTGTTTCCCGCCTTGGTTTTCTCCAATAAAAACGCTGTTAAGTTCTCGAAGATCAAAAATTCCTTTCACTGATATCAGTTCTGCTGGTTTGTTGCCCACCTTGGAATCCCTTTATGAAGTCGCTGTTATGTTCTTTGTGGTCAAAAATTCCTTTTACTGTTATTAGTTCTAATGTATTGTTGCCCGCTTTAATGATCTAAAATGTAATCGCTGTTAAGTTCTCGGTGATCAAAAATTCCTTTCACTAATATCAGTTCTGCTGGTTTATTGTCTGCCTTGGTGTTCTACAATGAAGTTGCTGTTTATTTTTTGGTGTTTAAAATATATCTAACTGTTATCAGTTCTGCTGGTTTGTAGCCCGCCTTGGAATTCTACAATGAAGTTGCTGTTAAGTTCTTGGTGATCAAAATTTCTTTTACTGTCATCAGTTCTGCTGGTTTGTTGCCCACCTAGGTATCCTACAATGAAATCGCTTTTAAGTTCAGGTTGATCAAAAATTCAGTTGACTGTTATCAGTTCTGCTGATTTATAGCCCGCTTTAATGTCATACAATGAAATTGCTGTTAAGTTCTAAATGATCAAAAATTACTTTTACTGATATCAGTTCTGCTGGTTTATTGTCTGCCTTGATGTCCTACAATGAAGACGCTGTTAAGTTTTTGGTGATCAAAAATTCCTTTCACTGGTATCAGTTCTGCTGTTTTGTTACCCGCCTTGGTATCCTACAATGAAATCGCTGTTAAGTTCTTGGTAATCAAAATTTCAATTCATTGAAATCAGTCATGCTGGTTTGTTGTCTGCCTTGATGTCCTACAATGAAGTTGCTGTTAAGTTCTTGGGGATCAAAAATTCCTTTCACTGTTATCAGTTCTGCTGGTTTGTTGCCTGCCTTCGTGTCCTACAATGAAGTCGTTGTTAAGTTCTTGATGATTAAAAATAAATTCATTTTACTGATATCAGTTCTGCTGGTTTTTTGCCCACCTTAGTATCCCACAATGAAATTGCTATTAAGTTCTTGGTGATCAAACATTTCGTTTACTGTTATCAGTTCTGCTGGTTTGTTGCCCACCTTAGTATCCCACAATGAAGACGCTGTCAAGTTCTGGTGATCAAAAATTCGTTTCACTGTTATCAGTTCTGCTGTTTTGTTGCCCGCCTTGGTGTCCTACAATGAAGTTGTTGTTAAGTTCTTGGTGATCAAAAATTCCTTTCACTGATATCAATTCTGCAGGTTTGTAGTACACCTTGGTATCCCACAATGAAATCGATGTTAAGTTCTTGGTGATCAAAAATTTCTTTCACTGTTATCAGTTCTGCTGGTTTGTTGCCCGCTTTAATGTTCTACAATGAAGTTGCTGTTAAGTTTTTGGTGATAAAAATTTCTTTTACTGTTATCAGTTCTGCTGGTTTGTTGCCCACCTTGGTGTCCTACAATGAAATCGCTGTAAAGTTCTTGGTGTTCAAAATATCTTTTACTGTTATCAGTTCTGCTGGTTTTTTGCCCGCATTTGTATCCTACAACGAAATCGCTGTTTAGTTCTTGGTGATCAAAAATTACTTTTACTGTTATCAGTTCTGCTGGTTTTTTGCTCGCATTGCAAATCTACAATGAAATCGCTGTTAAGTTTTTGGTGATCAATAAATACTTTCACTGAAATCAGTTCTGCTGGTTTGTTGTCCGCCTTGGTGTCCTACAATGAAGTTGTTGTTTATTTCTTGGTTTTCAAAATATCTTCCACTGATATCAGTTTGCTGGTTTGTTGCCCACCTTGGTATCCCTTTATGAAGTCGCTGTTAAGTTCTTGCTGATCAAAACTTCCTTTGACTGTTATCAGTTCTGCTGGTTTTTTGCCCGCATTGGTATCCTACAATAAAGTCGTGTTAAGTTTTCGGTGATCAAAAATTTCTTTCACTGTTATCACAACTGCTGATTTGTTTCTCGCCTCGGTATTCTACAATGAAAACGATGTAACGTTCTTGGTGTTCAAAATTTCTTCTACTGTTATCAGTTCTGCTGGTTTGTAGCCTGCCTTGGTATTCTACAATGAGGTTGTTTTTAAGTACTTGGTGATCAAAAATTTCTGTTACTGTTATCAGTTCTGCTGGTTTGTTGCACAACTTAGTTTCTTACAATGAAGTTGTTGTTAAGTTCTTGAAGATCAAAAATTCCCTTAATTGTTATCAGTTCTGCTGGTTTTTCCCGCCTTGCTATTCTACAATGAAGTCGTTTTTAACTTGTTGGTAATCAAAAAATTTTGTTACTGTTCTCAGTTCTGCTGGTTGGTTGCCCACCTTAGTTTCTTAGAATGAGTTTGTTTTTAAGTTGTTGGTGATCAATAAATCCCTTCACTGTTGTCAGTTCTGCTGGTTTATTGTCAGCCTTGGTGTCCTATAATGAAGTTGCTGTTAAGTTTTTGGTGATCAAAAATTCCTTTCATTGTAATCAGTTCTGCTAGTTTGTTGCCCGCTTCGGTGTCCTACAATGAAGTTGCTGTTAAGTTCTTGGTGATCAAAAATTTCTTTTACTGTTATCAGTTCTGCTGGTTTATTGTCCGCTTTGGTGTCCTACAATGAAATTGCTGTTAAGTTCTTAGTGATCAATAAATCCTTTCACTGTTACAGTTCTGCTGGTTTGTTTCCCGCCTCGGTATTCTACAATGAAGTTGCTGTTTAGTTCTTCGTGTTCAAAATATCTTTCACTGTTATTAGTTCTGCTGGTTTGTTGCCCGCCTCGGTATCCTACAATGAAGTCGCTATTTTGTTGTTGATCGAAAATTCATTTCACTGTTATCAGTTCTGCTGGTTTGTAGCTTGCCTAGGCATCAAACGAAGACACTGTTAAGTTCTTTATGATCAAAAATTTTTCTAACTCTAATCAGTTCTGCTGGTTTGTTTTTCGCCTTGGTATCCTGTAAAAAATCGCTGTTAAGTACTTGGTGATGAAAAATTTCTTTTACTGTTTTCAGCTCTAATGTTTTGTTGCCCGCTTTAATGTTCTACAATGAAATCTTTGTTAAGTTCTTGGTGATCAAAAATTTCTTTTACTGTTATCAGTTCTAATTTTTTGTAGTTCGCTTTAATGTTCTACAATGAAATCGCTGTTAAGTTCTTTTTGATCAAAAATTCATTTTACTGTTATCAGCTCTGCTGGTTTGTTGTCTTTCTGGTATACTACAATGAAGACGCTGTTAAGTTCTCGGTGATCAAAAATTTCTTTTACTGTTATCAGTTCTGCTTGTTTGTTTCCCGCCTTGGTTTTCTACAATAAAAACGCTGTTAAGTTCTCGATGATCAAAGATTACTTTCACTTCTATCAGTTCTGCAGGTTTGAAGCCCGCCTTTGCTGTCCTACAATGAAGTCGTTGTTAAGTTCATAGTGATTAAAAAAATTTCTTTTATTGTTATCAGTTTTGCTAGCTCATTACCCGCCTATGTATTCTACAATGAAGTCGTTATTAAGTTCTTGGTGATCTAAAATTCATTTTACTTATATCAATTCTGCTGGTTTGTTGCCAACCTTGGTTTCCCACAATGAAATCGCTGTTAAGTTCTTTTTGATCAAAAATTTCTTTCACTGTTATAAGTTCTGCTGGTTTGTTGCCCGCATGGTATCTTACAATGAAGTCGCGTTATGTTCTTGGTGATCTAAAATTCCTTTTACTGTTATCAGTTCTAATGTATTGTTGCCCGCTATAATGTTCTAAAATGTAATCGCTGTTAAGTTCTCAGTGATCAAAAATTCCTTTCACTGTTATAAGGTCCGCCTTGGTGTCCTACAATAAAGACGCTGTTAAGTTCTTGGGAATCTAAAATTCATTTCTCTGTTACAGTTCTGCTGTTTTAGTGCCCGCCTTGGTGTTCTACAATGAAGTTGCTGTTTATTTCTTAATGCTAAAAAAATCTTTTACTGTTATCAGTTCTGCTGGTTTGTAGCCCGCCTTGGTATTCTACAATGAAGTTGCTGTTAAGTTCTTGGTCATCAAAATTTCTTTCACTGTTATCAGTTCTGCTGGTTTGTTGCCCACCTTGGTGTCCTACAATAAAGACGCTGTTAAGTTCTTGGAGATCTAAAATTCATTTCACTGTTACAGTTTTGCTGTTTTAGTGCCCGCCTTGGTGTTCTACAATGAAGTTGCTGTTTATTTCTTTGTGTTAAAAAATCTTTTACTGTTATCAGTTCTGCTGGTTTGTAGCCCGCCTTGGTATCCTACAATGAAATCGCTCTTAAGTTCATGGTGATCAAAAATTCAATTTACAGTTATCAGTTCTGCTGGTTTGTAGCTCGCTTTAATGTCATACAATGAAGTTGCTGTTAAGTTCTCGGTGATCAAAAATTCCTTTCACTGGTATCAGTTCTGCTGTTTTGTTGCCCGCCTTGGTGTCCTACAATGAAGTTGCTGTTTATTTCTTGGTGATCTAAAATTCCTTTATTGATATCAGTTCTGCTGGTTTGTTCCCCGCCTTGGTATCCTACAATGAAATCGCTGTTAAGTTCTTGCTGATCAAAAATTCTTTTCACTGTTATCAGTTCTGCTAGTTTGTTGCCGGCCTTGGTGTCCTACAATGAAATCGCTATTTAAGTTCTTGGTAATCAAAAAATTCATTTCAATGCTATCAGTTCTGCTAGTTTGTTGCCCGCCTCAGTGTACTACAATGAAATTGATGTTAACTTCTTGGTGACTTAAAATTCAATTTACTGTTATCAGTTATGCTGGTTTGTAGCCCTCTTTAATGTCCTACAATGAAATCGCTGTTAAGTTCTTGGTGATCAAAGTTTCCTTTCACTGTTATCAGTTCTGCTCGTTTGTTGCCCACCTTGGTATCCCACAATGAAGACGCTGTTAAGTTCTTGGTGATCAAAATTCCTTTCACTGTTATCATTTCTGCTGTTTTGTTGCCCACATTGGTATCTTACAATGAAGTTGTTGGTAAGTTCTTGGTGATCTAAAATTCCTTTCACTGATATCAGTTCTGCAGGTGTGTAGTCCACCTTGGTATCCGACAATGAAATCGCTGTTAAGTTCTTGATGATCAAAAATTCATTTTACTGTTATCAGTTCTCCTGGTTGGTTGCCCAACTTAGTATCTTATAATTAGGTTGTTTTTAAGCACCTAGTGATCTAAAATTCCTTTCATTGTTATCAGTTCTGCTAGTTTATTCCCCCCCTTGATGTCCTACAATGAAGACGCTGTTAAGGACTTAGTGATCTTAAATTCCTATTATGGTTATCAGTTCTGCTGGTTTGTTGCCCGCCTTGGTATCCTACAATTAAGTCGTTGTTAAGTTGTTAGTGATCAAAAATTTATTTCACTGAAATCAGTTCTGCTGGTTTGTTTCCCGCCTCGGTATCCTACAATGAAGTCGCTGTGTTGTTGTTGATCGAAAATTCTCTTCAATGTTATGAGTTCTGGTGGTTTGTAGCTTGCCTTGGCATCCAACGAAGACACTGTTAAGTTCTTGATGATCAAAATTTTTTTTTCACTCTAATCAGTTCTGCTGGTTTGTTTCCCGCCTTGGTATTCTGCAAAAAATCGCTGTTAAGTACTTGGTGATCAAAAATTTCTTTTACTGTTTTCAGTTCTAATGTTTTGTTGCCCGCTTTAATGTTCTACAATGAAATCGCTCTTAAGTTCTTGGTGATCAAAAATTTCTTTTACTGTTATCAGTTCTAATTTTTTACTGCCCGCTTTAATGTTCTACAATGAAATCGCTGTTAAGTTCTTATTGATAAAAAATTTATTTTACTATTAGCAGCTCTGCTGGTTTGTTGTCTGCCTTGGTATACTACAATGAAGACGCTGTTAAGTTCTTGGTGATCACAAAAACATAACATTTGATCAAAAATTTCTTTTACTGTTATCAGTTCTGCTTGTTTGTTTTCCGCATGGTATCTTACAATGAAGTCGCTGTTTTGTTCTTGGTGATCAAACATTTCTTTTACTGTTATCAGTTCAGCTAGTTTGATGCCCGCCTCAGTGTCCTACAATGAAGTTGCTGTTAAGTTCTTGGTGATCGAAAATTTCTTTTACTGTTATCAGTTCTGCTGTTTTGTTGCCTGCCTTTGTGTCCTACAATGAAATTATTGTTTAGTTCTTGGTGATCAAAAATTTCTTTCACTGATATCAGTTCTGCAGGTTTATAGTCCACCTTGGTATCCCACAATGAAATCGCTGTTAAGTTGTTGGTGATCAAAAATTTCTTTTACTTTTGTCAGTTCTGCTGGTTTGTTGCCCACTTTGGTATCCCACAATGAAGTCGTTGTTAAGTTCTAGATGATCAAAAAATCCTATCACTGTTATCTGTTCTGCTGGTTTGTTGCCCACCTTGGTGTCCTACAATAAAGTTGTTTTTAAGTTCTGGTGATTAAAAATTTTTCTTAATGTTATGAGTTCTCCTGGTTGGTTACCCACCTTAGTATCTTACAATTAGGTTGATTTTAAGAACCTAGTGATCTAAAATTCCTTACATTGTTTTCAGTTCTACTGGTTTATTGCCCGTCTTGGTATTCTACAATGAAGACGCTGTTGAGGACTTAGTGATCTTAAATTCCTATCATTGTTATCAGTTCTCTTGGTTTGTTGCCCGACTTTGTATCCTACAATTAAGTCGTTGTTAAGTTGTTGATGATCAAAAATTCTCTTCACTGTTAAAAGTTCTGGTGGTTTGTTTCCTGCCTCGGTATCCTACAAAGAAGTCGCTGTTTTGTTGTTGATCAAAAATTCTCTTCACTGTTATGAGTTCTGCTGGTTTTTAGCTTGCCTTGGCATCCAACGAAGACACTGTTAAGTTGTTGATGATTAAAAATTCTTTTCACTCTAATCAGTTCTGCTGGTTTTTTTCCCGCCTTGGTATCCTGCAAAAAATCACTCTTAAGCACTTGGTGATCAAAAATTTCTTTTACTGTTTTCAGTTCTAATGTTTTGTTTCCCGCTATAATGTTCTACAATGAAATCGCTGTTAAGTTCTTGGTGATCAAAAATTCCTTTTACTGATATCAGTTCTGCTGGTTTGTTGCCCTTCTTGGTATCCAACAATGAAGACGCAGTTAAGTTCTTCGTGATCAAAAATTTCTTTCATTGTTATCAATTCTGCTGGTTTGTTCCCCGCACGGTGTCTTACAATGAAGTTGCTGTTATGTTCTTGGTGATCAAAAATTTCAATCACTATTATCAGTTCTAATGTTTTGTTGCCCGCTTTAATGTTCTACAATGAAATCGCTGTTAAGTTCTCGGTCATCAAAAATTCCTTTCACAGCTATCAGTTCTGTTGGTTTATTGTCCCCTTTGGTGTCCTACAATGAAGTTGCTGTTAAGTTCTTGGTGACCAAAAATTTATTTTACTGTTATCAGTTCTGCTGGTTTATTGTCCGCTTTGGTGTCCTACAATGAAATCGCTGTTAAGTTCTTGGTGATCAATAAATCCTTTCACTGTTACAGTTTTGCTGGTTTGTTTCCCGCCTCGGTAATTACAATGAAGTTGCTGTTTAGATCTTGGTGTTCAAATATCTTTCACTGTTATTAGTTCTGCTGGTTTGTTGCCCACCTTGGTGTCCTACAATGAAATCGCTGTAAAGTTCTTAGTGTTCAAAATATCTTTTAATGTTATCGGTTCTGCTGGTTTTTTGCCCGCATTGGTATTTTACAATGAAGTTTTTTATAAGTTTTTGGTGATCAAAAATTTCTTTTACTGTTATCAGTTCTGCTGGTTTTTTGCCCACCTTGGTATCCCACAACGAAATCGCTGTTTACTTCTTGGTGATCAAAAATTACTTTTACCGTTATCAGTTCTGCTGGTTTGTTGCTCACCTTGGTATCCCACAATGAAGACGCTGTTAAGTTCTTTGTGATCAAAAATTCCCTTCACTGTTATCAATTCTGCTGTTTTGTTGCCCGCTTTGGTGTCTCACAATGAAATCGCTGTTTAGTTCTTGGTGATCAAAATTTCTTTTACTGATATCAGTTCTGCTGGTTTTTTTGCCTGCATTTGTATTCTACAATGAAGTTGTTGTTAAGTTCTTGGTGATCAAAAATTTCTTTCACTGATATCAGTTCTGCAGGTTTATAGTCCACCTTGGTATCCCACAATGAAATCGCTGTTAAGTTGTTAGTGATCAAAATTTTCTTTTACTGTTGTCAGTTCTGTTGGTTTGTTGCCAACTTTGGTATCCCACAATGAAGTCGTTGTTAAGTTCTTGATGATCAAAAATTCCTTTTACTGTTATCAGTTCTACTGGTTTGTGGCCCACCTTGGTGTCCTACAATAAAGTTGTTTTTACGTTCTTGGTGATCAAAAATTTCTCTTAATGTTATAAGTTCTCCCTTTGGTTGCCCACCTTAGTATCTTACAATTAGGTTGTTTTTAAGGACCTAGTGATCTAAAATTCCTTTCATTGTTTTCAGTTCTCCTGGTTTATTGCTTGCCTTGGTATCCTACAATGAAGTCGCTGTGTTGTTGTTGATCGAAAAATCTCTTCACTGTTATGAGTTCTGCTGGTTTGTAGCTTGCCTTGGCATCCAACGAAGACACTGTTAAGTTGTTGATGATTAAAAATTCTTTTCACTCTAATCAGTTCTGCTGGTTTGTTTCCCGCCTAGTAATCCTGCAAAAAATCGATGTTAAGTACTTGGTGATCAAAAATTTCATTTACTTCTTCAGTTTTAATGTTTTGTTGCCCGCTTTAATGTTATACAATGAAATTGCTGTTAAGTTCTTGGTGATCAAAAATTCCTTTTACTGTTATCAGTACTAATTTTTTGTTGCCCGCTTTAATGTTCTACAATGAAATTGCTGTTAAGTTCTTATTGATCAAAAATTTATTTTACTGTTATCAGCTCTGCTGGTTTGTTGTCTGCCTCGGTATCCTACAATGAAGACGCTCTTAAGTTCTCGGTGATCAAAAACTCCTTTTACTGTTATCAGTTCTAATTTTTTGTTGCCCGCTTCAATGTTCTACAATTTTAGCTAAATGTAAATAGATATAAAAAAGTTATCACTTTTAGAAGTTATCTTGGTAAATAAAGCGTTGATAAACGACCTAACAATTATAAAAATTACCCCATAATCAAGTATAAATAAAATTTAAAACATATCAAAACACTTAAATCTTTCCTAAAATAAATGTATATCTTTACAATTACTTTGCAATGCAGTCATATTTAGCTGGTTCGACTTGGCTTTGATAAAGCTTTGACTCTATGAGATATTTTCTAATAATTTTCAGCTAAATGCAACTAGAAAATCAAATTTATTAATTTTAGAAGTTATCTTGCTAAATAAAGTGTTGATAAACGACCTTACAATTTTAATATTACCCCATAAATAAGTATGAATAAAACGAAATACACATCAAAACACTCAAACGTTTCTTAAACAATTACTTTTTCATAACGATCAACTCGGCAATTTTGACTGTACTGTGAGAAATCTGAGGCTCTCTAAAACATTTTATAATAATATTTAAATAATGCAACTAGAAAAACAAAGTTTTCAATTAATGAAACTATCTTAGTGAATATGTTGTTCATAAATGACTAAATAATTTCTTTTTTTTTTCACAATTAAATATTAATAAAACTTAAAAAAAATATAAAACAAAACACTCTTTATTTAAAGATATTGTAAATTTACGACTGTCTTTTTATTGCAGTTCACCTCGGCCGTTTCGACTTGACTTTGATAAAGTTAAGACTCTGAAAGAATTATCAAATGTTTTCAAACTGCAGGCGACTAGAAAAAATCAAATTTATCACTTTTAGAAGTTATCTCGGTAAATAAAGCGTTGATAAGGGCCCAGCAATTCTTAAAGTTTTTACATAATAAGATATAAATTAAATTAAAAACAAAACAAAAAACTTCAAACTTATTAAAAATAATTTAACATTTCTACAATTAATTTGAAAAGCAGTCAATCTTAGCTGGTTCAACTGGGTTTTGATAAAGCTGACACTCTCTGCGATATTTTCTAATAATTTTCAGCTAAATGTAAATAGAAAAACTAAGTTATCACTTTTGGAAGTTATCTTGGTAAATGAAGCGTTAATAAACGACATAACATATAAAAAAATTTAGCCCATAATCAAGTATGAACAAAACCAAAAACACAACAAAACACTCAATCAGTTCTTAAATGAAAGTGTTTTTCTACTTATATTGAAGTAATCCTTGACCAGTTCGATCGGGCTTTGATAGAGCTGAGACTCTATTAGATATATTCTAAAAATTTTTAGCTAAACTACTAGAAATTCAAATTTATCACTTTTTGAAGTCTTTTTAGTAATAAAGCGTTGGTAAACGACCTATTAATATAAAAGTTACCCCATAATCAACTATAAATAAAACTAAAAACTAAACTAAACACTTAAAACTTTCTTAAAACAATTTTATACTTCTACAATTATTTTTGCAATGCAGTCATTCTTATATCAAAGCTGGTTGACTTGGCTTTGATAAAGCTGATACTCTCTGAGATATTTTCTAATTAGTTTAAGCTAATTGTAAATAGAAAATACAAAGTTATCACTTTAAAAAGTTATCTTAGTAATTTAAGTATTGATAAACAACCTATCAATTATACAAATTACCCCATAATCAAGTATGAATAAAACTAAAAATGCAATAAAACATTAAACCCTTTATTAAAATAACTTTATATTTTTACAATCATCTAAGCAATGCAGTCATTTTTCGCTGATTTGTCTCGACTTTGACAAAGCTGACACTCAATGAGATATTTTCTAATTACTTTAAGCTAAATCTAACTCAAGAATCAAATTTCTCACTTTTAGAAGTTATATTTGTAATTGAAGCAATGAAAAACCACTAAATATTTATAAATTTTATGTAAAATCAAGTATGATTAAAATTATAAAAACAACAAAACACTTAAATCTTTTTTTTAAATATATGTATATTTCTACAATTATATTTCTATATGAGTCATCTTCGGCAAGTTAAACTGTACTATGAGAAATCTGAGGCTTACTAAAACAATTTCTAATAGATTTCATCTAATGTGACTGAAAAAACAAAGTTATCCCTTTTAGAACTTATCTTGGAAAAAAATGTTGATAAACGACTTAATAATTATAAATTTTACCTCATAATCAACTATTAATAAAATTAAAAAAACAACAAAACAGTTAAAACTTTCTTAAAAAAAATTAATACTTCTACAATTATATTTGCAATTCAGTCATTCTTAGCTGGTTCGACTTGGCTTTGATAAAGCTAAGACTCTATGAGATATTTCAAAATATTTTTCAGCTAAATCTATCTAGAAAATCAATTTTATCACTTTTAGAAGTTATTTTGGTAAATAAAGCGTTGATAAACAACTAAATAATCATAAAAGTTAGGTATATTCAAGTATGAATAAAATTTAAAACGCAACAAAACTAAAAAAACTGTCATAAAATAATTTAAAATTTTTATAATTATTTTGTAATGCAGTCATTCTTATCTGGTTCGACTGGGCTTTGATAAAGCTGATACTCTATAAGATAGTTTCTAATATTTTTCAGCTAAATGTAAATAGAAAAAACAAAGTTATCACTTTTAAAAGTTTTCTTGGTAAATAAAGCGTTGATAAATGTCTTAACAACTATAAAAGTTACCCCATAATCAAGTATGAACAAACTGAAAACACAACAGAACACTTAAATTTTCCCTAAAATAATTTCAATGTTTTATAATTATCTACACGTAGCGGTCATCCTCGGCCAGTTCGACTGTACTGGAAGAAAGCTGAGGCTCTCTAGACATTTTCTAATATTTTTCATCTAACTGCAACTGGAAAAACTAAGTTATCACTAAGTTATTATCACTTTTAGAAGTTATCTTAGAATATTATTAATAAACAACAAATCATTTTTAAATAATTGCACCATTATCGAGTAGGAACAAAACTTAAACGCACCAAAACACTTAAAACTTTCTTAAAATAATTTAAGAATTTTAAAATTATATTGCAGTGCAGTCAATTTTATCTGGTTCGAATGGCTTTGATATAGCTGGGACTTCTCTTTTATTTTCTAATGATTTTCAGCTAAATGCAACTAGAATAATTAATTCATCACTATTAGTAGTTATATTAGTAAATAAAGTGTTGATAAACGACCTAACAATTATAAAAGTCACCCCATAATCAAGTATGATTAAAACAAAAAACACAATGTAACATTCAAACCTTTCTTAAAATAATTTTATATTTCTACAATTATCTTTTCATTTCAGTCTTCAACGGCCAGTGAGAAAGCTGAGGCCCTCTGAAACATTTTCTAATTGTTTTCATCTAGTGAGACTGAAAAAACAATGTTATCACTTTTAGAAATGATCTTAGTTAATATAGTGATAATAAATGGCTAAACAATTTCAAATTTGCTAAATAATCAAACATTAATAAAACTAAAAAGACTAAAAAACTTACAAACATTTTTAAAATAATTTTATATTTTCACAATTATTTTTTTAATACTATCATCCTTGGCTCGTTCGACTCTACTTTGATATCTTAAAGGCTTTTTCCTATAATTTAAAACTTTATACAACTAGGAAAAAACAAACTTATCACTTTTAGAAGTTATCTTGGTAAAAAAAGTGATGATAAACGACCTAACAATTATAAGAGTTACTCCGGAATCAAGTATGAATAAAACTAAAAGCAAAAAAAATACTTAAAACTTTCTTAAAATAGTTATATATTTTTACAATTATCTTTGCAATGCAGTCATTTTTGGCTGGTTCGATTGGGCTTTGAAAAAGTTGAGACTCTCAAAGACTTTTTCCAATAATTTCAAACTACATACAACTGAAAAAAAAAAATCACTTTTAGAAGTTATCTTGGTAAATAAAGTATTGATAAACAACCTAAAAATTTTATAAATTACCCCATAATCAAGTATAAATAAAACTGTAAACGCAACAAAACACTTAAATCTATCTTTTATTAACTTTATATTTCACAATCTACTTTTTAGTGCAGTCATTCTTAGCTGGTTTGACTGGGCTTTGATAAAACTGAGACTCTATGAGACATTATTTAATAATCTTTAGTTAAATGCAACTAGAAAATCAAATATATCAGTTTTAGAAGCTATCTTGGTAAATAAAGAGTTGATAAATGACTACATAATTATAAAAGTTACCCTATAATCAAGTATGCTTAAAGCTAAAAACAAACGCAATATAATACTTAAATCTTTCTTAAAATAATTTTATATTTTTACAATTATCTTTTTATTGCAGTCATCCTCGGCCAGTTCGACTGTACTGGGTAAGAGCTGAGACTCTCTAGACATTTTCTAATAATTTTCATCTAGTTATACTAGAAAACAATGTTATCACTTTTAGAAGTTATCTTAGTAAATGAAGTGTTGGTAAACGACTAAACAATTATAAAAGTTACCCCATAATCAAGTTTGAATAAAACTAAATACACATCAAAAGACTTAAAACTTACTTAAAATATACTTATACTTCTACATTTACTTTGCAATGCAGTCATTCTGAGCTGGTTCAACTTGGCTTTGAAAAAGCTGGATCTATGAGTTATTTTTTAATAATTTTCTGCTAAATCCAACTAGAAATTTAAATTTATCACTTTTAGAAGTTATCTTAGTAATTAAAGCGTTGATAAACGACTTAGAATTATAAAAGTTACACCATAATCAAGTATGCATAAAACTAAAAACGCAACAATACACTTAAATCTTTTTTAAAATAATTTTATATTTCTGCAATTATCTTTGCAATGCAGTGATTCTTCGATGCTTCGACTGGGCTTTGATAAGCTTATACTCTCAGAGATATTTTCTAATAATTATCAGCTAAATATAATTAGAAAAAACAAAATTATCACTTTTAGAAGCTATCTAAGTAATTAAAGTGTTGATAAACAACCTAAAAATTATAAAAGTTAGCCCATAATCAAGTATGAAAAAACTGAAAACGCAACAAAATACTACATCATGTATAAGTATTTACCTAGTTTTAATTATGTTTTGTATTACAGATTTCATCATTCTTGTAATTAGTTTGTGAATAAAGTAAACCAAGAAAGATATATTTATTTATGATAAAGTCTAGCTGAATTGAATCAACAATGCCTGTGATTAAATGCCCTCTTGAGAGTTGCACTTATAAAACAGCAGACGTCGATGCTTCCGTAATTGCTTCTTTGCTCATCATCCACAACAATGTTTACATTAGTGCAAATTCTTCAAAACCAAAGCCTCCAAAGATGGACCGTCCTCGAATAGGGACAGACTGCAATGAAGAGGGTTAGAACATATTTGTACAAAAGTGGACTATTTTTAAAAATAGCATGGAGATGACAGAGGTAGAAAAACGTCGTTAACTGTACCAGTGCTGTGAAAGATTTAGGCGATGCTATTCTGAAGGGACATGAAGATGTAATAAATTTAAGTGAGCAAGTGCTTTTAAGGATGATCAAGCAGCTCGCAGTTATTCTTGTTTCAGTTGTTGTACGATGAACAGAATTCGTAGTGCAAGACAGGATTTGACTGAAAACAATCGATCATTTAATGCACGTTTGAAGGGAAAAGCTATTGCTTATCGTACACATGTAAATGCCCAGAGGATGGCTGTAATCAAATGATAGATTTTACAGACATAATCCGAAAAGATGTCATGGTAAAAGGTTTAGCAGATGAGGATATCCATAAAGAATGATGGAAAAATTTAGATGAGAAAAATGTCAACGAGACAATCAGTTTTATTGAAAAAAAAAGAGATGGCACACGATGCAATGTCAAAACCCGCTGTTACAGCCTCAGTTTTCTCATACAAATCCTCAAAGAAAACCACCAAACCAAGTGGTAAAATAACTTGTGGCATAAGTAATAAATCAACTGATAAATTTGTTTGGAGCAGATTCTATGAGATATTTTCTAGTAATTTTCAGCTAAATGCAACTAGAAAAAAAAGTATCACTTTTAGAAGTTATCCTAGTAATTAAATTGTTGAAAAACAACCTAATTATTATAAAAGTTACCCCATAATCAAGTATGAAAAACAAACTGAAAACGCAACAAAACACTACACCATCTATTAAAATAATTTCATATTTCTACAATTATCTTTGCAATGCAGTCATTCTTAGCTGGTTCGAATGGGCTTTGATATAGCTGATACTCTCAGAGATATTTTTAATTAATTTACAGCTAAATGCAACTAGAAAATAAAATTTATCACTTCTAGAAGATATCTTAGTAATTAAAGTTTTGTTAAATGACCTAAAAATTATAAAAGTTACCTCATAATTAAGTATTAATAAAACTGAAAACGTAACAAAACATTACACCATTTATTTAAATAATTTTATATTCCTACAATTATCTTTGCAATGTAGTCATTCTCAGCTCGTTCGACTGGGCTTCGGTAAAGCTCAGATTCTATAAGATATTTTCTAATATTTTTTAGCTAAATGCAACTAGAAAATCAAAGTTATCACATTAGAATTTATTTTGGTAAATAAAGCGTTGATTAACGACCTAACAATTATATAAGTTTGCCCATAATCAAGTATGAAAAAAACTGAAAACGCAACAAAACACTACAACAATTATTAAAAAAAATTTATATATCTGCAATTATCTTTGCAATGCAGTCATTCTTAGCTGGTTCGACTGGTATTTGATATAGCTTAGTTCTATAAGATATTTTCTAATAATTTTCAGCTAAATGCCTCCAGAAAATCAAAGTTATCACTTTTAAAAATCATTTTAGTAAAAATGCGTCGATAAACGACCTAAAAATTATAAAAGTTACCCCATAATCAAGTATGAACAAACTGAAAACACATGTTTTACAATTATCTATATGTAGCGGTCATTCTCGGCCAGTTCGACTGTACTGGGAGAAAGCTTAGGCTCTCTAGACATTTTCTAATATTTTTCATCTAACTGCAACTAGAAAAACAAAGTTATCACTTTTAGAAGTTATCTTAGTAAATATTATTAATAAACGATGAATCATTTTTAAATAATTCCACCATTATCAAGTAGGAATAAAACTTGAAACGCACCAAAACACTTAAAACTTTCTTAATATGATTTAAGATTTTTAAAATTATATTGCAATACAGTCATTTTTATCTGGTTGGAATGCCTTTTATAAAGCTGGGACTTCTCAGACAGATTTTCTAATGATTTACAGCTAAATGCAACTAGAATATTAAATTCATCACTATTAGAAGTTATTTTGGTAAATAAAGTGTTGATAAACGACCTAACAATTAAAAAAGTTACCCCATAATCAATTATGAATAAAATTAAAAACACAACAAAACATTCAAACCTTTCTAAAAATATTTAATGTTTCTACAACTATCTTTTCATTTCAGTCTTCCTCGGCCAGTTCGACTGTACTGTAAGAAAGCTGAGGCCCTCTGAAACGTTTTCTAATATTTTTCATCTAATGAGACTGAAAAAACAATGTTTTCACTTTTAGAAATTATCTTAGTTAATATGGTGATAATAAATGGCTAAACAATTTCATATTTGCTAAACAATCAAGCATCAATAAAACTAAAAAGAGAACAAAACAATACAAACATTTAATATAATGATTTTGTATTTTCACAACTATTTTTTTTATTGCAGTCATTCTCGAACGGTTCGTCTGGACTTTGATAAAGTTAAGACTTTCAAAGAATCTCAATATTTGCCAACTGCATGCGACTAGAAATAAATCAAAATTATCTTTTTTAGATGTTATCTTTGTAAATATAGTGTAAATAAATGACTTAACAATTATAAAAGTCACCCCATAATAAAGTATGAATAAAACTAAAAACAAAACAAAACACTTAAAACTTTCTTAAAATAATTTAATAATTCTACATTTATATTTGCAAAGCAGTCATTCTTGGCTGTTTCGACTGAACTTTAATAAAGCTATGACTTTCGGAGACTTTTTCCATTAATTTCAAACTACATGCTACAAGAAAAAAACAACGTTTTTTACTTTAAGAAGTTATCTTAGTAAATATAGTGGTAATAAAAAACTAAATAGTTTACCAAGTTGCTTAACAATCTAACCTCAATAAAACTAAAAAAAACTAAAAATAATACAAACTTTCGTTAAATGTTTTTATAGTTTTCAATTTATCTTATCAATGCAGCGTTCCTCAACCAGTTCTTTTTCAACAATTTCAAACTGCATGCGATGAGAAAAATCAAAGTTATCACTTTTAGAAGTTATCTTAGTAATTAAAGTGTTGATAAACAACCTAACAATTATAAAAGTTACCTCATAATTAAGTATTAATAAAACTGAAAACGCAACAAAACATTACACCATTTGTTTAAATAATTTCATATTCCTACAATTATCTTTGCAATGCAGTCATTCTCAGCTCGTTCGACTGGGCTTTAATAAAGCTCAGATTCTATAAGATAATTTTTAATAATTTTCAGCTAAATGCTACAAAAAATCAAAGTTATCACTTTTTAAGATTATTTTGGTAAATAAAGCGTTGATAAACGACCTAACAATTATAAAAGTTACCCTATAATCAAGTATGAAAAAACTGAAAACGCAACAAAACACTACACCATTTATTAAAACAACTTTGTATTTCTACAATTATCTCTGCAATGCAGTCATTCTAAGCTGGTTCGACTAGTATTCAATAAAGCTGAGATTCTATGAAATATTTTTTAATAATTTTCAGCTAAATGCAACTAGAAGCACAAAGATATCACTTTTAAAAGTTATCTTAGTAAATAAAGGGTTGATAAACGACCTAACAATTATAAAAGTTACAAAATAATCAAGTATGAAAAAAACTGAAAATGAAGCAAAACACTTAAATTCTTCTGAAAATAGCTTTATATTTTTGCAATTATCTTTGCAATGCAATGAATTTTTGATTGTTCGACTGGGCTTTCAAAAGCTGAAACTCTCTGAGATATTTTCTAATTATTTTAAGCTAATTGTAAATAGAAAATACAAAGTTATCACTTTTAGAAGCTATCTAAGTAATTAAAGTGTTGATAAACGACCTAAAAATTTTAAAAGTTACCCTATAATCAAGTATAAAAAAACTGAAAACGCAATAAAATATTAAACCATGTATTAAAATAATTTTATATTTCTACCATTATCTTTCCAATGCAGTCATTCTTAGATGGTTCGACTGAGCTTTGATAGAGCTGATACTCTCAGACATATTTTCTAATAATTTTCAGCTAAATGCAACTAGAAAAACAAAGCAATCACTTTTAGAAGTTATCTTAGTATTTAAAGTGTTAATAAAGGACATAGCAATTATAAAAGTTACCCCATAATCAAGAATGAAAAAACTAAAAACGTAACAAAATAAGACATCATCTATTAAAAATAATTTACTATTTCTAAAATTATCTTAGTATTGCAGTCATTCTTAGCTGGTTCGACTGAGCTTTGATAAAGCTGATACTCTCAGAGATATTTTCTAATAGTTGTCAGCTAAATGCAACTAGTAAATCAAAGTTATCACTTTTAGAAATTATTTTGGTAAATAAAGCGTTAATAAACGACCTGAAAATTTTAAAACTTACCCCATAATCAAATATGAAAAACAGAAAACGCAAAAAAACATTACATCACTTATTAAAGTAATTTTAAATTTCTGCAATTATCTTTGCAATGCAATGATTTTTAGATGGTTCGACTGGGCTGTCATAAGCTGATAATCTCAGAGATATTTTCTAATATCAATCAGCTTCATGTCAAAAGAAAAAACAAAGTTATTACTTTTAGAAGAGTAATTAAAGTGTCTATAAGCGACCTAAAAATTTTAAAAGTTACCCCATAATCAAGTATTAAAAAACTGAAAACGCGACAAAACATTACAACATGTATTAAAATAATTTTATCTTTCTACCATTATCTTTCAAATGCAGTCATTCTTAGATGGTTTATCTGGGTTTTGATAAAGCTGATACTCTTAGAGAAATTTTCTAATAATTTTCAGCTAAATAAGACTAGAAAAACAAAGGCATGACTTTTAAAAGTTATCTTAGTAATAAAAGTGTTAATAAACGACCTAACATTTCTAAAAGTTACCCTATAATCAAGTATGAAAAAAACTGAAATCGTAACAAAACATTACAACATTTATTAAAATAATTTTATATTTCTACAATTACTTTGCAATGCAGTCATTCTTAGCTTGTTTGATTGGGCTTCGATAAAACTGAGATTCTATTAGATATTTTCTAATATTTTTCAGCTAAATGCAACTAGAAAAACAATGGTATCACTTCAAGAAGTTATCTAAGTAATTAAAGTGTTGATAAACGATCTAACAATTATAAGGTTACAAAATAATCAAGTAGAAAAAAACTGAAAACAATTGATCACTCAAATCCTTCTCAAAATAATCTTATATACCTATAATTGTCTTTGCAATGCAGTCGTCTTAGCTGGTTCGACTAGAATTAGATAAAGCTGATGATCTGAGACATATTTTCTAATCATTTTCAGCTAAATATGACTAGAAAATTAAAGGTATCTATTTTACAACTTATCTTAGTAATTAAAGTGTTTATAAACGACCTAACAGTTCTCAAAGTTAGTTCATAATCAAGTATGAAAAAACTGAAAATGCAACAAAACACTAAACCATTTATTAAAATAAATTTATATTTTAACAATTATCTTTGCAATGCAGTCATTCTTTGCTAGTTCGACTAGGCTTCGATAAAGCTGATATTCTTTAAGATATTTTTTAATATTTTTCAGCTTAAAGTAACTAGAAAACAATGGTATCTCTTTTAAAAGTAATCTTAGTAATTAAAGTGTTGATAAAGAACCTAACAATCAAAAAGTTACATACTAATCAAGTATGAAAAAAACTAAAAACGCTACAAAACACTTACATCCTTTTCAAAATTATTTTATTTTTCTGCAATTATCTTTACAATGCAGTGATTCTTTGATGGTTCGACGGGGCTTTCATAAGCTGATACTCTCAGAGATATTTTCTAATAATTATCAGCTAAATGTAAATAGAAAAAACAAAGTTATCACTTTTAGAAGCTATCTAAGTAATTTAAGTGTTGATAAACGACCTAAAAAATATAAAAGTTAGTTCATAATCTAGTATAAAAAAAACTTAAAACGCAACAAAACATTACACCATATATTAAAATAATTTTATATTTCTACAATTATCTATTCATTGCAGTTATACTTAGCTGGTTGGACTGGCATTTGATAAAGCTGATACACTCAGACATAATTTCTAATAATTTTCAGCTAAATGCAGCTAGAAAAACATAGGTATCACTTTTAAAAGTTATCTTAGTAGTTAAAGAGTTAATAAACGACATAACAATTAGAAAAATTATCCCATAATCAAGTATGAAAAAATTGAAAACGCAACAAAACACTACACCATCTATTAAAATAATTTACTTTTTCTACAATTGACTTTGCAATGCAGTAATTCTTAGATGATTCGACTGGGCTTTGATAAACCTGATACTCTCAGAGATATTTTCTAATAATTTTCAGCTAAATGCAACTAAAAAAACAAAGGTATCACTTCTAGAAGAAATCTTAGTAATTAAAGTGTTGATAAACCACCTATCAATTATAAAAGTTACCCCAAAATCAAGTTTAAAAAAAACTGAAAATGCAACAAAACACTACACCATTTATTAAAATAATTTTCAATTTTTACGATTATCTTTGCAATGAAGTCATTCTTAGCTGGTTCGACTAGGCTTCGAAAAAGCTTACACTCTTATACATATTTTCTTAAATTTTAACAGCTAAATGCAACTAGAAAATCAAAGATATCACTTTTAAAAATTATTTTGGTAAATAAAGCGTTAATAAACGACCTAAAAATTATAAAAGTTAGCCTATAATCAAGTATGAAAAAACTTAAAACGCAACAAAATATTAAACCATGTATTAAAGCAATTTTATATTTTTACGATTATCTTTGCAATGCAGACATTCTTAGCTGGTTCGACTTGGATTTGATAGAGCTGATACTCTCAGACAAATTTTCTAATAATTTTCAGCTAAATGCAACTTGATAAACAAAGGTTTAACGTTTAGTTATCTTAGTAATAAAAGCGTTGATAAATGACCTACCAATTATAAAAGTTACCCCATAATCAAGTATGAAAAAACATGAAAACGCAACAAAACTCTACACAACCTATTAGATAATTCAATATTTCTACCATTATCTTTGCAATGCTGTCATTCCTAGCTTGTTCGACTGGGCTTTGATAAAGCTGATACTATTAGAGATAATTTTTAATAATTGTCAGCTAAATGCAACTAGAAAAAAAGGTATCACTTTTAGAAGTTATCTTAGTAATTAAAGTGTTTATAAACGACCTTACAATTAAAAAAATTACCCCATAATCAAGTATGAAAAAAACTGAAAACGCAACAAAACACTTAAATCCTTCTCAAAATAATTTTATATTTCTGCAAATATCTTTGCAATGCATTGATCTTTTTATGGTTCGACTGAACTTTCATAAGCTGATAATCTCAGAGATATTTTCTAATAATTATCAGCTTAATGTCAATAGAAAAAACAAAGTTATCTAAGTTAGAAGCTATCTAAGTAATTAAAATGTTGATAAACGACCTAAAAAATTTAAAAGTTACCCCATAATCAAGTATGAAAAAAACTGAAAACGCGATAAAACATTACACCATGTATTAAAATAATTTTATATTTCTACCATTATCTTTCCAATGCAGTCATTCTTAGATGGTTCGACTGAGATTTGAAAAAGCTGATACTCTCAGACATATTTCCTAATAATTTTCAGCTAAATGCAACTAGAAAAACTAAGCAATCACTTTTAGAAGTTATTTTAGTAATTAAAGTGTTGATAAAGGACACAGCAATTATAAAAGTTACCAAATAATCAAGAATCAAAAACCTGAAAACGTAACAAAACAAGACATCATCTATCAAAATAATTTACTATTTCTAAAATTATCTTTGCATTGCAGTCATTTTTAGCTGGTTCTTCTAAGCTTTGATAAAGCTGATACTCTCAGAAATATTTTCTAATTATTTTCAGCTAAATGCAACTAGAAAAGCAAAGGTATCACTTTTAGAAGTAATCTTAGTAATTAAAGTGTTGATAAACGCGAAACAATTATACAAGTTACCCTATAATCAAGTAAGAAAAAACTGAAAACGCAACAAAACACGACACCATCTATCAAAATAAGTTACTATTTCTACAATTATCTTTGCATTGCAGTCATTCTTAGCTGGTTCGACTGGGCTTTGATAAATATGATACTCTAAGAGATATCTTCTAATAATTTTCTAATAATTGTCAGCTAAACGCAACTAGTGAATCAAAGTTATCACTTTTAGAAATTATTTTAGTAAATAAAGCGTTGATAAACGACCTAAAAATTATAAAATTTACCCCATAATCAAGAATGAAAAAACTGAAAACGCAACAAAACATTACACCATGTATTAAAATAATTTTTTATTTCTACCATTATCTTTGCATTGCAGTCATTCCTAGCTGGTTGAACTAGGCTTTAATAAAGCTGATACTCTTAGAGATAATTTCTAATAATTATCAGATAAATGCAACTAGATAAACAAAGGTATCACTTTTCGAAGTTATCTTAGTTATTAAAGTAATGATAAACGACTTAACAATTATAAAAGTTAGCCTATAATCAAATATGAAAAAAACTGATGACGCAAAAAAAACACTACACAATTTATTGAAATAATTTTTTATTTTTACAATTATCTTTGCAATGAAGTTATTCTTAGCTGGTTCGACTAGGCTTCGATAAAGCTGATACTCTTAGAGATATTTTCTGAACATTTTTAGCTAAATGCAAGTCGAAAAACAAAGGTATCACTTTTAGAAGTTATCTTAGTAATTAAAGCGTTGATAAACGACCTAAAAATAATAAAAGTTAGCCCATAATCAAATATGAAAAAACTGAAACAGACAAAACATTACACCATTTATTAAAATAATTTTATATTTCTACCATTATCTTTGCAATGCAGTCATTCTTAGCTGGTTCGACTTAGTTTTTAAAAAGCTGATACTCTCAGACAGATTTTCTAATAATTTTCAGCCAAATGCAACTAGAAAAAAAAAGGTATCACTTCTAAAAGATATCTTAGTAATTAAAGTGTTGATAAACGACCTAATAATTGTAAAAGTTACAAAATAATACTGTATGAAAAAAACTGATAACACAACAAAACACTACACCATTTATTAAAATAATTTTATATTTCTACCATTATCTTTGCAATACAGTCATTTCTAGCTTGTTTGACTGGGCTTTGATAAAGCTGATACTATTAGAGAAAATTTCTAATAATTGTCAGCTAAAAGCAACTAGATATACAATGGTATCACTTCTAGAAGTTATCTTAGTAATTAAAGTGTTGATAAACGACCTAACAATTATAAAAGTTACAAAATAATCAAGTATGAAAAAAAACTGATACGAAACAAATCACTTAAATCCTTCTCAAAATAAACTTATATTTCTGCAATTATAATTGCAATGCAGTCATTCTTAGCTTGTTCGAAGGGATTTTGATAAAACTGATACTCTGAGACATATTTTATAATAATTTTCAGCTAAATAAGACTAGAAAAATAATGGTATCACTTTTAAAAGTTATCTTAGTAATTAAAGTGTTGATAAACGACCTAACAAATATAAAAGTTACCCCATAATCAAGTATTTAAAAACTGAAAACGCAACAAAATACCACACCATTTATTGAAATAGTTTTATTTTTCTTCAATTTACTTTGCAATGGAGTCATTCTTAGATAATTTGATTGGCCTTTGATAAAGCTGATACTTTTAGAGATATTTTCTAATAATTGTCAGCTAAATAAGACTAGAAAATCAAAGGTATCACTTTTAGAAGTTATCTTAGTTATTAAAGCATTGATAAACAACCTAAAAATTTAAAAAGTTACAACATATTCGAGTATAAAAAATATTAAATGCTCTGCAAAATACCTAAATCTTTCTTAAAATAATTTTATATTTCTGCAATTATCTTTACAATGTAGTGATTCTTAGATGGTTCGACTGGGCTTGGATAAAACTGAGATTCTATGGGAATTTTTCTGATAATTTTCAGCTAATTTCAACTAGAAAATGAAAGTTATCACTTTTAGATTTGATTTTGGTAATTAGGTGTTGATAAACGACCTAACAATTATAAAAGTTACCCCATAATCAAGTATGAAAAAAACTAAAAACGCAACAAAACACTACACAATATATTAAAATAATTTTATATTTCTACAATTACCTTTGCAATGCAGTCATTCCTAGCTAGTTCGATTTGGCTTCGATAAAGCTGATACTCTTAGAGATATTTTCTAAAAATTTACAGCTAAATGCAACTAGAAAAACAAAGTTATCACTTTTAGAAATTATTTTGGTAAATAAAGCGTTAAAGACAAACTAAAAATTATTAAAGTTATCCCATAATCAAGTATGAAAAAACTGAAAACGCAACAAAACACTACACAATTTATTAAAATGATTATATATTTCTACAATTATCTTTGAATAGTTTGGTTTTGGTACTGGTTTTAATTAAAAAGTTTAAACATAACTGACTCATTTTCGAAAAAAGTTTATTTATTAATTTTGTTTAGCTCTCTTCAGAATAACATTGCTAAAAACTATGAATATTGTAGAGTAATTTTAGTTATATATAATGAATTTGAAAAGTCTAACAAAAAATAGTTACGTCATAAAGTATAAAAGTCTGTTTAGAAAAAGTTTGCAAAATAGAATAGAGCTGTACTGAACTAACTTAAAGTAATTTATAAGACAAAATTGCTAAAACAAAAACATTTAAAATAGTAGAAATTTTTACCTTAAACTAAATTAAATAAAAAGCACATTAAAAACACGACAATAACGACAACAAAAAATAATACTACTAAACACCCTATTTGTAAAGTTTTAAATTGTAAAAATCTCTTTGTTTGCAAATTTTTGGCTCGCGAGATCTAATAAATAGAGATTCTAGAACTGAAAGATGGTAGGTGTTTCTAGCTCGGGATAGGATTTCGAACCTATTATCCAGGTAGTTCTCGGCACAAACAGGGTTGTTGAGGAGGTGCTGATGAATAGATGACTATTCACCTTTAGGCTTCACGTCGTCATTAAAAATAAACCTTTTAAGCTTTTTCGTGACATGCTGCTCTCGCCTGACGTGGAAACATTGAGATGTACGACCTACGTAGTCATTTCTGCAATGACATTTAAATATGTAAACTACGTTACTCAAATCATGGGTAGGTGTGGCATCTTTTACGATTCCGTTAAGTGGGCGGTTGGTGTTGTACACAACACGTAGCGAAACGCTGTTAAAGGTGGATTTTATAGCCAATGAAGCTTGCTTAGCCAGTCCTATTGAGTTTTCACCCATATAAGGAAAGCGGAGGTACACTGGGCAAGGATGTGGGCCGAAAAAGGGTAAGCGATTCAATTTGGACTGAGTTGCCTTAGTTGTCTTTGATTTGATTTGAGTAATGTAGTTTACATATTTAAATGTCATTGCGGAAATGACTACGTAGGTCGTACATCTCAATGTTTCCACGTCAGGCGAGAGCAGCATGTCACGAAAAAGCTTAAAAGGTTTATTTTTAATGACGACGTGAAGCCTAAAGGTGAATAGTCATCTATTCATCAGCACCTCCTCAACAACCCTGTTTGTGCCGAGAACTACCTGGATAATAGGTTCGAAATCCTATCCCGAGCTAGAAACACCTACCATCTTTCAGTTCTAGAATCTCTATTTATTAGATCTCGCGAGCCAAAAATTTGCAAACAAAGAGATTTTTACAATTTAAAAATTTACAAATAGGGTGTTTAGTAGTATTATTTTTTGTTGTCGTTATTGTCGTGCTTTTAATGTGCTTTTTATTTAATTTAGTTTAAGGTAAAAATTTCTACTATTTTAAATGTTTTTGTTTTAGCAATTTTGTCTTATAAATTACTTTAAGTTAGTTCAGTACAGCTCTATTCTATTTTTCAAACTTTTTTTAAACAGACTTTTATATTTTATGACGTAACTATTTTTGTTAGACTTTTCAAATTCATTATATATAACTAAAATTACTCTACAATATTCATAGTTTTTAGCAATGTTATTCTGAAGAATGCTAAACAAAATTAATAAATTAACTTTTTTCGAAAATGAGTCAGTTATGTTTAAACTTTTTAATTATCTTTGCAGGGCAGTCATTCCTAGCTAGTTCGATTTGGCTTCGATAAAGCTGATACTCTTAGAGATATTTTCTAAAAATTTACAGCAAAATGCAACTAGAAAAACAAAGTTATCACATTTAGAAATTATTTTGGTAAACGAAGCGTTGATAAACAACCTAACAATTATAAAAGTTACAAAATAATCATGAATGAAAAATACTGAAAACGCAACAGAACACTAGATCATTTATTAAAATAATTTATATTTCTACCATTATCTTTGCAATACAGTCATTCCTAGCTTATTCGACTGGGCTTTCATAAAGCTGGTCCTATTAGAGAAAATTTATAATAATTGTCAGCTAAATGCAACTAAAAAAACAAAGGTATCACTTTTAGAAGTTATCTTAGTAATTAAAGTGTTGATAAACGACCTCACAATTATATAAGTTACCCCATAATCAAGTAAGAAAAAACTTTAAACGCAACAAAACACTACACCATTTATTAAAATATTTTTTTATTTTTACCATTATCTTTAAAATGCAGTCATTTTTAGCTTGTTCGACTGGGTTTTGATAAAGCCGATACTCACAGACAGATTTTCTAATAATTTTCAGCTAAATGCAACTAGAAAAATAAAGTTATCACTTTTAGAAGTTATCTTAGTTATTAAATTGTTGATAAATGACAAGTATAAAAGTTACAAAATAATTAAGTATTAAATGAAAACGCAACAAACACTACACCATTTATTAAAATAATTTTATATTTCTACCATTATCTTTGCAATGCAGCCATTCCTAGCTATTTAAACTGAGCATTGTTAAAGTTTATACTCTTGGAGATAATTTCTAATAATTATCAGCTAAATGCAACTATAAAAACCAAGGTATAACTTTTACAAGATATCATAGTAATTAAAGTGTTATTAAACAACCTATCAATTAAAAAAGTTACATACTAATCTAGTATGAAAAAAACTGAAAACGAAACAAAACACTACACTATTTATTAAAATAATTTACTATTTCTACAAATATCTTTGCAATGCAGTCATACTTAGCTGGTTTGACTGGGCTTTCTAAGCTGATACTCTTAGAGATAATTTCTAATAATTATCAGCTAAATGCAACTATAAAAACCAAAGGTATAACTTTTAAAAGTTATCATAGTAATTAAAGTGTTATTAAACAACCTAACAATTAAAAAAGTTACATACTAATCTAGTATGAAAAATACTGAAAACGCAACAAAACACTACACCATTTATTGAAATAGTTTTATATTTCTACAACTATCTTTGCAATAAAGTCATTCTTAGATGGTTCGACTTGGTTTTGATAAAGCTGATACTCTCCGACAGATTTTCTAATAATTTTCAGCTAAATGCAACTAAAAAAACAAAGGTATCACTTATAGAAGATATCTTAGTATTTAAAGTGTTGATAAACGACCTAAAAATTATAAAAGTTACAAAATAATAATGTATGAAAAAAACTGAAAACGCAACAAAATACTACACCATTTATTAAAATAATTTTATATTTCTACCATTATCTTCGCAATACAGTCATTCCTAGCTTATTCGACTGGGCTTTCATAAAGCTGGTCCTATTAGAGAAAATTTATAATAATTTCAGCTAAATGCAACTAAAAAAACAAAGTTATCACTTTTAAAAGTTATCTTAGTAATTAAAGTGTTGATAAACGACCTAACAATTCTAAAAGTTACAAAATAATCAAGTGTTATAAACACTGAAAACGCAACAAAACACTACACCATTTATTAAAAAAATTTTAAATTTCTACCATTATCTTTGCAATGATGTCATTCTTAGATGGTTCGACGGGATTTTGATAAAGCTGATACTCTTAGAGATATTTTCTAATAATTTTCAGCGAAATAAGACTAGAAAAACTAAGGTATCACTTTTAGAAGTTATCGTAGTAATTAAAGCGTTGATAAACGACCTAAAATTTATAAAAGTTACAACATAATCAAGTATGAAAAAAACTAAAAACGCAACAAAACACTTAAATCTTTCTTAAAATAATTTTATATTTCTGCAATTATCATTGCAATGCAGTGATTCTTAGATAGTTCGACTGAGCTTCGATAAAACTGAGATTCTACGGGATATTTACTAATAATTTTCACCTAAATGCAACTAGAAAATCAAAGTTATTACTTTTAGGAAGTTATCTTAGTAATTAAAGTGTTGATAAACGACATAACAATTAGAAAATTAATCCCATAATCAAGTATGAAAGAACTGAAAACGCAACAAAACACTACACCATTTATTAAAATAATTTTATAGTTTTACCTTCATCTTTGCATTGCAGTCATTCTTAGCTTGTTCGACTGGGCTTTGATAAAGCTCAGATTCTATAAGATATTTTCTAATAATTTTCAGCTAAATGCTACTAGAAAATCAAAGTTATCAATTTTAAAAAATATTTTGGTAAATGAAACGTTGATAAACGACCTTACAATTATAAAAGTTACCCTATAATCAAGTATGAAAAAACTGAAAACGCAACAAAACACTACACCATTTATTAAAACAACTTTGTATTTCTACAATTATCTCTGCAATGCAGTCATTCTTAGCTGGTTCGACTAGTCTTCAATAAAGCTTATACTCTCAGAGATATTTTCTAATAATTTTCAGCTAAATGCAACTAGAAAAACAAAGCGATCACTTTTAGAAGTTAACTTAGTAATAAGGTTTTTGATAAACCACCTATCAATTATAAAAGTTAGTCTATAATGAAGTATGAAAAAAACTGATAACGCAACAAAACACTACACCATTTATTGAAATTATTTTATATTTTTACAATTATCTCTGCAATGCAGTTATTCTAAGCTGGTTCGACTAGTCTTCAATAAAGCTGAGACTCTATAAAATATTTTTTAGTAATTTTCAGCTAAATGCAACTAGAAGCACTGAGATATCACTTCTAAAATTTGTCTTATTAAATAAAGGGTTGATAAACGACCTAACAATTATAAAAATTACAAAATAATCAAGTATGAAAAAAACTGAAAACGAAGCAAAACACTTAAATCCTTCTAAATATAGATTTATATTTCTGCAATTATCTTTGCAATGCAATGAATTTTTGATTGTTCGACTGGGCTTTCATAAGCTGATAATCTTAGAGATATTTTCTAATATCAATCGGCTTCAAGTCAATAGAAAAAACAAAGTTATCACTTTTAGAAGCTATCTAAGTAATTAAAGTATTGATAAACGACCTAAAAATTTTAAAAGTTTACCCATAATCAAGTATAAAAAAACTGAAAACGCGATAAAACATTACACCATGTATTAAAACAATTTTATGTTTCTACCATTATCTTTCAAATGCAGTCATTCTTAGATGGTTCGACTGAGCTTTGATAGAGCTGATACTCTCAGACATATTTTCTAATAATTTTCAGCTAAATGCAACTAGAAAAACAAAGCGATCACTTTTAGAAGTTAACTTAGTAATCAAAGTGTTGATAAAGGACATAGCAACTATAAAAGTTATCCCATAATCAAGAATGAAAAAACTAAAAACGTAACAAAACAAGACATCATTTATCAAAATAATTTACTATTTCTAAAATTATCTTTGCATTGCAGTCATTCTTACCTGGTTCGACTGAGCTTTGACAAAGCTGATACTCTCAGAGATATTTTCTAATAGTTGTCAGCTAAATGCAACTAGTAAATCAAAGTTTTCACTTTTAGAAACTATTTTGGTAAATAAAGCGTTAATAAACGACCTAACAACTATAAATGTTACACCAAAATCAAGTATGAAAAAATATGAAAACGCAACAAAACAGTACACTATTTATTAAAATAGTTTTATCTTTCTACAACTATCTTTGCAATGCAGTCATTATTAGCTGGTTCGATTGGGCTTCGATAAAGCTGAGATTCAATTAAAAATATTCTAATAATTTTCAGCTATATGCAACTAGAAAAACAAAGGTATCTCTTTTAGAAATTTATCTTAGTAATTAAAGTGTTGATAAACGACATAACAATTAGAAAAATTATCCCATAATCAAGTATGAAAAAACTGAAAACGCAACAAAACACTACACAATGTATGAAAATAATTTACTATTTCTACAATTATCTTTGCAATGCAGTCATTCCTAGCTATTTCGATTTGGTTTCGATAAAGCTAAAAATCTATGAGATATTTTCTAATAATTTTCAGCTAAATCCAACTAGAAAAACAAAGCGATCACTTTTAGAAGTTAACTTAGTAATCAAAGTGTTGATAAATGACCTACCAATTATAAAAGTTACAACATAAACCGGTATGCAAAAAACTAAAAAGGCATCAAAACACCACACCATTTATTAAAATAATTTTATCTTTCTACAACTATCTTTGCAATGCAGTCCTTCTTAGCTGGTTCGACTGGGCTTCGATAAAGCTGAGATTCTATTAGATATTTTCTAATAATTTTCATCTATTTGCAACTAGAAAAACAAAGGTATCACTTTTAGAAAGTTATATTAATAATTAAAGTGTTGATAAACGACATAACAATTAGGAAAATTATCCCATAATCAAGTATGAAAAAACTGAAAACGCAACAAAACACTACACCATCTATAAAAATAATTTACTATTTCTACAATTATCTTTGCAATGCAGTCATTCTTAGATGGTTCGACTGGGCTTTAATAAAGCTGACACTCTCAGAGATATTTTCTAATAATTGTCATGTAAATGCAACTAGAAAAACAAAAGCATCACTTTAGAAAAAATCTTAGTAATTAAATTTTTGATAAACCACCTATCAATTATAAAAGTTAGCCTATAATCAAGTATGAAAAAAACTGATAACGCAACAAAACACTATACCATTTAAAGAAATTATTTTATATTTTTTCAATAATCTTTGCAATATAGTCATTCATAGCTGGTTCGACTTGGTTTTGATAAAGCTGATACTCTCAGACAGATTTTCTAATAAATTTCAGCTATATGCAACTAGAAAAACAAAGGTATCACTTCTAGAAGATAGCTTAGTAATTAAAGTGTTGATAAACGACCTAACAATTATAAAAGTTACAAAATAATCATGTATGAAAAAACTGAAAACGCAACAAAACACTACACTATTTATTAAAATAATTTTATATTTCTACTATTATCTTTGCAATACAGTCATTCCTAGCTTGTTCGACTGGGCTTTGATACAGCTGATACTATTAAAGATAATTTCTTATAATTGTCAGCTAAATGAAACTAGAAGAACAAAGGTATCACTTTTAGAACTTATCTTAGTAATTAAAGTATGGATAAACGAGCTAACAGTTATAAAAGTTACCCCATAATCAAGTATGAAAAAAACTGATGACGAAACAAAACACTACAACATTTATAGAAATAGTTTTATATTTCTACAATTATCTTTCAATGAAGTCATTCTTAGATGGTTCGACTGGCCTTTGATTAAGCTGATACTCTTAGATATACTTTCTAATAATTTTCAGCGAAATAAGACTAGAAAACAAAAGTTATCACTTTTAGAAGTTATCTTATTAATGAAAACGTTGATAAACAACCTAAAATTTATAAAAGTTACAACATAATCAAGTACAAAAAAAAAATTGAAATCGCAACAAAACACTTAAATCTTTCAAAAAATAATTTTATATTTCTGCAATTATCTTTGCAATGCAGTGATTCTTAGATAGTTCGACTGGGCTTCGATAAAACTGACATTTTCTGGGATATTTTCTAATAATTTTCAGCTATATGCAACTAGAAAATCAAAGTTATAACTTTTAGAAAATATTTTGGTAAATAAACCGTTAATAAACGACCTAAAATTTTTAAAACTTACGACATTATCAAGTATGTATTATATGTTTTAGTACCCCATACCAAAACATTACCAAGTATGAAGAACTGAGAACACAAGAAAATACTACACCATTTATTAAAATAATTTAAGTTCTAACTTTATCTTTGCATTGCAGTCATTCTTAGCTGGTTCGACTTGATTTTAAAAAAGCTCATACTCTCAGATATATTTTTTAATAATTTTCAGCTAAATGCAACTAGAAAAACAAAGGTATCACTTTTAAAAGTTATCTTAGTAATTAAAGTGTTGATAAACGACCTAACAATTATAAAAGTTACCCGATAATCAAGTATGAAAAAAACTGATGACGCAACAAAACACTACACCATATATTAAAATAGTTTTATATTTCTACAATTATCTTTGCAATGAAGTCATTCTTAGATGGTTCGACTGGCCTTTGATAAAGCTGATACTCTTAGAGATATTTTCTAATATAAATCGGTTTCAAGTCAATAGAAAAAACAAAGTTATCACTTTTAGAAGCTATCTAAGTAATTAAAGTGTTGATAAACGACCTAAAAATTTTAAAAGTTACCCCATAATCAAGTAAAAAAAAACTAAAATCGCGATAAAACATTACACCATGTATTAAAATAATTTTATATTTCTACCATTATCTTTCCAATGCAGTCATTCTTAGATGGTTCGACTGAGCTTTGATAGAGCTGATACTCTCAGACATATTTTCTAATAATTTTCAGCTAAATGCAACTAGAAAAACAAAGCGATCACTTTTATAAGTTATCTTAGTAATTAAAGTGTTGATAAAGGACATAGCAATTATAAAAGTTACCCCATAATCAAGAATGAAAAAACTAAAAACGTAACAAAACAAGCATCATCTATCAAAATTATTTACTATTTCTAAAATTATCTTTGCATTGCAGTCATTCTTACCTTGTTTGACTGAGCTTTAAAAAAGCTGATACTCTCTGAGATATTTTCTAATAGTTGTCAGCTAAACGCAACTAGTAAATCAAAGTTTTACTTTTAGAAACTATTTTGGTAGATAAAGCGTTAATAAACGACCTGAAAATTTTAAAACTTACCCCATAATCAAATATGAAAAACTGAAAACGCAAAAAAACATTACATCATTTATTAAAGTAATTTTAAATTTCTGCAATTATCTTTGCAATGCAATGATTTTTAGATGGTTCGACTGGGCTTTTATAAGCTGATAATCTCAGATATATATTCTAATAATTTTCAGCTTCATGTTAATAGGAAAAACAAAGTTATTACTTTTAGAAGCTACCTGAGTAATTAAAGTGTCTATAAGCGACTTAAAAATTTTAAAAGTTACCCCATAATCAAGTATTAAAAATCTGAAAACGCGACAAAACATTAAAACATGTATTAAAATAATTTATATTTCTACCATTATCTTTCCAATGCAGTCATTCTTAGATGGGTTATCTGGGTTTTGATAAAGCTGATACTCTTAGAGAAATTGTCTAATAATTTTCAGCTAAATAAGACTAGAAAAACAAAGGCTTGACTTTTAAAAGTTATCTTAGTAATAAAAGTGTTAATAAACGACCTAAAATATCTAATAGTTACCCTATAATCAAGTATGAAAAAAACTGAAATCGCAACAAAACATTACACCATTTATTAAAATAACTTTATATCTTTACAATTACTTTGCAATGCAGTCATTCTTAGATTGTTTGACTGGGCTTCGATAAAACTGAGATTCTATTAGATATTTTCTAATAATTTTCAGCTAAATGCAACTAGAAAATCATAGTTATAACTTTTAGAAAATATTTTGGTAAATAAAGTGTTGATAAACGACCTAAAATTTTTAAAACTTACGACATTATCAAGTATGAAAAAACTTTAAACGCAACAAAACACTACACCATTTATTAAAATAATTTTATAGTTCTAACTTTATCTTTGCATTGCAGTCATTCTTAGCTGGTTCGACTGGATTTTTAAAAAGCTCATACTCTCAGACATATTTTTTAATAATTTTCAGCTAAATGCAACTAGAAAAACAAAAGTATCACTTTTAAAAGTTATCTTAGTAATTAAAGTGATGATAAACGACCTAACAATTATAAAAGTTACCCCATAATCAACTGAAAAAAACTGATGATGCAACAAAACACTACACAATTTATTAAAATAATTTTTTATTTCTACAATTATCTTTGCCATGCCATCATTCCTAGCTAGTTCGATTTTGCTTCGATAAAGCTGAGAATCTATAAGATATTTTCTAATAATTTTCAGCTAAATGCAACTAGAAAAACAGAGCTAGCACTTTTAGAAATTATCTTAGTAATTAAAATATTGATAAACGACAAAACAATTATAAAAATTATCCAACATTTAAGTATGTAAAAACTAAAAACTCAACAAAACAAGACATCATCTATCGAAATAATTTACTATTTCTACAATTTTCTTTGCAATGCAGTCATTCTTAGCTGGTTCGACTTGGTTTTGATAAAGCTGATACTCTCAGACAGATTTTCTAATAATTGTCAGCTACATGCAACTAAAAAAACAAAGGTATCACTTTTAGAAGTTAACTTAGTAATTAAAGTGTTGATAAACGACTTCACAATTATAAAAGTTACTCCATAATCAAGTTTTATTAAAACTAAAAACGCAACAAAACACTACACCATTTATTAAAATAATTTTATATTTCTACCAATATCTTTGCAATGAAGTCATTCTTAGATGGTTCGACGGGATTTTGTTAAAGCTGATACTCTTAGAGATATTTTCTAATAATTGTCAGCTAAATGCAACTAGAAAAACAAATTTATCACTTTTAGAACTTATCTTAATAATTAAAGTGTTGATAAACGACCTAAAATTTATAAAAATTACAACATAATCAAGTATGAAAAAAACTGATAACGCAACAAAACACTACACCATTTATTGAAATAGTTTTATATTTCTACAATTATCTTTGCAATGAAGTCTTTCTTAGATGGTTCGACTTGGTTTTGATAAAGCTGATACTCTCAGACAGATTTTCTAATAATATTCAGCTAAATGCAACTAGAAAAACAAAGGTATCACATCTAGAAGATATCTTAGTAATTAAAGTGTTGATAAACGACCTAACAATTATAAAAGTTACAAAATAATCATGTATGAAAAAAACTGAAAACGCAACAAAATACTACATCATTTATTAAAATAATTTTATAATTCTACCATTATCTTCGCAATAGAGTCATTCCTAGCTTATTCGACTGGGCTTTGATAAAGCTGGTACTATTTTAGAAAATTTATAATAATTGTCAGCTAATTGCAACTAGAAAAACAAGGTATCACTTTTATAAGTTATCTTAGTAATTAAATTGTTGATAAACGACCTCACAATTATAAAAGTTACTCCAAAATCAAGTGTTATAAACACTGAAAACGCAACAAAACACTACACCATTTATTAAAATAATTTTAAAATTCTACAATTATCTTTGCAATGATGTCATTCTTAGATGGTTCGACGGGATTTTGATAAAGCTAATACTCTTAGAGATATTTTCTGACAATTTTCAGCTAAATGCAACTAGAAAATCAAATTTATCACTTTTAGAAATTATAATAGTAGATAAAAAGTTGATAAACTACTTAACAATTATAAAACTTAACATATAATTAAGTATGAATAAAACTCAATTCACAACAAAACACTTAAATCTTTTATTAACTAATTTTATTATTTTACAATTATCTTTTAATTGCAGTCGTCTTCGTCCGGTTTGACTGTATGGAAGAAAGTTGACGCTCTCTGAAACATCTTCCAATAATTTTTTACTATTGCGACTAGAAAAAACAAAGTTATCATTTTTAGAAGTCATCTTAATAATTATAGTGTTCATAAATAAATTAACATTTTTGCTTCACAATCAAACATCAATAAAATTAAAAAGAGTACAAAACACGATTACCTTTATTATAAAGATTTTGTAGTTTTACAACTGTCTTTTTATTGCAGTCATCCTCGTCCGTTTCGACTGATCTTTGATAAAATTAAGACTCTCAAAGATTTATTTAATATTTTCAAACTGCATGCTACTTGATAAAACAAAAAAATTTACTTTGATAAGTTATCTTAGTAAATAAAGTTTTGGTAAACGACTAAACAATTGTAAAAGTTACTCTCTAAAAAAGTATGAATTAAGCTAATAACACAACAAAACACTTAAATCTTAATTGAAAAAATTAAATATTTCCACAATAACTTTGCAATGAGTCTTTCTTAGCTTGTTCGACTGCGCTTTGATAAAGCTGATACTCTCAGAGACATTTTCTAATAATTGTCAGCTAAATGCAACTAGAAAAACAAAGGTATTACTTTAAGAAGATATCTTAGTATTTAAAGTGTTGATAAACGACCTAACAATTATAAAAGTAACCCCATAATCAAGTATGAAAAACTGAAAATGCAACAAAACACTAGACCATTTATTAAAATAATTTTATATTTCAACCATTATCTTTGAAATGCAGTTCGTTTTAGATGGTTTGACTGGGTTTTGATAAAGATGATACTCTCAGACAGATTTTATAATAATTTACAGCTAAATGCAACTAGTAAAACCAAGGTATCACTTCTAGAAGATATCTTAGTAATTAAAGTGTTGATAAACGACCTAACAATTATAAAAATTATACTATAATCAATATGAAAATAACTGAAAACGCAACAATACACTCCACCATTTATTAAAATTATTTTTATTTCTACAATTATCTTTTCATTGCAGTGATTTTTAGATGGTTTGACTGGGCTTTAACAAGCTGATACTCTCAGAGATATTTTCTTTTTTTTTTTCATCTAAATGCAACTAGAAAAACAATGATATCTTTTTAGAAGTTATCTTAGTAATAAAAGTATTGATAAACGACCTAACAATTATAAAAGTTACCCCATAATCAAGTATGAAAAAACTGAAAACGCAACAAAACACTACACAATTTATTAAAATATTTTTATATTTTAACCATCATCTTTGCAATGCAGTCATTCTTAGATGATTCGACTGGGCTTACATAAACCTGATACTCTCAGAGATATTTTCTAATTAATTTCAGCTTAATGCTACTAGTAAAATAAAGGTATCACTTAAAGAAGATATTTTAGTAATTAAAGTGTTGGTAAACGACCTAACAATTATAACAGTAACCCCATAATCAAGTATAAAAAAAAGTGAAAACGCAACAAAACATTACACCATTCATAAAATAATTTTATAATTCTACAATTATCTTAGCATTGCAGTAACTCTTCTATGGTTTGATTTGGCTTTCATAAGCTGATAATCTCAGAGATATGTTCTAATAATTTTTAGCTGAATGCAACTAGAAAAACAAAGGTATCACTTTTAGAAATTATCTAGTAATTATAGTGTTGATAAACGACATAAAAATAATAAAAGTTACCCCATAATCAAGTATGAAAAAACTAAAAACGCAACAAAACACGACACTATTTATAAAAAATTTTTATATTTCTACAATTATCTTTGTAATGCAGTCATTCTTAGCATGTTCCACTATCTGCAATAAAGCTGAGATTCTATGATATATTTTCTAATAATTTTCAGCTGAATGCAATTCAAAAAACAAAGGTATCACTTTTAGAAGTAATTTTAGTAATTAAAGCGTTGATAAGCCACCTAAAAATTATAAAAGTTACTAAAAAATCTAGTATGAATAAAAGTAAAATTTTCTAATAATTGTCAGCTAAATGCAACTAGAAAAACAAAGGTATCAATTTTAGAACTTATCTAAGTAATTAAAGTGTTGATAAACGACCTAACAATTATCAAAGTTACCTCATAATCAAGTATGAAAAAAACTGATAACGCAACAAAACACTACATAATTTACTAAAATAATTTTATATTTTTACCATCATCTTTGAAATGCAGTCATTCTTAGATTGTTCGACTTGGTTTTGATAAAGCTTATAATTTTCTTATTTCTAATAATTTTCAGCTAAATGCAACTAGAAAAACAAAGTTATCACTTTTAGAAGTTATCTTAGTAAATAAAGTGTTGAAAAAAGACCTATTAATTAAAAAAGTTACAAAAAAATCAAGTATGAAAAAAACTTAAAACGCAACAAAACACTACAACATTTATAAAAATAATTTTATATTTCTACCATAATCTTTGCAATGCAGTCATTTCTAGCTGGTTCAATCAGGCTTTGATAAAGCTGATACTCTTAGAGATAATTTCTTATAATTTTAAGCTTAATGCAACTAGAAAAACAAAGGTATCAATTTTAGAAGTTATCTTAGTAATTAAAGTGTTGTTAAACGGTCTAACAACTGAAAAAATTACCCCATAATCAAGTATGAAAAAATCTGAAAACGCAACAAAACACTACACTACTTATTAAAATAATTTTATATTTCTACAATTATCTTGCAATTCAGTCATACTCAGCCGGTTCGACTGGGTTTTGATAAAGCTGATACTCTTAGAGATATTTTCTGACAATTTTCAGCTAAATGCAACTAGAAAATCAAATTTATCACTTTTAGAAGTTATCTTAAAAATTAAAGTGTTGATAAACGACCTAAAAATCATAAAAGTTAGCCCATATTCCAGTAAGAAAAAGAAAACTCAACAAAACAGTACACCATTTATTAAAATAATTTATATATCTCCATTATCTTTGGATTGCAGTCATTCTTAGTTGCTTCGACTGGGCTCTGATAAAGCTGATACTCTATGAGATATTTTCTAATAATTTTCAGCTAAATGTGAATAGTAAAAACAAAGTTATCACTTTGAGAAGTTATCTTTGTATATAAAGTGTTGATGTACGACCTCACAAATTTAAAAGTTACACCATAATCAAGTATGAAAATTACTGAAAACGCAACAAAACACTACTCCATTTATTGAAATAATTTTATATTTCTACCATAATCTTTACAATCAGTCATTCTTAGCTGGTTCGACTTGGCTTCGATAAAGCTGAGATTATAGAAGATTTTTTCTAATAATTATCGGCTAAACGCAATTAGAAAATCAAAGTTATCACTTTTAGAAATTATATTAGTAAATAAAAAGTTGATAAACTACTTAACAATTATAAAAGATGACATATAATTAAGTATGAATAAAATTCAAAACACAACAAAACACTTAAATCTTTCATAAACTAATTTTACATTTCTACAATTATCTTTTAATAGCAGTCTTCTTCGGCCGGTTTGACTGCAGTGGGAGAAAGTTGACGCTCTCTGAGACATTTTCCAATAATTTTTAACTAATGCGACTAGAAAAAACAAAGTTATCATTTTTAGAAGTCATCTTAATAAATATAGTTTTCATAAATGAATAAACATTTTTGCTTCACAATCAAACATCAATAAAATTAAAAAGCGTACAAAACATGACAACCTTTATCATAAAGATTTTGTAGTTTTAAAACTATCTTTTTAATGCAGTCGTCCTCGGCCATTTCGACTGATCTTTGATAAAGTTAAGACTCTCATAGATTTATTTAATATTTTCAAACTGCATGCTACTTGATAAAACAAAAAAATTTACATTTAGAAGTTATCTTAGTAAATAAAGTGTTTGTAAATGACGAAACAAATATAAAAGTTACACTCTAATAAAGTATAAATTAAACTAAAAACACAACAAAATACTTAAATCTTACTTGAAATAATTAAATATTTCCACCATAATCTTGCAATGAGTCCTTCTTAGCTGGTTCGACTGCGCTTTGATAAAGCTGATACTCTCAGAGATATTTTCTAATAATTGTCAGCTAAATGCAACTAGAAAAACAAAGGTATTACTTTTAGAAGTTATCTTAGTATTTAAAGTGTTGATAAACGATCTAACAATTATAAAAGTAATCCCATAATCAAGTATGAAAAAACTAAAAACGCAACAAAACACTACACCATCGATTAAAATAACTTCATATTTCTACAATTATATTTGCAATGCAGTGATTCTTAGATGGTTCGACTTGGCTTTCGTGGCTGATACTCTCAGAGATATTTTCTAATAATTTTCTGCTAAATGTATATAGCAAAAACAAAATTATCACTTTTAGAGCGATCTAAGTAATTAAAGTATTGATAAACGACATAACAATTATGAAAGGTAACCCATTATAAAGTATGAAAAAACTGAAAACGCAACAAAACACTAAACCATTTATTAAAATAATCTTATATTTCAACCATTATCTTTGCAATGCAGTCATTCTTATTTGTTTCGACTTGGCTTTGATAAAGCTGAGACTATGAAATATTTTCTAATAATTTTCAGCTAAATGTAAATATTAAAAACAAAGTTATCACTTTTAAAACTTATCTTTGTAAATAAAACGTTTATAAATGACTTAAAAATTAAAAAAGTTTGCCCATAATCAATTATGAAAAAACTGAAAACTATATCTACAATTATCTTTGCAATGCAGTCATTCTTAGATGGTTCTGTAACCGTCCTCAATTACGATGTTGTTAGGTTGGTTTAGCTGCTCTTAAATAAGATAACAAGAAACGGTTATTTAAAGTATTACAGACGTAAAGTATTCAGATGGAACGCAGGCTTAATTTGATATACTAGTACTTACCATGAAAATAATAATATAAAAACTAGTTATTAGTGCACGTGATTTTATATACAACATTAACAAACACATCGTGAAATAAGTGAAGAAATGAAATTAAAACCAATGACTTCTGATAAGAGCCAAGTAGGCACATATATTAACTACTAAACATTTTATTGAAATGTACGGAAAGTAGATTTAAAAGTAAGTAAAACAAAGGTATCACTTCTATAAGAAATCTTAGTAATCAAAGTGTTGATAAACCACCTATCAATTATGAAAGTTAGCCTAAAATCAAGTATAAAAAAACTTAAAACGCAACAAAACACTACATCATTTATTAAAACAATTTTATAGTTTTACCTTTATCTTTGCATTGCAGTCATTCTTAGCTGGTTCGACTAGGATTCGATAAAGCTGATACCCTCATAGATATTTACTAAAAATTAATAGCTAAATGCAACTAAAAAATCAAAGTTATCGCTTTTAGAAATTATTTTGGTAAATAAAGCGTTGATAAACAACCTAAAAATTATAAAAGTTAGCCCATAATCAAGTATGAAAAAACTGAAAACGCAACGAAACATTACACGATGTATTAAAATAATTTTATATTTCTACCATTATCTTTGCAATGAGCATTCTTAGCTGGTTCGACTTAGTTTTGACAAAGCTGATACTATTAGAGATAATATCTAATAATTGTCAGCTAAATGCAACTAGAAAAGCAAAGTTATCACTTTTAGAAGTTATCTTAGTAATTAAAGTGTTGATAAACGACCGAACAATTATAAAAGTTACAAAATAATCCATTATGAAAAAAACTGATAACACAACAAATCACTTAAATCCTTCTCAAAATAATTTTATATTTCTGCAATTACCATTGCAATGCAGTCATTCTTAGCTTGTTCGACGGGATTTTGATAAACTGATACTCTGAGACATATTTACTAATATTTTTCAGCTAAAAGCAACTAGAAAAAAAATGGTATCTCTTTTAGAAGTTATCTTAGTAATTAAAGTGTTGATAAAAAACTTAACAATTATAAAAGTTAGTTCATAATCAAGTATGAAAAAAACTAAAAACGCAAAAAAACATTTAAATCCTTCTAAATTTTTTTTTTTTTTTTTTCTGCGATTATCTTTGCAAGGCAGTAATTCTTTGTTGATTCGACTGGGCTTTTATAAGCTGATAATCTCAAAATATTTTCTAAAAGTTATCAGCTAAAAGTATAGAAAAAAACAAGGTTATCACTTTTAGAAGCTATCTAAGTAATTAAAGTGTTGATAAACGACATAACAATTAGAAAAATTATCCCATAATCAAGTATGAAAAAACTGAAAACGCAACAAAACACTACACCATCTATAAAAATAATTAACTATTTCTACGATTATCTTTGCAATGCAGTCATTCTTAAATGATTCGACTGGGCTTTAATAAAGCTGATACTCTCAGAAATATTTTCTAATAATTTTCAGCTAAATCCAAATACAAAAATAAAGTTATCACTTTAATAAGTTATCTTAGTAATTAAAGTGATTATAAACAACCTAAGAATTATAAAAGTTACAAAAAAATCAAGTATGAAAAAAACTGAAAACGCAACAAAACACTACACCATTAATTAAAATAATTTCATAGTTCTACCATTATCTTTGCAATGCAGTCATTCTTAGATGGATCGACACGGTTTTCATAAGCTGATACTCTTAGATATATTTTTTAATAATTTTCAGCTAAATGCAACTAAAAAAAAAAAGGTATCACTTTTACAAGTTATCTTAGTAATTAAAATGTTGATAAACGACCTAACAATTTTAAAAGTTACAAAAAAATCAAGTATGAAAAAAACTGAAAACGCTACAAAACACTGAACCATTTATTAAAATAAATTTATATTTCTACAATTATCTTTGCGGTGCAGTCATTCTTAGCTAGTTCGATTTGGCTTCGATAAAGCTGAGAATCTATGAGATATTTTTTAATAATTTTCAGCTAAATGCAACTAGAAAAACAAAGCTATTACTTTAAGAAGTTACCTTAGTAATCAAATTGTTGAAATAAGACCTAATAATTATAAAAGTTACAACATAATCAAGTATGCATAAAACTAAAAAGGCTACAAAACACCACACCATTTATTAAAATAATTTTATATTTCTACAAAAATCTTGGCAATTTAGTCATTCTTAGCTGGTTCCACTGGGCTTAGATAAAGCTAAGATTCTATTAGACATTTTCTAATAATTTTCAGCTATATGCAACTAGAAAAATAAAGGTAACACTTTTAGAAATTATCTTATTAATTATAGTGTTGATAAACGGCCTAACAACTATAAAAGTCACAAAATAATCAAGTATGCATAGAACTAAAAACGCAACAAAACACTTAAATCCTTCTCAAAATAATTTTATATTTCTGCAATTATCTTTGCAATGGAGTGATTCTTTGATGGTTCGACTCGGCTTTCATAAGCTGATACTCTCAGAAATATTTTCTAATTTTTTTCAGCTAAATGCAACTAGAAAAACAATGATATCATTTTTAGAAGTTATTTTAGTAATTAAAGTGTTGATAAACGACCTAACAATTATAAAAGTTAACCCATTATCAAGTATGAAAAAACTGAAAACGCAACAAAACACTAAACCATTTCTTAAAATAATTTTATAATCAACCATTATCTTTGCAATGCAGTCATTCTTATTTGCTTCGACTGGGCTTTGATAAAGCTGAGACTCTATGAGATATTTTCTAATAATTTATAGCTAAATGTAAATATTAAAAACAAAGTTATCACTTTTAGAAGTTATCTTTTTAAATAGAGTATTGATAAACGACCTAACAATTAAAAAAGTTACAAAATAATCAAGTATGAAAAAACTGAAAACGCAACAAAACACTACACCATTAATTATAATTTTTTTTATACAATTATCTTTGCAATGCAGTGATTTTTAGATTTTTCGACTGGACTTTAATAAAGAAGCTGAGATTCTATGAGATATTTTCTAATAATTATTGGTTAAATGCAACTAAAAATACAAAGTTATCAATTATAGAACTTATCTTAGTAATAAAAGCTTTGTTAAAGACCTAACAATTATAAAAGTAACACCATAATCAAGTATTCATAAAACTTAAAACGCATTAAAACACTTAAATCTTGTTAGATTAATACTATATTTCTGCAATTATCTTTGCGATTCAGTGATTCTTAGATGGTTCGACTTGGCTTTCATAAGCTGATAATCTCAGAGATATGTTCTAATAATTATCAGCTAAATTTAAATAGTAAAAACAAAATTATCACTTTTAGAAGCTATCTAAGTACTTTAAGTGTTGATAACAACCTTACAATAATAAAAGTTAACCCATTATCAAGTATGAAAAAACCGAAAACGAAACAAAACACTAAACCATTTATTAAAATAATTTTATATTTCAACAATTATCTTTGCAATGCAGTCATTCTAATTTGGTTCGACTGGGCTTTGATAAACTGAGACTCTATGAGAAATTTTCTAATAATTGTCAGCTAAATGTAAATAGTAAAAACAAAGTTATCACTTTTAGAAGTTATCTTTTTAAATAAAGTATTGATAAACGACCTAACAATTAAAAAAGTTACAAAATAATCAAGTATAAAATAAATTGAAAACGCAGCAAAACACTTGATTCCTTCTCAAAATAATTTTATATTTCTGGAATTATCTTTTCAATGCAGTGATTCTTAGATGGTTTCTTGGCTTTCATAAGCTGATAATCTCAGAGATGTTTTCTAATAATTATCAGCTGAATGTCGATAGAAAAAACAGAGTTATCACTTTAAGAAGTTATTTAACTAATTATAGTGTTGCTAAACGACTTCACAATAATAAAAGTTACCCCATAATCAAGTAAGAAAAAACTGAAAACGCAACAAAACACGACACCATCTATCAAAATAATTTACTATTTCTACAATTATCTTTGCATTGCAGTCATTCTTAGCTGGTTCGACTGGGCTTTGATAAAGCTGATACTCTCAGAGATATTTTCAAATAATTGTCAGCTAAATGCAACTAGATAAACAAAGGTATCACCTTAGAAGTTATTTCGGTAAATAAAGCACTTAGAGATATTTTCTAATAATTGTCAGCTTAATGCAACTAGATAAACAAAGGTATCACCTTAGAAGTTATTTCGGTAAATTAAGCGTTGATAAACGACCTATAATTCTAAAAGTTACCCCATAATCAAGTATGAAAAAAACTGAAAACGCAAAAAAACACGACACCTTTTATTGAAATAATTTTATATTTCTACCATATTCTTTGCAATGCAGTTATTCTTAGCTGGTTCGACTGACCTTTGATAAAGCTGATACACTTAGAGATATTTTCTAATAATTTTCAGCTAAATAAGAATAGAATTATAAAGGTATCACTTTTAGAAATTAACTTAGTAATTAAAGTGTTGATAAACGATCTAAGAATTATAAAATTTAGCCCATAATAAAGTATGAAAAAAACTGAAAATGCAACAAAACACTACACCATTTATTAAAATATTTTCATATTTCTAGAATTATCTTTGGAATGCAGTCATTCTTAAAAAGTTCGACTGGGCTTCGATAATGCTGAGATTCTATTAGATATTTTCTAATATTTTTCAGCTAAATGCAACTAGAAAAACAATGTTATCACTTCTAGAAGTTATCTTAGTAATTAAAGTGTTGATAAACGACCTAACAATTATAAAAGTTACAAAATAATCAAGTATGAAAAAAATTGATAACAAAACAAAACATTTAAATCCTTCTCAAAATAATCTTATATTTCTGCAATTATCTTTGCAATGCAGTCATTCTTAGCTGGTTCGACTGGGTTTTGATAAAACTGATACTCTGAGACAAAATTTCTAATAATTTTCAGCTATATGCAACTAGAAAAATAAAGGTAACACTTTTAGAAATTATCTTATTAATTAAAGTGTTGATAAACGGCCTAACAACTATAAAAGTCACAAAATAATCAAGTATGCATCGAACTAAAAACGCAACAAAACACTTAAATCCTTCTCAAAATAATTTTATATTTCTGCAATTATCTTTGCAATGGAGTGATTCTTTGATGGTTCGACTCGGCTTTTATAAGCTGATACTCTCAGAAATATTTTCTAATTTTTTTCAGCTAAATGCAACTAGAAAAACAATGATATCATTTTTAGAAGTTATTTTAGTAATTAAAGTGTTGATAAACGACCTAACAATTATAAAAGTTAACCCATTATCAAGTATGAAAAAACTGAAAACGCAACAAAACACTAAACCATTTCTTAAAATAATTTTATAATCAACCATTATCTTTGCAATGCAGTCATTCTTATTTGCTTCGACTGGGCTTTGATAAAGCTGAGAATCTATGAGATATTTTCTAATAATTTATAGCTAAATGTAAATATTAAAAACAAAGTTATCACTTTTAGAAGTTATCTTTTTAAATAGAGTATTGATAAACGACCTAACAATTAAAAAAGTTACAAAATAATCAAGTATGAAAAAACTGAAAACGCAACAAAACACTACACCATTAATTATAATTTTTTTTATACAATTATCTTTGCAATGCAGTGATTTTTAGATTTTTCGACTTGACTTTAATAAAGAAGCTGAGATTCTATGAGATATTTTCTAATAATTATTGGTTAAATGCAACTAAAAATACAAAGTTATCAATTATAGAACTTATCTTAGTAATAAAAGCTTTGTTAAAGACCTAACAATTATAAAAGTAACACCATAATCAAGTATTCATAAAACTTAAAACGCATTAAAACACTTAAATCTTGTTAGATTAATACTATATTTCTGCAATTATCTTTGCGATTCAGTGATTCTTAGATGGTTCGACTTGGCTTTCATAAGCTGATAATCTCAGAGATATGTTCTAATAATTATCAGCTAAATTTAAATAGTAAAAACAAAATTATCACTTTTAGAAGCTATCTAAGTACTTTAAGTGTTGATAACAACCTTACAATAATAAAAGTTAACCCATTATCAAGTATGAAAAAACCGAAAACGAAACAAAACACTAAACCATTTATTAAAATAATTTTATATTTCAACAATTATCTTTGCAATGCAGTCATTCTAATTTGGTTCGACTGGGCTTTGATAAACTGAGACTCTATGAGAAATTTTCTAATAATTGTCAGCTAAATGTAAATAGTAAAAACAAAGTTATCACTTTTAGAAGTTATCTTTTTAAATAAAGTATTGATAAACGACCTAACAATTAAAAAAGTTACAAAATAATCAAGTATAAAATAAATTGAAAACGCAGCAAAACACTTGATTCCTTCTCAAAATAATTTTATATTTCTGGAATTATCTTTTCAATGCAGTGATTCTTAGATGGTTTCTTGGCTTTCATAAGCTGATAATCTCAGAGATGTTTTCTAATAATTATCAGCTGAATGTCGATAGAAAAAACAAAGTTATCACTTTAAGAAGTTATTTAACTAATTATAGTGTTGCTAAACGACTTCACAATAATAAAAGTTACCCCATAATCAAGTAAGAAAAAACTGAAAACGCAACAAAACACGACACCATGTATCAAAATAATTTACTATTTCTACAATTATCTTTGCATTGCAGTCATTCTTAGCTGGTTCGACTGGGCTTTGATAAAGCTGATACTCTCAGAGATATTTTCAAATAATTGTCAGCTAAATGCAACTAGATAAACAAAGGTATCACCTTAGAAGTTATTTCGGTAAATAAAGCACTTAGAGATATTTTCTAATAATTGTCAGCTAAATGCAACTAGATAAACAAAGGTATCACCTTAGAAGTTATTTCGGTAAATTAAGCGTTGATAAACGACCTATAATTCTAAAAGTTACCCCATAATCAAGTATGAAAAAAACTGAAAACGCAAAAAAACACGACACCATTTATTGAAATAATTTTATATTTCTACCATATTCTTTGCAATGCAGTTATTCTTAGCTGGTTCGACTGACCTTTGATAAAGCTGATACACTTAGAGATATTTTCTAATAATTTTCAGCTAAATAAGAATAGAATTATAAAGGTATCACTTTTAGAAATTAACTTAGTAATTAAAGTGTTGATAAACGATCTAAGAATTATAAAATTTAGCCCATAATAAAGTATGAAAAAAACTGAAAATGCAACAAAACACTACACCATTTATTAAAATATTTTCATATTTCTAGAATTATCTTTGGAATGCAGTCATTCTTAAAAAGTTCGACTGGGCTTCGATAATGCTGAGATTCTATTAGATATTTTCTAATATTTTTCAGCTAAATGCAACTAGAAAAACAATGTTATCACTTCTAGAAGTTATCTTAGTAATTAAAGTGTTGATAAACGACCTAACAATTATAAAAGTTACAAAATAATCAAGTATGAAAAAAATTGATAACGAAACAAAACATTTAAATCCTTCTCAAAATAATCTTATATTTCTGCAATTATCTTTGCAATGCAGTCATTCTTAGCTGGTTCGACTGGGTTTTGATAAAACTGATACTCTGAGACAAAATTTCTAATAATTGTCAGCTAAATAAGACTAGAAAAACAAAGGTATCACTTTCAGAAGTTATCTTAGAAATTAAAACGTTGATAAACGACTTAAAAATTATAAAAGTTTGCCCATAATCAAGTATGAAAAAAACTGAAAACGCAACAAAACACTAAACCATTTATTAAAATAATTTTATATTTTTACAAGTATCTATACTATGCAGTCATTCTTATCCTGTTTCGACTTGGCTTCGATAAAGTTAATACTCTTAGAGATATTTTCTAATAATTTTCAGCTAAATGCAACTAGAAAATCAATTTTATCACATTTAGAAGTTATCTTAGTAATCAAAGTGTTGATAAACAACCCAAAAAATATAAAAGTTACATACTAATCAAGTATAAAAAAAACTGAAAACGCAACAAAACACTTAAATCCTTCTTAAAATTATTTTATATTTCTTCAATTATCTTTGCAATGCAGTGATTCTTTGATGGTTTGACTGGGCATTCATAAGCTGATAATCTCAGAGATATTTTCTAATAATTATTAGCTAAATGTAAATAGAAAAAACAAAGTTGTCACTTTTAGAAGCTATCTAAGTAATTAAAGTGTTGATAAACCACCTATAAATTATAAAAGTTAGCCTATAGTCAAGTATAAAAAAATCTGAATACGCAACAAAACACTACACCATTTATTGAAATGATTTTTTATTTTTACAATTATCTTTGCAATGAGGTCATTCTTAGCTGGTTCGACTAGGCTTCAATAAAGCTGATACTCTTAAAGATATTTTCTAAAAAATTACAGCTAAATGCAACTAGAAAATCAAAGTTATCACTTTTAGAAATTATTTTGGTAAATAAAGCGTTGATAAACGACCGAAAAATTATAAAAGTTAGCCCATAATCAAGTATGAAAAAACTGAAAACGCAACAAAACACTACACCATGTATTAAAGTAATTTTATATTTCTACTAGTGATGTACCGGACCCGGATCCGGTCTTTTTTTCAAGTTAGAATCCGGCCGGAACCGGACCCGGATAGTGAGTCCGCTACATCACTAGTATAAACTAGCCTGAGTCAGAATGAGGTTTTTAAAAACTGAAAAAAAAAGAACTTTAATCTAATACTAAGTAAAACAGCTAGCCACAAGGTATACAAATATAGGTGTTATTCACAATTAAAAATCTGAAATCAAGTTCTTGAACAAAATACACTAGAAAATTACCAAATATTGAAAACTGGATCAGCTTAAACTCATTCAAAAATTAAAAGAAAAAACTAGTCTAAGTTTTTATAAAAAACTAAACTAGCCTGAAGCATCCAAGATTTTCTAAAGTTCTCAAAATTTTTGAAACTAGCAGGGTTTTCACTGTTTAAGTCAATAAAACTAGCTAGAGTGAGAATAAACAAGCTTGAGTCAGAATGAGGTTTTTAAAAACTGAAAAAATTACTTTAATCTAATAATCAGTAGAACAGCTATCAAAGGTTGACAATTTAGTAGTAAAGTTGTAAACTGATTGTGGTACACTTAACTTATTAGTACTACCAACCATAATTAAATCCTACCTTATTTAATTAATATCTAACAAATACTAAATTCTAACTGAGACTACTTTCTATAATCAGACACACAGTTTTGAGTGATGAATCTTTTATACAAAACACAACAAGAAATACTTGCATATACAAAATTATTAATTACTTTGGTAATACTTTAAAAACCGGAAGCTATTTAAGTCTATATAAAAAGACTTAAAACAATAAACTAAAAATTAAATAAAACTTTTAGTAAACAAGAAACTGTAAAACTTTTAAATAAACTATAAAACTATAAACCTGGCTTAAATATGTAAACAATTAAACACCAGATGAAATATTCACTTTTAAAACAAAACACTACTTACAATAAGCATTAACAAAAAAGTTCAAGATACTTTGTTGCTTCAAGCTGCACACCAAACTAACTAAATGCTTACATATAAACTGCCTGTCATGTTCTGATGCTTTGTTGCATCAGTATTTAGTTTGAAGCATTTCGTCATATGATTCTCATTGGCTCGTACATTCAACCGTATTAACTCTAAATATTCTCTGAGCTCAACTTTAGACAATAAATAATGCAAGTATTCATTCCAAAATTTTTAATTTTACAACATATGTAAAGAGTTGCATTTCTGAAATGTTTATTTCATAGTTTAAATGTAAACAAATGTAAATTAGTCACGTGTACAAAATGTGCCAATCACGGTAGGTGTTTAATTTTAACTGACGAAAATGACTCTTATTAATTTACACAGGGTTTGTTTTTGAAAAAATACCTTTCAGTATGCTTTTTTTTACTAACTAGATGCGGGTCCGGCCGGATCTCTGTTAGGATCCGGCCAGACCCGGATCCGGACTTTTTTTTCAAATTAAAATCCGGCCGGAACCGGATCCGGACTTTTTTTTCAAATTAGAATCCGGCCGGAACCGGATCCGGACTTTTTTTAAATTAGAGTCCGGCCGGATCCGGATATCAGACAAAAATGGCAATATCCGGCCGGACCCGGACCCGGATAGTGAGTCCGGTACATCACTAATTTCTACCATTATCTTTGCAATGCAGTCATTCTAAGCTGAAACGACTTGGTTTTGATAAAGCTGATACTCTCAGACAGATTTTCTAATAATTATCAGCTAAATGCAACTAGAAAAACAAAGGTACCACTTTTAGAAGTTATCCTAATAGTTAAAGTGTTGATAAACGACCTAACAATTATAAAAGTAACCCCATAATCAAGTATGAAAAAACTGAAAACGCAACAAAACACTACACCATCGTATAAAATTATTTCGTAATTCTAAAATTATCTTTGCAATGCAGTCATTCTTAGATGGTTCGACTAAGCTTCAATAAAGCTGATACTCTTAAAGATATTTTCTAAAAATTTACAGCTAAATGCAACTTGAAAATCAAAGTTACCACTTTTAGAAATTATTTTGGTAAATAAAGCGTTGATAAACGACCTTACAATTATGAAAGTTAACCCATTATAGTGCATGAAAAAACTGAAAACGCAATAAAACACTACATTATTTATTAAAATAATTTCATATTTCTACAATTATCTTTGCAATGCAGTCATTCTTAGATGGTTCGACTTGGGTTTCATAAACTGATACTCTCAGACATATTATCTAATAATTTTCAGCTGAATGTTAATAGAAAAAACAAAATTGTTACTTTTAGAAGCTTACTTAGTAATTAAAGTGTTGATAAACGACCTTACAATTATAAAAATTAACCCATTATCAAGTATGAAAAAACTGAAAACGCAACAAACCACTAAACCATTTATTAAAATAAATTTTATTTCAACCATTATCTTTGCAATGCATTCATTGTTATTTGGTTCGACTGGGTTTTGATAAAGCTGAGACTCTATGAGATATTTTTGAATAATTTTCAGCTAAAAGTAAATAGTAAAAACAAAGTTATCACTTTTAGAAGTTATCTTTGTAAATAATGCGTTGATAAACGACTTGAAAATTATAGAAGTTTGCCCATAACTAAGTATAAAAAGACTGAAAACGCAACAAAACACTACACAATTTATTAAAATAATTTTATATTTATACAACTATCTTTGAAATGCAGTCATTCTTAGCTTGTTCTACTGGACTTCGATAAAGAAGCTGAGATTCTATGAGACATTTTCTGATAATTTCCAGCTAAATGTAAATAGTTAAAATAATATAATTTCATTGACCGAGAAATTCGCATTCAGGAGATATGAGTAAAAACGTAAATGCATCTCAAGAAAATTCTAAATACTTTGAAATATTAATTTGATTTTATAAACTTCATTATAATAGTTTGAGAGTTTCAGTTAGTAGGAAATTTTTACTTCCGCCGTTTACCCGTGTTTGGTCGCTCATAGCTAAGAATTATCTCAAATTGTTTTTGTAAAGGTTTTAGCTTTCTAACAGTATATAATCATAGACGGAGAAATTTGCATTTAGGAGTTATGAGTAAAAACGTTATAAACTACATTAAAATAGTTTATAAGTTTTAATTGGTACAAAATTTTTACTTCCGCCGTTTACCCGTGTTTGGTCGCTCATAGCTAAGAAATATTTCAAAATGTTTCTAAAGGTTTCAGCCTTCTAACAGTATATTTTCATTGACCGTGAAACTCGCATTCAGGAGATATGAGTAAAAACGTAAATGCATCTCAAGAAAATTGTAAGTACTTTGAACTGTTAATTTGATATTATAAACTTCATTAAAATAGTTTATAAGTTTCAATTGGTACGAAATTTTTTACTCTCGCCGATCATCCGTGTTTGGTTGCACATACCTTATAAATAACCTTAAATTTTTCTTATTCAGTTTTCTATAGATATCTTCGGATCAACTGAGAATAGTTAAGCTTATAGTTAAGATATGAGCAAACACGGGTAAACAAAAGTAATTTCAAAAAAATTGAATTTTAGATATTAAGAGTTTTGTTCTGGACTCACAATTGCGGGTCCGGCCGGACCCGGATCCGGACTTTTTTTTTCAAATTAGAATCCGACCGAAACCGGATTCGGACTTTTTTTAAATTTAGGATCCGGCCGGATCCGGATATTAGCCAAAAATGGCAATATTCGGCCGGATCCGGACTCCGATAGTGAGTCCGTTACATCACTAGTTTCCACATAAAAAGTAGGGCTTACATTTAAAGTTACAAATTTTCATTGCTATAAAAGTTAAGACTAACTAAGAACAACTTTAAATTTACTAAAAGAAAATTGATAGAAAGATAAAGTACACCACAGAAACAATATCTGGTAGCTAAGATTAAAATCTATTAAGTAAGATCAACTTGTAAAAATCACGGAGGAACCCCCTATAGCCTTACCAATTTAAAAACAATTAAAATCAAGTTCTTGAATAAAATTAACTTGAAAATCACAAAATATTGAAAACTGGATCAGCTTAAACTCATTCAAAATCTAAAAGAAAATTAGCCTGAGTTTTTTTTTTAATCTTTAAACTAACCTAACATTTTGGTATAAAGTTTTTAATTTTATAACATAGGTAAAGAGTTGCATTTCTCAAATGTTTATTTCATAGTTTAAATGTAAATAAATGTAAATTAGTCACGAGTTCAAAATGAGCCAATCACGGTAGTTGTTTAATTTTAACTGACGAAAATGACTCTTTTTAATTTACAAAGGGTTTGTATTTGTAAAAATACTTTTCTGTATGCTCTTTTTTATTAACTAGATCTGAATCGGCCGGATCTCTGTTAGGATCCGGCCGGAACCGGATCCGGACTTTTTTTTTCATATTAGAATCCGGCCGGACTCGGATCCGGACTTTTTTTTTAAATTAGAATCCGGCCGGAACCGGATCCGGACTTTTTTTTCGAATTAGGTTCCGGCCGGATCTAGATATCAGACAAAAATGGCAATATCCGGCCGGATACGGACCTGGATAGTGAGTCCGGTACATCACTAGATATTAATTATTATTTATTGTCAAAACTTTATTAAAACAGTTTCTAAGTTTGAAATTATTTCTAAGTTTCTAGGTATGAAATTTCTGCTCCGCCGTTTACCCGTGTTTTGTCGCACGAAGATAAAAAAAAAATTTAATGGTCCTACGACTTTCAGCTTTTTAGTCGTATCTTTGGATCGACCGACAAACGTCTCTACAGGATATGTGTAAAAATGTAAAGACTTATTTACAAAACGGTAGGTACTTTGAACTTTTAAGATCGATTATCAAAACTTCATTTAAACAGTTTAAAAGTTTAATTTTTTTGAGAAATTTCACTTCTGTTTAATTTCACAACTTGCGATTATCCGTGTTTACTTGCAAAGAGCTATGAAATATGATAATATGTTCATAAGAGTTTTATCTTTTTAGTGGTATTTTTAGTTCTACCGATAATAGTCGCATACAGGTGATATGAGTACAAACAAAAGTAATCTCAAAAAAATGAAAGTAGTTTGAACTGTTAAATTGATTTTCAATACTTCATTAAAACAATTTTGAAGTTTCAATTGAAAAAAATATTTTTCACCTGTCGTTCGCCTTGTGTGGTTGCACAGAGCTAAGAAATATATTAAAATGTTCCTAAAAGTTTTAGCTTACTAATGGTATCTTTGGATCGACTGAGAATAGTCTTCAGGAGGAGATATCATTACAAACGTAAAGAAATGTCAAGAAAATTGAATGCGTTTTGAACTGTTAATTTAGTTGTCAAAACTTCACTAAAACAGTTTGTAAGTTTCGATCGAAATGAAATTTCTACTCCCACCGTCTACCCGTGTTTTGGGCGCACAAAGCTAAGAAATCTCTTAAAATTCTCCTTAGAGTTTCAGCTTTTAATGATATCCTTTGATCGCATTTCCGTGATATCAGTAGAAACATAAAGTTATCTCAATAAAGTTGTACGTACTTTGAACTGTTAAGTTTGTATTTATAAATATCAATAAAATAGATTGTCAGTTTCAACTGGTAAAAAACATTTACTCTTGCCGTTTACCCGTGTTTAGTTGCACAAAACTAGGAAATATTTAAAATGAGTTTAAGCTTTTTTATGGTATTTTATGGTCGATCGAGAAAAACTGCATTAAGAAGATCTGAGTACAAACGTAAAATCATCTTAAGAAAGTTGTGAGTACTTTGAGCTCTTAAGTTTGCTTTTCCAAACTTCATTAAAACCAATTGTAAGTTTTATTTGATAAGAAAATTTTACTCACGCCGTTTACCCGTGTTTGTTTGCTCAGAGCTAAGAATGAATCTAGTTCTTAAGAGTTTCAGCTTTCTAATGATATCTTTTAATCAACTGAAAAAAGTCGCATTTACGTAATATCAGTACAAACATAAAGTCATCTCAAGAAAATCGTAAGTACTTTGAAGTGTTAAGTTTGATTTTCAAAACTTCATTAAACAATTAATAATTTTCAATTGGTAAAAAAAAAATTTCCAGCCGTGTACCCGTGTTTGGTCGCACAGAGCTAAGAAACTTCTTAAAATGTTCCTGAGAGTTTCAGCTTTCTCACGGTATCTTTGTATTGACCGAGAAAAGTCGAATTAAGATAAAATGAGTACAAAAAAAGTTACTTCAAGAAAGTTGTAAGTACTTTGAACTGTTAATATGATTTTCAAAACTTAATTTTTACAGTTTGTAAGCTTCAAACTGGTGAAATTTTTTTTTGCTCCCGCCGTTTATCCGTGTTTGGTCACACAGAGCTATAAAACTTCTTAAAACTTTTGTAAGAGTTTCAGCCTTGTTATGCTATATTTAGATCGACCGACAAAAATTGCGTTCAAGATATATGAGTACAAACGAGAGTTACCTTAAGAAAATTGTTAGTACTATGAACTGGTAATTTTGATTTTCAAAACTTTATTAAAACATTTTGTAAGCTTTAATTTGTAAGAAGTAGTTACTCCCGCGGTTTACCCGTGTTTAGTCTTAAAAATCAATGTAATCTTTTAAAACTATTCTGAGAGTTTCAGCTTTCTCATGGTATCTTTAGATCGACCAAGAAAAATTATATTTAGAAGATATGAGTATAAACGTGAAGTCATCTGAAGAAAATTGTAAACATTTTAAACTAAAGAGTTTGTTTTTCAAAACTTCATTTTAACAATTTGTAACATTCAATTGTTAAGACATTTTTACTCCCGCCGCTTACTCGTTGTTGATCGCATAGAGCTGAAAATATCTTAAAATGTTTCTAAGAGTTTTAGCTTTTTAATGGTATCTTTGGATCGGCCGAGAAAAGTTGCATTTAGGTGATCTGAGTATAAGAATAAAGTCATCTCAAGAAAAACGTAAGTACTTTGAACTGTTAAGTTTGCTTTTCAAAACTTCATTAAACCAATTTGTAACTTTCAATATGTAAGACATTTTTACTCCCGCCGTTTACCCGTGTTTGGTCGTATAGAGCTGAAAATATCTTAAATGGTCATACGAGTTTCAGCTTTCTCATAGTATCTTTTGATCGACCGAGAAAAATTGCATTCAAGATACTTGAGTACAAGCATAAAGTCATCTTAAAAAAATTGTAAGTACTTTGTACTTTTATATATGATCTTAAAACTTCGTTAATACAGTTTGTAAGTTTTTATTTGTAAGAAATTTATACCCCCGCCGTTTACCCATGTCTGGTCCCACAGAGCTAAGAAATCTCTTAAAATTTTCCTGTGAGTTTTAGTTTTCTAAAAGTATCTTTAGATCGACTAATAAAAGTCGCATTAAGGAGATATGAGTACAAATGTAAAGTCATCTCATGAACATTGTTAGTATTTTGAACTGGTAATTTTGATATTCAAAACTTTATTAAAACAGTCTGTAACTTTCAATTGGTAAAAACTTTATACTCCCGCCGTTTAACCGTGTTCGATCGCATAGAGCTGAAAATATCTTAAAGTGTTCCTAAGAGATTTATCTTTCTAATAATATTTTTGGATCGACCCAGAAAAGTCGAATTTAGGAGATATGAGTACACACGAGAGTTACCTCAATAAAATCGTAAGTATAGTCATCTCATGAACATTGTTAGTATTTTGAACTGGTAATTTTGATTTTCAAAACTTCATCAAAACAGTCTGTAAACTTCAATTGGTAAAAACTTTATACTCCCACCGTTTAACCGTGTTCGATCGCATAGAGCTACTTAATATTTTCCTAAGAGTTTTATCTTTCTAATGATATTTTTGGATCGACCTAGAAAAGTCGAATTTAGGAGATATGAGTACAAACGAGAGTTACCTCAATAAAATCGTAAGTACTTTGAACTGTTAAGTTTGATTCTCAAAACCTAATTAAAACAGTCTGTAACTTTCAATTGGTTAAAAATGTTTGCTCCCGCTGTTTACTGGTGTTCTGTCGCACAAAGCTATGAAACTTCTTAAAATTTTTCTAAGATTTTCAGCCTTTATTGGTATCTTATGATTTATCGAGAAAATTTGCATTTCGGAAATATAAAAACAAACGTAATGTCATCTTAAGGATTTCGTAAGTACTTTAAACTTTAAGTATAACTCTAAAAACTTTATTAAAACAACCCGTGTTTGGTCTCACATAGCTAAGAAACTTCTTAAAATGTTAATTAGAGTTTCACCTTTCTCATGGTACATTCGGATCGACCGAGAAAAAGTGCATTCAAGATACTTGAGTACACAGTTAAAGTCATCTCAAGAAAATTGTAAGTACTTTGTACTTTTAAATATGATCTTAAAACATCGTTAAAACATATTGTAAGTTTTAACTTGTAAGAAATTTTTACTCCTGCCGTTTAACTCTATTTGGTCGCAGAGAACTTTGTACTATCTTAAAAATTATTTTAAGAGAATCAGCTTTCAATGGTATCTTTTAATTTATCGAGAAAATTTAAATTTCGGAAATAATGGTACAAACGTAATGCCATCTTAAGGAATTTGAAATTTTAGTATGATTTTTAAAACTTTGTTATAATAGTTTGTAAGAAGTAGTTACTCTCGCGGTTTACCCATGTTTAATTTAAAAAAGCGATGTAATATCTTAAAATTATTCTGAGAATTTCAGCTTTCTCATGGTATCTTTCTATCGATAAAGATGAGTTGCATTCAGGAGATATTGAGTACAAATTTAAGGTTATCTCATGAAATTTGTAAGTACTTTGAAATGTTAAGTTTCCTTTTCAAATCCACACTTAAGCCCGCTTGTTTAAGATCACAATAGCGGTTTCTCGCGACTATTCCTGCCTGATGAGTCCTAATAAGGACGAAACCGGTCGTAGGATTGTCTCGGATGCTGTTGTTGTTGATCTTGCGGTAAAGTTCATTGTTTATTATCGATGGCATAAAACATCTCAACATTGTTGATGATGGCCGAAATAAATATTGGCTAAAACTGATCAAACGAGCGCAGACTACAATCTCACAACAAGCTGACAATGTCTGAGACGTTGAGCTGTGAATGATATAGCTGTGTCATTTTTTCAACTTTACCCACAAACGTTCGCTTCAGTACTTAGTACTTAAGCCCGCTTGTTAAAGATCACAATAGCGGTTTCTCGCGACTATTCCTGCCTGATGAGTCCTAATAAGGACGAAACCGGTCGTAGGATTGTCTCGGATGCTGTTGTTGTTGATCTTGCGGTAAAGTTCATTGTTTATTATCGATGGCATAAAACATCTCAACATTGTTGATGATGGTCGAAATAAATATTGGCAAATCCACATTAAAAGAGTTTGTAAGTTTTAATTGGTGATATATTTTTACTCCTCGCGTTTACCCGTGTTTGATCGCATAGAGCTGAAAATATCTTAAAATGTTCTAAAGAGTTTTAGCTTTCTAAAGGTATCTTTGAATCGACCGAGAAAAGTTGCATTTAGGATATATGAGTACACAGTTAAAGTTATCTTAAGAAAATTGTAAGTACTTTGTACTTTTAAGTATGATTTTAAAATTCGTTAAAACAATTTGTAAGTTTTAATTTGTAAGAAATATTTATTCTTGCCGTTTAACCCTGTATAGTGACAAAGAACTAAGAACTATCTTAAAATGTTTCTAAGAGTTTTACCTTTCTAATGATATTTTTGGATCGACCGTGAAAAGTCGCATTCAGGAGATATAAGTACAAATATAAAGTCAACTCCGAAAAATTGTAAGTATTTTCAACTTTTAATTTTTTCATTAAAACTACATTAAAACAGATTGTAAGTTTTAATTTGTAAGAAGTAGTTTCTCTAGCCGCTAACCTGTGTTTGGTCGCAAAGAGTTACGAAGTATCTCAAAATGTTTCTAAGAGTTTCAGTTTAACAATTGTATCTTTTGATCGACCAAAAAATTGCATTAAGCAGATATGAGTACAAACGTTAATTTATTTCAAGAAATTTGTAACTATTTTGAATGAAACTGATTAAGTAATACTTTGTATCTTTTTTAAACTGATTAAACGTTTATCGCTTATTTATTGCCAAAGTTTCTTTAAAATATTTTGAGAAATATATTATAATTGTACAAGATACATTCAAACTTATCGATATCGTCTTCTTTTGTTTACCCTGCTTTAGCTCACATTCAATATAAACTTTTAAACATACAACCATTTTACTAATTTACATTTGACCACACACTTATTTACTACAAATACCTGAGCTTAATGTTCATAACTATTTTTTGTTGAGATAAAAGCCTGTATCAAGTGTGCTGCAGTTTATAAGCATTTACAGTTTAAGAAATGTTTATATTTACAATGTCAGTATTGATTGTTACAATTCAAATATGCAATAAAACAAAACATATAATTTCGACATTAAATTTCTGAAATTTTACAATACATTTTAACAAGGATTATTTAATAAGCATCACACTTAATAAATTTTAAGTGAAGCTTTATTTTTATTAGCTGAGCAGTAACACAAAACATAGTTTTTTTGAATTAGTATAGACATAACTTTTACTGTCCTTACTAAAAATTTTTGAAAAAGTTCAAACCAAAATTTTAATCAAAAACAAGCAATACCCAAATTATAAGATTATTCATTGAATGCTTTGGATTTTTTTTACAACTTTCTTCGTAATATAATAATTTTTAACATACAACTTGAAACTTTTACTAATGTCATAAATTATTTTTTCATATATTAAAGAATTTACATAGTCCAAACTTACATAAAATTCTTTGAATTGGTATAGTTATGGCAAAGTTATAATGTAAATGTTTACGCAATTTCTCGTTCAACTTTTTATTAAAAACTAAATAATAAAACTTTTTATAAACTAGCTTTATCTTTTAATCTAGTATTAAGACACAGTATTACATTTAGTATTTTACAAAAAAATCGTAAAATAAATAAACAAAGTTTTCATGTTTAAAATATTGTTTGTTAAACTTTAAACTTTACATCACCTATTGTGGCTACTTATAAGAAAAACATATATTTATTGATTTCAAATTTTTTCATGTAATATCTTTGTTTGTAACTATTTAATAATAAAACCACTCTTACTTGTTTCATGTTGTTCAAACAGTATTTGCGACCTTAAGCAAGGTAATTACTTGTTAAAAATGTATTTAAATAAAGTTTAAATAAAGTTCAACGCAAACTTTCGTAATAAGCTGAATAAAATAATAAATAAGGCCCGCTATCAGCCGAGATCGGCTATGCGTGTTGTGCACAGAGAAGAAAAAATAAATAAAAGAAAACAATTAAGTTCATTCTGCTTCTTATTTCTTCATCTTCTTCTTCGTTTTTCTAAAATATTCCTTTTCTCTTTCTTGCAGTCTTTTGTGTATAGTTGATCTCCATTTGGCACGGTCATTTGCAAGCAACTCCTAATCATCAGTTCCAATGTTCAAGCTTTTTAGGTCGCGCTTGCATGCATCTTTAAAACGTAATTTTGGACGTCCTCGGTTTCGTTTGCCAACGACCAACTCGCCATACAATAGAAACTTTGGGATCCGCTCAGTATTCATTCTCAGGATATGACCGAGCCAGCGAAGCCTGCGCTGACTGAGGGTAAAGTACATAGTGGTAAGACCAGTACGTCTCAATACTTCCTCATTGGTGATCTTTTGCTGCCATGTAATTCCAAGGATGCGACGAAGGCATCGTAGGTGGAAGGTAATGATTTTCTTCTCCTGTACGCTAGGTAACGTCCATTTCTCGCTACCGTAAAGCAGAGTACTGCAGACACAGGAACGGTAAACGTTAGCCTTTGTTCGAATGCTTAGCTTTTAGTTATCCAAAACTCTTGCAGTCAAGCGAGCGAAAGTGCCTGATGCTTTGCCAATGCGACTATTTATTTCTTTGTCCAATGATGCGTTTGACGCAACATTTGAGCCAAGGTATACAAAGTTATCTACATTCTCGATATCCTTACAATTGATCTTGATTGATGGTAAAATATTTGTTCCTTGACTTAGAATTTTAGTCTTCTTAAGGCTTAAAGTAAGGCCGAAATCCGAGCATGCCGAAGAAAACTGATTCAGCAGTGTCTGCAGGTCTTCGGCAGGGTCATTTTTTGGCAATTTATTTACTACGAGATTTAACTTTTCATAAAAAGTATCTTTAATTTGCTCGTCAGTGTATAGCGTATGCGCATATACTTTAATAAGGGTGGCTGTTCCTTTTTTGGTGTGTAAACGTAGAGTAACAAACAAAATAATAAGCAACAAACAATATTAAGCTAAATAAAAAATAAATATAAAAATAAATATTAATATAGTATAAAGAAACAAGCGTTTTTTTAATTAGTTCTGAACTAACAGTACATAAAATAAACACTTATTTTTCATATAAAATTTAGTTTTGAGAAAAATATTTTTCTTGTCACTTTTGCTTCGTCAATATTCCGTTTTTGAAACCAAATGACTATAAGTCTGAAGTAAAGTTGTAGTTTCTAGAGCAATTATTTTATTAACTTGTATTAGCACAGGAGTTAGCAAAGCTGAAGAATTAAAAATGCCCGTTAGGTATTTTATGGCATACTTAGTTTTTAACAAATCTAAAACTAAAATTAAAACAAATTAAAAACTTACAACTAGGCTACAATTAATTAACAATTACTATTTGTGAATCATAAAAGGCTGACGAACATTTTCAATTTAGAAATGTATTCAATTTCATAACTTTGTACTTAAGCCCGCTTGGTTAGACCTCAACAGCGGTTTCACGCGACTATGCCTGCCTGATAAGTCCTAATTTGGACAAAACCAGTCGTAGGTTATCTCGGATGCTATTGTTTTTAATCTTGCTGTGATGTTCATTGATTATCAATCTGTAAATGCATATAAGTAAAAAAATTCTATTTACATTCCTAAAAAACATAAATTCATTAAAAAATCACTATTAAATGTTAAATAATATTTTTTAGCTGATTTCAAAGAGATTTCCAGCAACAACAAAACTATGTATGGTATTATATAATAAGTTTTTATGTTTACATCTTTTAAGTTCATTATTTTGTATTTAAACATTTAGCAACGATGCAAAACCAAATCAGTATGTTTAAAAGATTTGGTCAAACAAAGTTTTAAGTAATTTTTTTCTTCTTTTTTAAGGGGTATTGCAGGCTCCGATAAAACAGTTAATGGTAGTTTGTAGATAATAGTTTTAGGGTTTTCAAAAAATGGTTGTAAATGTATAAACAAGGCATATGAGGTAAAATTAATTTCGAAAGTTTAATTTATTCTAGAAATTTCGAAAGTTTAACGTTAGACGAGTCAAATATGCACGAAGACACTTTTGCACGAAGAGTAATTTTTGCACAAAAAAAAAAAGATAAAAGTAAAAATTAAAAATTAAAAATAACACAAAATAATATAAAAGTAACTAACCAAGGGTAAGGGTTAGGGGTGAAAGTAATAGTTAAAAAATAAATAATAAATTTGAAAAACGTTACAGACATGGAAAGGGTTAAGGGTAACAGTCAAAGTAAAAAAAAAAGAAAATAAAAATAAACAAGATTAATTTTACACGTGCAAAAGTGTCTACGTTTAATGGTTAATTGAACAAAGACAAAAAACTGCTCAAACTTTTTTAGTTTAAGGACCTAGATACGCAAAAAGACCTCTCGGTCATCGAGTTGCATACCCAATTTAATCGAAATTATAATGAGCTACAAATGAAAAAAAAAAGAAAAAAAATCTTAACAGTCAAAATTTAAACTTTAAAATGAAAAACTTTATAAAAAATGAAACTATTAAATTTTACAACATTATTTTTTTTTAGTATCAAAAAACTAAAATTACTTTTATACACACATATACCTAACATTATATACACATAAAATATATATTGAACTCTACATCAAAAGGTAAAGTTTCTATCTGAAATGTTTTTAATTTTTTTGTTTATCAATAATTTTAGCAAATAATTTAATATTTTATATGAGTTAAAAAAGTGAAAAAAAATTTGAAGTTTACTTTTTAACAGTATGTTTAAGAATTTATACTCTACTATAAACTTATTTCAAATTATTAAAACATAAACAAAAATAAATTAAAGCTATAATAATTAAAAAAATTTAACAATAAATATATAAAAAAGGCTGCAAATAATAAAAAAATAAAGTAAAATAAAGCTGTAAAAGTGACCCCTCATGCAAAAATGTCTCTTCATGCATATTTGACACCTACCCCTTTTATAGTTATTAACTTTAAATCACATATACTTTATAAACATTAAATGCACAATCTAAACTTATATTTCTAATAAAACTATTTTAGAAGATATATTTGTCAAAAATCAAAGATAAGTACATTTTTTAGAAAATTAAAGAGAATTACACTTAAAGTATATATAAAAAAAATAGAAATTAAAACATATTGAAATATTTATATAGGTTATTTAGAAAATTAAATACTGTGTTTGAGTATTTATCACTGTTTAATGTTTCCAGATCTTAATATCTGGCATATGACAGTTTAAATTCCAACTTAACACTTTATTTAGCTTTAACAACTTTTAACTTGATATTTTATACAACAGCTATCTAAAACTAATGCTTCTACATATAAACTATATTTACAATAGAATTAATTGTTATCAATTGCAGTTGTTTCGTTTTTTCTAACAGGTGTTGAAAGTTTGCACCTAAAACAAATTATACGAATATTTTAAAACGAGAAATTTTTCATAAAATTAAATAAAATTTCATGTTTTTTATGTAAAACTATATCTTAAATATATTTTTTTGTTAACAAAAGCCTGCTTAGTTAACAACAGCTGATACTAATTGAACCACAATATTATTGCATGTATAATAGGACCTGGTGCACGATAAAACCAAATTACAAGTCTCATTTTTAATGTATGAAACTAAAAAAAAATACTTTGCTTTTTTTATTAACCTACTTTTTAACATTACAACAGCTAGCACTGTTCTTAACGTTCTGAAATAGATATTATTATACATTTATAAAACACCTAACTAAATTTAAAATTGCATTAACTTTCAAGCATTTGAAAAAAAAAATTAACAAATTTAATCACGTAAAACATAATAAGATTTTTGTTTTTCTTAAAAGACACTCCGCATAGTAAGAGGAGTTCTCAGAAATCAACGATCCCTTTCAGACAAGATCATCCATCATACGGCATCTCATCAAGATCGCACATGGATGAGATGAGGAATAAGAAGATAAAAGATGAAGAGAGTGAAGACGAGATATGGTCCATAGAAACAAAATACAATTTTTCAAGCGCTTGATCAAAAAGCAGGGACTTTTTTATTGTGGACAAAATGCTGCTGTAGGTTGTTTTTAGTTGTTAAGTTCCTGAAAAAAGTTTTTGCTTTGACTATCTTGAGGTATAATTTGAATGTCTATTTTTAGTTAGTAATAATATTTTGATAATTTTCATGAAAAAAAAAGCTAAGTGGTGATTTATAAAAACTTAGTCTAAATTTTTAAGCTGTTGGTTTACTCATTTAGATATTTCTTGTAAATTTTTTATTTATATTTTGTTATAAATTTGACACTAACAAAATAGTATTAATTTAATTAAGCCTTTTTTAAAATAGACTACAATATGTTTTTTGAAATGTTGTAACGTTTTAATTAAATTATGTAAACTTTTAAAAAACTACTAACATTGTTTTGATAGCTTTTTAGATTATTTTGAAACGACAAGTGATACACTTAAAAATATTACAAAACTTTAATATATTTTAATTTTGTATTTAATGTAAATTAAATATTGCAAATAAATAACAGTTGAAACTTTCTAAAACGCTAAGTTTATAGTTAAAGCTATAATGTCTGTTTGTTTTTTGTAAAAAATAAAACACTAGTTTTAATGCCATTTTAATACTTAACTGATAAAAGCTGAAAAACAACGTTTACGTTTGCTCATTTTCGTCTGTTTTCGTGAAACAATAAATAAAATTCAATAGCTTACATTAAAATATTGTACAAGTAAAAGTATTAACAAGTACAAGGTTAACAACAGCTGATATTAATTGATCCACGATATTATTGCGTGTATAATAGTTTTTTACAAATAGACAGTAAACTTCTCCATTTTCAAAAGAAAACCCTTCTTTTTTTTTAGTTTTTTGATACAAATTAAATTTTGATTGCTTTAAATGCATCCTATCAAACAAAAATTGTTGTATAAGTTTACGAATTTGATACAGAATAAAAAAACAATTCAAACATAATTGTATAAAGTGTGCTTTAAATAATAAAAGCAAAAACTTTGATTAATCTTTCAATAAAATTAATATTTAAAAGATTGCTTGTGCTTATTTTTTTTAAAAGCTGTAAATTTATTTTTAAACATTTAAGGTTTTTGGAGCTTTAAATTAACTAATAGAATATTTTTTTAGAAACATCACTCCCTAAGGTTTATTCTTTAATTTTGATAATAAAAGTTCTAAAATTCTACATAATGATAAAAATAATATTTTCATAATTTTTTGGTACAGACAAGGAAAGGCAATTTACGGCACGTATTTTGTAATTTAGTTTGAAAACATTTTGTGCAAATAAAAAAAACTGAGCTTTTTTAAAAAAATCATTTTTTAATGTTGACTTAGTTTAATGTAAAGCATATGTAAGTCATATGACAATTTCATGACAGTATTATCTTTAAAAAATTGTCTTTTATTTAAAAAATATCTCAATGTTACGCAGCTCGCTAACTCTTTTTTTAAATCTGGCCTGCAGATTTTTTAAACTAAAGTTTAAAGTTGCTCACCTCTAGTTTAGTTAGATAAACAAATATTGTTGACTGAAAAAAAAAAATCATGAAGTAAATTTACAAGGATTAAAGTCATGAAAATAAATGAAAACTGACAAACGTTTTCAACCACTTAATAAAAATAAATTTGTGAGACAAAAACTAAAATAACTAAAAACTTTCTTTTGCTTCTCTTAATCGACTAAAAAAAATATTGAAAATTACTTTTATCAAACTGATTTTATAAAGCCTTAGAAGTATAGTACTGTAAAGTTAATAACCAATGTAAGAAAATAATATATATCATTTTTTTTTTGTAGAAAATACATACTTAAAATATAGCTAGTTTTTTAAACAGCTAAAATGTAGGTTGATAAACTTGCATATAAAACAAAAACTTGAATAGTTTACCATGTAGCATATTGTTGAAAAACCAAATGTGAAAAAATTTTAGACACAGTGTTTTTGTTATATCACTTTAACCTAACTTAAAAAAAAATAAATTATTGAAATTCTTGATTCTTTTCATTATTCTGGCACACATAATTAGTCTATTAGTTAGTAACAATAATAAGCTAAATTTAATTCTGTATTACTTTTTTAATTATCATACTTTTTTTAGTAATTTTTTTACCACAGCTTAAGATGAAGCATTCTATAAAGCATAATAAATAAAATCAAACTTTTACTATATCGTAAAACTTATCTTAATGATAATCTTAAAACATAATTTTTAGCAAAAGAAGAAATATTTTTAAATTGTAAATATTTACTATTTTAGTTTAAGTAGTTTAAAAAGAAGTATTAGAACTTAAACAATAGAAATTTTATTATTTTTAGAACGAAAATAAAAAACAGGTATTAAATTGTTTAAAATTTACCTTTATTGTTTCTACGTCTTTGCTAAAATAAAAAGTTGCATTAATAGAAGCTGCACAGAATAAAAAAGCAAATTTTATTTTGAAACTAAGAAGATAAAAACAGCTTTGAAAAAATGAAAGAAATAAAAAGTACAAAAGTTCTGCCTCTACAACTACGACGTAAGTTAACTCTACCAAACCTTATACCACCCCATGCTCCTGACAACACTCGTCAGCATTGCCAGTCACACGACAGAACTTTATGTTTCCCAAAAACCCAACTACCCACAAGTTGAAACCATTCCACAGCTATGTACTTAGATATAAGTTATATAAATTAGATAGTGATAAACTTATATATTAGAGTGAAGTACAACAGAATGAGTGAGTTCGCGACGTTCAAACACCCCATCATACTTGATTATCTTACGTGAGGTTAGTGAGTTAATTTATATATAATTGGCCTTAATTTAATAGCTGCTTCCTGGCTTCGAACCCTACAGCACTTACCAACTGCAGGGGAACCTAATTTTAAACCACAAGGCTACGCCGTAGCGCTTATAAGCGAATTAAAAGGGTTTATATATTTAAATTTGATAAATTTTAGCAAAATAATCCATCCGACAAGAGACTTGAACTCTTATCCTATCGATTAAAGTCAGTCAAACGCTTAAACCATTGGGCTACAGCTGCTTACGATATCTGAGATTTTTTAGCATTTAAAAACGATTCTTTACATTTAAAAGCTTAAACATTCAGTTAATAAGCAATACAAGTTAGCTAGAAAGCGTTTTGTTTACTATTTGTCACTAAATAAGAATCTTATTTAGAAATGAAAAAAAGTTACCACGGTGTAATTTAAACTTGCTATAATCCGTTTCAATTCAACTATCTAATTGATGTGACAAGTAAGTCTTATCAAACCAAGTTTAATTTATACTAATAAGTCAGTTTTTACTATAAATATATGAACTTAAAAGCTAACTTTTTTAATATTTTTAATAAATAAAACTAAAAAACATATAAAATATAAACCAAACTAACTAAAACTTGAAAAAAAACTTTTTTAACTTATTCTCCTATCTAAAAAGTAAAATAAGTTTTTTAAAAAAACTATTGTTTTTTATTTTTTGATTTTGTTATTTTTTGAAAGTCTAAATAAATAAACAAACCTTAAAAGTTATAAACTAATAATAATAATAATATTAGTAATAATAATTTTAATAATAGGAATAGTAATAATATTTATCAAAATAAAGGACAATTTTTAAACTAAAAAGTAGTTTAAAACGAAATAAACAATGTTAAGAGACTTTGCACCTTAAGTGTATTTTCACCACTTTATAAAAAAAATATTTTTCAGTTTTATAATACAAGTAATTAAATTAAACTGTTAACAATTTTACTTTTTTAATGACTTTTATAAATAAAACAAATGTTTAAAAAGTAAATAAAAGTCTTTTAATTTTTATAAATCCAACCAAAAGTTTTTATAAATTCTAGAGTTATATATAAAGGTTATCATTAATATACATTGCTGTTAGAACATAACTCTTATTGAATACTATTAAAACGTTCTTTAACCTAACAAAGCTACCAATCTTCAAAAATAAAAGATCTAAGTCAAAAGATTCAACAATAAAAACAACAATGTTAGATACAATACAAAAAACAAACATATTGAAATATTTCATTCAATAAATTTTATGGACAGAAACTTAAAAAAAATTATGTAAATCAAAAAATGTAAATTATTCAAAATAAAAGTAGTTTAGATTTTAGTAGCACTTTAAACTCAGTTTCAATATAAAGTCCAATTTTAAATATTTCTAAAAAATTTTAAAGCAGAGTAAATTTAAAACTTATTTTAGAAAGCACACGTGAAGATTTTGGTACAAAAATTATATGACTTAATTTTAAAATTAATTAAAAATTTTTATTTAAGTTTAAAAAAAAATTCTTATGAGTGTCAAAACTTTCGAATTAATAAAGTATTGTTTTTGTTTAATTAAATGTATAATTTTTTTTTTTTTCAGACTAAGCTGAAAGTTTTTTTTAAGGGTAACTCCCTACTTATAGTATTCAAAAGTTTTCATAGCACATGAAGCTACATGAATAAAAATAAACATATGAAAAAAGGATGAGCATAAACTTAAAGTTAATTTTATAGGCAAATTTATTAATTAAAAAAAAAAACAAAACTTTAATTTCAATTGTTTTCATTATCTTAAAAGCTGTCTAATTTTTTTATTTTAGAGAACACACCTTTGTCTTTAACTTGAAAAAAAAATGGTTTGGGGTTTGAATTATTTCATGGGGTCCCCCCAAAATAAAGATTTTTTTTTCATTATTATGGTATTATAATCAAAAATAAAAATTGTTTCTTTTTATTTTTTATTTTTTCCCTTAATCTGCATGTTATTTTACCTTTTAAGTGTTTATTTTATAAATAATGTTAATATCTTTTACGATTTAGCCTCAATCAAGGACCGGATTTGCTAAAACTTAAAAACATAATATAAAAGAAAAAAAAAAGTAGTTAATTAAATTATTTTACTTTAATTAAGTTAGTTGTAATCCACACTATTATTATTTTTTTTTTCCTTTTATCAATTTTTAAACTAGGAAATGGCCAAGGCAAATGATAGTGTCATATACATAATTTTGCTTGTTTCTCCTCTTATTTTGTAAGGATAAAGGGAAAAAAAGAAAATATAAAAGAAAAAAAATAATATTAGTGTGGACTACAACAAATTTAATTAAAGTAAAATAATTTAATTAACTATTTTTTTCTTTTATATTATGTTTTTAAGTTTTAGCAAATCTGGTCCTTGATTGAGGCCAAATCATAAAAGATATTAACATTATTTATAAAATAAACACTTAAGAGGTTAAATAACATGCAAACTAAGGGAAAAAGAAAATAAATAAAAAAAATGATATTACTTTTGGTTGTAATACCATAATAATGAAAAAAAAAAACCTTTATTTTTTAAGGGACCCCATGAAATAATTCAAACCCCAAACCAATTTTTTTTTTTAATTAAAGACAGAGGTACGTTTTCTAAAAAAAAAAAAATTTTTGGATAGCTTTTAAGATAAGGAAAATAATTGACATTAAAGTTTTGTTTTTTTTTTGAAAAACTAATAAATTTGCCTATAAAATTAACTTTATGCTCTTAAATAGCATAAATTTTAAAAGAAATAAAGTGTAAATATATACAGCTATGGTCAATGGACTAGCGTGGAGAATGACCTTTTGATCATTAATCGACATATATTTAGGTTTGTAAACACATGAGCTTCTTTAAATATATTTAATTTACTTATACTTTATAACACTTTATTTGCTTTACAATAGAAAATAATAGGTAATTAATTTGTCTAAAAAAAATAAGCACTTTTTTTTGACCCACTAATTCTAATATTAAACATAGAGACCATGTTTTGCTACAAGCACCAAACTATTTTTTCTTTTGAATTTAAATTTACTATCATTGTCATTCATGTTTTTCTGTTGCCCCTTCTACAAGAGCAGAAATCAAAGTTTTTATTTTAAATAGGATGCAGCCCATAAAAGGTAAAACTGTGGTCCATGAAAGTAAAAGGTTTAAGATAAATAGTTACATTACATAGGAACTTATGCTAAATATTTTGGGTCTGTTACAAACAGTAAAAACTAATACTACAAATAATTTTATTTTTGAAACTTGGCAAATGACAGGGTTGCCACACACACAGAGAAACTCAGGGCAGTTTTAATTTTTTTCTAATATCAGGTAAGCTTAAAGATTTTTTTTTAATTTCAGAGATTTAGTTAATCTAGTTGCAATTTTGTGTTCAAAAATATTTAAATTTATTTATTTTTAACTGCTTATTTTGAAACTTTTTAGCCTTGTGGCTAGTTTTTTAATATTTTTAGAATTAACACTGTAGTTTTTTTTTAAGTTGTAAATGTATATTTATCATAACTAAAGTTAAACAAAAACAAACAGTTCAGAGATATAAAAGTCGTGGTAAACTATGCAAGTAAAAATATTTAAGAAAAGTCGTTGAGGTTGTGTTTGTGCTTCTCAATGTTGACAGGGGCTTTAGCTTAAATAAGTAATTAATATTAACTGATATTGGAGAGATGACAATAAGATCCCAGCAAATGATCAAAGATCATTTATATGGAAATAGTCTAAAACGAAGCACAGTGGAACTAAGTTCTGTCATGTTAAAATTTGTAAAATCTTTGGTGGCCAAATGTTTGAATGAAGACTATGACAAATATACTGCAGATGCCAACAAAAAATCTGATTTTGAAGCAAGAGGAAATTGTAAGAAAGGGGAAGACCTGCTAAGGATAACCTGATAAATTTGAAAATTAAATTAATAATACTAATTCTAAAATTGCTTACCTAAAAACAAGTTGTGAATATTAAGAAATTTATATTAGACAATATATTTTTTATTAGGTAATGTGAATTTATTTTTAGATCACAATTATGTTTTTAGTTATTCAAAATAGATTGTGTATAAACATCTGAAACCCATTAAAAAAATTAACTTTTTACTTTTAGATTATATTGTATCAGTTGATAGGTATAAAGTTGTACTTTGATATGAGGTATTTCTTTAGTTAGTTCTTTAAACTTTTTTTTTACAGTAATGTTAAGCTTTTAAATTTTGTTTACTGAATTAAGAAAAGTTGCTAGGAAAAACATTATTATAGTTATTATATATGTATTTAAGTGAGTGTACTTCATGTGGAAGTTATTAATATAGACTATAAGGAAGTTAAAAATTGTCAATTAAAGTGTCAAAAAAAAAAAATCTATTGTGTATAAAGTTAACTAAAAAGTTAACACAAAATTGTGCACAAATTTTGTTTTTTAATCTCAATTGATTTAATCTTTAGCATTGATAACATATTTTTTTATAAGTTTAGTAAGCATCTAATTCAGAAGCATACACATACAACCTTCTTTTTATTATTAAAGAAGAAAAATGAGCATGAGGTATTAGTAATTTATTCCAGAAGCAAAATATTTTTTAAGGATTTGAAAAAAAAACTCAGTTAAACTCAGGGAAGTTTCTGGTCCATTTTTTGACTCAAAGAGTTGAAACCTTACCATGACTACCTATTGCATGGGAACCTCTGTAATCACAAAAATCCTATTATCAACTTAGTGATAAAAAAACTGGAGGGTTAATAGCAATTTTTTTTTGTATAAGTGTAAAACTGTATAAGCACAATATACTTTTAAACATGTCCATAAATTTTTATGATATTTGGTTAAAGTTATTGGTGTATCTTTTGCTTTTAATTTTAAGCTACAACTTTTAAGGCTTATACAATTTAACTTCTAAGATGAAAAATTCATTACACAAACAATTAAAACTTTGCAGGTCTGATGTTCAAACTTCTTTTCTTTTGGGCTATGTTTTCCCAGCTTTAATTTTGTAAGCAACTATGCGTTTTATTGTAAGGTAAAACTTAAAGTTTATTGTTTATAAATACAACAATACATAAGTTAAAAAAATAAAGAAAGTATCACTATATTTGTATATTGTATATCATGTTTGCAATGTTTTAGTTGATTCCATTAAAAAGTATTTTTATTAGATGTCAAATGGTAGTAGGTAGTATTTTGAAAATAATAGTTCTTTAATTTATTATTTTAAGGTACAGATTATAAATTTGCAGTTTTTTAACTAGCAATTGTATACAAATCTCGAATAATCTTCTATTAAATATTTAGGCAAAAATAGCCTTGAAAATTTTTAGAGTTTTTGTTAAAATATTTGAAAAAACCTAAAATTTGTATAAATTTTACATACAAATTTATGATGTTAAGATTGGATAAGAAATAACTCTTATGCACAAAATATTATCTGTGGTACAATATTTATTTTACTATAAATAATTGAGTCTGTAGAAAGAAATTTTACCCATTTAGTATGTGATGGTTGTAAAATATCCAATAAATCATATAAAGATAGATTATGTAAACTTCGCTTGAAATCTCTATAATAAAGTATTTTGGAATTTGACACATTATCTTTTTATGAAATTATTAATGAAAAATACAAGGTTTTTTCAAACAGGTTTTCAGTGTTTCCTAGAATAGTTATGATTTAAGAGGAAATGATGTCAAAATAACATATATACAGTCAGTGCAAAAGAGTATTTTTGTACAGAACAAAGACTATTTGACAAGATACCACATTCTCTGGTAATTTGTTCCAAATAATCTTTGTTCTGTGTAAAAATACTCTTTTGCCACTGATTTTACCACAGAATTACTACAGAATGTGGTATCTTGTGGGAGGATGTTTTTGTTTAAAACTAAAAACAGTTCATTTAAATGCTATAAATATCTTTAAAATTTAATTTTTTTTTAATAAATTAAAATAAAAGTAACTTATAAAAAATTTAGTTCATCCAAATCATCTACTGAATCTTTTTTTCTTTCTCTATTTACATAAGTATAACCTTGTAACATTTGACTTCTTATACAAACATATTTTTATACAAAAGTAAAAATTTGCAGATATGATGTCCAATGTTAAAATGGTTCATGATATAAGTTATTATTATAGAGTAAATATTATAAATTTTCCTATTTTAAATCTGTAAAACACAAAATCATTAAATATTTTGTTGTCAACTAATAAGGGACTCTGGACCTGACACTCAACATGTTTGTAACCAGTATAGATAAAAATTGTATAAAATCAGGAATATTACACAAATTAAGTAAATTCAGTGATCTACTGGATCCAGATCTTGTTTTAAAATAAAAATCCTTTCAAATTAAAGATCTTGATTTGGATCTGGATCTTGGATTTGGTAGATCACTAGACAATTGTAGGTATATATATTTTAGAATTTAGTATAATAAAAATATATACTTTGATGCAAAACACATATTTTAAACGAAAAACATCTTTTTAAAACCTGCTACTTTTAACTTTTGTTTAGTTTGATAATATCTTTCATCAATATTTTTAAGGTAAGGTTATACTTACAGCTTTAAGTAGTATAACTACAGCCACATTATTACAAATAAATACTTTTTTATTAGCAATATAGGCTTCAAGAAATTTTTTAAAAAACAGCACAGCTGTAAAAGAATTTAAATTGTCTTAAAAAATTTGTTTTGTTGAACTGAAACTAAAATGTTTTACATAATTGGATGGAACATGTTTTTTGTTATTTTTTTGCTTCAACTACTTAAGAAGTTATCTAAGCTCTAAGCCAGGGTTCCCCATTTTTATTTAAAAGGCCCCCTTTAAAGAAAAAAAAACAATGGCTCCCTCTAACAAGATTTCTCAAAAACTACCTTTAAAACTGGCTAAGACCTTTTTTTTTACTCTTTACCATGAACTCCAGAATATCTAGTGTAAGTTTCAAGTTATTGTCCAGTTTAGAAACCCTGATATAAGCTAAGGCAACAAGTGTTTGTCATTTTTAAGTTTGAAATTACTATAAACTTTTTGTCAAAACTTGATTTGCAAAAGCTCAGAAAAATACCTAAAATTCAAACTTATTAAACTAATCTTTCACCGTTTTATGAGGTAAAGTATGTTTTCAATAAAAAAAACAGTTGTTTGATAAGTCAAGTCTTTAAAGTTTTGTTTTTATTCTCTACAGTTGGTTTTTTTTTCAAAAAATAACATAAATGTTATTCAAAACTTTGCTTACAAAAACCCTAGATAAAGTGTTAACCCTGTATTTTGTTTTTGCTTCTCTAATGACTAATTAATTTAATTTGAAAAAAAAAAAACTAAATTAAAGTTTTGTTTCGATATAAATTCCCTAAAAATGCCTTAAAAATACCCTGAGTTATAAAGGAAATTTTTATAGTCATAAAAAGAGTTTAAATATTTTAAGTTTTCGAATAACTTGTTTTTCAATGGGAATTAATCCATATTAGTTAAAATAGGTAAAACGAATAAATGTATAAAAGTATTTCAGATATATGTTTAGTTGTTTTAAGCTTTAACTTTGGTGTAAATATGTAAAATTTTGAACCTAAATTAACATAAATTGACAGCATTTAAACTTATAAAACTTATAACTTAACTATGTATACAATAATCACAAATTTTATATTTTAGTGTTTCTATTATAATTTTAAAACTAACCAAATTTTTAATAAGGTTAATAACATATCATTTGCTAACAAAAAATTTAAAGCTATTATTGTTTTAGATGGGTCAAAAAAACAAATTTACTACTGAATAATTTGAAGTTAATAGTTAATAAGTTACAATCTGAAAAAGCTAATTTCAAAATTAAATTAGAAAAATAGAAATTGATATGAAACAACTAATTATTTCGAATAAAAATCTCACTAACAAAATCAAGTTATTAGAAAAAGTCTTGCAAAGAATTCTTTTAAAGTATGTTTTAACAGCTTATTCAAATGGTTTAATAATTATCTATATAGGTAAGTTTTGATAAAAATTTGCTTTTTTTCTTTTTTTATCAAAAAAATAAGAAGAATAAAATCAACAATGAAGTAAATTAAGTTCAATTTAAAATTTCATCTGCTAATTTTGAACCTGTAAATAAGCCTTCTACTTCAAATACTAATACCCGCTCATAGTTTAAAACTATAGCGGGTCAAAATTGCACCAGGGGACTTAATTGCATGAGAAAGAAGTTGCACAAAGATACTTTTGCACGAATACAATTTTGCACCAATGGTCAATTTTGCACGAGCTACACTTTTGCTAAAGATTAAAAAAAAAAAACAGAAAAAAAACATTGATTAAAAAATCTTAAAGATAAATAAATAAAAAACAAAACGAAAAAAATTACTGATCGACTGTTAGGGGTAACAGTGATAATTTAAAAAAAGTTACCGACCAAGGGTAAGGGTTAGGAGTAGCAGTGAAAAAAAATCCTGATTGTGGGTAAGGGTTAGGGGTAACAGTGTTAGTAGAAAAAAAAACATCAGCCTGTGCAAAATAGTCTGCTTGTGCAAAACTATCTTTGTGCATTTTTGTGCCCTCATGCAATTTTGTCCCCTTGTGCAATTTTTTACGCTCATGCAAGTTTGATATATATCCAAAACTGTATATAGAATTTATGTTTTCATTAACTGCCACAATATTTATAACTATGAGTTCAATTAATCTTTTGGATTAATATAAGCATTTTTTTTTCAAAATTAGAGTATTGAATTTGCACTTTGAACTACAACTAAATTAGTATTATAATCTGTAAACTCGTACACTCATTCTTAAGAATCAGTTTACATGTAAGAGATACTTTTTTTTTTAAATCTGACATATCCTTTATACATTAGATTCTTCTAACATTTAAAAATCAAAAACTGTCTTAAACAAAGTAGAAACTGAAGAAAATAGCTCACATGAAATTGTTATTTCTCAATATGTAAAGTAGTTTAATCAAAAGGTTAAAGTATTATAAAATAATTCTATCTGAATTATTTTTGTTTTTTTACACTAACTTTTTTTAAAAAGTTTCCTAACACCTAGTTTTTTAACTAATGTATTAATGTAATGTGTTAAAATCTATTTAAGATTATAAAATACTTTTGATATTTTAGTTTAGCTAAAACTATTAAAGTTCTTGTGTGATAGATTTTGAACTTAAGTTTTATTTTTCAGATTGTTTTGTTTGTATTTTACACATATAATTATACCTAGACGAAATTTTATCATACAACATTAACAGAAGAACAGTTTAATAGTCAAATTAACAAACATGGTGTCAATCAACACATAAAAATTCATGAGGAATCAAGCAATTAAATGTGACACTTGCTTGTCAAGTTTGTGATAAAAAGTTTGATCGAAAACATCCTTAGTTCAACATCAATCTACTCACAGTGATGTTAGAAATATTGAATGTTCTATTTCCCAGAAGGTAGATTCAAAACAAAACAAGAATTAAATCAACACATGGTTTATAATTGTGAACCAAATTATTTTTGCTGTCATTGTGATTATAAAACTTACACAAATGGTCATTTGAGAATTCTCAAACTCATGAAAAGAAAAGTATTTAAGTTTAAAGAATATTTTCTTGTAGTTGTAAGCAACAGAACTGAAATTTATACTGAAACTTATATAAACATTTAACAATTTCAAGTTAACTAGTTTTTTACATCTTTGTATATTCTTAATTTATTATTCAAAATAGGTTTATTTTACAATGTAAAACACTAACTTAAATATTTCAAAGTCACTGATTATTGTTCTATTATGTTTTTACAAGGTTTTAGATACAGATTTCTTAGAGTTTTGTTCACTAAAAATAAATTGTTTAAAAACAGAAAACGACTTTAGTGTAGTTTTTAAACTGTACACTTATTGTTCAGTTTATGTAAAGTTTAACTTCTTTCTATTTTTGTATTATTTTTTACAGGTTAAAGTTTTAAATTTTTTTTTTTTTTTTTTTTTAATATTAAGAATTTATATTTATTTTGTTATTATCAAAAAAAAATTTCTACATTCTTTACCACAGCACATGGTATAAGTTAATTTATTTCAAGTATTGTAAAAATTTAAATTTTACTTGTAATTTCATAGAAGTCATATAAAAATTATTCTCTTTAGAACAAGTATTATAAGAACAAAATTAAGCGAACTACTTAGAATACTATTTATATACTATATATTTAAAAATTTATATACTTCTTTAAAGGTATTCTTCTTTAGTATAAGTTTTCAACATTAAACAATAGTTGGTATATATACTTTTGTTATTGTGTATATTTTAATATTTGTGTATAATTGAGTCTTCACAAACTAAAAAAAAGTAAATACATTCAGTTTAAGAATAAAAAAAATTGTTTGAAGTTTTTGTTAGGTTACTATAATATGTTAAGTAATAGATTTTCCTTAGATTTACAAAATATAGCAGTATAAACACTTGAGCTATATAACTATAGAAAAAATTGTGTGATTTGTTATTTCAGTTTAATATTTGTATTAAAATAATTTTAGGTTTGATTAAAAATAATATTTAACTGCACAAGTACGATGTTAGAAAAATATTTAAATCTAAAAATAATAATATATAATATTGTAATTAGTTTGTTTCGTGGTAAATCCTTTTCATTTCTTGTTTGAATTTACAATAATTTGTATACTTATAAAGATTTGTTATAAATAATAGTAAACTCAAAATTTATTATCATAATGGAGTTCATAGGTCAGTCACTTATAACAGACAAAGGTTCGTAAATTCATATATAACATTTTCCAATACTAATTATTTGAATAAGTACTAAACTTAAGTAATATATTTTAAACCAAATCCTTTTTCTAAACAAAATTTTGTATTAAATTTGGATAATTAAGTCTAAACATTTAAAACTTTAAAATGATATGATAGAAGTTTCTTATTTTATTTTTTCTTATGTGTAATAACATGTTTTGTAGTTATGTTTTGTAGTAACTTACAGTTTTTTTCATGTTAGCATCTACGTACAATGTATTAAGTAATGTCATAATAACTTATCAAAAACTTATCAATCAAACTTTTTTTTTTGTAGACATATGATTTTAAAACTATTAAAATGAAACATAGAAAAATTACATTTTAAGATATTTAAAAGAGTTTTTTGTGTATAGCTTTTACTATAAACCATATTTAACAAAAAACTTTTAGTAAAAATCTAAATATTATATTTTTCGAAATTTACAAAAATAGATTAAAATAAGTTTTTTTAATCAAAAATAACAGAAAAACCATTCAGTTGTCACATTTGCAATAGAAGATACTCAAGCAATAAAACTCTTAATCGACACATGAAAGTTCATGACAAATCGAAAGCGTTCGAATGTGATGTTTGCTGGAAGTTATTTGTCAGTAATTATCATTTAACAATCTATTATAGAAGTCATACAGGGGAAAAACCTTTTGTTTGCCAAATTTGTGATAAGAAGTTTTCTGCAAAAGGTAACCTAAAAGTTCATCAAACTACTCACAGTGATGTTAAATCTTTTAAATGTTCTATTTGTCCAAAAGGTAGATTTTTCAAAACAAAAGATCATTTAACTCGACACATGGTATTTCATTATGAACCAAAATTTTCTTGCAGTCATTGTGATTATAAAACTCACAGAAAAAATAACTTGATTAGGCATGAAAAAAATCATTACATGAAAAAAGTTTAAGTTTGCAGTATAAACCCTTATAGTTGTAAACTCTTAATTGAAATTTATACTGAAACATATAAGTTATACAGGACTGCTTACAAGGTCAATTAAGCTTAGGTAGTAGCATGCTGTGTTAATTTAATTCTTTTTTTTTTGTTTTGTTAACAATTTCAAATACGAAATAAATAAAGTAATCTTTTTATTTATTCTTTTTATTTCTTTTTAACAAAACCTTTCAAAACTAGCCTATTCAGTTTTGTTTACTAAAGTTTTTAATTTTAAGTTAAAACGATTATAGTAAAGCTATTGTCCTGATGTGTATTTTTTATACTTTGAACATAACTTTTGTTTTAACTAACAGTTATTTGTAAATTAAATAGTTGTTGTTAACTTGTTTAAACCTTTTTAAAAGCTTAAAAGCGTCTATTTTATAGAGTATATTTTTACATATATAACTCAAACAAAATTTTCTTGAAATCATTGTGAGTATACTTCTCACAATTAAGGTGATTTGAAATTGAAGTGTAAATAGTTTAAAAACCTTTAAAAAGAAGCTCGTTGAAATGTTTGTTATGATTTTAAATAGGCTTATTAAGCACCATACTTTTTTATCAAAATTAAAATATATTGATCAAAAATTATTGATCACTTCATGAAAGTTTTGTTTTCTTTAGTTTTAAATACATTAAAAGCACTAAATCTGTTTAAATTAATAATTGTTTTAGTAAATTTGCGTAATAATTATGCTGTTTAAAATAACCATTTAAAATGTCGTTTTATAATCTGTGTAGTTTAAAAACGTCAATGCCTTTTACATTTTATATAAATTGTTAATAATATATACAGTTTGTGGAAAATTTTTACAAATTTAAGTCCTTTTTATAATATTATTATATTTGATTTAAATTTGTTACTAGATTAATGAAAGTAGAATTAAATAAGTTCATCTGGTATTAAAAGAAATTAAAAACTCGATCACTTAAATTATTATAATTTAATCAACATATTAAAGCTGTTACTATTTTCTTATTCAAGCAAATAGAGTTGTACACATCTACTTTGAAAGTGGTTTTAGAACATTTTTAATGCAAATTTGACTAATATTTTTTTTTTCAGGAAACTTATCTTATACACATTCTTGTTTTGTTATAGTTGTTGTAGTAGACTAATTTACTCAACTTGATGTTTTGACTTATTACGATTTTACTATATATTATTTAGTTTGTATTTCACTGTATAAATTTTGAATATTTTTAAACTTAGTTTTTTTTTTCTAAAAAAACCTTTAATATGTTTAAAACATTTTTTTAAGTGTACAAACTTCAGCAAGAATTCAGATTAAGAAATAGATATATCGTAAAATTTTATAATGGTAATTTGTTTTTTACTTTACCATAATAACTGATATTTTTGGTTTAAGAAATAAATATATCATAATATTTTATAATGGTAGTTTGGTTTTTACTTTACCATAATAACTGATATTTTTAGTTAAAAAGGTTTCATATATTAATATAATTTAAATAATTTTTACTGTTGTTAGCAAATACATATATTTAAATTTCAGTTACTCTTAGACTTCTTTAAAAGTTATTCATTTAAACTTTTTGTTTAGTTTTGTTTGTAAAAAACTAAATATTTCTTAAAAATAGAACGTATTTTTGTTTTATATAAAATTTCTTTATTGATATTTATCTTCTTTTTATTTATTTAACATTCGTTTAGATGTAAATTAGTACTAGAAAAGTCTATAATGGAATCACAATCACAAACTTTACTTGGAATTAATGGTAAATTAACTCAAGTTTGTTAAATATCACTAGTGTAAATTTTGAGAAGTAATAACTTTTGTAGTTTATGCCTTTAATCAATTAGTAAACATAACATATTTAAACTTATAATTGTTTTACTTTTTTAGTCTTCAGCAAAAAAAATTATACATATTTATTTTATTGCAAAATCATTTATTTCCAGTTGTTTAACTCAAGCTAATTTGCTTGTGACAAATTTGAAAGAAGTATAAATAACTTTGAAAATAGTAAATTTACCTTATCTTAGTTCATATAAAATTAAAACATTGAACATTATGTGGTTTTATTTTATCAATTAATTATAAAGTTGAAATTTAATTTACCAAAAATAAAAGCAAAGTTTAATCAAAATCCTAAAAGTTTTCTATTTTCAAAACTTTTATCTTTAAAATTTACTTATAAAACATAAACTCTAATTCGTAAGTGTTAGAAGCAAATTTATGCTAAATTTATAAAATCTTTAAAAAACACATGATGTTTGCAAATGTATTTGAGTTGTTGGAAAACAGTGACTCGGACAATAGCGAGAAGTACTTGTTGGACTGATCTGTGGAGAACGATCTGGCGAATAATACAATATACAAGAGGTGGGATCCACGACATTCTCAGGTCCGCATTTCACAATAAGCTTCGACATCTTAAAGTCAACACTCACAATATGGTTTGTTAAAAACCTTGTAGATCTGTGAAATGCTATCTAAGTAAACATTTTTTGATGCTGTTTGTTAACATATTTTTAGGTTTGAAATAGGTTAATCAAACTCTTGGGTATACTTTGAAGTTAGAAATTAGTATCTAAACTTTTAAACCTTCTGTTTTATTTCTGTACATTCGAAAAAATTGTGACATAAAATATTATATTTAAAGTTTTAAACATTGTAGTTCAAAATATTTGAAACACTTAATTAATTAAGATGCTTTTATTCATCAATTAAAAAACTATTTCAAATAAAGCTGCTTCCTTATCTATTCTAATTTTAAGGTTTTCCTACTGCGTATATAAAGTGATAATTACAACAAGTTTTGAATAAAAAATATAATGTAAAATGTAAAAGTAGAGGAGCACAAAACATGATAGTTTTATTTTATTGTTCTTTAAATATTTATTGTACAAAACTTAAATATTAAAATATTTAATAGATTGGATGAGTGTGTTTTGGACGAAATCCCGCTGAGGATGGGAATATCATTCGTTGTTGATGATTCTGATGTTGTCGATGGTAGGTTTACTTACAATTTATTAACATGTTTTCAGCACAGTAAAAATGTATTTAGAGTTTTAGTTCTTTCTCCTCAACTCATTAATTTTTCTTTTTTAGATCTTTTATCTTATTTCAAATTAAAAATCAGGGATCCAAAGTGGGTCTGTATCAATATAGAGGTTACTTATGGGTAATAGGGGATAGAGAGGGTATAGTCAGGGTTGCCACAAGGTCAGGAAAACCAGCAAAAGTCGGAAAAAAACTTTTTAAAATGACAAAAATCGGGAAATTTTAAAAAAATTGAATAAACGCCAGATATTGCCTGTTCAAAATAAAAAAATCTGTATTTTTCAAAGCCTTCAAATAGTAAAAAATCCTTTGTAAGACTAAAATTGCAAAACTTTCCTATAAATTTACAAAGTTACTTAATTTCCAATGCCTTAACCTGGAATAATTTAGTAAGATATATTTTATAAAACTGCAAAATTTTTCTATTAACATATTGAATAACTACCCTGCTAGAACAAGCAGTTTTTGTATGCTTTTTTTTTTGTATTGATGATCTGTGGCAAGGACACTTCTATAGTGAAACTGTGATATACACACAAAAGTTTATCTTGCAAAATTTTAGAATCAAAGTGTTTTTTGTTTAAGTAAATAATTAAGTTCTTTATAATTAAGCACTAAGTTTAGTGTATAGGTTAGGTTTTTAAATTTTTTTAAATTGTTTAAAATTAAAAAATAAGTTATAAGATAGGTATATGCCATGGTTAAGTTTACTTGGTTGTAATTTTTGTAGAATAACTTAAGCTTTTAAAATAAAGAAGAGTTGATTTATTTGTTACAAATTTTATACTAAATGATAAAAAGAAACACTTTATATAACAAATATAAGTTTACTTTTTTATGTGTTTTTTTCAGTTACTGAAGTATATATTTTTCTAATAGATTTTTGATTTAAGGATTTTATAAAAAATGGTTTAGGTAGTATTTCATAAAACTAATGAACAATTTATATAGGTGTTACATGTTTTAGATAAATGTTTTTCTGTTATAAATATTATTACCTTCTAGGTTTTTTTACAACATTTATGCTAATTCTGAGTATATTTTGCTGATAGAGCTGTTTATTAATAATACAGTAATCATCATTCAAAGATGGTTCAAGTGATGTAATGGAAGTAAGATAATTGAGTTCATCAGAAAAAAAAACTGTTGTTTCAACTTGTATAAATGTAAGGTTGAAAGCTTTACATAGTTTCAACTTTTAATTGTTTAATTATTTATTTTAGAATAAATTTTAATTAAGAGTTTTTTTTAGAAAAGTCAGGAATATTTTAGTAAAAATTCAGGATTTTATTTTCTGCTTGATCTGTAGCAACCCATAGATTATGTATGCAGATTTAATTTGTGTTTATATTTACAAGCTAGAAAGACAATAATAGATACACACTACTGAGAACTAGACTAAGTACTAATAACAACGTAAATGAGCACAAACATACATATCGATAACTAATAAGCACAAAGTCAAACCTTAAGAACAAAAAACTACATCTTATAAACTAATATCACGAAGTATTTCAAACTCTTAAGCTTACAACGCACTATCTTATGTTAATTTATTTTCTATTTTATATAGAAAAAAAGAACTTTTTTTTTTCTTACGTACAAAGTTATTTATAATCTTAATATAACTTATATCCATTTAAGAACTTATAGGTGCAAATAAAAAAGTATACAAAACATATTGTTTTTACTACCGTCTAAAATAAAATTCGTTTTTCTGTTACACATATCCTCTATGAAACTTGATTTTTACCTTATTTTTCAGTTTGTAGAACTAGCATCGCTTATTTGCTACAGGCCATATGTCCCCTAAGGAGAAATTTCAGAATTTTAGGTGGCCATAGCTGCAAAGAGGCCAAATAGGTGGGCATAAGTAGTAACATTCTTACAGGGGGGCAATAAGTATATATTTTAAATTTTACTTCTGTCTCCTAATCTCTGCTATTAATTTTTTTCTTAACAAGTAAAATAATTTTTCTTTTTTAGATCTTTTATGGTACTTTTTAAGTAAAAATCAGGGTTTCCAAAGTGGGCTCAATAAAGGGGTTTGTCATGGGTGATAGGGGATAGAAAGGGTATAGTGGTAACATGACAATTGAAACTCGGACAACTCAAATTCTGACAATTCAAATGCTTTGAAACATTTAAAAGACTGTATTCTAATAAGTAATATAATTTTGAATAAAATAAAAAATACATATGTAGTTCTTATTAATATCTACGAGCCAATTTTTTATTTTTTGCAAACTCTTATATATTTTTCAGAATATTTTAAGTTTATTAAAAATAACTATGTTTTTTACTTTATTTAAGCCATATCTCAAAATATATTTAATGTTTAGCAAAAAGAAAAAAATGTCTTGTATATATAAATATGACCTACAGTAGAGTCAGGAGAAAATGTTTCCAGTTTATTGATGATGTGTACTCCAAGCTGCCGGATGATGAGAAAATCACCGTGGATCACGTCAGAAAAGTGTTCGGTAGAAAGTGGATTTTTATGAGATTGTTGATGAAAATTCGGAATACGAAGGAAAAAAGGAGCGGCTCCTCTTTTCTCAAAAGCACCGGTTTTTATTGATAAACTTTTTTGGTTTATATCTTTACAAAGTGAGCTTAATTTTACTGCTGTTTGTATATATCTTTAGCAGTGAGTTTTTATTTTTGTTGACGATAAAATACTACTGAATGTAAATAAATAAGTAACAATCTATTTTTATACTAAAGTATTAAATATATTTAAATTTAGTACTTTACATGCAATATATACATTTTGTGTTGGTCTAACTACTCTAGCACAACTTTATAAAACGTTGAAAACATATAAAGCCGACTTTAAAAAGATCATGGAGTACACAAACAGAGGAGTTTTAATAGATTCCGACTAATAAATCCACCTTTCAAACAATAAAAACGACAAACAGGACTTTCAAGCGACAAAAGTTGATCGACTGAAAAGTGCTGACGTCAGCGGTGATTAAATCGATCAAATCGATTAGCAGAGAGCTTACTACTACGGGCAGCTGCAATCAATCATGAACGTTCTCGACCATGAAGCATCCCAACGTCGTACCGAGGTATTTATTATATTTGCATGTGCTTGTACGACTATAAAAATGTATTTTATGCCAAGTCGTTAACAAAACAACTTACAGCTTTATTAAGTATAAATTATTGGCAGTGAGTTTATTATCGTATGTAAATTAGGTTTTCTTGTTGATTTACTATAAAACAAAGCTGATATAGTTTTATCAAAAGTTAGTACGTAGTTAATAGCAGTGCTTTTATACTATAGTTTTGATTGCTTAAAAAACAATTAGAGGTTTCTACCAATTTTTATTTAAGCACTGACAAGCTCTTTTTCAGGGTTCGTGCGCGTCAGGCAAAATCAGTTTTTTGAAAAAAGTAGAAAAACGTCAGGCTAAATCAGTTTTTTTAATTAAAAATTCAAGAATCTCAGTTTTTCTTAGTTTAAATGCTTGAAAATTATTGATAAATGACTTCTAAAGGGGATTTTCCTAACTTTGAAAAAACGTCAGGCTAAATTGATCTCAGTCAGGATAAATGAAAAATATTTCGCGCACGAACCCTGCTTTTTGCAAACCTTAGGTTGCCTAATAGATATTTGAAATAAATATTAATATGTTTTATTAAATAAGATACATTTTAGCTAATTAAGTTCTACAAAAGTATTTTTACAAAAATTACCATTAATTTTAATTATGTATGAGGTGTTAGTATATTGTACTACTAGTTTCTTTGTCGTATTTGAAACTTGGATTTTCGCTGAAAGCACATGATTTATCCCGAATAAAATCTCTGGGATCAGTTCAAAACAACATACTCTTTTTATATCCCAGGTTAAACATGATGATCTTGTCCGGAAACAGCCAAAATCTCAATCTTGCCGCCGCCATAAAATCTACCGACAAAACCTGGGATGATAAATCCAAAGCATCTCCGCACTCAACCCTCCCAGCAAACTCATAACGGTTTGAGCGAAACCTACGTTGCCATAAAAGCCACCGACCGCGGATAGCAGAGAAGCGTGACGATGTGGCTGGTGGCGGACCAATCAGAAGGGCCCTAAGCTGGTCCGCAACTCAATGAAGTTCGTCAAGTCACTCAAAAGTGTCGGCTGTCTACTATGCACAATCTGGTTTCGGAAAATGTAGATTCCCCGTTGATTAGAGCGGTGGAGGCAGCCGTCTCGAAAAAGGTGTTGGAGGGTGACCATTTGGTGAAGTTGCTGAGCTGTTGAACGTTCAATAAGCTGTATGGAGGTGACCTTGCAAATAAACTTTAACAATAAAGTGCTCGGGTTGAAAATAAATTGTTTAATTTTATTTTTATGTAACCTTAGAAAGTTTGCAAATGTTTAATGTTAATGACATGAGTTGATATTATAAACTAAATATTCAGTATTCGTTCCTATTTTAGCAAAATATGAATTTTTTCATGTTTCACTTTCTTTGCAAACTCAAAACACCCCACCCACAAAATAGTTTACAAAAAAATAATTCTTATAGAAGAAAAAAAGCTTAGTTAGTTTTGTTTTTTGACTAGTAAGCCTTGCATTTAAATTAACAATATTTTTGTTTTTTTACAAAGTAGTTAGTATATACATTAAAGAAAGTATATATATGTATTTAGATTAATAATACTTAAAAATTATAAATTATACAATAAGATATACAAGACACACAATTTCAATTAAAAAAGATAAATTTTGTGAAATTCTCATCAGTTGAGTACAATGCTTAAAAGAGACGACATTTAACAAACTTACATAGTAACATAGTAATCAAAAAGTAAACAGAATATTAATAAAAGACAAAAGCAATTGGTAACAGTTGAAATCATTTAAGTTTACTCACGTTATTATTAATTTAAAGTAAAACTAAACATCTATATTATGTAAACAGCATTTATAAATTACTACAAAAATAAAAAAACAGTATAGTCAAAATCTTTTTGCTTACATAAAACAGGTTTCCTTAACAAAATACAACTGGCTTCTATTTTAATCAAATCGAAAACATTGCTACAAGTTTTAATAAGTTTAAATCTATTTAGATTATTACTGTCCACACATGCTAAATTATTTACTAAATGTTTTGCAATGGATGAACGGTTAGATGCATTTAAAACATTGACCAGTATATCATAATTCTTTTCTCAAAAGAAAAAATTATTTTCATCGTTTGGAAGATGTTCTTTTATCCTTTTTCTTAGATGTCTTGTTGTTAATCCAATATAGCTTACTTTACAACAGAAGCTGTATTGGTAAATTACGATACTTTTATTTAAGTTTGATATTGGACATTACCACCTGGTGTTAATAGTGGTTTAGAGGTGAAGATGATTCTAGGATTTGTTGCACAATAAGTATCACTTATCAGTAGTCTAATTTTATTTTTTAACACTTCTGAGCTTTTATTACTAAATATGTTTTTAAAATTAACTACACATTTTACAAGTCCTAATGTTTTTATTTTATCCAAAATTTTTAAATACAAGTGCATTGTTTTTTTAACTAAATCTTGTGGGTGTCCGTTTTTGTTTAGAAGTAACTTGATATAGTTGATTTCACTTAGTCGCAAGTCTGGGGAAAAAATTTTATGAACGATGGTACAGAGTTCTGATTAGACTCACTAATAATCAATTAAGATTCAAATGTCAACCTGTAAAGGTTTTATTGCTGAACACCGATGTTATATATCTATTTTTTTTTGTTTTACCCTAGTATCTCAAAAAGCAATTTAATCATTGTTTTCTTTTTCCATTGTGAAACTTCAAGAAGAAAAATAGATTCGTATTTAACGTTTTTAATTTCTTATAGTTTAAATTTAGGAAAACAATAATAAGTATAAATATTTTAGCACAGTGTTTTTTATTTAAAATATACTGCCTAAATTGATTTTAAGTGATTAATGTTATTTAAAACTTAGATCAAAAAACAAAATAATAACTATAAAGTACGAATTAAGTTAGAAGCAATCTCAATGTTTATATATAATCTGAACTATGAAAGCAGAAAGAGTTTGAGAAAAAAAAGTATTTTATGCCAAGTCGTTAACAAAACAACTTACAGCTTTATTAAGTATAAATTCTTGGCAGTGAGTTTATTCTCATTATGTAAATTAGATTCTCTTGTTGATTTACTATACGTGGTTAATAGTAGTGCTTTTTTACTATAGTTTTGATTGTTTGAAAAACAACTAGAGGCCTCTACTAGTTTATATTTTAAGCACTGACAAGCTCTTTTTGCAAAACTTAATTTGTCAAATAAAATTTTGAAATAAATATTGATATAATTTTATATATAGATACTGTATATCTAATTAAGTTCTACCGAAGTGTTTTTACATAGTTTAGCAGTAATTAAAATTTTGTATGAGGTGTTAGTATATTGTACTACTAGTTTCTTTGTCGAATAATAATTACTTCGAAATTTGGCTTTTCGCTGAAAGCACATGATTTATCCCAAATAAAATTTCTCGGATCAGCTCAAAACAACATACTTGTTTACAAACTACATCATAATACAGATCAAATATTGTTTATATAAAAAATATTACATATTATCCTAGGTTGAACATGATGATTTTGTCATTGATTAAACAACCAAAATCTTGACCTCATCACCGCCATAAAATCCCCCGACCTGTACCAAAGTCCCCAAAAGTTCTCCGCGCTCAACCCCGAACAGCAAACTGCGTTGATCAGTAATGGTTTGAACGACACTTACGTCGCCCAAAAGTTCTTCGCACTCAACCCTTCAAGCAAACAAACGTTGCCAATAAAGCCACCGACCGCGGATAGCAGAGAAGCGTGACGATGTGGCTGGTGGCGGACCAATCAGAAGGGCCCTAAGCTGGTTCGCAACTCAATGAAGTTCGTCAAGTCACCATTTGCAAAAAAATAACTTTGGCTTTTATTTGAAAGCTTAAAGTACAAACTACCAGCCAGTTTTTATAGAATTCAAAAATATGATTCGATTTTTGAGATATTTTATATTTTTTAAAAAGTTTCCGATACAAACGACCGCAAATTTTTCGGTGTCAATTTTCTTGGAAATTTTTTAAATTACTCAAAATCTATATCCTCCCTCATTTTTCAAGTAATGTTTTCGAATTTTCAATAAATTATCTTGATCTTAAAAGAAAAAAAGGTTTCTTATAAATTTTAATAATTTAAAAAATAAAATAAAAATGTAAAAAATTAAAAAAAAGTCTGTTTTAAAAAAAAAAATATATTTTTACTTAAAATTTTTTAAATTCACACACAAATATTATTTTGTTTTTGTATAAAGATTAGACTGTGAAAATTTGAAGAAGATAGCTTGAAAAATGTAAGAGGAGATAGATTTTAAAAAAATAGTCTTTTTTCGCTGTTTTAGTTTTCCCTTCCCATAAGGAACCTTTTATGCGGCCCGAGTTTGACTGGTCATATCTCAAGAAATAATTCGAAATTTTTAAAACGAGAAAAAGCATCTTGAAGCCAAAAGACAACTCTATAAAATAAGATCAATTATCAAAAAACATCGCTTACCCCCTCTACGGCCTTCACAAACTTACATAGTAACCAAGTAATCAAAAAGTAAACAAAAGATTAATAAAATACAAAAGCAATTGGTAACAGTTGAAATCATCTATGTTTCCTATTTACAATTTAAAGTAAAACTAAATATTATTATAATGTAAACAACATTTATAAGGTACTACGAAAATAAGAAACAGTACAGTCAAAATCTTGCTGCTTACATAAAACAGGTTTCCTTAACATATTACCAATAGCTTCTAGTCTAATCAAATCGAAACATTACTATAAGTTTTAATAATTTTAAATCTATTTAGATTATAACTTTTTGCAGAAGTAGAATTATTAACCGAATGTTCTGCAATAGATAAAAGTTTAGATGCATTAAAATTAAAAAGATGACCAGTATATAATAATTCTTTTCTGAAAAGAAAAATGCTCTTTTATCCTTTTTCTTAGATGTGTTGTTGTTAATACAATAAAGCTTGCTTTACAACAGTAGCTGTATTGGTAAATTACCATACTTTTGTTTAAGTTTACATGTTGACATTACCACCTGGTGTTAATAGTGGTTTAAAGGTGAAGATGATTCTAGGTCCTGCTGCATAATAAGTATAACTTATAAGTTGTCTATTTTTCTTTTCTAACACTTCTGAGCTTTCATTACTGATAAGTGTTTAAAGTAACTACACATTTTACAGGTCCTAATGTCTTTATTTTATTCACTTGTTTTAAATAAAAATATATAGTTTTTTTAAATCTTGTGAGTACCTGTTTTTGTTTTAAAGTAATATGATACATTTGGTTTCACTTAGTAGCAACTCTGGGGAAAATTTTTATGAACGATGGTACAGAGTTTTGATAAGATTCATAAATTATTAATTGAAATTTAAATAACAACCTCTAAAGGTTGTATTTATGTGCATCGATGTTAGATATCTATTTTCTTTTGGTTTAACCCTAGAGTCTTAAAAAGAAACTTAATCATTGTTTTTTTTTCCATTTTGAAACTTCAAGCAGAAAATAGATTTGTATTTTGCGTTTTTAACTTCTTATAGTTTAAATAGAATAAATATAATAAGTATAACTTTTTAAGCACAGTAGTTTATATTTAAAATATACTGCTTAAATTGTTTTAAACTAATTGTTGTTGGTTAAAACTGGGACCAAAAACAAATAATAACTATAAAATACAAAATTTATTGGTTTCGTTAGATTAGAAGCAATCTCATTGTTTTTAAATAAATCTGAAATTTGTAAGCAGAAAGAGTTTGACTATAAGGTTTCTTTATTTGTTTGAAATTGTTTTTAGTGTCACTTGACATTTAAAACTCAGTTGCCGGATTTTACCGTAAGTTGTCCACCACTATTTTAAATCAAAATAGATAGGTGAAAAAATAAATAAAACATTTCTTATCTAGTTTTACCTATTAACATAAGTTAGAAATGAATGGGACATGAAACGCAAAACTTGCGATTTTTTAGTTTGTGAGATAAACAACTATCATGGAGCTTCTGTATAACAAATGTTCTTTTCAATGTGCTAGTAAGTTGACATTTCCATGTAAGTAAAACAAATTATATGATTATTTTAAAACAACTATAAAAACAAAATTGACAAAAACACATAAACAAACTTTGATGGTGTTTCTGTTAAGTAATTTTTGGGTGCATGTACTTTTGTTAAATTTCATTAAATTTTTTTTAATTGCTATAGAATAATTAGTATTCTTCTTTGTATGTTTAAATTTGCATTTTCTTTCATCGATAAATGATACATATTGTTTTAAAAAACAAATAATAAATAAATAAAAATACATATTGTATAGCTGTCTAGCTCTATTTTAGTTTAGAGATTATGCACAGAGGAAAAAGCTTTATTTTTTTTACTTTCTACCTAAACATTTTTCAACGACAATTAACCAATTATCTTTATATAAGTAGAAGTTTTTTCATTTGTTTAGCAAAACATGTCAAACTACTTCCAAATTTTAATCACCTTGGTATATCAAACTTCTTTGGTACATCAAATACATCTTCTTAAGTGTTTTATAATCCCCTAGCTGCTATGTATATTAAGATAGATTTTAAATGATTAAAGATAAAAAAAAAATTGTCTTCCGACCAATATGTAATAACTTAAAATTAGCATCACAGCGTATTCTTAATTTGATTTTATCACAATTTTTAGTTTTTATTTCACCGTTTTTTCTATTGTTTAGTTTTGTAGAAATTTTATTATTAACAAATTAAGTCGAAGGACAGATGTTGTCCACTCTTATTCATTAACGAATTTGAGGAAATCGAAAAATAAAAGACTAAAATTGATAATCTAACTTCATTGATTCAATGGAACATAATTTTAGGTTTTAAATTACCAGCTGACTATGCAGAAACCTCAAGATTGCGAATTTTAGATTGAAAACAACATGTGCAAAACAACTAACATGAAGTTTTACTATAACAAATGTACTATTCATTTGGTTATACGCACTAATTAAGTACTTATTAATTTGTTTATTTCAAAACAACATTAAGCTTAAATGTATGAAACAATTATTTTATAACTAATCTAAAATTATGTGGCAACTTTATGTCTAAAATAATGTCGCCTCCGACGGTTTTCGTGTAAAGCTTGATGACAAATAAAAATTTTTTATCTCGTTTCTATTTCAGTTAATATATAAATACTTACGATAAAAATATATTTCGGCAAAAACAGTTTAGAAATTTTAAATTAAATGTACTCTGTTGTATCATATTTTTTGGTTCCTGTTTATCACCACTTTATGTGTTTCGCGTTGTAGTGCAGAACTTGACAATTAGGTTTTTGGTTATAAATTATTTATATATTCTATTTTTTTTTATAAGTACAGCAGCTTTATCTATAGTAACAGCAACATAATTGATCTGCGTCAATAAGGTTTCAAAATAGCGTTAAAATTGCTTGATTTGAAAAAGAACTCTGCTCTTTAACATGAACATCGGAAATAAATAGTTTATAGCAGTATTAAATGTCTAAATTATATTACTTATTATTCTATTAAAGTTATTTAGTTTTTTCTAAAAAAGCTTGTTTCAACTAGTTTAAGTGTTTATGTACAACTCTGGATACTAAGAGTATTTAAAAATATTTTTTGTCTGGAAAAAAAATATGTTGCTTAGAAAGTAAGTTAATAATTGTGAAAAAAATACTTGAAACACGTTATATAGGCTTTAAGAGAAATAGTTCAACTTTTCTCATGAAACATTTTAGACCTCAGCAAAAAACTAAATGATCATAATATAGTAATACTAAACTTTATTCTTTTTAGTAATATGTATACTCAATTTTATTTTATGCTTAAATATAGCTTTTAAATTTTTAGCTCGCTAGTTTTAAAAGACTAATAAAACGTATCCATTTCTTCTGTTTATTGAACGACAAAAAAAAATTTAAATGTTTGGACTTTCGACCTAGTGTACAAAAAAATATTTCGTTAATAGAGAAGCACAACATTTGGATACTTTTCAACGTCAAGAACAAACAGTTATCTATTGAAGAGGCCAGATATAGCTTTAATTAATAAAGTCATACCCATATGTTCTGTACTATATTGCAGAGTTTAGAAAACTGAAGTCAAACTTGGCTAACAAAGCAAAAATTTTAAGTACATTTAAGATAAAAGCATAACTACTTAAAAACAAAAAGTTTTAGTAGTAATTATATACAACTAGACAATATACTTGATACTTGCTATTTGGTTTAAACTTATTTGGTTAAGCTATTTGCTATATTTGATTACTTTGATTTAAACTTAACCATTAGTTCAATTATTTATTTTAATGTAGCGAAAGATATTTATTGAAGCCCGCTAGCCATTTTTCATTAAAAAATTCCATATTATAACAAGCTGCTGACCCATACTTTAGTGATATATCACTACTTCATTACTTAAGAAAAGAAGTTTTAAAAATGTTGATTAAATATTATTGGGGTAACTTTTTTTTGAACTGATCAAATATGATTTTAATACTTACGGAAACCAGTTTAAATTAAAAAAAACTATTTGTAATGTTTATTATTAGTGATTTTAAATTGTTCTGTAAGTGTTAAAATATTGTATATGTTACAATACATGTTAGAATAAAGTTTTTGATATATTGTCCTTTAGCAAACAGTAAATTTGATTTAAAAATATTAGTGAAATTTAGTTAGATTGGCTTGAATTTTTCTCTGGCTTGCGAAAAGCTCTATGCCAACAATATTATCTGTAACTAAATTGTTTGTATATTTTGTAAGTATAAATTGGTCTACTCCACTAAAAAAAAAATTAAACCTTTGTCAATGCTTGCTTTTATAGTTCTTATACAATCAACTGGTTAAACTAAGGAAGCTAGTATGAGTTTTGTGTCTAAGTTAATGTTATAACTGTTACTATAAATTTATATTTAAAAATAAAGTCAAATAATTTGGATGTCTGTGAAACTTAGTCCAGAATATTTTTTGCTTTTAAGGAAACTTTACGGTTGAACAGCTAAAAAGTATGCTTATTCAAAAAATTGTTGATGTAAATTTATTATATAAAAACTATGAATATGAATTTCGAATAGTTAAAAAGTTTGCAAAAGCTATTCTAGAATATAAGTTTGTAAAATATAACTAATTGCTGTTATTGCTATTATACTTGTTAAAATTTTCTCTGACTTAGTACATCAAATAATGTCACAATATTTGGTTGTGACCGGTAATACGGTTAAACAATCAGTATTGGTAGACTTAGGTTTTATTTTAGATCATAAGCTTTGAACAGATAACGTCTTTTGTTGACCTTTGCTAGCCACCTAAAGTTAATATTTTGTCAAAAATATAAACATTTTTAAAAACTGAATTAAAAAACCACTTTGTTTGACTAATTAAGTGAATTATTATTTAAAGAATAAAAATAACAATCTTACTATATAATAATCATGCGAGAATACTGGGCGAATACATTGTTTATCCGATAGTATTTTGTTAGCTTTTCTTTTATGATACTTTCTTTAACTTCCTTCTGTTAATTATTTATCAAGTTATAAAAATTTTTTATTGTTTTAACACTTCGATATACTAAAACATTAGACAGAAAAAAAGTAATACTGATTTTTTCAAAGCAGTAAATTTTTATGTCTTTGGATAATTAAAAAATATTTTTCAATATTACTTGACAAAAATTTCTCAGATCTTCGATGAATTTTCAAATTTAATTTGTGATTTTAATCATTTATTTACTACGTTTAAATTTTGGATTACTTTTCTCTATTTCATTGGCTTAAAAGCATTTAAAGTTTGATAGAAAATTTAAAATTGTTTACACGTATATCGTAAAACTCTTACAAGTTATGGATTATATTACAAAGAAGTTTTAAAGTTACCCCTGAACATTATCTAAAAAATATTTTTTGTTATAACTTAGAAATAACGTTTGATGTCTTTCATCTATTATATAATAAATGAAGTTATAGTCTGTAACATCCTTTGTAGCTAAAATAGTTTACTTTTTTATTTAATTTATAAATTTTTTTTTTTTGCAAAGGCACATATGTTTCACTTAAAATTGTTTTGATCACAAAAACAAATTAAAATACTTTAACCCATGATTAAGATCAGTTATCTTTGTTTCGCTTTATTGTTTGCAAAAAAATAATATCGTACCAACTTAGCTAAAGTATGATCGACAAACTTTAGTTAGAAAAACGTTTGCAAGCTTGAAGGCGTTTATGTACAAAAATAAAACTAATAAACTAGAAAAAGCGATTTTCTTATAAGAAATTAATGAGTAGTTATTGTTTCTTTGATATCGGTTTTTTATTTCAAACTACTGATGTATTTAAGTATTAGCTATAATATAATGATTATTAGCTTGCAACTAAACAGCATTTTGTAAATAAAGTTATATTACATAAAACTATTTTTATAACCTCTAAATTATTTGAAAATATAAACATTATTTATCATATTCTTTAAATCTTTTAAGATTCAATTTTTTTTTTTATTGTTCCTTTTAACCACATTAAACTTATGGACAAAAATTTTGTTTTAGTGATTGTTTTTTAGCTTGTATAATTTTAAAAGTAGTTTTTTTGAGAACTTAAGTAAATTTTACGCACATTTGAAGTTTAACTGAAAAAATTAATAAAATAACTAAACAAAAAATTGAGTAGTATGTTATAATTATTAATTAGTAGTAACGATATTTGTACTTTTGTTAGTCAGTAATAAAACATTATTGATAATATTTTTAATAAATATTTTTTGTTACAGTCTATTTTTACGGTTAATTACATTTATAGAAGATTTTTATTTCAATAAACTTTTTGAAATAGTATTCTGTTAATATTTAATAAAGATGAACTATTTTGATGTAATGTTTATAGTTTAAGTATAGGTTGAAGTTTAAGACTTTTTCAAACCTTTTTAGTGAATTACACTTAGTTGTTAAAAGTAAAACCTCAATTTTAGATTACACTAGATGCAATAAACTCAACTCAAAAATAACTTTAATTAATTATTACTGTTGTAGTTATTAAGGTTCAATAAAACTAAATTACCTTGCAGTTCATAATTTTTTATATAACTTAATTATAACAAAAATGTTTGGTTTTAAACACTTGTTTTTAAGAAACAATCTTATGTTTCAGTTTACTTTTGAGTGCTTACTAAATTAAAATTAGACCCATGTACTTTTTTATAAAGTTGTCATTGTTTTCATTTGTGTTTTTAACATAAAAGAGCTTAAACTTTTAAAGATAGTAACTAAAGTTCTAAATTTTTAAAGTTTTTTACAACTAGTGTTTTTTTGACTGTTTAAAAAAAAATTAGGAGTTTGTATTTATCAATATCTATTGAAAAAAAAGCACTCAATAAGATATGTCCGAGAACTTGGTGCACAAAAAAACCTTTTGGTTCTTGAGTCGTACACCACTTGGATACAATTTAACTTCTTGTCCAGGACAATCTTTTATAAACAAACTTTTATAAACAATATTTTAAGAGTTAGTAATTAAATAAAACATATACAAATTAAGTTTTATCTGCGTTCTAAATCCTTTGTTTATTATATTATATTTTAATGTTTCAAGTACGTTGATTATTCTTAAAGAAGTGTTCATAAAAATTTGCAAGTACACTTTAAAAATTGTCTTCTAATTTCATTTTACTAGCCTATTTAGCTGAAAAATTATTTGTTAAGTATAATTAATATAGAACTTATAATTTGTATTAAATAAACATAACAAGATTAGTTTTAATAATAAGTTTTAATTTAAATAGGAAAACAGCAGTTTTAAACTTTTTTTTTATATATTTTTTTCTTTAAAAAATTGTATATAGTGCGAAAGTTTTCTTTATTGGTAAAGATTTTTAAAACGTTAAAGTTAAATTTCAAGCAGTGAATTATTGAACTATTCAATTAAAAGGTAGAATACCATTACTTAATTCTTTAATTAAACTGAGAATAAAAGTGCAGTAAGAATTTTAAAATTTAAACCTTAACTTTAAGCGTTATTAAAATTTTTATAAACGCATTAAAGTTATTAACGTGTAAAAGTATATAAAAAGTAGAGTTTTTGTTATATTTAATTACAATTTTTTTTTAAATATAGTTATAGAAATAAAACAGCTAGAAAAGTATAAGTTGTTTCAAACCTCACATTTTATAAATAGGAGTTTTTTATATTTATCACAATAATTGATATCTAAAGACTAAAACTATAATAAAAGTTTTTACCTTGTTGATTTGGAAAGTAACTAAAAATTAAATACCGAGTTTAATTTCCTTTTAATAACAAAAAAAAATACAATGTTTTTTTTTGCTATTGTGAATCTTTGATTTAGTTGAATTGATATTTTTGTGTAAACAATAATAGACTTTTTAATAAAAACTTTAAGGTTATCAAGTATTCAACGTACATAGTTTAACAACATAAACAAAAAACTTAACTAGATCAGTGGGTTAATTACCAACTCGATAAGTAATAACTAACAGTTGCATGGAAAAATAACTTTTTACTAAGAATAAAATAACTGTTGTAATAGAAAACATTATAATTAAAAAAAGATATCTAATAAGAAACTCGTGGATAAGACGTTAAAAGGTATCTAATTGGTGTGATACTTGATAACCGAAAGGATTTTTCGTACACCAGGTTCTAGAACCAATTACTTTGAGTGTTTTTTTTTATCGTTCAATAAACTTGACATCTTTTTTTATATTTTTTCAGTTATTAATAATAAATCATTACCTAAAAAAATTAAAAATTACCGTGAATTTAGTTTCTAACTGTGAAATCCAAAAACAGTCTTCATATTAGTGTTGTTTAACATTAACCTACACATAATGCTTTAATATTATTTAAATATACCTAAAACAAATTTATTGATTTTTTACCCATCAAAAAATAGAAAGCTTTAATATTCTTTAATGTTTTAAACCGAAAGTAAAAACAGGTGGGGATACTGGAGTTTTTATATACCAATTAAATAAAAAACACATTCGAAGTTTAGAATTTATTCGCATGACGACGTTTCGACTTTCCATTAGTCATTATCAACAAAATACTGTGCAAAAATAACTAAAAATTAGTGATAAACAACTAAGTATACAAAAATTTTAAGTAATACAGTATATAAAAATTTATAAATTAAGATTATAAACTACAATAAAATAATATGTTACATAAATAGTAACAAATTTTTAAACTAATATATATCAAACTAATCAAAAATTCTTAGTGTATGGGTAATACCCGGTTTAGTTAATTGTTTATTTGAAATTGGATTATAACGTATAATTAGTAGAGCTTCACTTATCAGGGTCTCACTTATTTCTACATTCTTTCAAAATTCCAAAATTATTAACAGTTATTTTTTGTTTTTAAAACATATAAGAGAATAATAATAATAAATCTTTATTTGCTGTTATAGCTTATAATTGTTAGTATAGCTTGTTTAGATACTTTCTGTGATTAAAATGGTCTTTTTGAAATAGTTGTTACAAAAAGTTGTACCTATTTAAGTCAACATTTGTTTAACATCGATAGACTTTAGACACTAAAGTTTAGACTAATATAATAATCATAAAAAGATATCATTTTTTCAACTTATTGTTCCAAATTTTTTCGTATATAACTTTTTTTGACTCAATTAAGCCCTATATTAACTAACTAAACAACTAGTTTAATTTAACAAACATTAAAATACCATAATAAATACCATATAAAATAATGTGGTATGCTACTATCACGTACTCAATTTACAATCATCTGTATTGTTTCATTTAGTGGTACATTAGTAAATAGTGATGTTGGACATTTATGTGAAATTATACTTATTTCACTTCAATTGTCCATATGTCGATGCATGCATTAGAATAAATTTTAAAACTTTTTTAATTAAAAATTCCTTTCAAAAGACAAGTTTCAAATAAATAATAACAACAGTTCTCTAATTTCTATTTTAAATTCTACTCGATATTTTTTGATTGACAAAGGCAAAATACATACAATTTTGTATTCATTAATTGCCGTGTGCAAAAACAGGTGAGTATGTAAGCTGGCTATTAAAACCGTGCTGAGACACCTGCAGATTCCAACATGCCGAAACACTTGCAGCTTCCAACATGCAACGAGACACCTGCAATTGTCAACATGTCAAGCCACCTGCAACTGTCAACAAGTCAAGACACCTGCAACTGTCAAGCCACCTGCAAAAGAGAGAGTAAAAATGTATATAAACGATGAAACACATCTACAAATTAGCTTATTATACCTCAACTACCCTACGGAGCGGACCTAGGCCGCTTCAACGGGACGACTCTTCCTTTGTTGAAGTAGTTGCATCTTTTCACGTGAGACTTCGAGGCCGGAGACGTGAATGGCAGTACGATACACAATAGTTGGCTTGGGACTGCGCGGCCGCAGAGGTTAACTATAGAACGATATAAAACAGCTTACGTGAGACTTCGTGGCCGAAGACGTAAGCTATGGTACGATATGAAACAATTTTGATAGGATTTCTACGTTCATAAATATCATCTTTTCCACCTTTATCGATATTGAAGTTCGAATAAGATTGATGTGTAGAAAACTGAAGCGTCGCGCACCATTTTGAATCGTTTGTTTTTGAAGGCAATAAATTATCCATAGTTTTTTTTGTTTATTTTATAACTAAATTAAGTTGCTATACCTATTTATACCCGTTAAAGGTAGAGATAATTTAATAGCCCTTTATTTTACATATAAATAAATATGGTATACAATAGTGAGACTACGTCAAAGCTAATGCAGTAATCACCGTCTTTACGTTCATATTTAGAAAGTTTTTCTAAAAACTCTTAATTATTTTCTACACAATATTGTTTTGGGATATGATGTTTGATTTTTACATCCAGATATTTAGCTAATTTATATGACGATGTGTTTAGCATTGATACAATAGGTCTCAATAGGTAATCTTTTTTAAGGACTTTACACGTGCCATATAACTTGCCCGTCGAGTTACCACCTGTTATTAAGTTGTTATATGTCTTTTTGTCTATATAAGGTTTAAGGTTTTGTTTTACCATTTCTGTTATTTGGTTTAAAAACAAAAAAAATAACTGATAATAATTTTGGAATTTTGATAGAATATAGAAATAAATTTGAGACCTTGATAAGTGAAGCTCTACTAATTATACGTTATAATCCAATTTTAAATAAACAATTAACTAAACCGGGTATTACCCATACACTAAGAATTTTTGATTAGTTTGATATATATTAGTTTAAAAATTCGTTACTATTTATGTAACATATTTTTAATTGTAGTTTATAATCTTAATTTATAAACTTTTATATACTGTATTACTTAAAATGTTTGTATACTTAGTTGTTTATCACTAATTTTTTAGTTATTTTTGCACAGTATTTTGTTGATAATGACTAATGGAAAGTCGAAACGTCGTCATGCGAATAAATTTTAAACTTAGAATGTGTTTCTTAATGAATTGGTATTTTAATGTTTGTTAAATTAAACTATTTGTTTAGTTAGTTAATATAGGGCTAAATTGAGTCAAAAAAAGTTATATACGAAAACATTTGGAACAATAAGTTAAAAAAATGATATCTTTTTATGATTATTATATTAGTCTAAACTTTAGTCTCTAAAGTCTATCGATGTTAAACAAATGTTGACTTAAATAGGTACAACTTTTTGTAACAACTATTTCAAAAAGACCATTTTAATCACAGAAAGTATCTAAACAAGCTATACTAACAATTATAACCTATAACAGCAAATAAAGATTATTGACAAAAATAAGAATTATGAATTCTCAAAACACAACTATAGTTGATAGTTTGGTTTGAATGTTTTTTGGTTTAGATAGAGGCTTTGATCATCAAGGTTCATCATTTAGCTTTATTCTTATTAACACTGTCTTAACTTATTTCAATGTATGAAATAGTTAGAAAAATCATATGAATACAAAAAAAAAAGAAATAGAAATAGTTTTGTTAAGATAATATATTTTATCCTATTTTAAGACCCACATCTGCCACTAGTTATAGTCTGCCAATGGTCAGTACAAAATTCGCTTTCTTAGATTTTTATTTTAGTTTTACTTTTTTATTAAGCAACTAGAATAAATACAACAAAAAGTTATATTAAAAAAGCCATTAGTGGTAATATCACTATAAAAATGTTTAGTTTAAAAAAAAAACATCACAAGATGTACTTTAATAGATTTGATGAATATGTCTTTGAAAATAAGTGATAAGATGCATTATTAAGTTATGGGGTTTTGAAGTTATTTAGACAATTTTATGATAGTTACTAAGATTTCTATTGTGAAAAATTGATAATAAATATGTAACATTATAGTTTATATATATAAATCAATGTTGCCTAAAAACGTTGAATCCTGGAATCAAATAAAATAAGTTAAACAACCTGGAAATTTGAACAAAAATCACTAAAAACATTAAAATAGTCTAGAACTTAAATTTCTTTTTATCAAACATGGACAAGTATTTTAAAATCCAAAAAAAAAAATTCAATAATACTCTGGCCACCGTGATGAACATAAGAGGCTTGAATTTAAATATTTATAAAGTTGAGAATTTTTATAATGTAATTGAGGGTTAAAATGATGTCATTTATACTGTTTACCATCACTGACTAAGGTGTGTTGCACAAGCATAATTTATATATAAATTTCTGAGAGTAATTAACCAAGAGGTGTTGCTTATTTTTTGTAAATAATTTTTTTATTATACTATAGAAAATATTTTAATTAATTAGTTAATGTTATTTTAATTGGTTTTTTGTTAAATTTAAGCTTAGAAATAATTAATCGATAATGTTGGTAATTTGTATAGATAAATACCTCTTTTTTTGATATGCTTTTTGGGTATATCAAATTAATTGAAATAAAAAAATGCTATACTTTTGGTAATGGTGTGATTACTAGTTTTTATAAAATCAGATAAGTGTACTATTGAATATTTTTAAATTGTTTCTTGTGCAGGTGCTAGACAGGTTATATATGCTCCTTTAAGACATTATGGTTACTAATTGTAAAGTTCATTAACTAACTATGTAGTTTTAAATGTGAAAAGCTGGTTGTTGATGTTGTATTAGATATATCACCATATACTTATTGTATTAAACATTTCATTAAAAAAAGAAGTGTGTTATCAAAAATTAGTTTGTTGCAGTCAATTAAAATATTCTTAATGTGAGTTTTGGTAAACTAAGAATGAGTAATTACAAACAGTTAATTAATTATGTTAAATTTTTGTGAGTCTGTATAGTAGCAGAGTATTTTTTGATCATACAATAAAATTTCAAATTAAAAATGACCAAAAGTCCAAAGTTGTATCACGATTTACGAAAGGTAATATGTTTCAAATAATAAAAAGGAATTTAACATTTGAGATATTTATCCAAGGTTTGAAAAAATAAATGTTGTATATAATAAAACAATTAAATTAGCATTACAGTATCTTTATAATAATTCTATACTGTAAAATATTTTCAAAATAATTTTCACCCAAAATTAATTTTTATACTAAAAATGGTTAAGAAAACTTATACATTCAAAACTTAAGAGAAATTTCTAATGAAAAACAGTTGTTAAGTCTTGTTTACATAAAAGACATATGTTTGTTTTGACATATATTCATCTACAAAGAATAATTTGAGATTGTTTTAGCTTGCTTGATCATTATCCTGATTTTAAACACCTGTGAATGTTGTTTAAAAACTGTTGTCTTGTTGTATAAAATTAAATTGTTTATTAATGATTCTTCGTTTTTTAATAGAACTGCAAACAGTAATATTTAAATGTTAAGACAAATAATTATTTGAATAACAGTAAAGTAAAAGCTTTAAATAATTATTAAGTGTTTTATTCCATAAAATGGATTGACTTTTATTAAGGGGAGAAGGGTTGATCAAACATTTTCTTTACAAAAATAACATATGCTCCTATATGAAAATTTTAAGAAGAAACTACATGCCAGTTTAAAAAAACATTTATACTTTTGAGATATTGTAATTTTTGTAAAATTTTCTTTATACAAACGTATGGATGGACCATTAATTTTCTCAGAAAAAAAGTTAATTCAAATCTATCTTTTCCTTAATTTTTTGACAACTCAAACTTTGAGAAAATATTTTTTTGTAGTTTGGTAGGTATTTAATGTTGCATTTTAGAAAATATCTAAAAATTAAAATTTAAAAAAAAAATAAATTTGTTCTAAATTAGAAAAAAGCTCTCATTATATCGATTTAAATTTTAGTAACGGACTTCCTATAAAAATTCAAAGAAAATTTATTCTTAAAGGAAAGAGAAGATATATTTCTAAGGAAAATAGTCTTTTTTTTCTATTTTTGTTTTGCGCCTTTCATTAGAAACCTATTGAGCACACTAACTTGTACTTCAAAAGTTACTTAGAGGTTAAAAATATCTGGTAAATATGTTTGATAAAACTCTACAAAATAATGAGATAAACTTGTAAAATTAAGATAAACCCCTGTTGACTAATTACGTTTTTATAAGTTTTTGTTGTGACTAAATCTAATTTTTTAAAGCATTTAGAAAACATATGATATCTTAATATTTATTTTAATCTATAACTTTTGCAATTTTTTTACTGTCTATAGCAGATAGTTTGATTTCCTTTAAATAAGTGCTGTAGTTTATAGAGAATATTTACAAAAATTGTCCAAAATCCTTACTTATTTAAAAAAATAAGTTTTAATTAATTTGGATACAGGACTATGAGTTCCAACAAATCCAGCTCTTAAAAGTTGTTTAACAACTTTTAAAACAATTGTTCTCAAAAGCTAACATATAATTTATTGAAATAGTAACTGTACCTTAATACCAATAGATGAGTTTTATTTCAGTTATTTTCTTGTTATAGTAATTTGCATTTGACTCATCATTAATTTTTATCTAGTACATCATTTACCTTTCTGAAAACCGAAAGGCAAGAACAAAGACCAAACAAGAAACAACAAAAAGTTCACAAATATTTTGACCATTCATATCCATTGAAGTTTTGCAACAAGTTCAAAGAGATCCACCTCTAGAGATACTAGCAGGAGTTCAGATACTACCAGGATCAAACTGGTAAAAGATAAATTAAATGAGGTTTCAGGTGAAATGCAATAACTTTGATATCCAAGTTAGTTTTTTTTTAAATGTTTCTGAAAAATAGTAATAGCTTAATTATTAAAGCAAAAAGTTGTACATCAGAAACCAAATTCTGCTTGTACACAATTGTAAATTTTAACTTAACTTAACTTTAAGTAAGTAGTGTACTTTTGTAAAAAACTAATATTTGTTTTAACTTTTTTGAACATACTTTTATATCGCCCAAAATAATACACACATATTTAAACAAACTAAACAAAAAGTACATTTGATACTAAGGTTTTTAGACTTTAGGTAGTAGCTTTCAAAAAGGTCATTACTTTTTTTGTTTTTTTTTTTATTAAGTAAAAAGTATTTAGAAACTTAAAATTTACACAGTAAACTCTATCTATCAGTTTTGTGTTTTTTTAATAATGAAGTTTTTACAATAAAAATGTACTAATTAATTACCTTAAGTAATAAAATAGAGTCTACATATTTTTAGAAAATGTGATTTATAAATTATCAACCAAACTTAATATACAAAGTTTAAGAAAAATGTTTTAGGCATTTTCATATTAAAGTAGTTTTAAATATTTTATTCACTGTTGATTTGAAATTATAAATGTTTATCAAGTTTTAAAAGAAATTTTTTCATTGAGCTAAAAATTAATAAAAATCTAATGAACTTTCGAAAATAATTCTTTAAACATTTTAGTTGTGGGCCTAACTGTGCTCTTAGTTAAACGTCTGTATTAGTTATTTATTTTTTTAGACGTATTATTAAAAACTAAAAAATATAAACATATGAATATAGATATTTTATAAAAGTTATTAAATGAAATGTTCGATGAAAAAGTTAATTAATTTATACTGGAGTTAGACTAAACTGAAAAAATATATTTAATTCATTAATATTCATTGATATTAGTTATAGTCTTCATTAACCATAAAATTTAAGCTATAACAAAAGTCTACCATTAATTAATTTATTAATTTATATAATTTTTTGTAAATGAAGTATAAAGTGAAATGAAAACAATATATTTTCTTATATTGTTAGTATTGCTTTTATGTGTGAAAGCAGAATTTAAAGTTACCAACATTGTGTTACCCATTTGCACTGCAAATGACACTAAGCTTTTTAAGCAAGATTCCAGAATTAAGAAACTCTAAACATAACACGATTGAGTTTGGTTTGAAAACACCCAAAACCCTCGAATGCTGTCTTGAAACTTCTGTAAACAAATGTACAAAGTTCTTTTTTGGATAAAGAAAAAATCAAACATTCAGGACCACTGTTGACACAGAGTCATGCAAAAGCGCGGCAAATTTCAAACGAACCAAAGAAGGTAGGGTAGTAGCTGTAAGTAATGAGATATGTACTACGACGAAAAGATTTAAGCCAACGTTTCGTAGTTACATTAAAGATATAAGCAGTTAACTTTCATTCAACATATTTTCACGTAAGAGTACACTAGGAATCGCCGATACGTCATTTTTCCACGACGATCACGATGTAGATAAAACTTTAGTGATATTTACAACCATTCAGTGGAAATTCTTTGTTGTTTTGCATTTATTTGGTTCATTAGAACCATGATATTCATAGCAAGCACCATCCGTTTTGTCTCGACGAGAAGTGGAAGGAAGGAAGACTTAGCTACAGAATTATAGCTTCAAGTTGCTGAAAACAAAAAAATTGTATAACTTTTAGGGTTTGTATACTTAACAAATTTTTTTTACTGAAGTTTTCAAACTTTGTATGTCTTATTACTTTTTTCAAGTCAATTCGTATGTATCATTTATTTATATTGTATATTTAGAATAAAAATTACAATACTTAAAAATTAAATAGAAATGATAAAACAGAAAAAGAAAGAACTTTTTTTTGTTGTTTTAAGTATTATTGTGATATTGCTAATTGCTACTTTTAGTTTACAATGTCATTTTTTGAGTAAGTTGCATGCTTTTTATTATTAACTTGTTATTGGTACGTTTTTTTTAATAGAAGGGATCTTAAGCTTTAAGTTTTTACTTTGTTTAACGTGTTTTTTATTTTTAACGCTTCGGCGCTTATGATTTTTTAAACATTTTTTTTTAAAGCGTACACTACAAATTAAAAATACATCAATGTTATTTTAAGCTATATGCTTTGTGTTTAGGAAAAACTTGTTTAGTATTACGCGCAATCGAACTGTTCGTGGTGTGAGTTATAATATCATCTCTAAATTTTCCAATCTCTCATTTTATTCCTAAAAATGACTGGAGTTTGGGAAGGAGACCGCTTGGAAATTGCATTATTGAAATCCCTAAACCTCCACAGTCATTTCTTTTTCAGGCTGCACGGAGTGACATGCTCTGTTATAAATTGAGAGCAGACATGTTAAAAAGCTCTGCTTTGTTTACTCAAGCGTGAAATTACTAACTTAAAACAAACCAAAAATAAAACACTTCATTGCTGAATTACCATAGTAACTTTTAGCATTTTAACATCTCTGATTGAGAGAATTAGCGAAAAGGGGTTGTTAAAACACTATATATACTACGCATGAGCGATTACGTTACTTTTTATAGCCTTGTAGCGTACAATAAAGTCAGATTTAAGTTTTCCATTTTAGTCTTTTATATTATTCTTATTTCCTTTATTTACGGTTATTAAGTTTTAGTTGTGTTTTTTTACTTTATATTGTGAGTTCAATTTATAAACAGTTTGTTGTTTTGTTGTATTTTTTTATTTTGTTAGTACTTTCTTGACAAGTCATTTGCTATATCATTGTAGGTAAGTAGCGCGTACGATGAGTACTAAAGTGTTAAAAAATGAAATGTTAATTTTTTTTGAAAACTAACATTTCATTTTTTAAAGATGATAAGTCACGACCGCCGGCTCCGTCTAAGAGTAGCACAGTAGGGCCAGGTAACCATGATACTACTTATTTTTATTTAATTAAACTAAATTATTCCTATTGCTAGTTTATTTAATAATGCTTATTTGAATTAAGTATTTTTTATTAGGTGCATATTATGCACTGCATAAGAGTGTTCGAATATTTTTTGTTAAAATTAATTGTAATAATTACAATTGTTAAAACATATTTCTTTTATTTTTAATTTTTAGAGTTATCAATTGTCTGTATGTCCACAATTAAGGTCTACTTATTTTATATAAATATTTGTGTGCATTTTTTTGTGACTTGTTTGGTTTTTTGCATTTTTGTATGTTTTTCTAAATTATTAATAAGTAATTTTAATGGAATTAGTTTATTTAATTTACTTTAGTTTCTAATTTGATTGTTGTGTTATTTAACTTTAACAAAAGCTAACTAAACATTTAAATAATGAAGTAGTCTAGCTTTTTGATATTATTTTTAATTTAAGTTTATTCAATTGTCAATTATAAGTTTACAAGATTCTTAAGAAATGAAATATTTATAATATTTAACACAACATAGTTTAAAAAAAAACCTTTGTGGTAGTTATATAAATTTTTATCAGAAAAAGTTACAGTCATCTCATAGACATATAAATAGTTAAATATTATTCTTAATTTCCCAAACAAACTTTTTTTAGGACAACACTTACAGTTACTCTATGTTGCTTGTTTCTAGGTTGAAAAAATATCTTTAAAAAATCTTTTACAGCCTCCTATTTTAGATTATTTAAGATAATTAGACTAGTTTATAATTTTAAATAAATAAATTAATTTATTTCTGCAGAAACTACGCTTTAGTTTACTATTTTGTTGTTAAACTTCTGTTAAATATTTAGTACTTGATACTTATTTTGTTAAACATCACTAACTAAAGTATATTGCCTAAGATTGATTTTCAAATTAAATTTCTATGAATAGTTAACCAACAGTGTTGCTTTTTTTTTGTAAATAATTATTTTATTATTATTATTATTAATATTATTATTGGAGTTTATTGTGCAAAGATGGACTCGGGCATTGAAACCCGACCCGTTTAAACAATACACACGAAAAAAGAAACAAACAAATTACATTCAATGAAAATTAAAATCTAAAAACAACACAGTAAAAAAAATAAAATAAATTACAAACAAATAGTCCTGTACGATAAATAATAACTTCGTATGCACATAGAACAAAACGAAATAAATTCTCATATAAAAATCTATGCATAGACTAGAAAAGATTACACATTTACAAAAATTATATATAAATCTATAGGATCATAAAAAATATAATCTGTAGGGGGAAGATCATTATACTATGGAAAATAATTTAATTAGTTAGTCAATAAAAAAATAACAAATCTGATACTTTAAGTAATTTTTATAGATACATAACTCTTTATTTGGTATGTTGTTTGTGTATATCAAATTAATTGAAAGTAAATATTTATTATTAGTAATGGTGTGATTATTAGTTTATTAAAAATAGACAAGTGTACTATTGACTATTTTTAATGTGTTCCTTGTGCATGTGGTAAATATATATACTTCTTTTAGACATTCTAGTTACTAATTATAAAGTTCATCAACTAACTATGTAGTTTTAAATGTTAAAAGCTGATTGTTGATGTTGTACTAGATATCTCATCATATACCTATTGTATTATACATTTCATGTAAATAAAAGAAGTGTGTTATCAAAAATTAGTTTCTTGTGGTCATTTAAAATATTCTTAATGTGAAATTTATGGTAAACTGAGAATGACTATTACAAACAGTTAAATAATGATGTTTTTTTGTAAGTCTGTTTAGTAGCACAGTATTTTGTCATCGTACAATAAAATTTCAAAACTAAAATAGATCAAAAGTCAAAAGTTAAATGACGGTTTACAAAAGGCAATAGGTATAAAAAAAATACTAATTTAACATTCAAGTTGTTTGTAAAATATTATATTTTAACTTTTGAGATATCGTAGTTTTTGTAAAGCTTTTTTTAATTTTTTATTTGTTTTACAAGCGTATGGACTCGCATGTTTTTCAGGGTTAATTTTCTCGGAATATAAAAAAAGTACTATAAATCTGTCTTTTTCTCCATTTTTTAGAACTCAAACTTTCAGAAAATATTCATTTTATGGTTTACAAGATATTTAACGTTGCATTTTTTAAATAGTGAAAAATTAAAATTTGAGCTAGAAAACACAAACAAGTATAGGTTTTTTTACGAATGTGAAGCTAGCTTGAATAATTTTTTTTTTAAATGTTTAAACTTTAGATCCAATTATTTTCCTTATCTTAATAGCTAAATAAAAACTTTTTATTTTATTTTTGAGAGCGGTCCTTTGTCTTTAAAATACAAAAAAAATCCAATGGGATTGGGGCTTGACTTTTAGTGTGGGGCCCCTTAGAAAAAAGAGTTTTTTTATTAATTTTTACTTAGCTTGAATTTAGAAAATAAATTGTTTTTCTCTAAATATTTATGTATTCATTAGCAAATAAATTTTATATAATACTTTTTTTTCCAACTGTTAATATTTTGTACTATTTAGCCTTATTCTAGAATTCTTATTCCGAAATAAGGCCAAACAGTAAAAAATATGAGTTTTGTTATCGATTTTTACTTAGCCCGAATTAAAAACGAAAAAAATTATTAAATTAAATTCTTTTTTTTTTCTTTTTATATATTTACATGTGAATAATTTTAAACAATTTTTTTTCAATTGCTAATATTTTATTTTATTTGGCTATATTTCGGAATTAGGAAATTAAAATAAATCCCTCTTTGCCCTAAATGTCCGTTTTTATTAATTTTTATTAGCGACTAATACTAGTTTTTTAAAGCATTTAGAAAGCATATAATATCTTATAATAACATTTTTATCTATAATTGTTAAAATTTTGCAGCATTTTTTCTGTCTACAGCAGATAGTTTATAGAAAATGTTCACAAAAATTGTACAAAAGCAAAACTTAGTTAAAAAAAATAATTTCAGTAAATTTGGATACAGTACTATGATTTCCAACAGTTCAAGCTCTTTTAACGTTTAATAACATTAAAAAAATGTTTCTAAAAAGTAATATATATACTATTGTAATACTAACTGTACCATAATACCAATAAATGCTTTTAATTTTAGGTCTTTTCTTATAAAAGTAGTTTGCACTTGAATCATCAGACAACTTTTATATAACAAATCATTTACGTTCCTCAGAACCAATAGGCTAGAACAAAGGGCATACAAAAAACAACAAAAATGTCATAATATTTTGATTATTCATAGCCATTTAACTTTAGTATCAAGTTCAAAAAGATCCACCAAGATAGTACAGCAGGAGTTCAGATACCACCAGGAAAAGAATGAGGAGGATTACCATAACCTGGATGTACAAGTAAGTCTTATTTTTTTTAATGCAAAAAAGTTGTACATAAAACCAATTAACTTTAAGTAAGTAGTGGTTTTTTGTAAAAATACAATATTTGTTATAACTGTTATGAACATACTTTTATGTAGTCTAAGATAATACATATATATTTTATAAAACTAAACAAAAAATGCGTTTGGAACTAAAGTTATTAGACTTAAAGTAGTAGCTTTCAAAAAGGTCTTTTCTTTTTTTGTTTTTTTATATATAAAAAAAATATATTAAGAGTAGAAAATGACACTTTAAACTCTATTTATCTGTTGTGTCTTGTAATAGCTTTAAAATGTCTAGTAGATGTTATTAATGAAGTTTTTTCAATAAAAATACTGCTTAATTACCTTATGTAGTAAAATAAAGTCTACAATTTTTTAAAGTAAAATTAAGTTTTGTAAAAATATTTTATCATATACTGAAGATCAACTTAATGTAATAACTTATCATTCATACTTCATTTTTAGTAAATTTTTTAAAACTCATCAAATTCTAAAAGTTTTTCTATTTTGACTAATTTTGCTTATTTCATTGATAATTTAATACAAGCATTATTCATCTTAATTTATAGTTTGATTAACTATAGTTTCATTTAGTTATTTTTTTTATATAGTTCCATGTAGAAGTAGTTTCTTTTGCATATCAAAACAATTATAGAGCTTTTAATAATTTTTCAAATAAAGTAGCATTGTACTTCACTAAAATTTTCTAAAGAAAGTTTCTATATTTTTTTAGAATTAGTAATTATAAGTAATAAATATATTATGAGGCTTACATTTATTTATGTGAGTTGTTTGTAATTAAATTAATACTTTATGTCAACTATTGTTACATTTTAATGGAAACTTTAAAATAAGCTTTTTAACTTTATAATAAAAATAGTCTTTTAATTTAACATAAAACATTTAAACTTTGTAATACAAATTTAATAATCTTCGTTTTTTAATGACTCAATTTCTTTAATCAAAGTTTAAACATATTTTTAATTACCATACCTATGTAGTGTTAAGTAAGTTAGTGCAAATGTAGTTAATTACAGTTAATAAAAATTATTATAAGAATTATATATTATCATGAATTTTTGATTTTCTTGGTTTTTTTTCCGGGTATGACTTATAAAAACTACTCTTTTAGCAAATAAAAATTAACACATATTGCTGTTCGTTCTGTGTAAAATGTTATTTATTACCAAAATACAACTATTATATTTTAATTTGTTCTATATTTAGTTTTGTATTTTTTAAGTCTATGATACAAAATTATGAATTTATTAATAGTTTTTGTTATCATAAAAAAATCTAAATGGTTTAAAAACTTGTTATATTTTCTGCACATTATATTGTTTTAGAATTAAAAACTAAAGTTATTTTTAAGCTTTTAAAACGTTGATTTCGTTCTTCTAGTTTTTTAAATTAATTAAAAAAAATTTTTGCGACATTTTTTTCTTTATTTTATATGAAAATATTAAGAAAACAGGTAAGCCGTAATCCGGGGTCAAAAAACAACTCCAATTAACTATTGTTTCAGACAAAGCTATACTTAAATTTTCAAATACAAAAAAGCTAAACTAATAGCCCTTAAATAGCTGTCTAATTGAAACAATAACCAGAACACTTTAGTTGCAAAGCTTTCGTCCTTTATTAGACATTTTCAATGCAAAAATACGGCTGTACTATTTTTTGCATTGAAAATGTCTAATAAAGGACGAAAGCTTTGCAACTAAAGTGCTCTGGTTATTGTTTCAATTAGACAGCTATTTAAGGGCTATTAGTTTAGCTTTTTTGTATATGAAAATATTGTCATTTTATATATTTTTTTTCTTAGTTTTAAAAATTACTTACAAAGTTTAATAGAAAACAGTTTTTGTATTTTTTTTTGATTTATTTTTAACTGTTTACTGCAAAAGAAAAGTATTGTTATTATAAATGTAATTAAATTACTACTTACAAACTTTAGCTTTTGTAAGTTAACAAAAATGTTTAATTACTATATACTCTTAGTTTTAACTATTTTCATACTTAGTTAAAAGTTTTTAATTATTTTGTAACTTATCTAATTATAATTAATCTAATTGTTATTTTCACTAATATGATACATACTTGAACGTATTTAGAAGTAAGTATACAACTATAAATAATTTTTTTTATCATCTTCTACCATACATTTTATGTTGTTTATTTTTTCTGGTGTTAGTAAATAGTTTAATATTAAATATTAACGTTATATTTCAGATAAAACAGTTTTTTGATTAAATTCAATTAAAGTTATGTTTCATAAACAGTATATTTGTATTGTAATTAATACGTTCATTGTAATGTTAATAAATACTGTACTTTTTAGTTTTTTATTTTAATTAAATTATATATATTCTTGTGTAGAAAGTTCAGATACACTTCTTAAAATTAATTTCTAAGCAAATATAAAAGTCATTGTTTTTTTATAAATTATAACCAAATTTTAAATAAACTAAACTGTCAATTGGTGCATAAAATAATGTTTGATGAAATCAATTTGAAAACTCTTATGTAGTATAAATTAATTGTTTTTCACAGAGCTGTATCTCGTTTCTTCTTTTAATTTAAACAGCTTTGTAGTGAGTTATTCTTTATTTGAAATGAATAAGAAGAAACGAACCTAATGAAAAATTAAATAGAAAATGTTAGAAAAACACCTTTTGTTTTATACGGTATTTTAGTGTTATTTTAATTAGTTTTTAGTTAAAATTTACGCTTAAAAATAATTAATCTAATATTGTTAGTAATTTTTATAGATATATATCTCTTTATTATTTGTTAATATTTATGGTTAATATCAAAATAATTGAAAGAAAAAATACTGTATTATTGGTAACGGTAAGATTACTAGTTTATTAAAAACAGACATGTGTACTATTGACTATTTTTAGTTTGTTTCTTGTGCAGGTGCTACACAGGTTATATATAATATTTTGAACATTATGGTTACTAACTGTGGAATTCATTAACTAACTATGTAGTTTTAAATGTTAAAAACTGATTGTTGATGTTGTATTAGATATCTTATCATACATTTATTATATTAAACTTTTCATATAAAAAAAGAAGTGTGTTATTAAAAATTAGTTTCTTGGAGTTATTTAAAATATTCTTAATGTGAAAATCTGTAAACAGAGAATGAGTATTACAAACAATTAAATAATGTTGTTTTTTTGTTTGTAAGTCTGTTTAGTAGCACAGTATTTTTTTCATGATAAAATAGAAGTTTAAACTCAAAAGATCAAACATCAAATATTAAACCACGGTTTACAAAAGGTATTAATAAAAATATATTTTTTGCTTTTGTTTTATTCGCGTCTTTAAAACTTTGTAAACCGATATAAGTGATTCTTTAAATGGTATAAACGTAAGTACGTAAGAAAAGAGAAGTGTTTTTTGTTTACTTTATAAAATAGACAACGTTTTGAAAACATAGCATTAGGCAGTCAGGTAATGTGTTATGAGGACAATTTAAAGTTTTTTTGACTGAGCAGGTTATAAATTTAGAATGTAGTCCGTTCTAAAAGTCTAAGTATTAAGTTGTTCCTTGTGTATGACAACTTTTATAAAGATTCTTTTGAGATAGTTTGCAGCTAATGCTTTGTTATAAACGTTTTGATATTAACCGTTTGGTGTTGTTGTAATTGTTTGGTTAATATAAGTGGATGAATAACTGTGTAAAAATATATTGTTCATTATGTAATCAAAAAAAAAATTTTAATATTTTATAGATCTAAAAAAAAGTTATAATTAGTTTTATTTTTATTTTTTTAATTTTTAGTGTTTTTTAAATAGAATGAAAGTATTGAAGGTGTAATTTAATTTAAATTATTACTGACATTATTGTTTAAGTTAATTTGTTTAATAACTATTTTTTTTAAGTATTCATAAAAGATATGTTATCTTATAAATTTTTATCGATCTATAGCTGCTTTAAAACTTATGCTATTTTGTTACTATAACAGCGAATTATTTTTGTTTTGTTAAAATAAGTCCCATTGAATATATATTTTTTAACAATAATATGTAAAAAAAAAACTTTCTTTTTTGAAATAAATGTAATTTCTTGGTGCACGACTGTGTGAGGACAAAAAATTTAATGTTAACAGGCTATTTCTCAAAAACTAATAAATATCTTTATGTAATTCAAGTAGATGCTTTTTGAAAATAAAGTTTTTTATATAAATAGTTTAAACTTTAGATGTCTTATATTTTTTTTAAGGAAAAGCATAAAATTAACATATTTTTAAAAGTTTTATAAAAATAATAAATCAATTATAACTACATACCTAACTACATATCATAACATACATTTAAGCACTGACGAGGTCTTTGACCAAAACTTAGTTAGTAAAATAAATTTCTGAAAGAATAAATTCATGATTTTTCCTCCAGCAGTTGAGATCTCTCTATTTGTTTTCTTAAAACCAAAACATATAATAACTACATATCTAATAAAAAGTCACTTAGTTTCGTCATTTTAAAACGTTTTGTGGCTTATTCATCGTGATGATAAGGACTGTGATGCTTTTGTTTTGCTGACATTGCTGAAGAGAAGCCTAACAAGTATTTAAGGTCACTTGCTCAAGCTGAAGCTGTACAATTTGATGTTGCAATGAGTACCAAAAATTGGTCACAAGCTACAATTGTAACAGGACCTAACTTCAGACCAGTTCAGGGTTCAAAATATGCTCCAGATAGTTCTAAGCAATAACCAGAGGTTTAACAGGCACCCGAACCCTCAACAAACATGTTATTTGGCGAACGATTATTGCAAATTAAGATATAAAAAGCAGAATAAAAAACATAGAGAAAACAGGTAAGCCGTAATCCGGGGTCAAAAATGTATTGAAAAAAAGCCGTATTTTTGTATTGAAAATGTCTAATAAAGGACGAAAGCTTTGCAACTAAAGTGTTCTGGTTATTGTTTCATTGACAGCTATTTAAGGGCTATTAATAAAAAACATAATAATTATAAGATAAAACTCAACCACCAATTAACCAATCAGGTTAAAACAACTAATGTTAAAAAATTTCGAAATGGAAACAGCTAGATTGATTCTTTAAACAAATTAAGTTCTAGTTCAACAGTTTATACACCTATTAACAATAATAAAGAAATGGTAGAGCCTCAAAGAGAAATTTTAAATCTACATATAAAGCAAGATGAATTGATAAAAGAAGGTCTAATAATTGAAAAAAATATTGAGAGTATTAAACTTAAGATTAAGGAACTAACAAATAACTCTTTAGAAAGGCCAATGTACAATAAGAGTATTCTAGGGGTAAATTATACATGGCAACTGGGTGATTTTTTCTTGCTTTTATTTACATTTTAATATATGATTGTTTTCTTCAACCTAATACTGCAAATTTCTGCAGTTGTTTTTGACTCATGTCTATAACAATTTTTGAAATTAATTTCTAGTAAAAGCATTAAAGGTTTTAAGTATTAAGAAAATTATTATAAATTAAGAGAACTTATTAAAATCTTTTATTTGTCTATTCCCAGTTATCTGAAATCTTTTTTTGTGTTATTAATATATATTCTTTTTTTTTGTTTAATTATTATTTTTTGTTTTTGAAATGGTAGGGTAGAGTTCAATTCCCATCATATAGAAAAAAAAGAAGTGAAGTGAGGATTCTCTTTCAAAATAGCGGGAAGAGGAAGTGTAACGATATTCCAAGTTTTACTTGAAAACCGTTTTGCTTTTAAGAGAAAATTAAGGGTTATGGCACTTCCAATTCAAGCCCGGGCAAAGTATGATGAAAAAAAAAAGAGAACGAGAATAAAGATGATGAGTTTGCATTTTCTTTTATGACGTAAAGAGAATGAGGGCGCATTTCTCTTTTAGAGCGTACTATCAAAACTGCATGATTCAACGTTTTTGGTCACAAGCTGATAAGCTGATACGGCAGACTGAGCTGTGTTGACAGAACCGCCAGGAGCGGCAGAGACTGATTACAAGAAAGACACTTGAATACTGGTATTTAGTTGTTTTATAAAGTTTTAGTATATATATTTATAATTGTATATGTTTGAATTAAAGATTGTTATTTAAGAAAGTTTTGTAATTCTCTTACTGTACATTTCATAGCTCCTTTTGATTTTGAACAAGTGATTTACTTAAAGCATCTTTTACAGTTTATAATATAAAGCATTTTTACATTAGTGATATATTTATATAGTTTCAAGCTTTTAACACTTGATTTTGCATTTAATTTTAAGTGTTTCTTTAAATATTATTGAGTTTTTATAGTGGTTTATATACAGTATTTTATTACACAATATACATATTTAATAGTTCTTGTAATTTTAACAATTGGTTTTGTGTTCATTGAAGTTCGTTTAATTGAGAAACTCACTCAATTGTTGTGCCTGGTTACTTATAATAGTATTGATATTTAGTAATATTAAATCTAGAGTAAAGTAATAACTATGTCAAATCCCAACAGTAAAGTCACACTCAGATTAAGCCCTAAGCTTAAACGTTCTAGGGTAAATGAACCTTTGGATGTTGGGTCACCAACTCCAATTGGTTTCAGTTTTTGTTAAAAACTATATTGTTTTCTGTACGTAATGATGTTTTAAACCCTTTATTTGTATAATTTTATTTTTTTAATAAATTTTTTTTAATTTTTCTGAAAAACTAAAAACTAAACAAAACACTACACCATTTATTTAAATAGTTTTATATATTAACAATTATCTTTGCAATACAGTCATTCTTAGCTGGTTTGACTTCGCTTCGATAAATCTGAGATTCTCTGAGATATTTTTTAATAATTTATAGCTAAATGCAACTAGAAAATCAAAGTTATCATTTTTAGAAATTATTTTGGTAAATAAAGCGTTGATAAACGACCTAAAAGTTATTAAAGTTACACCATAATCAAGCATGAAATATACTGAAAACGCAACAAAACACTACACCATTTATTAAACTAATTTTATATTTCTACAATTTTATTTGCAATGCAGTCATTCGTAGCTGGTTCGACTGGGCTTCAATAAAGCTGAGATTCTATGAGATATTTTCTAATAATTTTCTGCTTAATGCAACTAAACATTCAAAATTTTCAATTTTAGAAGTTATCTTAGTAATTAAAGTGTTAATAAACGACTCAACAATTATACAATTTACCCTATAATCAAGTATGCTTAAAGCTAAAAACGCAACAAAACACTTTAATCTTTCTTAAAATAATTTTATATTTCTGCAGTTATCTTTGCAATGCAGTGATTGTTAGATGGTTCGACTGGGCTTTTATAAGCTGATACTCTCAGAGATATTTTTTAATATTTATCAGCTAAGTGTAATTAGTAAAAACAAAATTATCACTTTTAGAAGCTATCTAAGTATTGAAGAGTTGATAAACAACCTAAAATTTATAAAAGTTAGCCCATAATAAAGTATGAAAAAACTGAAAACGCAACAAAATACTACACTATGTATAAGTATTTACCTAGTTTTAATTATGTTTTGTATTACAGATTTTATCATTCTTTTAATTAGTTTGTGAATAAACTCAACCAAGAAAGATATATTTATTTATGATAAAGTCTAGCTGAATTGAATCAACAATGCCTGTGATTAAATGCCCTCTTGAGAGTTGCACTTATGAAACATCAGACATCGATGTTTCCGTAATTGCTTCTTTGCTCATCATCCACAACAATGTTTACATTAGTGCAAATTCTTTAAAACCAAAGTCTCCAAAGCTGGACCGTCTTCGAATAAGGACAGACTGCAATGAAGAGGGTTAGAACATATTTGTACAAAAGTTGACTATTTTTAAAAATAGCATGGAGATGACAGAGGTAAAAAAAACGTCGTCAACTGTACCAGTGCTGTGAGGAAGATTTAGTAGGCGATGCTATTCTGAAGGGACATAAAGATGTAATAAATTTAAGTGAGCAAGAGCTTTTAAGGATGATCAAGCAGCTTGCAGTTAATCTTGTTTCAGTTGTTGTACGACGATCAGGATTCTTTGTGCAAGACAGGATTTGACTGAAAACACTATATCATTTACTGCACGTTTAAGGGGAAAAGTCAGTACATGCTCGTACAAATGTAAATGCCCAAAGGATGGCTGTAATCAAATGATAGATTTTACAGACATAATCCTTAAAGATGTCATGGTAACAGGTTTAGCCGATGAGGATATCCGTAAAGAAGGGTGGAAAAATCTAAATGAGAAAAATGTCAATGAGATAATCGGTTTTATTGAAAGAAAAGAGATGGCACGTGATGAAATGTCAAAACCCGCTTTTACAGCCTCATACAAATCTTTCTCATAAAATCCTTAAAGAAGTCCACACAAAAACCAAGTGGTAAAATAACTTGTGGCATATGTAATAAATCAACTAATAAATTTGTTTAGAGCAGTAAAAATATGAGGTATATTGAGTGTTCTGCCTGTAAACAATGCTGGATAAAGTCCCGTACAAAAGTTTATCAAAGTCACCAAATTTTTGCTGATGAATCAAACGCACTTCTGGTTGGTGGATTGTCTACACGAAATTCTGATAGCTTTTGTATCCGAAGTCGTAGGAAAAATACTTTTGAGCGTAAAAAAGTAAAGAAGTAAAAGGTGATAAAGGGACAGAAAAATGTATTTCTACACACTGAATGGCGACGAAAACTGCACAAATCCTCACTTACCTTCGAAATGTAAGAAGTCATTACTTTACGTCAGAAAGAAAGTTATGACTTCCAATAACCCGCAGATCTCAAAAATGTGGCGTGACGTTTGGAATAAAAAGGAAGAATCTCTCAGTATTCGTTTTGTTAAGTCTCTGGGAAATATAAATGAGAACACAATATCGTTGCCACAACTGAATTGCAATGATCATGTCGTGATAATAAATCAAAAAGGTAACTTTCCTAGCAAGTGGGAGAAAAGTGGAGTGGTGGTGGAAGTAAAGGACTGCCATCAATGTGTTGTCAAGGTTGATGGATCAGGTCGCTTAACTGTTCAAATTCGTAAGTATTAAGAAGATTTACCCCTCCTGTTTGCAAATCTCTAAGTAGTATCCCTTATCTGAGAAAGGCAAACATACCACTGTAAAAGTTTGTTTTTTCTGTTAGGTTGAGAAAAGTATGTCAAGAAAAGTTTTAATGTTCTGTGTTTTTATAGAAGTAAGATTCTTTTTGAATAAGCATTGTGTAATTTCCCTCTGTACTAATGGTTTTCTTCAAAATTGATGTTGAACTGGAATGGCTCGGATTTGCTTTGATCTATATTTTCTTGACTTATATTTTCTACAGAAAAGCAAACAAACCGCCAAAGTTTACTGCGGACAACAATGTGTCCGGGATGAGTGTGTGAAATTATCGGATTTTTTGCAGCGTTTCCATTTAGGCTTTACGATGCTTTTCAGAAGCTTCGTGACACCAATTTTGCTGATATTCATTTATTGTCAAGTTGGAATGTTCACTGTAAATTAATGTTTTATGGTCTAATGAATGAGTTTCAGTCCGATGGTGACGTCCTAAAGTTTGTAGTTGACTTTGTAGCAGACTAATCTAACAGCCATTTGTTCAAAGTGATCTAGGATGAGGACGCAAAGATTGACTTTCAAAATTTCGAACTGTTGGTTGGTATCGAGTATTTGAAAAATAAGTGTAGCAGTATTTCGTCAGTGTTCAATGCTATCAGTAATGCACCTTTTACTTTGTTTGAAGTCGAAAATATGATAAAGACGTGTGGTTTCGTTCTTCAAAGCTGAAAAGTTCAAATCGGTGAAGAAAATAAGTTTTTATATGCTTGTATTCAGCAACTGAGTGACTAAAAGTAATATCAAGTCTCAAATTTTTTGTTACAGTTTGTTTGTTTAAGTTGTAGTTTGTTTTAACATATCATTTAATATTGAAATAAGTTAATCGTAGTTTTTAAATGTTTTTGTCTTTTTAAGTCTAATTTTGTAGAATTTTAGACCTAATAATGTGTTTAATTTGTAATAAATTGTTTTAAAAATAATTTAGTTTCGCTAGGTAAATTGTTAGTTTTATCTTCTTTGTATATAAAATCAGGAGGGAGATGTAATAGTATTTACATAGTTTTAAATATGTTTTGTATTACAGACTTTATCATTCTTGTAATTAGTTTGTGAAAGAACTCAACCAGAAAGATATATTTATTTACACCATTTATTAAAATAGTTTTATTGTTCTACCATTATCTTTGCAATGCAGTCATTTTTAGCTGGTTCGACGGGGCTTTGATAAAGCTGATACTCTCAGACATATTTTCTAATAATTTTCCACTAAATGCAACTAAAAAAACAAAGATATCACTTTTTGAAAATATCTTAGTAAATAAAGTGTTGATAAACAACCTAACAATTATAAAAGTTACATACTAATTAAGTATGAAAAAAACTAAAAACGCAACAAAACACTTAAATCCTTCTCAAAACAATTTTATATTACTACAAATACCTTTGCAAAGCACTCATTCTTAGCTGGTTCGACTGGGCTTCGATAAAGCTGAGACTCTAGGAAATAACTTCTAATAATTATCGGCTAAATGCAACTAGAAAATCAAAGTTATCACTTTTAGAAATTATCTTAGTAATTAAGTGTTAATAAACGACACAACAATTATAAAAGTTACCCCATAATCAAATAAGAAAAAACTGAAAACGCAACAAAACACGACACCATCTATCAAAATAATTTACTATTTCTACAATTATCTTTGCATTGCAGTCATTTTTAACTGGTTCGACTGGGCTATGATAAAGCTGATACTCTCAGAGATATTTTCTAATAATTTTCAGCTAACCGCAACTAGTAAATCAAAGTTATCACTTTTAGAAATTTTTTTGCAAAGTACTGCGTTGATAAACGACCTAAAATTTATAAAACTTACCCCATAATCAAGTATGAAAAAACTGAAAACGCAACAAAACACTACAACATTTATTAAAACAATTTTATATTTCTACAATCATCTTTGCAATGCAGTCATTCTTAGCTGATGCGACTGGGTTTTAAAAAACCTCATACCTTCAGACATATTTTCTAATAACTTTCAGCTTAATGCAACTAGAAAAACAAAGGTATCACTTTCAAAAGTTATCTTAGTAATAAAAGTGTTGATAAACGACCTAACAACTATAAAAGTTACACCATAATCAAGTATTAAAAAACTGAAAACGCCACAAAACACTACACCATTTATTAAAATAATTTTATATTTCTAGAATAATCTTAGGAATGCAGTTATTCTTAGCTGGTTCGCCTGGCTTCAATAAAGCTGAGATTCTATGAGATATTTCTTATAATTTTCAGCTAAATGCAAGTCGAAAAACAAAGGTATCACTTTTAGAAGTTATCTTAGCAATTAAAGCGTTGATAAACGACCTAAAAATTATAAAAGTTATCAGATAATCTAGTATGAAAAACTTTAAACGCAACAAAACACTACATCATTTAATGAAATATTTTTATATTTTTACCATTATCTTTAAAATGCAGTCATTCTTAGCTTATTCGACTAGGTTTTGATAAAGCTGATACTCTTAGAGATATTTTCTATTTATTGTCAGATAATGCAACTAGAAAATCAAATATATCACTTTTCGAAGTTATCTTAGTAATTAAAATGTTGATAAATGACCTAACAAATATAAAAGTTACCCCAAAATCAAGTATGAGAAAAACTAAAAACTCAACAAAACACTACACCATTTATTAAAATTATTTTATATTTTAACAATTATCTTTCCAATGCAGTCATTCTTAGATGATTCGACTGGGCTTCGATAAAGCTGAGATTCTCTGAGATATTTTCTAATATTTTTTAGCTAAATGCAACTAGAAAATAAAAGTTATCACTTTTAGAAATTATTTTGGTAAACAAAGCGTTGATAAACGACATAAAAACTATTATAGTTACAACATAATCAAGCATGAAAAAACTAAAAACGCAACAAAACACTACACCGTTTATTAAAATAATTTTAGATTTCTTCAATTATTTTTGCAATGCAGTCATTCTTAGCTTGTTCGACTTAGCTTGAATAAAGCTGAGATTCTATGAGATATTTTCTAATAATTTTCTGCTAAATCCCACTAGAAATTAAAATTTATCAATTTTAGAAGTTATTTTAGTAATTAAAGTGTTGATAAACGACCAAACAATTATAAAATTTACCCCATAATCAAGTATGCTCAAAGCTAAAAATGAAACAAAACACTTAAATCATTCTCAAAATAATATATTTTTACAATTATCTTTGCAATGCAGTCATTTTTAGATGGTTCGACTGGGCTTCGATAAAGGTGATACTCTCAGACATATTTTTTTTTTAAATTGCCAGCTAAATGCTACGAGAAAAACAAAGGTATCACTTCTAGAAGAAATCTTAGTAATTAAAGTGTTGATAAACGAACTAAAATTTTAAAAAGTTACAAAGAATCAAGTATGAAAAAAACTTAAAACGCAGCAAAATACTTAAATCTTTCTTAAAATAACTTTATATTTTTGCAATTACCGTGCAAAGTAGTGATTCTTAGATGGTTCGACTGGGCTTCGGTAAAACTGAGATTCTATGGGATATTTTCGATAAATTTCAGCTTATTGCAACTAGAAAATTAAAGTTATCACTTTTAGGAATTATTTTGGTGAACAAAGCGTTGATAAACGACCTAAAATTTATAAAAGTTACTCCATAATCAAGTATGATTAAACTGAAAACGCAACAAAACACTATACGATTTATAAAATTAATTTTATAGTTCTACTATTATCTTTGCATTGCAGTCAATCTTAGCTGGTTCGACTGGGTTTTAACAAAGCTTATACTATCAGACACATTTTCTAATAAATTTCAGCTAAATGCAACTAGAAAAACAAAGGTATCTTTTTAGAAATTATCACAGTAATTAAAGTGTTGATAAACGACCTAACCATCATAAAAGTTACTCCATAATCAAATATAAAAAAAATCTAAAACGCAACAAAACACTACACTATTTATTAAAAAAGTTTTAAATTTCTACAATTATCTTTGCAATGTAGTGATTCTTAGATGGTACGACTGGACTTCGATAAAAATGAGATTCTATTGGATATTTTCTGATAATTTTCAGCCAATTGCAACTTAAAAATCAAAGTTATCACTTTTAGGAATTATTTTGGTAAACAAAGCGTTGATAAACGACCTAAAATTTATAAAAGTTACCCCATAATCAAGTATGAAAAAAACTGAAAACGCAACAAAACACTCCACCATTTATTAAAATAATTTTATAGTTCTACCATTATCTTTGCATTGCAGTCATTCTTAGCTGGTTCGACTGGGTTTTAACAAAGCTTATACTATCAGACATATTTTCGAATAAATTTCAGCTAAATGCAACTAGAAAATCAAAGGTATCTTTTTAGAAATTATCACAGTAATTAAAGTGTTGATAAACGACCTAACAATTATAAAAGTTACTCCATAATCAAGTATGAAAAAAACTGAGAACGAGACTAAACACTACACCATTTATTAAAATAATTTTATATTTCTACAATTATCTTTGCAATGAAGTCATTCTTATCTGGATCTATTTGGCTTCGATAAAGCTGAGAATCTACGAGATATTTCCTAATAAATTTCAGCTAAATGCAACTAGAAAAACAAAGGTATCACTTTTAGAAGTTATCTTAGTAATCAAAGTGTTGATAAACGACCTAAAAATTATAAAAGTTACAACATAATCTAGTATGCATAAAATTAAAAAGGCAACAAAACACTACACCACTATTAAAATAATTTTATATTTCTACAATTATCTTTGCAATGCAGTCATTCTTAGGCTGGTTCGACTGGGCTTCGATAAAGTTGAGATTCTATTAGATATTTTCTAATACTTTTAGCTAAATGCAACTAGAAAAATAAAGGTATCACTATTATAAATTCTCTTTGTAATTAAAGTATTGATAAACGAACTAACAGTTATAAAAATTACAACATAATCAAGTATGCATAAAACTAAAGACGCAACAAAACTTTTAAATCCTTCACAAAATAATTTTTTATTTCTGCAATTTTCTATGCAATGCAGTGATTGTTTGATGGTTCTACTCGGCTTTCAAAATCTAATACTCTCAGAATTATTTTTTTTTAAATTATTAGCTAAATGTAAATAGAAAAAACATAATTAGCACTATTAGAAGCTATCTAAGTAATTTAAGCGTTGATAAACGACCTAAAATTTATAAAAGTTACCCCATAATCAAGTATGAAAAAAACTGAAAACGCAACAAAACACTCCACCATTTATTAAAATAATTTTATAGTTCTACCATTATCTTTGCATTGCAGTCATTCTTAGCTGGTTCGACTGGGTTTTAACAAAGCTTATACTATCAGACATATTTTCGAATAAATTTCAGCTAAATGCAACTAGAAAATCAAAGGTATCTTTTTAGAAATTATCACAGTAATTAAAGTGTTGATAAACGACCTAACAATTATAAAAGTTACTCCATAATCAAGTATGAAAAAAACTGAGAACGAGACTAAACACTACACCATTTATTAAAATAATTTTATATTTCTACAATTATCTTTGCAATGAAGTCATTCTTATCTGGATCTATTTGGCTTCGATAAAGCTGAGAATCTACGAGATATTTCCTAATAAATTTCAGCTAAATGCAACTAGAAAAACAAAGGTATCACTTTTAGAAGTTATCTTAGTAATCAAAGTGTTGATAAACGACCTAAAAATTATAAAAGTTACAACATAATCTAGTATGCATAAAATTAAAAAGGCAACAAAACACTACACCACTATTAAAATAATTTTATATTTCTACAATTATCTTTGCAATGCAGTCATTCTTAGGCTGGTTCGACTGGGCTTCGATAAAGTTGAGATTCTATTAGATATTTTCTAATACTTTTAGCTAAATGCAACTAGAAAAATAAAGGTATCACTATTATAAATTCTCTTTGTAATTAAAGTATTGATAAACGAACTAACAGTTATAAAAATTACAACATAATCAAGTATGCATAAAACTAAAGACGCAACAAAACTTTTAAATCCTTCACAAAATAATTTTTTATTTCTGCAATTTTCTATGCAATGCAGTGATTGTTTGATGGTTCTACTCGGCTTTCAAAATCTAATACTCTCAGAATTATTTTTTTTTAAATTATTAGCTAAATGTAAATAGAAAAAACATAATTAGCACTATTAGAAGCTATCTAAGTAATTTAAGTGTTGATAAACGACCTAAAAATTATAAAGTTTAGCCCATAATCAAATATGAAAAAACAAAAAAAAAAAGCCCAACAAAACAGTACACAATTTATTAAAATAATTTTATATTTCTACAATTATCTTTGCATTACAACTATTCTTAGCTGGTTCGACTGGGCTTTAATAAAGCTGATACTGTCAGAGATATTTTCTAAAAATTGTCAGCTAAATGCAACTAGAAAAACAAAGGTATCACTTTAAGAAATTATCTTAGTAACTAAGTGTTGATAAAGGACCTAAAAATTATAAAATTTAGCCCATAATCAAGTATGAAAAAACTGAAAACGCAACAAAATATTACACTATATATTAAAATAATCTAATATTTCAAAAATTATCTTTGCAATGCAGTCATACTTAGCTGGTTAGACTGGGCTTCGATAAAGCTGAGATTCTATGAGATATTTTCTAATTTATTTTAATAACTGCAACTAGAAAATCAAAGTTATCACTTTTAGAAGCTAACTAAGTAATTAAAAAGTTAGCTTGTTTGATAAACGACCTTAAAATTATAAAAGTTACCCCATAATTAAGTATGAAAAAACTGAAAACGAAACAAAACATTACATTATGTATTAAGTAATTTTATATTTCTACCATTATCTTTGCAATGCAGTCATTCTTAATTGGTTGGACTGGGATTTTATAAAGCTGATACTCTAAGAAATATTTTCTAATAATTTTCAGCTAAATGCATATAGAAAAACAAAGGTATCACTTTTAGAATATATATTAGTAATTAAGTGTTGATAAACGACACAACAATTATAAAAGTTACCCCATAATCAAGTAAAAAAAAAACTGAAAACGCAACAAAACACGACACCATCTATCAAAATAATTTACTATTTCTACAATTATCTTTGCATTGCAGTCATTTTTAACTGGTTCGACTGGGCTTTGATAAAGCTGATACTCTCAGAGATATTTTCTAATAGTTTTTAGCTAAACGCAACTAGTAAATCAAAGTTATCACTTTGAAATTATTTTGGTAAATAAAGCGTTGATAAATAACCTAAAAATTATAAAACTTACTCAATAATCAAGTATGAAAAAACTGAAAACGCAAAAAACAGTACACCATTCATTAAAATAATTTCAATTTCTGCAATTTTCCTTTGCAAAGCAGTCATTCTTAGCTGGTTCGACTGGGTTTCGATAAAGCTGATACTCTTAGAGATATTTTCTAATAATTGTCAGCTAAATGCAACTAGATAAACAAAGGTATCACTTTTAGAAGTTATCTTATTAATTAAAGTGTTGATGAACGACTTAACATTTATAAAATTTACCCCATAATACAGTATGAAAAAAACTGATAACGCAACAAAACAACTCCATTTACTGTAATAGTTTTATATTTCTACACTATACTTTGTAATGAAGTCATTCTTGATGGTTCGACTGGCCTTTGATTAAGCTGATACTCTTAGAAATATTTGCTAATAATTTAGACCGAAAGAAAGACTAGAAAAACAAATGTATCAAATTTAGAAGTTATCTTAGTAATTAAAGCCTTGATAAACTACCTCAAATTTATAAAAGTTACAGAATAATCAAGTCTGAAAAAAACTGAAATCGCAACAAAAAACTTAAACCTTTCTTAAAATAATTTTATATTTCTGCAATTATCTTTTCAATTCAGTGATTCTTAGATGATTCGACTGGGTTTCTATTAAACTGAGATTCTATGGGGTATTATAATAATTTTCAGGAAAATGCAACTAGAAAATCAAAGTTATCACTTTCAGAAATTTTTTTTCAAAATACTGCGTTGATAAACGACCTAAAATTTATTAAACTTACCCAATAATCAAGTATTAAAAAACTGAAAACGCAACAAAACACTCCACCATTTATGAAAATAATTATATAGTTCTACCATTATCTTTGCATTGCAGTCATTTTTAGCTGGTTCGACTGGGTTTTAACAAAGCTTATACTATCAGACATATTTTCTAATAAATTTCAGCTAAATGCAACTAGAAAAACAAAGGTATCTTTTTAGAAATTATCACAGTAATTAAAGTGTTGATAAACGACCTAACAATTATAAAAGTTACTCCATAATCAAGTATGAAAAAATCTAAAAACGAGACTAAACACTACACCATTTATTAAAATAATTTTATATTTTAACAATTATCTTTGCAATGAAGTCATTCTTATCTGGATCTATTTGGCTTCGATAAAGCTGAGAATCTACGAGATATTTCCTAATAAATTTCAGCTAAATGCAACTAGAAAAACAAAGGTATCACTTTTAAAAGTTATCTTAGTAATCAAAGTATTAATAAACGACCTAAAAATTATAAAAGTTACAACATAATCTAGTATGCATAAAATTAAAAAGGCAACAAAACACTACACCACTATTAAAATAATTTTATATTTCTACAATTATCTTTGCAATGCAGTCATTCTTAGGCTGGTTCGACAGGGCTTCGATAAAGTTGAGATTCTATTAGATATTTTCTAATACTTTTAGCTAAATGAAACTAGAAAAATAAAGATATCACTATTATAAATTCTCTTTGTAATTAAAGTATTGATAAAAGAACTAACAGTTATAAAAGTTACAACATAATCAAGTATGCATAAACCTAAAAACGCAACAAAACTTTTAAATCCTTCACAAAATAATTTTTTATTTCTGCAATTTTCTATGCAATGCAGTGATTCTTTGATGGTTCGACTCGGCTTTCAAAATCTGATACTCTCAGAAATATTTTTTTTTAAATTATTAGCTAAATGTAAACAGAAAAAACAAAATTAGCACTTTTAGAAGCTATCTAAGTAATTTAAGTGTTGATAAACGACCTAAAAATTATAAAATTTAGCCCATAATCAAGTATGAAAAAACAAAAAACAGTGCAACAAAACACTACACCATTTATTAAAATAATTTTATTTTTCTACAATTATCTTTGCATTACAGTCATTCTTAGCTGGTTCGACTGGGCTTTAATAAAGCTGATACTGTCAGAGATATTTTCTAAAAATTGTCAGCTAAATGCAACTAGAAAAACAAAGGTATCACTTTTAGAAATTATCTTAGTAATTAAGTGTTGATAAAGGACATAAAAATTATAAAATTTAGCCCATAATCAAGTATGAAAAAACTGAAAACGCAACAAAAAACTACACCGTTTATTAAAATAATTTTAGATTTCTTCAATTATTTTTGCATTGCAGTCATTCTTAGCTTGTTCGACTTAGCATGAATAAAGCTGAGATTCTATGAGATATTTTCTAATAATTTTCTGCTAAATCCCACTAGAAATTAAAATTTATCAATTTTAGAAGTTATTTTAGTAATTAAATCGTTGATAAACGACCAAACAATTATAAAATTTACCCCATAATCAAGTATGCTCAAAGCTAAAAACGAAACAAAACACTTAAATCATTCTCAAAATAATATATTTTTACAATTATCTTTGCAATGCAGTCATTTTTAGATGGTTCGACTGGGCTTCGATAAAGGTGATACTCTCAGACATATTTTTTTTTAAATTGCCAGCTAAATGCTACGAGAAAAACAAAGGTATCACTTCTAGAAGAAATCTTAATAATTAAAGTGTTGATAAACGACCTAAAATTTTAAAAAGTTACAAAGAATCAAGTATGAATTAAAACTTAAAACGCAGCAAAATACTTAAATCTTTCTTAAAATAACTTTATATTTTTGCAATTACCGTGCAAAGTAGTGATTCTTAGATGGTTCGACTGGGCTTCGGTAAAACTGAGATTCTATGGGATATTTTCGATAAATTTCAGCTTATTGCAACTAGAAAATTAAAGTTATCACTTTTAGGAATTATTTTGGTGAACAAAGCGTTGATAAACGACCTAAAATTTATAAAAGTTACTCCATAATCAAGTATGATTAAACTGAAAACGCAACAAAACACTATACGATTTATAAAATTAATTTTATAGTTCTACCATTATCTTTGCATTGCAGTCAATCTTAGCTGGTTCGACTGGGTTTTAACAAAGCTTATACTATCAGACACATTTTCTAATAAATTTCAGCTAAATGCAACTAGAAAAACAAAGGTATCTTTTTAGAAATTATCACAGTAATTAAAGTGTTGATAAACGACCTAACCATCATAAAAGTTACTCCATAATCAAATATAAAAAAAATCTAAAACGCAACAAAACACTACACTATTTATTAAAAAAGTTTTAAATTTCTACAATTATCTTTGCAATGTAGTGATTCTTAGATGGTACGACTGGACTTCGATAAAAATGAGATTCTATTGGATATTTTCTGATAATTTTCAGCCAATTGCAACTAAAAAATCAAAGTTATCACTTTTAGGAATTATTTTGGTAAACAAAGCGTTGATAAACGACCTAAAATTTATAAAAGTTACCCCATAATCAAGTATGAAAAAAACTGAAAACGCAACAAAACACTCCACCATTTATTAAAATAATTTTATAGTTCTACCATTATCTTTGCATTGCAGTCATTCTTAGCTGGTTCGACTGGGTTTTAACAAAGCTTATACTATCAGACATATTTTCTAATAAATTTCAGCTAAATGCAACTAGAAAAACAAAGGTATCTTTTTAGAAATTATCACAGTAATTAAAGTGTTGATAAACGACCTAACAATTATAAAAGTTACTCCATAATCAAGTATGAAAAAAACTGAAAACGAGACTAAACACTACACCATTTATTAAAATAATTTTATATTTCTACAATTATCTTTGCAATGAAGTCATTCTTATCTGGATCTATTTGGCTTCGATAAAGCTGAGAATCTACGAGATATTTCCTAATAAATTTCAGCTAAATGCAACTAGAAAAACAAAGGTATCACTTTTAGAAGTTATCTTAGTAATCAAAGTGTTGATAAACGACCTAAAAATTATAAAAGTTACAACATAATCTAGTATGCATAAAATTAAAAAGGCAACAAAACACTACACCACTATTAAAATAATTTTATATTTCTACAATTATCTTTGCAATGCAGTCATTCTTAGGCTGGTTCGACTGGGCTTCGATAAAGTTGAGATTCTATTAGATATTTTCTAATACTTTTAGCTAAATGCAACTAGAAAAATAAAGTTATCACTATTATAAATTCTCTTTGTAATTAAAGTATTGATAAACGAACTAACAGTTATAAAAGTTACAACATAATCAAGTATGCATAAAACTAAAGACGCAACAAAACTTTTAAATCCTTCACAAAATATTTTTTTATTTCTGCAATTTTCTATGCAATGCAGTGATTCTTTGATGGTTCGACTCGGCTTTCAAAATCTAATACTCTCAGAATTATTTTTATTTAAATTATTAGCTAAATGTAAATAGAAAAAACATAATTAGCACTTTTAGAAGCTATCTAAGTAATTTAAGTGTTGATAAACGACCTAAAAATTATAAAATTTAGCCCATAATCAAGTATGAAAAAACAAAAAAAAGCGCAACAAAACAGTACACAATTTATTAAAATAATTTTATATTTCTACAATTATCTTTGCATTACAGTCATTCTTAGCTGGTTCGACTGGGCTTTAATAAAGCTGATACTGTCAGAGATATTTTCTAAAAATTGTCAGCTAAATGCAACTAGAAAAACAAAGGTATCACTTTTAGAAATTATCTTAGTAATTAAGTGTTGATAAAGGACCCAAAAATTCTAAAATTTAGCCCATAATCAAGTAAGAAAAAACTGAAAACGCAACAAAATATTACACTATATATTAAAATAATCTTATATTTCAAAAATTATCTTTGCAATGCAGTCATACTTAGCTGGTTAGACTGGGCTTCGATAAAGCTGAGATTCTATGAGATATTTTCTAATTTATTTTAATAAATGCAACTAGAAAATCAAAGTTATCACTTTTAGAAGCTAACTAAGTAATTAAAAAGTTAGCTTGTTTGATAAACGACCTTAAAATTATAAAAGTTACCCCATAATTAAGTATGAAAAAACTGAAAACGAAACAAAACATTACACCATGTATTAAGTAATTTTATATTTCTACCATTATCTTTGCAATGCAGTCATTCTTAATTGGTTGGACTGGGATTTTATAAAGCTGACACTCTAAGAAATATTTTCTAATAATTTTCAGCCAAATGCATATAGAAAAACAAAGGTATCACTTTTAGAATATATATTAGTAATTAAGTGTTGATAAACGACACAACAATTATAAAAGTTACCCCATAATCAAGTAAAAAAAAAACTGAAAACGCAACAAAACACGACACCATCTATCAAAATAATTTACTATTTCTACAATTATCTTTGCATTGCAGTCATTTTTAACTGGTTCGACTGGGCTTTGATAAAGCTGATACTCTCAGAGATATTTTCTAATAATTTTTAGCTAAACGCAACTAGTAAATCAAAGTTATCACTTTGAAATTATTTTGGTAAATAAAGCGTTGATAAATAACCTAAAAATTATAAAACTTACCCAATAATCAAGTATGAAAAAACTGAAAACGCAAAAAACAGTACACCATTCATTAAAATAATTTCAATTTCTGCAATTTTCCTTTGCAAAGCAGTCATTCTTAGCTGGTTCGACTGGGTTTCGATAAAGCTGATACTCTTAGAGATATTTTCTAATAATTGTCAGCTAAATGCAACTAGATAAACAAAGGTATCACTTTTAGAAGTTATCTTAGTAATTAAAGTGTTGATGAACGACTTAACATTTATAAAAGTTACCCCATAATACAGTATGAAAAAAACTGATAACGCAACAAAACAACTCCATTTACTGTAATAGTTTTATATTTCTACAATATACTTTGTAATGAAGTCATTCTTGATGGTTCGACTGGCCTTTGATTAAGCTGATACTCTTAGAAATATTTGCTAATAATTTAGACCGAAAGAAAGACTAGAAAAACAAATGTATCAAATTTAGAAGTTATCTTAGTAATTAAAGCCTTGATAAACTACCTCAAATTTATAAAAGTTACAGAATAATCAAGTCTGAAAAAAACTGAAATCGCAACAAAAAACTTAAACCTTTCTTAAAATAATTTTATATTTCTGCAATTATCTTTTCAATTCAGTGATTCTTAGATGATTCGACTGGGTTTCTATAAAACTGAGATTCTATGGGGTATTATAATAATTTTCAGGAAAATGCAACTAGAAAATCAAAGTTATCACTTTCAGAATTTTTTTTTCAAAGGACTGCGTTGATAAACGACCTAAAATTTATAAAACTTACCCAATAATCAAGTATTAAAAAACTGAAAACGCAACAAAACACTCCACCATTTATTAAAATAATTTTATAGTTCTACCATTATCTTTGCATTGCAGTCATTTTTAGCTGGTTCGACTGGGTTTTAACAAAGCTTATACTATCAGACATATTTTCTAATAAATTTCAGCTAAATGCAACTAGAAAAACAAAGGTATATTTTTAGAAATTATCACAGTAATTGAAGTGTTGATAAACGACCTAACAATTATAAAAGTTACTCCATAATCAAGTATGAAAAAATCTGAAAACGAGACTAAACACTACACCATTTATTAAAATAATTTTATATTTTAACAATTATCTTTGCAATGAAGTCATTCTTATCTGGATCTATTTGGCTTCGATAAAGCTGAGAATCTACAAGATATTTCCTAATAAATTTCAGCTAAATGCAACTAGAAAAACAAAGGTATCACTTTTAAAAGTTATCTTAGTAATCAAAGTATTGATAAACGACCTAAAAATTATAAAAGTTACAACATAATCTAGTATGCATAAAATTAAAAAGGCAACAAAACACTACACCACTATTAAAATAATTTTATATTTCTACAATTATCTTTGCAATGCAGTCATTCTTAGGCTGGTTCGACTGGGCTTCTATAAAGTTGAGATTCTATTAGATATTTTCTAATACTTTTAGCTAAATGCAACTAGAAAAATAAAGATATCACTATTATAAATTCTCTTTGTAATTAAAGTATTGATAAAAGAACTAACATTTATAAAAGTTACAACATAATCAAGTATGCATAAAACTAAAAACGCAACAAAACTTTTAAATCCTTCACAAAATAATTTTTTATTTCTGCAATTTTCTATGCAATGCAGTGATTCTTTGATGGTTCGACTCGGCTTTCAAAATCTGATACTCTCAGAAATATTTTTTTTTAAATTATTAGCTAAATGTAAATAGAAAAAACAAAATTAGCACTTTTAGAAGCTATCTAAGTAATTTAAGTGTTGATAAACGACCTAAAAATTATAAAATTTAGCCCATAATCAAGTATGAAAAAACAAAAAAAAGCGCAACAAAACAGTACATAATTTATTAAAATAATTTTATATTTCTACAATTATCTTTGCATTACAGTCATTCTAAGCTGGTTCGACTGGGCTTTAATAAAGCTGATACTGTCAGAGATATTTTCTAAAAATTGTCAGCTAAATGCAACTAGAAAAACAAAGGTATCACTTTTAGAAATTATCACAGTAATTAAGTGTTGATAAAGGACATAAAAATTATAAAATTTAGCCCATAATCAAGTATGAAAAAACTGAAAACGCAACAAAATATTACACTATGTATTAAAATAATCTTATATTTCTAAAATTATCTTTGCAATGCAGTCATACTTAGCTGGTTAGACTGGGCTTCGATAAAGCTGAGATTCTATGAGATATTTTCTAATATATTTTAATAAATGCAACCAGAAAATTAAAGTTATCACTTTTAGAAGCTAACTAAGTAATTAAAAAGTTAGCTTGTTTTATAAACGACCTTAAAATTATAAAAGTTACCCCATAATTAAGTATGAAAAAACTGAAAACGAAACAAAACATTACACCATGTATTAAGTAATTTTATATTTCTACCATTATCTTTGGAATGCAGTCATTCTTAATTGGTTGGACTGGGATTTTATAAAGCTGATACTATAAGAAATATTTTCTAATAATTTTCAGCTAAATGCATATAGAAAAACAAAGGTATCACTTTTAGAATATGTATTAGTAATTAAGTGTTGATAAACGACACAACAATTATAAAAGTTACCCCATAATCAAGTAAAAAAAAAAACTGAAAACGCAACAAAACACGACACCATCTATCAAAATAATTTACTATTTCTACAATTATCTTTGCATTGCAGTCATTTTTAACTGGTTCGACTGGGCTTTGATAAAGCTGATACTCTCAGAGATATTTTCTAATAATTTTCAGCTAAACGCAACTAGTAAATCAAAGTTATCACTTTGAAATTATTTTGGTAAATAAAGCGTTGATAAGTAACCTAAAAATTATAAAACTTACCCAATAATCAAGTATGAAAAAACTTAAAACGCAAAAAACAGTACACCATTCATTAAAATAATTTCAATTTCTGCAATTTTCCTTTGCAAATCAGTCATTCTTAGCTGGTTCGACTGGGTTTCGATAAAGCTGATACTCTTAGAGATATTTTCTAATAATTGTCAGCTAAATGCAACTAGATAAACAAAGGTATCACTTTTAGAAGTTATCTTAGTAATTAAAGTGTTGATGAACGACTTAACATTTATAAAAGTTACCCCATAATACAGTATGAAAAAAACTGATAACGCAACAAAACAATTCCATTTACTGTAATAGTTTTATATTTCTACAATATACTTTGTAATGAAGTCATTCTTGATGGTTCGACTGGCCTTTGATTAAACTGATACTCTTAGAAATATTTGCTAATAATTTAGACCGAAAGAAAGACTAGAAAAAAAAGTGTATCACATTTAGAAGTTATCTTAGAAATTAAAGCCTTGATAAACTACCTCAAATTTATAAAAGTTACAACATAATCAAGTATGAAAAAAACTGAAATCGCAACAAAAAACTTAAACCTTTCTTAAAATAATTTTATATTTCTGCAATTATCTTTTCAATGCAGTGATTCTTAGATGATTCGATTGGGTTTCTATAAAACTGAGATTCTATGGGGTATTATAATAATTTTCAGGAAAATGCAACTAGAAAATCAAAGTTATGACTTTCAGAAATTTTTTTTCAAAATACTGCGTTGACAAACGACCTAAAATTTATAAAACTTACCCAATAATCAAGTATTAAAAGACTGAAAACGCAACAAAACACTATAACATTTATTAATATAATTTTATATTTCTATAATTATCTTTGCAATGCAATCATTCTTATCTGGTTCGACTGGGCTCCGATAAAGTTGAGATTCTATGAGATATTTTCTAATAATTTTCAGCTAAATGCAACTAGAAAAACAAAGGTATCACTTTCAAAAGTTATCTTAGTAATTAAAGTGTTGATAAAAGACCTAACAACTATAAAAGTTACATCATAATCAAGTATGAAAAAACTGAAAACGCAACAAAACACTACACCATTTATTAAAATAATTTTATATTTCTAGAATTATCTTAGGAATGCAGTCATTCTTAGCTGGTTCGCCTGGCTTCAATAAAGCTGAGATTCTATGAGTTATTTCTAATAATTTTAAGCTAAATTTAAGTCGAAAAACAAAGGTATCACTTTTAGAAGTTATTTTAGCAATTAAAGCGTTGATAAACGACCTAAAAATTATGAAAGTTACAAGATAATCTAGTATGAAAAACTTTAAACGCAACAAAACACTACATCATTTAAAAAAAATAATTTTATATTTTTACCATTATCTTTAAAATGCAGTCATTCTTAGCTTATTCGACAAGGTTTTAATAAAGCTGATACTCTTAGAGAAATTTTCTAATAATTGTCAGCTAAATGCAACTAGAAAATCAAATATATCACTTTTAAAAGTTTTCTTAGTAATTAAAGTGTTGATAAACGACCTAACAATTTAAAAAGTTACCCAATATTCAAGTATGAAAAAAACTGAAAACGCAACAAAACACTACACGATTTATTGAAATAGTTTTATATTTCTACAATTATCTTTGCAATGTAATCATTCTTAGCTGGTTGACTGGGCTTTTATAGAGCTAAGACTCTATGAGATATTTTGTAATAATTTTCGACTAAATATATATAAAACAATGTTATTTACTTTTAAAAGTTATCTCAGTAAATAAAAAGTTGATAAATGACCTAACAAACATTAAAGTTACCCAAAAATCAAATATGAGAAAAACTAAAAACTCAACAAAACACTACACCATTTATTAAAATAATTTTATACTTTAACAATTATCTTTGCAATGTTTAAAAACATCCTTAGCTGGTTTGACTGGGCTGCGATACAGCTGAGATTCTCTGAGATATTTTCTAATATTTTTTAGCTAAATGCAACTAGAAAATAAAAGTTATCACTTTTAGAAATTATGTTGGTAAACAAATCGTTGATAAACGACATAAAAATTATTATCGTTACACCATAATCAAGCATGAAAACACTGAAAACGCAACAAAACACTACACCGTTTATTAAGATAATTTTAGATTTCTTCAATTATTTTTGCAATGCAGTCATTCTTAGCTGGTTCGACTTAGCTTGAATAAAGCTGAGATTCTATGAGATATTTCTAATGATTTTCTGCTAAATCCCACTAGAAATTAAAATTTATCAATTTTAGAAGTTATCTTAGTAATTAAAGTGTTGATAAACGACCTAACAATTATAAAATTTACCCCATAATCAAGTATGCTTAAAGCTAAAACCGCAACAAAACACTTCAATCATTTTATAAATAATATATTTCTACAATTATCTTTGCAATGCAGTCATTTTTAGATGGTTTGACTGGGCTTCGATAAAGGTGATAGTCTCAGACATTTTTTTTTAAATTGCCAGCTAAATGCTACTAGAAAAACAGACGTATCACTTCTAGAAGAAATCTTATCAATAAAAGTGTTGATAAACGACCTAAAATTTTAAAAAGTTACAACATAATCAAGTATGAAAAAAACTTAAAACGCAGCAAAATACTTAAATCTTTTTTAAAATATTTTTATATTTCTGAAATTACCGTGCAAATTAGTGATTCTTAGATGGTTCGACTTGGCTTCGATAAAACTGAGATTCTATGGGATATTTTCTGATAAATTTCAGCTAATTGCAACTAGAAAATCAAAGTTATCACTTTTACGAATTATTTTGGTGAACGAAGCGTTGATAAACGACCTAAAATTTATAAAAGTTACTCCATAATCAAGTATGATTAAACTGAAAACGCAACAAAACACTATACGATTTATTAAATTAATTTTATAGTTCTACCATTATCTTTGCATTGCAGTCATTCTTAGCTTTTTAGACTGGGTTTTAACAAAGCTTACGCTTTCAGACATCTTTTCTAATAATTTTAAGCTAAATGCAATTAGAAAAACAAAGGTATCTTTTTAGAAGTTATCACAGTAATTAAAGTGTTGATAAACGATCTAACAATCATAAAAATAACTCTATAATCAAATATAAAAAAAACCGAAATCGCAACAAAACACTACACCATTTATTAAAATAATTTTATATTTCTACAATTATCTTTGCAATAAAGTCATTCTTAGATGATTCGACTGCCCTTTAATAAAGATGTAACTCTTAGAGATATTTGCTAATAATTTACACCGAAATAAGATTAGAAAATTAAAGGTATCACTTTTAGAAGTTATTTTCATAAACAAAACGTTGATAAACGACCTAACAATTATAATAGTTACACCATAATTAAGCATGAAAAAAACTGAATACCGAACAAAACACTAGACCATTTATTAAAATAATTTTATATATCTACAATTCTTTTTGCAATGCAGTCATTCTTAGCTGGTTCGACTGGGATTCAATAAAGCTGAGATTCTACGAGATATTTTCTAATAATTGTCAGCTAAAGGCAACTAGAAAATCAAATTTATCGCTTTTAGAAGTTATCTTAGTAATTAAAGTGTTGATAAACGACCTAACAATTATAAAAGTTACCCATGTATGAAAAAAACTGAAAACGCAACAAAACACTACACCCTTTATTGAAATAGTTTTATATTTCTACAATTATCTTTGAATTGTAATCATTCTTAGCTGGTTCGACTGGGCTTTTATAAAGCTAAGACTCTATGAGAAATTTTGTAATAATTTTCATCTAACTATAGAAAAAACAATGTTATTACTTTCAAAAGTTATCTTAGTAAATAAAGTGTTGATAAATGACCTAACTATAATAACAGTTAACCCATAATCGAGTATGAGAAAAACTAAAAACGCAACGAAACACTACACCATTAATTCCAATAATTTTATATTTTAACATTTATCTTTGCAATGCAGTCATTCTTAGCTGGTTTTACTTGGCTTAATAAAGCTGAGATTCTACGAGATATTTTCTAATAATTTTTTGCCAAATCAACTAGAAATTCAAATTTATCAATTTTAGAAGTTATCTTAGTAATTAAAGTGTTGATAAACGACCTAACAATTATAAAATTTACCCCATAATCAAGTATGCTTAAAGCTAAAAACGCAACAATACACTTAAATCTTTCTCAAAATAATTTTATATTTCTATAATTATCTTTGCAATGCAGTCATTCTTAGATGATTCGACTGCCCTTTAATAAAGATGTAACTCTTAGAGATATTTGCTAATAATTTACACCGAAATAAGACTAGAAAATTAAAGGTATCACTTTTAGAAGTTATTTTCATAAACAAAGCGTTGATAAACGACCTAAAAATTATAATAGTTACACCATAATTAAGCATGAAAAAAACTGAAAACCGAACAAAACACTAGACCATTTATTAAAATAATTTTATATATCTACAATTCTTTTTGCAATGCAGTCATTCTTAGCTGGTTCGACTGGGCTTCAATAAAGCTGAGATTCTACGAGATATTTTCTAATAATTGTCAGCTAAAGGCAACTAGAAAATAAAATTTATCGCTTTTAGAAGTTATCTTAGTAATTAAAGTGTTGATAAACGACCTAACAATTATAAAAGTTACCCAAGTATGAAAAAAAACTGAAAACGCAACAAAACACTACACCATTTATTGAAATAGTTTTATATTTCTACAATTATCTTCGAATTGTAATCATTCTTAGCTGGTTCGACTGGGCTTTTATAAAGCTAAGACTCTATGAGAAATTTTGTAATAATTTTCATCTAACTATAGAAAAAACAATGTTATTACATTCAAAAGTTATCTTAGTAAATAAAGTGTTGATAAATGACCTAACTATAATAACAGTTAACCCATAATCGAGTATGAGAAAAACTAAAAACGCAACGAAACACTACACCATTAATTCCAATAATTTTATATTTTAACATTTATCTTTGCAATGCAGTCATTCTTAGCTGGTTTTACTTGGCTTAATAAAGCAGAGATTCTACGAGATATTTTCTAATAATTTTTTGCCAAATCAACTAGAAATTCAAATTTATCAATTTTAGAAGTTATCTTAGTAATTAAAGTGTTGATAAACGACCTAACAATTATAAAATTTACCCCATAATTAAGTATGCTTAAAGCTAAAAACGCAACAATACACTTGAATCTTTCTCAAAATAATTTTATATATCTACAATTATCTTTGCAATAAAGTCATTCTTAGATGATTCGACTGCCCTTTAATAAAGATGTAACTCTTAGAGATACTTGCTAATAATTTACACCGAAATAAGACTAGAAAATTAAAGGTATCACTTTTAGAAGTTATTTTCATAAACAAAGCGTTGATAAACGACCTAAAAATTATAATAGTTACACCATAATTAAGCATGAAAAAAACTGAAAACCGAACAAAACACTAGACCATTTATTAAAATAATTTTATATATCTACAATTCTTTTTGCAATGCAGTCATTCTTAGCTGGTTCGACTGGGCTTCAATAAAGCTGAGATTCTACGAGATATTTTCTAATAATTGTCAGCTAAAGGCAACTAGAAAATCAAATTTATCGCTTTTAGAAGTTATCTTAGTAATTAAAGTGTTGATAAACGACCTAACAATTATAAAAGTTACCCATGTATAAAAAAAAACTGAAAACGCAACAAAACACTACACCATTTATTGAAATAGTTTTATATTTCTACAATTATCTTTGAATTGTAATCATTCTTAGCTGGTTCGACTGGGCTTTTATAAAGCTAAGACTCTATGAGAAATTTTGTAATAATTTTCATCTAACTATAGAAAAAACAATGTTATTACTTTCAAAAGTTATCTTAGTAAATAAAGTGTTGATAAATGACCTAACTATTATAACAGTTAACCCATAATCGAGTATGAGAAAAACTAAAAACGCAACGAAACACTACACCATTAATTCCAATAATTTTATATTTTAACATTTATCTTTGCAATGCAGTCATTCTTAGCTGGTTTTACTTGGCTTAATAAAGCTGAGATTCTACGAGATATTTTCTAATAATTTTTTGCCAAATCAACTAGAAATTCAAATTTATCAATTTTAGAAGTTATCTTAGTAATTAAAGTGTTGATAAACGACCTAACAATTATAAAATTTACCCCATAATCAAGTATGCTTAAAGCTAAAAACGCAACAATACACTTAAATCTTTCTCAAAATAATTTTATATTTCTATAATTATCTTTGCAATGCAGTCATTCTTAGATGATTCGACTGCCCTTTAATAAAGATGTAACTCTTAGAGATATTTGCTAATAATTTACACCGAAATAAGACTAGAAAATTAAAGGTATCACTTTTAGAAGTTATTTTCATAAACAAAGCGTTGATAAACGACCTAAAAATTATAATAGTTACACCATAATTAAGCATGAAAAAAACTGAAAACCGAACAAAACACTAGACCATTTATTAAAATAATTTTATATATCTACAATTCTTTTTGCAATGCAGTCATTCTTAGCTGGTTCGACTGGGCTTCAATAAAGCTGAGATTCTACGAGATATTTTCTAATAATTGTCAGCTAAAGGCAACTAGAAAATAAAATTTATCGCTTTTAGAAGTTATCTTAGTAATTAAAGTGTTGATAAACGACCTAACAATTATAAAAGTTACCCAAGTATGAAAAAAAACTGAAAACGCAACAAAACACTACACCATTTATTGAAATAGTTTTATATTTCTACAATTATCTTTGAATTGTAATCATTCTTAGCTGGTTCGACTGGGCTTTTATAAAGCTAAGACTCTATGATAAATTTTGTAATAATTTTCGCTTAACTATAGAAAAAACAATGTTATTACTTTCAAAAGTTATCTTAGTAAATAAAGTGTTGATAAATGACCTAACTATAATAACAGTTAACCCATAATCGAGTATGAGAAAAACTAAAAACGCAACGAAACACTACACCATTAATTCCAATAATTTTATATTTTAACATTTATCTTTGCAATGCAGTCATTCTTAGCTGGTTTTACTTGGCTTAATAAAGCTGAGATTCTACGAGATATTTTCTAATAATTTTTTGCCAAATCAACTAGAAATTCAAATTTATCAATTTTAGAAGTTATCTTAGTAATTAAAGTGTTGATAAACGACCAAACAATTATAAAATTTACCCCATAATCAAGTATGCTTAAAGCTAAAAACGCAACAATACACTTAAATCTTTCTCAAAATAATTTTATATATCTACAATTATCTTTGCAATAAAGTCATTCTTAGATGATTCGACTGCCCTTTAATAAAGATGTAACTCTTATAGATATTTGCTAATAATTTACACCGAAATAAGACTAGAAAATTAAAGGTATCACTTTTAGAAGTTATTTTCATAAACAAAGCGTTGATAAACGACCTAAAAATTATAATAGTTACACCATAATTAAGCATGAAAAAAACTGAAAACCGAACAAAACACTAGACCATTTATTAAAATAATTTTATATATCTACAATTCTTTTTGCAATGCAGTCATTCTTAGCTGGTTCGACTGGGCTTCAATAAAGCTGAGATTCTACGAGATATTTTCTAATAATTGTCAGCTAAAGGCAACTAGAAAATCAAATTTATCGCTTTTAGAAGTTATCTTAGTAATTAAAGTGTTGATAAACGACCTAACAATTATAAAAGTTACCCATGTATGAAAAAAACTGAAAACGCAACAAAACACTACACCCTTTATTGAAATAGTTTTATATTTCTACAATTATCTTTGAATTGTAATCATTCTTAGCTGGTTCGACTGGGCTTTTATAAAGCTAAGACTCTATGAGAAATTTTGTAATAATTTTCATCTAACTATAGAAAAAACAATGTTATTACTTTCAAAAGTTATCTTAGTAAATAAAGTGTTGATAAATGACCTAACTATTATAACAGTTAACCCATAATCGAGTATGAGAAAAACTAAAAACGCAACGAAACACTACACCATTAATTCCAATAATTTTATATTTTAACATTTATCTTTGCAATGCAGTCATTCTTAGCTGGTTTTACTTGGCTTAATAAAGCTGAGATTCTACGAGATATTTTCTAATAATTTTTTGCCAAATCAACTAGAAATTCAAATTTATCAATTTTAGAAGTTATCTTAGTAATTAAAGTGTTGATAAACGACCTAACAATTATAAAATTTACCCCATAATCAAGTATGCTTAAAGCTAAAAACGCAACAATACACTTAAATCTTTCTCAAAATAATTTTATATTTCTATAATTATCTTTGCAATGCAGTCATTCTTAGATGATTCGACTGCCCTTTAATAAAGATGTAACTCTTAGAGATATTTGCTAATAATTTACACCGAAATAAGACTAGAAAATTAAAGGTATCACTTTTAGAAGTTATTTTCATAAACAAAGCGTTGATAAACGACCTAAAAATTATAATAGTTACACCATAATTAAGCATGAAAAAAACTGAAAACCGAACAAAACACTAGACCATTTATTAAAATAATTTTATATATCTACAATTCTTTTTGCAATGCAGTCATTCTTAGCTGGTTCGAGTGGGCTTCAATAAAGCTGAGATTCTACGAGATATTTTCTAATAATTGTCAGCTAAAGGCAACTAGAAAATAAAATTTATCGCTTTTAGAAGTTATCTTAGTAATTAAAGTGTTGATAAACGACCTAACAATTATAAAAGTTACCCAAGTATGAAAAAAAACTGAAAACGCAACAAAACACTACACCATTTATTGAAATAGTTTTATATTTCTACAATTATCTTTGAATTGTAATCATTCTTAGCTGGTTCGACTGGGCTTTTATAAAGCTAAGACTCTATGAGAAATTTTGTAATAATTTTCATCTAACTATAGAAAAAACAATGTTATTACATTCAAAAGTTATCTTAGTAAATAAAGTGTTGATAAATGACCTAACTATAATAACAGTTAACCCATAATCGAGTATGAGAAAAACTAAAAACGCAACGAAACACTACACCATTAATTCCAATAATTTTATATTTTAACATTTATCTTTGCAATGCAGTCATTCTTAGCTGGTTTTACTTGGCTTAATAAAGCAGAGATTCTACGAGATATTTTCTAATAATTTTTTGCCAAATCAACTAGAAATTCAAATTTATCAATTTTAGAAGTTATCTTAGTAATTAAAGTGTTGATAAACGACCAAACAATTATAAAATTTACCCCATAATCAAGTATGCTTAAAGCTAAAAACGCAACAATACACTTGAATCTTTCTCAAAATAATTTTATATATCTACAATTATCTTTGCAATAAAGTCATTCTTAGATGATTCGACTGCCCTTTAATAAAGATGTAACTCTTAGAGATACTTGCTAATAATTTACACCGAAATAAGACTAGAAAATTAAAGGTATCACTTTTAGAAGTTATTTTCATAAACAAAGCGTTGATAAACGACCTAAAAATTATAATAGTTACACCATAATTAAGCATGAAAAAAACTGAAAACCGAACAAAACACTAGACCATTTATTAAAATAATTTTATATATCTACAATTCTTTTTGCAATGCAGTCATTCTTAGCTGGTTCGACTGGGCTTCAATAAAGCTGAGATTCTACGAGATATTTTCTAATAATTGTCAGCTAAAGGCAACTAGAAAATCAAATTTATCGCTTTTAGAAGTTATCTTAGTAATTAAAGTGTTGATAAACGACCTAACAATTATAAAAGTTACCCATGTATAAAAAAAAACTGAAAACGCAACAAAACACTACACCATTTATTGAAATAGTTTTATATTTCTACAATTATCTTTGAATTGTAATCATTCTTAGCTGGTTCGACTGGGCTTTTATAAAGCTAAGACTCTATGAGAAATTTTGTAATAATTTTCATCTAACTATAGAAAAAACAATGTTATTACTTTCAAAAGTTATCTTAGTAAATAAAGTGTTGATAAATGACCTACGATTATAACAGTTAACCCATAATCGAGTATGAGAAAAACTAAAAACGCAACGAAACACTACACCATTAATTCCAATAATTTTATATTTTAACATTTATCTTTGCAATGCAGTCATTCTTAGCTGGTTTCACTTGGCTTAATAAAGCTGAGATTCTACGAGATATTTTCTAATAATTTTTTGCCAAATCAACTAGAAATTCAAATTTATCAATTTTAGAAGTTATCTTAGTAATTAAAGTGTTGATAAACGACCTAACAATTATAAAATTTACCCCATAATCAAGTATGCTTAAAGCTAAAAACGCAACAATACACTTAAATCTTTCTCAAAATAATTTTATATTTCTATAATTATCTTTGCAATGCAGTCATTCTTAGATGATTCGACTGCCCTTTAATAAAGATGTAACTCTTAGAGATATTTGCTAATAATTTACACCGAAATAAGACTAGAAAATTAAAGGTATCACTTTTAGAAGTTATTTTCATAAACAAAGCGTTGATAAACGACCTAAAAATTATAATAGTTACACCATAATTAAGCATGAAAAAAACTGAAAACCGAACAAAACACTAGACCATTTATTAAAATAATTTTATATATCTACAATTCTTTTTGCAATGCAGTCATTCTTAGCTGGTTCGACTGGGCTTCAATAAAGCTGAGATTCTACGAGATATTTTCTAATAATTGTCAGCTAAAGGCAACTACAAAATAAAATTTATCGCTTTTAGAAGTTATCTTAGTAATTAAAGTGTTGATAAACGACCTAACAATTATAAAAGTTACCCAAGTATGAAAAAAAACTGAAAACGCAACAAAACACTACACCATTTATTGAAATAGTTTTATATTTCTACAATTATCTTTGAATTGTAATCATTCTTAGCTGGTTCGACTGGGCTTTTATAAAGCTAAGACTCTATGATAAATTTTGTAATAATTTTCGCTTAACTATAGAAAAAACAATGTTATTACTTTCAAAAGTTATCTTAGTAAATAAAGTGTTGATAAATGACCTAACTATAATAACAGTTAACCCATAATCGAGTATGAGAAAAACTAAAAACGCAACGAAACACTACACCATTAATTCCAATAATTTTATATTTTAACATTTATCTTTGCAATGCAGTCATTCTTAGCTGGTTTTACTTGGCTTAATAAAGCTGAGATTCTACGAGATATTTTCTAATAATTTTTTGCCAAATCAACTAGAAATTCAAATTTATCAATTTTAGAAGTTATCTTAGTAATTAAAGTGTTGATAAACGACCTAACAATTATAAAATTTACCCCATAATCAAGTATGCTTAAAGCTAAAAACGCAACAATACACTTAAATCTTTCTCAAAATAATTTTATATATCTACAATTATCTTTGCAATAAAGTCATTCTTAGATGATTCGACTGCCCTTTAATAAAGATGTAACTCTTATAGATATTTGCTAATAATTTACACCGAAATAAGACTAGAAAATTAAAGGTATCACTTTTAGAAGTTATTTTCATAAACAAAGCGTTGATAAACGACCTAAAAATTATAATAGTTACACCATAATTAAGCATGAAAAAAACTGAAAACCGAACAAAACACTAGACCATTTATTAAAATAATTTTATATATCTACATTTCTTTTTGCAATGCAGTCATTCTTAGCTGGTTCGACTGGGCTTCAATAAAGCTGAGATTCTACGAGATATTTTCTAATAATTGTCAGCTAAAGGCAACTAGAAAATCAAATTTATCGCTTTTAGAAGTTATCTTAGTAATTAAAGTGTTGATAAACGACCTAACAATTATAAAAGTTACCCAAGTATGAAAAAAAACTGAAAACGTAACAAAACACTACACCATTTATTGAAATAGTTTTATATTTCTACAATTATCTTTGAATTGTAATCATTCTTAGCTGGTTCGACTGGGCTTTTATAAAGCTAAGACTCTATGAGAAATTTTGTAATAATTTTCATCTAACTATAGAAAAAACAATGTTATTACTTTCAAAAGTTATCTTAGTAAATAAAGTGTTGATAAATGACCTAACTATTATAACAGTTAACCCATAATCGAGTATGAGAAAAACTAAAAACGCAACGAAACACTACACCATTAATTCCAATAATTTTATATTTTAACATTTATCTTTGCAATGCAGTCATTCTTAGCTGGTTTTACTTGGCTTAATAAAGCTGAGATTCTACGAGATATTTTCTAATAATTTTTTGCCAAATCAACTAGAAATTCAAATTTATCAATTTTAGAAGTTATCTTAGTAATTAAAGTGTTGATAAACGACTTAACAACTATAAAATTTACCTCATAATCAAGTATGCTTAAAGCTAAAAACGCAACAATACACTTAAATCTTTCTCAAAATAATTTTATATTTCTATAATTATCTTTGCAATGCAGTCATTCTTAGCTGGTTCGACTCGGCTTCGATAAAGCTGATACTCTCAGACAGATTTTCTAATAGTTTTAAGCTAAATGCTACTTGAAAAACAAAGTTTTCACATTTAGAAGTTATCTTAAAAATTAAAAGTTGATAAATGACCTAACAATTATAAAAGTTACTACATAGTCTAGTATGAAAAAACTTTAAACACAACAAAACACTACACCATTTATTAAAATAATTTTATATTTCTACCATTAATTTTGAAACGCAGTCATTCTTAGCTGGTTCGACTTGGTTTTGATAAAGCTGATACTCTCTGACAGATTTTCTAATAATTTTCAGCTAAATGCAACTAGAAAAATAATGGTATCACTTTTAAAGGTTATCTTAGTAATTAAAACGTTGATAAACGACCTAAAATTTTAAAAAGTTACAACAAAATCAAGTATGAAAAAAACTGAAAACGCAACAAAATATTTAAATCTTTCTTAAAATAATTTTATATTTCTTGAATTATCTTTGGAATGCAGTCATTCTTAGCTGGTTCGACTGGGCTTCGATAAAGCTGTGACTCTATGACATATTTCTAATAATTTTCAGCTAAAAGCAAGTCGAAAAACAAAGGTATCACTTTTAGAAGTTATCTTAGCAATTAAAGTGTTGATAAACGACCTAAAAAATATGAAAGTTACCAGATAATCTAATATGAAAAACTTTAAACGCAACAAAATACTACATCATTTATTAAAATAATTTTATATTTTCACTATTATCTTTAAAATGCAGTCATTCTTAGCTTATTCGACTAGGTTTTGATAAAACTGATACTCTTAGAAATATTTTCTAATAATTGTCAGCTAAATGCAACTAGAAAATCAAATATACCACTTTTAGAAGTTATAATAGTAATTAAAGTGTTGATAAACGACCTAACAATTATAAAAGTTACTCCATTATTAAGTATGAAAAAATCTGAAAACGCAACAAAATACTTAAATCTTTCTTAAAATAATTTTATATTTCTGCAATTATCTTTGCAATGTAGTGATTCTTTGATGGTTCGACTGGGCTTCGATAAAACTGAGATTCTATGGGATATTTTCTTATAATTTTCAGATAATTGCAAGTAGAAAATCGAAAATATCACTTTTAGGAATTATTTTGGTTAACAAAGCGTTGAAAAACGACCTAAAATTTATAAAAGTTACCCTATAATCAAGTATGAAAAAACTGAAAACGCTACAAAACACTATATCATTTATTAAAATAATTTTATAGTTCTACCATTATCTTTGCATTGCAGTCATTCTTAGCTGGTTCGACTGGGTTTTAACAAAGCTTATACTTTCAGACATATTTTCTTATAATTTTCAGCTAAATGCAACAAGAAAAACGATAGTAAAACTTTTAAAAACTATCTTTGTAATTAAAATGTTGATAAACGACCTAACAATTATAAAAGTTACAACATTATTAATTATGCATCAAACTAAAAACGCAACAAATCACTTAAGTCTTTCACAAATAAATTTTAATTTCTGCAATTATCTTTGCAATGCAGTGATTCTTTGATGGTTCGACTCGGCTTTTATAAGCTGATACTCTCAGAGATATTTTCTAAAAATTTTCAGCTAAAATTAAATAGAAAAAAAATAATTATCACTTTTAGAAGCTATCTAAGTAATATTAAGTGTTGATAAACGACCTAAAAATTATAAAAATTAGCTCATAATCAAGTATGAAAAAACAAAAAAAAACGCAACAAAACAGTACACCATTTATTAAAATGATTTTATATTTATACCATTATCTTTGGAATGCAGTCATTCTTAGTTGCTTCGACTGGGCTTTGATAAAGCTGAGACTCTATGAGATATTTTTTTTAAAAATGGCCAGCTAAATGCAACTAGAAAAACAAAGGTATCACTTCTAGAAGAAATCTTAGTATTTAAAGTGTTGATAAACGACCTAACAATTATAAAAGTTAGCCTATAATCAAGTATGAAATAACTGAAAACGCAACAAAACACTAAACCATTAATTGAAATAATTTTATATTTTTAAAATTATCTTTGCAATGAAGTCGATCTTAGCTGGTTCGACTAGGCTTCGATAAAGCTGATACTCTTAGAGATATTTTCTAAAAATTTACAGCTAAATGCAACAAGAAAATCAAAGTTATCACTTTTAAAAATTATTTTTGTAAATAAAGCTTTGATAAACGACTTAAAAATTATAAAAGTTAGCCCATAATCAAGTATGAAAAAACTGAAAACGCAACAAAACACTACACCATTTATAAAAATAATTATATAGTTTTGCCATTATCTTTGATTGGCAGTCATTCTTAGATGGTTCGACTGGGTTTTAAAAAACCTCATACTCTCAGACATATTTACTAATAATTTGCAGCTAAATGCAAATAGAAAATCAAAGTTATCGATTTTAAAACTTATCTTAGTAATTAAAGTGTTGATAAACGACCTAACAACTTTAAAAGTTACACCATAATCAAGTTTGAAAAAACTGAAAATGCAACAAAACACTTAAATCTTTCTTAAAATAATTTTATATTTCTACAATTATCTTTGCAATGCAGTTATTCTTAGCTGGTTCGACTTGGCTTTGATAAAGCTGATACTGTCAGACAGATTTTCTAATAATTTTCAGCTAAATGCTACTAGAAAAATAAAGTTATCACATTTAGAAGTTATCTTAAAAACTAAAAGTTGATAAATGACCTAACAATTATTATAGTTACAAAATAAACAAGTATGAAAAAACTTTAAACGCAACAAAACACTACACCATTTATTAAAATAATTTTATATTTTTACCATTAATTATGTAATGCAGTCATTCAAAGCTTGCTCGACTTGGTTTTGATAAAGCTGATACTCTCAGACAGATTTTCTAATACATTTCAGCTAAATGCAACTAGAAAAATAAAGGTATCACTTTTAGAAGTTATCTTAGTTATTAAAGCGTTGATAAACGACCTAAAATTTTCAAAAGTTACAACATAATCAAGTATGAAAAAAACTGAAAACGCGATAAAACACTTAAATCTTTCTTAAAATAAATTTATATTTCTGCAATTATATTTGCAATGCAATGATTCTTAGATTGTTCGAATGAGCTTCGATAAAACAGAGATTCTATGGGATATTTTCTGATAATTTTCAGCTAAATGCAACTAGAAAATCGAAGTTGTCACTTTTAGGAATTGTTTCGGTAAACAAAGCGTTGATAAACGACCTAAAATTTATAAAAGTTACCCCATAATTAAGTATGAAAAAACTGAAAACGCAACATATCATTATACCATTTATTAAAATAATTTTATAGTTCCACCATTATCTGTGCTTCGCAGTCATTTTTAGCTGGTTCAACTTGGTTTTAACAAAGCTTATACTTTCAGACATATTTTTTAATAGTTTTCAGCTAAATGCAACTAGAAAAACAAATGTATCTTTTTAGAAGTTATCACAGTAATTAAAGTGTTGATAAACAACCTAACAATTATAAAAGTTAATCTATAATCGAGTATGAAAAAAACTGAAAACGCAACAAAACACTACATCATTTATTAAAATATTTTTATATTTCTACGATTATCTTTGCAATGAAGTCATTCTTAGGTGGTTCGTTTTGGCTGAGATAAAGCTGAGAATCTATGAGATATTTTGTAATAATATTCAGCTAAATGCAACTAGAAAAACAAAGCGTTGATAAACGACCTAAAATTTATAAAAGTTACCCCATAATCAAGTATGAAAAAACTGAAAACGCAACATATCATTATACCATTTATTAAAATATTTTTATAGTTCTACCATTATCTGTGCTTCGCAGTCATTTTTAGCTGGTTCAACTTGGTTTTAACAAAGCTTATACTTTCAGACATATTTTTTAATAGTTTTCAGCTAAATGCAACTAGAAAAACAAATGTATCTTTTTAGAAGTTATCACAGTAATTAAAGTGTTGATAAACAACCTAACAATTATAAAAGTTAATCTATAATCGAGTATGAAAAAAACTGAAAACGCAACAAAACACTACATCATTTATTAAAATATTTTTATATTTCTACGATTATCTTTGCAATGAAGTCATTCTTAGGTGGTTCGTTTTGGCTGAGATAAAGCTGAGAATCTATGAGATATTTTGTAATAATATTCAGCTAAATGCAACTAGAAAAACAAAGTTATCACTTTTAGAAGTTATCTTAGTAATCAAACTGTTGACAAACGACCTAACAGTTATAAAAGTTACCCCATAATCAAGTATGAAAAAACTGAAAACGCAACAAAACACTATACCATTTATTAAAATAATTTTATAGTTCCACCATTATCTTTGCAATGAAGTCATTCTTAGCTGGTTCGACTGGGCTTCGATGAAGCTGAGATTATACAAGATATTTTCTAATAACTATCGGTTAAATGCAATTAGAAATACAAAGTTATCACTTTAGAATACAATTAGTAAATAAAGAGTTGATAAACTACTTAACAATTATAGAAATTAACCCATAATTGAGTATGAATAAAATTCAAAACACAACGAAACACTTAAATCTTTCATAAACTAATTTTATATTTCTACAATGATTTATCAAATATTTTCAAACTGCATGCGACTTGATAAAACATAAAAAAATTTTCGGAAGTTATCTTAGTAAATAAATATGTTGGTAAACGACTAGACAATTATAAAAGTTACTCTCTAATAAAGTACGAGTTAAACTTGAAACACAACAAAACACTTAAATCTTACTTGAAAGAATTAAATATTTCCACAATAATTTTGCAATGAGTCCTTCCTAACTGGTTCGACTGGGCTTTGATAAAGCTGATAGGCTCAAAATATTTTCTAATAATTGTCAGCTAAATGCAACTAGAAAAACAAAGGTATCACTTTTAGAAGTTATCTTAGTAATTAAAGTGTTGATATAATACCTAACAATTTTAAAAGTAAACCCATAATCAAGTATGAAAAAACTGAAAACGCAACAAAACACTACATCATCGAATAAAATAACTTTACATTTCTACAATTATCTTTGCAATCCAGTCATTCATAGATGGTTCGACTGGGTTTTGATAAAGCTGATACTTTCAGAGATATTTTCTAATAATTTTCAGCTAAATGCAACTAGTAAAACCAAGGTATCAATATTAGAAGATATCTTAGTAATTAAAGTGTTAATAACGACCTAACAAGTATAAAAGTAACCCCATAATCAAGTATGAAAAAAACGCAACAAAACACTACATCATTTATTAAAATGTTTTTATATTTCTACAATTATCTTTGCATTGCAGTGATTTTTAGATGGTTCGACTGGGCTTTCATAAGCTGATACTCTTAAACATATTTTCTAATAATTTTCAGCTTAATTATTATAGAAAAATCAAAATTATCACTTTTAGATGCTATCTAAGTAATTAAAGTATTGATAAACGACCTTAAAATTATAAAATTTAACCTATTATCAAGTATGAAAAAACCGAAAACACAATAAAACACTAAACTATTTATTAAAATAATTTTATTTTTCAACCATTATCTTTGCAATGCAGTCATTCTTATTTGGTTCGACTGGGCTTTGATAAAACTGAGACTCTATGAGAAATTTTCTAATAATTGTCAGCTAAATGTAAATAGTAAAAACAAAGTTATCATTTTTAGAAGTTATCTTTTTAAATAGAGTGTTGATAAACGACTTAAAAATTATAAAAGTTTGCCCATAGTCAAGTATGAATAAACTGAAACACAACAAAAAACTACACCATTAATTTAAATAATTTTATATTTTAACAATTATCTTTACAATGCAGTCATTCTTAGCTGTTTCGACTTGGCTTGATAAAGCTGAGATTCTATTAGATATTTTCTAATAATTTTAAGCTAAATGCAACTAGTAAATCAATGGTATCACTTCTAGAAATTATCTTATTAATTAAAGTGTTGATAAACAACCTAACAATTAAAAAAGTTACAAAATAATCAAGTATAAAAAAAACTAAAAACGCAGCAAAACACTCGATTCCTTTTCAAAATAATTTTATATTTCTGGAATTATCGTTTCAATGCAGTGATTCTTAGATGGTTTCTGGGCTTTCATAAGCTGATACTATCAGAGATGTTTTCTAATAATTATCAGCTGAATGTCGATAGAAAAAACAAAGTTATCACTTTAGTTAGAAGTTAGAATAAGTTAGAATCATTCATTAAAATAATTTTATATTTTTACAATTATCTTTGCATTGCAGTCATTCTTAGCTGGTTCGACTGGGCTTTCATAAGCTGATACTCTCAGACATATTATCTAATAATTTTCAGCTGAATGTTAATAGAAAAAACAAAACTTTCTATTACTTTTAGAAGCTTACTTAGTAATTAAAGTGTTGTTAAACAACCTTACAATTATAAAAATTAACCCATTATCAAGTATGAAAAAACTGAAAACGCAACAAACCATTAAACCATTTATTAAAATAATTTTTATTTCAACCATTATCTTTGCAATGCATTCATTGTTATTTGGTTCGACCGGGTTTTGATAAAGCTGAGACTCTATGAGATATTTTCGAATTATTTTCAGCTAAAAGTAAATAGTAAAAACAAAGTTATCAATTTTAGAAGTTATCTTTGTAAATAAAGCGTTGATAAACGACTTAAAAATTATAAAAGTTTGCCCATAACCAAGTATGAAAAAACTGAAAACGCAACAAAACACTACACCATTTATTAAAATAACATTATATTTATACAACTATCTTTGAAATGCAGTCATTCTTAGCTTGTTCGACTGGACTTCGATAAAGAAGCTGAGATTCTATGAGATATTTTCGGATAATTTCCAGCTAAAGGTAAATAGTAAAAACAATATAATTTCATTGACCGAGAAATTCGCATTCAGGAGATATGAGTAAAACGTAAATGCATCTCAAGAAAATTCTAAATACTTTGAAATATTAATTTGATTTTATAAACTTCATTATAATAGTTTGAGAGTTTCAGTTAGTAGGAAATTTTTTACTTCCGCCGTTTACCCGTGTTTGGTCGCTCATAGCTAAGAATTATCTCAAATTGTTTTTGTAAAGGTTTTAGCTTTCTAACAGTATATAATCATAGACGGAGAAATTTGCATTTAGGAGTTATGAGTAAAAACGTTATAAACTACAATAAAATAGTTTATAAGTTTTAATTGGTAAAAAAATTTTACTCCCGCCGTTTACCCGTGTTTGGTCGCTCATAGCTAAGAAATATCTCAAAATGTTTCTAAAGGTTTCAGCCTTCTAACAGTATATTTTCATTGACCGTGAAACTCGCATTCAGGAGATATGAGTAAAAACGTAAATGCATCTCAAGAAAATTGTAAGTACTTTGAACTGTTAATTTGATATTATAAACTTCATTAAAATAGTTTATAAGTTTCAATTGGTACGAAATTTTTTACTCTCGCCGATTACCCGTGTTTGGTTGCACATACCTTATAAATAACCTTAAACTTTTCTTATTCAGTTTTCTATAGATATCTTCGGATCAACTGAGAATAGTTAAGCTCATAGTTAAGATATGAGCAAACAAAAGTAATTTCAAAAAAATTGAATTTTAGATATTTAAGAGTTTTGTTCTGGACTCACAATTGTGGGTCCGGCCGGACCCGGATCCGGACTTTTTTTTCAAATTAGGATTCGGCCGGACCCGGATCCGGACTTTTTTTTTCAAATTAGAATCCGGCTGAAACCGGATCCGGACTTTTTTTTAATTTAGGATCCGGCCGGATCCGGATATTAGCCAAAAATGGCAATATTCGGCCGGATCCAGACTCCGATAAAAGAGTCCGTTACATCACTAGTTTCCACATAAAAAGTAGAGCTTACATTTGAAGTTACAAATTTTCGTTGCTATAAAAGTTAAGATTAACTAAGAACAACTTTAAATTTACTAAAAGAAAATTGATAGAAAGATAAAGTACATCACAGAAACAATATCTGGTAGCTAAGATTAAAGTCTATTAAGTAAGATCAACTTGTAAAAATCACGGAGGACCCCCTTATAGCCTTACCAATTTAAAAACAATTAAAATCAAGTTCTTGAATAAAATTAACTAGAAAATCACAAAATATTGAAAACTGGATCAGCTTAAACTCATTCAAAATCTAAAAGAAAACTAGCCTGGGTTTTTTTTAAATCTTTAAACTAGCCTAACATTTTGGTAGTAAAGTTTTTAATTTTATAACATAGGTAAAGAGTTGCATTTCTCAAATGTTTATTTCATAGTTTAAATGTAAATAAATGTAAATTAGTCACGAGTTCAAAATGAGCCAATCACGGTAGTTGTTTAATTTTAACTGACGAAAATGACTCTTTTTAATTTACAAAGGGTTTGTATTTGTAAAAAACTTTTCTGTATGCTCTTTTTTACTAACTAGATCCAAATCGGCCGGATCTCTGTTAGGATCCGGCCGGAACCGGATCCGGTCTTTTTTTTCAGATTAGAATCCGGCCGGACTCGGATCCGGACTTTTTTTTCAAATTAGAATCCGGCCGGAACCGGATCCGGACTTTTTTTTAAATTTGGTTCCGGCCGGATCTGGATATCAGACAAAAATGGCAATATCCGGCCGGATACGGACCTGGATAGTGAGTCCGGTACATCACTAGATATTAATTACTATTAATTGTCAAAACTTTATTAAAACAGTTTCTAAGTTTGAAATTATTTCTAAGTTTCTAGGTATGAAATTTTTGCTCCGCCGTTTACCCGTGTTATGTCGCACGAAGATAAAAAAAAAATTTAATGGTCCTACGACTTTCAGCTTTTTAGTCGTATCTTTGGATCGACCGACAAACGTCTCTACAGGATATGTGTAAAAATGTAAAGACTTATTTACAAAACGGTAGGTACTTTGAACTTTTAAGATCGATTATCAAAACTTCATTTAAACAGTTTAAAAGTTTTTTTTTTTTGAAAAATTTCATTTCTGTTTAATTTCACAACTTGCGATTATCCGTGTTTACTTGCAAAGAGCTATGAAATATGATAGAATGTTCATAAGAGTTTTATCTTTTTAGTGGTATTTTTAGTTCTACCGATAATAGTCGCATACAGGTGATATGAGTACAAACGAAAGTAATCTCAAAAAAATGAAAGTAGTTTGAACTGTTAAATTGATTTTCAATACTTCATTTAAACAATTTTTAAGTTTCAATTGAAAAAATTAATTTTTCATCGTCGTTCGCCTTGTGTGGTTGCACAGAGCTAAGAAGTATATTAAAATGTTCCTAAGAGTTTTAGCTTACTAATGGTATCTTTGGATCGACTGAGAATAGTCTTCAGGAGGAGATATCATTACAAACGTGAAGAAATGTCAAGAAAATTGAATGCATTTTGAACTGTTAATTTAGTTGTCAAAACTTCACTAAAACAGTTTGTAAGCTTCGATCGGAATGAAATTTCTACTCCCACCGTCTACTCGTGTTTTGGGTGCACAAAGCTAAGAAATCTCTTAAAATTCTCCTTAGAGTTTCAGCTATTAATGATATCTTTTGATCAACCGAGAATAGTCGCATTTCTGTGATATCAAAAGAAACATAAAGTTATCTCAATAAAGTTGTACGTACTTTGAACTGTTAAGTTTGTATTTATAAATATCAATAAAATAGATTGTGAGTTTCAACTGATAAAAAATATTTACTCTTGCCGTTTACCCGTGTTTAGTTGCACAAAGCTAGGAAATATTTAAATTGAGTTTAAGCTTTTTAATCGTATTTTATGGTCGACCGAGAAAAATTGCATTAAGGAGATCTGAGTACAAACGTAAAGTCATCTTAAGAAAGTTGTGAATACCTTGAACTTTTAAGTTCGGATATCAAAATTTCACTAAAACAGTTTCAAATTTTTGAAATATTCACCAGCCGATTACTCGTGTTTGGTTGCACTGAGCTAAGAAATAGCTTAAATTTTTTAACAGTTTCAGCTTTTTAATGATATCTTTTGATCAACTGAAAAAAGTCGCATTTACGTGATATCAATACAAACGTAAATTCATCTTAAGAAAGTTGTAAGTACTTTAATCTGTTAATTTTATTTTAAAAATATCACTAAGCCAGTTCGTTAGTTTTAACTTAAGAGAAATTTTCATTCCGGTGTTTACTTGTGTTTTGTTGCACAGAGCTATAAAATATGTTAAAAATTTCATAAGATTTTCAGCTTTTTAATGGTATCTTTAAATCGACCAAGAAAATCGCATTTAGGAGAAATGATAACAAACGTAAAGTCATCTTAAGAAAATTGTGAGTACTTTGAACTCTTAAGTTTGTTTTACCAAACTTCATTAAAACCAATTGTGAGTTTTAATTGATAAGAAAATTTTACTCACGCCGTTTACCCGTGTTTGTTTGCACAGAGCTAAGAATGAATTTAGTTCTTAGGAGTTTCAGCTTTCTAACGATATTTTTCGATTAACTGAAAAAAGTCGCATTTACGTAATATCAGTACAATCATAAAGTTATCTCAAGAAAATCGTAAGTACTTTGAACTGTTAAGTTTTATTTTCAAAAGTTCATTAAACAATTAATAACTTTCAGTTGGTAAAAAAAAAAAAAAATCCAGCCGTGTACTTGTGTTTGGTCGCACAGAGCTAAGAAACTTCTAAAAATTTTCCAGAGAGTTTCAGCTTTCTCTTGGTATCTTTGTATTGACCGAGAAAAGTCGAATTAAGAAAAAAAGTTACTTCAAGAAAGTTGTAAGTACTTTGAACTGTTAATATGATTTTCAAAACTTAATTTTTACAGTGTGTAACCTTTAACTGGTGAAATTTTTTTTTCTTCCGCCGTTTATCCGTGTTTGGTCACACAGAGCTATAAAACTTCTTAAATCTTTTGTAAGAGTTTCAGCCTTGTTATGCTATCTTTAAATCGACCGAGAAAAGTTGCGTTCAAGGTATATGAGTACAAACGAGAGTTACCTTAAGAAAATTGTTAGTACTATGAACTGGTAATTTTAATTTTCAAAACTTTATTATTACAGTTTGTAAGGTTTAATTTTTAAGAAGTAGTTACTCCCGCGATTAACCCGTGTTTGGTTGTACAGAGATAAGAAATACCTTAAAATGTTTCTGAGATATTTATCTTTCTAATGATATTTTTGGATCGACCCAGAAAAGTCAAATTTAGGAGATATGAGTACAAACGAGAGTTACCTCAATAACATCGTAAGTACTTTGAACTTTAAGTACTATTTTAAAAACTTTATTAAAACATTTTGTAAGCTTTAGATTGTAAGAAGTAGTTACTCCAGCGGTTTACCCGTGTTTAGTCTTAAAATGTAATCTTTTAAAACTGTTCTGAGAGTTTTAGCTTTCTCATGGTACCTTTGGATCGACCAAGAAAAATTATATTTAGAAGATATGAGTATAAACGTGAAGTCATCTGAAGAAAATTGTAAATATTTTGAACTAAAGAGTTTGTTTTTCAAAACTTCATTAAAACAATTTGTAACTTTCAATTGGTAAGACATTTTTACTCCCGCCGTTTACCCGTGGTTGATCGCATAGAGCTGAAAATATGTTAAAATGTTTCTAAGAGTTTTAGCTTTTTAATGGTATCTTTGGATCGGCAGAGAAAAGTTGCATTTAGGAGATCTGAGTACAAGCATAAAGTCATCTTAAGAAAATCGTAAGTACTTTGAACTGTTAAGTTTGATTTTCAAAACCTAATTAAAACAGTCTGTAACTTTCAATTGGTAAGAAATGTTTGCTTCCGCTGTTTACTGGTGTTTTGTCGCACAAAGCTATGAAACTTCTTAAAATTTCTCTAAGATTTTCAGCTTTTATTGGTATCTTATGATTTATCGAGAAAATTTGCATTTCGGAAATATAAGAACAAACGTAATGTCATCTTAAGAATTTCGTAAGTACTTTGAACTTTAAGTATGATTCTAAAAGCTTTATTAAAACAGTTTGTAAGGTTTAATTTGTAAGATTTATTACTCCCGCGGTTTACCCGTATTTAATCTAGAAAAACGATATAATCTTTTAAAACTATTCTGAGAGTTTCAGCTTTCTCATGGTATCTTTGGATCGACCAAGAAAAGTTGCATACAAGATACTTGAGTACACAGTTAAAGTCATATTAAGAAAATTGTAAGTACTTTGTCCTTTGAAATATGATCTTAAAACATCGTTAAAACATATTGTAAGTTTTAATTTGTAAGAAATTTTTACTCCTGCCGTTTAACTCTATTTGGTTAAAAATTGTTTTAAGAGAATCAGCTTTCAATGGTATCTTTTAATTTATCGAGAAAATTTGCATTTCGGAAATATGAGTACAAACGTAATGCCATCTTAAGGAATTTGAAATTTAAATATGATTTTTAAAACTTTGTTACAATAGTTTGTAAGAAGTAGTTACTTTTGCGGTTTACCCATGTTTAATTTAAAAAAGCGATGTAATATCTTAAAATTATTCTGAGAGTTTCAGCTTTCTCATGGTATCTTTCGATCGATAAAGATGAGTTGCATTCAGGAGATATTGAGTACAAGTTTAAGGTCATCTCATGAAATTTGTAAGTACTTTGAAATGTTAAGTTTCCTTTTCAAAACTTCATTAAAAGAGTTTGAAAGTTTTGATTGGTGAGAAATTTTTACTCCTTCCGTTTACCCGTGTTTGACCGCATAGAGCTAAAAATATCTTAAAATGTTCTAAAGAGATTTAGCTTCCTAAAGGTATCTTTGAATCGACCGAGAAAAGTTGCATTTAGGATATATGAGTACACAGTTAAAGTTATCTTAAGAAAATTGTAAGTACTTTGTACTTTTAAGTATGATCTTAAAACTTCATTAAAAAAATTTGTAAGTTTTAATTTGTAAGACATGTTTACTCTTGCCGTTTAACCCTGTATAGTGACAAAGAACTAAGAACTATCTTAAAATGTTTCTAAGAGTTTTACCTTTCTAATGACATTTTTGGATCGACCGTGAAAAGTCGCATTCAGGAGATATGAGTACAAATGTAAAGTCAACTCCGAAAAATTGTAAGTATTTTCAACTTTTAATTTTTTCATTAAAACTACATTAAAACAGATTGTAAGTTTTAATTTGTAAGAAGTAGTTACTCTAGCCACTAACCTGTGTTTGGTTGCAAAGAGTTACGAAGTATCTCAAAATGTTTCTAAGAGTTTCAGTTTAACAATTGTATCTTTTGATCGACCAAAAAAATTGCATTAAGGAGATATGAGTTCAAACGTTAATTTATCTCAAGAAACTTGTAAGTATTTTGAATAAAACTGATTAAGTAATACTTTGTATCTTTTTTAAACTGATTAAACGTTTATCGCCTATTTATTGCCAAAGTTGCTTTAAAATATTTTGAGAAATATACTTACAAATGTACAAGATACATTCAAACTTATCGATATCGTCTTCTTTTGTTTACCCTGCTTTAGCTCACATTCAATATAAACTTTTAAACATACAATCATTTTACTAATTTACATTTGACCACACACTTATTTACTACAAATACCTGAGCTTAGTGTTCATAATTATTTTTTGTTGAGATAAAAGCCTGTATCAAGTGTGCTGCAGTTTATAAACATTTACAGTTTAAGAAATGTTTATATTTACAATGTCAGTATTGATTGTTACAATTCAAATATGCAATAAAACAAAACATATAATTTCGGCATTAAATTTTTAAAATTTTACAATACATTTCAACAAGGATTATTTAAGAAGCATCACACTTAATACATTTTAAGTGAAGCTTTATTTTTATTAGCTGATCAGTAATACAAAACATAGTTTTTTTGAATTAGTATATTCATAACTTTTACTTTCCTTACTAAAAATTTTTGAAAAAATTCAAACCAAAATTTAAATCAAAAACAAGCAATACCCAACTTATAAGATTATTCATTGAATGCTTTGGATGTTTTTTACAATTTTTTTTGTAATATAATAATTTTTAACATACAACTTGAAACTTTTACCAATGTCATAAATTATTTTTTTAGTATTTTACAAAAAAATCGTAAAATAGATAAACAAAGTTTTCATGTTTAAAATGTTGTTTGTTAAACTTTAAACTTTACATCATATTGTGAACACCTATTGTGGCTACTTATTAAAGAAAATCATTTATTTATTGATTTCAAATTTTTTCATGTAATATCTTTGTTTGTAACTATTTAATAATAAAACAGCTCTTACTTGTTTCATGTTGTTCAAACAGTATTTGCGACCTTAAGCAAGGTAATTACTTGTTAAAAATGTATTTAAATAAAGTTTACAGTCGATTTTCAACGCAAACTTTCGTAATAAGCTAAATAAAATAATAAGCAACAAACAATATTAAGCTTAATAAAAAATAAATATAAAAATAAATATTAATATAGTATAAAGAAACAAGCGTTTTTTTAATTAGTTCTGAACTAACAGTACATAAAATAAACACTTATTTTTCATATAAAATTTAGTTTTGAGAAAATTATTTTTCTTGTCACTTTTGCTTCGTCAATATTTCGTTTTTGAAACCAAATGACTAAGTATGAAGTAAAGTTGTAGTTTCTAGCTTAAAAGCAATTATTTTATTAACTTGTATTAGCACAGGAGTTAGCAAAGCTGACGAATTAAAAATGCCCGTAAGGTATTTTATGGCTTACATAGTTTTTAACAAATTTAAATCTAATAAAAACTTACAACTAGGCTACAATTAATTAAAATTGTGAATTACTAATTGTGAATCATAACAGGCTGACGAACATTTTCAATTTAGAAATGTATTCAATTTCATAACTTTGTACTTAAGCCCGCTTGGTTAGACCTCAACAGCGGTTTCACGCGACTATGCCTGCCTGATAAGTCCTAATTTGGACAAAACCAGTCGTAGGTTGTCTCGGATGCTATTGTTTTTAATCTTGCTGTGAAGTTCATTGATTATCAATCTGTAAATGCATATGAGTAAAAAAATTCTATTTACATTCCTAGAAAACATAAATTCATTAAAAAATCACTATTAAATGTTAAATAATATTTTTTAGCTGGTTTCAAAGAGATTTCCAGCAACAACAAAATTATGTATGGTTTTATACAATAAGTTTTTATGTTTACATCTTTTAAGTTCATTATTTTGTATTTAAACATTTAGCAACGATGCAAAACCAAATCAGTATCTTTAAAAGATTTGGTCAAACAAAGTTTTAAGTAATTTTTTTCTTCTTTTTTAAGGATTATTGCAGGCTCTGATAAAACAGTTAATGGTAGTTTATAGATAATAGTTTTAGGGTTTTCTAAAAATGTTTGTAAATGTATAAACAAGGCATAAAGAGGTAAAATGAATTTCGAAAGTTTAATTTATTCTAGAAATTTCGAAAGACGAGTCAAATATGCACGAAGACACTTTTGCACGAAGAGTAATTTTTGCACAAAAAAAAAGATAAAAATTAAAAATTAAAAATAACACAAAATATTAAAATAACTAACTAAGGGTAAGGGTTAGGGGTGAAAGTAATAGTTAAAAAATAAATAATAAATTTGAAAAACGTTACAGACATGGAAAGAGTTAAGGGTAACAGTCAAGGTAAAAAAAAAAGAAAATAAAAATAAACAAGATTAATTTTACCCGTGCAAAAGTGTCTACGTTTAATGATTAATTGAACAAAGACGAAAAACTGCTCAAATTGTTTTAGTTTAAGGACCTAGATACGCAAAAAGACCTCTCGGTCATCGAGTTGCATACCCAATTTAATCGAAATTATAATGAGCTACAAATGAAAAAAAAAAGAAAAAAAGTCTTAACAGTCAAAATTTAAACTTTAAAATGAAAAAATTTATAAAAAATGAAACTATTAAGTTTTATAACATTATTTTTTTTATAAGCATCAAAAAACTAAAATTACTTTTATACACACATATACCTAACATTATATACACATAAAATATATATTGAACTCTACATCAAAAGGTAAAGTTTCTATCTGAAATTTTTTTAATTTTTTCGTTTATCAATAATTTTAGCAAATAATTTAATATTTTATATCGGTTAAAAAAGTGAAAAAAAAAATTTGAAGTTTACTTTTTAACAGTATGTTTAAGAATTTATACTCTACTATAAACTTATTTCAAATTATTAAAACATAAACAAAAATAAATTAAAGCTATAATAATTAAAAAAATTTAACAATAAATATATAAAAAAGGCCGCAAATAATAAAAAAATAAGTCAAATAAAGCTGTAAAAGTGACCTCTCGTGCAAAAATGTCTCTTCATGCATATTTGACACCTACTCCTTTTATAGTTATTAACTTTAAATCACATATACTTTATAAACATTAAATGCACAATATATATATTTTTAATAAAACTATTTTAGAAGATATATTTGTCAAAAAACAAAGATAAGTACATTTTTTAGAAAATTGAAGAGAATTACACTTAAAGTATATATAAAAAATATAGAAATTAAAACGTATTTAAATATTTATATAGGTGATTTAGAAAATTAAATACTGTGTTTGAGTTTTTATCTTTGTTTAATGTTTCCAGATCTTAATATCCGGCATATGACAGTTTAAATTCCAACTTAATACTTTATTTAGCTTTAACAACTTTTAACTTGATATTTTATACAACAGCTTTCTACATGCTTTTACATATAAACTTTAGATTAAACAATTAAAATTTAGAGTGCCACTTGGTATAAATGCAGTTGTTACGTTTTGTGCAGCAGGTGTTGCAACTTTGCACCTAAAACAAATTCTGCGAATATCTAAAACAAAGAAGTCTTTCACATAAGCTTATGTGACTTATGATAACTCATATTTTTTATGTAAAACTATATCATAAATGTATATTTTATTTTTTAACAAAAACCTGCTTAGTTAACAACAGCTGATACTAATTGAACCACAATATTATTGCATGTATAATAGGACCTGGTGCACGATAAAACCAAATTACAAGTCTCATTTTTAATAATTGAAGTTAAAAAAATAAAACACTTTGGTTTTTTTATTAATCTACTTTTAAACATTACAACAGCTAGCACTGTTCTTAACGTTCTGAAATAGATATTATTATACATATATAAAACACCTAACTAAATTTAAAATTGCATTAACTTTCAAGCATTTGAAAACAAAAATTAACAAATTTAATCACGTAAAACATAATAAGATTTTTGTTTTTCTTACAGGACACTCCGCATAGTCAGAGGAGTTCTCAGAAATCAACGATTCCTTTCAGACAAGATCATCCATCATACGGCATCTCATCAAGATCCCACGTGGATGAGATGAGGAATAAGAAGATAAAAGATGAAGAGAGTGAAGACGAGATATGGTCCATAGAAACAAAATAAAACTTCTCAAGCGCTTGAAATCAAAAAGCAGGGACTTTTTTATTGTGGACAAAATGCTGCTGTAGATTGTTTTTAGTTGTTAAGTTCCTGAAAAAAGTTGTTGCTTTGACTATCTTGAGGTATAATTTGAATGTCTATTTTTAGTTAGTAATAATATTTTGACAATTTTCATGAAAAAAAAGCTAAGTGGTGATTTATAAACACTTAGTCTAAATTTTTAAGCTGTTGGTTTACTCATTTAGATATTTCTTGTAAATTTTTACAAGGAAAAGTATGACTTTGAAAAATAAATTTTACAATTTTTTTTAGTTTTAGAATTAAAATTTTAATAGTGTTTTAACTTTAAGTTGTAAAGTCAATAACTTTAGATCAAATAGTTTTTCCTGTAGTTTTTTTTTGTACCTTTTGTAATAAAAGCATGTTTTTCTTTAAAATATGTTTATAAAATAAACAAGATAAACTTAAATAAAAGCCGTAAAAGTACAAAACATTTATTTATATTTTGTTATAAATTTGACACTAACAAGATAGTATTAATTTAATTAAGCCTTTTTTAAAATAGACTACGATATGTTTTTTGAAATGTTGTAACGTTTTAATTAAATTATGTAAACTTTTAAAAAACTACTAAAAATGTTTTGATAGCTTTTTAGATTATTTTGAAACGACAAGCGATACACTTACAAATATTACAAAACTTTAATATATTTTAATTTTTTTTTTAATGTAAATTTAATATTGCAAATAAATAAGAGTTGAAACTTTCTGAAACGCTAAGTTTATAGTTAAAGCTATAATGCCATTTTAATACTTAAATGATAAAAGCTGAAAAACAACGTTTACGTTTGCTCATTTTCGTCTGTTTTCGTGAAACAATAAATAAAATTCAATAGCTTACATTAAAATATTGTACAAGTAAAAGTATTAACAAGTACAAGGTTAACAACAGCTGATATTAATTGAGCCACGATATTATTGCGTGTATAATAGTTTTTTAAAAATAAACAGTAAACATCTAAATTTACAAAAGAAAAACCTTCCTTTTTTAGTTTTTTGATACAAGTTAAATGTTGATTGCTTTAAATGCATCCTATCAAACAAAAATTGTTGTATAAGTTTACGAATTTGATACAGAATAAAAAAACAATTCAAACATGATTGTATAGTGTGTGCTTTAAATAATAAAAGCAAAAACTTTGATTAATCTTTCAATAAAATTAATATTTAAAAGACTGCTTGTGCTTAATTTTTTTAAAAGCTGTAAATTTATTTTTAAACTTTTAAGGTTTTTGGAGCTTAAAGTTACCTAATAGAAGATTTTTTTAGAAACATAACTCCCTAAGGTTTATTCTTTAATTTTGATAATAAAAGTTCTAAAATTCTACATAATGATAAAAATAATATTTTCATAATTTTTCAGTACAGACATGGAAAGGCAATTTACGGCACGCATTTTTTAATTTAGTTTGAAAACATTTTGTGTAAATAAAACAAAACTGAGCTTTTTTATAAAATTCATTTTTAAACGTTGACTTAGTTTAGTGTAAAGCATATGTAAGTCATATGACAATTTCATGACAGTATTATCTTTAAAAAATATTTTTTATTTAAAAAATATCTCAATATTACGCAGCTCGCTAACTCTTTTTTTAAAATCTGTCCTGCAGTTTTTTTAAGCTAAAGTTTAAAGTTGCTCACCTCTAGTTTAATTAAATAAAAAAATATTGTTGACTGAAAAAAAAAATCATGAAGTAAATTTACAAGGACTAAAGTCATGAAAATAAATGAAAACTGACAAACGTTTTCAACCACTTAATAAAAATAAATTTGTGAGACAAAAACTAAAATAACTAAAAACTTTCTTTTGCTTCTCTTAATCGACTAAAAAAAATATTGAAAATTACTTTTATCAAACTGATTTTATAAAGCCTTAGAAGTATAGTACTGTGAAGTTCATAACCAATGTAAGTATAATAATATTTATAATTATAATTTCCTTTGTAGAAAATACATACTTAAAATATAGCTAGTTTTCTTCAAGCAGCTAAAATGTAGGTTGATACACTTGCATATAAAATAAAAACATGAATAGTTTACTATGTAGCATATTTTTGAAAATACAAATTTGAAAAAAATGATAGATACAGTTTTTTTATTTTATCATTTTAACCTAACTTAAATACAAAATTTAATTATTCAAAATTTTGCTTTTTTTCTTTACTCTGGTACACATAATTAAATTGTTAGTTAGTAACAATGTTAAGCTAAGTTTGATTATAAATTACTTACACAAATTATCTTAAACTTTTCTTAGTAATTTTTTACCATAGTTTAAGAAGAAGCTTTGTTCAAAGCATAATAAATATATAAAACTTTTACTATACCGTAATAACTATCTCAATGATAATCTTTAAACATTACTTATAGTAAAAGAAGCAATTTTTTACAGTTGTAAGTATTTACTATTTTAGTTTAAGTATTTAAAAAAGAAGTATTAGAACTTAAACAATAAAAATTTTATTACTTTCAGAACGACAAAAAAAAAGTATTAAATTATTTTAAATCTACTTTTATTGTTTCATTATTTTTGCTACAATAAAAAGTTGCATTAATAGAAGCTGCATAGTTGAAAAAAAAGCAATTTTTATTTTGTTTTGAAATAAGAAGATAAAAACAGCTTTAAAAATGAAAGAAAAAAAAAGTACAAAAGTTCTGCCTCTACAACTACGACGTAAGTTAACTCTACCAAACCTTATACCACCCCATGCTCCTGACAACACTCGTCAGCATTGCCAGTCACACGACAGAACTTTATGTTTCCCAAAAACCCAACTACCCACAAGTTGAAACCATTCCACAGCTATGTACTCAGATATTAGTTATATAAATTAGATAGTGATAAACTTATATATTAGAGTGAAGTACAACAGAATGAGTGAGTTCGCGACGTTCAAACACCCCATCATACTTGATTATCTTACGTGAGGTTAGTGAGTTAATTTATATATAATTAGCCTTAATTTAATAGCTGCTTCCTGGCTTCGAACCCTACAGCACTTACCAACTGCAGGGGAACCTAATTTTAAACCACAAGGCTACGCCGTAGCGCTTATAAGCGAATTAGAAGGGTATATATATTTAAATTTGATAAATTTTAGCAAAATAATCCATCTGACAAGAGACTTGAACTCTTATCCTAACGATCAAGATCAGTCAAACGCTTAAACCATTAGGCTACAGCTGCTTACGATATCTGAGATTTTTTAGCATTTAAAAACGATTCTTTACATTTAAAAGCTTAAACATTCAGTTAATAAGCAATGCAAGTGAGCTAGAAAGCGTTTTGTTTACTATTTGTCACTAAATAAGAATCTTATTTAGAAATGAAAATAAGTTACCATGATGTAATTTAAACTTGCTATAATCCGTTTCAATTCAACTATCTAATTGATGTGACAAGTAAGTCTTATCAAGCCAACTTAAATTTATACTAATAAGTCAGTTTTTACTATAAATATATAAGTTTAAAAGCTAAACTTTTGTAATATTTTTCCAAAATAAAACTAAAAAGCATATAAATTATAAACCACAATCTAACTAAAACTTGAAAAAAAACTTTTTTAACTTATTCTTTTATCTAAAAAGTAAAATGAGCATTTAAAAGAAACTATTTTTTTATCTTTTGATTTTGTTTTTTTTTGAAAGTTTAAACAAATAAACAAACCTTAAAAGTTATAAAATAATAATAATAATAATAATAACAATAATAATAATAATAATAATTATGAAAATAAAGGACAAGTTTTAAACTAAGAAGTATTTTAAAACGAAATAAACAATGTTAAGAGACTTTGCACCTTAAGCGTATTTACAAAAAAAAATATTTTTCAGTTTTATAATATAAGTAATTAAATTAAACTATTAACAATTTTACTTTTTTAATGACTTATATAAATAAAACAAATGTTTAAACAGTAAATAAAAGTCTTTTAATTTTTATAAATCAAACCAAAAATTTTTATAAATTTTGAAATATATATAAAGGTATTTCATTAATATACATTGCTGTTAGAACATAACTCTTATTGAATACTATTAAAACGTTTTTTCAACCTCACAAAGCTATAAATCTTCAAAAATAAAAGATCTTCTAAGTCTAAAAATTCAACTATAAAAACAACAATGTTAGATACAATACAAAAAACAATCAAATTGAAATATCTCATTTAATAACTTTAATGTAGGTTAGACAGAAACTTAAAAAAAATGTGTAAATCCAAAAATGTAAATTATTAAAAAAAGTGATATAGAATTTAGTAGTACTATAAACTCAGTTTCAATGTCTATGTTTGAATATTTCTAAAATTTTTGAAAGCAAAATAAAATTAAATCTAATATGTACTGTTTTTAGAAAGCACACGTGAAGATCTTGATACAAAAATCATATGACTTGATTTTAAAATTCTTAAAATTTTTTTGTTTAAGTCTTTAAAAAAATTCTCATGAAAGTTGAAATTTTGTAATTAATACGGTATTGTTTTTGTTTAATTAAATGTATAATTTTTTTTGCAAACTAAGTTTTAAGTTTTTTGTAAGGGTAACTCCCTACTCATTGTATTCAAAAGTTTTCGTAGCACATGAAAAAACATTATATGTATTTGAAAAAAGTTGAAATAATAAAAGAGAAAAATAAATGTTCACCTATGGTCAATGGACTGGTTTAGAGAATGGCCTTTCGATCATTTGTCTACACATCATTAAATTTGTAAACACTCTTATAAGCTTGTTTAAATATATATAATTTACTTATACATTATTTGCTTTAGAATAGAAAATTATAGATAATAAATTTATCTAAAAAAATGTAAGCACTCTTTTTTTTGACCGAATAATTTTAGTATTAAACTTAGTGACCATAATTTACTACATGCACCAAACTATTTTCTCTCTCAAATTTAAAATTTTACTATCATTGCCATTCATGTTTTTTCTGTTGCCCCTTCTACAAGAGCAGAAATCAAAGTTTTTATTTTAAATAGGGTGCAGCCCATGAAAGGTAAAACTGTCCATGAAAGTAGAAGGTTTAAAAAATTTAGTTACATTACCTGGGAACTTTTAGATACTTTAGGTTTGTTACAAACAGTAAAAAATAATACTACAAATAATTTTATTTTTGAAACTTGGCCCATGACAGGGTTGTCACACACTCAGGGAAACACAGGGCAGTTTTGATTTTTTTTTAATATCAGGTAAGTTTTAAGATATTTTTTAAATCTCAGGGATTTTTTTTATAGATCTAGTATGAGATGTAGTAAATCTAGTTGCAATATTGTGTTCAAAAGAGTTAAGTTTATTTATTTTTAACTGCTTATTTTGAAACTTTTAGCCTTGTGGCTAGTTCTTCAACATATTTAGAATAAACATTGTAGTTTTTTTAAAGTTGTAAATGTATATTTATCATAACTAAAGTTAAACAAATACATACATTTTAAAGATTTAAAAGTTGTGGTTAACTATGCAAGTATAGATATTTAAGAAAAGTCGTTGAGGCTGTGTTTGTGCTTTACAATGGCCAGGCAAGTTTTGTGGCTTTAGCTTTAGCTAAAGTAAGTAATTAAGGCCATAAGAGATTCGAAATTTTTTTACTAAAAATAACTTAGGCTTTTGTATGAAAGCTTTAAATACAAACTACAAGCCAGTTTTTATAGAATTCAAAAATATCATTTAACTTTTGAAATATTTTTTTTTGTAAAAAGTTTCTGATACTAACTATGGACCTCAAATTTTTCAGATCAATTTTCTTGGAAATTTAAAAATTTACTAAAAATATATCTCCTCCTTCATTTTTCAAGCAATCTTCTTCAAATTTTCAGGAAATGTTCCTTATATTAAAAGAAAAAAATTATACTTATGAATTTTAATAACTTAAGAAAATACCAATTATATCACAAAAATTAAAGAAAAATAATATTTAAAAAAAAAAAAATACAAAAAATTTTCTAAATTCCAAAGTTACGTTTTTTTTATAGTATAAAGATTAGACTGTGTAAGTTTGAAGAAGATTGCTATTTTAGTTTTGCTATTTTTCGCTATTTTAGTTTTTCCTTTCCATAGGGAACTGAACAATTCATTACATAAATAATTAAAACTTTGCAGATTGATGTTAAAATTTCTTTGCTTTTGGGCGGTGTTTTCTTAGTTTTAATTTTGAAAGCAATCATCTAAGGTAAAACTGAAAGTTAAACGTTTAAAAATACAATAATACATAAGTTAAAAAAAAAAGAAAGTATCACTATAATTGTATATTGTATATCATGTTTGCAATGTTTTAGTTGATTTCATTAAAAAGTATTTTTATTAGATGTCAAATGGTAGTAGGTAGTATTTTGAAAAAAATAGTTCTTAAATTTATTATTTTAAGGTACAGATTATAAATTTGCAGTTTTTTAACTAGCAATTGTAAACAAATCTCGAATAACCTTTCTATTAAATATTTAGGCAAAAATAACCTTGAAAAATTTTAGAGTTTTTTTAAAAAATTTGAAAAAACCTAAAATTTGTAAAAATTTTACATTTAAATTTTTAGAGTTAAGATTGGATAAAAAATAACTCTTATACACAAAATATTATCTGTGGTACAATATTTATTTTACTATAAATAATTGAGTTTGTAAAAGGAAATTTTACCCATTTAGTATGTAATGGTTGTAAAATATTCAATAGATCATATAATGATAGGTTATGTAAACTTCGCTTGAAATCTCTATAATGAAGTATTTTGGAATTTGACAGAATCTTTTTATGAAATTATTAATGATAAATATAAGGTTTTTTCAGACATGTTTTCAGTGTTTCCTAGAATAGTTATGATTTAAGAGGTAATGATGTCAAAATAACATATATACAGTCAGTGGCGAAAGAGTATTTTTGCACAGAACAAAGACTATTTGGAACAAATTACCACATTCTCTGGTAATTTGTTCCAAATAGTCTTTTTTCTGTGTAAAAATACTCTTTTGCCACTGATTTTACCACAGAATTACCACAAAATGTGGTATCTTGTGGGAGGATGTTTTTGTTTAAAACTAAAAACAGTTCATTAAAATACTAAACATATCTTTAAAATTTAATTTATTTCTATTTAAAAATAAATTAGAATAAAAGTAACTTATAAAAAATTTTGTTCATCCAAATCATCTACTGATTTTTTTTTCTTTCTCTATTTACATTATTTTACTACATTGTTTTAATTGTTTTTATTTTACTGTGCCTCCCTCCTACAGACCTTTTAATTTAGTTCTTTTTCAATTTAAATTTTAATTGTGTATATTTTTTATTTTGAAATATTTTATATGAATAATATCATTTTTATTTTTATTTTATCTTTTGTGAGTCCTGTTTAAATTGCTTATGGGTTGATGCTTGAATCCAACATTGCACTATAAACAATATAATAATAGTAAAATACTTTCATAATAACATTACAGCTGTTTTCAGTAACGTTATACTATTAATTATAGTTTTAAACCTTAAACTTTCTACTAAAAGTTGACAAAAAAACTTGTACTTTCAAAAACCTGGAAGAAAATAAGAAAACCAGGAAAACAATTCTAAAAAACCAATGGAAAACTTTGATTGTCAAAAATATAAAAGTTTTACCACAGTAAAATACAATTTTATAGTTGTACACTACTGAACAACATGTCTGCAAATTTTTGTATAAAGAAGCGTTTATATTAGTTAATACTTTTGAGCCTTACATAATCATTAAGACGTGATGCCTAATCTATTTGGTCATAAATTATGATTTTAAAATTTACAACAGCTTGAACTTTACCCTTGAATAACAATTTTTACACAATTACAACCGTGTAACATTTGACTTCTTATACAAACGTATTTTTATACAAAAGTGAAACTTTGCAGATGTGTTGTCCAATGTTAAAATGGTTCATGATATAAGTTATTATTATATAGTAAATGTTATAAATTTTCCTATTTTAAATCTGTAAAACACAAAATCATTAAATATTTTGTTGTCAACTAATAAGGGACTCTGGACCTGACACTCAACATATTTGTAACCAGTATAAAAAAAAATATATAAAATCAGGAATATTAAACAAATTAAGTAAATTCAGTGATCTACTGGATACAGATCTTGTTTTCAAATTAAAATCCTTTCAAATTAAAGATCTTGATTTGGATCTGGATCTCGGATTTGGTAGATCACTAGACAATTGTAGGTATATATATTTTAGAAGTTAGTATAATAAAAATATATACTTTGATGCAAAAACACATATTTTAAACAAAAAACATCTTTTTAAAACCTGCTACTTTTAACTTTTGTTTAGTTTGATAATATCTTTCAACAATATTTTTAAGGTAAGGTTATACCTACAACTTTAAGTAGTATAACTACAGCCACATTATTACAAATAAATACTTTTTTATTAGCAATATAGACTTCAAGAAAAGTTTTAAAAACAGCACAGCTGTAAAGGAAGTTAAATTGACTTTAAAAATTTGTTTTGTTGAACTGAAAATAAAATGTTTTTCATAATTGGATGGAACAGATTTTTTGTTAATTTTTTGCTTCAACTACTTAAGAAGTTATCTAAGCTCTAAGCCAGGGTTCCCCATTTTTATTTAAAAGGCCCCCTTTAAAGAAAAAAAAACAATGGCTCCCTCTAACAAGATTTCTCAAAAACTGCCTTTAAAACTGGCTAAGACTTTTTTTTTTACTCTTTACCATGAACTCCAGAATATCTAGTGTAAGTTTCAAATTATGGTCCAGTTTAGAAACCCTGATCTAAGCTAAGGCAACAAGTTTTTGTCATTTTTTAATTTGAAATTACTATAAACTTTTTGTCAAAACTTGATTTGCAAAAGCTCAGAAAAATACCTAAAATTCAAACTTATTAAACTATTCTTTCACCGTTTTATGAGGTAAAGTACATTGTCAATAAAAAAAAATAGTTGTTTGATAAGTCAAGTCTTAAAAGTTTTATTTTTATTCTCTACAGTTGTTTTTTTTTTTCGAAAAATAACATAAATGTTATTCAAATCTTGCTTACAAAAACCTTAGATAAAGTGTTAACCCTGAATTTGTTTTTGCTTCTCTAATGATTAATTAATTTAATTAAAAAAAAACTAAATTAAAGTTTTGTTGAGATATAAATTCCCTAAAAATGCCTTGAAAATACCCTGAGTTAAAAAGGAAATTTTTAAAGTCATAAAAAGAGTTCAAGTATTTTAAGTTTTCGAATAAATTGTTTTTCAACGAGAGTTAATCCATATTAGTAAAAATAGGTAAAACGAATAAATGTATAAAAGTATTTCAGATATATGTTTAGTTGTTACAAGCTTTAACTTTGGTGTTAATAAATAAAATTTTGAACCTAAAGTTAACATAAATTGACAGAATTTAAACTTATAAAACTTATAACTTAACTATATATACAATAATCACAAATTTTTTATTTTAATGTTTCTATTATAATTTTAAAACTAACCAAATTTTAAATAAGGTTAATAACATATCATTTGCTAACAAAAATTTTAAAGCTATTATTGTTTTAGATGGGTCAAAAAACAAATTTAATACTGAATAATTTGAAGTTAATAGTTAATAAGTTACAATCTGAAAAAGCTAATTTCAAAATTAAAGTAGAAAAATATAAATTGATATGAAACAACTAATTATTTCAAACAAAAATCTCACTAAGAAAGTCAAGTTATTAGAAAAATTCTTCCAAAGAACTTTTTTAAAGTATGTTTCAACAGCTTATTCAAATGGTTTAATAATTATCTATATAGGTAAGTTTTGATAAAAATTTGCTGTTTTCTTTTTTTATCAAAAAAATAAGAAGAATGAAATCAACAATGAAGTGAATTAAGTTCAGGTTGAAATTTCATCTGCTAATTTTGAACCTGTAAATACTACTTCAAATACTAATACCCGCTCATAGTTTAAAACTATGCGAGATGGTCAAAATTGCACCAGGGGACTTAATTGCATGAGAAAAAAGTTGCACAAAGATAATTTTGCACGAAGACAATTTTGCACCAATGGTCAATTTCGCACGAGCTACACTTTTGCTAAAGATTAAAAAAAAAACATTGATTAAAAAATCTTGAAGATAAATAAATAAAAAACAAAACGAAAAAAAATACTGACCGAGGGTTAGGGGTAACAGTGATAATAAAAAAAAAGTTACCGACCAAGGGTAAGGGTTGGGAGTAGCAGTGAAAAAAAAATTCTGACCGTGGGTAAGGGTTAGGAATAACAGTGTTAGTAGAAAAAAAAACATCAACCTGTTGTGTTTTTTTATGTGTTGATTGACACCATGTTTGTTAATTTGACTATTAAACTGTTCTTCTGTTAATGTTGTATAATAAAATTTCGTCTAGGTATAATTATATGTGTAAAATACAAACAAAACAATCTGAAAAATTAAACTTAAGTTCAAATTTATCACACAAAAACTTTAATAGTTTTATCTAAACTAAAATATCAAAAATATTTTATAATCTTAAAAATATTTTAACACATTACATTAATACATTAATTAAAAAACTAGGTGTTAGGAAACTTGTTTAAAAAGTTAGTGTAAAAAAACAAAAATAATTCAGATAGAATTATTTTACAATATTTTAACCTTTTGATTAAACTACCTTACATATTGAGAAATAACAATTTCATGTGAGCTATTTTCTTCAGTTTCTAATTTGTTTAAGACTGTTTTTGATTTTTAAGTGTTAGAAGAATCTAATGTATAAAGGATATGTAAGATTTAAAAAAAAAGTATCTCTTACATCGTAAACTGATTCTTAAGAATAAGTGTTGAGATTACAGATTATAATACTAATTTATTTGCAGTTCAAAATGCAAATTCAATACTCTAATTTTGAAAAAAAAATGCTTATATTAATCTAAAAGATTAATTGAACTTATAGTTATAAATATTGTGGCAGTTAATGAAAATATAGATTCTATATACAGTTTTGGGTATCTATCAAACTTGCACGAGTGTAAAAAATTGAACAAGGGGACAAAATTGCATGAGGGCACAAAAATGCACAAAGACACTTTTGCACAAAGACAGTTTTGCACAAGCAGACTATTTTGCACAGGGTGATGTTTTTTTTCTACTAACACTGTTACCCCTAACCCTATCACAACTTACAAGTTTGTGATAAAAAGTTTGATCGAAAACATCATTTAGTTCGACATCAATCTACTCACAGTGATGTTAGAATTTTAAATGTTCTATTTCCCTGAAGGTAGATGTTTCGAAACAAAACAAGAATTAAATCAACACATGGTTTATAATTATGAACCGAAATTTTCTTGTTATCATTGTGATTATAAAACTTACACATAAGGTCATTTAAGAATTCTCAAACTCATGAAAAGAAAAATATTTAAGTCTGAAGAATATTTCCTTGTAGTTGTAAGCAACTGAACTGAAATTTATACTGAAACTTATAATAACATTTAACAATTTCAAGTTAACTAGTTTTTTACATCTTTGTATATTCTTAATTCATTATTCAAAATAGGTATATTTTACAATGTTAAACACTAACTTATATATTTCAAAGTCACTGATTATTGTTGTATTATGTTTTTACAAGGTTTTAGAAACAGGTTTCTTAGAGTTTTGTTTACTAAAAATAAATTGTTTAAAAACAGTAAACGACCTTAATGTAGTTTATAAACTGTACACTTATTGTTCAGTTTATGTAAAGTTTAACTTCTTTCTATTTTTTACTATTTTTTACAGGTTATCTAAAGTTTTAAAGTTTTTTCTATTTTTTTTATAAAATATTAAGAATTTATATTTATTTTGTTATTATCAAAATATTTTTTCTACATTATTTACCACAGCACATGGTATAAGTTAATTTATTTCAAGTATTGTAAAAATTTAAATTTTACTTGTCATTTCATAGAGATCATATAAAAATTATTCTCTTTAGAACAAGTATTACAAGAACAAAATTAAGCGAACTACTTAGAATACTATTTATATACTATTTATTTAAAAATTGATATACTTCTTTAAAAGTATTTTCTTTAGTACAAGTTTTCAACATTAAACAATAGTTGGTATATATACTTTTGTTATTGTATATAGTTTTTTTTTTCACTATATTTAATATTTGTGTATAATTTAGTTTTCACAAACTTAAACAAAGTAAATATATTCAGTTTAAAAAAAAATTGTTTGAAGTTTTTGTTAGGTTACTATAATATATTAAGTAATAGATTTTCCTAAGATTTACAAAATTTAGCAGTATAAACACTTGAGCTATTAACTAATAATAAACACCTAAGCTATGTAACTATAAATAAAAAATTGTGTAATTTGTTATTTCAGTTTAATATTTGTATTAAAATAATTTTAGATTTGATTGAAAATAATATTTAACTCCACAAGTACGATAATAGCAAAATATCTAAATATATTAATTATAAAATCTAATATTGTAATTAGTTTGTTTTGTAGCTTTTCATTTCTTGTTTGAATTTACAATAATTTATGTACTTTTAAAGATTTGTTATAAATACTAGTAAACTGAAAACTTATTATCATAATGAGGCTCATATGTCAGTCACTTATTACAGATAAAGGTTCGTAAATTTATATATAATATTTTCCAATATAAATTATTTGAGTAAGTACTAAATTTAAGTAACATATTTTAAACCAAATCCTTTTTCTAAACAAAATTAAGTACTTAATTTGAATAATTAAGTCTAAATATATAAAAATTTAAAATTATATGATAGAAATTACTTATTTTATTTTGGTTTTTGTTTAATAACATGTTTTATAATTATGTTTTGTAGTAACTTACAGTTTTTTTCATGTTAGCATCTACGTACAATGTATTAAGTAATGTCATAATAACTTATCAAATATTTATCAATCAAACTTTTTTTTTTGTAGACATATGATTTTAAAATTATTAAAATGAAACATAGCAAAATTATATTTTAAGATATTTAAAAGAGTTTTTTGTGTATAGTTTTTATTAAAAACCATATTTAACAATAAACTTTTAATAAAAATCTAAATATTTTTTTTTCGAAATTTGAAAAAAAATAAGTTTTTTTAATCAAAAATAACAGAAAAACCATTCAATTGTCACATTTGCAATAGAAGATACTCAAGCAATAAAACTCTTAATCGACACATGAAAGTTCATGACAAATCGAAAGCATTCGAATGTGATGTTTGCTGGAAGTTATTTGTCAGTAATTATCATTTAACAATCCATTATAGAAGTCATACAGGGGAAAAACCTTTTGCCTGCCAAATTTGTGATAAGAAGTTTTCTGTAAAAGGTAACCTAAAAGTTCATCAAACTACTCACAGTGATGTTAAATCTTTTAAATGTTCTATTTGCCCAAAAGGTAGATTTTTCGAAACAAAAAATCATTTAACTCGACACATGGTATTTCATAATGAACCAAAATTTTCTTGCAGTCATTGTGATTATAAAACTCACAGAAAAAACAACTTGATTAGGCATGAAAAAAACATTACATAAAAAAAGTTTAAATTTGCAGTATAAACCCTTATAGTTGTAAACTCTTAATTGAAATTTATACTGAAACATATAAGTTATACCGGACTGCTTACAAGATCAATTAAGCTTAGGTAGTAGCATGCTGTGTTAATTTAATTCTTTTTTTATTTTGTTTTGTTATCAATTTCAAATACGAAATAAATTAAGTAATTTTTTTATATATTCTTTTTATTTCTTTCCAAAAAAACCTTTTAAAACAAGCCTATTCTGTTTTGTTTACTAAAGGTTTTAATTTTTAATTGAAATGATCTTAGTAAAGCTATTGTCCTGTTGTGTATTTTTTATACATTGAACGTATAGTTTTTTTTAACTAACACTTGTTTATAAATAAAAATAGTTGTTGTTAACTTGTTTAGACGTATTTAAAAGCTTAAAAACGTATATTTTATAGAGTACATTTTTACATATATAACTCAAACAACATTTATTTGAAATAATTGTGAGTATACTTCTAAAATCTAAGGTGATTTGAAATTGAAGTGTAAATAGTTTAAAAACCTTTAAAAAGAAGTTCGTTGAAATGTTTGTTATAGGTTTTCTAGCAACTGAACTAAGTACTAAACTTTACTAATTAAAAATTTTAAATAGGCTTATTAAGCACCATACTTTTTTAATATCAAAAATTATTCATCACTTCATGAAAGTTTTGTTTTCTTTAGTTTTAAATACATTAAAAACACTTTTTAAGTAAATAATTGTTTTAGTAAATTTGCGTAATACGTAGGTTGTTTAAAATAACTATTTAAATTGTCGTTTTATAAACTGTGTAGTTAAAAAACGTCAATGCCTTTAACATTTTATATAAATTGTTGATAGTATATACATGTTGTGAAAAATTTTTACAAATTTAAGTTCTTTTTATAATTTTATTATATTTGATTTAAATTGTTACTAGATTAATGAAAATAAAATAAAATAAGTTAATCTGGTATTAATATAAATTTAAAAATCAATTATTAAAACTATTTTAACATAAACAATATATTAAAGCCGTAATTCTTTTTATTATTCAAGCAAATAGAATTTTACACATCTACTTTAAAAGTGGTTTTTGAACATTTTTAATGCAAATTTGACTAATTTTTTTTTTGAAGAAATTTATCTTATACGCATTCTTGTTTTGTTATAGTTGTTGTAGTTGACTAAATTACTCAACTTGACGTTTTGACTAAATACGATTTTACTATATTTCATTTAGTTTGTATTTCACTGTTTAAATTTTGAATATTTTTAAACTCAGATTTTTTTCTGAAAAAACTTTTGGTATGTTTAAAACATTTTTTTTATGTGTACAAACTTCAGCAAAAAATTCAGATTAATAAATAAATATATTATATAATGGTAATTTGTTTTTTTATTTTACCATAATAACTGATATTTTTGGTTTTAAAGGTTTCATCCATTAATATAATTTAAATAATTTTTACTTTTGTTAGCAAATGCATATATTTAAATTTCAGTTACTCATAGACTTCTTTAATAGTTATTCGTTTAAACTTTTAGTTTTGTTTGTAAAAAACTAAATATTTCTTAAACATATAACGTATTTTTATTTTATATAAAATTTCTTTATTGATATTTGTCTTTTTTCATTTTTATTTAACATTAGTTTAGATGTAAATTAGTACTAGAAAAGTCTATAAGGGAATCACAATCAAAAACTTTACATAGAAATAGTGGTAAATTAACTCAAAAATTGTTAAATATCACTAATGTAAATTTTGAGAAGTAATAACATTTGCAGTTTATGCCTTTAACCAATTAGTAAACATAAAATATTTAGAGTTATAAATGTTTTACTTTTTAAATTTTCAACTTAAAAATTTATACATAGTTATTTTTTTCTAAATCTCTTATTTCCAGTTGTTTAAATCAAGCTAGTTTGCTTATAACAAACTTGAAAGAAGTATACTGAAGCTTTGAAAATAGTAAATTTATCTTAGTTTTTATAGAATTAAAACATTGAACATTATGTGGTTTTATTTTATCAATTATTTATAAAGTTGAAATTTAATGTACCAAAAATACAAGCAAAGTTTAATCGAACTCCTATTTTTTTTTTAACATATTTATTTTTAAAATTTACTTATAAAACATAAACTCTAATTCGTAAGTAATAGAAGCAAATTTATGTCAAATTCAAAAAACCTTAAAAATACATGATGTTTGCAGAGGTATTTGGTTTGTTGGAAAACAGTGACTCGGACAATAGCGAGAAGTACTTGTTGGACTGATGAATCTGTTGTTTGGCTGAACAATCTGATGAAAGATCCAATGTTCAAGAGGTGGTGTCCACGAAATTCTCAGGTCCGCATTTCACTATAAGCTTCAAGTCAACATGCACAATATGGTTTGTTTAAAAACTTGTAGATCCGTGATATGCTACCTAAGTAAACGTCTTTTGGTGCTGTTTGTTAATATATTTTTAGGTTTGAAATAGGTTATTCAAACTCTTGGGTATTCTTTAAAGTTAAAAATTTGTATCTAATTTTTTGAACCTTCTGTTTCATTTCTGTACATTCGAAAACGAATGTGACATAAAATATTATATTTAAAGTTTTAAACATTGTAGTTTAAACACTTAATTAATTAAGATGCTTTTTTAATCAATCAAAAAACTATTTCAAATAAAGCTGCTTAGTTATTTATCCTAATTTTTAGGTTTTCCTACTACGTATATAAAGTGATAATTACAACAAATTTTGAATAATAAATATAATGTAAAATCTAAAAGTAGAGGAGCACAAAACATGATAGTTTTATTTTATTGTTCTTTAAATATTTATTCTAGCAAGAAGGTTAACCTTACTGCCTTAGCACATAATTATTGCAAACTTAAGCCAGATAAAAGTGAGCTGAGAAAGTGAGTTATTAAATATATCTGAGATAAGAAATTTATTTAAAAACTTGAAAAAGGATGATTCTGTGATAATTTCTAAACCTGACAAAGGTAATGGTTGTGTTATTTTGGATAAAACAGTTTATATAAATAAAATGCATGAGATTATTGAGGACACAACCAAATTTACACTGCTTGGTCCAGCAAATAAGTTTGATAATATTAACAAAGTTGAGAATTAAGTTGTTTAAATTCTTAAAAATCTACTTTTTACCAAAGAAATTAATGAAGACATTTATAATTTGATCAAACCTGTTGGTTCCATTATTCCAAGATTGTATGGCTTACCAAAGATACATAAGATGTTCTTTTAAGACCAATCCTATCCATGGTGAACTCTGCTCAACATAAGTTGGCAAAATTTCTTAATGACCAACTTTATCTGGTATTGGAACATTTCTCTTCTTATATGTTAAAAGACTCATTTTCTTTTGCTGATAAAATAAAAAAAATGTTTATTGTACAAAACTAAAATATTGAAATATTTAATAGAGTGAATGAGTGTGTTTTGGACGAAATCCCACTGAGGATGGGAATATCATTCGTTCTTGATGATTCTGATGTTGTTGATGGTAGGTTTACTTACAATTTATTAACAAATTTTCAGCACAGTAAAAATGTTTTTAGAGTTTTAGTTCTTTCTCCTCAACTCATTAATTTTTTTTTTAGATCTAATATGGTATTTTTCAATTAAAATTAAGGGTTCCAAAGTGGGCCTGTACCAATAAAGGGGTTGCTTATGGGTAATAGGGGATAGAAAGGGTATAGTCAGGGTTGCCACAAGGTCAGGAAAATCAGCAAAAGTCAGGAAAAACTTTAAAAAATGACAAAAGTCAGGTAATTTGACAAAATTTGAAAAACCGCCAGATATTGCCTGTTCAAGTTTACAAAAATCCATATTTTTCAAAGCCTTCAAATAGTAAAATCCTTTGTAAGAATAAAAATGAAAGCTTTTAAAATAAAGAAGAGTTGATTTATTTCTTACAAATTTTATACTAAATGATCAAAAAATATTTTATATAACAAATATAAGTTTACTTTTTTATGTGTTTTTTACAGTTACTTAAGTATATAGTTTTCTAATAGATTTTTGATTTAAGGATTTTATAAAAAATGGTTTAGGTAGTATTTCATTAAACTAAGTGAACAATTTATATAGGTGTTACATGGTTTAAATAAATATTTTTCTGTTATTGAATGATATTACCTTCTAGGTTGTTTTTCAACATTTATGCTAAGTCTGAGTATATTTTCCTGATAGAGCTATTTATTGAAAACACATTAATCATACAAAGATGGTTCAAGTGATGTAATGGAAGTAAGATAATTGAGTTCATCAAAAATAAAACTGTTGTTTCAACTTGTAAAAATGTAAGGTTAAAAGCTTTACATAGTTTTAACTTTCAATTGTTTAATTATGTATTTTAAAATTAATTTTAATTAAGAGTTTTATTTAAAAAAGTCAGGTAAATTTTAGTTAAAAGTCAGAAGAAGTCAGGATTTTATTTTCTGCTTGATCTGTGGCAACCCATATATTATGTATGCAGATTGAATTTATATTTTTATTTACAAGCTAGAAAGCAATAATATATACACAATACTGAGTCTTAGACTAAAAACTAATAATAACATAAATGAACACAAACATACAGATCGATAACTAATAAGCACATAGTTAAACCTTAAAAACAAACAGACTACATCTTATAAACAAACTTTACGAATTATTTCAAACTGTTAAGCTTACAACGCACTATCTGACTGTCGAATGCCAAAAACTTTATGGTTGCAAAGGGACTGCAAAGGGGCCAAAAAAGGCTGGCCTGAGTAGTAAAAAGCTTACATGGGGCCATGAATCTATATTTTAAGCTTTACACTCGATATTCTGAAGTTGTTGGTAATGAGCAAAAAAAGTCTAAGCCATAATTAAAGATTGGTTTAAAAGTTATACTAGGTACTCTCGAGTTAATGGTCAAGGAAAAAAGGTCTTAGGTGTTTTTTACATTAGTTCTTTGAGAGAGGGTTCATATATTTAACTAGAGACTCTACCTAAATAAGTTAAAAAGAACATTAAAGGACATAATTTTTATCCACAGGCACCAAAAACGCCGGATAGGCGGTTTAGAGGAGTTAGTAGAAAAGGAGGAGGAGGTTCATTGCCGATGTGTATTCCTGGCGGATGATGAGAAAGTCACTGTGGATCAAAGAAAAGTGTTCGGGAGAATGAACGGGAAATCTTATGAGATTGTTGATGAAATTCGGAATGCGACAGCAGAAGGAAAGAGCGGCTCCTCTTTTCTCAAAAGCACCGGTTTTTATTGATAAACTTTACTTTTAGTTTATTTTTTCACAAAATGAGCTTAATTTTGCTTCTGCGTGTATATGTCTTTAGCAGTGAGTTTTTATTTTTCTTAACGATAAAATTCTACTCAATGTAAGTAACTATATATTAATACTTTTTTATACTTATGTATAAAATATATTTAAATTAAGTACTTTACATGAAATTTTTAGGTTTTGTTTTTGACTAACTACTCTAGCGCAACTTTATAAAGCGTTGAAAACATATAAATTAATCAAAACTGTTGGCTAGCTTCTCTCACCGACTTTAAAAGACACAAACAGCAGATTTTTAAAATTTCCAAAAACAGCAGATTTTGGACTAATAAATCACCTTTCAGGCAACAAATACGACAAACAGGAATTTTAAGCGACAAAAGTTACTACGTAGTGATCGACAAAAAGCTGCGGAAACTGGCGAGGATGATTTGAGGAGGCGGTGATGAAATCGATCAGGCAGCTGCAATTGATGTGCAGAGAGCTTACTACTACAGGCAATCAACCATCAACGTTCTCAACCATGAAGCATCCAAACGTCGTACCGAGGTATTTATTATTTTTGCATGTGCTTGTACGACTATAAAAATGTATTTTATGCCAAGTCGTTAATAGAACAATTTACAGCTTTATCAAGTATGAATTTTTGGCAGTGAGTTTATTCTCTTTATATAATTAGATTCTCTTGTTGATTTAGTATTAAGCAAAACTGATAAAGTTTTATTAAAAGTTATTTCGTAGTTAATAGTAGTACTTTATACTTTAGTTTTGATTGTTTGAAAAACAACTAGAGGCCTCTACTAATTTATATTTTAAGCACTGACAAGCTCTTTCTGCAAAACTTAATCTGTCAAATAAAGTTTTGAAATAAATATTGTTATAATTTTATTATACATAGATTAGTGATGTATCGGACTCACTATCCGGGTCCGGATCCGGTCGAATATTGCCATTTTTGTCTGATATCCGGATCCAGCCGGATCTTGATATGAAAAAAAAAAAAAATCCGGATCCGGTTCCGGCCGGATTCTAATTTGAAAAAAAAGTCCGTATCCGGTTCCGGCCGGATTCTAATTTGAAAAAAAAGTCCGTATCCGGTTCCGGCCGGATTCTAATTTAAAAAAAAAGTCCGGAATCGGGTCCGGTCGGATCCTAGTTTGAAAAGAAAAGTCCGGATCCTGGTCCGGCCGGATCCTAACAGAGATCCGGCCGATTCAGATCTAGTTAGTAAAAAAGAGCATACAGAAAGTATTTTTTCAAAAATAAACCTTGTGTAAATTAAAAAGAGTCATTTTCGTCAGAAAGTACGTTCGAAAATTGAACACCTACCGTGATTGGCTCATTTTGTACACGTGACTAATTTACACTTGTTTACATTTAAACTATAAAACAAACATTTCAGAAATGCAACTCTTTACCTATGTTGTAAAATAAAAAACTTTACTACCAAGTTATCAACCTTATGGCTAGCTGTTCTATTGATTATTATATTAAAGTAATTTTAGACTCAGGCTAGTTTATACTTACTCTAGCTAGTTTTTTTTAATTAAACTGTGGCAACCCTGCTAGTTTGAAAATTTTTGGCATTTTTTGAAAATCTAAGGCTGCCTCAGGCTAGTTTAGGTTTTTATAAAAACTCAGGCTAGTTTTAAGATTTTTTGCAAAACAAAGGCTAGTTTTCTTTTAGATTTTGAATCAGTTTGAAATGATCCAGTTTTCAATAATGTGTGATTTTCTAGTTAGTTTTGTTCAAGAACTTGATTTTCATTGATTTTAGATTGGTAAGGCTATAAGGGGGTCCACCTTGATTTTTACAAGTTTCTCTTATTTGATATATTTTATTCTTAGCTACCAGATACTTTTTACAGCTTAACAAAATTCAAAGTAGTTTTCGAGATACAAGGGGTCAAAGCCGGCCAGCTCAATAGCTTCCTTATAGAAGGTGCAAACTAAAAAGGCGAAAAAAAAACCATTTCATTACAAATCTATCTCCTCCTACAGTTTTTAAGCAATCTTATTCAAATTTTCACAGTCTACTCTTTACTAAATTTTAAACTATTTAAGTATAGGATTTTTTTTTATTTTGAGAAAAAGTCCCCTTTTTCACAAAAAGGTGTTTTTTTAATTTTAGACCTTAAATTTGTAAATTTCAATTATTTGAATTTCCAACACTCAAAAGCTTTTAAACTATGTAAGGAATATTTATTTTGAAAATGTGAGGTACCTAGCTTAAAAAACCTAGGAGAAAATAGATTTTCAGTGAAATGGATATTTCCGCGTTTTTAGCTTGCGCCTTCCATTAGGTCCCTAGGGAACTCTCAAGCTTTGACCGCTTATATCTCAAAAACTACTTTGAATTCTGTAAAGCTATGAAAAGCATCTGGTAGCTAAGATAGTATTCTATTAAATAAGATCAACTTGTAAAAAAAGTGTTTAATCCCCATCTAGCCTTAATTTTAAACATTACTTGAAATGTTCAACCTGGTGGCTAGCTGTTCTACTGATTATTAGCTTACAGTATTTATTTTTTTGGTTTTCCAAAACCTCATTCTGACTCAGGAAAGTTTATAATCACTCAGGTTAGTTTTTTTAAATCAAAGAGTGGCAACCCTGATATTAGCTAAAACTAGGTGATATTCTGGTTGCCAAAAATCATGGAAAGTTTATAAGTTTAGCAAAAAAGATGTTTTAGTGTTTTTTATTGTTCTTTCAGTTTGAAGTATTTTTTTACTGTTCTTTCAATTTCAAGTTTTTCTTTTGTTCTTTCAATTTTAATAAAATTTAAATGTAAATATTGTTTAGAAAATTAGCAAACATACCAGCTACTATTTTTAACTGTTAATCTTAACTAGACCTTAATAACATGTCATAAACTTTCATATTATTTAATTATTTTAGCAGCACATTAACACTTTTAATCTAAATTTTTTTAAATATAATTTTTCAACACTCAAAATTATATAGTCAGATATAACACATAAAAGATAAACTTTACACAATTATACTTAGTTAGTAGTTAGTTATATAAAATTGCATTGTCGTACATAGTAGTTTTTATACTACTTACATTACAAATAACTTAGAGTATTAAGAATTAGGTTCTGAATCCGGCCGGATTTTAATATGAAAAAAAAAGTCCGGGTCCGGTTCCGGCCGGATCTTAATTTGAAAAAAAAATCTGGATCCGGTTCCGGTCGGACTCTAATTAAAAAAAAAAAGTCCGGATCCGGTTCCGGCCGGATCCTAATTTGAAAAAAAAATTGAAAAAAAAGACCCCAAAATTGTGGGTCCGGTACACCACTAATATAGATACTGTATATCTAATTAAGTTCTACCGAAGTGTTTTTACATAATTTAGCATTAATTAAAATTTTGTATGAGGTGTTAGTATATTGTACTACTAGTTTCTTTGTCGAATAATAATTACTTCGAAATTTGGCTTTTCGCTGAAAGCACATGATTTATCCCAAATAAAATTTCTCGGATCAGCTCAAAACAACATACTTTTTTACAAACGACATCATAATACAGATCAAATATTGTTTATATAAAAAATATTACATATTATCCTAGGTTGAACATGATGATTTTGTCCGGAAACAACCAAAATCTTGACCTCATCACCGCCATAAAATCCCCCGACCTGTACCAAAGTCCCCAAAAGTTCTCCGCGCTCAACCCCGCACAGCAAACTGCGTTGATCAGTAATGGTTTGAACGACACTTACGTCGCCCAAGAATGCCACCGACCGCGGAAAGCAGAGATGTGTGACGATGTGGCTGACGTGAAAGGCCGAAAGCTGGTCCGCAACGCCATGAATTTCGTTAAGTCCACGCTAAAGTGTCGGCTGGCTTTTATACACAATCAGGTTTCGGAAATGGTAAATTCCCCGTTGATTAGAGCGGTGGAGGCGGCTGTCCCGAGCCAGCCGGAATACGTCGCCAGAAAGCTGGTCACTAAGCTACTGAGGTCCAACTCGAAAAAGGTGTTATGCTGAGCGATAACGCTGTTGAACGTCGTTTATTAAGCTGTACGGTTCGGAGGGTCGACCTCACAAATAAACTTTTGCAATAAAGTACTCGGTTTGAAAGTAAATAGTTGAATTAATATTTTTGTGTAACCTTAGTAAAATTTCAATTATTTAATGAAGTTTAACAACATCAGTTTATATTACACACTAAGAATTAGGTATTCAGTTTTTGATCCTTTTTTATCAAAATATGAACTATTCTCATGTTTTACTTTCTTTGCAAAATGCACGACGACACAGAGTTCTGATTAGATTCACTTTACTCTTCAAACTACAATTGGATTGAAAATTCAAATATCAACCTTTAAATGTTTTCTTTCTATACATTGATGTTAATTATCTCTTTCATTCTTATTTAGTTCTATCATCTAAAAAAGCAAGTTCATTATTCTTTTGTTTTTACAATCTGAAACTTCAAATGAAAATAGATTTGTACTTAACGTTTTTAACTTCTTATAGTTTAATTTTCAGAATAAACATAATAAGTATAACTATTTTAGCCTAAGAAAATAGATTTGTACTTAAAGTTTCTAATTTTTTATAGTTTAATTTTCAGAATAACTATAATAAGTATAACTATTTTAGCCTAAGAAAATAGATTTGTACTTAAAGTTTCTAACTTTTTATAGTTTAATTTTCAGAATAAATATAATAAGTATAACTAGTTTAGCCTAAGAAAATAGATTTGTTCATAAAGTTTCTAACTTTTTATAGTTTAATTTTCAGAAAAAATACAATATATATAACTATTTTAGCCTAAGAAAATAGATTTGTACTTAAAGTTTCTAACTTTTTATAGTTTAATTTTCAGAATAAAAATAATAAGTATAACTATTTTATCCTAAGAAAATAAATTTGTACTTAAAGTTTCTAACTTTTTATAGTTTAATTTTCAGAAAAAGTATAATAAGTATAACTTAATTAGCCTAAGAAAATAAATTTGTACTTAAAGTTTCTAATTTTTTATAGTTTAATTTTCAGAAAAAATATAATAAATATAACAATTTTATCCTAAGAAAATAAATTTGTACTTAAAGCTTCTAACTTTTTATAGTTTAATTTTCAGAAAAAATATAATAAGTATAACTATTTTAGCACAGCAGTTTTTATTAAGTTTATACTGCTTAAATTGTTTTTAAGTAGTTAATGTTATTAAATACTTAGATCAAAATTAAAATAAAAATTATATAAATATAAAACTACAAGTTTTATTGATTTAATTAGATTAGAGGCAATCTCAATGTTTTTAAATAAGCCATGTAAGCAGAAAGTGTATGATTATAAGGGTTCTTTATTTATTTAAAGTTGTGTTTGTTAATTTACTGAAAACTTTCTTTGATTGTTTTATAAACTTAAAAGTGTCTTTGTTAGTTTAGAATATATAGTTATTTTTTCTAATCTAAAATCTTTATTTTTCACTAATTAATGTTTTACAGCAACCTAATTAATCATTTAAGCAGTTTCATAAAATTTATTGGTGTTAATTAAAAATAACTATTGTTTTTTTAAAATATCTGCAGTGAGTTTATGAAGAGTTGCAGTGAAAATATATTAAAACTTTTATGGAAAAACAGTGGGTTGTTATTTATAACGGTAAAACAGATGTTTGATCACATAACAATATTTTTTTTACTAATTTTTTTGTAAACTTTTTTTTTTTTTAATATGTTTTAATCAAGTTTTTGAGTTTTAAAAGTAAAACCCTTTTTAATGTATCTTTAGTTTTTCACTAATGTTTTACAATTGTATAATTATACTAACTTAAACATTAGTTTTCTTTCTTTCGTATTTTTTGTTTTACTCAAACTTTTTCTTTTTATTTTCGTACAGCATGATTTTTTTTCAGAAAATAAACGAAAAAATACTTTTATTATAATATTTTAAATAATTCAATTATTTTAATTTAAAATCACTAGTCCATTTTAGTTTGTTATACTCAAATCCACAAATTTACTAGCATAAAATTTGAGCTAGTTTTAATAGAGCAATACTAGTTTTTGTTATATATACATACATTGTATTACCATTCAATTAAAATAAACTTCATTGGGATCAAAAAGCAAATTGATTGGTTTTTATTTGTAAAATGACAAGCCATGTTTACTTTTGTTTATATTTTATTTAGTCATTTCAATTAAAAAAACTATACTACTTCTAAAGAATTTTGTCTTTGTATACTTTTATTATTTATTTATTTTTATAATAAATTTTAATAACTTCTTTGATGACCATCGTTTTTTGTTGGCATTGTTTTGTACACAATTTAGCGGATTTGTTCGACATAAAATATTTTGGTCGCTTCACTTAATTTAAACTGTAATTCTTTACACAGTTAGTTTTGTCTTTAAAATGAGCTATACTATAAAATAGACAAAAATATATTTAATAATAAACATTTATCAGTATTCATAATTTTTCATGCCCTAGGTAATCTTTAATACAATAAATTCTGCAAACGAGAACGAAACCATTTATACTGCTAGGTTTTCTAACTAAAACAAAATGTGTTTATTATTGTTATTTGAAAATTGTTTATTATTAATCATATTTACGTAGGTCTTCAGTGTTTGAAAATATGTGAAAGTTTACTGAAAAATTAATTAAATTATTTGTATAGACACATAAAATAGGTACACGACTAAATAAAATATTACATTAAAATATAATCAACCCATAAAACTAAGTATAATTTCTGGAAAAATTTTTATATTTGTTATTCAAAATTAATTAACTCTAACCTAAAGTTATTTTTACCTTTTTTAATTTAAGTCTATTTTTTAAATCAGTATATAATATTTTTACCTTTCCAAAAAACAAATTCAGATCTTACCTGATTTATTGGCTTTACTTCATGTGGGATCACCATTATTAATATAATTATTGATATTATTTATATTTTGATAAAATCATTCTCATATATAAACTTTTAAATGTCTAGTTCTAATTTTTTTCTGGTGTTCAGGTGATTTTAAAAGGGACCACTTCATCAACTAATTTTTTTAATTATTTACCATTATTATTTCATGTTGATCAAAGAACACCTGAACCTTATTAATGTATCTATCAGTTCAATATCGGGAATAATTTACGATATTTTGCAAATTTCTAACTGAAATTATATTTTTAGTTTTGTATCTTGTTTATTTTTTACGTTAAACGTTGAAATTTTTAATGAAGTTTATATGTGTACTTTTAGTTAATATTATTATTCATATCTTTAAAATGGGAACGGAACGAAATTGCAAGCATGCAAAATAACACAAGCGTACAAAATTGCACAAAGATACTTTTGATATAATTGCACCAAAGGTCAATTTTGCACAGGAGTATAAAAAAATAATATATGAAAAAAACTAGAAGGTCATTTGATAAAACAATTTAAAATAAAGTAACAGTTATATTAAAAAATAACTCAAGTACAAATAAAAAACACTAAAATAAAAATTTACAAAAACAAAATATGTTCAACTGGTTCAAAACGATACACATTTAACTGAACAAATTTACTTTTTAGTTTAAAATAATAGTTTTATTGGTATAGGATGTACTTTTAGTTTTGATTTGTAAATTCACGGATGCCAAAAACCTGGAAATTAAGAAATGTTGAAAAAAAAAAACTAGAATTATGAACAAAAATCACTAATAAAACCTGGAAAAACCTGAAATTTTTAACATGTTAAGTAGTAAAAATTCGATTTGACACAAAAAATCTATCATATAAATAAAAAAATTTTGTCATCACCAAACATTTTATTATTTAAAACTTATTTAAAGTAGCTTTACATTATTTTTTCTATGTTTTTATAATTTAATACAGTTTCTCACTTAAAATTTAAGTAAAGAATAAACCTTAAAAAGTGTACTTTTAAAAACCTCGAGTAAATTGTAAAAACCAAGTAAAAATTTGCCAGAAACATTTGGTAACTCTGTAAATTTTAGTACTTGTAAACATTGTCATAAGCACTAAACATCGCTCATTTAAATAAAATCTAAATGTTGCATTTTGTTCTCTTTTTTAAGACTATACTGAAAAAAAAATTTTATTTGCCTTGCAACAAAATAACAATAAAACTTATTTGCTTTGAACTTAACTATAATAATTTCTATTTATTTTAAACATTTTTCCCGTTTATTATTATAGTGTAAATTATTATCATTTAAAACTCAGTTGCAAACCGGATTTTACCGTAAGTTGTCCACCACTATGTTAAAACAAAATGGAAAGGTGAAAAAATAAACAAAACATTTCTTATCTAATTTTACCTAATAACATAAGTAGAAATGACCGAGGGACATGAATCGCAAAAATTGCAATACTTTTTTAGTTTGTGAAAAATTGAGAAAAACAACTATCATGTATATCAAATGTTCTTTTTCAATGTGCTTTTAATTTGAAATTTCCATGTAAGTAAAAATAATTATATGACTATTTTAACACAACTATAAAAATAAAACATATTGTATACTATTTCACAACTATAGGTCCATTAGAATGTATTTTATGTTGACTAAAAAACTTCTCAATTTTTATTGATTTAAAAAAAGTTAGTTATTACTTAATTTAAGTAAATGTTAAGTGGACAAATTAAAACTAAATTCTATATAATTATATTTCAACAAACTAAAGTATACTCATGAATAGTTGTTCAGTATAAAAAAAAAATATTTTTTATACAATATTGTATTAAATTTTAAACTAGTGACATACTGTATACGGCCTCTAGAACATTTTTTTCTAAACCCCAGATCTAGAGCAATTTTTTTTTAATACAAAAAAAGTGTCATTTTTGTTTAGTAGTTCCCTTGAATGATACAAATAAATCATAAATAACATATCCACAGTAAGTAGTTTTTAAAATTTCAATTGGTGTACATTGTACGTATAAAAGTTTATTAAAAATTTTTCTTGCTGAGGTAGAAGTTATAAATTTTGTTTTTATAACTTTTAAATTGTTTTGTTTTTCTAAGTTGGACCAACAAACTGACTGGTTGTTTCATTTTTGTTCTCTTACTTTTATGAGACAACAATAACTGTTCTCGTTTTTTTTTTCTTGTGTACTGTTTAAATTGTAATGATTTTGTCTGTTCCCAAACAGCTTTGTATACTTTTTCAATGAACTTGTGTAATGAAGTTTAGCAACTTCTCTTATTTTGCATTTGATGATCTAACTCAATAATTTCAGACTTTTAAATTGACAAACACACATAAACAAACTTTGATGGTGTTTCTTTTAAGTAATTTTTGAGTGCATGTACTTTTGTTAAATTTCTTTAATAATTTTTTAATTGCTATAGAATAATTTGTATTCTTCTTTGTATATTTAATTTTGCATTTTCTTTCATCAATAAATGATTTAAATTGTTTTAAAATACAAATAATAAAAAATCATACATATTGCATAGCTGTCTAGCTCTATTTTTTTTTAGAGATAATGCACAGAGGAAAAAGCTTCATTTTCTTTTACTTTCTACCTGAACATTTTTCAATGACCATCAACCAATTATCTTAATATAAGTATAAGTTTTATTAACTTTTTTAGCAAAATTTATCAAAGTACTTCTCGAATTTTAATCACCTTGGTTTATAAAACTTCTTTGGTACATCAAATATATCTTCTTAAGTGTTTTTATAAACCCCTAGTTGCTATGTATATTAATATAGATTTTAAAAGATTAAAGGTTAAAAAAAAAAAGATTGTCTTCCGACCAAAACTATGAAATTAGCATCTCAGCGTATTCTTAATTTGATTTTATCACAATTTTAAGTTTTTATTTTACCGTTTTACCAATTGTTTGTTTTTGTACAAATTTTATCAATCAATTTAGTCGAAGACCAGATGTTGTCCAAACTTTAACGTTATTCTATTAAATTGAGTTTATCTATTTTCAATTATTTATTACAATATAAATTCAGGTTATAGGGCCAGCAGAAATCACTATCTTGCGAATTTTAGATTGAAAACAATATGTGCAAAACAACTATCATGAAGTTTTACTATAAAAAATGTACTATTCTTTTGGTTATTCGCACTAATTAAGTACTTATTAATAAGTTTTTTCTTCAATACAACGTTAAGCTTACATATATATATAACAAATATTTTACAGCTAATCTAAAATTATGTGGCAATTTTCTAATATGTATAAAATTATATCGCCTGCGATAGTTTTCGTGAAAAGCTCACACAAAGTGGCACAAAGATAAAAAAAAAATTTAAAGGTCCTACAACTTTAAGCTTTTTATTCGTATCTTTGGATCGACCGACAAACGTCTCTACAGGATATGTGTAAAAATGTAAAAACTTATTTACAAAACGGTAGGTACTTTGAACTTTTAAGATCGATTTTCAAAACTTCATTTAAACAGTTTAAAAGTTTTTTTTTTTTGAGAAATTTCACTTCTGTTTAATTTCACAACTTGCGATTATCCGTGTTTACTTACAAAGAGCTATGAAATATGATAGAATGTTCATAAGAGTTTTATCTTTTTAGTGGTATTTTTAGTTCTACCGATAATAATCGCATACAGGTGATATGAGTACAAACGAAAGTAAACTCAAAAAAATGAAAGTAGTTTGAACTGTTAAATTGATTTTCAATACTTCATTTAAACAATTTTTAAGTTTCAATGAAAAAAATATTTTTCATCTGTCGTTTGCCTTGTGTGGTTGCACAGAGCTAAGAAATATATTAAAAGTTTCCAAAGAGTTTTAGCTTACTAATGGTATCTTTGGATCGACTGAGAATAGTCTTCACGAGGAGATATCATTACAAACGTAAAGAAATGTTAAGAAAATTGAATTCATTTTGAACTCTTAATTTAGTTGTCAAAACTTCACTAAAACAGTTTGTAAGTTTCGATCGAAATGAAATTTCTACTCCCACCGTCAACCCGTGTTTTGGTCGCATAAAAGCTAAGAAATCTTTTAAAATTCTCCTTAGAGTTTCAGCTATTAATGATATCTTTTGATCAACCGAGAAAAGTCGCATTTCCGTGATATCAGTAGAAACATAAAGTTATCTCAATAAAGTTGTACGTACTTTGAACTGTTAAGTTTGTATTTATAAATATCAATAAAATAGATTGTAAGTTTCAATTAGTAAAAATTATTTATTCTTGCCGTTTACCCATGTTTAGTTGCACAAAGCTAGGAAATTTTTAAAATGAGTTTAAGCTTTTTAATGGTATTTTATGGTCGACCGAGAAAAATTGCATTAAGGAGATCTGAGTACAAACGTAAAGTCATCTTAAGAAAATTGTGAATACCTTGAACTTTTAAGTTTGGTTTTCAAAATTTCATTAAAACAGTTTCAAATTTTTTAAATAATTACCAGCCGATTACTTGTGTTTGGTTGCACTGAGCTAAGAAATAGCTTAAATTTTTTTAAGAGATTCAATTTTCTAATGATATCTTTGAATCGACAAGGAAAAGTCGCATTTACGTAATATCAGTACAAACATAAAGTTATCTCAAGAAAATCGTAAGTACTTTGAACTGTTAAGTTTTGATTTTCAAAACTTCATTAAACAATTAATAACTTTCAACTGGTAAAAAAAAAAAATTCCAGCCGTGTACCCGTGTTTGGTCGCACAGAGCTAAGAAACTTCTTAAAATGTTCCTGAGAGTTTCAGCTTTCTCACGGTATCTTTGTATTGACCGAGAAAAGTCGAACTAAGATGAAATGAGTACAAAAAAAGTTACTTCAAGAAAGTTGTAAGTACTTTGAACTGTTAATATGATTTTCAAAACTTAATTTTTACAGTTTGTAAGCTTCAAACTGGTGAAATTTTTTTTTGCTCCCGCCGTTTATCCGTGTTTGGTCACACAGAGCTATAAAACTTCTTAAAACATTTGTAAGAGTTTCAGCCTTGTTATGCTATCTTTAGATCGACCGAGAAAAGTTGTGTTCAAGATATATGAGTACAAACGAGAGTTACCTTAAGAAGATTGTTAGTACCATGAACTGGTAATTTTGATTTTCAAAACTTTATTAAAACAGTTTGTAAGGTTTATTTTTTAAGAAGTAGTTACTCCCGCGATTTACCCGTGTTTGGTTGTACAGAGATGAGAAATATCTTTAAATATTTCTGAGAGATTTATCTTTCTAATGATATTCATGGATCGACCTAGAAAAGTCAAATTTAGGAGATATGAGTACAAACGAGAGTTACCTCAATAAAATCGTTAGTACTTTGAACTTTAAGTACTATTTTTAAAACTTTATTAAAAAATTTTGTAATCTTTAGATTGTAAGAAGTAGTTACTCCCGCAGTTTACCCGTGTTTAGTCTTAAAAATCAATGTAATCTTTTAAAACTATTCTGAGAGTTTCAGCTTTCTCATGGTATCTTTGGATCGATCAAGAAAAGTTATATTTAGAAGATATGAGTATAAACGTGAAGTCATCTGAAGAAAATTGTGAATATTTTGAACTAAAGAGTTTGTTTTTAAAAACTTTATTAAAAGAGTTTGTAACTTTCAATTGGTAAGACATTTTTACTCCCGCCGTTTTTCCGTGGTTGATCGCATAGAGCTGAAAATATCTTAAAATGTTTCTAAGAGTTTTAGCTTGTTAATGGTATCTTTGGATCGGCCCAGAAAAGTTGCATTTAGGAGATCTGAGTACAAGCATAAAGTCATCTCAAGAAAATCGTAAGTACTTTGAACTGTTAAGTTTGATTTTCAAAACCTAATTAAAACAGTCTGTAACTTTCAATTGGTAAGAAATGTTTGCTCTCGCTGTTTACTGGTGTTTTGTCGCACAAAGCTATGAAACTTCTTAAAATTTTTCTAAGATTTTCAGCTTTTATTGGTATCTTATGATTTATCGAGAAAATTTGCATTTCGGAAATATAAGAACAAACGTAATGTCATCTTAAGGATTTCGTAAGTACTTTGAACTTTAAGTATGATTCTAAAAACTTTATTAAAACAGTTTGTAAGGTTTAATTTGTAAGATTTATTACTCCCGCAGTTAACCCGTGTTTAATCTAGAAAAACGATATAATCTTTTAAAACTATTCTGAGAATTTCAGCTTTCTCATGGTATCTTTGGATCGACCAAGAAAAGTCGCATTCAGAATATATAAGTAAAAAGGTAGAGTCATCTCAAAAAAAGTTGTAAACTATAAAGTTTGATTTTCATAACTTAATTAAAAGATTTTTTAACTTTCAAATGGTAATAAATTTTTACTCTCGTCCTTTACCCGTGTTTAGTCTCACATAGCTAAGAAACTTTTTAAAATGTTCCTTAAAGTTTCACCTTTCTCATGGTACTTTAAATCGACCGAGAAAAAGTGCATTCAAGATACTTGAGTACACAGTTAAAGTCATCTCAAGAAAATTATAAGTACTTTGTACTTTTAAATATGATCTTAAAACATCGTTAAAACATATTGTAAGTTTTAATTTGTAAGAAATTTTTACTCCTGCCGTTTAACTCTATTTGGTCGCAGAGAACTTTTTACTTTCTTAAAAACTATTTTAAGAGAATCAGCTTTCAATGGTATCTTTAAATTTATTGAGAAAATTTACATTTCGGAAATATTAGTACAAACGTAATGCCATCTTAAGGAGTTTGAAATTTAAGTATGATTTTTAAAACTTTGTTATAATAGTTTGTAAGAAGTAGTTACTCTCGCGGTTTACCCATGTTTAATTTAAAAAAGCGATGTAATATCTTAAAATTATTCTGAGAATTTCAGCTTTCTCATGGTATCTTTCGATCGATAAAGATGAGTTGCATTCAGGATATATAGAGTACAAATTCAAGGTCATCTCATGAAGTTTGTAAGTACTTTGAAATGTTAAGTTTCCTTTTCAAAACTTCATTAAAAGAGTTTGTAAGTTTTAATTGGTGAGAAATTTTTACTCCTCCCGTTTACCCGTGTTTGATCGCATAGAGCTGAAAATATCTTAAAATGTTCTAAAGAGTTTTAGCTTCCTAAAGGTATCTTTAAATCGACCGAGAAAAGTTGCATTTAGGATATATGAGTACACAGTTAAAGTTATCTTAAGAAAATTGTAAGTACTTTGTACTTTTAAGTATGATCTTAAAACTTCATTAAAACAATTTGTAAGTTTTAGTTTGTAAGAAATGTTTACTCTTGCCGTTTAACCCTGTATAGTGACAAAGAACTAAGAACTATCTTAAAATGTTTCTAAGAGTTTTACCTTTCTAATGATGTTTTTGGATCGACCGTGAAAAGTCGCATTCAGGAGATATGAGTACAAATGTGAAGTCAACTCCGAAACACTGTTAGTATTTTCAACTTTTAATTCTTTCATTAAAACTACATTAAAACAGATTGTAAGTTTTAATTTTTAAGAAGTAGTTACTCTAGCCGCTAACTTGTGTTTGGTTGCAAAGAGTTACGAAGTATCTCAAAATGTTTCTAAAAGTTTCAGTTTATCAATTGTATCTTTTGATCGACCAAAAAAATTGCATTAAGGAGATATGAGTTCAAACGTTAGTTTATCTCAAGAAATTTGTAAGTATTTTGAATGAAACTGATTAAGTAATACTTTGTATCTTTTTTAAACTGATTAAAGTTTATCGCCTATTTATTGCCAAAGTTTCTTTAAAATATTTTGAGAAATATATTATAATTGTACAAGATACATGTTCAAACTTATCAATATCGTCTTCTTTTGTTTACCCTGCTTTAGCTCACATTCAATATAAACTTTTAAACATAAAATCATTCTACTAATTTACATTTGACCACACACTTATTTACTACAACTACCTAAGCTTAGTGTTCATAATTATTTTTTGTTGAGATAAAAGCCTGTATCATGTGTGCTGCAGTTTATAAGCATTTACAGTTTAAGAAATGTTTATATTTACAATGTCAGTATTGATTATTACAATTCAAATATGCAATAAAACAAAACATATAATTTAGACATTAAATTTTTTAAATTTTACAATACATTTTAACAAGGATTTTTTAAGAAGCATCACACTTAATAAATTTTAAGTAAAGCTTTATTTTTATTAGCTGAGCAGTAACACAAAACATAGTTTTCGTGAATTAGTATAGACATAACTTTTACTGTCCTTACTAAAAATTTTTGAAAAAATTCAAACCAAAACTTTAATCAAAAACAAGCAATACCCAACTTATAAGATTATTCATTGAATGCTTTGGATTTTTTTTACAATGTTCTTCGTAGAATATTAATTTTCAACATACAATTTGAAACTTTTACTAAAGTCATAAATTATGTTTTTCATATATTAAAGAATTTACATAGTCCAAACTTACATAAATTCTTTGAATTGGTATAGTTATGGCAAAGTTATAATGTAAAAGTTTACGCAATTTCTCGTTCAACTTTTTATTAAAAACTAAATAATAAAACTTTTTATAAACTAGCTTTATCTTTTAGTCTAGTATTAAGACACAGTATTACATTTAGTATTTTACAAAAAAAAAATCGTAAAATAGATAAACAAAGTTTTCATGTTTAAAATGTTGTTTGTTAAACTTTATACTTTAAACTTTACTTCATATTGTGAACACCTATTGTGGCTACTTATTAAAGAAAATCATTTATTTATTGATTTCAAAATTTTTCATGTAATATCTTTGTTTGTAACTATTTAATAATAAAACAGCTCTTACTTGTTTCATGTTGTTCAAACAGTATTTGCATTACTTGTTAAAAATATATTTAAATAAAGTTCACAGTCGATTTTCACCGCAAACTTTCGTAATAAGCTAAATAAAATAATAAGCAACAAACAATATTAAGCTAAATAAAAAATAAATACAAAAATAAAAATTAATATAGTATAAAGAAACAAGCGTTTTTTTTAATTAGTTCTGAACTAACAGTACATAAAATAAACACTTATTTTTCATATAAAATTTAGTTTTGAGAAAATTATTTTTCTTGTCACTTTTGCTTCGTCAATATTCCGTTTTTGAAACCAAATGACTAAGTATAAAGTAAAGTTGTAGTTTCTAGCTTAAAAGCAATTATTTTATTAACTTGTATTAGCACAGGAGTTAGCAAAGCTGACGAATTAAAAATGCCCATTAGGTATTTTATGGCATACTTAGTTTTTAACAAATTTAAGTCTAATAAAAACTTACAACTAGGCTACAATTAATTAACAATTACTAATTGTGAATCATAAAAGGCTGACGAACATTTTCAATTTAGAAATGTATTCAATTTCATAACTTTGTACTTAAGCTTGGTTAGACCTCAACAGCGGTTTCACGCGACTATGCCTGCCTGATAAGTCCTAATTAGGACAAAACCAGTCGTAGGTTGTCTCGGATGCTATTTTTTTAATCTTGCTGTGAAGTTCATTGATTATCAATCTGTAAATGCATATAAGTAAAAAAATTCTATTTACATTCCTAAAAAACATAAATTCATTAAAAAATCACTATTAGAGGTTAAATAATAATTTTTAGCTGATTTCAAAGAGATTTCCAGCAGCAACAAAAATATGTATGGTATTATATAATACTTTTTATGTTTATATCTTTTAAGTTTTTTATTTTGTATTTAAACATTTAGCAACGATGCAAAACCAAATCAGTATGTTTAAAAAATTTGGTTAAATAAGGTTTTAAGTAATTTTTTTTCTTCTTATTCAAGGGGTATGGCAGGCTCCGATAAAACAGTTAATGGTAGTTTATAGATAATCGTTTTAGGGTTTTCTAAAAGTGGTTGTAAATGTATAAACAAGACATAAAGAGGTAAAATAAATTTCGAAAGTGTAATTTATTCTAGAAATTTCGAAAGTTTAAGGAGAGACGGGTCAAATATGCACGAAGACACTTTTGCACGAAGAGTAATTTTTGCACAAGAGTAAAAAGATAAAAATAAAAATTAAAAACAAGACAAAATAATATAAAAGTAACTAACCAAGGGTAAGGGTTAGGGGTGAAAGTAATTGTTAAAAAATAAATAACAATATTGAAAAACGTTACAGACATGGAAAGGGTTAAGGGTAAAAGTCAAGGTAAAAAAAAATAAAATAAAAATAAATAAGATTAATTTTACCCGTGCAAAAGTGTCTACGTTTAATGGTTAATTGAACAAAGACGAAAAACTGCTCAAATTGTTTTAGTTTAAGGACCTAGATACGCAAAAAGACCTCTCGGTCATCGAGTTGCATACCCAATTTGATCGAAATTATAATGAGCTACAAATGAAAAAAAAAATCTTAACAAATTTAAACTTTAAAATAAAAAAACTCTATAAAAATGAAACTATTAAACTTTACAACATTAATTTTTTTAAAGTATCAAAAAACTAAAATAACTTTTATACACACATATACCTTACATTATATACACATAAAATATATATTGAACTCTACATCAAAAGGTATAGTTTCTATCTGAAATGTTTTTAAGTTTTTCGTTTATCAATAATTTTAGCAAATAATTTAATATTTCATATGAGTTAAAAAAGTAAAAAAAAAATTGAAGTTTTCTTTTTAACAGTATGTTTAAGAATTTATAATCTACTTTAGACTTATTTTAAATTATTAAAACATAAGCAAAAATAATTTAAAGCAATAATCATTAAAAAAATTAACAATAAATATATAAAATAAGGCTGCAAATAAAAAAAAAGTCAAATAAAGCTGTAAAAGTAACCCCTTGTACAAAAATGTCTCTTCGTGCATATTTGACACCTACCCCTTTTATAGTTATTTACTTTAAATCACATATACTTTAGAAACATTAAATGCACAATCTAAATTTATATTTCTATTAAAACTATTTTAGAAGATTTATTTGTCAAAAAACAAAGATAAGTATACTTTTTATAAAATTGAAGAGAATTACACTCAAAGTATATTTAAAAAATTTAGAAATTAAAACATATTGAAATATTTATATAGGTTATTTAGAAAATAAATACTGTGTTTGAGTTTTTATCACTGTTTAATGTTTCTAGATCTTAATATCTGGCATATGACAGTTTAAACTCCAACTTAACACTTTATTTAGCTTTAACAACTTTTAACTTGATATTTTATACAACAGCTATCTAAAACTAATGCTTCTACATATAAACTATATTTACAATAGAATCAATTGTTATCAATTGCAGTTGTTTCGTTTTTTCTAACAGGTGTTGAAAGTTTGCACCTAAAACAAATTATACGAATATTTTAAAACGAGAAATTTTTCATAAAATTAAATAAAATTTCATATTTTTTATGTAAAACTATATCTTAAATATATATTTTATTTTTTAACAAAAGCCTGCTTGGTTAACAACAGCTGATACTAATTGAGCCAAAATGTTATTGCATGCATACTAGTTTGTTCAAAATAGACAGTAAACTGTCCATTTTCAGAAGAAAACCCTTATTTTTTAAGTGATTTTGATAAAAGTTAAATGTTGGTTGCTTTAAGTGCATCCTATTAAACAAAAAATTGTGTAAATTTACGAATTCGATACAGCAAAAAAAAACAATTCAAATATCATTGTATACTGTGTGCTTTGAATAATAAAAGCAAAAACTTTGATTAATCTTTCAATAAAATTAATATTTAAAAGATTGCTTGTGCTTAATTTTTGTAAAAGCTGTAAATTTTATTTTTAAACTTTTTAGGTTTTTAGAACTTAAAGTTATCTTATAGAAGATTTTTTAGAAACATCACTCCCTAAGGTTTATTCTTTAATTTTTATAATAAAAGTTCTAAAATTCTACTTAATGATAAAAAATAATATTTTCATAATTTTTCGGTACAGACAAGGAAAGGCAATTTACGGCACGTATTTTGTAATTTAGTTTGAAAACATTTTGTGCAAATAAAACAAAATTAAGATTTTTAATAGCAATCATTTTTAAATGTTGACTTAATGTAAAGCATATGTAAGTCATATGAAAATTTCATGACAGTATTATCTTTAAAAAATTATTTTTTAATTAAAAAAATATCTCAATGTTACTGAGTCGTTACCATGTCAGGTTACGCAGCTTGCTAACTCTTTTTTTAAATCTGGCCTGCAGTTCTTTTAGCCCGCTAAATATTATCTAGTCAAGTTGAATAGACAAATATTGTTGGCTGAAAAAAAATCATAAAGCAAATTTACAAGGACTATGGTTATGAAAATAAATAAAAACTGGCAAAAGTCTTCAACCATTAAAAAAAAAAACTTTGTAAGACAGAAACTAAAATAACTAAAAATTTTTTTTTGCTACTGTTAATTGACTAAACAAAATTATAAAATAATTACTTTTATCAAACTGATTTTATAAGGCCTTAGAAGTATAGTACTGTAAAGTTCATAACCAATGTAAGAAAATAATATACATAATTTTATATTTTTATTTTGTATAAAATACATACTTAAAATATAGCTAGTTTTTTAAACAGCTAAAATGTAGGTTGATAAACTTGCAAATAAAACAAAAACTTGAATAGTTTACCATGTAGCATATTGTTGAAAAACCAAATGTGAAAAAATTTTAGACACAGTGTTTTTGTTCTATCACATTAACCTAACTTTAAAAAAAAATTAAACTATTGAAAATCTTGATTCTTTTCATTATTCTGGCACACATAATTAAACTATTAGTTAGTAACAATAGTAAGCTAAATTTAATTCTGTATTACTTTTTTAATTATCATACTTTTTTTAGTTATTTCTTTTACCACAGCTTAAAATAAAGCATTCTATAAAGCATAATAAATAAAATCAAACTTTTACTATATCGTAAAACTTATCTTAATGATAATCTTAAAACATAATTTTTAGCAAAAGAAGCAATATTTTTGAGTTGAAAATATTTACTATTTTAGTTTAAGTCGTTAAAAAAGAAGTATTAGAACTTAAACAAAAGAAATTTTATTATTTTTAGAACGAAAATAAAAAACAGGTATTAAATTGTTTAAAATTTACCTTTATTGTTTCTACGTCTTTGCTACAATAAAAAGTTGCATTAATAGAAGCTGCACAGAATAAAAAAGCAAATTTTGTTTTTTTTGAGAATAAGAAGATAAAAACAGCTTTAAAAAAATGAAAGAAATAAAAAGTACAAAAGTTCTGCCTCTACAACTACGACGTAAGTTAACCTTACCAAACCTTATACCACCCCATGCTCCTGACAACACTCGTCAGCATTGCCAGTCACACGACAGAACTTTATGTTTCCCAAAAACCCAACTACCCACAAATTGAAACCATTCCACAGCTATGTACTTAGGTATAAGTTAGATAAATTATATAGTGACAAACTTATATATTAGAGTGAAGTACAACAGAATGAGTGAGTTCGCGACGTTCAAACACCCCATCATACTTGATTATCTTACGTGAGGTTAGTGAGTTAATTTATATATAATTAGCCTTAATTTAATAGCTGCTTCCTGGCTTCGAACCCTACAGCACTTACCAACTGCAGGGGAACCTAATTTTAAACCACAAGGCTACGCCGTAGCGCTTATAAGCGAATTAGAAGGGTATATATATTTAAATTTGATAAATTTTAGCAAAATAATCCATCCGACAAGAGGCTTGAACTCTTATCCTATCGATCAAAGTTAGTCAAACGCTTAAACCATTAGGCTACAGCTGCTTACGATATCTGAGTTTTTTTTAGCATCTAAAAACGATTCTTTACATTTAAAAGCTTAAACATTCAGTCAATAAGTAATACAAGTTAGCTAGAAAGCGTTTTGTTTACTATTTGTCACTAAATAAGAATCTTATTTAGAAATGAAAATAAGTTACCACGATGTAATTTAAACTTGTTTTAATCCGTTTCAATTCAACTATCTAATTGATGTGACAAGTAAGTCTTATCAAACCAAGTTTAATTTATACTAATAAGTCAGTTTTTATTATAAATATATGAACTTAAAAGCTAACTTTTTTAATATTTTAATAAATAAAACTAAAAAACATATAAAATATAAACTAAAATCTAACTAAAACTTGAAAAAAAAACTATTTAACTTATTCTCCTATCTAAAAAGTAAAATGAGCTTTTTAAAAAAACTATTTTTTTTTATCTTTTGATTTTGTTATTTTTTGAAAGTTTAAATAAATAAACAAACCTTAAAAGTTATAAACTAATAATAATAATAATAATAATAATAATAATAATAATAATAATAATAATAATAATAATAATAATAATAATAATAATAATAATAACAATAATAATAATTTTAATAATAGTAATAACAATAATATTTATCAAAATAAAGGACAAATTTTAAACTAAAAAGTAGTTTAAAACGAAATAAACAATGTTAAGAGACTTTGCACCTTAAGTTTATTTTCACCACTTTACAAAAAATTATTTTTCTGTTTTATAATATAAGTAATTAAATTAAACTATTAACAATTTTACTTTTTTAATGACTTTTATAAATAAAACAAATGTTTAAACAGTAAATAAAAGTCTTTTAATTTTTATAAATCCAACCAAAAGATTTTATAAATTTTAGAGTTATATATAAAGGTTTTCATTAATATACATTGCTGTTAGAACATAACTCTTATTGAATACTATTAAAACGTTTTTTCAACCTAACAAAGCTACCAATATTCAAAAATAAAAGATCTAAGTCAAAAGATTCAACAATAAAAACAACAATGTTAGATATAATACAAAAAACAAACATATTGAAATATTTCATTCAATAAATTTTATGGACAGAAACTTAAAAAAAATTATGTAAATCAAAAAATGTAAAATATTGAAAAAAAAAGTAGTTTAGATTTTAGTAGCACTTTAAACTAAGTTTCAATATAAAGTCCAATTTTAAATATTTCTAAAAAATTTTAAAGCAGAGTAAATTTAAAACTTATTTTAGAAAGCACACGTGAAGATTTTGATACAAAAATTATATGTCTTAATTTTAAAGTTAATTAAAACTTTTTATTTAAGTTTAAAAAAAAATTCTTATGAGTGTCGAAATTTTTGAATTAATAAAGTATTGTTTTTGTTTAATTAAATGTATAAATTTTATTTTTTTTCAAACTAAGCTGAAAGTTTTTTTTAAGGGTAACTCCCTACTTATAGTATTCAAAAGTTTTCATAGCACATGAAGACGAGCATAAAGTTATTGTTATAGGAAAATTTATTAATTTTTCAAAAAACATAAAACTTTAATGTCAATTATTTTCCTTATCTTAAAAGCTATCTAAAAAATTTTTTTTTTATTATAGAGAACGCACCTTTGCCTTTAATTTAAAAAAAAAATTATTTAATTTGGGGTTGGAATTATTTCATGGGGTCCCTCCAAAAATAAAGGTTTTTTTTCGTTTTTTTTCATCAAATGGTATTAGAACCAAAAATAAATATTTTTTTTTAATTTTTTTTTTGATTTCCCTTAGTTTGCATGTTATTAAAATTAGTAAATAGTTATTTTATAAATAATGTTAATATCTTTTACGATTTGGCCGAAAATCAAAATGTAGTATATTACACTATCATTTGCCTTGGCCATTTCCTAGATAAAAAATTGATAAAAGGAAAAAAACGTTAATAAGAATGCGATTTACATCAAACTAAATTAAAATAAAATAATTTAATTAAATTTGTTGTATATTCACATTCTTATTAACTTTTTTTTTCCTTTTATCAATTTTTTATCTAGGAAATGGATATTTGGATATTTGCGTGACAGAAATGCACCATTACCTCATATGCACTATTATACGAGTAATTTTGCATACTCCACGCGAATTTAACACCTCGACCACCTTCAGAAGGTTGAAACTATCGAACGCTTTACGAAGGTACTACATATACTATTAAGTAGTTGTTTTTCTCAAATTTACTTTCATCTTTGAGTATTTCAACCGGTAAAGTTGATCACTTTTGGTTCTTGTTACAATCCATGTTTCTTTTGGAACTCTTTCCGCGTTCTATTGCTATTCGTTCATTACGTGACAGAATTGCACTTTAAAGAAATAGGACTTTACTTTCGAGCTAGTTTAATATAGTTACAAACTTATTCCTAAGTTATGAATAAAACACACTTTGAATAAATGCAATTTAATTTATTTTCAATAAATTCTTAGTTCTGAAGAAAGAAACTATTAAATCACGACACAAATAAAATCTATAAAAAGTATCAACAATCGTAAAGTTACATAAATACTAACATCAACTCCGCTATGTAGACGTTTTCTCGAAACAAGTTAATGAAACGTCTTTCAGTAAGTAACAACTAACTTTAACGCGTATTTGAAAGACAAAACGCCGATATATACGCGTCGGAATGAAATTAACTCCTTGAAATAATAAAAATGTTTGTTTTTTTAATACTAGAAGCACGTTACAAGTATCTGCGCAAAACACTCCACAACATTCGCTTTTTAAATACGAAAATGAGATGTTAATATCATTACATTGTTTCTTTTTAAATTTTCAATTTTAACGTTTAAAGCCTGGTTTTAAATAATTTAAATCCTTAAAATCCTACTTAACTTTAAACTTCTTTTTAAGTGTTTTAAGCGCGGGTAAAAAAAAGTAAGAAAAAGAAACTGTATAACTTATTATCTCAAAAGTTACATAATTTACAAAAACTTAGATAAAACACAACATAAAGACAAAGTAAGTAACAATGATAGTCATTTAGTTGTCCTCAGGCTTCTTATCCTTGGGGTTCTTGTCCTTGTGCCTGTTGTCCTCGGGCATTTCTATTCCGGCGTTTCTCTTCCGATTTCTTCTTCTACGGTGGTTTATTTAGCAAGAACGAATTGTTTTAATTCGCTTGTTCTTCTCTAAACTTCAAATTCAAAAATTCATCGAATTCACTTGTTGACACAGAAAATATTCATCTTTTCATTTTCCATCATTGTAGTATTCATTTGAAAGAATTCATTCCAAAAAATACGCTGCTCAAAAAAAAAGTTGAGATATTCTTTCAAGAAAGTTTAGTAAAAACTACTATGTTATTAGGCCAAACGACAATAACGAAACTGTCAGTATTTACTTTCAAACTCATTTTTTATACAAAACAAAACAAAAATTAAGCATTTAAAGATGCATTAAAAGAAAATTAATAGTTTAAAAAACATGAAAAACTTTAATTTTGTTTTTAACTTAGAAAAACATATGTTCTTAATATTCAACTCGCAAACTTTAATAAACAAAACAGAAAACATTTTCTTTAAAATATTTTACAAAACAATAAGTAGTATTTTCATGCACAAACTTTTAAAGGACTCAAATATAAAATATCTCAAAAAGCAACACGAGCAATTTCTAAGCATTATAGAAATTTTAAAGAGAAAAATTTAGCGAGTGCTTTTTTTTCGATCATTAACAGTCAAAACTAAATGGGAGTTGAAAGTACTTTTAAATTCAAAATTTATAGGAAAAGTTTATCACGAGTCGAATTTGAAAGCTTTAAACTTGAACTTGATTATTTTAAAAGCTAAAAAAATCTGGTAATTCAGTTTTGTTTTAAAGTTAGAGTGAAATGTAGTTACTAAAATCTCAATATAAAAATAGGCTTATAAAACTTTTTTATAATATAATTTTTTTGTCTTAGCTTTTAATTAATTAGTACCAAGCTGTAATTTATAATATAAAAAACTTCACAACACATCATTAAAAGTAAAAAAGCTATAAACTTTACAATTCAGAAATTTTATCAGAAAAGAATACAAAATAAATACACGTAATAGTTTCTTTCATTTTAACTTCTTAAAAAAATTACCTGAGTTTAGAAAATATTTAAATAGATTTTCATGTTAATAAAATGTTACAACTTTTTACCTTTATTAAAGTCTGTTTCGTTAGTTTTGTGAAAATGTTTATATTTTATCTTCAAAAGGGCTTTATGATAAATGGTAAAAGTTTTAGACCTGCTATTAGTAATTCTGACTCTTTTTTATTCTGTGTTATAATTTCTTTTTTGTCAAAGGAATTAAGTACCGTCAAATTGTTTTTCTCTTTAGCTAATATGTTGCTTGATACACTAGTTTCTGATTTTGTTTTTGAAGAATTGTAATAACCTGAATCTTGTTTATAACTTTTAAGCTGCACTGTTGGCACTTTATGTTTTGGCTCGCTATCATATTTTTTATTGTAACTGCTATTTTTCTGATGTTGTTTCTGATGTTTTTCTTTGCTAAGTTTACCTTGTTTTGCTGTAAAAGCAACAGCTTGCTTATAAGCTCTACTAGCTTTTATTTTCTGCTGTTGGAGGTTACGAGAATGATGGTTTGCGTCACATATTTTTTGTTTAAATTTTTGGTTGTAGTTTGAATTCTTATCTACAGCATACTTAGACCCTTGAACTGTTTTACCATTAGGACCTGTCACGTTTGCGGCTTCTGACATGTTGTTTTTACCTACAACAATATCAAACTGGACTTTTTCTCCTTGTGCAAGAGACCTTAAGAATTTGTTAGGGTTGTTTTTGATGATAGCTGTATAATGAACAAAAATATCGCTGTTCTGATCATCACGATGAATAAAACCGTAACCTTTGCGAACATTAAACCATACTACTTGACCACTTGCTCTAATTGCTATTGTTTTTTTGGTTACCTGAGCTTTTTCTTTAACTGTTTGAAACTCTTTGGTTGTATTAGATGTTTTTTTAGGTAAGTTTTGATGACATGACAAACACTGTGCTATGTTAACATTATTACTACTATTCCCATTGTACGATTTTCTTGGTTTAAAACTATCTCTATCTTGGTTATGTTGACGATAATTGTAATTATGATTAATACCATTATCTCTAAAATGAAAATTTTGTTGATAATTAGGACGAACTCGCTTATGGTAATTTATTTTAGACCTATGCTGACTTTGCTCATACTGCTGTAGTCTATTGTAATTAACTTGCTTAGGTACTAATGCATTTTCTTTATAAGCATTCCATATGGCTTGTCCTTTTCTTTTAAAAAGTTCTAAGCTTTCATCAAAATATTCCCTAATCTTATCTTTGATCGAAAAGGGCATTAAGTATGCAAGAAAAAACTTAATTCTGTCCTGTTCTCGACATTTGGCCCAACTTACGGCTGTAGCAAATATTTTATTAAAGTTTGTACACTCATTCCAAATTGGAATTTTATCTAAAATTTCAGCTAACTGATTGTCCCTATTAATAAAAAAGTTTCTTAAAGAACTGTAGTTTCTTTCACCTCGTTCTGTCATTTTATAATAGTCTGACAATTCTTCTCTCGGCCAAAACCCATTTAAAAATTTATACTTTTCTGTATTACTATTGTATTTTCATTTAACATTTCCTCCTCGAAAAAACTAATAATATCACGAGGGTTTCTTACAAAGTCTAACCTTTTAAACTTTTTACTTAGTCTTTGCGCCTTAAATGTGTCGCTAAAAATGTTTAAATTATTTTGATTACTTTTTTCGTAATCATCGTAAAAAGGTTCGCGTTTTTCTAGCATCGCACGTTCGTAATGTGGTGATCTAGACTGCTTTAATCTATTATTTAGTTTTTTTATTTGCATTTGCAAAACTCTTAACTCTTCTTCATTTGTTAGCTGCTTAACTTCGCTTGATTTTCTAAATTGTTGTTGAATGCTGTTTGACGGATAAAATTCAGCATTATCATTCATCATCTCTGCTTGATGAGAATTATTAAGATTAATATCGTCATTGTTGTTTGTGTGCATTTATTCTGTTGACTGCTTAAAGATTTGTAACCAGAAGATTCAAGGTTCTTAAAAGACACTGCGTGGTTTCCACTTTAAAGAAATAGAACTTTACTTTCGAGCTAGTTTAATATAGTTACAAACTTATTCCTAAGTTATGAATAAAACACACTTTGAAAAAATGCAATTTAATTTATTTTCAATAAATTCTTAGTTCTGAAGAAAGAAACTACTAAATCACGACACAAATAAAATCTATAAAAAGTATCAACAATCGTAAAGTTACATAAATACTAACATCAACTCCGCTATGTAGACGTTTTCTCGAAACAAGTTAATGAAACGTCTTTCAGTAAGTAACAACTAACTTTAACGCGTATTTGAAAGACAAAACGCCGATATATACGCGTCGGAATAAAATTAACTCCTTGAAATAATAAAAATGTTTGTTTTTTTATAAAAATATGTTTGTTTTTTTAATACTAGAAGCACGTCACAAGTATCTGCGCAAAACACTCCACAACATTCGCTTTTTAAATACGAAAATGAGATGTTAATATCATAACAGCACCATTACCTCATATGCACTATTATACGAGTCATTTTGCTTAATCCACGCGAATTTAACACCTCGACAATCTTGAGATGATTTACACTATCGAACGCTTTACCAAGGTACTCCATTTATCGACAAGTAGTTGTTTTTCTCAAATTCACTTTCATCTTTTAGTATTTCAACCGGTAAAGTTGATCACTTTTGATTCCTGTTACAATCCATGTTTATTTTGGAATTCTTTCCGCGCTCTATTGCTATTCGTTCTTTGCGTGACAGAAGTGCACCTTTACCTCATATGCGCTATTATACGAGTCATTTTGCATACTCCACGCGAATTTAACACCTCGACTATCTTCAGAAGGTTGACACTATCGAACGCTTTACGAAGGTACTCTATTTACTCATAAGTAGTTGTTTTTCTCAATTTTACTTTTACTTTTGAGTGTTTCAACCGTTTTAAAGTTGATCACTTTTGGTTCCTGTTACAATCCATGTTTCTTTTGGAATTCTTTCCGCGTTCTATCGCTATCCGTTCTTTGCGTGATAGAAATGTACCTCGGTACATATGCGCTATTATACGAGTAATTTTGCTTACTCCACGCGAATTTAACACCTCGACCACCTTCAGAAGGTTGAAACTATCGAACGCTTTACGAAGGTACTCTATTTACTCATAAGTAGTTGTTTTTCTCAATTTACTTTTGAGTGACTCAACCGGTTTAAAGTTGATCACTTTTCGTTCCTGTTACAATCCATGTTTCTTTTGGAACTTTTTCCGTGTTATATCGCTATCCGTTCTTTGCGTGACAGAAATGTACCTCGGTACATATGCGCTATTATACGAGTCATTTTGCATACTCCACGCGAATTTAACACCTCGACCACTTTCAGAAGGTTAAAACTATCGAACGCTTTACGAAGTTACTGTATTTACTCATAAGTAGTTGTTTTTCTTAATTTTACCTTTGAGTGTTTCAACCGGTTAAAAGTTGATCACTTTTGGTTCCTGTTACAATTCATGTTTCTTTTGGCATTCTTTCCGCTTTCTATCGCTATCCGTTCTTTGCGTGACAGAAATGTACCTCGGTACATATGCGCTATTATACGAGTCATTTTGCTTACTCCACGCGAATTTAACACCTCGATCACCTTGAGATGATTTACACTTTTGAAAGCTTTACCAAGGTACTCTATTTACTCCTAAGTAGTTGTTTTTCTCAATTTATCTTTGAGTGTTTCAACCGGTTTAAAGTTGATCATTTTTGGTTCCTGTTACAATCCATGTTTCTTTTGGAACTCTTTCCGCGTTCTATTGCTATTCGTTCATTACGTGACAGAATTGCACCATTACCTCATATGCACTATTATACGAGTCATTTTGCTTATTCCACGCGAATTTAACACCTCGATTACCTTGAGATGATTTACACTTTCGAACGCTTTACCAAGGTACTCCATTTATCGACAAGTAGTTTTTTTTCTCAAATTCACTTTATCTTTTAGTGTTTCAACCGGTTTGAAGTTGATCACTTTTGGTTCCTGTTACAATCCATGTTTTTTTTGGAACTCTTTCCGCGTTCTATTGCTATCCGTTCTTTGCGTAACTGAAATGTACCTCGGTACATATTCGCTATTATACGAGTCATTTTGCTTACTCCACGCGAATTTAACACCTCGACTATCTTCAGAAGGTTGACACTATCGAACGCTTTACTAAGGTACTCTATTTACTCATAAGTAGTTGTTTTTCTCAATTTTATCTTTGAGTGTTTCAACCGGTTTGAAGTTGATCACTTTTGGTTCCTGTTTCAATCCATGTTTCTTTTGGAATTGTTTCCGCGCTCTATTGCTATCCGTTCTTTGCTTGACAGAAATGTACCTCGGTACATATGCGCTATTATACGAGTCATTTTGCATACTCCACGCGAATTTAACACCTCGACCACCTTCAGAAGGTTGAAACTATCGAACGCTTTACGAAGGTACTCTATTTACTCATAAGTAGTTGTTTTTCTCAATTTATCTTTGAGTGTTTCAACCGGTTTAAAGTTGATCGCTTTTGGTTCCTGTTACAATCCATGTTTCTTTTGGAACTCTTTCCGCTTTCTATCGCTATCCGTTCTTTGCGTGACAGAAATGTACCTCGGTACATATGCGCTATTATACGAGTCATTTTGCATACTCCACGCGAATTTAACACCTCGACCACCTTCAGAAGGTTGACACTATCGAACGCTTTACGAAGTTACTCTATTTACTCATGAGTAGTTGTTTTTCTCAATTTTACTTTCATCTTTGAGTGTTTCAACCGGTTTGAAGTTGATCACTTTTGGTTCCTGTTACAATCCATGTTTCTTTTGGAATTCTTTCCGCGTTCTATCGCTATCCGTTCTTTGCGTGACAGAAATGTACCTCGGTACATATGCGCTATTATACGAGTCATTTTGCATACTCCACGCGAATTTAACACCTCGACCACCTTCAGAAGGTTGAAACTATCGAACGCTTTACGAAGTTACTCTATTTACTCATAAGTAGTTGTTTTTCTCAATTTATCTTTGAGTGTTTCAACCTGTTTAAAGTTGATCATTTTTGGTTCCTGTTACAATCCATGTTTCTTTTGGAATTCTTTCCGCGTTCTATCGCTATCCGTTCTTTGCGTGACAGAAATGTACCTCGGTACATATGCGCTATTATACGAGTCATTTTGCATACTCCACGCGAATTTAACACCTCGACCACCTTCAGAAGGTTGAAACTATCGAACGCTTTACGAAGTTACTCTATTTACTCATAAGTGTTTGTTTTTCTCAATTTTACCTTTGAGTGTTTCAACCGGTTTAAAGTTGATCATTTTTGGTTCCTGTTACAATCCATGTTTTTTTTGGAATTCTTTCCGCGTTCTATCGCTATCCGTTCTTTGCGTGACAGAAATGTACCTCGGTACATATGCGCTATTATACGAGTCATTTTGGTTACTCCACGCGAATTTAACACCTCGACCATATTGAGAAGGTTGAAACTATCGAACGCTTTACGAAGGTACTCTATTTACTCATAAGTAGTTGTTTTTCTTAATTTTACCTTTGATTGTTTCAACCGGTTTTAATAAAGTTACAAAAACAATTATAAACTTGTTCACTTTGTCTTTTTATTTTAAACGATCTTTAATCACTTATAATCATTGTTGGTAGTGAACTCGAGGTTTTTCAGATGTTCAGGTGGATCCGACTTTCGGTTCCCTGTTTATTCTCTTCCAAAGTTCTTCCAAAGTTTGTGTTCACTGCGAAAGTAGTTTTGATTTAATTCCTTCTGTGAAACCTCTAAGCGCTTCGTTTAAGATTGAACATTGTTAGTTACATCGCCTTGGAGTACCCCACGTTTAATTTTTTTATCAGTTCTTAAATATAAGCTGTTTCCACCATACATGTTAGTGTCGAATTATCTTTTTTGGAATGCCAGTCGAGTTGAGGACTTCAATCAGTTTATGATTATTGACTGAGTCGATTGATTTCTTCAGATCTATCCATGATATTGACAATTTTGTGCCTTCGTTAAGAGTTGAAGAGCGTAGGCGACATTTGATATTTTCGTAGCTTTTTCTATCGGTATTTGTTTTCCTGTTTTCAGGAATAAGCTGTTACCTCTATACATGTTAGTAATTCGTTGAGTTATTTTAATTGGTATTCCAGACGAGTTCAACCAGCTTTAGGTGATTAACCGAGTCGAACTCTTTCTTCAGGTCTAACCATGCTATTTACTTCTCCCTTCGTTGATTACTTTTTTCACTATGTCTTACAAGATCCTTGTGATACTACACGCCCTATTGGAATTCTTTAACCAAGTTCTCAAGTATGAACTGTTGTACATGTTTGTAATTATCTTCCTTGCCAGTTGAGCACCTCCACCAGCCTCAGGTGATTCACACTGTCCAACTTCAGATATATTTTTAATTTATGGTACTGACATGTTAATACTTTGATTACCTTCTTCGCTGCGTAAATTTCTGAAGTTCCTTCAATCCACGCTGCAAGCTGTCTGTTTTTATTTGGGATAACTTTCAGCATTCCAGAGCTCTTTTTATCATAGTGACTATCGACAAAATAAATTTAGCCATATCGACAAAATAAAGTAGTTCGGATGATTTGTCCTCTCATGCTTTAGGATCAGAACCATGTTAAACCTTTCAAGAGGCATTATTCTTTCATCTAGGAAGCATTTCATCAACAACTTAGTATCCATCTTTGAGATACCTTCTTTAGTCAGTTTGTCTATGACTTGTTAATCTTAAACACTTTCACATTAAATCCTATAACTATTTTTTACTATACTACTATAGTTTTAACTATAACTACTATAATTATAAACATTCAATAACTATGATAGAAAAAATACCAGAATATATAAAAAGGTGCTGGCTAACCAAAAACAAAACTGAAGTAATAAACCGAGACATACTAATGCGAATTTTAAACAGAATTTAAAAGTAAAATTCTCCCACGTAAAAGCCCACGTAGGAATTGAAGGAAACTAACAAGCTGTACTAGACAGAAAAATGTTTAAAGAAAATGTAATAGACTCGAACTGAATTCCCTAAAGTCAACGAAACAAAACAACTATACAGTCCTACAATAAATAAAAATAATAATAGTAAAAAGAAGAAAAACTAAAAAAACTAAACACATATCAACACCCTTTGACTCAAACAAAAACTTCATAGATTCTATCAGACAAACCTAAAATGCAATTAAAAAAATCATCAAAGCATTAGTTTTTTTTTACTTTGTATTTCATTAAGTTTTCGGTTTGTATCTCAGTTAGTCTGATTATTGTTTTATTAGTTCACATTTTGTTATATTTTATATTTGCATATATAAAAATTGAATAAAAAAACTATATTCTAAACAAAATATGAAATTTTTATTTGATAATTCAGGTTTCTTTTAAAAAGGAAAGATAAATAAAAAAATTATGAAAACTTTCTTTTTCTCTATTTTATTTAATAAATTTGATTTTTGGAATAGTAACAGCTAAATTCCGATATTTACCGATTCCGAATTATGAAACGAACACAGAAAGCTCACAGAAATCCCTGAAAATAAAAGCTGAATGTTAGATTATCGTGCCTCGGTATCCGACATAGCTCAAAAGATGCGAATTATGTCAAACCACATTTAACAAACATTTAGCAACAACCGCTCTTTCGGACTCCACATGCACAACACACACCCAGTTGTAACGATCAAATAAAGACTTGAAAAAAATCAAACATATTAGAAAAAAGTTATCCAGAAATAAAAGACGATAGCCAACCATTAATTACTAAATTAAAGTACCTACCTCTCCTTGATGCAACTGAGTGCTTCGTCCAGTACCATGTTGAACAGTAAGGGTGATACTACCCCTCTTTCGACCTCTTTTAGGTCGCCTTTTACCACCCCTCTTTTCAGTTTTAGCTTTTGCTTTAGTATAAATGGTTTCCAGTTTAATTCTGTTAAGTAGCCGGATTAACTTTTTTAGGGAGACCCCCTCTCCCCACTTTTGTTCAACCTGATGTTGAACAGTAGGGGTGAGAGAGGTCGCCTTGCATTACCCCTCTTTGCAGTTTTAGTTATTGCACATGTTCCAGTATAGAAGGTTTTCGGTTTGATTCTGTTAACTAGCCTCTCCCCACTTTTGTTCAACCTGATGCTAGACGAAGCCCTGAACTCTATCAGGAATCAAGATGAAGTTTCCTTTGGAAAAACAAAAGTTGGCCATAATTTTGCTGACGAGCTCGTGATTTTTGCTATCAACGACAAACCAATCAAAAAATCGAAATCTTAGTTAGAAAAATTACTGAGTCTAAGCCTACAAATAAACACAGTAAAAAGCGCAATATGCCAATTTGTTTTCCCATAAGCAAATACACCATTGACAACATGGCAGAACCTTAAATAATTAATGGTGTTGAAATCCCTCAGATGGAATGCATGTCGAGTATAAATATCTTGGAGCTCTCTCAACACTGCAGAAGACAAAAAATCAGTCTGGAAGACATGTAGAGTAAACTCAAAAAAAAAACAGTTGCTGCCCGCTGAAATCACAGCTGAAAGTAGAAGTTATCAGGGAGATCCTCACGACAAAAATGATTCAACTTCACGGAGACCAAAAAAACTTGATGGGAAATTTTGACCGCCTTTTAAACAAGAATGTGCGGAGATGGCTGATTGTCCCAATATCTTAATCAATAGATCCGTTTCAAAATGAGGTTTAGACATTCCAATTATGCATGACACTATATGTGGACGCAGATTGGACAGATTCCTTTGCAGATTTCATCAAAGACCTCAACAAGGCTCACGACGGCAAAGTGGAAAATATGACACACTCGTGAACAAATGGATAACTGAAAACAACATCTTCCACGAATGTGGAATTCATGGGAGACTGGACAGGTGCTTGGTCTCTTGAAAGAATCATAAAATGATGTTAAAAGTTTGACGAGTCATTTTTGGAAACTATCTCGATGGAGATCATTTATAAATCACACACAATATTTCTTAATACTTTAGTCAGATTTTATGATATTAAAATTAAATTACGTGATTTTTTAATCTAAAAAATAGTTTATATTTTTAAAGTAACTACAAAATAAATTTACTTTAATATCATAAATTATTGATATTAGTTTCAAATTAAGAAAAAAAGGAAACGTTTACTGAAAAATCTCTCCTTTTTTAATGATCTACAGCAATTTGTTTAATTTTTACTTTCAATGTTAATAGTTCTTTGTAACCTAAGTTTCAAAGATCTTTTTACAAAAGTTCAAATAAACTTTTTTGACGTTTGTTAGATTGTTTAGACTTATGGTGTTAAAGCTTAGTAATGTTTTAAAAATAGTTCAGCGTGTTTTTCTATAAAAAATCGTTTCTTTTTGAATATTATAAATATACAAATTATATACAAATATAGTATAAATATACAAAAAATGTGTCTTAAAATTTGTTTATTTCATACGTATATACTTTTTAGATAAAAGTTGTTGATTAAATAATCAAGGAGACAATCTTATTATTTAATACTTTATTATTTAAAAATCTGGTAATACTTGTGTAATTAATGATTTGTCTTTTAAGCCCTTAGTGAGATTATTATGCTTTATTGACATAACTTCTAAAATATTCAGCAATTAATAACTTGATAAAAGTTTAAACTACTTCTTATATTACAAAGTAATTTTATTAATTTTAGAAGCATAAGTTTCATATGATGATTGCTACTTTTTTCAACAATCTTTATTCTTTTCACATCAATATAAGCAAAAGGTTGTAAAGTTCAATTACCTGTTGGAACAGATGAATGTAAATATTATTTGGGATAATTTATTTGTTTAATGTGCTGCAAAGAGCATTTTGACAAAATTTAAGGTTTTCTCAAAGTATAAATTTGTTAAAGTATAATATTAAATTCTATTTAAGTTATTGGTATTATTACTATATACTATGGTTATTGCCGAAATTTTATGTATAAATGTAATTTAAAAATTAAAGTTAAAAGATTGAAAATTTATAAAGTTTTATGTACAAAGTTATTCTTGGTAAATTCACTTTGTATCTTTGACACAGTTTTTTACCTTGAACTTAATTTCAAACCAAAAGTAGACCCAAAATCGTGTTCTTTCAAAAACCTGGAAGAAATTCAGAAATCCTGGAGGAAATTTGCAAAACTCATTTGTCAACCATTTAATTTTCTACAAGTCGATCTTATTTTGTAAAGTTTTACCTTTATCAGACATTTTAAAAATACAAAGAATTTTTCCATGTAAATAATATCAAAGTTGGTGAATTCAATGGATTTCCTAATGAAAGATGCAAACTAAAATGGTCAAAAAATCATTTCAAAAATGTTAAAATAAATTAATCTAGTTTTTAACCAACCTTTTTAAGACAATTTACATGTAGAATACTAATATTTAAATCTTTTCATAACTTTGTGTACATTTTTGATATATTTGTAACAAAAGTAACTGGTTGAATTTATTGGGAGACTCGACGTAAAATTAAATAGTTCTAGTTAATAAACTATTAGAAATATTCTATTTGAAAAAATCTAAGATTTTAGTTCTAGCTTTTTAAAACTGTTGATGGAATTTTGTAGGAATATTAAAAAAACATATTGCTAAGTTTATGTAAAAAATTTGTAAACTCTTAATCTCAGAGTATTTATTAAAAAAAAATTCCACAATATTATCAAAATTTTGTACATAGATTGAATCTCTATTTTTAATATAAATTTTGACAAGCTAGCCCACATATAATATATCAAGTTAGTTGATTAACCGCATATTTTCAATTAGTCCGGAAAGTTGAATAATTTATTTATACATAAAAGCCAAAATATAATGTTTAATTGACTCATAACAATTAATTTAAACATATGTTTTATTGAACAAAATGTATTCAAGTTGCAATTCATTATGCTCAAAGTTTCAGGTTTTGTAACAAACTATTAATTTCTTAAGTTATGGGTTGCTTATTTGCTTAGTGAAAAAGCTGCATTATAATGGTTAAGATATTTTTTAATTATTAAAAAAATAAGTAGTGTAGCAGTTTATGAAATTTACAAAATGTTAATAATATTATTTTAAAACAATTATTTATGTTAAATATTGTTTAAAAATATGTTGTTTTATTTTAAACATTTATTAGTTTTTAACTTAACCAGTATACCCTTTTGTCAGAGTTTAATACCTAATGCTCTTTTGAAAATAAGTATTTACAATACCTACAGCATTTTTATGCTTCAAATTATAGCTTAAATAGAAATTCAATCGTTATTTTTTATCAATGCTTTGACAAACCTCTATTAAGAATTAACATAAAAACAAATATAACTGATTATAGACTTATAAGTAAGTGTTAAATACTAAAACTTAGCTGAATATTTTGGTAGTTATCAATTGCAACTTGAATAAAACTTATTAGAGAAAATTTCACTTGGATTAATATTTGAAAAATATAAATTTAAGTAAACTTATTATTATAAATTATAACCAAGGAGGCCAAATCTTGATTCTACGGCGTTTGATTTCTTTTTATTAGTTTAAAATAATAAAATAGTCACTTATTTGTAAAAGAAGTAATCCTAAAATAAATCATGTTGATTGGTGTAAATTCTATAAAATTCTGTTTTACAGTCTATATAATTTCAAATAATGTACAAAAATATAAGTAAGTGTAAAATTTATATGACATACTAACAAAATGTTAGTGTATTAACTAGCTTAAGAAATTTAAGACTTTATGTTTTAATCTATAATTTATTTTATGTTTTTAATCAACAGCAACAAAAATTTTGCGATAAAAATGTTGTACAACTATTTAGATTCATTAAAAATTTGTCAAATGCTTCTTGCTTTTTTTTATTTTATTCTGTGCTTGTTTAATCACATGATTGTTTTATTTATATTTCTAAGTTAGGACATAAAAGTATTCTATTTTAGGAGTGTACGCTAGATTGAAATAAAATAAATTTTATAATGCAAATTTCCTTGCGGGTTGATATTAATCTTTTTATAAAGAAGAGTTATGAAGTCTGTAGGTAGAATAATCTGAAGATGAGACAATTTTATATATTTATAAACATTTATTTAAAAATTATTTATCAAGCAATTCATGCTACAAGTTAGACTTAATGTATTTTAGCTAAATGATATTAATTAAATAATCTTGTACCTAAAATTATCCTGAAATGATTCTTTACAATTTCCTCTGTAAATATTGCAACTGTACTACAGCTAATTTAAAATAAAATGTCGTTCAAAGCGTTATGTAAATTATGTACTTTACATAAATATTTAGTTTGCAGACTAAAATTGCTATCTAATACAAACTTTGTTTTTAAAGTCTTGGTATTTCTATAAATTTTCAAGAAAAAAATTTACAAACCGCTACACTTAAACATATTAGCTTAACCGTAGTATAGTACAAGCAAATTATAGGTCAGCAGGGCAAAACTATCGAAAAAAAAAAAAACTTGCCAACATTTGATACCAATGCATATATTTTCTCCAATTACCTAAATTTTGTAAAAGTATTACAAATTGTTTCTTATCACATAAATAGTTTGTCTAAATGTTCCGAAGTGGTAAATTAAATCAAACCTTTTTTAAAATTATTCACTTAACTTTTTGGATTACTTAAACAAAGATCTTCAAAAATACTTTCTAGTCCCATGTTCATATGTATAGCTCCTAGTTTTTTCTTTAAACTAAGTATGTGGTTTATTGAATAAAAAATTACTCAAAATTTTGTGGTTCAAGGACCTAGATACGCAAAACGAGGATACTTGGTTATCGAGTTGCAGAATTTTTATATAACGGGCACGGATTATTATTTGCATTATGTAGGCAGAATAGTATGGAAACAAGACAATTTTGTATATATAGATAATTATTGAAAATATTTTTTCAAGCGACTTTTTTAGTAAGCGGGTTGTCTAAAATATAATTAAAAGCTTATTTAGGAAACACTATTCAAAATATAAATTTAAGCGTTTACTAATACAGATTATTGCGATACAAGTTCACTGTAGTAAAGAATAATAATAAATCTAAACAGTATTCTTTATGTACAAAGAAAGAATAGTGGTTAAACTAGGTATTATTATTATTTAGGAATACGATTCGTTGTAGAGTTGTACACTTTACTTTAAGTACATACTGATCAGTACGCGTGTAGTTTAAGATTTTAGGTTCATAGCAATATATTTAAGCATTTAGAATATTCGAAAGTTAGCGAAATCTAAAATGTTTGTTGTCAATTTTAATTTGATTAAGATTATTAGCAGAAGTTCCAGTTGAGTAAAAATTACCAAGTGTGTCGCATATTAGAGTTGTACTAAAATAGTTGAAACAACGTTGTAAAGAAGACCCTTATGGAGGACTTTTTAACATTCGTTTAAGTAATACTTTTTCCTCTATTAGCATCAACTTCTTACCAGACTTCAATCATTTAAAATCCAATTAAGTGAAAACAAACAAAGACTTTGGCATCAACCTACTTATAAATTTTTGATGTCAACCTTCAAAATATTTAATTGTTTACAAAAAATATATAATGCTTTAGTCCGGTTTTAATATCATTATTTGTCATCATTAATAATGTCTGCATTTAAGTTTAATGGTTGCAATTCTATGAAATATGTTGAATTAAGATCTTTTTATCATTTATTGCATTGCCAAGACATAGTCGATACAATTACAAACGTACAATATCAAGATATATAGACCAGTGGCGTCGCGTGGTATTTTTTTTAGGTGGTGCAGAATTTAAAAAAATATCAATTATTTTAATAAAAATATGTTTTTACTGTCATGTTTGAAAACAACTGAAATTTTGCTACACCTGAAGATAAGCTTTGCTTTTAAGGGCATAGGGAGGATGAAACAATTTGATCTTATTTTATGTAGTTTTTACTAAGCTACAAGATTCTTTTTACAGATTTTAAAAATTCAGTATATGTTTTAAGATATAGCCGGTCAAAGTCAAAGGCAACAAAAGGTTCATAATGGGAGGCACAAACTAAAACAGTGTTTAAAAAAATGTTTTACCCCCCCCCCCCTTTATGCCCTTAACATCTACTTTAGAATTATTTTACTGAAATTACTTTATACAGTTTTAATTTAACTACAAGACATCTTTTATCAATATAAAAAATTCTTAAAATTTTTGAGATACGGTAATTCACAGTCAGAGGTACAATAAATCCTTATTTTTATAATATAAACTCAAACAACAAATAAATCAAATCACTAAAATCATATCTTTTTTTTATAAGTTGGCCTCAAAATCTTTAGATGTTTCTTTTATAAAACAAAAAAAAAATGCTATATTAGATATTTAAAACACCAAGAAAAAAAAAGTTGTAATAAAAGTTTTTTTTTTGAATATATAAAAATATCTATTGATACTTAAAAATTGAAAACTTCGTTTCAACAAAAGTATAAAGTTTTAAAAAAATTAGGATGAAAAAGTTTAATTAAAAATTTTTTTAAAAATGTAGAGAATAGAGGTTTTCAGTAAAATTGTATTTTTTGCTGTTTTGGTTTGCTCCTTGTATAATAAACTATTGTACTCTCTGGCTTTGACTGGTTGTAACTAAAAGTTTAATTGAAAATTTCAAGTTTATTAACGAGTAACTATTAGCTTTCTGAAAAAGTTAAAATAAGAATAACATGTAAAAAAGTGCCTATACACCCTCCCCCCTTACTCCTCACTAATTTGCACATTTTTTTTACAAACATTAACATTTTTATTAACTTTTTTTTTAATTTTAATGTTTTTTGTTGGAGGTTTAAAATTCAATAGTTTTTTAAGGGTATCTTTTCTTTATTTAATATTTATTTGTTTTTCATTTTGATGACAGTATTTTTCTCAGGAGCTCAACTTTTTTAAGTTTAGTTGTGAGACTGTTGAACTTTTCAAGAATTTTAAAGATAATTTATAAATATGTAACCATTATAGAAGTAAAAGTTTGGTTAGTTAGTTTTCATGTGGCCATAGGGGTAAAACACTTATTTTTTAATTTTAAATAACCTTGTTATTTTCAGAGTAAAAATTAAAACTGCTTTAGTCAGCCTGAATATTTTTCTAATTTGGTCTGTTTTAATTTATCTTGGGTCATCTTGAGTTTTTAATATTTCTAAGTTATCCTTATTATGAGGCAAGGCAACCATGTTTCAACAATTTTATCTAAAATTTTTGCTTTTATGAAAAAATTAAACCAAAAGTTATATACAGTAGAGTTAGACTAAATTTTCCTAAAATGTTAAACTACTCTAAGTAATCAAAGTTTCTAAATTAAGGCTATTTACTTTATTTAAGTATGTGATTGTTTCAATAATACTATTTTTATTTAATATAAATCTAAAATATTTTTCTGTAAGAGTGAACTAGAAGTTTATAATAAACCTCTTATTTTTTTTTTCAGAACTTGAATTTTATTATTTATTTTATTAACTTTATGATAACAATAATCAGTTATAGTTAAGTTTATGTATGCAGATTAAAATAAAAAAATTTTTAAGACTTTGGTGTTTTAGGGTTTTTATCTTTTTTTTCAAAGTATGCAATTTATGACAAATCTTTTAATAGAAGTGATCTGTTAAATTTAAAAAATCATGTGGGTACATAAACTCAAGTTTAATCCTTTGCAGTAGCTTGCTTTGTTTTTATTTTATGTTTACAATAGCTTGTAGATGATTCTTAAGCAAGTCCTGTTTTAGGGAATTTTCAACTTGGCTTACTTACCGCAAGATATTGATTTTGCGGTAATTCTTGAAGAAATTTTGCTTTTTGAGTTCATTTGCGGCAGTCAGCTAAGAGTTTGCGGCAGTGAAGTGGGCAAAATGGTCGTTTTCAAAATTGAAGTTTTAAAAGAGATTTTGTTCAAAAAAATAACGAAAACGTTATAAATACTTATTTTTTTCTTAGAAAAATTCAAGGTGGTGCAGTTGCGGCAGTGCAACACCCCACGCGACGCCCCTGATATAGACTATCTCATAAAACATTAAAAGTTTAAATGCATTGACTAGCATTGAAATTATAAGCCCAAAGCACATTAAGAATAGACAGGCCTAGTAAATTTTAACAAACACATTGTAAAGGATTTTAGTAATCATAGAGGAAAAGCGCTGCTAATATAATCGAACTATGGATTAAATCAAATCTTACAAGTTTAATCAATTGTTGATAAAAAAACAGCGAACCTAAATTTTTAACTTTAATCGAAAATGTTTAACTTTTTTTGCAAGACACAAAATTATTTTAAAGTTTGTTCCAATTTTTAACTGAACGACTTTTAAAGTGTTGATAAACGACCTAACAATTATAAAACTTACCCTATAATTAAGTATGAAAAAAACTTAAAATGCAACAAAACACTACACCATTTATTAAAGTAATTTCATATTTCTACCATTATCTTTGCAATGGAGTCATTCTTAGCTGGTTCAACTCGGTTTTGATAAAACTGTTATTCTCAGATATATTTTCTAATAAATATCAGCTAAATGCAAATATAAAATCAAAGTTATCAATTTTACAAGTTATCTTAGTAATTAAAGTGTTGATAAACGACCTAACAATTATATAAGATACACCTTAATAAAGTATGAATAAACTGAAAACGCAACAAAACACTTCACCATTTATTAAATAATTTTATATTTCTACAATTATCTTTGCAATGCAGTCATTCTTAGATGGTTCGACTGGGCTTTGATAAAGCTGATACTCTTAGAGATAGTTTTAATTAATTTTCAGCTAAACGCATTTAGAAAAACAAAGGTATCACTTTTAAAAGTTGTCTTAGTAATTAAAGTATTGGTAAACAACCTAACAATTATAAAAGTTACCCCATAATCAAGTATGAAAAAACTGAAAACGCAACAAAACACTACATCATTTATTAAAATAATTACATATTTCTACCAATATCTTTGCAATGCAGTCATTCTTAGCTGGTTCGACTGGGTTTTTATAAAGCTTATACTCTCAGATATATTTTTCTATAATTATCAGCTAAATGTAACTTTAAAATCAAAGTTATAACTTTTAGAAGTTTTCATAGTAATTAAAGTGTTGATAAACGACCTTATGATTAGAAAAGTTACCCCATAATCAAGTATGAAAAAAAAACTCTAAACGCAACAAAACACTACACCATCTATCGAGATAATTTCATATATCTACAATTATCTTTGCAATGCAGTCATTTTTAGCTGGTTTGACTGGGTTTTTATAAAGCTGATACTTTCAGATATATTTTCTAATAATTATTAGCTAAATGTAACTTTAAAATCAAAGTTATCACTTTTAGAAGTTATCCTAGTAATATAAAGTGTTGATAAACGACCTAATAATTAGAAAAGTGACCCCATAATCGAGTATGAAAAAAACTGTAAACGCAAGAAAACACTACACCATTAATCAAATTATTTCATATATCTACAATTATCTTTGCAATGCAGTCATTCTTAGATGGTTTGACTGGGCTTTGATAAAGTTGATAATCTCAGATATATTTTCTAATAATTATCAGCTAAATGCAACTAGAATTCAAAGTTATCACTTTTAGAAATTATTTTGGTGAATAAAGCGTTTATAAACGACCTAACAATAATAAAAGTTATCCCATAATCAAGTATGAAAAAAACTGAAAACGCAACGAAACACTTCACCATTTATTAAAATAATTTCATTTTTCTACAATTATCTTCGCAATGCAGTCTTTCTTAGCTGGTTCGACTGGGCTTTGATAAAGCTAGTTTCTATAAGATAAGATATTTTCTTATAATTTTCAGCTTAATGCAACTAAAAAATCAAAATTCATTTTTAGAAAGTATTTTGGTAAATAAAGTGTTGATAAACGACCTAACAATTATAAAAGCTACCCGATAATAAAGTATGAAAAAACTGAAAACGTAACAAAACACTACACTATTTATTAAAATAATTTTAAATTTCCACAATTATCTTTGCAATGCAGTCATTCTTAGATGGTTCGATTGGACTTAGATAAAGCTGATACTCTCTGAGATATTTTCTATCAATTATCAGCTAAATGCAATTAGAAAAACAAACGTATTACTTTTAGAAGTTTTCATAGTAATTAAAGTGTTGATAAACGACCTAACAATTATAAAAGTTACCCCATAATCAAGTATGAAAAACACTGAAAACGCAACGAAACACTGTAGCATTTATTAAGATAATTTTATATTTCTATAATTATCTTTGTAATCAGTCTTTTTTAGCTGGATCGACTGGGCTTTGATAAAGCTAAGATTCTATAAGATAAGATATTTTCTTAAAATTTTCAGCTAAATGCAACTAAAAAATCAAAATTCATTTTTAGAAAGTATTTTGGTAAATAAAGTGTTGATAAAAGACCTAACAATTATAAAAGTTAACCCATAATCAAGTATGAAGAAACACTGAAAACGCAACAAAACACTGTAGCATTTATCAAAATAATTTCATATATCTACAATTATCTTTGCAATGCACTCATTCTTAGCTGGTTCGACTGGGCTATGATAAAGCTGATACTCTCTGAGATATTTTCTATCACTTATCAGCTAAATGCAACTAGAAAAACAAAGGTATTACTTTTAGAAGTTTTTATAGTAATTAAAGTATTGATAAATGACCTAACAATTACAAAAGTTATCCCATAATCAAGTATGAAAAAACTTAAAACGCAAAAAAACACTACTCCATTTATTAAAATACTATAAATATTCTATAATTATCTTTGCAATGCAGTCATTCTTAGATGGTTCAAATGGGCTTTGAAAAAGCTAATACTCTTAAAGATAATTTCTAATAACTTTCAGCTAAATGCAACTAGAAGAACAAAGTTATCACTTCTAGAAGTTATCTTAGTAATTAAAGTTTTGTGAAACGACCTAACAATTATAAAAGTTACCTCATAATTAAGTATGAAAAAAACTGATAATGCAACAAATCAATACACCATTTATTAAAATAATTTCATATTTCTACCATTATCTTTGCAATGCAGTCATTCTTAGCTGGTTAAACTCAGTTTTGATAAAACTGTTATTCTCAGATATATTTTCTAATATTTATCAGCTAAATGCAACTATAAAATCAAAGTTATCAATTTTACAAGTTATCTTAGTAATTAAATTGTTAATAAACGACCTAACAATTATATAAGATACACCTTAATAAAGTATAAATAAACTGAAAACGCAACAAAACACTACACCATCTATCGAAATAATTTCATATATCTACAATTATCTTTGCAATGCAGTCATTCTTAGATGGTTCGATTGGGCTTTGATAAAGCTGAGATTCTATAAGATATTTTCTAATAATTTTCAGCTAATTGCAACAAGAAAATCAAAGTTATCACTTTTAGAAATTATGTTGGTAAATAAAGCGTTTATAAACGACTTAACAATTATAAAAGTTATCCCATAATCAAGTATTAAAAAAACTGAATACGCAACAAAACACTACACCATTTATTAAAATAATTTCATACTTCTACAATTATCTTTGCAAAGCAGTCATTCTTAGATGGTTCGACTAAGCATTGATAAAGCTGATACTTTTTGAGATAATTTCAATTAATTTTCGGCTAAATGCAACTAGAAAATCAAATATATCTTTTCTATAAATTATCTTAGTAATTAAAGTGTTGATAAACGACCTAACAATTATAAACGTTACACCATAATCAAGTATGAAAAACACTGAAAACGCAACAGAACACTATAGCATTTATTAAAATAATTTCATATATCTACAATTATCTTTGCAATGCAGTCATTCTTAGCTGGTTCGATTGGGCTTCGATAAAGCTGAGATTCTATTAGATAAGATATTTTCTAATAGTTGTCAGCTAAATGTAACAAGAAAATCAAAGTTGTCACTTTTAGAAATTTTTTTGGTAAATAAAGCGTTGATAAACGACCTAACAATTTTAAAAGTTACCCCATAATTAAGTATGAAAAAAACTTAAAATGCAACAAAACACTACACCATTTATTAAAATAATTTCATATTTCTACCATTATCTTTGCAATGCAGTCATTCTTAGCTTGTTCAACTCGGTTTTGATAAAACTGTTATTCTCAGATATATTTTGTAATAATTATCAGCTAAATGCAAATATAAAATCAAAGTTATCAATTTTACAAGTTATCTTAGTAATTAAAGTGTTGATAAATGACTTAACAATTATATAAGATACACCTTAATAAAGTATAAATAAACTGAAAACGCAACAAAACACTTCACCATTTATTAAATAATTTTATATTTTTACAATTATCTTTGCAATGAAGTCATTCTTAGATGGTTCGACTGGGCTTTGATAAAGCTGATACTCTTAGAGATAGTTTTAATTAATTTTCAGCTAAACGCATTTAGAAAAACAAAGGTATCACTTTTAAAAGTTATCTTAGTAATTAAAGTATTGGTAAACAACCTAACAATTATAAAAGTTACCCCATAATCAAGTATGAAAAAAACTGAAAACGCAACAAAACACTACATCATTTATTAAAATAATTACACATTTCTACCAATATCTTTGCAATGCAGTCATTCTAAGCTGGTTCGACTGGGTTTTTATAAAGCTTATACTCTCAGATATATTTTTCTATAATTATCAGCTAAATGTAACTTTAAAATCAAAGTTATAACTTTTAGAAGTTTTCACAGTAATTAAAGTGTTGATAAACGACCTTACAATTAGAAAAGTTACCCCATAATCAAGTATGAAAAAAACTCTAAACGCAACAAAACACTACACCATCTATCGAGATAATTTCATATATCTACAATTATCTTTGCAATGCAGTCATTCTTAAATGGTTCGATTGGGCTTTGGTAAAGCTGAGATTCTTTAAGATATTTTCTTATAATTTTCAGCTAATTGCAACAAGAAAATCAAAGTTATCACTTTTAGAAATTATTTTGGTAAATAAAGCGTTTATAAACGACTTAACAATTATAAAAGTTACCCCATAAACAAGTTTTAAAAAAACTGAATAGGCAACAAAACACTACACCATTTATTAAAATAATTTCATACTTCTACAATTATCTTTGCAATGCAGTCATTCTTAGATGGTTCGACTTGGCTTTGATAAAGCTGATACTTTTTGAGATAATTTCAATTAATTTTCGGCAAAATGCAAATAGAAAATCAAATATATCCCTTCTATAAATTATCTTAGTAATTAAAGTGTTGATAAACGACCTAACAATTATAAAAGTTACCCCATAATCAAGTATGAATAAACTGAAAACGCAACAAAACACTACACCATTTATTAAATAATTTTATATTTCTACAATTATCTTTGCAATGCAGTCATTCTTAGCTGGTTCGACTGGGCTTTGATAAAGCTGATACTCTCTGAGATCTTTTCTAATAATTTTCAGCTAAATGCAACTAGAAAAACAATAGTATTACAATTGGAAATTATCTTAGTAATTAAAGTGTTGATAAACGACCTAACAAATATAAAAGTTAACCCATAATCAAGTATGAAAAAAAACACTACACCATTTATTAAAATAAATTCTAATTTTTTCAATTATCTTTGCAATGCAGTCATTCTTAAATGATTCGACTATGCTTTAATCAAGATGATACTCTTAGAGTTGTTTACTAATAATTTTCAGCTAATAGCAAGTAGAAAAACAAAGGTATCACTTTTAGAAGTTATTATAGTAATTAAAGTGTCGATAACCGACTTAACAATTATAAAAGTTACACCATTATCAAATATGAAAAAAACTGAAAACGCAACAAAACACTACACCATTTATTAAAATAATTTCATACTTCTACAATTATCTTTGCAATGCAGTCATTCTTAGATGGTTCGATGGCTTTGATAAAGCTGATACTCTCTTAGATATTTTCTATCAATTGTCAGCTAAATGCAACTAGAAAAACAAAGGTATTACTTTTAAAAGTTTTTATAGCAACTAAAATGTTGATAAACGACCTATGAATTGTAAAAGTGACCCCATAATCAAGTATGAAAAACACTGAAAACGCAACAAAACACTATAGCATTTTTTAAAATAATTTTATATTTCTACAATTATCTTTGCAATGCAGTCATTCTTAGCTGGTTTGATTGGGCTTCGATAAAGCTGAGATTCTATAAGATGAGATAATTTCTGAAAATTTAAAGCTAATTGCAACTAGAAAACAAAGTTGTCACTTTTAGAAATTAATTTTGTAATTAAATTGTTGATAAACGACCTAACAATTTTAAAAGTTACCCCATAATTAAGTATGAAAAGCACTGAAAACAAAACAAAACACTACTATAATTATTAAAATAATTTTATACTTCTACAATTATTTTTGCAATGCAGTCATTTTTAGCTGGTTTGACTTGGTTTTTATAAAGCTGATACTCTCAGATATATTTTCTAATAATTATCAGCTAAATGTAACTTTAAAATCAAAGTTATCACTTTTAGAAGTTATCCTAATAAAGTGTTGATAAACGACCTAATAATTAGAAAAGTGACCCCATAATCAAGTATGAAAAAAACTGTAAACGCAAGAAAACACTACACCATTAATCAAATTATTTCATATATCTACAATTATCTTTGCAATGCAGTCATTCTTAGATGGTTTGACTGGGCTTTGATAAAGCTGATACTCTATGAGATATTTTCTAATAATTGTCTGCTAAATGCAACTAGAAAAACAAAGGTATGACTTTAAGAAGTTTTCATAGTAATTAAAGTGTTGATAAACGACTTAACAATTTTAAAAGTTACCCCATAATCAAGTATGAAAAACACTGAAAACGCAACAAAACACTGTAGCATTTATTAAGATAATTTCATATTTCTATAATTATCTTTGCAATCAGTCATTTTTAGCTGGATCGACTGGGCTTCGATAAAGCTGAGATTCTATAAGATAAGATATTTTCTAATAATTGTTAGCTAAATGCAACTAGAAAAACAAAGTTATCACTTCTAGAAGTTATATTAGTAATTAAAGTGTTGTGAAACGACCTAACAGTTATAAAAGTTACCAATAATCAAGTATTAATAAACTGAAAATGCAAAAAAACACTACACCATTTATAAAAATAATTTCATATTTCTACCATTATCTTTGCAATGCAGTCATTCTTAGATGGTTCGATTGGACTTAGATAAAGCTGATATTCTCTGAGATATTTTTATCAAGTATCATTTAGATAATTTGCTTGACAGTTTTAGAAATGTTTATCCAAGATATAATTTAATATTTAAAAGTTTTAGTTAAACATCATTTATAATTCATGTAAAGTAATTACAAATTATTTTTTACTTTATTAATACATTGCATTTTTTTTTCCTATAACCAAGTTTTTTTGATGTTAATGTTGTAAAAGTATATTGATCAAGTTAATACTTAAAAAAAGTATTTTGAGGTATTAGACCAGTTTTAAGAATAAAGTCTTTCTCATTTTAAAAGTGTCAAAAGAATGATGTTGGTCATAAGGACGTTTATAATGACCAGTTGAACTTGTGCTGGAAATTCTCCCAATATGTTTATATTACGTACTTTCCGTATAACAGCTATCATGAGTCGTTTTTTTCAGGCTCACTAGTTTCAATTCATATAAACTAAAAACAATATAATGATATCAAATACTGTTCGACTTTCGTCGGTGTTTTTTAATAAAGTTTACAGATTTAGTAAAGTAAGACATTTAAGTAAACTTTTTCAAATCAATATTAAGTTTAAGTTGCTGCTGACTAGTATTTTATTGTTTAAATCAATTAGTTGAACGTTTCAATAAATTTTCCTTTATTTTATGTACTTCATAAAGTAATAATTATTTTAGCAAAAACATTGAAACTACTTCTTGGTTATGAGTTATACAATATCAAACAAACTAAAATGTGCCTAATACTTTTAAAATTAATTATTTAATAAACTTATACAGGCATGAACTTTTAATTTCAATAAAGCTGTTTAGGAACTTTTTTCCCTGACGAGTTAACGTTGAATCCAGAAGTATTTCATACTTTGTTTGACAATCTCGAATTTTTCTGATGGTTATTAAGTTTTTTTTTCGTACAGTATCTACTATTTATAAATTTACTTCTTAGAACACTAGTTTAAATATCTCTTAATATAGAGATTTATTTATTTTGCTGAAAATAGAACGTAATTAAGAATAAGCAGTTTGTTTGAAACTATTATTTCTAAAATCTATTGAATATTTTTAAACTAGACTTATGTGTCGTACTTAACTTCAATATTTTAAATATCTTTTACTTCTTTAAGACAGTAAGAAAACTGCTGTATTACCTTTGATTTATAACTAGTTTCAAAGTTATTTTTGCAGTTTATAATTTTTACACAAGATTTAAAGACGTAAGCATCTTAAAGAACCACCTTTGTAGTAAAAATAAATCTTTTACAGATTATTTTCTTCAGTGCGTATTAAGGTGATTAAGAAATACAATGAATTACTTGATATAAATAAAACTATTAATTAACAAAAAAGCTGTATAGATCTAAGCCAAATAGTAAAGATGTTAGTAATTAACATTGAGTTTTTTTTTGGATAATTTACTTTTGTTTAAAGCTACTCCCAGAATAAATCAGAACCTAAAGTAAGCTAACTTTCAATGGTTGTGAACAAGGTTTGGATGCAGTATTTTCTATTTACTTATTAACAAAGAGTCATATAAAGGTTATAAATTGAAATAACTCACTTCAGTTTATAATTAAACTTGATTCTAATGTAACCTAACTGTTAATGTTTATATGGACGTGATAAACAAAGTTTTGATGCAACATTGACTGATGAAACACACTTAAAGTTGTAATTTTGTTTCAAACGTGTAGTGTAGCTATGTTGAAATAAATAAATTAAATTGAAAAAAAAAACTTTCAAAATCTTGTTTTATAAAACTAGTTTGAAAACATGCTACTTAAACATTTCAGTTTTAATACTAGTTGAAATATTTGTAACAAACCTTCCTTACTAAAGAACTTTTGATTAAAATGTAACATTAACAAAACAACTTTATAAAAAATTATCATAAGTTGTTACTGACATCTTTCTAAGTTTTTATTAACTACCATATATTAAGTGTTTTTATAGAAGTTTATTGAAGGACTAAAAGCTTATCATTTTAGAAGTTATCTTAGAAATTATAGCGTTAGACTAAACAAATTCTAAAGTTGCCTCACAATCAAACATCAATAAAATTAAAAAGACTACTAAACACTAAAAACTTTCTTTAAATAATTTTGTATATTTACAACTATCCTTTCAATGTAGTCATCCTCGGCCGGTACGACTGTACTGTGAAAAACACGTTTTAATTTAAAAGTTGAAAACTGTTGTTATTTATACTAAAACTAAGTTATACTAAGTTGATTTTAAATAAAAAAAGTTTATAAAATCATGTTCGTAAATTTCAAGTTTTGTAAGTGTTGTTAAACATGATTATTTTTATTTAAAATAGATAAATTTAATTAAATACCACCAACATTACATTTTATATAAATTATAAGTTATGTATATGTTTTCAAATTGTGTCAAATGTGTTTTATGTCAGTTTGACATATTGAAGCTGTTCAAGGTCAAATTTTAAATGTAATACTTTTAAAAGTAATTTTACTCGATAAAAACATAAAATTTCGACACATTCAAATTTATGTTGTGTATACTTACTTAAGTCGATATTTTTTTCTTTTTATGTTTTGTAATAAAAAATATTTGTAAATAATTTTATCGACAATGCTTTCTTTCAATAAACTTGCTAAAATCGAAATAAAACGTTTCATAATTTAATCTTATAACATATCATAAATACAAATATAAGCTACATTAAGTACTATATATATGCTTACATTTTTGTTATAAAAACTTAATATATAAAATACTTAAACTACAAGTTTTCAATATACCAAATGTTTATTATTGAACATAAAAGTATGTACAAATGAAATGAATATGTTATTTTCGAAAACATGTTTTGTTTTTAGTTACACAATAATGTATAGTAGGGTCGTAAAATCAACTGTAGTTAACTTATATAAATTTTAATTTTTGAAAAAATTAACTAAAAACAAGAGTATAAAACTTAAAAATTTATTTAAGTTGGCTTGTTCAACTCAAAGTTTATATATCCGACAACAATTTTAGTAAAACATTAAGGTTGTAATGTGTTCCACAAATTCAAAAGTAAATTTTCTTTTTAATTTCGCACAAACCATGGAAATCAGCTTGCCAATTTAATCTTGAGCAAGAAATGTCGTTCAGCGCTTTATTATTTGTTCCGCTTACTATTTGTTTCGGCATGTAATGAACGCATTCCCCGTCAAAACTCAGTTGGTTACCATGGAAATCGTACAAAAGGGAGTTACCCCAATCAACAGTTTCCCCGTTCAGATACTTGTAAACTCTCTAGTTGCCACGGATACCAACCCACATGTTTTTTCCTGACGATTCCACCAACTTCCTGATCTCTCTGATTGAAAGTTTTTTTTTAATATAGCAACCACTGATAAATGTTTATTAAGTTTTATAAGTTTAAACAAAGTTAAAAATTTAGTTTCTTAACTTTATTTCAAACAACGTAAACTTTAATAAAAGTTAAATGGTTTATGTTTCATTTTATTTTCTTATTTGTTTACTGATTTTTATGCTTTCATTCTTTTTTTTCTGTTAAGCCAACTTTTATAATTTTAGAACATTTGATTATCGGTAAAAAGTTTTCGTTGTAGTTAAAATATGTAAGTCTACCTTCTTAAATAAGCTTAAATCGCACAATACTTTAATTCATTTTTAAATTTTGTTAAAAAAAAATCAGTAAAGTTTCGATTTTAGTAGAGTAATTTCATGAACAAACTAATATAAACTTTAACCATAGATTAGTTTAGTACTAATCTTAAGCTGGAATACTTGTTGGATTATATTGTCTTAATGAAATTTTAAACATTATTATATTCTATTGATTGAAGAATTTTAAACATTTTTATATTCTATTAATTGAAGAACTACAAGTTTGTTAGTTACTTCAACAAAAATCCTTTATGTAGTATAATTCATGATAAACTTTAATATTTTTTATATTCGTTATTGAAAGTTTGTTTGATATGAAAGTTTTAACTTTTTAATTCATTTTAACAACTTGTTTTTTTTTTCTAACAGCTAAAACATAATCTTTTTTTTTTAAACAATGATTTATAATTTTGAATATTTGTTAAATACCATAGTTTTGTGAAGTTTTACACAATTAAGTTACAAAAAAGTTTTAAGTTATAAACAGTTTTCATCGTCACGCAAAGTTTCACACTATAAGTAACAATAATTTAAAAACTTTTTATTAAATAAAAAACTGTCAATAATCATAATTTTGCAAAAAATAATATTTTATTGCATTTATAAGTATCAAAATAACCAACGAATGATAATAAACTCCTTCAACACCAAAGTTCAAATAAATTAGATCACCTCCCATTGATCTACATTGGTCTCTACAGGCATCAAAAGTTCCTCTGTTAGCTCTTATTTTGAACTCATACCCAAATACTGTTCAATGCTCAAAATTTAAAAATTCAACTGTAAAGTATTCAAAGCTGTTGGAAAAATTTTTTTAATAAATAAAACAAAAGGAAAACTCAAACCCTCAAATTGAAACTTATTTATGTGTTTTTATTTTTAAATTAAATCAATAAAAAATGGTCATTATTAAACATTACTAACGTGTTTTATTCAGTTTGTTTACAATATTCCCAACAGTTTGTTCTAACACTAAAAATTTTTGTTTTAAAAAATTATTTTCAACAGTGAGCTCATCAACTTGGTTTGTTACGTCACAATCAACTCCTGGCTCTCCTTTATCACCTGAAATTTAGTATAGAGAAATATTAAATTTTAAATATTGATAAAATTAGATAGAATTGATTTTCAATAATGTTTAAAGTTGTTGTTTTTTATTAAATTTCTTACTTTTTTTATATAAAAAAAATACTGTTACAAAAGTATTAAACAATGTCGAGCTGCCAAACCTTTTTGTAGCTTTTATTACATTCATTTCGATGTAATTTAAATAATTTAAATTTTGAAATCTATTTCTGCATACTAATATTATTTATTTGTTTTATAATAGAAAAAAATATAATGTAAGTTTTACTTATAAATTTTATGAAAATAGTTGCTAGAATTTTTTTGAAAATATCATTTAAATTTAAAAGGACAATATAGGCTAAGCGTAAATTTAAATAAATTAAATAACAAAAGTAGCACAAAAAAAGGTTTAAAACTTTGTTTCAACTTACGTAACAAAAAACGTAAATATAAAACAAAATGATTTGACAATAAAAACCTATGTTGAGCTGAAAATAAAAACTTTAAGTCTTAAATGCTAAACTCTAATTAAATTTACTGTTTAATACAAACTAATCACCTTTAGGGCCCTGTTTACCCCTTTTCAAAGTTGGACCACTAATAGGCTGATTTTGACCATTACAAACCAAGTTTGCCACCTGTGCAAGAATATCTTCATTTGAGTAATAATTTTCATCAGTTGATTGAACTCGACTGATTGTTAAAATAAATATTACAAGCAATTTCTTCATTGTTGAATAAACCTAAAGTAATTTTATTTCTAGTTATGAAAGAAAAACTTTTAAAGGTTTTTAACACTAAGTTTTTAAAAATTTTAGTGATAATTTATAAAAATAAAATTGTATCGTATTGTGTTTTTTGCTTTTTATCAAAAGTAGTTTTGTACTTCTACAAAAAGAAGTTAAAAAAAAAGCTCTTTTCCAAATGCATTTATGCATAAAAAAAGCCTTAATTTTGTTTGTTATAAAAACTTTCAAATTAATATATGTACATAACAATGTTTAATGTCAATTTGCGAGTAGCATCTGTTTAAAATCAAATTTTAAAAACTTTGCTTTTAAATTAAACAACATACTTCAACACACTTAAAGTTAAGTTTTCTAACTTCAGTCAAAACTTTTTTTTTAATTTTAAAACTAATGAAAAATACTTAAAACTTTTTTTATTTTTATTAACTGTTAGAAATTTTAAAACAAAGCATTTTAATATTTTGTTTTTGTAAGTTTATAACGAACCAGATAGCCACTATATTTTTGAAATTTTGTCTTTTTGGAGCTGTTTACATTCTATAAGGAGCAGATTGCCGTCAGCCAAATAAAGTACTTGCAAAAACAACAGTTTTGATGGTTTTACTTGTTTGAATTTCTAGGATATAACTTCTTAATAAATTAGGTATGTAACATATGAAATGTTTAATTTATAAAAAGTATTAAGGAATATTTTATTTTTGATTGCTGTACAAATTAAGAACAAATTAAGAACAAATTTCGTTTTAAGACACAGCTAATAAAAAACTTGGCAGTCAACAGATATGAAAAACTTCTTAAAAAAATTGCATACTTCTATAAAATGTACTTGAATTGGTGACAAGTTTACATTTTATAAAAATTACTAATATATTTTAGTACTTGCTAGATTGAGATAATAAGCATTTTTAATTTTTATTATGCTTATATTTTTTATCCAAAGCTTCTTCGAAAACCAGGTCCTAGGGCCAAATATTTTGAGCGTCTTTTTTATCGTTCAACAAACTATAATTTTAATGAATGGCTTAAAATATATTTTTTGCATTTAAATTTCAAAATTATGTTGTTGAGTTAAGTTGATGTCTTTTAACACTGATTGTTTTTTACAAATTTACAATATTTCACAATAAATATACACGATGTTTTATTTTTTGGTAGTGCGGTTTTATTTAGTAAAAAAAGTATAATAATCATATCATTATAAAGTACTTTAACTAAATCATTAATTTTAGTTGTTATATACAGTATTAAGTTAAAAACTCATACTGAAAAAAGGAACTTATTTAGCTTGCTTATCAAAAGCTTGCTCTACTTATAGATAAAATACTTGAAATGTTATTTTAAAAATATTTTATGATACAAACTACTATCTCTGTGTGCTTTACCTTTAGTTAACTTTGCTAGCTCGGTTATGTTCTAATGATGGATGCAAATACCAAAATTTTTGTTGACAAAAGTTTTCAGAAAGTTGGTCGTTTGCAACCGAGGTCGACCACTTTTATTACTGATGGTGCGAAACATCTCTGCTTTGTTGATAATGGTCGAAATTAATTCTGGTTAAAACTAAATACATTTATTTTTTTTATTAATTTTTACTTTGTGATTGTAACACTTTACAAAAGAACGACTAGTAATAATTTTATGACGTTTCCACAAATACAAAACAGTAGCAAACCTGCAACAAAAATAGAATACAGATTGAAACATATAGGGCTAGTATAACATTAAAAAAAATATTGTTTACTTGGTTTAACTGTTGATAAAAATTAAAAATTTTTCTGTTTAGAATGGATGTATACTTCAAGTAAGTATTCATTTTGTTGAATTTATGTACTGTATATAAACCAAACACCGTTATTTTTTTCATTAAGTTTATCAGTTTAATCTAAACTCAGTGAACCTAAAAAGACAAGCTTGTAAAAAATCTTTATTTAATTAACAAACAGTCATATATTGTTTTACTCTGTTACTCGATAAAGAAACTTGGTGAAGTGTATATATATTACAATATCATTAAAAAAATTCGTTGTAAATACTAAAATAATCAAATAGGTTTACACTTTTATAGTATCTATTTTAAAGTGTCTACATTTACGGTATAATTGGAAAATGGACACCAACTTAAAAGGTAAAAGTAGAAATAAATAATTGTAAACTGTTAGTTCCAATTAAACAAGATATACAATAAGTTTAAGAACATTTCATCGATACAATAACAAATCTTTAGATAACTTCATTAATTTTTATTTATTTGAGAAAAACAAGAGTAAAGTTTTTATTAACAAAGTTAAACTAAGTATTTTTTATAAAAATTTTTACTATTCATTAAGCTGTAATCAGTAATTTTTTTTTTATTTGGTAGTTTGTCTATAATTCAGTTAACAGTTTCCGTTTGTGATAAATTATTTTGAAGTTATAAACTTATTTTAAAACTTTTTAAGAATTTTTGACAACTACCGTAAGTTTGACTTTAAAAAGTAGAATAACCACAATATCATAATGTTTGTTTAACGATAAAAAAAAGTGCTCAAAAAGTTTGGTCTAAAGACCTGGTGTACAAAGCAACCTTTCAGTTATCGAGTCGTACACAACATGCTTATAAAATTTCTTATGAGCTATAACATATAATTTTTTTAATGTTTAATATTTAAATATTAGTAATAAAACATCCAATTAAAAGAAATGAAAGAAAAGAAAACTAAACAAAAATTAACTGAATTTTGTGTTTAGAAATGTAGTTAATAATTTGTCTAATAACATAAAAACTAAAATAAACACATAAAACTTTAGATTAACTTGTAAAAGGGGATAAGCAATACTAATAGCAAACAGAATACTTGAATGATAGCTTACAACTTCTTTCAAGAAAGTAAAAATGTAGTACACTGAAATATTCTTACTTAAAATTATTTACGTAAAATTTATTAAAATATTTTGTGCTAAAAGTGTATTTTTTCTTTTTTATTAAAAAAATTCACTTGAATTGTAAAAAGAACTTTACATTTGAATAGATAAACATACTATTGCATAATTATTTAATAACTTTAAAGAAGTGAATTCTACCAGAACTGAACTTAAATTTTATAAAAGAAAAAATAAAAATATTTACTGTAACATTTATGCGCTTAATAAATAAAAAAAAAAATAAAAACTATAACAATTTTTCTTCTTTTTTAAACTATACTTTTTTATATTTTGAATACTTGTTTAAGTCTAAAATTATAATAATAGGAAAAAAACATTTAAAAAAAAAAAATTTCCTTAGAAAAACAGTTTTTTTAACACAAGTTTGCTTAAAACAATTATCCCAGCTTACTATTGAAATACTTAATTTTCTATTAAAGTGTAATCAAGTATAAAAAAAACTGAAAACGCAAAAAAACACTACACCATTTATTAAAATAATTTTAAATTTCTACCATTATCTTTGCAATGCAATCATTCATAGCTGGTTCGACTGGGTTTTGTTAAAGCTGATACTCTCAGATATATTTTCTAATAATTATCAGCTAAATGCAATTTTAAAATCAAAGTTATCAATTTTAAAGGTTATCTTAGTAATTAAAGTGTTGATAAACGACCTAGCAATTATAAAAGATACACCATAATAAAGTATGAATAATGGAAACGCAACAAAACACTACACCATTTATTATAATAATTTTATATTTCTACAAATATCTTTGCAATGGAGTCATTCTTAGATAGTTCGACTGGGCTTTGATAAAGCTGATACTCTTAGAGATAATTTCAATTAATTTTCGGGTAAATGCAACTAGAAACACAAAGGTATCACTTCTAGAAGATATCTTTGTAATTAAAGTGTCGATAAACGACCTAACAATAATAAAAGTTACCCCATAATCAAGTATAAAAAAAAACTGAAAACACGACAAAACACTACACCATTTATTAAAATAATTTCATATTTCTATCATTATCTTTGCAATGCAGTCATTCTTAGCTGGTTCGAATGAGTTTTTATAAAGCTGACACTCTCAGATATATTTTCTAATAATTGTCAGCTAAATGTAACTTTAAAATCAAAGTTATAACTTTTAGAAGTTATCCTAGTAATTAAAGTATTGATAAACATCCTAACAATTATAAAAGTTACCCCATAATCAAGTATGAATAATGAAAATGCAACAAAGCACTACACCATTTATTAAAATAATTTTATATTTCTACAATTATCTTTGCAATGGAGTCATTCTTAGATGGTTCGAATGGGCTTTGATAAAGCTGATACTCTTAGAGATAATTTCAATTTATTTCAGCTAAATGCAACTAGAAAAACAAAGGTATTACTTTTAGAAGTTATCTTAGTAATTAAAGTTTCGATAATTAACCTAACAATTAAAAAAGTTACCCCATAATCAAGTATGAATAAAAATATAAATGCAACAAAACACTACACAATCTAACGAATTAATTTCATATATCTACAATTATCTTTACAATACAGTCATTCGTAGATGGTTCGACTGAACTTTGATAAAGCTGAGATTCTATAAGATGTTTTCTAATAATTTTCAGCTAATTGCAACAAGAAAATCTTAGTTATCACTTTTAGAAATTATTTTGGTAAATAAAGCGTTTATAAACGACTTAACAATTATAAAAGTTACCCCATAATCAAGTATGAAAAAAACTGAATACGCAACAAAACACTACGACATTTATTAAAATTATTTCATACTTCTACAATTATCTTTGCAATGCAGTCATTCTTAGATGTTTCGACTGGGCTTTGATAAAGCTGATACTCTCAGATATATTTTCTAATAATTATCAGCTAAATGCAATTTTAAAATCAAAGTTATCAATTCTAAAAGTTATCTTAGTAATTAAAGTGTTGATAAACGACCTAGCAATTATAAAAGATACACCATAATAAAGTATGAATAATTGAAACGCAACAAAACACTACACCATTTATTAAAATAATTTTATACTTCTAGAATTATCTTAGCAATAAAGTCATTCTTAGATAGTTCGACTGGGCTTTGATAAAGCTGATACTCTTAGAGATAATTTCAATAAATTTTCAGCTAAATGCAACTAGAAAAACAAAGGTATCACTTTTAGAAGTTATCTTAGTCATTAAAGTATTGATAAACGACCTAACAATTATAAAAGTTACCCCATAATCAAATATGAATAATGAAAATGCAACAAAGCACTACACCATTTATTAAAATAATTTTATATTTCTACAATTATCTTTGCAATGGAGTCATTCTTAGATGGTTCGACTGGGCTTTGATAAAGCTGATACTCTTAGAGATAATTTCAATTAATTTTCAGCTAAATGCAACTAGAAAAACAATGGTATTACTTTTAGAAGTTATCTTAGTAATTAAAGTGTTGATAAACGACCTAACAATTATAAAAGCTACCCAATTGTCAAGTATGAATAAACTGAAAACGCAAAGAAAAAACTACACCATTTATTAAAATAATTTCATATTTCTACCATTATCTTTGCAATGCAGTCATTCTTAGCTGGTTCAAATAAGTTTATATAAAGCTGATACTCTCAGATATATTTTCTAATAATTGTCAGCTAAATGTAACTTTAAAATTAAAGTTATTACTTTTAGAAGTTATCCTAGTAATTAAAGTATTGATAAACAACCTAACAATTATAAAAGTTACCCTAAAATCAAGTATGAATAATGAAAACGCAACAAAACACTACACCATTTATTAAAATAATTTTATATTTCTACAATTATCTTTGCAATGGAGTCATTCTTAGATGGTTCGACTGGGCTTTGATAAAGCTGATACTCTTAGAGATAATTTCAATTAATTTTCAGCTAAATGCAACTAGAAAAACAATGGTATTACTTTTAGAAGTTATCTTAGTAATTAAAATATTGATAAACAACCTAACAATTAGGAAAGTTACCCCATAATCAAGTATGAATAAAACTGTAAACGCAACAAAACACTACACAATCTATCGAATTAATTTCATATATCTACAATTATCTTTGCAATGCAGTCATTCGTAGATAGTTCGACTGAACTTTGATAAAGCTGACATTCTATGAGATATTTTCTAATAATTTTCAGCTAATTGCAACAAGAAAATCAAAGTTATCTCTTTTATAAATTATTTTGGTAAATAAAGCGTTTATAAACGACTTAACAATTATAAAAGTTACCCCATAATCAAGTATGAAAAAAACTGAATACGCAACAAAACACTACGACATTTATTAAAATTATTTCATACTTCTACAATTATCTTTGCAATGCAGTCATTTTTAGATGTTTCGACTGGGCTTTGATAAAGCTGATAGTTTTTGAGATAATTTCAATTAATTTTCGGCTAAAAGCAAATAAAAACACAAAGGTATCACTTCTAGAAGATATCTTAGTAATTAAAGTGTTGACAAACGACCTAATATTTAGAAAAGTGACCCCATAATCAAGTATGAAAAAAACTGAAAACGCAACAAAACACTACACCATTAATCAAATTATTTCATATATCTACAATTATCTTTGCAATGCAGTCATTCTTAGATGGTTTGACTGGGCTTTGATAAAGCTGATACTCTCTGAGATATTTTCTAATAATTGTCTGCTAAATGCAACTAGAAAAACAAAGTTATGACTTTAAGAAGTTTTCATAGTAATTAAAGTGTTGATAAACGACTTAACAATTGTAAAACTTACCCCATAATCAAGTATGAAAAACACTGAAAACGCAACAAAACACTGTAGCATTTATTAAAATAATTTCATATTTCTACAATTATCTTTGCAATCAGTCATTCTTAGCTGGATCGACTGGGCTTCGATAAAGCTGAGATTCTATAAGACAAGATATTTTCTAATAATTGTCAGCTAAATGCAACTAGAAAAACAAAGTTATCACTTCTAGAAGTTATATTAGTAATTTAAGTGTTGTGAAACGACCTAACTGTTATAAAAGTTACCAATAGTCAAGTATTAATAAACTAAAAACGCAAAAAAACATTACAACATTTATTAAAATAATTTCATATTTCTACCATTATCTTTGCAATGCAGTCATTCTTAGATAGTTCGATTGAATTTAGATAAAGCTGATACTCTCTGAGATATTTTCTATCAATTATCAGCTAAATGCAACAAGAAAAACAAAGGTATTACTATTAGAAGTTTTTATAGTAATTGAAGTGTTGATAAATGACCTAACAATTACAAAAGTTACCCCATAATCAAGTATGAAAAAATTGAAAACGCAAAAAAACACTACATCATTTATTAAAATAATTATAATTTCTACAATTATTTTTGCAATGCAGTCATTCTAAGATGGTTCGACTGGGCTTTGAAAAAGCTTATACTCTTAAAGATAATTTCTAATAACTTTCAGCTAAATGCAACTAGAAACACAAAGGTATCACTTCTAGAAGATATCTTTGTAATTAAAGTGTCGATAAACGTTCTAACAACTATAAAAGTTACTCCATAATCAAGTATAAAAAAAACTGAAAACGCAAAAAAACACTACACCATTTATTAAAATAATTTTAAATTTCTACCATTATCTTTGCAATGCAGTCATTCATAGCTGGTTCGACTGGGTTTTGTTAAAGCTGATACTCTCAGATATATTTTCTAATTATTATCAGCTAAATGCAATTTTAAAATCAAAGTTATCAATTTTAAAGGTTATCTTAGTAATTAAAGTGTTGATAAACGACCTAGCAATTATAAAAGATACACCATAATAAAGTATGAATAATGGAAACGCAACAAAACACTACACCATTTATTAAAATAATTTTATATTTCTACAATTATCTTTGCAATGGAGTCATTCTTAGTTGGTTCGACTTTTCTTTGATAAAGCTGATACTCTTAGAGATAATTTCAATTAATTTTCAGCTAATTGCAACTAGAAAAACAAAGGTATCACTTTTAAAAGTTAACTTAGTAATTAAAGTGTTGATAAACGACCTAAAAATTATAAAAGTTACCTCATAATCAAGTATGAAAAAAACTGAAAACGCAACAAAACACTACACCAATTATTAAAATAATTTAATATTTCTACCATTATCTTTTCAATGCACTCATTCTTAGCTTGTTCGACTGGGTTTTAATAATACTGATACTCTCAGATATATTTTCTAATAATTATCAGCTAAATGTAACTTTAAAATCAAAGTTATAACTTTTAGAAGTTATCCTAGTAATTAAAGCATTGATAAAAAACCTAACAATTATAAAAGTTACCCCATAATCAAGTATAAATAATGAAAACGCAACAAAACACTACACCATTTATTAAAATAATTTTATATTTCTACAATTATTTTTGCAATGGAGTCATTCTTAGATGGTTCGACTCGGATTTGATAAAGCTGATACTCTTAGAGATAATTTCAATAAATTTTCAGCTAAATGCAACTAGAAAAACAAAGGTATTACTTTTAGAAGTTATCTTAGTAATTAAAGTATTGATAAACAACCTAACAATTAGAAAAGTTACCCCATAATCAAGTATGAATAAAACTGTAAACGCAACAAAACACTACACAATCTATCAAATTAATTTCATATATCTACAATAATCTTTGCAATGCAGTCATTCGTAGATGGTTCGACTGAACTTTGATAAAGCTGAGATTCTACAAGATATTTTCTAATAATTTTGAGCTAATTGCAACAAGAAAATCAAAGTTATAACGTTTATAAATTATTTTAGTAAATAAAGCGTTTATAAACGACGTAACAGTTATAAAAGTTTCCCCATATCAAGTATGAAAAAAACTGAATACGAAACAAATCACTACACCATTTATTAAAATAATTTCATACTTCTACAATTATCTTTGCAATGCAGTCATTCTTAGATGTTTCGACTGGGCTTTGATAAAGCTGATACTTTTTGAGATAATTTCAATTAATTTTCAACTAAATGCAACTAAAAACACAAAAGTATCACTTCTAGAAGATATCTTAGTAATTAAAGTGTCGATAAACGACCTAACAATTATAAAAGTTACTCCATAATCAAGTATAAAAAAAAAACTGAAAACGCAACAAAACACTACACCATTTATTAAAATAATTTTAAATTTCTACCATTATCTTTGCAATGCAGTCATTCATAGCTGGTTCGACTGTGTTTTCTTAAAGCTGATACTCTCAGATATATTTTCTAATAATTATCAGCTAAATGCAACTATAAAATCAATGCTATCAGTATTAGAAATTATCCTAGTAATAAAAGTGTTGACAAACGACCTAATATTTAGAAAAGTGACCCCATAATCAAGTATGAAAAAAACTGTAAACGCAAGAAAACACTACACCATTAATCAAATTATTTCATATATCTACAATTATCTTTGCAATGCAGTCATTCTTAGAAGGTTTAACTGGGCTTTGATAAAGCTGATACTCTCTGAGATATTTTCTAATAATTGTCTGCTAAATGCAACTAGAAAAACAAAGGTATGACTTTAAGAAGTTTTCATAGTAATTAAAGTGTTGATAAACGACTTGACAATTGTAAAAGTTACCCCATAATCAAGTATGAAAAACACTAAAAACGCAACAAAACACTGTAGCATTTTTTAAAATAATTTCATATTTCTACAATTATCTTTGCAATCAGTCATTCTTAGCTGGATCGACTGGGCTTCGATAAAGCTGAGATTCTATAAGATAAGATATTTTCTAATAATTGTCAGCTAAATGCAACTAGAAAAACAAAGTTATCACTTCTAGAAGTTATATTAGTAATTGAAGTGTTGTGAAAAGACCTAACAATTATAAAAATTACCCATAATCAAGTATTAATAAACAGAAAACGCAAAAAAACACTACACCATTTATTAAAATAATTACATATTTCTACCATTATGTTTGCAATGCAGTCATTCTTAGATGGTTCGATTGGGCTTAGATAAAGCTGATACTCTCTGATATATTTTCTATCAAATATCAGCTAAATGCAATTAGAAAAACAAAGGTATTACTTTTAGAAGTTTTCATAGTAATTAAAGTGTTGATAAACGACCTAACAATTATAAAAATTACCCCATAATCAAGTATGGAAAACACTGAAAACGCAACAAAACACTGTAGCATTTATTAAAATAATTTCATATATCTACAATTATCTTTGCAATGCATTCATTCTTAGCTGGTTCGACTGGGCTTTGATAAAGCTGATACTCTCTGAGATCTTTTCTAATAATTGTCAGCTAAATGCAACTAGAAAAACAAAGGTATTACTATTAGAAGTTTTTATAGTAATTAAAGTGTTGATAAACGACCTAAAAATTACAAAATTTTCCCCATAATCAAGTATGAAAAAATTGAAAACGCAAAAAAACACTACACCATTTATCAAAATAATTTTAAATTTCTACAACTATCTTTGCAATGCATTCATTCTAAGATGGTTCGACTAGGCTTTGATAAAGCTTATACTTTTTGAGATAATTTCTATTAATTTTCGGCTAAATGCAAATAGAAAATCAAATATATCACTTTTATAAATTTACTAAGTAATTAAAGTGTTGATAAACGACCTAATAATTATAAAAGTTACCCCATAATCAAGTATGAATAAACTGAAAACGCAACAAAACACTACACCATTTATTAAATAATTTTAAATTTCTACAATTATCTTCGCAATGCATTCATTCTTAGCTGGTTCGACTGGGCTTTGATAAAGCTGATACTCTCTGAGATCTTTTCTAATAATTGTCAGCTAAATGCAACTAGAAAAACAAAGGTATTACTATTATAAGTTTTTATAATATTTAAAGTGTTGATAAACGACCTAAAAATTACAAAAGTTACCCCATAATCAAGTATGAAAAAATTAAAAACGCAAAAAAACACTACACCATTTATTAAAATAATTTCATATTTCTACAATTATCTTTGCAATCAGTCATTCTTAGCTGGATCGACTGGGCTTCGATAAAGCTGAGATTCTATAAGATAAGATATTTTCTAATAATTGTCAGCTGAATGCAACTAGAAAAACAAAGTTATCACTTCTAGAAGTTATCTTAGTAATTAAAGTGTTGTGAAACGACATAACAATTATAAAAGTTACCCAATAATTAAGTATGAAAAAAACTTAAAATGCAACAAAACACTACACCATTTATTAAAATAATTTCATATTTCTACCCTTATCTTTGCAATGCAGTCATTCTTAGCTGGTTTAACTAGGTTTTGATAAAACTGTTATTCTCAGATATATTTTCTAAGAATTATCAGCTAAATGCAACTATAAAATCAAAGTTGTCAATTTTACAAGTTATCTTAGTAGTTAAAGTGTTGATAAACGACCTAACAATTATCTAAGATACACCTTAATAAAGTATGAATAAACTGAAAACGCAACAAAACACTACACCATTAATTAAATAATTTTATATTTCCACAATTATCTTTGCAATGCAGTCATTCTTAGATGGTTCGACTGGGCTTTGAAAAAGCTGATACTCTTAGAGATAGTTTTAATTAATTTTCAGCTAAACGCAACTAGAAAAACAAAGGTATCACTTTTAAAAGTTATCTTAGTATTTAAATTATTGGTAAACAACCTAACAATTATAAAAGTTACCCCATAATCAAGTATGAAAAAAACTGAAAACGCAACAAAACACTACATCATTTATTAAAATAATTACATATTTCTAACAATATCTTTGCAATGCAGTTATTCTTAGCTGGTTCGACTGGGTTTATATAAAGCTTATACTCTCAGATATATTTATCTATAATTATCAGTTAAATGTAACTTTAAAATCAAAGTTATTACTTTTAGAAGTTTTCACAGTAATTAAAGTGTTGATAAACGATCTTATAATTAGAAAAGTTACCCCATAATCAAGTATGAAAAAAAACTCTAAACGCAACAAAACACTCTACACAATCTATCGAAATAATTTCATATTTCTACAGTTATCTTTGCAATGCATTCATTCTTAGATGGTTCGATTTGGCTTTGATAAAGCTGATACTATATGAGATATTTTCTAATAATTGTCTGCTAAATGCATCTAGAAAAACAAAGGTATGATTTTAAGAAGCTTTCATAGTAATTAAAGTGTTGATAAACGACTTAACAATTGTAAAAGTTACCCCATAATCAAGTATGAAAAACACTGAAAACGCAACAAAACACTGTAGCATTTATTAAGATAATTTCATATTTCTATAATTATCTTTGCAATCAGTCATTCTTAGCTGTTTCGACCTGGCTTTGATAAAGCTGATACTCTCTGATATAATTTCTATCAATTTTCAGCTAACTGCAAGTAGAAAATCAAAGGTATCAATTTTGGAAGTTATCTTAGTAATTAAAGTTTTGATAAACGACCTAACAATTATAAAAGCTACCCAATTGTCAAGTATGAAAAAACTGAAAACGCAAAGAAAAAACTACACCATTTATTAAAATAATTTCATATTTCTACCATTATCTTTGCAATGCAGTCATTCTTAGATGGTTCGACTGGGCTTTGATAAAGCTGATACTCTCTGAAATATTTTCTATCAACTGTCAGCTAAATGCAACTAGAAAAACAAAGGTATTACTTTTAAAAGTTTTCATAGTAACTAAAGTGTTGATAAACGACCTAACAATTATAAATGTTACCCCATAATCAAGTATGAAAAAAACTGAAAACACAACAAAACACTGTAGCATTTATTAAAATAATTTCATATTTCTACCATTATCTTTGCAATGCACTCATTTTTAGCTGATTTGACTGGGTTTTTATAAAGCTTATACTCTCAGATATATTTTCTAATAATTATCAGCTAAATGCAATTTTAAATTAAAGTTATCACTTTTAAAAGTTATCCTAGTAATTAAAGTTTTGATAAACGACCTAATATTTAGAAAAGTGACCCCATAATCAAGTATGATAAAAACAGTAAACGCAACAAAACACTACACCATTTATTAAAATAATTTCATATTTCTACCATTATCTTTGCAATGCAGTCATTCTTAGCTGGTTCGACTGGGTTTTTATAAAGCTGATACTCTCAGATATATTTTCTAATAATTACCAGCTAAATGTAACTTTAAAATCAAAGTTATTACTTTTAGAAGCTTTCACAGTAATTAAAGTGTTGATAAACGACCTTATAATTAGAGCGATATGTGAAACTTCTTCATGGGTCGTCTCATACAGTATATTCTGTATGAGGTGCGTTGTCCGCACCTCCATTTTGTGGTACGCCTTCAATGGTGAAATACTAGTGTTATTTATTTCGTTTCAAGAACTCATTTTGCGTGAATCATCGCGTTCGGGTAATTGTTCGGTAGCGTACTGCTATCCTGATTTCAGTATAAAGGGGCTTTAGTTCGATATGCGAAACTTCTTCATCGGTCGTCTCATACATTATTTTCTGTATGAGGTGCGTTCTCAGCACTTTCATTTTGTGATAATCCTTCAATGGTAATGTACTAATGATATTTATTTCGTTTGACCAACTATTTTTGCGTGATTCATCGCGCTCTGGTAATCGTTCGGTTGCGTATTGCTATCCTGATTTCAGTATAAAGGGGCTTTAGTGCGATATGTGAAACTTCTTCATGGGTCGTCTCATACATTAATTTCTCTATGAGGTGCGTTCTCAGCACCTCCATTTTTCGGTAAGCCTTCAATGATAAAGTACTAGTGTTATTTATTTCGTTTGACCAACTCATTTTGCGTGAATAATTGCGCTCGGGTAATTGTTCAGTTGCGTACTGCTGTCCTGATTTCAGTATAAAGGGGCTTTAGTGCGATATGCGAAACTTCTTCATGCGTCGTCTCATACATTATTTTCTCTATGAGGTGCGTTCTCAGCACCTCAATTTCGTAATAAGCCTTCAATGATCAAGTTATAGTGTTATTTATTTCGTTTGACAAGCTCATTTTGCGTGAATCATCGCGCTCGTGTAATCGTTCGGTTGCGTACTGCTATCCTGATTTCAGTATAAAGGGGTTTTATTGCGATATGCGAAACTTCTTCATGGGTCGTCTCATACAGAATTTTCTGTATGAGGTGCGTTCTCAGCACCTCCATTTTGTAATACACCTTCGAAGGTGAAGTACTAATGAAATTTATTTCGTTTGACCAACTCATTTTGCGTGAATCATCGCGCTCTGGTAATCGTTCGGTTGCGTACTGCGGTCCTGATTTCAGTATTAAGGGGCTTTAGTGCGATATGCGAAACTTCTTCATGGGTCGTCTCATACATTATTTTTGGTATGAGCTGCGTTCTCAATACCTCAATTTTGTGATAAGCCTTTAATAGTGAAGTACTAATGTTATTTATTTCGTTTGACCAACTCATTTTGCGTGAATCATCGCGCTCGGGTAATCAATCGGTTGCTTACTGCTATCTTGATTTCAGTATAAAGGGGCTTTAGTGCGATATGCGAATCTTCATCTTGGGTCGTCTCATACAGTATTTTCTGTATGAGGTGCGTCTAAGCATCTCCATTTTGTGATACGTCTTCAATGGTAAAGTACTAGTGCTATTTATTTCGTTTGACCAACTCATTTTGCGTGAATCATTGCGCTCGGGTAATCGTTCGGTTGCGTACTGCTATCCTGATTTCAGTATAAAGTGGCTTTAGTGCGATATGCGAATCTTCTTCATGGGTCGTCTCATACAGTATTTTCTGTATGAGATGCGTCTAAGCACCTCCATTTTGTGGTACGTCTTCAATTGTGAAGTACTAGTGTTATTTATATTTTTTGACCAACTCATTTTGCGTGAATCATCGCGCTCGGGTAATCGTTTGGTTTCGTACTGCTATCTTGATTTCAGTATAAAGGGGTTTTAGTGCGATATGCGAAACTTCTTCATTGGCCGTCTCATACAGTATTTTCTGTATGAGGTGCGTCTAAGCACCTCCATTTTGTGGTACTCCTTCAATGGTGAAGTACTAATGTTATTTATTTCGTTTGACCAACTCATTTTGCGTGAATCATCGCGCTCGGGTAATCGTTCGGTTGCGTACTGCTATCCTGATTTCAGTATAAAGGGGCTTTAGTGCAATATGCGAAACTTCTTCATGGGTCGTCTCATACAGTATTTTCTGTATGAGATGCGTCTAAGCACCTCCATTTTGTGGTACGTCTTCAATTGTGAAATACTAGTGTTATTTATTTCGTTTTAAGAACTCATTTTGCGTGAATCATCGCGTTCAGGTAATTGTTCGGTGGCGTACTGCTATCCTGATTTCAGTATAAAGGGGCTTTAGTGCGATATGCGAAACTTCTTCATGGGTCGTCTCATACAGTATTTTCTGTATGAGGTGCGTTCTAAGCACCTCCATTTTGTGGTACGCCTTCAATGGTGAAATACTAGTGTTATTTATTTCGTTTCAAGAACTCATTTTGCGTGAATCATCGCGTTCGGGTAATTGTTCGGTGGCGTACTGCTATCCTGGTTTCAGTATTAAGGGGCTTTAGAGCGATATGCGAAACTTCTTCATGGGTCGTCTCATACAGTATTTTCTGTATAAGGTGCGTTCTAAGCACCTTCATTTTGTGCTAGCCTTCAATGGTGAAGTACTAATGTTATTTATATCGTTTGACCAACTCATTTTGCGTGAATCATCGCGCTCGGGTAATTGTTCGGTTGCGTACTGCTATCCTGATTTCAGTATAAAGGGGCTTTAGTGCGATATGCGAAACTTCTTCATGGGTCGTCTCATACAGTATTTTCTGTATGAGGTGCGTTCTAAGCACCTCTATTTTGTTGTACTCCTTCAATGGTGAAGTACTAATGCTATTTATTTCGTTTGAACAACTCATTTTGCGTGAATCATCGCGCTCGGGTAATCATTCGGTTGCGTACTGCTATCCTGATTTCAGTATTAAGGGGCTTTAGAGCGATATGCGAAACTTCTTCATGGGTCGTCTCATACAGTATTATCTGTATGAGGTGCGTTCTAAGCACCTTCATTTTGTGGTACGCCTTCAATGGTGAAGTACTAATTTTATTTATATCGTTTGACCAACTCATTTTGCGTGAATCATCGCGCTCGGGTAATCGTTCGGTTGCGTACTGCTATCTTGATTTCAGTATAAAGGGGATTTAGTGCAATATGCGAAACTTCTTCATGGGTCGTCTTATGCAGTATTTTCTGTATGAGGTGCGTTCTAAGCACCTCCATTTTTTGGTATGCCTTCAATGGTGAAGTACTAATGTTATTTATTTCGTTTGACCAACTCATTTTGAGTGAATCATCGCGCTCGGGTAATCGTTTGGTTTCGTACTGCTATCTTGATTTCAGTATAAAGGGGTTTAGTGCGATATGCGAAACTTCTTCATCGGTCGTCTCATACAGTATTTTCTGTATGAGGTGCGTTCTAAGCACCTCCATTTTGTGGTACGCCTTCAATGGTAAAGTACGAGTGTTATTTATATCGTTTGACCAACTCATTTTGCGTGAATCATCGCGCTAGGGTAATTGTTCGGTTGCGTACTGCTATCCTGATTTCAGTATAAAGGGGCTTTAGTGCGATATGCGAAACTTCTTCATTGGTCGTCTCATACAGTATTTTCTGTATGAGGTGCGTTCTAAGCACCTCCATTTTTCGCTACTCCTTCAATGGTGAAGTACTAATGTTATTTATATCGTTTGACCAACTCATTTTGCGTGAATCATCGCGCTCGGGTAATTGTTCGGTCGCGTACTGCTATTCTAATTTCAGTATTAAGGGGCTTAAGTGCGATATGCGAAACTTCTTCATGGGTCGTCTTTTGAACAAAGGGTACTAGGCTATAGTACTAGGGTTCTAGGTTTGTGCTGCAAAGAGTACTTCGGGACAATAGCCCGTTTCGGAATGCTTGCTTCTTTTAACAGTTTGCTATCTCGGGTCTTGATGTCGGCGGTCTCATTAAAAGCGGTTTGCATGTTCTCTTTGGAGAACATGCTGTCATTAGTCTCCTAAATATTCTTAGATCTGCTGCTATTACTTGTACTCATTGTACTATCTAAGCGAGAAGTTACTAAATCTATACAACTTGGTGCTAACTAATGTCCGACTAGTGAATAACGCTTCTCCTTTTGGTCAAAAACTAGTTTATTAAGTTACTTTTAGTTAGTATATGATTAAGTTATAAGTATTATTAAAATTCTAAAAGCTGCTAGCGATTCTTATTTAGTTTAAACAACAATGCTTAATTTATTCAAATTTATGTAAAACCAAGTTGACTAATAAACTTATTAAAATTTAGGTAGTTTTTTCAACAAACTTATTTTATTCAAACTTATGTAAACAAATAAAATAATTCACACAATTTTATTAATATACAAAGTCTTTTAAAGAAACAGAATTAACATGCAAAAGTATAAACAATACTCACGAATACAACATAGAACGTGTGGCTAAAGCTGCAAATAAAAGCAGTTCAATAAGTAAACAAAGTAGAAAATACCTCTTATTGAGAAAACTCTCATCGCCATTTTTATTTATAGCCAGAGGCGTTACATATTTACCAAATATATTTTCAACAGTTTTTGCCTTTTTAATAAAATTATTTTCTTTATCTAAGTTTATTAAAAATTTAAAATAAAATAAGACCTTTGTTTTTAAACCTCTGTAGAAGATTTCTATAAAGTTTCAGGATTCCAAATGAACTAGAAGTTGCCTTTTTATTCTCGTAAAGTGATATAACATTTCTGTGTATATTTGAATTTCTTAATAAGACAACTTCATATCCATAATACTTGTTATCTCTGTCACTTTCACGGTCTTTGCGCAATCTTACCACGTAGATTTACCACGCTATTAGCTCCGTGTTTATGACGTCACTAAACCAAGAAACCTACGCTGACTAACATAAACCTCCGAAGAAGCATGCAACCGACCATTGATGAAAAACCATGTCATCTGCTGGGCAGAATAAAATCTTTTTCATCATCTATCTCCTTGTACGGTGACGCAATATTTAGCCCTGCAAAGTATGAGATCCTCCCATTTGCAGCTCACCGCTTACTCAGTGCTTGTTTAGGGATTTGGTCACTTTGGCCACTCACTTACAATCACTTTAACTCCATACTTTGTGACTTTCTTCAATAGCTATCGTTGAAAAAAGTTTAATGAAATTCATTGTTATATCTTCATCTCTGAGCGCTTCATAACTATACTCCAATCACTTATTTATCTCACCAGTTGAGAGCGATTCCATCTGTGACCAATTTTTTAGATCAATATTTTAGTCCTCTAGGAAACTTCTTATTTAACAACTTGTGTACATCAAGCACGTTGTACTTTTCTCCCTTTGAATATTCCTTATAATCCAGATCTCTTAAATCTCCTGTCCCTTTTGGGTCCTAAACCAGTACTTTGTGTCCTTGTGGTACTATATGGGTTTCTTATCTGTTTGATTGCTTGGTATAAATAGTTTAAGTATACTTTATATAGTCTTCGTATTTTAGTTGTTCAACTATTTTATAAACTATTCCGTCGGTTGCGTTTCATTTTATACACCTGTTCATCAGATGGTTCAGAGTGTATTTTAAATATCTTTTTTGTTTTCTTGATTGCACATGCATTCTTGCAATTTTTCAGTCTTGTTCATTATTGCCAATCTTGCTGACTTCTCAATCGTTGCTGCCCTCAATTTAATTCAATTTTGTTTTATTTAACGAATCACGCAACCAACTACTTATGTAGTTAATTCATTTGAATGCAATCTTTTTCATCTATTATACATATCCTTTTGATCAAGATGTTGTTTATGCTTACAATTTTTGCTATCTTTGGATAACTAAACCGCCTTCTAAGGTCGTTGAGTGTATCAATGCTGACGGAGAGTCTTTCAGTAGATGCGGCAATTTTCTCTATATTTTGTTAATTTTTTGGTCGGTTCATCACAGTTCTTATGTTGTGGGAATGTGTTGTACCATATAAGATTTTCGTGAATAGGTGTGTTCTCAAAACTTTCATCTTCTAAGTTCGTTGAGTGTATCATTGCTGTTGGAAAATCATTGGGTAGTTTTAGCCATTTTCTGACCACTTTTTAATTTTTGTTCATCACAGTTCTTTTGTTGTGGGAATGTGTTGTGTCATATAAGGTTTTCGGTAATAGGTGTGTTCTCAAAACTTTCATCTTCTAAGTTCGTTGAGTGTATCATTGCTGTTGGGGAAGTCATTGGGTAGTTTTAGTCATTTTTGACCACTTTCTTAATTTTGTTCATCACAGTACTTTTGATGTGGGAATGTATTAAACCATATAAGATTTTCGGGAATAGGTGTGTTCTCAAAACTCCCATCTTTTTGATATGTTTTTAGATATTTTTAATGTAGCTCAATTTCCATCTTTAACTTTCACCATCTGCTTTTATTTCTATTCCAAGATGTAAGTTTCATCGGAATTCAGTTTTGGGAACGTAAAGTTGTTGATATTAATCTCAGGCTTAACAGCTATAATGTGGAGCTTCTTGCACGTTTTGTATGTAATACACATTTATTTTTGTCTGGATTTTCAGTCCAAAAGTTTCCATTTTTTTTTAAAACATGTCGAGCTTCTCTCTTCTAGATTCTTTGGGTTGTCTGCAAGGATCACTATGTCATCTGAAAGTAGTTTAGCTTTAATTCCTCCCGCGAAGCGTTCATTTAAGATTGAAGAGTGTTTTAGACATCGCCTTGAAGTGCTCCACATTCTATTGGAATTTTTTACCAGTTCTCAAGTATGAACTATTTCCTCTATACATGTTGGTAGTTATTCGTATTATATTTCTTGGAATGCCAGTCGAGTTGAGGACCTCAACCAGCTTTAGGTGATTTACCGAGTCGAATTCTTTCTTCAGGTTTAACCATGCTATTGACTTCTCCCTTCGTTGATTACTTTCTTCACTATGTCTGACAAAATCCTTGGAGTACTCCACTTTCTATTGGAGTTCTTTCACCAGTTCTCAAGTATGAACTGTTGTGTTTTTACTCGGGTTATCATTCTTACCAGTTGAAGGTGGTACTGGTGAATGTTTTTTTTAATCCATGCCACAGACATGTTTCTTGTTTGATTACCTTCTTCGCTTCGTAAATTTCTGATGTTCCTTCAATCCACACTGCGTACTGTCTGTTTTTATTTGGGATAATTTTCAGCATTCCAGAGCTCTTATTATCATAGAGCCTCTCGATTAAATAAAGTCCTTCGCATGCTTTGGGATAAGAACCATGTTAAATCTTTCCAGGGGCATTGTTCTTTTATCTATTAAGCGTTTGTTTCGTTAACAATTCTGTGTCCATTTTTGAAATACCTTCTTTAGTCAGTTTATCTATGCCTTATTAATCTTAAAGACATCCACATAAAATCAGATAGCCAATATTCGCTAATAATGCTAGAAAAAATACCATAATATATAAAAAGGTGCTAGCTAACCAAAAACAAAACTGAAGTAATAAACCAAGACATAATTAGGAGAATTAGCGATATATAACAAAATTTAGATATAAAATTCACACACGTGGAAAGCCAAAGTAGGAATTGAATGAAACTAAGAGGCAGACAAACTAGCTGTAATAATAGTAAAGAGAAGAAAAAAAAAATAAAACCCATATCAACACCCTTTGACTCAAACAAAAAACTTCATAGATTGACAAACCCAAATTGCAATTGAAATTCATCTTAGCATTAGTTTTTTTTTACATCGAATTTTATTAAGTTTTCGGTTTGCATCTCAGTTAGTCTGATTATTGTTTTTTTTGTTCACATTTTTTTATATTTTATGTTTGTATATACATAAATTAAATATGAGACTATATTCTAAACAAAAGATGAAATTTGTTTTGATCATTCAGGTTTCTTTTAAAAAGTAAAGATAAAAAGAAGTTATAAAAACTTTCTTTTTCTATGTTTTATAAAATAAATTTGATTTTTGGAATAGTGACAGCTAAGTAGTTCCGATATTTACCGATTCCGAAACGTACGAATCCGTTCAGCTCACAGAAAGCCCTGACTATAAAACCTCAATGTTAGATTATCGCGCCTCGGTATCCGACATAGCTCAAAAGATGCGAATTATGTCAAACCACATTTAACAACAACCGTTCTTTAGGACTCCACAACACACACCCATCCAATTGCGAGTAACAAAAAAAGAATTTGAAAAAATTAAAAAAAACAAATATATTAGAAAAAAGTTATCCAGAAATAAAAGACGAGAGCCAACCATTAATTACTAAATTAAAGTACCTACCTCTCCTTGGTCCTTGATGCCACTGAGTGCTTCGTCCAGTACCATGTTGAACAGTAGGGATGATACTACCCCTCTTTCGACCTCTTTTAGGTCGCCCCTCTTTCCAGTTTTATTTTTTTTGCTTTAGTATAGATGGTTTTCAGTTTGATTCTGTTAACTAGCCGGATTAAGTTTTTTAGGGAGATCCCCTCTCCCCACATTTGTTCAACCTGATGCTAGACGAAGCCCTGAACTCTATCACGGATCAAGATGAAGTTTCCTTTGGAAAAACAAAGGTTGGCCATAAATTTGCTGACGAGCTTGTGATTTTTGCTAGCAGCAATCATCACCCAAAAAATCGAAATCTAAAAAAATTATGAGTCTAGGTCAGGGTTTCCCAAACTAATTTACGAAATCGCCCCCTTTTGAGAAATTTGAAAAAAATCGCCCCCCAGTATTTTATAAAATAAAGTTATTTTATTCTAGACTACGCACTTTTTATCCGAAAAAGTTATGTTTGAAATGTAATTTAGTCTGGTACTTCTTATGCATGCACTTTTGGGCTGTGGTAAAAGTAGTTTCAGGGAAAATAATTTACAGATGTTTTTTTAATAAGCCCAGTAAAGTGTATTATAATACTTAATTAATAAAAAGCCTATGTATTCTGTAATCGATTCTCTTTAAATATGTATTGTTTTGAAACTAATGAATCCATAAGTTAGTGATAGACAACTTTTGTAGTCAGCAAGTCATATTTACTAAAAAATCCTTTCTAGTTTTGAATTGCTAAAAAATGTACTTCCGGGCTTCGTAATTTAAAAATTAACATACAAGAAAATTAAAAAGCTCGAGCAAAATAGTAATAAAATGATTAGTACTATTGTGATCTAGAAAGTACTACTGTAAACTAAAAATCAAAATGAAAGCGTTTTTCAAAATATTAATTATCAAAAAACTAAATTTTAATTGTGTTGCACAAGTGGTTTTCAAGTTATTTAGTGGGCCGAAATTTGACTGTATCTTGACCGTAAGTTACCCATCTAAAATCTTAACTGAAACCTGACATTATAATAATCTCTCATATAACAAATTTCGGAAATTTAGAAGTCATTTACTTATTTAAGCCGCACAATATATTTAAACTATTTTATAAATATGCATATTTAAAAATTTCTATACCAGAGATTAAAAAAACTACAAAAGAATAAATAGTTTATCTGACACATTATGGAACAAATATTAAAACATCATTGCTGATCTAGTTTGAGGAAGATTGACCGACTGGTCGATTGTCTCGCATGAAAACTGGTTTCATTAATAGCTTCTGTTAATACAGTAAAATTATTATTTTTAATACTTAGAAATATTATAAGCAAGTTAGTTGTAAAGTTTAAATTCAATTTTAATCTTTTTTAACTATATGTTTTATAGTAGAATACCATTAAATAGTGTTTTATTTGAAATAACCTTTAAAAAATTAAACCTTAACTCTAACAATTTTATTTTCTAACTAAAGAAAACTAACTAAAAAACGAACTAAAGGTTTTGCGGTTATTTCTGTGAATAGAAAATAATCAATTAAAAAACTTTTTATTAGGTTTTAAATTTGTTTTGTAACTGTAGCGGTCTTTTTAATGGCTTATTTAATTCAGTTCAGAAATGAATTTTTAATCTAGCTATCAGCCTCTAATAATTTAACAGAGGAAAATAGTTAAAAATTTAAAGCTAGGATTAAACTGTTAAAATAAACAACACATTTTAACTTTCAAAATATTATGAACTAAGATAAAATAAAAAGTAGTTGTAATAATTGTTTCAATCTCCTTAAAATATACATTTTTTAGAATAACAAATCAGCTTAGAAAGTAAAATTAACTTTAAAATCTTTTAAGTTAAAAATTGAAGTCATTTCAAATAAAGACTTCATATCTATACTCTTTTAAAGCCAAAATAATCTTTTTTGAAATAAAAACTTTAATGGTTATCAATTTTTTTTATTTATGCAGATTCAACAAGTAATAACAAAAATCTGTCAAATAAACTACTTTCAAATAAATGTTTAAATCACTATTTTATTAATTTCTTTTGTGTGATGTAAAACGACAAATATAAACTACAAAGTTAACCAGGTCAAAGCAAAACTAGTACTAACTTTAAAATCATAAACCACTTAATTAATACAGTAGACTTCCGCTGAGTTCACACTTTGAACAAAACCAAAAAGTGGGAACTCAAGAAAACATGATAATTTTTTATACAGGTGGAAGATTTCAATATATTATAATGGAATAATGTTATGGATAAGCATAAAAACAGCTAAAACATAAAATAAGCATTCATTTAAAACAATAAATCTGTATAAGCTATAAAATATTATAAATATTGTTGTTTTAATAATAATTAGTTAGTAATAGACTTTATTTAAGTCAAATTTAAGAAAGTACTTTTTTTTGGTAAAAAGTGCGAACTAAAGAGGAAGTCTACCATCATTTATATTCATTAGGCATTAAGCAAACCTGTTGTACAATAAATAACGTAATAGATTTTTATTTAAAAAGCATAGTTAAATAAAATAAAAATCAGGTTAAATAAGAAATATCCCAAAAAAATCACAAATTACAAATATCTAGATAAGATCTTTTGCTAAAGATGTTGATAACTAAACTGTAAGGTTTCTCAACAACCTACAAGGAAAAGCTATAAACAACAATCTAACTTCCTCCCAAATGATGGTAAAATTTTGCCTTAGTTTTTGTTGAGTCAAAAAGCTTTTTTATCGTTCTTTCGAAAAATTTATTTTAAGTTCAAGGTCAGTTTGTAAGTCTGAGAAGGTTTCCTATAAGGAAACTTTTACTTCAAAAAGACTTTAGTTTTTGACTTACTGCTTTGAAGGGATCCATAATCCACTTCGTGACATTTAATCAAAAAATGTAATTAAACCGTTTATCAATGTCACCTTTAAACTGTTTCAGATGAGATGAAAGCACTTCTACATCACCTTCACTTATTTAAAGCTTTCAGTTTTCCAAACTTGCAAACTGATTATTTTTGAAATTTTTTCCATACAGTTCAAGTTGGTTTCTAAAACTGGTTATCTTACTTATGACTTTCACAAGGTTCAAGTTTTTACCTTGTAAATTTTTGTTCAGATGGTAGAACTTACCATATAAGTCTAACATATAAGCATTTTTATTTCTTTTATTTTTCTTTTAACAAGATTGTCTGCCAATACCTTATCCTTTTAAGAAAATAATCAATAACTGAATTAAAAAACTTTTCTAGACAATTTCCTTTTTATAACCATCTCACTTCTTTAAGAATTATCAAACATAAACAAGATACATGTGAATACATGATAATCAAAAGCTACTTTTTTTTTAAATTTAGTAGTGCTAGCTCAAAAACAAAACTTAAAAAATTTATCTTAATTTATTACAACTTTTTTATTCTGTTGCAAAATTGACTTTAATATAGTTTTTATTTGTCTAACTAAGTGACTTATCAAGAAACAATTGGAAATATCATAGGGTGATAGTTTATAATCGATAACATAGATTTTTACAAAGCAGTTATGATCATAAATGGCATATATGTCAGGTTATGAAATGGTGAGAGAATTTCCACTCGTCTATGACCTATATAATTGTTAAATGAAAAAATAAAATAGATATGAATAAAAATATGTAAATTACTTGAAAAGAGGAGTCCTAAACTTTTTGATTTTTCTAGAAATTTCACGTAAACGAAATGGACTTATTTTGTTTAAGTTTTACCTCAGGGTCAAATATTTGATAGCAGGCTAAAATAAGTAAAAAAGCAAGCTAAAAAGTGAAAACTAAATGTATACAAAATATTTTAAAATCGCCCCCTTTTCGCCCCCTTACTAGTTTTCGCCCACCCTTTCGCCCCTTTACTATTTATCGTCCCCCGACATACCAAAATCGCCCCCAGGGGGGCGATATCGCCCACTTTGGGAAACCCTGGTCTAGGTCTTCAAATCAACGCAGAAAAAATTTGCCACGTTGTTTTCCCATAAGCAAATACACCATTGGCAACATGGCAAAACCTTGCATAATCTAGAACCTTGCATTACTGAAATCCCTCAGATACAATTATCTCGGTACCATAACCATCACGGCAGGAGATAAAATTACAGCCTAGAAGACATAGAGAGTAAACTCAAAAAAAAAATCAATCGATGCCCGTGAAGTCACAACAAAAAGCTGAAATCACAACAAAAAAGTTATCGATAGATGCTCATGGCAAAAAATGCGTCACTACCTTGACTTCACTGACGCCGCCAAAGACTTGATGATAAAACTTTACCGCCTCTTCAACAATGTGAATTGTTATAACGTGCGGTAATGGCTTCGCCCACCTCATGATTGCCTCAATATTTTGATCAATGGATCCTTCGCAAACCAATTTAGGCATCCAAAAAATACATGTGGACGCAGACTGAACAGGTTCCTCAGGTTTATAGACGAAGATGACAATTTTTACGAAAGATAAGTTCAAGTCAAGGAGCTGAAAAATACAATGAAACATCTGAACTATTTCAAGCTAGACGAGAAAAAAGAGTTTATCGAAAAGATCGACTGACACAACTTCAAAAACCACTAAATATTTTGTATGCAAATGGATCCTTAAGTCACCAAGGTGGATGGAACCATTTCACAACCAAACCCTACTAAAAACAAGAGCAAACCTACTAGAAACCCCTGCAAGAGAAAATAAGAAATGCGATGACTCTGAAAAAATGTGCCAACAACGAATCAAAAAAACCTGATATCGTATTTCAGCTTCCAAACACAGTGGTCATCAACTCAATACCAAAAACAATAGTCATGGATTTCAATTAACAAAAACGAGGCTCACGACGCAAAAGTGGAAAATATGTCAACAAATGGAAAACAACAACGAATGTGGAATTCATGGAAGTCGCGCTGTACAGGTGCTTGGTCTCCTAAAAGCCATAAAATAAAAACTTTGACGAAACATTTTTGGAAACTATCTCGATGGAGACCATATATAAATTACACATAATATTTCAAAATATTTTAATCATATTTTATGATATTAAATTAAGTTACGTGATTTTTTAGATTAAAAAATGACTTTTATTTTTAAAGTGACTAGAAAATAAATTTACTTTAATATCATAAATTATTATTGATAGTTTCAAATTTAAAAAAAAGGAAACATTTACTCAAAAATCTCTACTTTTATAATGATCTAGGATAAATTGTTTCATTATTACTTTCAATGTTCTAAGTCTTAAAGATCTTTTCACGAAAGTTCAAATAAACATTTTTAACGTTTGTTAGATTGTTTAGACTTATGGTGTTATAGCTTAGTAATGTTTAAAAAGTAGTTCAGCGTGTTTTTATATAAAAAGTCGTCTATTTTTGAGTTTTATAAATATTCCATTGATGTATCTTAAAATTTGTTTGTTTAATACACACATACTTTTTCAGATAATTTTTTGTTGATTAGATAATCAAGGAGACAATTAAGCATTACAATCAACTTAAAACTTTATTATTTATAATCTGGTAATACAGTAACCTCTCGAATCTTTACGCACTCTTGACGTTACGTACTCTCGTTTAGTTACGCATTTTAGAATTCTAAAAATTCAACAACTTTTTTTTGTTTTTAATATTGCACAGATTAGGTTTATTAAATGATTTTATTTTAAAATATGTTTTTAAATGCTAACTCACCTCTATATCTTTAGACTTTGTAAACTTATGTTCCTTGACTAATTGATAAACATTTAGTTATACCTCAGTATATCAGAAATTTTATTAACAATAAGAGATTAAAGTTCTGAAAGAAATATGACTGTGTTAAATATTCAGTATTATTTAAGTATTCACTAAGTATATTAATATTTATGAAAGTATAATGAAATAATGACGGTTTTAAAACACAAATAAATAATGCAGCACTGTTACCCTATACATAAATAAACGTCTAAAAAAGAAATCTGTTAAGTACCAAATAAGTCACCTATAAATGAAGATAAATCTACTTTTATTAAATTTAATAAAATTTTTCTACGAGTATTATTATTTTATATAAATTTAAATTTTTTTTTTATATATGTATAGTTTTATCTTTTATTTTTATATTTATAAATAAAGTAAACAAATTGTTTAATGTGGAAAAGTCATTTATCTTGAAGCAATATTAAAAACAGCCATTATAGAAAGTTCATTGGTAATTCTCGTATCTTTACGCATTTTTCTGTGGACAAAATGTGCGTAAATAAGCGAGAGGTTACTGTACTTGTGTAATTAGTGATTTGTTTTTTAAGCCCTTAGTAAGATTAACATGCTTTATTACATAATTGTTTAAAGTATTTAGCATTCAATAACTTTAATAATAGTTTAAACTACTTCTTATATTACATAGTAATTTTATTGAGTGATAAATTTCATATGATTGTTACTTAGTTCAACAATTTTCAGCCTTTTCACATCGATATAAGCAAAAGGTTGGCACACATCAATTCAGTTTCAATTACCTGTTGGAGCAGATGAATGTAAATATTATTTGGGATAATTTATTTGTTTAATGTGCTGCAATGAGCATTTTGACAAAGTTTAAAGTTTTCTAAAACTATAATTTTTTTAAAGTATAATGTTATTTCTATTAAAGTTATTGGTATTATTACTATATACTATGGTTATTGCTAAATTTATGTGTAATTCTAATTTAAAAATTGAAGTTAAAAGATTGAAAATTTATTCATTAATATGTGCAAAATTATTCTTGGTAAATTCACTTTATATCTTCATTATATATATCTTCATATTTACTATTTAAAGTTTAATTTGGGTTCATGATGTTTCAATAAAAGTAAAACTAAATTAATTACAATTTTAAGCTTTAAGTGCTTACATACTGACTAATACAATAAGCACTAATACATACTGATTATATATATACAAATAATTATTGAAAGTAGTTTATCAAGCGACTGTTTTAGTAAGCGGGTTGTCTAAAATATAATTAAAAGCATATTTAAGAATAAACTATTCAAAATATAAATTAAAACGTAAACTAATACAGATCATTGCGATACAAGTTCACTGAAGTATAGAATAAAAATAAATCTAAACAGTATTCTTTATGTACAAAGAAAGAACAGTGATTGAACTAGATATTATTACTATTTAGGACTACGATTTGTTGTTAGAGTTGTACACTCTACTTTAAGTACTAATACATACTGATTAGTACGCGTGTAGTTTAAGAATTTTAGGTTCATAGCAATATATTTAAGCATTTAGAATATTCGAAAGTTAGCGAAATCTAAAATGTTTGTTGGCAATTTGATTGATTAAGATTATTAGCAGAATTGCCAGTTGAGTATGTAAAAATTACCAAGTGTGGCGCATTGATATTAGGGTTGTGCTAAAATAGTTGAAACAACGTTGTAAAGAAGACCCTTATGGAGGACTTTTCAACATTCGTTTAAGTAATACTTTTTCCTCTATTAGCATCAACTTCTTACCAGACTTCAATCATTTGAAATCCAATTAAGTGAAAACAAACAAAGACTTTGGCATCAACCTACTTATTAATTTTTGATATCGCCTTCAAAATATTTAGTTGTTTACAAAAAATATATAATGCTTTAGTCCGGTTATAATATCATTAATAATGTATGCATTCAAGTTTAATGGTTGCAATTCTATGAAATAAGTTGAATTAAGATCTTTTTATCATTTATTGCATTGCCAAGGCATAATCGATACAATTACAAACGTACAATATCAAGATATACAGACTATTTCAATAAAACATTAAAAGTTTAAATGCATTGACTAGCAATGAAATTATAAGCCCCAAGCACATTAAGAATAGACAGGCCTAGTAAATTTTAACGAACACATTGTAAAGGATTTTATTAATCATAGAGGAAAAGCGCTGCTAATAAAATCGGGTGCACGACTATTCAAATTCGAACAATTCAAATTCCGACAATTCAAATTCTTAAAAAAAAATTGAAAGGGCCACAACTAAAAAAGTATTGTATATTTGTCAAATATAAAAAATACATATGTAAGTCCTATTAATATCTTCAAGCAATTTTTTTCATTTTGCAAAACATTGAATACTTTTTGGTATATGGTTTAAATAAAGTAAAAAACATAGTTATTTTTAGTAGTTTTAAAATATCTAAAAAAGTATTTAAGATTTTGCAAAAATAAAAAGTGGCTTGTAGATATTAATAAGGTCTACATAAGCATTTTTCATTTTTCTCAAATTTCAATTATTTTTTGAGATATAGTCTTCTAATTATTTTTTTAAGAATTTGAGTTGTCGGAATTTGAATTGTCCGAATTTGAATTGTCATGTAACCATAAAATTGAACTATGGATTAAATCAAATCTTTTCAAATTTCTTATCAAATTATTTTAAAGTTTGTTCCAAGTTTTAACTGAACGATAAAACAAAGAATTATGCCGAACATCATTATTGAAATGATATATAAATATAATGTTCTTGTTTTTACTCTTAAGAATATAAGTTATTTTATAAGATTCAGAAATGGATGGTAAATTAGTTGTAGTTTAACTTAACCTAGTTTAAAAAAAGTAATGAGGTTAAGTTTTCTATGTTCTTAAAATTTAAATTATCTGTTTGTAGTCTATCAAGGTAAAGCGTATAACAGAGGTCGGTAAACTGCGGACTTCAAATTCAAAATCTGCGGCTCCTAGTTAGCCTGAAACATATATTTTTAAAACATAAGATATTAAATATTTTGTAATAAAAACTCACAGTTAGGCTCTTACTTCAATAAATACTCTTTATTAGTCCTCTAATATTGCTTAAATTATTATATTTTTGATCTTAAATTATGTATTTTTCTGGTTACTAGAACCTTTTTTTAATAAATGATAAATGCGGCCCTCAAAGGTCTTTTTCCAAGTAATGCGGCACGTGAGAAATTTTTTTTTAATAAAGTTGGCCGGCGAGTTACATAAGGCTGCCGACCTCTGGCGTATAAGAAACATTGCAGCGGTTGAAGATTATTCTGGTATATAAATTTTAAAATTTCTATATGATTAATATCTTTTAAAGTATGGAGACCAGATTGGTGTGTTGTATTCCAACTTAGGACGAGTTTATAAGAAGTACAACTTTTTTAAGATGTTATATCCGTGTATTTAAAACTTTAATACATGTAGCCGATACGAATCGGTAAAGCTAATTAGTATGGTGGTTTTATTTTAAATTTTCAGCAAAAAATTAAAAAAATTATTAAACACTTATTTTAAAGATAACTTTTTTTTAAGTCAAAAGTAGAGATAAAGGTATTTTTTGAAAACATGACATCTACTACGCCACTAGAAGTTTAAGCTAAATTTTCTTCTTTTAGCCAAAGGTAAACTTTATCTAAGAATTTTTTTAAGGCTATATTAGTATCGTTAAAACTTTTTTGTGTCGTTAGTAGAGATTAGTATAGCTGCTTACATCGACTTCAGAAGCTACATCAATCATACATTTAACATACCTTTCTTGAGGCACTCCATTTGACCGGTAAAGGTTTAAATTGTGTTATTAATTACTACTTCTTGGGTTATAATATGAAGAAACCCTTTAAACTAACTAGACTAATATAAATTTTGCACTGAAAAAATGTTTTTGTTAATTTGAAATGAATGCAGAGTCGAAATCTTTTGGATTTCTGTATAAATTACTTCAGTACACTTATTAGAGAGAAAACCAAATTGTTTAGGTAAAATAAGGTTTAAAAAATTACCACGTGACTTAAAAAACTTACATGTTCAAAGATAATGCAAAAACTACTCATCAAAAAGATTGGTTCGAAATTTCAAAGGTTGTACTTGCTACCTTTTTGTTACCTTAGTGATCTTACTTCAGTGATATTTTCCATTGTTTTGGCGCAAAGTATGTAGCCAAAAAACAATTTAAAATTACTTGAAAGAATAAATTGTGCGCTTAATAAATATGAAGAAACATTTTCGGTGTCCTTATTATTTAATCTTTCAAAAAGTTAAAAGAATAAATTTTTTCATCATTGCTTTTAAATAAACTTTGCATTTATAGACAGTTTTTCTAAAAATATTTCAAATTTTCGTCTTTATCATTTTCATCAAATACTTTTTGAGAGGACTTGTTAAAAAAAGAAGCATTATCAAATTCAGATACTATTGGAAAATTGTTTCTATCAAACAATAAATTAAAAGATATATAATAGATAAAATGCTTACTTACCTTATTATCCTAAGATAGTTTATGCTCTCAACTACTTATTTAGTATTACAGTAAGATTTAGTTGTGTAATATTAAAAAATTCATGTCATGTTTTTTACAGAATGAATGTTTTAAATTAATGCAAAATAAAGTTGTAACAGATTTCCTGTTTTGTTTCCATAAATATCTAAAGTGTTTTTTAGTGCAAATATTACACCTATAAATTAAGGAAACTTTAAGGCAAGATTAAACATTTAAACTGATATAATTTAATTATCAATCGTTGATTTAGCTTAAAGCGTTATAGCATTTAGACTTTTTTCTCTAACTTGTAACCTATTTATATATAAACGAACAGTTTAAACTTAAACAGTTTTAAATTCATAAAAATAACGTTTAAAATAGATTGAAAAAGTTTACTTAAGTGTCTTACTTTACTAAATCTGTAAACTTTATTAAAAAACACCGACAAAAGTCGAACAAAGCTGAAGGACAACTTCAAGTTTCGAGCCGTGAGACACATCAAGTTTAACAAAAGGGTTGATCATGTTAGATCGTCACAAGCTTTCGGTAGAATGAGACCCCGATTTTGTTTTTATTTAAAGTTCAAACCGAAAGCTTGTGGTTTGAACGTCCAAATGGTATGACCAAAATTTTACATTAAAAATTTTAATATTTAGTTACCAGAAAAAAAATATTTAGTAGCACTTTAAGTATATGTTGTAAAGAAGTTATAAAAGTGATGTATCTTAATTTTTCTTAATCTAGATTTTATTTTAAAAAATACAAGCTTAAATTATGCACTTAAAAAAAAATATTTTGAAAAGCTACTATATCATTTAGATAATTTGCTTGACAGTTTTAGAAATGTTTATCTAAGATATAATTTAATATTTAAAAGTTTTAGTTAAACATCATTTATAATTCATGTAAAGTAATTACAGATTATTTTTTACTTTATTAATACATTGCATTTTTTTTCCTATAACCAAGTTTTTTTGAAGTTAATGTTGTAAAAGTATATTGATCAAGTTAATACTTAAAAAAAGTATTTTGAGGTATTAGACCAGTTTTAAGAATAAAGTCTTTCTCATTTTAAAAGTGTCAAAAGAATGATGTTGGTCATAAGGACGTTTATAATGACTAGTTGAACTTGTGCTGGAAATTCTTCTCAATATGTTTATATTACGTACTTTCCCGTATAAAAGCTATCATGAGTCGTTTTTTTCAAACTCACTAGTTTCACTTCAAATAAACTAAAATCAATACAATGATAGTTTAATTTAATTGTAAGTTAAATTCAACTTGGAAATTAAAACCTGAGCCGCTTGAATAATACACAAAAAAAAAAAAAAACAACCAAATTACATTCAAAGTAAATTAAAAAACTTAACATAGTAAAAAAAAACTGCATGCAAATAGTTCTGTGTGATCAAAAATAACTTAGTTTATACAAAAAACAAAACATAATAAATTTCCATATATAAATTTATGTATTGACTATAAAAGATTATACATTTACAAAAATTATATTTAACATTTTTTAATCTATAGGGGGAAGGCGTAGGGAAGAAAAACTATTCTTAGTGATACTAATACTTTAAAATACGTATATAAAATCTATTTCAAAACATCATTATATTGAAATTTTAATCGATAATCACTGTATTTTACTGGTGTTAATACTATTTAAATCATAAAAACAAATTATACGGTAATCTTCCATTTATTGTACCGAAATATGTTTGTTTGTTAGCGCAGTGCTTCTGAACCTTTTTCTAGTGGAGGAACCCTTTTCCAAAGTTTAACTTTTCCGCGGAACCCCTAATTTAAGTTTATATAAAATGTAAAATATAATATTTCCTGCAAAAACAAAAGAATTTCAGTGAAAAACGAATTTTTTAGCAAAATACTATATCATTGTTTGAAATCATACCAATTGTAATAGTATTAAGCCGAGTCAAACTCAAAGTGCGCCAGAGGCAATAGGTATTTTATGATTCTATAATAAATAAACGAAAACAAACATGATTAATCGCAACGTCATAAAAATCTTTCCTTGCATAATAAAAACAAAATGAGAGCTACAAACAATAACAAAATGAACATGAACCTAATCAAGTTCACAGATTACCGTAATAAACGGGTAAGATGCCTAACGATAAATAAATAAAAAACATTTAGTGCGAAACTTGAACTTGTCTTTTTGCAACAACCATGTCAATGCGCGGCTGGATTTTAGATCGACTGAGACGGAGACAGGCAGATAAGGTTGGAGTCAGCATACAGTTCCTTTGCTTCGTTTTAATGCTTGTTACATGCGAAAAGCCGGACTTGCAAAGATGAATGATAAAAGAAATTTTACTGCACGCTTTGCTAAGAAGGGGTACTCTGAGATTGCACATATCCAAAAATCTAAAAGCTTCTTCCCTTGAAACTCAATTTTAAATTTCTTTCTTCAGATAGTTGCAGCAATTCGTTTTCTGTATCTGTAGGAAGATTCACTTCTTCTGAAGCAATATCACACATAAAAGAATTCAAAATCTATAAATTTCCGATGCGAACATCTTCAGGAAAATAATGTTGAAACTTTATAGACGAAAGATCAAGAGTGTTGTATATTTCGTCAGAGAAGTTAAATTCTATGCATTTTTCATGGGCCTCATCAATACGATGAAACATCGCAAAATTACCATTGCTAACCTTTTTCTTCCAAAAATTAATTCTATTTTTTAACGCCTCAATCTTGTCTGTCATGACAAAAATGGAATTTTGCTTCCCTTGCATGCTTAAGTTCAAAGCGTTCAATTCTTCGAAAATATCGGTGAGATAAGCTAGCCTGGCCAAAAAAACATCATCTTCAAAGAACTTCACTAATTCTGAGATTTCATCTTTAAGAAAGGTGAAAACCTGCTTCTTTAATTCAACGAGACAAACCAGTGTCCGCCCCTTCGACAGCCAGCGAACTTCGTTGTGATAAAGAAGTCGCAGATGGTCAGCATCTAACTTTCACATAGGTCTTTGAGACATCTGGCCTTTGTGTCACTTTTCTTTATATAATAAACAGTTTTAATCGACGCTGAGAGAACTTCTTGTAAACAAGAAGGAAGATGTTTTGTTGCCAAATTTTCTCTTTGTAAAAAACAATGTATTTATTTAGCTTCAACTGCTTTATTATTCATTTTCCTCACTACCCCATTTTTTGACCCAGTCATAGACGCTGCACCGTCAGTACAAATGCCGACACATTTATTCCACTCTAAACCCTTGCTGATGAAATAATTTTCGACACATTTCATAACTTCGACAGAAGTTTTTTTATAAATGAATATCAAAAAAAATATCATTGAGTTGTAATAATTAAATAGAAAAAGCAGTTACTTAAATAACAAACTTTAAAACTTTGCTAACACACAGACATTAAAACATTTTTATCATGTAAGTTTAAAAAAAAAAACATTTCAAACTCAATTTCTGTTAAAATTTTAAATACCTGACCACAACTTATAAAAATTAGAGTATCATTTTTTATCATGTAAGTTTAAAAAACTATTTAAAATTCAATTTCTGTTAAAATTTTATAGACCTGGCCAGATCTTTTGAAAATTATAGTAGCATTTTTTAAGTAAAAATTAAGCTTTTATACATACTAAATTTTAAATCAAGCTAATAGACATCTTTTTAAACATTTTTAGAGTATTTGAAACAATATAATATACCAGAAATAAGTTTCTGATAAAGATTTTTTATATAGTTTTATTGTGTAAACATTTAGAATTTGTTATGATTGCTCCCACATTGTTTGCTTTAGTGATAATACAAGTATTTTCATGACTTCACTAAAAATAGAAATTCAAAAAATTTGGGCAACCAGGACACCTATTAATAATGAATACCCATTAAAAGTCCTACTGCTAGATACACACTAAGCAGATCAATGAATGCTATAATTATATATGTTTTCCATTTTATGTGCTCCATTTTTTTTGAAATTTTATGATTTATGTTTTTTTTCTTTCAAATTTCCTTTTAAATTTCGAAAGGCTTCGCGGAACCCTAGGGTTCCGCGGAACCCCATTTCAGAAGCACTGTGTTAGCGGATTAACACACTTCAACTTGGTTCTGTAAAAATAATACTGTAATAAAAAAATAGAATTTAAGTAGGTGTAAAAATGGGTTCATTAAAATAAAATAGTTTTTACAGAACTTTATAGTTAATATGTAAAATACGTAATAAAATATCCGACTGTTATAAAATAATATAATATTTGTAACTATTAAGTCTAATTTAAGTAAAATAAACTAAAATACACAATGAATAACGAAATAATAATATAAACCACTTACATAAATGTAAAGAAAATCTTCGATTATTTTATTTTTAATTATATTTATTTTATCAGTTAGTACTTAAAATTATTAGTCAGCTTAAGAATTATTTTGTTTTCGCATTGGACATAATATATGACAATTACCATTTTTTTAGACCTAACAAAATAAGTATCATTAAAACCGCATTATAAAGTTTAGTTTGTATTTGTACGACTTTTTAATGTGTTTTGCCAATCATATCTGTATTTCAATATTGCTTATAAAATAATAGAATTATTAAACATATAATAGAAGTTATAATATGATATGTACTTTTTAGTAGCCAAAATAGATAAACTCAGACTAAGCAATAAATGAGCATCTTAATTGTATCAACATATTACTTTGTAAAAATATAAATGCTCGATTTTCACAACAGTTTGAATATATCAAAGTTTAGTTCAACATAAATTAAGGAAATAACATAGTTTTTATTACTATTAAAAGCTTATTATCCATAAAATGGACTTATCAAAATCTGGCCCATTATAACAGAAAGACACATAAACAAATAAAGTATAAAGAAAAACATAAAAGTAACACAAAAAGTTCATATAAAACAAAGAAGAAAGCATACTTTTATATAATGTATATATAATTTTTATATTAACAGAAAAAGCAAAATTTTAAACCACAAAATTATACTTTTAATTAATCATTAATGTAGAACGATCAACAAAAAATAATTTAAAGCATTATTAACCAACAAATAATAACTAACTGTCATATTTTTAATCTATTTTCCACTACTTCTTTTCTCCCACACAATATCTTCATAGGCTACTTCCTCCGACGTCTTTTCAGTAGTTTCCTGCGTTCAACTGAATCCGTAGTTTAGAGTACCATGATTTATGATTGTCGAAGGTGGCATTTGGAAACTTCCATGAACTGCATAACTTTTTTTCGTTTGCAATTCATCAAATCTTATCTGCAAGTCTTTGATATCCTCAAAGTTTTGTTTGGTATCTAGAATTTGATGCCAGTTTTCCGATGATTTAAGATCTTGAAGCTGTTTCTCCTTCTCGTAGCTTTCCTCTCTCGTATCTTGAACCTGTTTCAGAATTTTCTGCATCTCGGAGTTTGCGCGGCTTTGAAATGAAACGAACCGGTTCTTTAGAGATCTGATTTCTCGCGCGTATCGTTCATTGGCGTGGCTCAGCTCATTTGCGAGCGACTTTAACGTGTCCTCTATAACCGCGTGGTTGCTCTTCACATTTTCGACCTCGCGTCTCAACATACTAACTTCATTCCGTAGTCTGGATATTTCAGACTGCGCAGGTACATCACGCTTGTATCGAACTGGTAGATTGGTAAGTGCGCTAGCTTCAGCGTTTCTCTGCAGGGGTTTTCTATTGGCGATTTCTGACGAAACAGCTGGTTGAAGAGGGAGATCTTTTTGCAGCCTGGCTGTGTTCCTCTCAGAAGATTGTGCTGTATACAATGGGATAAGAACAGATTTAAAAAATTGAGCTGTCTTGGTTGGTATGGTACGAATATCGTTCTGAGTCCCGACGAAATCATTTTGTTTAGTTGGAGTGTTGATAGTTTGAACCTCAATAATCTTTGGTACGTCACTTTTAGGTATGGCTTCGAAGACTGAAGCTTCAGGAGTTGTTGACATCATATCAAAAATTTATAAACTTCTGTAATACAGTATTAGTTAAATAACTCTATCATTTTCTTTAATAAACAATAAAAAAGAAAAAAAAAAATTATACTGTTAACATAAATGTGTGGCATTTTGTAAAGTAATGCATTAGGATATTTTTCTATTTTACTTCACTAGTTAAAACACTTTTTATAAAAATTAAAATTACCACAAAATTATAAAGTTAAGTAACTTCACCTTTTTCAACAATGATGTTAACAATAAGTATATTTAAAAGTTTTAATGCATTTTAATTTTTGTCGATATTTTGTTTATACACCTAACTATTAGGAAATGCCAACATCACGTTAGCAACAAGAACACAGTTGTTTAAATATAGTAGTTTCTATGTTTTGAAACCTATATACATTTAGTTTAATTCTTTCTTTAAAATACAATTTTTTTTTCAATTTTGATTAAAAAAATACATTTTTATGTACCAATCAAATTAAAATGTGTATATACATTAAAAGTGTATATTTTTAATAACTGGGCTTTCATTATTTACTGCAATTGTTGTTAACATCAGATGATAGTGTATTAAGTGGATTGAGTATTTAATTTAACTAATTACTACAATAATTTAAGATATACAACTATCATTTAAATCAAGTATTTAGGAAAACACTGTCACATTGCAACAAGACTCTTTGAGGTGGATAAAAACTTTTAAAATTTAACTTCCTTTAAAAATTGATTTTTATTGTATTTTCTGTGTTTATTTTAATGTATACCATATCTTTTACTTATGTATTGTTAATTACTCTTTGCTTTATTATTATTAATTACGTTGATTGCATTTCCACTATATAAGTTAAATTTCAAACTTTATTTTTATTGCTTAGTATTCAACTGATGAAAGAAGCATGAAATATATCTTGTTCTAAAAATTGAGTCTCATTTATATAGTTTGAAAGAAATTATTCTAATGTCAAATAATGTTTAATTATACCATATCTACTAATTTTTTTATATATAACTTTCATCTAACCCTCATAATAATTTGAATGGTAGATATACAATAACTATTTAATTAGTAATTAAGCACTTTGGAATTTTTTTAACTTAACAGACTTGATTGATTTAATCAGTTTTAAATAAGAATCTAATTAGTAATAATTGTTAGCACTTAACAATAGTATAAATAGCTTCGTCGTTCTTGCTTTATATATATTTTAGATCGTGCTCATTGCATTACACATGAAACAATGTGTAGAAAAATTCTCTTAGTTTGAATTGTCTAAGTAATGTTTTGAAAATTGAAGAATTTTTTCAAAGCATTTAGCTAACAAATCTTACACTATTTGTAGAAACGAATAACTAGAAATAAGAAGTTTTATTTTATACATTTTTACTTTTAAAAGTGTTGTAAATATTTTTGATTTTGTTCTTTTTGAGAATAGTACAATAAATTATATCTTTTATTATAAAAGGTGTCCGCAAACAATAAACTTTTACTCAAACAAAAATAATAGTATTTAAATTTAGATTAGTTAGTATAAGCTTCGTTTCGAGATATGAACCATGAAACTTTAAATAAACCGACTAAAGATATTTATTACTTACAATAGGTTACTTACATAACAAACTAGACAACTAATTAAGAATCAAAAATTTAATAAAAAACCAAAAAGCTTATTTAATTTAAGATGTTATAAAAGTCATTTTTAAGTTGAACTTAGCCAGTTTATGGTTAGATACTAACTAATAATATTAAATAATGCAAAAAACAAATTAGTATCAAAAATGGTTTTAAACCTGGCTTTTCAAAAAAAAACTATCTGACAAGATTTCTCAAAAGACTACCTTGAATTTAACTTTTTTTTATGATCTTCATCACCAACTCCAGGATATCTTGTGTAAAAATTGTGGCATCATGGCCCCATAAACCTATTAAATTTTCCACTAATATCTAGTATAAGTTTCAAAGCAACCCTTTAATATGCATAAGATCTTTACCAACTATTATTATTGTTGATCTTCACCACCAACTCCAGAATATCTACTGTTAGTTCCAAATTATGGCATCATGTCCCCTTAACTACTCGTGCCCCTTGGCTACTTATGGCCACGTAAATTTCTGTACTAGCTAACGAGAGGACCATATGGCTCACTTTTGGAAACCCTTGTTCTAAATAATTTTAGTAATTTTGACAATGTAAGCTTCTTTACAGTAATCACTAAGGTCTATAAATTTTTCTAATTTTTGTTTTTATATAGGAAAAATCTAAATAATTTACTAATATATGTAAATTCTACTTACATGTTTTAATTAGTTTATTTTATTTACTATTTTAATTAAAAGATCAATGCGATTAAAAAACAAGTGCTTTTAATATGCAAACTTTTTAAATTGCTACTGAAACCAACTAAACATAATGCTATGAAATGTTGGTCAACTATAAAGAAATTTACAAGATTTTATTATTTTACAAAAGAAAGAAAATACAATGTTGCCATAAAAAAATGTAACTCTGAAAAAACCTGGGATTTGACAATTTTAACTAAAATTACCGTTAAAAACCTGGAATTTAAGAAATAAAAATAAAACTTGAAATTTTAAACAAAATTCACTAAAAAACCTGGAAATTTTATAAATAACTACAAAAAAACACAAAGTTTTAAATTAGTTTAACATAGCAAGTAGTGTAAACTTAACTTGACTCTAAAATTGTATGAATAAAAAGTATCGTCATTATCAAATTTTGTTACAAAAAACAAATTTAAAGAAGCTTTAATATATCCTTTGAATGTTTTTATACTGTTTAACACAGTTATTTAACTTCAACTTATATTTTAACTAAAAATAGATCCTAAAACGTGTAATTTAAAATCCCGGAGAAAATTTTCCAAATTATTTGGAAACTTAGAGAATACTAAATTTTGCTTATAATATCCACAATAATAAAAATGCATTGTTAAAAAAAGTATAGTTACTTAATTTAGTAATTTTTTTGTAATTTTAGAAAAATATTTAAACTGGTGAAATAAAATAAACTATTAATCATAATGTCTTTACTTTTTAAAATGCCACATGTATATGTTAACAGAATATATATATTTTCTATTTAATTTTTTTTTAAGCAAATGATAGAATTATTTAACTAATATTGTATTACAGAATTTTATAAATTTTTGATATGATGTCAACAACTCCTGAAGCTTCAGTCTTCGAAGCCATACCTAAAGGTGAAGTACCAAAGAATACTGAGGGTAAAACTATCAACACTCCAACTGAACAAAATGTTTTCGTCGGGACTCAGAACGATATTTGTAGCATACCAACCAAGACGGCTCAATTTTTCAAAACTGTTCTTATCCTATTGTATACAGCACAATCTTCTGAGAGGAACACAGCCAGGCTGCAAAAAGATCTCCCTCTTCAACCAGCTGTTTCGTCAGAAATCGCCAATAGACAACCCCTGCAGAGAAACGCTGAAGCTAGCGCACTTACCAATCTACCAGTTCGATACAAGCGTGATGTACCTGCGTAGTCTGAAATATCCAGACTACGGAATGAAGTTAGTATGTTGAGACGCGAGGTCGAAAATGTGAAGAGCAATCACGCGGTTATGGGGGACACGTTAAAGTCGCTCGCAAATGAGCTGAGCCACGCCAATGAACGATACTGGCGAGAAAACAGATCTTTAAAGAACCAGTTAGATTCACTTCAAAGCCGCGCAAACTCCGAGATGCAGAAAATTATGAAAGAGGTTCAAGATACGAGAGAGGAAAGCTACGAGAAAGAGAAACAGCTCCAAGAGCTTAAATCATCGGAAAACTGGCATCAAATTATAGATACTTAACAAAATTCAGAGGATATCAAGGACTTGCAGAAAATATTTGTTGAATTGCAAACGAAAAAAAGTTCTGCAGTTCATGGAAGATACCAAATGCCACCTTCGACAATCATAAATCATGGTAATCTGAATTACAGATTCAGTGGAACGCAGGAAACTACTGAAAAGACGTCGGAGGAAGCATTAGGTTGGGGAAAACCCTAGAATCCAGACAAGAACAGGTCCGATCAACTAAGCTATGAGGATAGTAAGAAATGGTAAGCAATAGGACAACATTATAATAAATAATTTACATTCGAAAATAATGCATTTAATTATTTCATGTTGATCGTTCAGAATCAATGAGTAGTAATAAGTATAGATTTTTAATTTAAAATTTTGCTTTTTATGTTAATATATAAATTTTATATCCATATACAAAATTATGCTTCCTACTTTGTTTTTTATAAACTTTTTTTTTATTTCGTTTTGTGTCTTTCTGTTTAAATTGGTTAGGTTTTGATGTCTAGGTCCATCACATGCACAATAAACTTACAATAAAAATAAAAACTATATTATTTCCTTAACTTATGTTAAACTAAACTTTGATATATTTACACTACTGTGGTAATCGAGCTTTTTTATTTTTACAATGTAGAATAATGATACGATTAAGATAATTTTTTAGAGCTTAGTCTGAGTTTATTTATTTTGGCTGGTAAATAGTACATGCCATTATATGATTTCCATTATATAATTTAAAAATCTATTATTTTTTTAAAAATATAGTCAAATACTGATATGGCTGGCAAAAAAATATTTTATAATGCAGTTTTAATGATACTTATTTTGTAAGTTTAAAAAAAAATTGTTAATTATTAAATATCATGTCTAATGTGAAAATAAAATGATTCTTATAATAACTTTAAATACTATCTGATAAAATTAAAAGATTACAAACGTATTAAAAACGCTTTCACCTACCTTAAATAATATATAGTTACAATTTTAGTCTAACTACCATAACATGCTGCTTAAATTTATAATTTTTAACCAAAAAAAAAAGAGATGTTGAACAATATTTCAGTTACTATTTGAAAAACTTACAATAAAAAAAACACTTTGTTAGTTATAATATAAAAATTACAAGTTTAATCTAATCATCGTATATTTATTAACAGCGTTCTTAGAGTGTGAGAAAGACTAAAGTTTTAAGTTACTTTTATTTTTTTACTGTTGGTTTTCTGCTGACGAAGTTGTAAGTTTAATGTAATTTCTATTAAATTAAAGTTAATTTTAAAGCAGGGGTTGACAGAGGCTATTTTGCTTCAAAAGGTTTACTCGCTATCCGCACTATGTAAGAAAATCTTCGCAGCTCTCAGTTTTTATAAAGTAAATGTAATAAACAATACTAAAATACTATATTAAGCTAAAATATTATCATATAAGCTACAAAAGATCACTTTTAATGTGGAACTACTAAAGTTAGAGCACGATTGTAAGTTTTTACCTTAATTTGTTATACTTTTGTTCGAAAAAAGTAATTTTTATAGATTTAATGTACCCCGCAAGCCGCATATTTTGAATTTTAGGGCCGCACTAATTTTAGGGCCGCACTTTGCCGACCACTGTGTTTAAGTTATTGTATAGCTAACGAATACTAACAGACAGGGACGTAGCTAGCTCAAAAAAGTTACGAATCTACAAATATTAAAACACCTGAAATGACGCGTGATAACGTCTTAGTGGGAACACAACAATTTAAACTACCTCTCATGTTATTGAGTTTAATATGAAAATAATTTATTAATACTTTAAAAACGGAATTTTGGAGTATTGGTGATAATTGAATACAAAGCAATTTATTTTGCTCCACACACCCCCTATGACTCTTTATGTATTGCCACTTGTGAACCTAATAAAACTTTTATCTTAAGGAAAATCACAATTTTACTCAAAAATATTAATATTAATATAGAGTCTAAAGATACTAAAGAATAACGCGCTAAATGTTACAATTTGGATGTATTTAACTCGTGTAATTTATAAGACACTAGAAATGCTAGAAAGTACGTACGTTATGTCAAAATTATTTCTAGGACAGCTATGAGAGCAAATAAAAGCAAGTTTTTTCGCGCATAGGTATACTTTTCTGTAGATTTTCAGAAACGTACCAAGCTACGTCTAACAGATAACTTTCTTTTTCCATTCAATTCTTGTAGTGATTTTTTCATAGTTTAAATGATATGATACTAATATATAAGTTGACGTACCTTTAGATAAACTTTTGAATAACTTTGTATCTTTGTAATTTTTTAATTTTTTTGATAAAGTAAGAAGTCATAGTCTATCAAAGTCATGTTATGTTTTTTCAAAACTAGACTTTTTTATTGACATACTTGTAAATGAACAACATATTTACAGAAAAGCATAAATGTGTTCAGTTTTAGAAAACACATTTCTGTTAATCTATAAAGTGTAAAGTATTACAAATACTACTTACTAGATATATTTTTCAACAATTCAAAACATTCTAATAAATATAAACAAGTTACAATAACATAGTTACAACAAACTAATTAATTCCTTCGTTCTCTTTGATCCTTTATAGATTTAGTATTTGTTTAAATTCTTTTGACCTGTTCTGTGGGATGACTAAAGGGCTTCAGTAAGTTTTTCCAACATTTTAACTTTTCAGTTCGTGACGAAAAGTTGACGGCGAACTTTAACCTTTCTAACTGTAAAATAAAATCAAAAATGAGGATGTGCACTTTAAATGTTTCATCAAATCACTAGTTTGTTACCTTTGCTAAACTGTATTGTAAATAGCCGTAAACAGAAAACAAAAAATTGTAGTTATGATACGGAGAAATTAAATCGTGTAGCAAGTACTTATAAGAAGCTTTAGGAAAAATAAAAGTTCAAGCAACAAAGTTATGACGCTTTCGTTTTTAAACTTTTTCAATAGAACTTTTAGAAGCAGATGATTTGACATTTAAATTGATCGAAGATTTAGAAACTATTGTTACGTGTACTGCATTTTGACAATCTGTTTTTTTGATACTCTTATGAGCAATTGCTGTCTTTAATAAAAGCAACTAGTTGTTTCAGTGAAACTCAGCATGAAAATTTTATTGTTGGTTTTTTTTTTTATCTTTTTATATTACTTAATTTAATCTTACAACACAACATATTTTTAATTTACGTTCTACGTATATCGAAACTAGCACCAGTAAATGTTTATTTTTTCGCAACTGTATTAACGATATTTTTCTTAAAACTGACCTTAGTTACTTTTTCCTTAATCTTCAAATATAGTCTAAGTGAGAGTTCCCCAAAGTGGGCCAAGTGGCCCCCTCGGGGGTGACGAGCAGCAAAGGGGCAAAGGGGTAAGAGGGGAGGTCATGAGCAGTGAAGAAGCCACAGGGGGGCCATGAGGTCATAATTTGAAATTTACATGAAAAGCAAAATAAAAAAAGGTCTAAGGTGATTTTTATGGTAGTTAAGAAACTTACTAGATATTCTTGAACTGTAGATGAAAAGCAAGGAAAAGGTCTTAGGTGATTTTTAATGTAGTTTAGATACTTACTAGATACTATCGAGTTGCAGATGAAGAGCAAAAAAGGTTTAGAGGTTTTTTTTGGTAGTTTTTGAGTAATCTTGTTTAAAGGGGCCATAGTATTTTTAATTTGCCATTTGCAAAAAAGTTTGGGAAACCCTGGTTTTGTATACTTTTTTTTTAGTATTCTGTATATAAGTTTTTTTTTAATATCCCTTCTTTAAAATTTTACTTTTAAACACCAATAAATTATAAAGTTTTTTCAAAATGCATTCAGTGACAATTCAAATTAAGCAATAGTTTTAAATTATTGAACATTTTACATACATAGAAAAATACAATTTACTATTTAATTGATTTCTATTTCTAACTTGCTTAAACAAAGTTATACCGAAAACTTAACTCTTAATTTAAAATCATAACTATTTGAACAAATACTTTAACATATTTTTTTTATAAAAATGCTTTTAATATGTTTATAAAATATATCTATTGAAAGTGAAACAAACGTACTTTTAAGATATTATCACAATTTATTTTAGATAAAATACCATTTACTAATTTAATATATATATCACTAAGCACTTTTTACATTTATAACAAACCGATAAAAAATATGTTTAGTAAATGTTAGGTGGGCAAATAAATGTAAAATACTATTTTGTTATCAACTATTATAACGCCTCTGTAATGAAATATGAGCTTATTTTTTATTTGTTGTTAATTACATTAAACTGCTTTAAAATAGAAAAAAGTTTTCAATTAGCTTGAGACAGGATTTTATGACGTCACTGAATTTAAAAGGAGAACGACGAACTTAAAGTTTATTATAATTTTTAGTCAAAAACCAATAAATTTTCTTACAAATGTTCTAAAATACAAGTGTATATTTTATAAATAAACTATTCAAAACACTTACTTTAAAACGGAAACATAAAAAAAAAATTATGGTTTACAATTTAATGCTAAAAACTTTGATTATAACAAGTATAAAGGTGTGTGATTATAAAAAGTATAAATCAATATTTTTTTTTATTGGTCAGTTGAAATATGAAAAGAACTTCCTAATAAATTAGTTTCTTGAACAATTTTTAAAGAGTTTTGTTTAAAGTTAAAATAGTTTTATCTGAATTATATTTTTGGTAGTAAAATTAATAAGTAACTTTTATCAACCTCTATTTTAAGAATTAGCTTAGTTTATAGTTCAATTTTATTAGCATCACTTTTACTCTATTAATGATGAGTCATTTTTCAATTTTTCAATGATTATTCATCTGACCAGTCTATTGTTAATGTCCTTGGAGCATTAAGTTTTTATTTTTTTTGTTAGTCAATGTAATGCTCCCGGTGTTACCGGCGTCCCTAGATTCCTCTGAAGCCAACCCTGTAACAGGTTCAGCAGCCTCAACAGGAGCTAGATTCGCGGTGGTTCCGGGGTATTCTTCTGAAGTATCCTCGGTTTGCGATAGAACTTCGGTTCGGGATCGAGTTCTAGGGGGTTTAAAAACCTTTTTCAAGGTTTTTTCAAGAGAGAACATTTAATTAGATTAGATACAATAGGTTTTTTTATAGTTTTATTTTATTATTTACAAAAAAAAACAAAAAAAAAACAAGTAACACACAAATAACTGCAAAGTTCAGCTAAATTAGCAAAAGGAGCAGAAATATGCTTCTTGCTCTGTTTCACTGCGGTGTGACGAGTGGTTGTTTGCTCAGACTCCGTTGATGGTTTACCTCGAAGGGTTGGGCTGGGCATGTTGATTGGTCGTGGTCGTTGAATTGTTATCGTGCGATAAGCGAAATAAAATTTAAACTTACACAAGAAATATTTACAAAATAAATGTACACTATTTTGAGTGTTGGGTTGCTAAACAAAGACTTAATCAGAATAATACCTATTAATAATAGTTAATAATACTCGTAATGGTTTCGTTAGGAATTATATAACAAATGACTTAGCTATACGCTATAATTCTAAAGGACGTTACAAACTCAAGTCGAGTTCGACGCCCCGATATTTATAAATTATGAAATTAAAGACACGCAAACCTCAATTTGAGCTATGCGCCTCGTCGACGTAATTAAATTAAAATCACTTAAAAAAGTGCTTTGAGTGATTAATTTGAAGTGCTTGTGCGGCCACAATCACTGATTGTGACGTAATGAGATAAGATTTGAGAACTTCGATTGACGACGTTGTAATTTCAAAATGGCGGCTGTCGCTTCGGACTGGAAACTGGAATAGTGGTGCTTCTTGTTAACGTTGAAATCCAAATGATCTGCCTTCTCGTTCGCTCTGCTCTTTTTATACGCTTTTCTTACATAACATCACCTGGTCAAGACATGCTGATTAAGGCATGAAAACCCGGTGTGATCGGTGGTTGATTCTATATTGCTTTCAAAACGAAATGCGTCAACTAGCGGTTGTTTAATATTATAACTTAAAGTGGTTTTTATAGGAATCAGTTTTGTGATTTAACAGAACAACGAAATTTTTCAAAAAATAATTTTAAATGAGTTCAATTTTAAGGCAATCGACGTGAAAGTAATAAGACCTTCACGTCGATGTCTAACAAATGCATCTAAATATTTGATGTATGTTGATCGTTCTACATCAAAGCATAAATAAGTATAAGTTTGTGGTTAAAATTTTGATTTTTATGTTAATCTATAAATTTTATATCAAACTATGTTTTCATCTTTATTTTCATAAATAAATTTTTTGTGTTAATTTTATTTTTTCTTTATGTGTCTTTCAGTTTAAGCGGGCTAAGTTTTGATGCCTAAGTCAATCATATGGACAATAAACCTGTAATCGTTTAGTAAAATACATAAAAAGGCTAAGTTGTTAATTAATTTGTTATAATTCAACATAAACTATAAACAATTTATTTAGACTAAATTTTTTTTTATCCTAGTTCATAAATAAATTAAATATGTTGTCCCTGCTATAAATCTTTTATAATTAATGTTATCTTATCTTTTTGTTAGTTTGTTTTTAAATCAACTTTACTGTTTAAGACTTTAAACCTTTCATCTTTTGCCTTTTGTATAGGAATGTTATAAAATTTTAGTCTTCAGTTTGTTTTTTTGTTCTTATGTTTTACATTTTTGGTACTAGCTAAAAAAAACTTTTAATCGGCCTGCATGCAAAATTGATGTTCCGTGCGAAAAAGTCATAGTGCCAAAATCTCGCTGTGCAAAAATTTTATCGTACAAAAGTGACGTTGTGCAACAATGCTGCCGTAAAAACTGTCGTCGTGAAAAAATGTGGGCATGCAAAAGTGTCACCTCGTGCAAAAGTGACGCCGTGCAAAAGTATTCCCTCGTACAAAAATTTGCACGAGTTTCCTCAATGCAAAAAAGTCGCCGTGTAAAAGTGTCACCTCGTTTAAAAGTGGCCCTGCGGGCAAAATTATTGCTGTGCAACAATACTGCCGAAAGAAATTGTCATGGTGAAAAAATGTCGTCGTGCATAAGTGTCTCCTTGGCAAAAATGACGCGGTTCAAAAATGACCCTGTGTGTAAAAGTGTCCCTCGTGCAAAAGTGACCTTTCGTGCAAAAAAGTCGCCGTGCAAAAGTGTCCCCTCGTGCTAAATAAAACGCTACTGCAAAATGACGACGTGCAAAAATGACCCTTCGTGCAAAAGTATCTCCTCTTGCAAAAGTGAAGTCGGGCAAAAGTAATCCTCCTGCAAAAGAGTCGCCGTGTAAAAGTGTTTCCTTGTGCAAAAGTGACCCGTTCCCGTACCAAACTGCTAACTAATACATTTATTGTTTTACAAACTGTATATGCAATTTAGTTTTTAGTTGGTCCTTTAATACTTAATTGAAAACTTTATAGTTCAAACTGGTAGTTAATTTATATAATCAAACATTTTAATTATCCTTTTGAACTTATTTTTTTTACAGCAGTATTTTGTTTTTAATGTTTGTTTTGTTTATTCTAACTGTACTGCTAAGATAAATGGATCAGGTCAAAGTAAAAATTTCAAATAAAAAGCAATTAAGCTAATAGGCGAAGCTTTTAATATTAATTTCATTGAATTCTGTGTAGATTACTTACTATTTTATTGTACTTATAATCAAATATTTCAAAGAATTGTCTACAAAAACTTAAGTTTAGTGTGTCATAAACTTTTTGTAGATAATTATAAATAAACATTTTTCTCGTTTAAAGTACGAAAGTCATTTTGCAAGAAAGTTAATCTAATTAAATATGTTTCGAACTTACTTATAGCTTTTTAGTTCTCTAAGATAATTTAAGTTCTAAGTATAGTTCTCTGCTTAAAACAAATTGTAGTGTTTATTTAAAAACATGCATTTTATTTATAAGTTTGTATAAGCATTTAAAGTTTTGTTTATTGCTATTCTTAGTAAATGATTGTTGGTAATCTAAAAATTAAACTCTGTGTAATAGTAATAAACTAGTCTTATTTTAAATATTTATATACATTTTTACTTATTTAGATATTTACTACTTATGACAAATATTTGTTTTGTGAATTTAGTCAACAAAGAAAATCAAAAATATTGTTTGTTTTATTTTTGTAATGGTGAAAGTTTAGATTATAAAACTATGGTTTAATACTGCTAAAAATTAACATAAATTCTAGTATTTAACTTATACTGATAAACCATATCAAAACTACTGATATATTATAAGAAAACTACTTTTCTTGAACAAATGACCACAACTAATTGTTTAATCGAATTTTTTTTGATAAGTTTTCTTCAATCTTACTTATTTTTTATATACTAAAATTATAAAATTTTATGTGTTTATTTTTATTTGTCTTTAGGGTTGAAAATAGTTTCAATATTTTTAAATATTTCTTCTATAGCAATTTTTAAGTTACCTTATTGTTGTTGTTAATTCTAAGTGGGAAGTTATCCAAAATGATTGACATAGGAACCTATACTACTAATTGTAACTTTTTTTCACTTTAAACAAATTTCAGTTTGTTAATTAAGTTTACAGGTTATGTTTTCAGTTGTAAGTTATGTAGAAGTGTGTTTACTAAATAATTATTTACACTTAATTGCTTAATACATTAAAATATAAGATTTTTTATATATAAAAGTTTATAATATGCTATAATCATAATATTTAACAGTAATGATTGTTTTATGGTCTATTTATTTAAATTGAACTCTCAAAGAGTTTAATTATCATGCAATTAATATTTTACAAAATTAAAGTGGATTTTAGAAATCTGGCAACTTCAATATTTATTCTTTTAAGTGAAATACTTTTTCTTTTTAGTTAAATTATATTTCTTTCAAGTGCTGTCTCTTACTTATAGATGTCTGTCGACCACCAGTATAGACTAATGTAAACAAGTATACGTAAATTAATCGTATGAAGTTCTAATAAAAATAAAAAAATCAAATAAGATGCTGAATGACTTTCAAACACAAATTGATCAAATTAAAAAGAATATATGTATGTCTTTTAAGTTAAAGATTTAGCATTGAATGGATAAAAACTTCTGTAGCAAACCAAAAACATCTGTAAACTTCTACAACACAGGAGTATTACAAATCATAGAAGTTTTAGTTACTGAGGAGTTGTAAGTGCTTTATGGTGTACCGCTCTCGCGGTAATTGTCTCTTATTTATTTCCTTCTTTCCTCTCAAGCTGAGTTTAAATTGAAAAGTCTCGCGTAAAATCGGCTTCTAGTTTTTACTGCGTAGCAGTAAGCATTAAGCCATTGCGGCTTTTCACTGCTATTAGTTTGTGTTTCGATGTTGATAAGCAAACGATCAGTTCGCTTTTATTTTGTTTTATGAGTTGAGTTTAAACGAACACTTAGTTTTTTTTGGTTCATGTGTTTTAGTCTTTTAAAAGAATTGATAATACGATTTATTGGTTTTTATGTTGTACAGTATTTTATCATCTTTTCGTTTCGCAATTTTATTGTAAATACTTTTGATCACCATAGACTCGAATTACGTTTAACAGTAGCTTAAGTAATTCATTTTTTAAACCTTTAGCAAATAGTAAGTAAGTTATATTAGTCTATTTATCGACTATAGTTTACTTGTTATCTTAGGGACATCTCTTATACAAGTTAAAGCGCACGTTGCGTTATAAACCACGCCCCTAACATTTTATAAGTAACAAACTCCTCGTTAGCGATAATGGTCTGCATACAGCTTAGTGTATTTTCAGGGAACTTTTTGTTAAAATTTAGTGTTATTATTCATAAGGTTGTACCATGTTGTTTTTAATTATTTATTTCGGCTGTTTTTTTTTTACACTCAAGATCTGTTCTTATACGGTAGATTAGTACTTTAGAATTACTTTAAGTACATTTTGACATAACATCAACCGTTTTTAAAACGGCGTAAAATTGTGACCATAAATAAAAATTTGTTGAGTTAAACTTTAATGATTAATAATACTAAAACTCTTATTTATTTTAACAAAGTTTTGTACAAGTATATCTTACTAAATGGAACACTAGGGGTAGAGTTTAAATTTGATATAAAATAAATAAAAGTTTTGCATTATAAAACAAAGTTAGTATGTATTTTGATATTTGTTTTTCTACTTATACTTATTTGTTGTAAATAAAATTTACATTAGCTTTTAAAATAAGTTTGGTGTGTAAGTTTTGTTTTAAATTTGTAAGAATACTAAAAGTAAAACTTAAAACGAACAAATGATTGTTGTTAGCTAAACTTAGAATCAGTTAAAGTTATTGTTTTTTTGATATTAAGTTGTTCATAATTTTATAAGGCAACTTTTTCTTCTATAAATATTAACGTTTAAATTTTTACTAATTTGTTATCTTTGTATAAAAATGTTCTTTAATAGACACAAAACTAGCTTAGTTCAAACAAGAAATCCATGCCTACAAAAACCAAAGATTTTAATTGTCTTTAATACTTTTGTTTGTTATATTAACAAAACAAATATAAATATTAATATAATAAAGATTAAAAACATAGTAAATACCACTGAGCTAAGTCTATAAAGTGTAGTAAATAAACATAAGAAAACTTGCATTCAGATAATTACTAACAACTAGGTTATGACAAAAATTCTCATAAAATTTTAAAGCGATCGTTACGTAATAATAGAAAGAAAATTGTAAAAATTTAAGACACGGATACGTTTAAGTTTATACACTTGTGTAATGCTTTACACAAAGACTTTTTATTTTAGGAAAATCTTTTAAATTAAAACTACTTGTAATTGAAACTAGTCTCTTAGGTTTATATAATTAATTTTAATTATGTATGTTTTGATTCGTTTAAATTCGTTTAAATTTAAAAGCAGTTTTAAGAATGTTAGTCTAACTTTTAGTATCCTTAACTAACATTGTAGCAGTTTATCAGGTTTTAGCCATTAATTAAACAACTTATAAAAATATAAAGAATTAAAGTATTATAAAATTTGAAAGTATTATGATTGTGTTTAATTTGTAACCAATGTACATTTTATAAATTATACAAAACAAGTTTTAGCTTACATTTAAGTAACATTAAATAAATAGTTGTTTTATAATTACTTGTAATAGAAATAAATTTTATTTTATAAATTTTGACGAAAAACTTTAATCATTACTGATAATTTAATCATCTCTTGATTTATTTGAAAAAAATGTTAGTTAAACTATGATTTTTACTTTAACATTAACATTTGTAAATGTTGTTTCAATTGGACTGAGCTAATAAATTTAAGAAGACTAATACTTATTTAAAACTTTAGAATTTAAGCATTATTTTTAAGTGTTGATATATATTTTTTAATAACTATAATTAAAATTTTAACTCATTATATAAAACCCTTTTAACTTCTTACTAGTTATTTTTATGTTTTTTTATAGTTAGCGTTTATTTGTTTAAAATATATACACATTTTAGTTCACTTATATTAGAAGGAAATTAGAACATCTAAGATTATTAAACTTATTACTTCGTTAGATCTTAAGCTAAAAACTTTATATTTTATTTGTTTCACTATAATGAACTAAAGTTTATATCTGTAATAAATTATATTTAGACCAATAGTTTATATGGATAGATAGAACTATCAAAATAAAGTGATAACAATTATTAATAATCAAGATCATAAATAATTACGAGTTAGATAACCCGTTACAAATATGGACAACTTGATCAATTGTACTAATATTCAAATTTTATCGAAATCTGTTTCAGCTTGATATAATCTTTATAAAGTTATAGAGTAAAAAAAAAAAATTATTTAAATCAGCCACAAGAGGTATTATAAAGAATGATCATAACCTTTTCATAAATAATTTTTTAATTCTATTTTTCAGAAGCCTGAAGTTTTATATTTTGAACATTTTTAATTCTAATTTTAATCTTAAAAGGTATAAATCCTTCTGTTTTTATGTATAATTTTGATTAAAAGTAGTAACTTGTTTTAATTAATATTTACTTTTACAAACAAATCTTTTACAGTATTTGTACTTTTATAAGTATGATTAGATACAAAATTATAAATATTTTCATTATAAAAAATAAGTTTAAATTATTATTACTTTAAAAAATTATATAAAATACATTTAACATACAAAAATGCCACTCATTATTTGTCAACACAGACCTTATAATATATTTTAATATTTTAAAGTAACTATAATGACGAGTTCTAGATTTTGGTAGGAGTTCTATGCATTAATAAAAGGTAAATTACTTCATTAGGCTTAATTCAAATTCTAATAAATTATTAAATGTTTATAAAACAGCGTTAAATTGTGTTATAGAATTAAGTTGTTAAGTTACCTAAAATGTTAAATTTAGTATATGATTTTAAAATGTTATGTACAAGCATTTTAGACTAATATTATATGTTATATAATAAATAATGCAAATATCATAACAAGAGTTTTAGAGTTAAATATAATTGTTACGTTTGAATAGTAAGTTCTAGAGAAAAATTTTTTTTTAAATATACTATTGACAATTTAAATAAAAATATTCAAGTTTAGCCAGCTTGATTGTAGTAACAGTATTGCACAAAGATTTGCATACAAGTATAAATGCTTTGATTATTTTGTCTTTGATAATACTCATTTTCAAATGAATTAGTTTTGACAATATTGATAAATAATATTAGCTTTTTTATTTTAGCATCATGATTTACTGCAAGAGATGTTGCGCAGAAAAGTAAATAAAATGGTTTTAAGACAACTAAATAAAATTTATAATATGAGTTAGACAAGTGACTCTGTAAAGTTTACTTTAAAAATACTTAAAAATTCTCCTCGTTTAACTCACTTTAACATATTTATTGAACAAATGTGGGTTGTAATTTCAAGAAGACTAGCGATTGAAGAAAAGAATAAACGCTCTTGTAACAAAAAAAATATTTCTTATTTTTTTTCATACGTTTTCTTTCATATCTATTTAATATTATATATATTATAATTGTTCTCTGTTTATAATTTGTAGATGTTATTAAGAGATTTTTAAAATGTTTTACTTTTAAGTTTACAGACACATAAATTTATATTATGTAGTCCTAGACAAGACGTCAAAAGGTGTCCGTGGTGTGCCACTTGTTTTTTTGTGCACCAGGTCCTAGGCCAAGTAGTTTGAGCGCTTTTTTATTTGTCGTTCAATAAACTATAACAAAATTAACTCAATTATAAATTTAAAAAACATATTAGTCTTTAACACTAAAGGCTTTTTATTTGAGTAAAAGTTTTTACCAATAAATATTTTATTTAAGATAAAATGATTTACATACTATTCTAATAATTGTCATGAACATTCACTTCGTATGTGCATATTGTAATATTTTTTAGGAGCTAGATTTTTGTCAGCAACTATAAAAAATTTAAAACTGATTGTTACGTAGTAATTAGATAATTTTGTGTGAAAAATTTAAGCAAATGCTTTCTAAACTTTCTTTGGTAATATTAGTATTACTATTAGCTTCAACATTAAAAACAACCTACTTTTTAGGAAAGTCTTTTTAATTAAAGTAGCTATAATGCAAACTATGCAATAAGACTTATTTGATTATTTCATTTATGTTTGTTAATAGCTTTAACTAACTTTAATTTAAACATGAACTTTTGATTTTATAGAAATATTGTTATTTAAATAGCTCATTATCTTATTATTTCTACTTATTTTAACATTAACAGTCTTATTTTTAATATGTTGGAATTCGAGAATATAACTTACGACTCCATGAATGAAACTCATTAAAAGATTTAATAATGTTTTACTAAAATTTATGTCCAAAGAGTAAGATTCATTAGTATTTATCTATTTTTAAGTGACATAGGACCAAGATTTTAGATGATTTTAATTGTTTAGTTAGCAGAAAATAAGTAAAAGTTTGAAACAAAAAACATATATTAATGAATAAAATTCATTAGGTTCTTTTATTTAACAGGTTTTTTGTTTCCCGTTATAAACTGTGTTGAAATGCATTCACTAGACAAAACCTTATTAATAATTAACTATATTATAGTGGATTTGATGCATAATATCGCATGATGACTCTAATTTATTTGTCACTAGAGGTATCAAACAAGAGTAAACTTAACACTTTAAAAATTTAGTTTTAAAACAGCTAATCAAAAAATATTAAACAACATTTCTGAGACAGTAACTTCAAAAAAACTTTTATGTTATGATTTAAAATTTTGTAATTAAGTGATTAAACAAAAGATACCAGCCTAAAGTAATATATATTTATTTTTTATTTGTATAGAAAGTGACTACGATTATAACTAAATCTGTAATCGTAATTTATAGTTCATCGTAATTAGTTGCAGTTATGAAAAAGGTAACAATCCCTTAAGAAAACTATTTATAAGATTATATACATGATAAGTCTGTATTTTTTTTTGGAAACTAACAATACTAGTTTTGTGTCATATATTATGTTTTTTCTGGTTTGTATGTAATATAAAAAATATTAAATGTCTAGTTTTTTAAATTTCATAAGCTAACTAAAAAATTCTATGAATATTTCTTAAAAACATAGAAAATATAAAATATGCTGAACTATTAGCATAATTCAATTTTTAAAATCAAGTTATTATACATAACTTTAAATTTATACTTTAAGTTTTTTTTATCTAAACTTGATATTAGTAAAATATAAACCGCATTGTAATGGTTTTAAATTATACTGATAATTTAAACTATGTATGAAGAGATCAGTTGAATATCTCAAGAGATTTAATTTGCATTTGATTACAAACTTTGATCTAGTTTAAAATTAGTATAATACTAGAGGTGTGATTATTATTCTGCTCAAGTCAGTAAATAGGTAGTTTTTAAGTTATGAAATGTTTTTTATCTGAACTTCATTGCTAAGTTAATTTAGATTTTAATAAGAGCCTACAAGTGTGTAAAGTAATTGCTTAAAAAATAACTGATTGGGTAGTTTAATTTTGGATAAATAAAATTAATATACTTTGCATTTACATACAGTTAAGTGATTCTTTATTTACATAAAGGTATACTAAGTTTTAAACCGAATTATGTCGTATTTCAATGTTAAAATTTTGAATACAATATTCAATAAATTTAACTACCTTGTTGTCTAAGTTAGATCTCCTTGTAAAACAAATCTGTCTTAGTTTGAAGCAAAATCTATAATCTTGAAAATATACATAACGTTATATTTTTGTATTTTGTTTTTTGGAAGTTTAACTTACTAAAATTAGTAACCATATACTGTGTAACACTGAATTATAAAAAATAAAATGATATACAATTTCGATATTTATCAAGAGCTAGTTTTTGACAACAGTTTTCATAAAAAGCCAAAAATAATCGTTACGTATTTCTTAAACAATTTTGTAGAAAAGTTTAGTTGTATGTTTTTAAATTATTACTGATAGTTTGTTTTTCACCTTAAATGTAGTTTACTTATTTTATTGGCCATTTAAATAAGATTTAAATCCTGTAAAGTTTAAACAAGCTTTATTTTTTTATTTTAATAACTTAAATAACTAAGCTTTATAGTTTGATTAAGATTTAGCTAACATAACTTAGCTTTTATAAGTATTCATAATATTAAGTTATAGCCATCTTACCTTGAATTCTCATACTTCAATAGAACTTATATAAATATATAAAATAACAAATGTTTTTTGTTAAATTAACAGTAGTATGTTTTTTTCTAAATAAGTTAAAAGGCTTATATAAGATAATGCTTACTTCATAAGTTGATTTAAGCTTGATTTAGAATTTCTTCTTACTTTTTTATTAGCTACAAATATTTCTAAGAATTAAATGTTTTAACAACAAGGTTTTATTGATTAAAGTATTTATAAACATCTGTATGTATTTTAAAAACTGATAAAAAGTGCTTCAAACTTACTTTATACATAAGTATAAATTTAAGTTAATTGTCAGTTATCAATACTTTTGTGTCACTGAGATGGAAAAAATAAATTTGAACTGCAAAAATTTACACAGCACAGACTTTAAACTTAAGTTGTAATGCCAGTAGATCTAAATATTTATTTGTATTTTAGTTTTACTTATACTGTTTAAAGTTTCAGCGTTTTGAAACAAAAATTTAAAATAAAATGTTGAAGTAAACTAAAATAATATATATACAGTTAAAACATAAGTTTCAATACACCGTTTATATTTAGTTTTAGGTAGATATTTACAGCTTAGTTTAACAAAAATTAATACTTTTTACTACGGTTTAATGTTCAAATTGATAAGATTTTTTAAAGGGTTTACTTTGAAAAAAATGTTATAGGAGTCTTTGAACCCATTACAAACATAGATTGTAGTTTTTTACCAAACACTTTAGCAGGCCTACATAAAAATTTGTTTCCATAACATAAATAGTTAAAAGTAGTTTTTTTTGTTTTGTTTTTTAAAATAATTACTAGAGACATTTAAATACTTGTTCAAAAAACTTAGATCGGATATAGAGTTTTATCAATTCAAATATTTAGCAAAATCCTACTACAGTACTTTGGAGTTCATTAATATTTTTTTTGACACATGTTTGTTTTTATTAGTTGATATTAGATATATGCTGTAGAATGTGTGTAGTTTTATTTAAAATTAACACTTGAAAAACCTTATTGTTTTTTTTTGCCTTTATAAATTTGCAGTTCAGTAAAAGGTTTAAAATTACAAAAATGTTTTCAATAGAAAAATATTTTTTAATGTTGAGTTTATTAACGAACTAATAAAAAAATAGTAAAATCTGTAAAACAAAACATAATGTAAGCTATATAAGTACTTATATATCTCCCCCAAATTTTGTTTACAAAGATGTTATATAAATCATTAAAAAAAAGTTGAAAACTTATATATCGTTTTCAGTTCAAAAATTCAACAAAATAAAAATCAAAATGAACACAAACACTGAAATGTTAAATTTGACTCAGTTTACAAAAAACTTTAATATAAACTGCAGTTTAAACAGGTTTATTGGTACCATTTTTGGCATCGTATTTTTTTCTCCTCGTTCTTACAGGACCGGAACGACGCAGTTCATTTTTTAGCGACACTCCATCGTCAACAAAATCTTTTTCAGATAGACGATAGAATACACCGTTTTTCTGCTTTGTAGAGGATTGGCTTGCACCCATGCGACTTGAGTTCTCAGGTGAAATGAAAATGACTGGTTTTGAGTTAAAAATATTGTTATAATTATCTCCAGTTTTGTCAGTTTGTTAAGGGAGCGCAGAACATCAAAACTTTCCTTAAAATCTCTTTTCTCATCTTTACCAGAAACTTCTGCAATGGTAAGTTTGTTTTTCTCGGATCTAAGATACTGCTTAGAGATTTGCAACCAGGAGGGTTAAATTATCTCAGAAACTTGCAATATCGAACAGTTAAGCGACCTTGAGAACAAATTAATGATAGTCTTTTAGTTTAACTACTATTCTACTTTTCCCACACTTGTTAGGAAAGTGACCTGTTTGGTTTTGAATCATGACATGATCACTGCAATTCAGTGGTTGAAACGATTTTGTGTGCTCACTTAAATTTTCGAGAGACTTAACTTATCAAGACCTAAGAGCTTCTTACTTTTTACTGCATGCGTTACGCCACCTATTTGGGATCTGAGGATTATTGTTAGCCAAAACATTCTTTTTGAAGTAAGATTATGAGTCGTTTAAATTTCTTCCCAAAAGTATCTGTACAGGGAATAAGTTGGATCCCGGATCAGTCGTATTTTTCCGCGTAAGTAAAGCTTGTACCATTCTGTTGTTATTTAATTTATCATTTTGACCAAAGTTTTCCATTAACAATTAACAAAAATAATTTGTTTTTACTTCATTATAGCAGACAACTAGTCTAAAAAGCTTTCTAAACAAAGATTAGTATGATATGGAGTCGTAAGAAATTAAAGGAGTATTTTTCGAGTTTAAATTTCAACTTAAAATTTATGTTGAGCTCTTACTAATACTAAAAAAAAATGTCTTGATTTGTTAAACTTAATTTCAATTTGTTTTTAGCTGCCATTTTATGTTCAAACTTTGAACTATAATTTACAGTTGTACTACAATAACCTTAGTGTTTGCTGGTAACAGACGTTTTTACCATGTTTTTTTTTTTGTTATACACTTCAGAGTACTTAAAAAAACACATTTTTAATAAGGTCATTCGAGTTATTAAAAATCTTATTCAGTATTTAAACGCTAACACACAACTTTGTTTTTAACTTTTCTAGAACATTAAAGTTTTAAAAATCAGTACAAAGGTCACTAGGTATATGTTTTTACGAAAACAAGTTTAATCTTTTGAAATGCATGTAATTTCTTGTTTTGTCAACTAACTCGTGTTAAATGTGAAATGTTTTTAACACGCTAAAAGTTTGTAGAAAATAATTTATTTAAATTTAATCTATATATGTTTTTAAGTTTCTTATAAACATAGTTGAAAGTACTTGAAAAAGTGTCTTCTTTATATTTTAATTTGTAACTAAATTAGTTCAAGTAGTTGCTTACACTCTTTTCGCACTTTCGCAAGAAACGGCTCGAGAATCGAAAGTCTCCAAACGAGTCAGCGAAAGAGACACAGAGACCTGATGTACCATCAGCATGGTGGCCAAGTTAGAGAACAGATGAGGATACCAAGCGTGTACGAGGAGAGTGTACGGGAAACAACGGGGAGCGTGTACTGTCAGTGATGAATTTCTGAAAAATTTTTTCAGTTTTTTTTTTGTCATTTTGTAAATTGTTCAAATTTTTCAACTAATTCTGCACGTTATCTACGGATTTTAATTATTTTCAAAGTAAAGTAATATTCTTTAGTAAATAAGATAAAAGTCGACGACAGTCGGCGGTCATTTTTCATTAATGCTTCTATGTTATATGTTATTCAAAACTAACTAAAGACAATATTTTCTTAACCATAAGTGTGAATTTCAAAATGGCGAAGTGAGTCGAGAGAATGTAACTCTTCAGCAGTCTTTTTCTCAGTCGAAAACGGTGTTCTTTTTTTTCTTTTCTCTCAAACTATTCAAACTGCTTAAATTCAGTAACGCGCTGGGTTTTGGGTGAGTTAGTTTTTGAGTGTGTTAGTGATAACGCTATTGCTGTAAGTGTTGTGTTCGCATTGTACTGTTTTTCGATGGCGACTGTTTTTTATATGAACTTTTGAAATAAAATTGCTTATTTTGTGTCTTTGTCAGCAGTTGTTGTACTTTTATCGCAGATTTTATACTTTGTAGATATACCTTTGTTTCTAAGACTCGATTTCTTTATATACAATTAGTTTAAGAATTCTAACAATGCAACTACTTAATTAGGCTAAGCTTAAATTATAGTCTATGTTAATTCGCATTTCATTAGTCAACTTAGCTAAATAACTTAGATAAGTCAATTCTAAACATTTAAGTAACCGTCACCGATATTGTTATAGCGCTTTAAGTCAGTTAATAGCCAGGTTCGCGTAGTTAAGTAACAATATAAACATCGGTCGATCGACAAACAGTTTTGGGAAATCAACCAAACCGATAATGTTGCCCGCTTGTAGCGCCAAAGACTTGATTAAGTTTTTCGAACTCAAGTAAGGCAATTTTTTTTTACTTTATGAACTTAAATCTTTTCGATATTTAAACACAGTTTGTTCTTTTTGTAGTTGAAGTTTTGTAATAGCGTAGAATATCGAATTATGTTTAAAATTTAGTGGTGAAAGTTTTTTTTTTGGATCACCTTGTACTAGGATATTTATAAATTAATGAAAAAATTTAGTTTGTAAACCGTAGTTAAAAGTTAAGCTATAATTAAGCTAGTAAACTTCGAATATATTGTTTTTTTTTTTAGATTTTAATTTAAGTTTGCTAAGCATAGCATTACAAAAATTTGAAGTCGAAATCAATTTTAATCAGTATAAAAGTCACTCAGTGCAAAAATCCGGGTATATTTCATATCAGCGGATACATAGCAATAAATAAAGTATAATTTAACTTATACAGCAACAGTTATAAACATCATAAACTAATATTAATTAAATACAAAGTCAATTACTTAAAACTAATCAAAATATTAATTACAAGAGTTAATTGAATGCTTACATATAAACACCAAAAAACCATTTAGAAAGTAAAACAAAACTATAGTCTAATTCCTTTTGCCTTCAATAGGTAGGTTTTCGGTTTAAAACACATATAGCATAAATTTTTACTTTATAAAACAAGATATAACAACTTTTAGTTATTTTTAATCTTTCCAAGTTTTAGAAAAATTCTGATTGTTCACTAAAAATTCCGCAAAAGCAGTTTTTTTTATTGCATTTTAAGTTTTATAAGAATTTTTTCTTCGTCGTTTTCAGCTTAATTCAAAAACATATCAATGCAAGGAGGTGTATGTTCTTTGAACCTTTTTTTTCAGTTGTTTTGTTCTTAGACCAATATAGCTGTTGTCAAAGTAGTATTTAAATTGTGATTTTAATCATTTACAATTTCAAATAAACCTGAACTATGAAGCAGTAAGAATTTTATTATAAAGTTTTTTTAATTTTAATAAGTGCCTTTGATTAATTTGTTTTAAAGTTTCCCTGGTTATGTTATTAACCTAAAAGTGTCTTTGTTTGTTTTAAACACTTGGTTTTGTAAAACAAAATGTTTATTTTACATTAATCTTGATGAATTAAAAAACTGATTTTTGTTGTTTGTTTTTTTTACAGCAATCTTATTAATAACTTAAAAGTTTTCTAAAGTTTATTGTTTTTAGTTGAAATACTATTGTTTTACATCAAATGTCTGCGGTAAGTTTCTTAAGAGTTGTAGTAAAAATATATTAAAACTTTTATTGAAAAACGTTGATTGTTATTTATAAAGTTAAAAAACCTACTGTAGGCTTGTGTTTGTAATATATATTTTTCTTTTTTAGGTGGGGTCAATCCATGCGTCACCCAGAATAAATTCATCGCCTTTAAATTATTTAAAATATTAATAATTTTCTAAATAAAATCCTTAAATTTTCAATGTTTTAAGTTTTGTTGTTTCAAACAAAGATTACAAACATAATTAACAAAGATTATTAAAAAGTTTATAACGAGGATAGAAATAAATTAGAATGTAAGTAAGTGTTATTTAATAATAACAATAAACTTAAAAAGTTAATAATAAACCAATTTCAATATACAAAAGTATTTCATGCAAAAAAACCTTATAAAAAAAGCGAAAATTCAAAATAAACCAAATGTATTTTTTCTTGTAAATCGTAGAAATATAATATTTTGACTTGTGATATAAAAAAGGTTATAATAAGTTGTAAAATTAAAAATTAACCAAAAATGTCGAACAAAAGTACTAAGGATGACTTACCAGCGGTAAAAAATATTATATTTACAAACTTTACCAAAAATTAGATAAACTTATTTATTTTGAATAAAGTTTAATAACGAGCTAGATTTTTACAATTCCACATAAAAAGATATCATATAATTAAAAAAGATTAAGTTTTTATACTTTAATTTCGTTTATTATTCTTTACAATTTAATAACTTAAATAAAAAAAAGTATTGTTAGATTAAACTGTAATTTACTTCCAAAAAATTTAAAACTCAACTATTTACAGAAAACAATAGTAACATATACAAAGAAATATGAAAACTTGAAATATTGCGAAAAATTTCAAACAGAAAATTTTAAAGACCATCATAAGTATATTTGTTTAGACGGTAAAACAAAGTAGTTTAAAAAAGGAGCTATATTTAAACACAAATAAAATTTATATTGTACTACTCTAGATATTTTGTACCATAAAACTTTAAACTAATATTTAACTATTATGAAGTGTGTATAATAAGCATAGTAAGTGTGCAACCGTTGCTGATAAATTAAAAGCATTTTTCACCATCTTAACAAAAACTATATTGCAGTTTTGAACTTAAAGCATTAAAATATGAAAAACATAATATAACTGTCTGCCTAATGGACTCTAATAACTCAAATACTTTTATAAAAATAAGATTGTTTTAGCATCACTAAAAATCAAAAATAGTTGAATATCAAAGTATGTTACAGCCAAAGTTTCGTTATCTATATTGTTTAAAAAAAAGAATATTTTATATTACTATAAATTTGAGCGTTTTGATTAAACTTATGGCAAAGAAAAAAATAATATGTAATTTTTATTCATATTGATTAGAGGTCAAAATCTAACTTATCAAAAAAAAAACTTTTCAAATTAGAAAAATTCTAAATAGAGTTTAGCAGTTCAGAAAAGCCTTTTTCTAACATTACTCTTATTTTACATAGCATTATTAATAATCATTAATAGAATGAAAATAAAACTTCAAACTTTTTTTTACAAAGTTCAACTTAAAAAAAAATGATTTAAGAGTTAATAATTATCATTCATTAAATCCTTTATTGACAAAAATTTCTTGTACAAGTTCAACACTTGTTTCAGGGAATCCTCAACATTTTAAATTTCCATCAGTTCGACCATTGAGGGGTACTATTGAGAGTCAAATGTTGCCGCCAAATTTTTTCGTTATTTTGATTGCTATCGATGATGTTCCGCAAGAGCTTTTGTACGACTTGTGATTCAAACAAAACGTCCCTTGTCTAGTTCTCGCTCGCGGGAAAACCCCGTTTACGGAATTTTTTCTAAATATAGAAGCATGTTTCATAAAAAAAGTTCTGTGAGTGTTTAATTTGAAAAAAAGAATCCTTATACAAAGAACCATATAGTTTCAGAAATTTCTAATTTCCACTTTTTCCAATTTACCCTCACTTCCTCATGGCATATGTTTCTTATTAATAATTTTAAAACAATTTTTTTTTCTTGTTTTTAATAGAACGTTTCTTTGACTTTTAAACAAAGTAAGTTTAGTGTTAGTAAGTTAGTCAAAATGTGTTGGGGCTTATATTTGACGCAAAGGCCCTTGGAAAAATGGTAAAAACTTAAATGAGAACTTTTTCTCCATGTTATATGTTTTTTTTTTAGTTTCAACCTCAAATTAAAGATCTAGGCAAAATTATTTTTTTTTGGCAGCACTTATGACAAGACTATTTGTTCGCCAATTTATGACTCAAATATCAAAGTTATTTTATGTTTTCTTGTTCTAACTATTTAAGGTTTTATTAGAAAGTTAATATATACTTTTTTTATTTGATGTAGTTTGTTAAATACGTCCCTTAAATTTTATCTTTTTTATTTATATTTCACAGTATTTCATCCATATTTCCGGAATATTTTTGCATGTAAAGTAAATTATGCAAAATTTTGCAAATACGGATGAAAAACAGTGAAATATGTATAAAAAAGGTAAAGTTTTAATGGACATATTTTACAAACTACATAAAATTATTAAAAAAAATTTTTCTTAATTTCTTTTTATTAGAAGTTAACACTAATAAAACCTTAAATAGTACGAATAATAAAAAAAAACTTTTGATATTTGAGTCATAAATTGTGTTGTCATAAGCGCTGCCAAAAAAAAACATAATTTTTCCTAGATCTTTAATTGAAAGTTGAAAAAAACATACAACATGGAGATAAAATAAACAACTTAAATTTAGAGAAAACAAATTTTAATTTTTTTTTGGTATTTTTTGAAAAAAACAAAAATAATGCTAAAATGACCATTTATTCCAAGGGCCTTTGCGTCAAATGTAAGCCCCAATACATTTTGACTTTTAATTTGTTTAAAATTCAAAGAAACGTTCTATTAAACACAAAAAAAAAGTTTTAAAATTAATAACAAGAAAGATATGCCATGAGAAAGTAAGGGTAAATTGGAATAATGGGAATTTTGAAATTTTCTGAAACTCTATGGTCGTCTTATACAAATTTCTTTTAGTTTAACTTGTAAACAAATATATAGATATATATACATACATTAGATGAGGGCTTCCCAAAATTTTTTTCAAAAGCTTATATTAATATATTTAAAAAGCTATGGCCACTTCTAACAAGGTTTCTTAAAAAACTTTCGTTAAATACACCTAAAACCTTTGTTTTTTACCATCTAGTGAAAGTAAGGCCTCATGGCTCCCTACTTTTCCAGCTTATGGCCCCCTAAACTTTTAAAAATTTCCCTAAAATATCTAGTGTAGTTTCCTAAACTACCCTTAAATGCACCTAATTATTTTTTTGCTTTTCACTATCAGTTCCAGAATATCACATGATTTAGAATGTTTAAACAAGTACTTAAAAACTTTTGTATAAATAAGGTTATAAAAATGTTAAGCTAGGTATTATGTGTTTTAAAATTTGATTTTTTAGTTTTTTTAGCTTCATTTAAAATAAAATTGCAACTGTCAACTTGGTACATATTAACTAATAATAAAAAAAAAAAAATAATAACAATAACTAATTATGTAAAATATAATTAGGAGTGCTTCATCACATTGTTGTAAGTTCTGCTACGAAATTGAATAGTTAATAGTAAGTTTTACTTTTTTTTTAACTGTGGTAATCCTAATTTATTTTTATAAGTGTTTTGTTCAAAAGGTTGAATAAGGTATAAAGTTTTATTAATTAAGTAAGTTTTTAGAATAAGACAGATTATACAAATTATTTATTTATTATATAAAGCACCTGTTATTAGAGTATAAATGCAATGCATACTTTAAATATATTTACATAAGAAAATTTAAAAATATAAGTATTGTAGAGCAATTTACAATTATGTTTGCTTCAATATTATTTTTTCACAAACCTAAATAGTGAAGAGCTTCCTCCTATATGTGTCATATATTTATTTATCTTTGTACTCGATAAACTTTATAAGCTTATAAATTTGTTAAAAACCAAATTTTAAAATTAGTGTTGAACATATTTCAAAAGAACAAAATTTACTAGTTTTTTTTTGTTGCTCTGCATCAGGGACGTAGCTAGCTCTAAAAAGTTACGAATCTGCAAAAGAAAATATCGAGAATAATGTGTGATGATGTCATAACGGGAATAGAGTAGTTTTAACTACCTTTAATTTTATATGAAAGTGTGCAGTTTTGTTAAAAGTTTGAAAATAAATAGAATGTTGAAGTATAATGAATAACTGAATACAAGGCAAGTTATATAGCTCTTGACCCCCAATAATTCTTTATGTGTTGAAACTTTTATAAGCCTATAAAACCTTTCATTTAAAATAAAAATATCAATTAAGAATTTAACTTTAATAGTATTACTGATAGGCCTAAAAAAATAACTTTGAAAACAGTTTCCCCACTTCAGAAAATATTTGCAAAATTTGTTGCTTTTATTTAATTAAAATTAAAAATTATAAAAGTTAAATAAAACAAAAAGAATATAAAATAAAAAAGTTCACAATATCAAATAACATTCAGATGTACACTTATTTAATTTTTCAAAAATAATTCATAAAGAAAGGAAGAGTACACGTCTTTGTAAATGTTATTACTAGCTTTAGCAGCATAAAGATTTAAGCTGTAAAAAAAGAATAAAAAAAATTCTTATTAAAAAAATTGATAAATAAAAACTGTAAAAAAGAATCAAACTTTTTTCTAACAAAACAAACTTGTTAAATAAAACAACTTCGTTAAATAACAACAAACCTTGAATATTAAACATTAATATTTTTAGATACAATGTGAAACATACAAATAATTTCAAACATAAAATATATTATTTTTTTTTTAACTTGTTATGAATTTATAATACAACTATACACTTAATAAAATAAGTAGTACTAACTTATGCTTTTTAATCATAGATTGAAAAAATTATATAAAACTTATTTTAAAACTTTTTATCATTTATCAAACATAGATTAAAGAATTAAACTGATATATTTTTTAAATTTAGTGAACCACTCTAAAATTTATAAACTTATTTTAAAGCAACAGATACAATCCATATTCTTGATACATTTATAGAAAATATAAAATACAAAAACCTTCATATTGTAAACAACAATGCTTGTAGAAATATAAAGTTTACAGTAATATTTAAAAACAAATTGAAACAAACTTTTTATTTTACATATTTGTCTGAAAACATCATTCAAAGAGCCTTTTCTTGAAGTACTTATCTGGAACTCATTGTAATAAACTGAACTTCAGATTGATTAACTTTGTTAATAGCTTTGAGTGTCAATGATATCAAGTGGGTGGTTTTACTTTCAAATGATATTTGCATAATTTTAACCTTAGAAAACTTAACTTTTAAACTTAGTTTTAAAAATCTGTGAAACAACTAAATTTGTTAAAATGCACACATAGTGTACCAAGTTTACAGTAGTAATACAAATAAAACTCAAAAACAATTTTCAAAATGTAAAGCTAACTAGAAAATACAAATGTACTAACTTATTTTTTTGTAATTTTGTAAACTACTTAAAAATTGTTAATATAAAGATGAAAAAAAAAAACAGAGATAATGAAATACCTTTGAAAGTTGGGAATAAAACCAAAAACTCTGACAAAATCTTCATATAATAAAACAGTATGCATAAAAAACAAACTCATTGTAAACAAATAATATAACAATACAAGTAAAATAGGTATTTACAACAGCTTTACCCTATGACCAACACCAACTCCAGGATTTTATTTTTGAATTTTTCTTCTTATATTTGAAATAAGACTAACTTTTCAAATTTATCAATGTTTTTTTTACAAAATTGGTTATAAAATAAAAGTTTATTAAAACTAGCTAGCAAAATCTCATTCAAGTCTAGAAAAACATCTGTTATGACATTATTAACAAACCTAAAAATGTCCTTAGTTTTTCATAGATAAAAAAAAACTATACTGAGTCAGCCTAAGTTCAAAAATAAAATTCTAAGTATCCTAGAGTTATCCAGAATACTTTAAGTGTGTGGCTACAATGTACAATTTAAATCTTTTAACTTTGCTAAAAAGTGCAATAAAAACTTTAACTAAGGTAAGCAATTATAAAATTTTTAAAAGCAGTTTTAATTAAAAAGTTAAGTTCTAAACTACAATAATACAATATAAAAACTATAATTTGTTTATATTAACCTGAAAAATAAAAACTTTAACTTACTAAGCATTTATAAAATTTTTAAAACAAGTTTTAATTAAAAAATAAAGTTCTAAAATAAAATAAAAAAATAATTTGTTTATAATATTCTTAATTTTCTTTTTATATTATTGAGTTTTTCAATTTTTTTTTTCTTGTTGCAAGCTATTTGTCTTATTGTGTTATTTTTTCTGATTTAGTTGATTCTAATTTTCTTGATAAAACTTCAGGAAATGAGATTATTATCACTGTTTCAAAAGATTTTCATTTTTGTATATTTGTCAACCACAGGGATTAAACCTAACACATTCAACTCAGACAGTCAACTTGATTTAAAACAAAGTTAATTCTTCATGTTACTTTACTTTAGATTTCATCTATTCTAAAATTTATCTTTTCATATATCTTCTATCTGTATTTGCTCTTTTGTAAGACAAAAATGTAAATTTCAAAAAATACAAAGTTCTTTTTGTCTCACCACAAACATTTCAATAGTACAAGATCCTCACTCACACTTACTTTTTTTTATTCTCTCACACCATTTAAACCAAATCTACAGTCTTGAAATGGATTTTTATACAATAGTTTGCTATTTGATAATAGATTTTTACACCAAGCTATTTGTGTATAATTTAGATGTATTCAATTTGTTCAATATTTACGACACTAAAAGTGCTAGAGAGTCCGTAAAAATAAAATTAATTCTCAGGAATGCAAAACTAAGTATACAGCAAAACTAGTATTGCTAGGAAAGCAAAACTAGTATTATAAACAAATACTTGAAGCTAAAGAAACAAGGTATTAACAGCTGAATGATCGAAAGAAAAGCGTTTTTTCGCACAAATGTTTACGTGCCTGCTCTGCATTAAGGACCTGCAAGTAGAAAATTATACAAGAATTTAATTTTTTTTGGGAGCGTTTTGTTTGCAGTTCTGTAACAAAATATCAATTTGTGCTTGATTACTGTTTAGATTTACTGTTTTGAGCTAAAGTCATTGTTCATTCAAGCGTTTAAGAGAAAGCTCTTAAGGTGATGTATTTAACTGATGCAAGATTATTACAATTAAGATAAGGAGAAAATAAAGTTAAGAACGTTGCTATTTAAACAAGCCACAAAAAGTGGTGTAAGATTCTAGCCACAGCCTGCTGCAGTAAACATGTTGTTTTTGAAAAAAAAATATATATATATACCACAGATCTTTTTGTGTTAAAACTTTATTCCGACTAACGGCGTTTTACTGCTCTCATATAAATTTAAGAACAGATCATATTATATTCCGATAAGCTTAGCTTAACAGGATCTCCAGGATTTAACGCCTTTTAACGTTACATATTATATATATATATATATATATATATATAGTTTTATTGTATAAATTAAAGTATTTCTTTACCAATGTTATTTTTTATACTAAATTTTATTTAATTCCTAAATAGTTAAATCTTAATTTGTTTTATACATTTTTAAAGTGTATTCCTGTTAGATTGATTCTCGTGTAAAAATTTGACTAGATTATAAGTATTTTCTAAACTATGATGTTCTTTATATATTTATAAGTGTTTCCAATTGTTCTTTATATAAAATATGTTCATTCATGTCATACCTAGTTTTATATAGAGTAGCCTTAAGTATTATTTAATATCAGCATTTAGTATAAGCTAAATTTATTTGAAGTTATTGAATTTTTTCTAAATTTAAAAAACATATATATTAAAGCTTCTTATAATATACTATTTCTTATTCTGTATTACTATTTAACAAAAGTGTATAAGAGAACAATATTTAAATGACTTCAATAATTAAGTGGTTGATATGTAAATATAATTAATATTGCAGTTAAAGGTAAAAATTATATTAGTTTAAACAATATAGTTAAACTTGGTGCGACTATTTTAGTTTGGACAATTCAAACTCCAAAAGTTCAAATTCTTAAAAAAAAATTAAAGGGCAACAACCAAAAATGTTTTGTATATTTTTTAAATATAAAAAGTAAATATGTAGGTCCTATTAATATCTACAAGCCATTTTTTTGACAAACATTAAGTATTTTTTGAAATGTGGTTTAAATTAAGTGAAATACATAGTTTTTTTGGTATATTTAAAATATTTCAAAAATATTTAAAATTTTTCAAAAAAAGAAAAAGTTTCTTGTAGATATTAATAAGGGTTACACATGTATTTTTATTTTTTTCAAATTTATATTAATTATTGAGATATAGTCTTTTAAGTATTTTTTATATGAATTTGAATTGTCGGAGTTTAAGTGTCCGAATTTGAATTGTCATGTAACCAGTTAAACTACATACAATAATACCACAAGTTATAAAAATGAGCAAAAAACAGACAAACAATTATTCTATTGTAATAACAGATTTATTGTTATTTATTTAATCCAAGTTTTAAAAACAACTGATACGTACTATATTATCAAAATAATTTCGTTACAAGTTGAAAAACAGAGTAACAAAACATGAGTTGTACAGTGAACTTTTTAATAATTAAAATATTTATATAAATTTTAAGGTGTAATCTAAATTAAGCTAAAATAAACATTTTTAAAACTTTTAACAATTATAGTACTAATTGCATTAATTGTACAATACAAAAAGATAATATTTTTTACTTATTCTTATATGCCAAAATTTAAAACAACAAACTGTAGCAAAACTGATAAAATGAATTTGTATTGAAAGTTAAAAAAAAACATCAAAATGTCTACTACTTGAAAAATTTTAATAGCAATTGCAGCATTTGTACAATTTGAAAATACAATATTCTTCACTTAATCTTGTATGTCCAAGCCCAAACTTAAAACAGAAATCTACAGCAAAATTGATAAAATGAGTTGCCTTAAACATAAAAAAAAAATAATAAAAAAAAAATCAGCAAACACTTACGTTAAAATATCAATTTAAACTAAATACTATTTTAAAGAAGTCAAACTCATGCTAAAGTTATAAATTTGTATACAATATTATACAATTCAAAAATTTATTATATGTTAGCAAACAACTAGTACATATGTATAGTATACAAACATTTATAAGCAAAATAGAAAAGGAACAAATAAATTACATAACGACCATTACAAAGATTTTGAGAATAAAATGGATTAAAGGACTATACACTTTAAAAGCTACAGTATAAAATAAGTTTTTTGAAAGTTGCTCAACAACTGGTTTCGACCTTTTTCTTATTTATGTTAGTACTAAGTATATAACTTTAAATTTTTTTTTAAGACAATTTAATGCAACACAGTAGAAACAATACAAGATTATTTATATTAGTAAATAGTAAAACTATATACAAAGTTTTAAAGCTAAACAAGAATTAAAAACAAAATAAGTTAGTAGTTAAGATATGTAACTTATATAATTAAAGAATTTAAGCCATAGGAGAGTCCAAAATTTTTTTAAACATAAATTAACTTTCGCTTTTATATGACAGCTTTAAGTACAAACTACAAGCCAGATTTTTATAGAATTCCAAAATATAATTTAACTTTTGAGATATTTTATTTTTTATAAAAAGTTTCCTATACAAATGTATAGACCGCAAATATTTTGAAGTCGATTTTCTTGGAAATTTTAAAAACCTTTAAAAATCTATCTTCTCCTTCACTCTTTAAGCAATCTCCTTCAAATTTTCAGAAAATGTTCTTTATGTTATAAGAAAAAAACCTAAACATGAATTCTAATAATTAAAAAAAAAGTTAAGACAAAAAAAGAGAAATATTAGAAAAGAAATATAAGTATTTTTACTTAAAATTTTAAAAAGTCTTAAGTAACGTTTTTTTGTTATTGTATAAAGATTAGACTGTTAAAATTTTAACAAGATTGCTTAAAAAATGTAGGAGGAGATAGATTTAAAATGATTCAGTCTTTTTCCTGAGTCTTTTTCATGTTATAGTATTCCATACCCGTAGGGAACCGATTATGCGGCCCGACTTTGATCTGTCATATCTCAAAAAATAATTCAATTTTTTTAAAAAGAGTAAAAAGCATCAACTTAAAGCTTAGTAAAAACATACATTACATATTTTGAATTAAATTAAATATGTGCATCAAAAAAAAAAACATCTATAAAACAAGATAAACTTGTAAAAAAAAATGGGCCTATCCCCCTTCCCCGGTGGCCTTAACATTAACTTTGAAATTTTTTAATTTTATTAGTGCATATAGGATATAACTATTTTTTACTATTGCAGACTTTAACAGTTAAAAGCAACTTTTATATATAAAATATAATTAATAACATTCAATAGTAATTAAAGAAAAACAAAACAACGTGATGCTTATTGCAATTTTAATGATAATACAAATGCTTATTTGATAAATGTGATTTTAAATAATCCGTGGTCTAAAACTCTTAGAGTAACTTATAAAGTTATTAGAAATGCATACAAAAAATACACATATAAAACATACATACGACTAAAAATTTAAATATAACAATACAAAATAATAATAAAAAAATATAAAAACAAAACGAATTTTACAACAACTACTAGCTACCTTACTAAATGAAATCACACTATTATATCACAATGAAATCAGTTAACAAACAAAACTATTGAAGACACATACTTATTTTAAATAATATGCATAACAATCATATAGCAACTAAGTTAAATGCATTAATTATTCACTTATCATAATTGTTGTTTAAAACATTTGACTTACTTGTGTACTCTCACTTCTTAACCTTGATCTCCATTGTACAGTTCATTTCTTCATCTGTTTTGAGTTTGTTTGTTGGTACAACCAATCAAAGTTCTTCAAAGTGTAACTAAATAACAAATTATGTGTAAATTCTTACTAAGTTTTCTATTTTATATTATTAATTTTATGTAAATGAGTTTCTACCAATTTTATATCATTTTAAATACATTTCTATTAAATTTTACTCCCATGTCTGCTGACATTAAGTAAAAACTCACTCATACAGTCTATGAAACAAATATAAGTTACTACTCAAATAAAATTTAAAAACACAATCATAAACTTATAAAATTTTCTTCTTTTTAAGTTACAACATTCAAACTTTAAAATTACAGCAAACGTTTTCACAAGTTAGTTATTACTTTTAATAAGTAAATCTATTTAGTCAATAATTAATTTCATGGAAGTCAGTGGTTTTATCTGTTAACATATGTTATAAAATAACAAAAAATCAAATTATTGCATATTAGTAAATTAAATTGTTAGTAAAAACTGTCGTTTACAATACAATAAATATAATCGAAAAAGGTTATGCATATATGAAAATAAATAAAATAAAACATTTGATACATAAGTTATTCTTGTAATATTAAAATATACATCATGTTATATGAGAAGGTGTACAGTTTATAATAAAGGAAAACTTTGATATTGTAATATAATGAGTTAAGCATTTTAGGCAAGTAAAATAAAGTACTAAATCAAATTAAGGCTATATATACAACAATGTGTATTTTAACAAAAATATTATACTTATGAGACACATGTAAATACATAGAAACAAATAACTATTTACTCAAAAATAATAACAACAAGTAAAAGGAATTTTCTATCTTGTGTATACTAAAATGAATTATTATAACACAACCATACATAAACTTTTTTCAGCTCTTCATTAATAACACTGTTCACACAAGCAGGCATCATATCATCACTATATTTGTAGCTTAAGCAGGCATCATCAGCAAACAGTCTCATATTAATCTCAGTAGAAGAAAAAACATCATTTATATACACAAGAAACAACAAAGGACCCAAACAAGAACAACATTACAATTTCACGCTCAGACACAACATTATTTAAAACAGTTAATTGGCTCAGGGTTGCCACTCATTTTTTCAATTTTTTTCACAGGTTTTCCAAGTTTCTTCCAGATTTTTAAACGTACACACTTTTGGGTTTAGTTTTAGTTTAAAGTTAAATTAAGTTTAAGTTATGTGTTAAATAATATAAAAACATTAAAAAGATACTATATAACTACTTTAGATAAATTTTTACTAAAAATTTTTTCAATGATGACAAAAATTTTAAGTAAAACTATTGAACATGTGAAAGTTGTTAAAGTTCCAGGTTTTGTTAGTGATTTTTATTCAATTGATTTTATTTTTTTTTTTGCCTAAATTGTCAAATTCCAGGTTTTTCAAGGTTTTTGCAGGTTTACAGGTAAAATGGTAACCTTGTTGGTTTCTATTGTTTATATAGCTTTGTAGTAAACTTACCATAGATTTTTTGACATTATAACCGTTTAATGTTGATAAGAGTATTTTATGACTGACCGTAATGAATGCTTTTGCTAAATCTAATAAGAAAGAACAATTAACTAATCTTTTTTCACCAGCCTCAGTCTTTTCATCCACAATATCATTCACAGCCAGCTCAGGTGTACTATTTTTACTAAAACTATACTGCTTTTTATGCAAATCAACATTTTACAGAAACAATAATTTAACCTTTCACATACTAATGACTCAAAAATTTTTTTAATGAATATATTAACTCATCACAACAAATTTTAATGCAAAGACTTACATTTAACTGTGTGCTTACCTCATACTGAACCTTCAATTTCATTATTCCTTTTGATTATCTTTCCATGTTGATTCCTCTTGTTAAGCTCAACCTTATGCTCTTTGAATAAAGTTTTGCTTTCTTCTCCTTTTTATTTTTGTTCTAATAACAAGTCTACTTTGCTCTTAAATTTGTTTTATTTAACTTATATCTCAATTTTAGTCGTTTGTGTTGTTATCATAGCTTGCAGTTTGTAGTATAGTAGTTTGCTTTATAAATAATTTTAAAAATGCTTACTACATTGACAAATATTATGTAAGTTTTATCTGGGCATATGTTAATAATGGGCATATTTTAATAAAACTAGCAAATATACAAAACATAACAATAATAAATAACAAAATTTATTTACTGCAAATAAATAAAACAAATTTAAAAACTTCAGTTATAACATAATTTAATATCAACTGAAAAGGTTAGTATACGAAAAAAAACATATAAATCATGTTGTATAGATAAACAATTATTGTGTACAGTTTATCAAAAATAAAAATAAACTGTTGTTTTATTCAAGTCTAAAGCAAAATATTACATAAGTAAAGACAAAGTTTTAACTTACAAAGTTTTTGAATCATATAGGTTAATAGATTAAGTTTATTTCAAAAGCTGGTACTTAAAGAATCGAAATTTGTGAAAATAATGTGTAAAAAACTTACGAAGCTTTTAGTTGATTTTAATATATAAAACAATAAACAGTAGTAGCAAACGAATGAAGGTTTATAATTTTAAAATATTGTCAATAAAAACCTTACTTTTATGTACATAAAAATTTACTGTTTTCAAAAATCCAAAAGGTAGTTTTTAAAGTTTTTTTTTACTTCAATTAAAACTTATATATTATATGTTAATTAAAGCCCTGGTATAAATCGTACCTGCTTTTAAAAATCTAAGTATCATTCAGAACTCAGTATAAACATCATAATCATTCAGAACTCAGTATAAAAAGCAGATTCGCTCATTTAGCAAAAAGTTCAAATGAGGTAACTGTTTCATTTTTTTACAATAGACCATTTTCAAGATATGACATATTGAAATATACAGTTCAAGTACCATTGAACAGATTATACTGTTTTAAAGAGTTCAAACACATTTTGTAGATATAAAATTATACTGTAAAATCAAATGATAAGAAAATAATATGTAGTAATAAACTGTATAACTATAAAACATACACCACTACATTATATAGTTTAAAAACAATTCATAATTGATGAATAAACAATTGTTTAAACAGATGATACACAAACATTTATAAAGCAAGATAAAAGATAAAAAGCTCATTAATTACATAAACACTATTTTTTAGACTTTAACCATAAAATAACATAAATAAACAAACACTTACAAATCTAAATTAATATACAAGTTATGTTGTTCAATATTATGTTAATACTATAACTTTTAAAAATGTATATATTGTAAGCAACATATACTAGAGTAAAAACGATACAAGATTATTTATTCTATAGTTATAAGTAGTAAGTTTTGTTTTCAATGTTTTAAATATAAATATGAGTTTAAACCAAAAAAAGTTATTAGTTGTAAGTTATTTATTTTAGTACAATAATAAAAACCAATTTTGAATTAAGTATACATAAGATATAACTTCTATTTACTTAAAAATACGCAGACTTAAACTGATAAAAATAATCAAAATAAATAAAGATGTAATAAAAAAATATAATGTAATGCCAATCATAACTCAGATGATGATATGAATATTTATTACATCTTTTTGATAACTCAGTGTTCTATATTACCTCACAATGTTTATTTAAATAATAGCTAAAGTTTTTATAAAACATTTACACAACTTAATTGTAGTATAAAAAATAAAACATAGTAAAATGAAGTGCACAAAATTAATCACATCAAGTTAACTTACAACTTAAAACATGCATATTGTATGACAACCAACATGTACTATATATAATATATTAATTGTGATAATTTAGCTTCAATCAACAGATAAAGAACTATGTACAGAAATAAAACTAATTCATCTTTATTTGTTCATAGTTCTCTTAAACATTGGTAGAAATTAAAGATTGAGTCATCATATATTTGTCAAAAAAATTTGAAATAGGTGTGTACTAGCATGTGCTTTCTCTAATTGACATTGTTTTAATTGTTCATTTCCTTTTGATTTAGTTTATAATTTGTTTTTTGAATTCTTACATACCATGTTCTTAATTTATTGTACACAGTAAAACTAATAAACGAAATATACCATTAGGAAGAATATAAAAGGTAGATAAGTGTCAACCAGTTTTTTAAATGTACAAATTATTCTTTACTTTTCAAAACTAGGTTATTAATATTTAAGTCTAACAAACTTTGTATATATTATTTTATTACAAACTGTAAATAGAATAATATTTGTTTGCTATTAAGTTGTAATATTTAAGGTCTTAAATGCAATTAATAAATCAAAAATTTTAGTTGTTAATAAGTTATTTTATTAACTTTTAGTATTATAACCGATTCATAATTGTTTTAATTGTAGTTTTAAATATGATAAAAAATTATAATAATAAAACTAAAATTTAATTAGTATATGTAGTTCGATGTTGAAATTGACTTACATTGGCTTGTGTACACTCTTCTTATACTGAATGTTTAATTATTTTGTCCATTGTTCAATTACTCTAATTTTTATCTCTGTCTTTACTTTACTTGTCTGCTTGTTTCTTTCTTCTCCTTCTTATTGTTGTTCTAGTCCATCTTTTGCTTTAGTTCAAAATTGTTTTTTATGCTACCTTCCGGTGTAAAAGTTGTTTGTGTTGTTGTCATGCATTTTGTAGTGGCTTGCTTTATAAATAATTTTCAAAATACTTACTAGTAGACAAATATTTTGTTAGTGTTATCAGGGCATATTATAAAACTAATAATTGTATACAACATGATAATAAAAAATACAAATGATTTACTACACAAATTCACAAATATAAATAATTTTTTAATTAAAATTTAGTAGACATAAAATAAATTTATAAAAAGTTTTTTCAAAATAAAATAAATTGTATAAACAATAAAAATATTTTATTAGATATATATTATTAACAAATTTCTTAGTAAGAATAAAAAGTTAATTTAGAAGCTTATTGAATAAAATAGGTCATTAGATTAAATTTATTACTAACTTAATACCAAAAAAATACCAAATTACAAAAATGTATTATAAATAGTTTACGAATCGTAAACTTACGAGCTTTATAGCTGTTCGTAATACATAATACAACAAATATTAATGACAATAAATTTAATTTCGAAGTAGTGATACTAGATTTTTTTTTTATTGACAGAAAAATTTACTTTTTTCATATAACCCAAAACAAAAATATAAAAGATTGAAATATTTATAAATATATAGTTTTTATTTTAAAATCTAGTTAAAGCTCTGGTATAAATCGTCTCTGCTTTTAAAAACTAAAGTGCGAAAAAACGTCATAATCATTCAGAAATCAGTATAAAAAGCAAATTCGCGCCTAAAACCGCTCATTTATAAAAAATTCTAGACGATGTGAAGTTCAGTTTTTCTTTTACTCACCTAACATAAGTTATCAAAACATTACACATAGAAGTGTACTATTGAAAAACAGTTGCTGTTTGTAGTTCAAGTTTATTAAAAATCATGTCCCAAAGTCTTCTAAACATTCTAAATTGAGCTTCTTTGATCATGAAGGTAATTATTTTGACAAAAGTCCTTGTTCAAAAGTCTTAAATGTCTTTTAAGTATTAAATTATTATTGTGTTCACGTAGTCATCTGCAACTACGATAGTCTCTTGATCTGTCTTGTTCAATCTTGCACTAAACACATGTTTTTGGGTGTAAGTCTATTTTATTTACTTTTCATTCGTTGATTTAATATAAATACTTCTCTAAAGTTATTGGATATTATAACATGGATTATCTTGGATGGATCCTTCATCTTGGATCTTGGTCTTCGTGATGCTGCGGAAATGGGTTAGTTAAGTTTTGTACTGTTGAAATCTTGGAAATTAAAGTTTGTTAGTCAAGACTATAAATATTTGTTATTAGGTTAAATTTAGGTAAGTTTATGAGTTGATTAAGTGATAGTTAAAAATAATTCTTACATAAATTATAGATAAACTTTGATTTAATACAAGTAAGTAAAAATAACTAATTTTAATTAAATAACTTAGAAAGGATAGTTTAATAATATGATTTAATTTCATCTTTGGACGCTATATATATTTTTATTAATCTGATTTTATATTAAATTCTGATTATAATCAGAAAAAACTTTGTCTTTCTACTTTATCTCTTCACTACTTATTCTCTCTTTCCCAAAGACTCAGTTATTATCTATCTCTTTGTCCAAAACAATCAAGAAAGTATTGATTGTTTGTAAAACTATCCTACTAAGTTACTTAGTTTTAGTTATTTATATTTATTTAGGATACTAATTTGAATTTTACATAATAAGTAGTCATTTATAAGTCTATTTAAAACATAAGAAATATTAAATAGTTATTTAAAAAGTAGGTAATTTATCTTAAACAAATTTATAAAAATTTAATATTAGTCAACAAAAAGTAGTCTAACATTTAAAACTTCTGTAAAGTCTTAGTTTAGTACATATTTATCTTTTGATGTCTCTTTTAAGTTTATGGTTTATAGAACTAAGAACTTTTTTTTCAAGTGTTTTCAAAAATCAACAGAAAAATTATCTAAAATATTATTGATATATTTTAAATTTCTAATTCTGATTTTATGTTTACGAAAATGTTTACTATTTCTTAGCTACATACTAGTTACGTCATTATATGTCTTTTAGAATTATATAAAAATATTAATGAATTAAATTTAAGTTGGCAAATACTTAAAAAATATGAATGATATTTTGAAACTTATAAACCATTAAATAAGAGTCAAAGACAAACTAATTAAACATAGTCGAAATAAAATTAATTAATAATAATTAAGAGAGACATAATGAGATAAGTAAATACCCTACAGACCTTAAGACCCTACAGAAGTTATTAAGTCAACTTTACTGATATCATATGTAGCATAACTTTATTCCTAAAAATAAAGATGTACCTTTGCTAAGATTATAATTATTAAGATATAAATTGTCTCCAACGGATATTGGTTTGTTCAAGTAATTATTTTCCTTATGCCAAATTTTCAAATACTAAGTAATAAATAACTAAATCTAGTAAAAAAAAATTGCATAGTAGCGCTATTAGTGTAACTATAATCATTAACATAACTTATCCAGTTGTAGAAATATACTAATAATTAAGTAGGCTAAATACAATTTTTCATCAAAGAAAACTAAAGATTCATATTTATTTTGAACTATTACAGCAACGTGTTTTTGTGAATATCACACGTAAAATTTTTTAAAACCAATATAGGTAACCAATTTTCGCCCAAGTCTCCCACGTGAAGTTATTTTCGATTTGGGAATTTTCCCTTAATCGAAATTTTTGAGGTTGGTTTTTGAATTTTTTGAAATTAATTAGCCAAAGTATTATCTTGCTTCGCTCGATAGTTTTATTTTCCTTAATTTTTTTCGGCAACCATCTTAAAAAAATTGCACTTTTTTAATCTTTTTCTAACCGGTTTTTCTTAAAAGCCTAACCACGCTTAAATTATAGGTATTAAACTTAACCGTCAAATCATATAAAAGTATGATACTGTGGTTTAAGAAGTGGTTCGGCTTTGAGTTAAAATGGTATCGGACAGCTTTCAATATTTGTGCATAAGTTCTCCCGCTGCGACTTCCTCCTATCGGAGGAAGTCTTGCTCCCGAACTTTTGCACAAATATTGAAAGCCGTCCTCTAGGCCACGTCGTAATGCTTACGCCGGTTAATTCAGTTTTTTGTTTAATGTTATGTACGTCAGTCTTATATTCAAGAAAAAAACTAAATTTTGCCAAATCTCGGTTCAGTTTATTTTTAAACATGACCAATGGGACTTATCGGTGCAAACACTTTTATTTTTTGAAATATTTGACTGCAGTCCAAAGTATACTATTTATCGAATATAGTAAACTGAAAGTATCCAAACGTATGTTTGACGTTTAAAATGATATGAGTTACAATAAAGTCTTATGTTTTATAGTATATAATCTTGATGTTTTACTCCAAACGATTTAGTTTTGGAGTAGGCAATCTAGGTATTATTCTATATAAAACACTTCACTTGTTGTAATTTATTACTATTATTATTTATTTAATTACTTGTAATGCTGTTATTTTATGGTATTTAGTATTAAATTACTAGTGTTAATCTGTTTAGCAGTAACACTTTTGCTCATAAAAGTCTTCTATTTAAGCTTAACAGTCGAAACCCTTTTTTTTTGTATTTGAATGTTCAATGAATAAAGTTAATTAAAATGCTTAAAATCAACAAAACAAAAACATCTAATTGAAAAAGTTAAATTTTTTAGAATTGATTTTAAGCATTTGAAACCAAAGTGCACTATAAATACAGCTTATTTACTTTTACTTTTATTTTAAGTTCAAAAGTTCTCTATCTCAAATTTTATATTATTTTGTACTATTTATCTGATATTTATCTATTATACTGTAAGTATAAAATAAGTAAAATAGTAAAATGTATATTAAAGCAGATACTATAACTGTTAGAAAACATTTTAGATACAGCTTCAAGTTAGAAGTTACTTTTTATAATTTGGTGTACATAAAACCATTTGAGTTCAATCTTCAATTTGTTAAGTATAATCATTATAAACTTTTAAATTCTTTATTTGTTGTTTTTTTTTTCATTAGTAGAATCAAGGTACAAGCATATTTGTAATTACATGCGTTGTTATCTTAATTTTTAAAAAAATTTTAATTCTTAGCAATTTAGGCAATTTGCCATAAAACGATTTGTTATATTTTTCAAAGCTAGCGGTAAAACGTCCCTGGTCAAAAGTCAAAAATTCCTTTTTACAATATTACAATGGGGATTCCCCACAATTCTGTTATCGTAAGGCTTTGATTTATATAATACCTTCATTTGTTACTTGACTTCGTTGCGTTCACATCTAATTATGAGGTTTTTGAAAAAGTTAGAAAGTGAAAAAGTTAAAAAATTTGAGAAAATTTTGAAAACAAAGTTTTACCATGAAGGGTTAGTTTTATGCCACAGTTTTAATTTGGTTGCGCTTTCGTACTTAAACTACATTTTCGACATACATGCCATGTATAACAAATGCGCCGCCGACGACAAACCAGTATACAAAGAAAAGTTTGTCGAAGTCAGAAGTGAGCTAATGCAGTTTTTAGAAAGACATTCGCAATTAGCGCGCGTTCTTAGTTTAGAATTCAATCCATTTAAACAAGTGTGCTTAAAAATAAATTTCGGAAGTCTCACTACTGCGGAAACTTTTTTGGACTTTGATAAGTTTGCCGACTACTACCGCCAAGTAAGATGCTACCGTCGCTGTCACTCGTGCTATAGCCGGCTAAATTTCGTTTGGCGATATTGCGCAGTAGATGAGTTCTTAAAAGGACTCTACGAGAAACCGTCTAGTTATCGCTCGATCTCACCAGAAAGAGTTTGCTTTTTAAACTACCCAGAATGGAAGGAGACAAAATGTTCTCACGAGCAGCTTAGAGGTAAGATTGAAAGAAGGCGGAAAGACTTAATTAGCAAAACCGTTTCGAAAGCACGCATTGAGGAACTATCCTTTACCTTAGGCAGTACCAAGGCGAGCGTAGCCGCAGATGAAAAGTGTCTCATTTGTTTAGGAGGTTTCGAAGTCGACCAACAAGTTAGCAAAATGCCGTGTGGCCACCTTTTCCACAAAGACTGTGTTGCGGAGTGGTTAAAATTACCAGAAAGACAGTCGAAGAATTCGGATTATTTTTCTGCATATATAAGCGCGTTTAGCCAAGTAGAGTTTACCACTGGTGTCAGGCCAAGGTTCATGTTTGAGACTTTGAATGTGTTGAACCATTATGCGAGACGAGATTACGTGCCAAAGTTTCAATGTCCGCATTGTAGGTGTCTCTGCTGCTGAGTAAATAAGTTAGTAAGTAGATTAATGTTAGTTAAGAGTTTATGTCAATAAAATTACAGGTATTTTAGTTCTTAGAACTACCTTTTAGCTTATTGCAAACTTTATTAATTGACTTTTAAAATTAGCATCTCAGGAAAAAACCATAAAAGTTCAGTGTTAGAATTACCTTTTAGCCATTTTCAAATTCCTTTCTTAGTTTAGTTGACTCTTAAAATTAGGGAAGCTCAGGAAAACTCAGGCGGCGAAGTTTTTAACTTTTAAAAGCTGTTAAAAGTTAAAAAAGTGCACACAAATTAGCAATTGGATTTCTTTTTCCTTTCTTTAAAAAATGTAAAGGAAAAAATCCATTTTGCTACTTTGTCCTTCACGTGGTCTTCGCTGTTAAGTAAAATGCTTAAAATCAACAAAACAAAAACATCTAATTGAAAAAGTTAAATGTTTTAGAATTGATTTTAAGCATTTGAAACCAAAGTGCACTATAAATACAGCTTATTTACTTTTACTTTTATTTTAAGTTCAAAAGTTCTCTATCTCAAATTTTATATTATTTTGTACTATTTATCTGATATTTATCTATTATACTGTAAGTATAAAATAAGTAAAATAGTAAAATGTATATTAAAGCAGATACTATAACTGTTAGAAAACATTTTAGATACAGCTTCAAGTTAGAAGTTACTTTTTATAATTTGGTGTACATAAAACCATTTGAGTTCAATCTTCAATTTGTTAAGTATAATCATTATAAACTTTTAAATTCTTTATTTGTTGTTTTTTTTTTCATTAGTAGAATCAAGGTACAAGCATATTTGTAATTACATGCGTTGTTATCTTAATTTTTAAAAAAATTTTAATTCTTAGCAATTTAGGCAATTTGCCATAAAACGATTTGTTATATTTTTCAAAGCTAGCGGTAAAACGTCCCTGGTCAAAAGTCAAAAATTCCTTTTTACAATATTACAATGGGGATTCCCCACAATTCTGTTATCGTAAGGCTTTGATTTATATAATACCTTCATTTGTTACTTGACTTCGTTGCGTTCACATCTAATTATGAGGTTTTTGAAAAAGTTAGAAAGTGAAAAAGTTAAAAAATTTGAGAAAATTTTGAAAACAAAGTTTTACCATGAAGGGTTAGTTTTATGCCACAGTTTTAATTTGGTTGCGCTTTCGTACTTAAACTACATTTTCGACATACATGCCATGTATAACAAATGCGCCGCCGACGACAAACCAGTATACAAAGAAAAGTTTGTCGAAGTCAGAAGTGAGCTAATGCAGTTTTTAGAAAGACATTCGCAATTAGCGCGCGTTCTTAGTTTAGAATTCAATCCATTTAAACAAGTGTGCTTAAAAATAAATTTCGGAAGTCTCACTACTGCGGAAACTTTTTTGGACTTTGATAAGTTTGCCGACTACTACCGCCAAGTAAGATGCTACCGTCGCTGTCACTCGTGCTATAGCCGGCTAAATTTCGTTTGGCGATATTGCGCAGTAGATGAGTTCTTAAAAGGACTCTACGAGAAACCGTCTAGTTATCGCTCGATCTCACCAGAAAGAGTTTGCTTTTTAAACTAACCAGAATGGAAGGAGACAAAATGTTCTCACGAGCAGCTTAGAGGTAAGATTGAAAGAAGGCGGAAAGACTTAATTAGCAAAACCGTTTCGAAAGCACGCATTGAGGAACTATCCTTTACCTTAGGCAGTACCAAGGCGAGCGTAGCCGCAGATGAAAAGTGTCTCATTTGTTTAGGAGGTTTCGAAGTCGGACAACAAGTTAGCAAAATGCCGTGTGGCCACCTTTTCCACAAAGACTGTGTTGCGGAGTGGTTAAAATTACCAGAAAGACAGTCAAAGAATTCGGATTATTTTTCTGCATATATAAGCGCGTTTAGCCAAGTAGAGTTTACCACTGGTGTCAGGCCAAGGTTCATGTTTGAGACTTTGAATGTGTTGAACCATTATGCGAGACGAGATTACGTGCCAAAGTTTCAATGTCCGCATTGTAGGTGTCTCTGCTGCTGAGTAAATAAGTTAGTAAGTAGATTAATGTTAGTTAAGAGTTTATGTCAATAAAATTACAGGTATTTTAGTTCTTAGAACTACCTTTTAGCTTATTGCAAACTTTATTAATTGACTTTTAAAATTAGCATCTCAGGAAAAAACCATAAAAGTTCAGTGTTAGAATTACCTTTTAGCCATTTTCAAATTCCTTTCTTAGTTTAGTTGACTCTTAAAATTAGGGAAGCTCAGGAAAACTCAGGCGGCGAAGTTTTTAACTTTTAAAAGCTGTTAAAAGTTAAAAAAGTGCACACAAATTAGCAATTGGATTTCTTTTTCCTTTCTTTAAAAAATGTAAAGGAAAAAATCCATTTTGCTACTTTGTCCTTCACGTGGTCTTCGCTGTTAAGTAAAATGCTTAAAATCAACAAAACAAAAACATCTAATTGAAAAAGTTAAATGTTTTAGAATTGATTTTAAGCATTTGAAACCAAAGTGCACTATAAATACAGCTTATTTACTTTTACTTTTATTTTAAGTTCAAAAGTTCTCTATCTCAAATTTTATATTATTTTGTACTATTTATCTGATATTTATCTATTATACTGTAAGTATAAAATAAGTAAAATAGTAAAATGTATATTAAAGCAGATACTATAACTGTTAGAAAACATTTTAGATACAGCTTCAAGTTAGAAGTTACTTTTTATAATTTGGTGTACATAAAACCATTTGAGTTCAATCTTCAATTTGTTAAGTATAATCATTATAAACTTTTAAATTCTTTATTTGTTGTTTTTTTTTTCATTAGTAGAATCAAGGTACAAGCATATTTGTAATTACATGCGTTGTTATCTTAATTTTTAAAAAAATTTTAATTCTTAGCAATTTAGGCAATTTGCCATAAAACGATTTGTTATATTTTTCAAAGCTAGCGGTAAAACGTCCCTGGTCAAAAGTCAAAAATTCCTTTTTACAATATTACAATGGGGATTCCCCACAATTCTGTTATCGTAAGGCTTTGATTTATATAATACCTTCATTTGTTACTTGACTTCGTTGCGTTCACATCTAATTATGAGGTTTTTGAAAAAGTTAGAAAGTGAAAAAGTTAAAAAATTTGAGAAAATTTTGAAAACAAAGTTTTACCATGAAGGGTTAGTTTTATGCCACAGTTTTAATTTGGTTGCGCTTTCGTACTTAAACTACATTTTCGACATACATGCCATGTATAACAAATGCGCCGCCGACGACAAACCAGTATACAAAGAAAAGTTTGTCGAAGTCAGAAGTGAGCTAATGCAGTTTTTAGAAAGACATTCGCAATTAGCGCGCGTTCTTAGTTTAGAATTCAATCCATTTAAACAAGTGTGCTTAAAAATAAATTTCGGAAGTCTCACTACTGCGGAAACTTTTTTGGACTTTGATAAGTTTGCCGACTACTACCGCCAAGTAAGATGCTACCGTCGCTGTCACTCGTGCTATAGCCGGCTAAATTTCGTTTGGCGATATTGCGCAGTAGATGAGTTCTTAAAAGGACTCTACGAGAAACCGTCTAGTTATCGCTCGATCTCACCAGAAAGAGTTTGCTTTTTAAACTACCCAGAATGGAAGGAGACAAAATGTTCTCACGAGCAGCTTAGAGGTAAGATTGAAAGAAGGCGGAAAGACTTAATTAGCAAAACCGTTTCGAAAGCACGCATTGAGGAACTATCCTTTACCTTAGGCAGTACCAAGGCGAGCGTAGCCGCAGATGAAAAGTGTCTCATTTGTTTAGGAGGTTTCGAAGTCGACCAACAAGTTAGCAAAATGCCGTGTGGCCACCTTTTCCACAAAGACTGTGTTGCGGAGTGGTTAAAATTACCAGAAAGACAGTCGAAGAATTCGGATTATTTTTCTGCATATATAAGCGCGTTTAGCCAAGTAGAGTTTACCACTGGTGTCAGGCCAAGGTTCATGTTTGAGACTTTGAATGTGTTGAACCATTATGCGAGACGAGATTACGTGCCAAAGTTTCAATGTCCGCATTGTAGGTGTCTCTGCTGCTGAGTAAATAAGTTAGTAAGTAGATTAATGTTAGTTAAGAGTTTATGTCAATAAAATTACAGGTATTTTAGTTCTTAGAACTACCTTTTAGCTTATTGCAAACTTTATTAATTGACTTTTAAAATTAGCATCTCAGGAAAAAACCATAAAAGTTCAGTGTTAGAATTACCTTTTAGCCATTTTCAAATTCCTTTCTTAGTTTAGTTGACTCTTAAAATTAGGGAAGCTCAGGAAAACTCAGGCGGCGAAGTTTTTAACTTTTAAAAGCTGTTAAAAGTTAAAAAAGTGCACACAAATTAGCAATTGGATTTCTTTTTCCTTTCTTTAAAAAATGTAAAGGAAAAAATCCATTTTGCTACTTTGTCCTTCACGTGGTCTTCGCTGTTAAGTAAAATGCTTAAAATCAACAAAACAAAAACATCTAATTGAAAAAGTTAAATGTTTTAGAATTGATTTTAAGCATTTGAAACCAAAGTGCATTATAAATACAGCTTATTTACTTTTACTTTTATTTTAAGTTCAAAAGTTCTCTATCTCAAATTTTATATTATTTTGTACTATTTATCTGATATTTATCTATTATACTGTAAGTATAAAATAAGTAAAATAGTAAAATGTATATTAAAGCAGATACTATAACTGTTAGAAAACATTTTAGATACAGCTTCAAGTTAGAAGTTACTTTTTATAATTTGCTGTACATAAAACCATTTGAGTTCAATCTTCAATTTGTTAAGTATAATCATTATAAACTTTTAAATTCTTTATTTGTTGTTTTTTTTTTCATTAGTAGAATCAAGGTACAAGCATATTTGTAATTACATGCGTTGTTATCTTAATTTTTAAAAAATTTTAATTCCTAGCAATTTAGGCAATTTGCCATAAAACGATTTGTTATATTTTTCAAAGCTAGCGGTAAAACGTCCCTGGTCAAAAGTCAAAAATTCCTTTTTACAATATTACAATGGGGATTCCCCACAATTCTGTTATCGTAAGGCTTTGATTTATATAATACCTTCATTTGTTACTTGACTTCGTTGCGTTCACATCTAATTATGAGGTTTTTGAAAAAGTTAGAAAGTGAAAAAGTTAAAAAATTTGAGAAAATTTTGAAAACAAAGTTTTACCATGAAGGGTTAGTTTTATGCCACAGTTTTAATTTGGTTGCGCTTTCGTACTTAAACTACATTTTCGACATACATGCCATGTATAACAAATGCGCCGCCGACGACAAACCAGTATACAAAGAAAAGTTTGTCGAAGTCAGAAGTGAGCTAATGCAGTTTTTAGAAAGACATTCGCAATTAGCGCGCGTTCTTAGTTTAGAATTCAATCCATTTAAACAAGTGTGCTTAAAAATAAATTTCGGAAGTCTCACTACTGCGGAAACTTTTTTGGACTTTGATAAGTTTGCCGACTACTACCGCCAAGTAAGATGCTACCGTCGCTGTCACTCGTGCTATAGCCGGCTAAATTTCGTTTGGCGATATTGCGCAGTAGATGAGTTCTTAAAAGGACTCTACGAGAAACCGTCTAGTTATCGCTCGATCTCACCAGAAAGAGTTTGCTTTTTAAACTAACCAGAATGGAAGGAGACAAAATGTTCTCACGAGCAGCTTAGAGGTAAGATTGAAAGAAGGCGGAAAGACTTAATTAGCAAAACCGTTTCGAAAGCACGCATTGAGGAACTATCCTTTACCTTAGGCAGTACCAAGGCGAGCGTAGCCGCAGATGAAAAGTGTCTCATTTGTTTAGGAGGTTTCGAAGTCGGACAACAAGTTAGCAAAATGCCGTGTGGCCACCTTTTCCACAAAGACTGTGTTGCGGAGTGGTTAAAATTACCAGAAAGACAGTCAAAGAATTCGGATTATTTTTCTGCATATATAAGCGCGTTTAGCCAAGTAGAGTTTACCACTGGTGTCAGGCCAAGGTTCATGTTTGAGACTTTGAATGTGTTGAACCATTATGCGAGACGAGATTACGTGCCAAAGTTTCAATGTCCGCATTGTAGGTGTCTCTGCTGCTGAGTAAATAAGTTAGTAAGTAGATTAATGTTAGTTAAGAGTTTATGTCAATAAAATTACAGGTATTTTAGTTCTTAGAACTACCTTTTAGCTTATTGCAAACTTTATTAATTGACTTTTAAAATTAGCATCTCAGGAAAAAACCATAAAAGTTCAGTGTTAGAATTACCTTTTAGCCATTTTCAAATTCCTTTCTTAGTTTAGTTGACTCTTAAAATTAGGGAAGCTCAGGAAAACTCAGGCGGCGAAGTTTTTAACTTTTAAAAGCTGTTAAAAGTTAAAAAAGTGCACACAAATTAGCAATTGGATTTCTTTTTCCTTTCTTTAAAAAATGTAAAGGAAAAAATCCATTTTGCTACTTTGTCCTTCACGTGGTCTTCGCTGTTAAGTAAAATGCTTAAAATCAACAAAACAAAAACATCTAATTGAAAAAGTTAAATGTTTTAGAATTGATTTTAAGCATTTGAAACCAAAGTGCACTATAAATACAGCTTATTTACTTTTACTTTTATTTTAAGTTCAAAAGTTCTCTATCTCAAATTTTATATTATTTTGTACTATTTATCTGATATTTATCTATTATACTGTAAGTATAAAATAAGTAAAATAGTAAAATGTATATTAAAGCAGATACTATAACTGTTAGAAAACATTTTAGATACAGCTTCAAGTTAGAAGTTACTTTTTATAATTTGGTGTACATAAAACCATTTGAGTTCAATCTTCAATTTGTTAAGTATAATCATTATAAACTTTTAAATTCTTTATTTGTTGTTTTTTTTTTCATTAGTAGAATCAAGGTACAAGCATATTTGTAATTACATGCGTTGTTATCTTAATTTTTAAAAAAATTTTAATTCTTAGCAATTTAGGCAATTTGCCATAAAACGATTTGTTATATTTTTCAAAGCTAGCGGTAAAACGTCCCTGGTCAAAAGTCAAAAATTCCTTTTTACAATATTACAATGGGGATTCCCCACAATTCTGTTATCGTAAGGCTTTGATTTATATAATACCTTCATTTGTTACTTGACTTCGTTGCGTTCACATCTAATTATGAGGTTTTTGAAAAAGTTAGAAAGTGAAAAAGTTAAAAAATTTGAGAAAATTTTGAAAACAAAGTTTTACCATGAAGGGTTAGTTTTATGCCACAGTTTTAATTTGGTTGCGCTTTCGTACTTAAACTACATTTTCGACATACATGCCATGTATAACAAATGCGCCGCCGACGACAAACCAGTATACAAAGAAAAGTTTGTCGAAGTCAGAAGTGAGCTAATGCAGTTTTTAGAAAGACATTCGCAATTAGCGCGCGTTCTTAGTTTAGAATTCAATCCATTTAAACAAGTGTGCTTAAAAATAAATTTCGGAAGTCTCACTACTGCGGAAACTTTTTTGGACTTTGATAAGTTTGCCGACTACTACCGCCAAGTAAGATGCTACCGTCGCTGTCACTCGTGCTATAGCCGGCTAAATTTCGTTTGGCGATATTGCGCAGTAGATGAGTTCTTAAAAGGACTCTACGAGAAACCGTCTAGTTATCGCTCGATCTCACCAGAAAGAGTTTGCTTTTTAAACTACCCAGAATGGAAGGAGACAAAATGTTCTCACGAGCAGCTTAGAGGTAAGATTGAAAGAAGGCGGAAAGACTTAATTAGCAAAACCGTTTCGAAAGCACGCATTGAGGAACTATCCTTTACCTTAGGCAGTACCAAGGCGAGCGTAGCCGCAGATGAAAAGTGTCTCATTTGTTTAGGAGGTTTCGAAGTCGACCAACAAGTTAGCAAAATGCCGTGTGGCCACCTTTTCCACAAAGACTGTGTTGCCGAGTGGTTAAAATTACCAGAAAGACAGTCAAAGAATTCGGATTATTTTTCTGCATATATAAGCGCGTTTAGCCAAGTAGAGTTTACCACTGGTGTCAGGCCAAGGTTCATGTTTGAGACTTTGAATGTGTTGAACCATTATGCGAGACGAGATTACGTGCCAAAGTTTCAATGTCCGCATTGTAGGTGTCTCTGCTGCTGAGTAAATAAGTTAGTAAGTAGATTAATGTTAGTTAAGAGTTTATGTCAATAAAATTACAGGTATTTTAGTTCTTAGAACTACCTTTTAGCTTATTGCAAACTTTATTAATTGACTTTTAAAATTAGCATCTCAGGAAAAAACCATAAAAGTTCAGTGTTAGAATTACCTTTTAGCCATTTTCAAATTCCTTTCTTAGTTTAGTTGACTCTTAAAATTAGGGAAGCTCAGGAAAACTCAGGCGGCGAAGTTTTTAACTTTTAAAAGCTGTTAAAAGTTAAAAAAGTGCACACAAATTAGCAATTGGATTTCTTTTTCCTTTCTTTAAAAAATGTAAAGGAAAAAATCCATTTTGCTACTTTGTCCTTCACGTGGTCTTCGCTGTTAAGTAAAATGCTTAAAATCAACAAAACAAAAACATCTAATTGAAAAAGTTAAATGTTTTAGAATTGATTTTAAGCATTTGAAACCAAAGTGCACTATAAATACAGCTTATTTACTTTTACTTTTATTTTAAGTTCAAAAGTTCTCTATCTCAAATTTTATATTATTTTGTACTATTTATCTGATATTTATCTATTATACTGTAAGTATAAAATAAGTAAAATAGTAAAATGTATATTAAAGCAGATACTATAACTGTTAGAAAACATTTTAGATACAGCTTCAAGTTAGAAGTTACTTTTTATAATTTGCTGTACATAAAACCATTTGAGTTCAATCTTCAATTTGTTAAGTATAATCATTATAAACTTTTAAATTCTTTATTTGTTGTTTTTTTTTTCATTAGTAGAATCAAGGTACAAGCATATTTGTAATTACATGCGTTGTTATCTTAATTTTTAAAAAATTTTAATTCCTAGCAATTTAGGCAATTTGCCATAAAACGATTTGTTATATTTTTCAAAGCTAGCGGTAAAACGTCCCTGGTCAAAAGTCAAAAATTCCTTTTTACAATATTACAATGGGGATTCCCCACAATTCTGTTATCGTAAGGCTTTGATTTATATAATACCTTCATTTGTTACTTGACTTCGTTGCGTTCACATCTAATTATGAGGTTTTTGAAAAAGTTAGAAAGTGAAAAAGTTAAAAAATTTGAGAAAATTTTGAAAACAAAGTTTTACCATGAAGGGTTAGTTTTATGCCACAGTTTTAATTTGGTTGCGCTTTCGTACTTAAACTACATTTTCGACATACATGCCATGTATAACAAATGCGCCGCCGACGACAAACCAGTATACAAAGAAAAGTTTGTCGAAGTCAGAAGTGAGCTAATGCAGTTTTTAGAAAGACATTCGCAATTAGCGCGCGTTCTTAGTTTAGAATTCAATCCATTTAAACAAGTGTGCTTAAAAATAAATTTCGGAAGTCTCACTACTGCGGAAACTTTTTTGGACTTTGATAAGTTTGCCGACTACTACCGCCAAGTAAGATGCTACCGTCGCTGTCACTCGTGCTATAGCCGGCTAAATTTCGTTTGGCGATATTGCGCAGTAGATGAGTTCTTAAAAGGACTCTACGAGAAACCGTCTAGTTATCGCTCGATCTCACCAGAAAGAGTTTGCTTTTTAAACTACCCAGAATGGAAGGAGACAAAATGTTCTCACGAGCAGCTTAGAGGTAAGATTGAAAGAAGGCGGAAAGACTTAATTAGCAAAACCGTTTCGAAAGCACGCATTGAGGAACTATCCTTTACCTTAGGCAGTACCAAGGCGAGCGTAGCCGCAGATGAAAAGTGTCTCATTTGTTTAGGAGGTTTCGAAGTCGACCAACAAGTTAGCAAAATGCCGTGTGGCCACCTTTTCCACAAAGACTGTGTTGCGGAGTGGTTAAAATTACCAGAAAGACAGTCGAAGAATTCGGATTATTTTTCTGCATATATAAGCGCGTTTAGCCAAGTAGAGTTTACCACTGGTGTCAGGCCAAGGTTCATGTTTGAGACTTTGAATGTGTTGAACCATTATGCGAGACGAGATTACGTGCCAAAGTTTCAATGTCCGCATTGTAGGTGTCTCTGCTGCTGAGTAAATAAGTTAGTAAGTAGATTAATGTTAGTTAAGAGTTTATGTCAATAAAATTACAGGTATTTTAGTTCTTAGAACTACCTTTTAGCTTATTGCAAACTTTATTAATTGACTTTTAAAATTAGCATCTCAGGAAAAAACCATAAAAGTTCAGTGTTAGAATTACCTTTTAGCCATTTTCAAATTCCTTTCTTAGTTTAGTTGACTCTTAAAATTAGGGAAGCTCAGGAAAACTCAGGCGGCGAAGTTTTTAACTTTTAAAAGCTGTTAAAAGTTAAAAAAGTGCACACAAATTAGCAATTGGATTTCTTTTTCCTTTCTTTAAAAAATGTAAAGGAAAAAATCCATTTTGCTACTTTGTCCTTCACGTGGTCTTCGCTGTTAAGTAAAATGCTTAAAATCAACAAAACAAAAACATCTAATTGAAAAAGTTAAATGTTTTAGAATTGATTTTAAGCATTTGAAACCAAAGTGCATTATAAATACAGCTTATTTACTTTTACTTTTATTTTAAGTTCAAAAGTTCTCTATCTCAAATTTTATATTATTTTGTACTATTTATCTGATATTTATCTATTATACTGTAAGTATAAAATAAGTAAAATAGTAAAATGTATATTAAAGCAGATACTATAACTGTTAGAAAACATTTTAGATACAGCTTCAAGTTAGAAGTTACTTTTTATAATTTGCTGTACATAAAACCATTTGAGTTCAATCTTCAATTTGTTAAGTATAATCATTATAAACTTTTAAATTCTTTATTTGTTGTTTTTTTTTTCATTAGTAGAATCAAGGTACAAGCATATTTGTAATTACATGCGTTGTTATCTTAATTTTTAAAAAATTTTAATTCCTAGCAATTTAGGCAATTTGCCATAAAACGATTTGTTATATTTTTCAAAGCTAGCGGTAAAACGTCCCTGGTCAAAAGTCAAAAATTCCTTTTTACAATATTACAATGGGGATTCCCCACAATTCTGTTATCGTAAGGCTTTGATTTATATAATACCTTCATTTGTTACTTGACTTCGTTGCGTTCACATCTAATTATGAGGTTTTTGAAAAAGTTAGAAAGTGAAAAAGTTAAAAAATTTGAGAAAATTTTGAAAACAAAGTTTTACCATGAAGGGTTAGTTTTATGCCACAGTTTTAATTTGGTTGCGCTTTCGTACTTAAACTACATTTTCGACATACATGCCATGTATAACAAATGCGCCGCCGACGACAAACCAGTATACAAAGAAAAGTTTGTCGAAGTCAGAAGTGAGCTAATGCAGTTTTTAGAAAGACATTCGCAATTAGCGCGCGTTCTTAGTTTAGAATTCAATCCATTTAAACAAGTGTGCTTAAAAATAAATTTCGGAAGTCTCACTACTGCGGAAACTTTTTTGGACTTTGATAAGTTTGCCGACTACTACCGCCAAGTAAGATGCTACCGTCGCTGTCACTCGTGCTATAGCCGGCTAAATTTCGTTTGGCGATATTGCGCAGTAGATGAGTTCTTAAAAGGACTCTACGAGAAACCGTCTAGTTATCGCTCGATCTCACCAGAAAGAGTTTGCTTTTTAAACTAACCAGAATGGAAGGAGACAAAATGTTCTCACGAGCAGCTTAGAGGTAAGATTGAAAGAAGGCGGAAAGACTTAATTAGCAAAACCGTTTCGAAAGCACGCATTGAGGAACTATCCTTTACCTTAGGCAGTACCAAGGCGAGCGTAGCCGCAGATGAAAAGTGTCTCATTTGTTTAGGAGGTTTCGAAGTCGGACAACAAGTTAGCAAAATGCCGTGTGGCCACCTTTTCCACAAAGACTGTGTTGCGGAGTGGTTAAAATTACCAGAAAGACAGTCAAAGAATTCGGATTATTTTTCTGCATATATAAGCGCGTTTAGCCAAGTAGAGTTTACCACTGGTGTCAGGCCAAGGTTCATGTTTGAGACTTTGAATGTGTTGAACCATTATGCGAGACGAGATTACGTGCCAAAGTTTCAATGTCCGCATTGTAGGTGTCTCTGCTGCTGAGTAAATAAGTTAGTAAGTAGATTAATGTTAGTTAAGAGTTTATGTCAATAAAATTACAGGTATTTTAGTTCTTAGAACTACCTTTTAGCTTATTGCAAACTTTATTAATTGACTTTTAAAACTAGCATCTCAGGAAAAAACCATAAAAGTTCAGTGTTAGAATTACCTTTTAGCCATTTTCAAATTCCTTTCTTAGTTTAGTTGACTCTTAAAATTAGGGAAGCTCAGGAAAACTCAGGCGGCGAAGTTTTTAACTTTTAAAAGCTGTTAAAAGTTAAAAAAGTGCACACAAATTAGCAATTGGATTTCTTTTTCCTTTCTTTAAAAAATGTAAAGGAAAAAATCCATTTTGCTACTTTGTCCTTCACGTGGTCTTCGCTGTTAAGTAAAATGCTTAAAATCAACAAAACAAAAACATCTAATTGAAAAAGTTAAATGTTTTAGAATTGATTTTAAGCATTTGAAACCAAAGTGCACTATAAATACAGCTTATTTACTTTTACTTTTATTTTAAGTTCAAAAGTTCTCTATCTCAAATTTTATATTATTTTGTACTATTTATCTGATATTTATCTATTATACTGTAAGTATAAAATAAGTAAAATAGTAAAATGTATATTAAAGCAGATACTATAACTGTTAGAAAACATTTTAGATACAGCTTCAAGTTAGAAGTTACTTTTTATAATTTGGTGTACATAAAACCATTTGAGTTCAATCTTCAATTTGTTAAGTATAATCATTATAAACTTTTAAATTCTTTATTTGTTGTTTTTTTTTTCATTAGTAGAATCAAGGTACAAGCATATTTGTAATTACATGCGTTGTTATCTTAATTTTTAAAAAAATTTTAATTCTTAGCAATTTAGGCAATTTGCCATAAAACGATTTGTTATATTTTTCAAAGCTAGCGGTAAAACGTCCCTGGTCAAAAGTCAAAAATTCCTTTTTACAATATTACAATGGGGATTCCCCACAATTCTGTTATCGTAAGGCTTTGATTTATATAATACCTTCATTTGTTACTTGACTTCGTTGCGTTCACATCTAATTATGAGGTTTTTGAAAAAGTTAGAAAGTGAAAAAGTTAAAAAATTTGAGAAAATTTTGAAAACAAAGTTTTACCATGAAGGGTTAGTTTTATGCCACAGTTTTAATTTGGTTGCGCTTTCGTACTTAAACTACATTTTCGACATACATGCCATGTATAACAAATGCGCCGCCGACGACAAACCAGTATACAAAGAAAAGTTTGTCGAAGTCAGAAGTGAGCTAATGCAGTTTTTAGAAAGACATTCGCAATTAGCGCGCGTTCTTAGTTTAGAATTCAATCCATTTAAACAAGTGTGCTTAAAAATAAATTTCGGAAGTCTCACTACTGCGGAAACTTTTTTGGACTTTGATAAGTTTGCCGACTACTACCGCCAAGTAAGATGCTACCGTCGCTGTCACTCGTGCTATAGCCGGCTAAATTTCGTTTGGCGATATTGCGCAGTAGATGAGTTCTTAAAAGGACTCTACGAGAAACCGTCTAGTTATCGCTCGATCTCACCAGAAAGAGTTTGCTTTTTAAACTACCCAGAATGGAAGGAGACAAAATGTTCTCACGAGCAGCTTAGAGGTAAGATTGAAAGAAGGCGGAAAGACTTAATTAGCAAAACCGTTTCGAAAGCACGCATTGAGGAACTATCCTTTACCTTAGGCAGTACCAAGGCGAGCGTAGCCGCAGATGAAAAGTGTCTCATTTGTTTAGGAGGTTTCGAAGTCGACCAACAAGTTAGCAAAATGCCGTGTGGCCACCTTTTCCACAAAGACTGTGTTGCCGAGTGGTTAAAATTACCAGAAAGACAGTCAAAGAATTCGGATTATTTTTCTGCATATATAAGCGCGTTTAGCCAAGTAGAGTTTACCACTGGTGTCAGGCCAAGGTTCATGTTTGAGACTTTGAATGTGTTGAACCATTATGCGAGACGAGATTACGTGCCAAAGTTTCAATGTCCGCATTGTAGGTGTCTCTGCTGCTGAGTAAATAAGTTAGTAAGTAGATTAATGTTAGTTAAGAGTTTATGTCAATAAAATTACAGGTATTTTAGTTCTTAGAACTACCTTTTAGCTTATTGCAAACTTTATTAATTGACTTTTAAAATTAGCATCTCAGGAAAAAACCATAAAAGTTCAGTGTTAGAATTACCTTTTAGCCATTTTCAAATTCCTTTCTTAGTTTAGTTGACTCTTAAAATTAGGGAAGCTCAGGAAAACTCAGGCGGCGAAGTTTTTAACTTTTAAAAGCTGTTAAAAGTTAAAAAAGTGCACACAAATTAGCAATTGGATTTCTTTTTCCTTTCTTTAAAAAATGTAAAGGAAAAAATCCATTTTGCTACTTTGTCCTTCACGTGGTCTTCGCTGTTAAGTAAAATGCTTAAAATCAACAAAACAAAAACATCTAATTGAAAAAGTTAAATGTTTTAGAATTGATTTTAAGCATTTGAAACCAAAGTGCACTATAAATACAGCTTATTTACTTTTACTTTTATTTTAAGTTCAAAAGTTCTCTATCTCAAATTTTATATTATTTTGTACTATTTATCTGATATTTATCTATTATACTGTAAGTATAAAATAAGTAAAATAGTAAAATGTATATTAAAGCAGATACTATAACTGTTAGAAAACATTTTAGATACAGCTTCAAGTTAGAAGTTACTTTTTATAATTTGCTGTACATAAAACCATTTGAGTTCAATCTTCAATTTGTTAAGTATAATCATTATAAACTTTTAAATTCTTTATTTGTTGTTTTTTTTTTCATTAGTAGAATCAAGGTACAAGCATATTTGTAATTACATGCGTTGTTATCTTAATTTTTAAAAAATTTTAATTCCTAGCAATTTAGGCAATTTGCCATAAAACGATTTGTTATATTTTTCAAAGCTAGCGGTAAAACGTCCCTGGTCGAAAGTCAAAAATTCCTTTTTACAATATTACAATGGGGATTCCCCACAATTCTGTTATCGTAAGGCTTTGATTTATATAATACCTTCATTTGTTACTTGACTTCGTTGCGTTCACATCTAATTATGAGGTTTTTGAAAAAGTTAGAAAGTGAAAAAGTTAAAAAATTTGAGAAAATTTTGAAAACAAAGTTTTACCATGAAGGGTTAGTTTTATGCCACAGTTTTAATTTGGTTGCGCTTTCGTACTTAAACTACATTTTCGACATACATGCCATGTATAACAAATGCGCCGCCGACGACAAACCAGTATACAAAGAAAAGTTTGTCGAAGTCAGAAGTGAGCTAATGCAGTTTTTAGAAAGACATTCGCAATTAGCGCGCGTTCTTAGTTTAGAATTCAATCCATTTAAACAAGTGTGCTTAAAAATAAATTTCGGAAGTCTCACTACTGCGGAAACTTTTTTGGACTTTGATAAGTTTGCCGACTACTACCGCCAAGTAAGATGCTACCGTCGCTGTCACTCGTGCTATAGCCGGCTAAATTTCGTTTGGCGATATTGCGCAGTAGATGAGTTCTTAAAAGGACTCTACGAGAAACCGTCTAGTTATCGCTCGATCTCACCAGAAAGAGTTTGCTTTTTAAACTACCCAGAATGGAAGGAGACAAAATGTTCTCACGAGCAGCTTAGAGGTAAGATTGAAAGAAGGCGGAAAGACTTAATTAGCAAAACCGTTTCGAAAGCACGCATTGAGGAACTATCCTTTACCTTAGGCAGTACCAAGGCGAGCGTAGCCGCAGATGAAAAGTGTCTCATTTGTTTAGGAGGTTTCGAAGTCGACCAACAAGTTAGCAAAATGCCGTGTGGCCACCTTTTCCACAAAGACTGTGTTGCGGAGTGGTTAAAATTACCAGAAAGACAGTCGAAGAATTCGGATTATTTTTCTGCATATATAAGCGCGTTTAGCCAAGTAGAGTTTACCACTGGTGTCAGGCCAAGGTTCATGTTTGAGACTTTGAATGTGTTGAACCATTATGCGAGACGAGATTACGTGCCAAAGTTTCAATGTCCGCATTGTAGGTGTCTCTGCTGCTGAGTAAATAAGTTAGTAAGTAGATTAATGTTAGTTAAGAGTTTATGTCAATAAAATTACAGGTATTTTAGTTCTTAGAACTACCTTTTAGCTTATTGCAAACTTTATTAATTGACTTTTAAAATTAGCATCTCAGGAAAAAACCATAAAAGTTCAGTGTTAGAATTACCTTTTAGCCATTTTCAAATTCCTTTCTTAGTTTAGTTGACTCTTAAAATTAGGGAAGCTCAGGAAAACTCAGGCGGCGAAGTTTTTAACTTTTAAAAGCTGTTAAAAGTTAAAAAAGTGCACACAAATTAGCAATTGGATTTCTTTTTCCTTTCTTTAAAAAATGTAAAGGAAAAAATCCATTTTGCTACTTTGTCCTTCACGTGGTCTTCGCTGTTAAGTAAAATGCTTAAAATCAACAAAACAAAAACATCTAATTGAAAAAGTTAAATGTTTTAGAATTGATTTTAAGCATTTGAAACCAAAGTGCACTATAAATACAGCTTATTTACTTTTACTTTTATTTTAAGTTCAAAAGTTCTCTATCTCAAATTTTATATTATTTTGTACTATTTATCTGATATTTATCTATTATACTGTAAGTATAAAATAAGTAAAATAGTAAAATGTATATTAAAGCAGATACTATAACTGTTAGAAAACATTTTAGATACAGCTTCAAGTTAGAAGTTACTTTTTATAATTTGCTGTACATAAAACCATTTGAGTTCAATCTTCAATTTGTTAAGTATAATCATTATAAACTTTTAAATTCTTTATTTGTTGTTTTTTTTTTCATTAGTAGAATCAAGGTACAAGCATATTTGTAATTACATGCGTTGTTATCTTAATTTTTAAAAAATTTTAATTCCTAGCAATTTAGGCAATTTGCCATAAAACGATTTGTTATATTTTTCAAAGCTAGCGGTAAAACGTCCCTGGTCAAAAGTCAAAAATTCCTTTTTACAATATTACAATGGGGATTCCCCACAATTCTGTTATCGTAAGGCTTTGATTTATATAATACCTTCATTTGTTACTTGACTTCGTTGCGTTCACATCTAATTATGAGGTTTTTGAAAAAGTTAGAAAGTGAAAAAGTTAAAAAATTTGAGAAAATTTTGAAAACAAAGTTTTACCATGAAGGGTTAGTTTTATGCCACAGTTTTAATTTGGTTGCGCTTTCGTACTTAAACTACATTTTCGACATACATGCCATGTATAACAAATGCGCCGCCGACGACAAACCAGTATACAAAGAAAAGTTTGTCGAAGTCAGAAGTGAGCTAATGCAGTTTTTAGAAAGACATTCGCAATTAGCGCGCGTTCTTAGTTTAGAATTCAATCCATTTAAACAAGTGTGCTTAAAAATAAATTTCGGAAGTCTCACTACTGCGGAAACTTTTTTGGACTTTGATAAGTTTGCCGACTACTACCGCCAAGTAAGATGCTACCGTCGCTGTCACTCGTGCTATAGCCGGCTAAATTTCGTTTGGCGATATTGCGCAGTAGATGAGTTCTTAAAAGGACTCTACGAGAAACCGTCTAGTTATCGCTCGATCTCACCAGAAAGAGTTTGCTTTTTAAACTACCCAGAATGGAAGGAGACAAAATGTTCTCACGAGCAGCTTAGAGGTAAGATTGAAAGAAGGCGGAAAGACTTAATTAGCAAAACCGTTTCGAAAGCACGCATTGAGGAACTATCCTTTACCTTAGGCAGTACCAAGGCGAGCGTAGCCGCAGATGAAAAGTGTCTCATTTGTTTAGGAGGTTTCGAAGTCGACCAACAAGTTAGCAAAATGCCGTGTGGCCACCTTTTCCACAAAGACTGTGTTGCGGAGTGGTTAAAATTACCAGAAAGACAGTCGAAGAATTCGGATTATTTTTCTGCATATATAAGCGCGTTTAGCCAAGTAGAGTTTACCACTGGTGTCAGGCCAAGGTTCATGTTTGAGACTTTGAATGTGTTGAACCATTATGCGAGACGAGATTACGTGCCAAAGTTTCAATGTCCGCATTGTAGGTGTCTCTGCTGCTGAGTAAATAAGTTAGTAAGTAGATTAATGTTAGTTAAGAGTTTATGTCAATAAAATTACAGGTATTTTAGTTCTTAGAACTACCTTTTAGCTTATTGCAAACTTTATTAATTGACTTTTAAAATTAGCATCTCAGGAAAAAACCATAAAAGTTCAGTGTTAGAATTACCTTTTAGCCATTTTCAAATTCCTTTCTTAGTTTAGTTGACTCTTAAAATTAGGGAAGCTCAGGAAAACTCAGGCGGCGAAGTTTTTAACTTTTAAAAGCTGTTAAAAGTTAAAAAAGTGCACACAAATTAGCAATTGGATTTCTTTTTCCTTTCTTTAAAAAATGTAAAGGAAAAAATCCATTTTGCTACTTTGTCCTTCACGTGGTCTTCGCTGTTAAGTAAAATGCTTAAAATCAACAAAACAAAAACATCTAATTGAAAAAGTTAAATGTTTTAGAATTGATTTTAAGCATTTGAAACCAAAGTGCACTATAAATACAGCTTATTTACTTTTACTTTTATTTTAAGTTCAAAAGTTCTCTATCTCAAATTTTATATTATTTTGTACTATTTATCTGATATTTATCTATTATACTGTAAGTATAAAATAAGTAAAATAGTAAAATGTATATTAAAGCAGATACTATAACTGTTAGAAAACATTTTAGATACAGCTTCAAGTTAGAAGTTACTTTTTATAATTTGGTGTACATAAAACCATTTGAGTTCAATCTTCAATTTGTTAAGTATAATCATTATAAACTTTTAAATTCTTTATTTGTTGTTTTTTTTTTCATTAGTAGAATCAAGGTACAAGCATATTTGTAATTACATGCGTTGTTATCTTAATTTTTAAAAAAATTTTAATTCTTAGCAATTTAGGCAATTTGCCATAAAACGATTTGTTATATTTTTCAAAGCTAGCGGTAAAACGTCCCTGGTCAAAAGTCAAAAATTCCTTTTTACAATATTACAATGGGGATTCCCCACAATTCTGTTATCGTAAGGCTTTGATTTATATAATACCTTCATTTGTTACTTGACTTCGTTGCGTTCACATCTAATTATGAGGTTTTTGAAAAAGTTAGAAAGTGAAAAAGTTAAAAAATTTGAGAAAATTTTGAAAACAAAGTTTTACCATGAAGGGTTAGTTTTATGCCACAGTTTTAATTTGGTTGCGCTTTCGTACTTAAACTACATTTTCGACATACATGCCATGTATAACAAATGCGCCGCCGACGACAAACCAGTATACAAAGAAAAGTTTGTCGAAGTCAGAAGTGAGCTAATGCAGTTTTTAGAAAGACATTCGCAATTAGCGCGCGTTCTTAGTTTAGAATTCAATCCATTTAAACAAGTGTGCTTAAAAATAAATTTCGGAAGTCTCACTACTGCGGAAACTTTTTTGGACTTTGATAAGTTTGCCGACTACTACCGCCAAGTAAGATGCTACCGTCGCTGTCACTCGTGCTATAGCCGGCTAAATTTCGTTTGGCGATATTGCGCAGTAGATGAGTTCTTAAAAGGACTCTACGAGAAACCGTCTAGTTATCGCTCGATCTCACCAGAAAGAGTTTGCTTTTTAAACTAACCAGAATGGAAGGAGACAAAATGTTCTCACGAGCAGCTTAGAGGTAAGATTGAAAGAAGGCGGAAAGACTTAATTAGCAAAACCGTTTCGAAAGCACGCATTGAGGAACTATCCTTTACCTTAGGCAGTACCAAGGCGAGCGTAGCCGCAGATGAAAAGTGTCTCATTTGTTTAGGAGGTTTCGAAGTCGGACAACAAGTTAGCAAAATGCCGTGTGGCCACCTTTTCCACAAAGACTGTGTTGCGGAGTGGTTAAAATTACCAGAAAGACAGTCAAAGAATTCGGATTATTTTTCTGCATATATAAGCGCGTTTAGCCAAGTAGAGTTTACCACTGGTGTCAGGCCAAGGTTCATGTTTGAGACTTTGAATGTGTTGAACCATTATGCGAGACGAGATTACGTGCCAAAGTTTCAATGTCCGCATTGTAGGTGTCTCTGCTGCTGAGTAAATAAGTTAGTAAGTAGATTAATGTTAGTTAAGAGTTTATGTCAATAAAATTACAGGTATTTTAGTTCTTAGAACTACCTTTTAGCTTATTGCAAACTTTATTAATTGACTTTTAAAATTAGCATCTCAGGAAAAAACCATAAAAGTTCAGTGTTAGAATTACCTTTTAGCCATTTTCAAATTCCTTTCTTAGTTTAGTTGACTCTTAAAATTAGGGAAGCTCAGGAAAACTCAGGCGGCGAAGTTTTTAACTTTTAAAAGCTGTTAAAAGTTAAAAAAGTGCACACAAATTAGCAATTGGATTTCTTTTTCCTTTCTTTAAAAAATGTAAAGGAAAAAATCCATTTTGCTACTTTGTCCTTCACGTGGTCTTCGCTGTTAAGTAAAATGCTTAAAATCAACAAAACAAAAACATCTAATTGAAAAAGTTAAATGTTTTAGAATTGATTTTAAGCATTTGAAACCAAAGTGCACTATAAATACAGCTTATTTACTTTTACTTTTATTTTAAGTTCAAAAGTTCTCTATCTCAAATTTTATATTATTTTGTACTATTTATCTGATATTTATCTATTATACTGTAAGTATAAAATAAGTAAAATAGTAAAATGTATATTAAAGCAGATACTATAACTGTTAGAAAACATTTTAGATACAGCTTCAAGTTAGAAGTTACTTTTTATAATTTGGTGTACATAAAACCATTTGAGTTCAATCTTCAATTTGTTAAGTATAATCATTATAAACTTTTAAATTCTTTATTTGTTGTTTTTTTTTTCATTAGTAGAATCAAGGTACAAGCATATTTGTAATTACATGCGTTGTTATCTTAATTTTTAAAAAAATTTTAATTCTTAGCAATTTAGGCAATTTGCCATAAAACGATTTGTTATATTTTTCAAAGCTAGCGGTAAAACGTCCCTGGTCAAAAGTCAAAAATTCCTTTTTACAATATTACAATGGGGATTCCCCACAATTCTGTTATCGTAAGGCTTTGATTTATATAATACCTTCATTTGTTACTTGACTTCGTTGCGTTCACATCTAATTATGAGGTTTTTGAAAAAGTTAGAAAGTGAAAAAGTTAAAAAATTTGAGAAAATTTTGAAAACAAAGTTTTACCATGAAGGGTTAGTTTTATGCCACAGTTTTAATTTGGTTGCGCTTTCGTACTTAAACTACATTTTCGACATACATGCCATGTATAACAAATGCGCCGCCGACGACAAACCAGTATACAAAGAAAAGTTTGTCGAAGTCAGAAGTGAGCTAATGCAGTTTTTAGAAAGACATTCGCAATTAGCGCGCGTTCTTAGTTTAGAATTCAATCCATTTAAACAAGTGTGCTTAAAAATAAATTTCGGAAGTCTCACTACTGCGGAAACTTTTTTGGACTTTGATAAGTTTGCCGACTACTACCGCCAAGTAAGATGCTACCGTCGCTGTCACTCGTGCTATAGCCGGCTAAATTTCGTTTGGCGATATTGCGCAGTAGATGAGTTCTTAAAAGGACTCTACGAGAAACCGTCTAGTTATCGCTCGATCTCACCAGAAAGAGTTTGCTTTTTAAACTACCCAGAATGGAAGGAGACAAAATGTTCTCACGAGCAGCTTAGAGGTAAGATTGAAAGAAGGCGGAAAGACTTAATTAGCAAAACCGTTTCGAAAGCACGCATTGAGGAACTATCCTTTACCTTAGGCAGTACCAAGGCGAGCGTAGCCGCAGATGAAAAGTGTCTCATTTGTTTAGGAGGTTTCGAAGTCGACCAACAAGTTAGCAAAATGCCGTGTGGCCACCTTTTCCACAAAGACTGTGTTGCGGAGTGGTTAAAATTACCAGAAAGACAGTCGAAGAATTCGGATTATTTTTCTGCATATATAAGCGCGTTTAGCCAAGTAGAGTTTACCACTGGTGTCAGGCCAAGGTTCATGTTTGAGACTTTGAATGTGTTGAACCATTATGCGAGACGAGATTACGTGCCAAAGTTTCAATGTCCGCATTGTAGGTGTCTCTGCTGCTGAGTAAATAAGTTAGTAAGTAGATTAATGTTAGTTAAGAGTTTATGTCAATAAAATTACAGGTATTTTAGTTCTTAGAACTACCTTTTAGCTTATTGCAAACTTTATTAATTGACTTTCAAAATTAGCATCTCAGGAAAAAACCATAAAAGTTCAGTGTTAGAATTACCTTTTAGCCATTTTCAAATTCCTTTCTTAGTTTAGTTGACTCTTAAAATTAGGGAAGCTCAGGAAAACTCAGGCGGCGAAGTTTTTAACTTTTAAAAGCTGTTAAAAGTTAAAAAAGTGCACACAAATTAGCAATTGGATTTCTTTTTCCTTTCTTTAAAAAATGTAAAGGAAAAAATCCATTTTGCTACTTTGTCCTTCACGTGGTCTTCGCTGTTAAGTAAAATGCTTAAAATCAACAAAACAAAAACATCTAATTGAAAAAGTTAAATGTTTTAGAATTGATTTTAAGCATTTGAAACCAAAGTGCATTATAAATACAGCTTATTTACTTTTACTTTTATTTTAAGTTCAAAAGTTCTCTATCTCAAATTTTATATTATTTTGTACTATTTATCTGATATTTATCTATTATACTGTAAGTATAAAATAAGTAAAATAGTAAAATGTATATTAAAGCAGATACTATAACTGTTAGAAAACATTTTAGATACAGCTTCAAGTTAGAAGTTACTTTTTATAATTTGCTGTACATAAAACCATTTGAGTTCAATCTTCAATTTGTTAAGTATAATCATTATAAACTTTTAAATTCTTTATTTGTTGTTTTTTTTTTCATTAGTAGAATCAAGGTACAAGCATATTTGTAATTACATGCGTTGTTATCTTAATTTTTAAAAAATTTTAATTCCTAGCAATTTAGGCAATTTGCCATAAAACGATTTGTTATATTTTTCAAAGCTAGCGGTAAAACGTCCCTGGTCAAAAGTCAAAAATTCCTTTTTACAATATTACAATGGGGATTCCCCACAATTCTGTTATCGTAAGGCTTTGATTTATATAATACCTTCATTTGTTACTTGACTTCGTTGCGTTCACATCTAATTATGAGGTTTTTGAAAAAGTTAGAAAGTGAAAAAGTTAAAAAATTTGAGAAAATTTTGAAAACAAAGTTTTACCATGAAGGGTTAGTTTTATGCCACAGTTTTAATTTGGTTGCGCTTTCGTACTTAAACTACATTTTCGACATACATGCCATGTATAACAAATGCGCCGCCGACGACAAACCAGTATACAAAGAAAAGTTTGTCGAAGTCAGAAGTGAGCTAATGCAGTTTTTAGAAAGACATTCGCAATTAGCGCGCGTTCTTAGTTTAGAATTCAATCCATTTAAACAAGTGTGCTTAAAAATAAATTTCGGAAGTCTCACTACTGCGGAAACTTTTTTGGACTTTGATAAGTTTGCCGACTACTACCGCCAAGTAAGATGCTACCGTCGCTGTCACTCGTGCTATAGCCGGCTAAATTTCGTTTGGCGATATTGCGCAGTAGATGAGTTCTTAAAAGGACTCTACGAGAAACCGTCTAGTTATCGCTCGATCTCACCAGAAAGAGTTTGCTTTTTAAACTAACCAGAATGGAAGGAGACAAAATGTTCTCACGAGCAGCTTAGAGGTAAGATTGAAAGAAGGCGGAAAGACTTAATTAGCAAAACCGTTTCGAAAGCACGCATTGAGGAACTATCCTTTACCTTAGGCAGTACCAAGGCGAGCGTAGCCGCAGATGAAAAGTGTCTCATTTGTTTAGGAGGTTTCGAAGTCGGACAACAAGTTAGCAAAATGCCGTGTGGCCACCTTTTCCACAAAGACTGTGTTGCGGAGTGGTTAAAATTACCAGAAAGACAGTCAAAGAATTCGGATTATTTTTCTGCATATATAAGCGCGTTTAGCCAAGTAGAGTTTACCACTGGTGTCAGGCCAAGGTTCATGTTTGAGACTTTGAATGTGTTGAACCATTATGCGAGACGAGATTACGTGCCAAAGTTTCAATGTCCGCATTGTAGGTGTCTCTGCTGCTGAGTAAATAAGTTAGTAAGTAGATTAATGTTAGTTAAGAGTTTATGTCAATAAAATTACAGGTATTTTAGTTCTTAGAACTACCTTTTAGCTTATTGCAAACTTTATTAATTGACTTTTAAAATTAGCATCTCAGGAAAAAACCATAAAAGTTCAGTGTTAGAATTACCTTTTAGCCATTTTCAAATTCCTTTCTTAGTTTAGTTGACTCTTAAAATTAGGGAAGCTCAGGAAAACTCAGGCGGCGAAGTTTTTAACTTTTAAAAGCTGTTAAAAGTTAAAAAAGTGCACACAAATTAGCAATTGGATTTCTTTTTCCTTTCTTTAAAAAATGTAAAGGAAAAAATCCATTTTGCTACTTTGTCCTTCACGTGGTCTTCGCTGTTAAGTAAAATGCTTAAAATCAACAAAACAAAAACATCTAATTGAAAAAGTTAAATGTTTTAGAATTGATTTTAAGCATTTGAAACCAAAGTGCACTATAAATACAGCTTATTTACTTTTACTTTTATTTTAAGTTCAAAAGTTCTCTATCTCAAATTTTATATTATTTTGTACTATTTATCTGATATTTATCTATTATACTGTAAGTATAAAATAAGTAAAATAGTAAAATGTATATTAAAGCAGATACTATAACTGTTAGAAAACATTTTAGATACAGCTTCAAGTTAGAAGTTACTTTTTATAATTTGCTGTACATAAAACCATTTGAGTTCAATCTTCAATTTGTTAAGTATAATCATTATAAACTTTTAAATTCTTTATTTGTTGTTTTTTTTTTCATTAGTAGAATCAAGGTACAAGCATATTTGTAATTACATGCGTTGTTATCTTAATTTTTAAAAAAATTTTAATTCTTAGCAATTTAGGCAATTTGCCATAAAACGATTTGTTATATTTTTCAAAGCTAGCGGTAAAACGTCCCTGGTCAAAAGTCAAAAATTCCTTTTTACAATATTACAATGGGGATTCCCCACAATTCTGTTATCGTAAGGCTTTGATTTATATAATACCTTCATTTGTTACTTGACTTCGTTGCGTTCACATCTAATTATGAGGTTTTTGAAAAAGTTAGAAAGTGAAAAAGTTAAAAAATTTGAGAAAATTTTGAAAACAAAGTTTTACCATGAAGGGTTAGTTTTATGCCACAGTTTTAATTTGGTTGCGCTTTCGTACTTAAACTACATTTTCGACATACATGCCATGTATAACAAATGCGCCGCCGACGACAAACCAGTATACAAAGAAAAGTTTGTCGAAGTCAGAAGTGAGCTAATGCAGTTTTTAGAAAGACATTCGCAATTAGCGCGCGTTCTTAGTTTAGAATTCAATCCATTTAAACAAGTGTGCTTAAAAATAAATTTCGGAAGTCTCACTACTGCGGAAACTTTTTTGGACTTTGATAAGTTTGCCGACTACTACCGCCAAGTAAGATGCTACCGTCGCTGTCACTCGTGCTATAGCCGGCTAAATTTCGTTTGGCGATATTGCGCAGTAGATGAGTTCTTAAAAGGACTCTACGAGAAACCGTCTAGTTATCGCTCGATCTCACCAGAAAGAGTTTGCTTTTTAAACTACCCAGAATGGAAGGAGACAAAATGTTCTCACGAGCAGCTTAGAGGTAAGATTGAAAGAAGGCGGAAAGACTTAATTAGCAAAACCGTTTCGAAAGCACGCATTGAGGAACTATCCTTTACCTTAGGCAGTACCAAGGCGAGCGTAGCCGCAGATGAAAAGTGTCTCATTTGTTTAGGAGGTTTCGAAGTCGACCAACAAGTTAGCAAAATGCCGTGTGGCCACCTTTTCCACAAAGACTGTGTTGCCGAGTGGTTAAAATTACCAGAAAGACAGTCAAAGAATTCGGATTATTTTTCTGCATATATAAGCGCGTTTAGCCAAGTAGAGTTTACCACTGGTGTCAGGCCAAGGTTCATGTTTGAGACTTTGAATGTGTTGAACCATTATGCGAGACGAGATTACGTGCCAAAGTTTCAATGTCCGCATTGTAGGTGTCTCTGCTGCTGAGTAAATAAGTTAGTAAGTAGATTAATGTTAGTTAAGAGTTTATGTCAATAAAATTACAGGTATTTTAGTTCTTAGAACTACCTTTTAGCTTATTGCAAACTTTATTAATTGACTTTTAAAATTAGCATCTCAGGAAAAAACCATAAAAGTTCAGTGTTAGAATTACCTTTTAGCCATTTTCAAATTCCTTTCTTAGTTTAGTTGACTCTTAAAATTAGGGAAGCTCAGGAAAACTCAGGCGGCGAAGTTTTTAACTTTTAAAAGCTGTTAAAAGTTAAAAAAGTGCACACAAATTAGCAATTGGATTTCTTTTTCCTTTCTTTAAAAAATGTAAAGGAAAAAATCCATTTTGCTACTTTGTCCTTCACGTGGTCTTCGCTGTTAAGTAAAATGCTTAAAATCAACAAAACAAAAACATCTAATTGAAAAAGTTAAATGTTTTAGAATTGATTTTAAGCATTTGAAACCAAAGTGCATTATAAATACAGCTTATTTACTTTTACTTTTATTTTAAGTTCAAAAGTTCTCTATCTCAAATTTTATATTATTTTGTACTATTTATCTGATATTTATCTATTATACTGTAAGTATAAAATAAGTAAAATAGTAAAATGTATATTAAAGCAGATACTATAACTGTTAGAAAACATTTTAGATACAGCTTCAAGTTAGAAGTTACTTTTTATAATTTGCTGTACATAAAACCATTTGAGTTCAATCTTCAATTTGTTAAGTATAATCATTATAAACTTTTAAATTCTTTATTTGTTGTTTTTTTTTTCATTAGTAGAATCAAGGTACAAGCATATTTGTAATTACATGCGTTGTTATCTTAATTTTTAAAAAATTTTAATTCCTAGCAATTTAGGCAATTTGCCATAAAACGATTTGTTATATTTTTCAAAGCTAGCGGTAAAACGTCCCTGGTCAAAAGTCAAAAATTCCTTTTTACAATATTACAATGGGGATTCCCCACAATTCTGTTATCGTAAGGCTTTGATTTATATAATACCTTCATTTGTTACTTGACTTCGTTGCGTTCACATCTAATTATGAGGTTTTTGAAAAAGTTAGAAAGTGAAAAAGTTAAAAAATTTGAGAAAATTTTGAAAACAAAGTTTTACCATGAAGGGTTAGTTTTATGCCACAGTTTTAATTTGGTTGCGCTTTCGTACTTAAACTACATTTTCGACATACATGCCATGTATAACAAATGCGCCGCCGACGACAAACCAGTATACAAAGAAAAGTTTGTCGAAGTCAGAAGTGAGCTAATGCAGTTTTTAGAAAGACATTCGCAATTAGCGCGCGTTCTTAGTTTAGAATTCAATCCATTTAAACAAGTGTGCTTAAAAATAAATTTCGGAAGTCTCACTACTGCGGAAACTTTTTTGGACTTTGATAAGTTTGCCGACTACTACCGCCAAGTAAGATGCTACCGTCGCTGTCACTCGTGCTATAGCCGGCTAAATTTCGTTTGGCGATATTGCGCAGTAGATGAGTTCTTAAAAGGACTCTACGAGAAACCGTCTAGTTATCGCTCGATCTCACCAGAAAGAGTTTGCTTTTTAAACTACCCAGAATGGAAGGAGACAAAATGTTCTCACGAGCAGCTTAGAGGTAAGATTGAAAGAAGGCGGAAAGACTTAATTAGCAAAACCGTTTCGAAAGCACGCATTGAGGAACTATCCTTTACCTTAGGCAGTACCAAGGCGAGCGTAGCCGCAGATGAAAAGTGTCTCATTTGTTTAGGAGGTTTCGAAGTCGACCAACAAGTTAGCAAAATGCCGTGTGGCCACCTTTTCCACAAAGACTGTGTTGCGGAGTGGTTAAAATTACCAGAAAGACAGTCGAAGAATTCGGATTATTTTTCTGCATATATAAGCGCGTTTAGCCAAGTAGAGTTTACCACTGGTGTCAGGCCAAGGTTCATGTTTGAGACTTTGAATGTGTTGAACCATTATGCGAGACGAGATTACGTGCCAAAGTTTCAATGTCCGCATTGTAGGTGTCTCTGCTGCTGAGTAAATAAGTTAGTAAGTAGATTAATGTTAGTTAAGAGTTTATGTCAATAAAATTACAGGTATTTTAGTTCTTAGAACTACCTTTTAGCTTATTGCAAACTTTATTAATTGACTTTTAAAATTAGCATCTCAGGAAAAAACCATAAAAGTTCAGTGTTAGAATTACCTTTTAGCCATTTTCAAATTCCTTTCTTAGTTTAGTTGACTCTTAAAATTAGGGAAGCTCAGGAAAACTCAGGCGGCGAAGTTTTTAACTTTTAAAAGCTGTTAAAAGTTAAAAAAGTGCACACAAATTAGCAATTGGATTTCTTTTTCCTTTCTTTAAAAAATGTAAAGGAAAAAATCCATTTTGCTACTTTGTCCTTCACGTGGTCTTCGCTGTTAAGTAAAATGCTTAAAATCAACAAAACAAAAACATCTAATTGAAAAAGTTAAATGTTTTAGAATTGATTTTAAGCATTTGAAACCAAAGTGCATTATAAATACAGCTTATTTACTTTTACTTTTATTTTAAGTTCAAAAGTTCTCTATCTCAAATTTTATATTATTTTGTACTATTTATCTGATATTTATCTATTATACTGTAAGTATAAAATAAGTAAAATAGTAAAATGTATATTAAAGCAGATACTATAACTGTTAGAAAACATTTTAGATACAGCTTCAAGTTAGAAGTTACTTTTTATAATTTGCTGTACATAAAACCATTTGAGTTCAATCTTCAATTTGTTAAGTATAATCATTATAAACTTTTAAATTCTTTATTTGTTGTTTTTTTTTTCATTAGTAGAATCAAGGTACAAGCATATTTGTAATTACATGCGTTGTTATCTTAATTTTTAAAAAATTTTAATTCCTAGCAATTTAGGCAATTTGCCATAAAACGATTTGTTATATTTTTCAAAGCTAGCGGTAAAACGTCCCTGGTCAAAAGTCAAAAATTCCTTTTTACAATATTACAATGGGGATTCCCCACAATTCTGTTATCGTAAGGCTTTGATTTATATAATACCTTCATTTGTTACTTGACTTCGTTGCGTTCACATCTAATTATGAGGTTTTTGAAAAAGTTAGAAAGTGAAAAAGTTAAAAAATTTGAGAAAATTTTGAAAACAAAGTTTTACCATGAAGGGTTAGTTTTATGCCACAGTTTTAATTTGGTTGCGCTTTCGTACTTAAACTACATTTTCGACATACATGCCATGTATAACAAATGCGCCGCCGACGACAAACCAGTATACAAAGAAAAGTTTGTCGAAGTCAGAAGTGAGCTAATGCAGTTTTTAGAAAGACATTCGCAATTAGCGCGCGTTCTTAGTTTAGAATTCAATCCATTTAAACAAGTGTGCTTAAAAATAAATTTCGGAAGTCTCACTACTGCGGAAACTTTTTTGGACTTTGATAAGTTTGCCGACTACTACCGCCAAGTAAGATGCTACCGTCGCTGTCACTCGTGCTATAGCCGGCTAAATTTCGTTTGGCGATATTGCGCAGTAGATGAGTTCTTAAAAGGACTCTACGAGAAACCGTCTAGTTATCGCTCGATCTCACCAGAAAGAGTTTGCTTTTTAAACTAACCAGAATGGAAGGAGACAAAATGTTCTCACGAGCAGCTTAGAGGTAAGATTGAAAGAAGGCGGAAAGACTTAATTAGCAAAACCGTTTCGAAAGCACGCATTGAGGAACTATCCTTTACCTTAGGCAGTACCAAGGCGAGCGTAGCCGCAGATGAAAAGTGTCTCATTTGTTTAGGAGGTTTCGAAGTCGGACAACAAGTTAGCAAAATGCCGTGTGGCCACCTTTTCCACAAAGACTGTGTTGCGGAGTGGTTAAAATTACCAGAAAGACAGTCAAAGAATTCGGATTATTTTTCTGCATATATAAGCGCGTTTAGCCAAGTAGAGTTTACCACTGGTGTCAGGCCAAGGTTCATGTTTGAGACTTTGAATGTGTTGAACCATTATGCGAGACGAGATTACGTGCCAAAGTTTCAATGTCCGCATTGTAGGTGTCTCTGCTGCTGAGTAAATAAGTTAGTAAGTAGATTAATGTTAGTTAAGAGTTTATGTCAATAAAATTACAGGTATTTTAGTTCTTAGAACTACCTTTTAGCTTATTGCAAACTTTATTAATTGACTTTTAAAACTAGCATCTCAGGAAAAAACCATAAAAGTTCAGTGTTAGAATTACCTTTTAGCCATTTTCAAATTCCTTTCTTAGTTTAGTTGACTCTTAAAATTAGGGAAGCTCAGGAAAACTCAGGCGGCGAAGTTTTTAACTTTTAAAAGCTGTTAAAAGTTAAAAAAGTGCACACAAATTAGCAATTGGATTTCTTTTTCCTTTCTTTAAAAAATGTAAAGGAAAAAATCCATTTTGCTACTTTGTCCTTCACGTGGTCTTCGCTGTTAAGTAAAATGCTTAAAATCAACAAAACAAAAACATCTAATTGAAAAAGTTAAATGTTTTAGAATTGATTTTAAGCATTTGAAACCAAAGTGCACTATAAATACAGCTTATTTACTTTTACTTTTATTTTAAGTTCAAAAGTTCTCTATCTCAAATTTTATATTATTTTGTACTATTTATCTGATATTTATCTATTATACTGTAAGTATAAAATAAGTAAAATAGTAAAATGTATATTAAAGCAGATACTATAACTGTTAGAAAACATTTTAGATACAGCTTCAAGTTAGAAGTTACTTTTTATAATTTGGTGTACATAAAACCATTTGAGTTCAATCTTCAATTTGTTAAGTATAATCATTATAAACTTTTAAATTCTTTATTTGTTGTTTTTTTTTTCATTAGTAGAATCAAGGTACAAGCATATTTGTAATTACATGCGTTGTTATCTTAATTTTTAAAAAAAATTTAATTCTTAGCAATTTAGGCAATTTGCCATAAAACGATTTGTTATATTTTTCAAAGCTAGCGGTAAAACGTCCCTGGTCAAAAGTCAAAAATTCCTTTTTACAATATTACAATGGGGATTCCCCACAATTCTGTTATCGTAAGGCTTTGATTTATATAATACCTTCATTTGTTACTTGACTTCGTTGCGTTCACATCTAATTATGAGGTTTTTGAAAAAGTTAGAAAGTGAAAAAGTTAAAAAATTTGAGAAAATTTTGAAAACAAAGTTTTACCATGAAGGGTTAGTTTTATGCCACAGTTTTAATTTGGTTGCGCTTTCGTACTTAAACTACATTTTCGACATACATGCCATGTATAACAAATGCGCCGCCGACGACAAACCAGTATACAAAGAAAAGTTTGTCGAAGTCAGAAGTGAGCTAATGCAGTTTTTAGAAAGACATTCGCAATTAGCGCGCGTTCTTAGTTTAGAATTCAATCCATTTAAACAAGTGTGCTTAAAAATAAATTTCGGAAGTCTCACTACTGCGGAAACTTTTTTGGACTTTGATAAGTTTGCCGACTACTACCGCCAAGTAAGATGCTACCGTCGCTGTCACTCGTGCTATAGCCGGCTAAATTTCGTTTGGCGATATTGCGCAGTAGATGAGTTCTTAAAAGGACTCTACGAGAAACCGTCTAGTTATCGCTCGATCTCACCAGAAAGAGTTTGCTTTTTAAACTACCCAGAATGGAAGGAGACAAAATGTTCTCACGAGCAGCTTAGAGGTAAGATTGAAAGAAGGCGGAAAGACTTAATTAGCAAAACCGTTTCGAAAGCACGCATTGAGGAACTATCCTTTACCTTAGGCAGTACCAAGGCGAGCGTAGCCGCAGATGAAAAGTGTCTCATTTGTTTAGGAGGTTTCGAAGTCGACCAACAAGTTAGCAAAATGCCGTGTGGCCACCTTTTCCACAAAGACTGTGTTGCCGAGTGGTTAAAATTACCAGAAAGACAGTCAAAGAATTCGGATTATTTTTCTGCATATATAAGCGCGTTTAGCCAAGTAGAGTTTACCACTGGTGTCAGGCCAAGGTTCATGTTTGAGACTTTGAATGTGTTGAACCATTATGCGAGACGAGATTACGTGCCAAAGTTTCAATGTCCGCATTGTAGGTGTCTCTGCTGCTGAGTAAATAAGTTAGTAAGTAGATTAATGTTAGTTAAGAGTTTATGTCAATAAAATTACAGGTATTTTAGTTCTTAGAACTACCTTTTAGCTTATTGCAAACTTTATTAATTGACTTTTAAAATTAGCATCTCAGGAAAAAACCATAAAAGTTCAGTGTTAGAATTACCTTTTAGCCATTTTCAAATTCCTTTCTTAGTTTAGTTGACTCTTAAAATTAGGGAAGCTCAGGAAAACTCAGGCGGCGAAGTTTTTAACTTTTAAAAGCTGTTAAAAGTTAAAAAAGTGCACACAAATTAGCAATTGGATTTCTTTTTCCTTTCTTTAAAAAATGTAAAGGAAAAAATCCATTTTGCTACTTTGTCCTTCACGTGGTCTTCGCTGTTAAGTAAAATGCTTAAAATCAACAAAACAAAAACATCTAATTGAAAAAGTTAAATGTTTTAGAATTGATTTTAAGCATTTGAAACCAAAGTGCACTATAAATACAGCTTATTTACTTTTACTTTTATTTTAAGTTCAAAAGTTCTCTATCTCAAATTTTATATTATTTTGTACTATTTATCTGATATTTATCTATTATACTGTAAGTATAAAATAAGTAAAATAGTAAAATGTATATTAAAGCAGATACTATAACTGTTAGAAAACATTTTAGATACAGCTTCAAGTTAGAAGTTACTTTTTATAATTTGCTGTACATAAAACCATTTGAGTTCAATCTTCAATTTGTTAAGTATAATCATTATAAACTTTTAAATTCTTTATTTGTTGTTTTTTTTTTCATTAGTAGAATCAAGGTACAAGCATATTTGTAATTACATGCGTTGTTATCTTAATTTTTAAAAAATTTTAATTCCTAGCAATTTAGGCAATTTGCCATAAAACGATTTGTTATATTTTTCAAAGCTAGCGGTAAAACGTCCCTGGTCAAAAGTCAAAAATTCCTTTTTACAATATTACAATGGGGATTCCCCACAATTCTGTTATCGTAAGGCTTTGATTTATATAATACCTTCATTTGTTACTTGACTTCGTTGCGTTCACATCTAATTATGAGGTTTTTGAAAAAGTTAGAAAGTGAAAAAGTTAAAAAATTTGAGAAAATTTTGAAAACAAAGTTTTACCATGAAGGGTTAGTTTTATGCCACAGTTTTAATTTGGTTGCGCTTTCGTACTTAAACTACATTTTCGACATACATGCCATGTATAACAAATGCGCCGCCGACGACAAACCAGTATACAAAGAAAAGTTTGTCGAAGTCAGAAGTGAGCTAATGCAGTTTTTAGAAAGACATTCGCAATTAGCGCGCGTTCTTAGTTTAGAATTCAATCCATTTAAACAAGTGTGCTTAAAAATAAATTTCGGAAGTCTCACTACTGCGGAAACTTTTTTGGACTTTGATAAGTTTGCCGACTACTACCGCCAAGTAAGATGCTACCGTCGCTGTCACTCGTGCTATAGCCGGCTAAATTTCGTTTGGCGATATTGCGCAGTAGATGAGTTCTTAAAAGGACTCTACGAGAAACCGTCTAGTTATCGCTCGATCTCACCAGAAAGAGTTTGCTTTTTAAACTACCCAGAATGGAAGGAGACAAAATGTTCTCACGAGCAGCTTAGAGGTAAGATTGAAAGAAGGCGGAAAGACTTAATTAGCAAAACCGTTTCGAAAGCACGCATTGAGGAACTATCCTTTACCTTAGGCAGTACCAAGGCGAGCGTAGCCGCAGATGAAAAGTGTCTCATTTGTTTAGGAGGTTTCGAAGTCGACCAACAAGTTAGCAAAATGCCGTGTGGCCACCTTTTCCACAAAGACTGTGTTGCGGAGTGGTTAAAATTACCAGAAAGACAGTCGAAGAATTCGGATTATTTTTCTGCATATATAAGCGCGTTTAGCCAAGTAGAGTTTACCACTGGTGTCAGGCCAAGGTTCATGTTTGAGACTTTGAATGTGTTGAACCATTATGCGAGACGAGATTACGTGCCAAAGTTTCAATGTCCGCATTGTAGGTGTCTCTGCTGCTGAGTAAATAAGTTAGTAAGTAGATTAATGTTAGTTAAGAGTTTATGTCAATAAAATTACAGGTATTTTAGTTCTTAGAACTACCTTTTAGCTTATTGCAAACTTTATTAATTGACTTTTAAAATTAGCATCTCAGGAAAAAACCATAAAAGTTCAGTGTTAGAATTACCTTTTAGCCATTTTCAAATTCCTTTCTTAGTTTAGTTGACTCTTAAAATTAGGGAAGCTCAGGAAAACTCAGGCGGCGAAGTTTTTAACTTTTAAAAGCTGTTAAAAGTTAAAAAAGTGCACACAAATTAGCAATTGGATTTCTTTTTCCTTTCTTTAAAAAATGTAAAGGAAAAAATCCATTTTGCTACTTTGTCCTTCACGTGGTCTTCGCTGTTAAGTAAAATGCTTAAAATCAACAAAACAAAAACATCTAATTGAAAAAGTTAAATGTTTTAGAATTGATTTTAAGCATTTGAAACCAAAGTGCACTATAAATACAGCTTATTTACTTTTACTTTTATTTTAAGTTCAAAAGTTCTCTATCTCAAATTTTATATTATTTTGTACTATTTATCTGATATTTATCTATTATACTGTAAGTATAAAATAAGTAAAATAGTAAAATGTATATTAAAGCAGATACTATAACTGTTAGAAAACATTTTAGATACAGCTTCAAGTTAGAAGTTACTTTTTATAATTTGCTGTACATAAAACCATTTGAGTTCAATCTTCAATTTGTTAAGTATAATCATTATAAACTTTTAAATTCTTTATTTGTTGTTTTTTTTTTCATTAGTAGAATCAAGGTACAAGCATATTTGTAATTACATGCGTTGTTATCTTAATTTTTAAAAAATTTTAATTCCTAGCAATTTAGGCAATTTGCCATAAAACGATTTGTTATATTTTTCAAAGCTAGCGGTAAAACGTCCCTGGTCAAAAGTCAAAAATTCCTTTTTACAATATTACAATGGGGATTCCCCACAATTCTGTTATCGTAAGGCTTTGATTTATATAATACCTTCATTTGTTACTTGACTTCGTTGCGTTCACATCTAATTATGAGGTTTTTGAAAAAGTTAGAAAGTGAAAAAGTTAAAAAATTTGAGAAAATTTTGAAAACAAAGTTTTACCATGAAGGGTTAGTTTTATGCCACAGTTTTAATTTGGTTGCGCTTTCGTACTTAAACTACATTTTCGACATACATGCCATGTATAACAAATGCGCCGCCGACGACAAACCAGTATACAAAGAAAAGTTTGTCGAAGTCAGAAGTGAGCTAATGCAGTTTTTAGAAAGACATTCGCAATTAGCGCGCGTTCTTAGTTTAGAATTCAATCCATTTAAACAAGTGTGCTTAAAAATAAATTTCGGAAGTCTCACTACTGCGGAAACTTTTTTGGACTTTGATAAGTTTGCCGACTACTACCGCCAAGTAAGATGCTACCGTCGCTGTCACTCGTGCTATAGCCGGCTAAATTTCGTTTGGCGATATTGCGCAGTAGATGAGTTCTTAAAAGGACTCTACGAGAAACCGTCTAGTTATCGCTCGATCTCACCAGAAAGAGTTTGCTTTTTAAACTAACCAGAATGGAAGGAGACAAAATGTTCTCACGAGCAGCTTAGAGGTAAGATTGAAAGAAGGCGGAAAGACTTAATTAGCAAAACCGTTTCGAAAGCACGCATTGAGGAACTATCCTTTACCTTAGGCAGTACCAAGGCGAGCGTAGCCGCAGATGAAAAGTGTCTCATTTGTTTAGGAGGTTTCGAAGTCGGACAACAAGTTAGCAAAATGCCGTGTGGCCACCTTTTCCACAAAGACTGTGTTGCGGAGTGGTTAAAATTACCAGAAAGACAGTCAAAGAATTCGGATTATTTTTCTGCATATATAAGCGCGTTTAGCCAAGTAGAGTTTACCACTGGTGTCAGGCCAAGGTTCATGTTTGAGACTTTGAATGTGTTGAACCATTATGCGAGACGAGATTACGTGCCAAAGTTTCAATGTCCGCATTGTAGGTGTCTCTGCTGCTGAGTAAATAAGTTAGTAAGTAGATTAATGTTAGTTAAGAGTTTATGTCAATAAAATTACAGGTATTTTAGTTCTTAGAACTACCTTTTAGCTTATTGCAAACTTTATTAATTGACTTTTAAAATTAGCATCTCAGGAAAAAACCATAAAAGTTCAGTGTTAGAATTACCTTTTAGCCATTTTCAAATTCCTTTCTTAGTTTAGTTGACTCTTAAAATTAGGGAAGCTCAGGAAAACTCAGGCGGCGAAGTTTTTAACTTTTAAAAGCTGTTAAAAGTTAAAAAAGTGCACACAAATTAGCAATTGGATTTCTTTTTCCTTTCTTTAAAAAATGTAAAGGAAAAAATCCATTTTGCTACTTTGTCCTTCACGTGGTCTTCGCTGTTAAGTAAAATGCTTAAAATCAACAAAACAAAAACATCTAATTGAAAAAGTTAAATGTTTTAGAATTGATTTTAAGCATTTGAAACCAAAGTGCACTATAAATACAGCTTATTTACTTTTACTTTTATTTTAAGTTCAAAAGTTCTCTATCTCAAATTTTATATTATTTTGTACTATTTATCTGATATTTATCTATTATACTGTAAGTATAAAATAAGTAAAATAGTAAAATGTATATTAAAGCAGATACTATAACTGTTAGAAAACATTTTAGATACAGCTTCAAGTTAGAAGTTACTTTTTATAATTTGGTGTACATAAAACCATTTGAGTTCAATCTTCAATTTGTTAAGTATAATCATTATAAACTTTTAAATTCTTTATTTGTTGTTTTTTTTTTCATTAGTAGAATCAAGGTACAAGCATATTTGTAATTACATGCGTTGTTATCTTAATTTTTAAAAAAATTTTAATTCTTAGCAATTTAGGCAATTTGCCATAAAACGATTTGTTATATTTTTCAAAGCTAGCGGTAAAACGTCCCTGGTCAAAAGTCAAAAATTCCTTTTTACAATATTACAATGGGGATTCCCCACAATTCTGTTATCGTAAGGCTTTGATTTATATAATACCTTCATTTGTTACTTGACTTCGTTGCGTTCACATCTAATTATGAGGTTTTTGAAAAAGTTAGAAAGTGAAAAAGTTAAAAAATTTGAGAAAATTTTGAAAACAAAGTTTTACCATGAAGGGTTAGTTTTATGCCACAGTTTTAATTTGGTTGCGCTTTCGTACTTAAACTACATTTTCGACATACATGCCATGTATAACAAATGCGCCGCCGACGACAAACCAGTATACAAAGAAAAGTTTGTCGAAGTCAGAAGTGAGCTAATGCAGTTTTTAGAAAGACATTCGCAATTAGCGCGCGTTCTTAGTTTAGAATTCAATCCATTTAAACAAGTGTGCTTAAAAATAAATTTCGGAAGTCTCACTACTGCGGAAACTTTTTTGGACTTTGATAAGTTTGCCGACTACTACCGCCAAGTAAGATGCTACCGTCGCTGTCACTCGTGCTATAGCCGGCTAAATTTCGTTTGGCGATATTGCGCAGTAGATGAGTTCTTAAAAGGACTCTACGAGAAACCGTCTAGTTATCGCTCGATCTCACCAGAAAGAGTTTGCTTTTTAAACTACCCAGAATGGAAGGAGACAAAATGTTCTCACGAGCAGCTTAGAGGTAAGATTGAAAGAAGGCGGAAAGACTTAATTAGCAAAACCGTTTCGAAAGCACGCATTGAGGAACTATCCTTTACCTTAGGCAGTACCAAGGCGAGCGTAGCCGCAGATGAAAAGTGTCTCATTTGTTTAGGAGGTTTCGAAGTCGACCAACAAGTTAGCAAAATGCCGTGTGGCCACCTTTTCCACAAAGACTGTGTTGCCGAGTGGTTAAAATTACCAGAAAGACAGTCAAAGAATTCGGATTATTTTTCTGCATATATAAGCGCGTTTAGCCAAGTAGAGTTTACCACTGGTGTCAGGCCAAGGTTCATGTTTGAGACTTTGAATGTGTTGAACCATTATGCGAGACGAGATTACGTGCCAAAGTTTCAATGTCCGCATTGTAGGTGTCTCTGCTGCTGAGTAAATAAGTTAGTAAGTAGATTAATGTTAGTTAAGAGTTTATGTCAATAAAATTACAGGTATTTTAGTTCTTAGAACTACCTTTTAGCTTATTGCAAACTTTATTAATTGACTTTTAAAATTAGCATCTCAGGAAAAAACCATAAAAGTTCAGTGTTAGAATTACCTTTTAGCCATTTTCAAATTCCTTTCTTAGTTTAGTTGACTCTTAAAATTAGGGAAGCTCAGGAAAACTCAGGCGGCGAAGTTTTTAACTTTTAAAAGCTGTTAAAAGTTAAAAAAGTGCACACAAATTAGCAATTGGATTTCTTTTTCCTTTCTTTAAAAAATGTAAAGGAAAAAATCCATTTTGCTACTTTGTCCTTCACGTGGTCTTCGCTGTTAAGTAAAATGCTTAAAATCAACAAAACAAAAACATCTAATTGAAAAAGTTAAATGTTTTAGAATTGATTTTAAGCATTTGAAACCAAAGTGCACTATAAATACAGCTTATTTACTTTTACTTTTATTTTAAGTTCAAAAGTTCTCTATCTCAAATTTTATATTATTTTGTACTATTTATCTGATATTTATCTATTATACTGTAAGTATAAAATAAGTAAAATAGTAAAATGTATATTAAAGCAGATACTATAACTGTTAGAAAACATTTTAGATACAGCTTCAAGTTAGAAGTTACTTTTTATAATTTGCTGTACATAAAACCATTTGAGTTCAATCTTCAATTTGTTAAGTATAATCATTATAAACTTTTAAATTCTTTATTTGTTGTTTTTTTTTTCATTAGTAGAATCAAGGTACAAGCATATTTGTAATTACATGCGTTGTTATCTTAATTTTTAAAAAATTTTAATTCCTAGCAATTTAGGCAATTTGCCATAAAACGATTTGTTATATTTTTCAAAGCTAGCGGTAAAACGTCCCTGGTCAAAAGTCAAAAATTCCTTTTTACAATATTACAATGGGGATTCCCCACAATTCTGTTATCGTAAGGCTTTGATTTATATAATACCTTCATTTGTTACTTGACTTCGTTGCGTTCACATCTAATTATGAGGTTTTTGAAAAAGTTAGAAAGTGAAAAAGTTAAAAAATTTGAGAAAATTTTGAAAACAAAGTTTTACCATGAAGGGTTAGTTTTATGCCACAGTTTTAATTTGGTTGCGCTTTCGTACTTAAACTACATTTTCGACATACATGCCATGTATAACAAATGCGCCGCCGACGACAAACCAGTATACAAAGAAAAGTTTGTCGAAGTCAGAAGTGAGCTAATGCAGTTTTTAGAAAGACATTCGCAATTAGCGCGCGTTCTTAGTTTAGAATTCAATCCATTTAAACAAGTGTGCTTAAAAATAAATTTCGGAAGTCTCACTACTGCGGAAACTTTTTTGGACTTTGATAAGTTTGCCGACTACTACCGCCAAGTAAGATGCTACCGTCGCTGTCACTCGTGCTATAGCCGGCTAAATTTCGTTTGGCGATATTGCGCAGTAGATGAGTTCTTAAAAGGACTCTACGAGAAACCGTCTAGTTATCGCTCGATCTCACCAGAAAGAGTTTGCTTTTTAAACTAACCAGAATGGAAGGAGACAAAATGTTCTCACGAGCAGCTTAGAGGTAAGATTGAAAGAAGGCGGAAAGACTTAATTAGCAAAACCGTTTCGAAAGCACGCATTGAGGAACTATCCTTTACCTTAGGCAGTACCAAGGCGAGCGTAGCCGCAGATGAAAAGTGTCTCATTTGTTTAGGAGGTTTCGAAGTCGGACAACAAGTTAGCAAAATGCCGTGTGGCCACCTTTTCCACAAAGACTGTGTTGCGGAGTGGTTAAAATTACCAGAAAGACAGTCAAAGAATTCGGATTATTTTTCTGCATATATAAGCGCGTTTAGCCAAGTAGAGTTTACCACTGGTGTCAGGCCAAGGTTCATGTTTGAGACTTTGAATGTGTTGAACCATTATGCGAGACGAGATTACGTGCCAAAGTTTCAATGTCCGCATTGTAGGTGTCTCTGCTGCTGAGTAAATAAGTTAGTAAGTAGATTAATGTTAGTTAAGAGTTTATGTCAATAAAATTACAGGTATTTTAGTTCTTAGAACTACCTTTTAGCTTATTGCAAACTTTATTAATTGACTTTTAAAATTAGCATCTCAGGAAAAAACCATAAAAGTTCAGTGTTAGAATTACCTTTTAGCCATTTTCAAATTCCTTTCTTAGTTTAGTTGACTCTTAAAATTAGGGAAGCTCAGGAAAACTCAGGCGGCGAAGTTTTTAACTTTTAAAAGCTGTTAAAAGTTAAAAAAGTGCACACAAATTAGCAATTGGATTTCTTTTTCCTTTCTTTAAAAAATGTAAAGGAAAAAATCCATTTTGCTACTTTGTCCTTCACGTGGTCTTCGCTGTTAAGTAAAATGCTTAAAATCAACAAAACAAAAACATCTAATTGAAAAAGTTAAATGTTTTAGAATTGATTTTAAGCATTTGAAACCAAAGTGCACTATAAATACAGCTTATTTACTTTTACTTTTATTTTAAGTTCAAAAGTTCTCTATCTCAAATTTTATATTATTTTGTACTATTTATCTGATATTTATCTATTATACTGTAAGTATAAAATAAGTAAAATAGTAAAATGTATATTAAAGCAGATACTATAACTGTTAGAAAACATTTTAGATACAGCTTCAAGTTAGAAGTTACTTTTTATAATTTGGTGTACATAAAACCATTTGAGTTCAATCTTCAATTTGTTAAGTATAATCATTATAAACTTTTAAATTCTTTATTTGTTGTTTTTTTTTTCATTAGTAGAATCAAGGTACAAGCATATTTGTAATTACATGCGTTGTTATCTTAATTTTTAAAAAAATTTTAATTCCTAGCAATTTAGGCAATTTGCCATAAAACGATTTGTTATATTTTTCAAAGCTAGCGGTAAAACGTCCCTGATCAAAAGTCAAAAATTCCTTTTTACAATATTACAATGGGGATTCCCCACAATTCTGTTATCGTAAGGCTTTGATTTATATAATACCTTCATTTGTTACTTGACTTCGTTGCGTTCACATCTAATTATGAGGTTTTTGAAAAAGTTAGAAAGTGAAAAAGTTAAAAAATTTGAGAAAATTTTGAAAACAAAGTTTTACCATGAAGGGTTAGTTTTATGCCACAGTTTTAATTTGGTTGCGCTTTCGTACTTAAACTACATTTTCGACATACATGCCATGTATAACAAATGCGCCGCCGACGACAAACCAGTATACAAAGAAAAGTTTGTCGAAGTCAGAAGTGAGCTAATGCAGTTTTTAGAAAGACATTCGCAATTAGCGCGCGTTCTTAGTTTAGAATTCAATCCATTTAAACAAGTGTGCTTAAAAATAAATTTCGGAAGTCTCACTACTGCGGAAACTTTTTTGGACTTTGATAAGTTTGCCGACTACTACCGCCAAGTAAGATGCTACCGTCGCTGTCACTCGTGCTATAGCCGGCTAAATTTCGTTTGGCGATATTGCGCAGTAGATGAGTTCTTAAAAGGACTCTACGAGAAACCGTCTAGTTATCGCTCGATCTCACCAGAAAGAGTTTGCTTTTTAAACTACCCAGAATGGAAGGAGACAAAATGTTCTCACGAGCAGCTTAGAGGTAAGATTGAAAGAAGGCGGAAAGACTTAATTAGCAAAACCGTTTCGAAAGCACGCATTGAGGAACTATCCTTTACCTTAGGCAGTACCAAGGCGAGCGTAGCCGCAGATGAAAAGTGTCTCATTTGTTTAGGAGGTTTCGAAGTCGACCAACAAGTTAGCAAAATGCCGTGTGGCCACCTTTTCCACAAAGACTGTGTTGCGGAGTGGTTAAAATTACCAGAAAGACAGTCGAAGAATTCGGATTATTTTTCTGCATATATAAGCGCGTTTAGCCAAGTAGAGTTTACCACTGGTGTCAGGCCAAGGTTCATGTTTGAGACTTTGAATGTGTTGAACCATTATGCGAGACGAGATTACGTGCCAAAGTTTCAATGTCCGCATTGTAGGTGTCTCTGCTGCTGAGTAAATAAGTTAGTAAGTAGATTAATGTTAGTTAAGAGTTTATGTCAATAAAATTACAGGTATTTTAGTTCTTAGAACTACCTTTTAGCTTATTGCAAACTTTATTAATTGACTTTTAAAATTAGCATCTCAGGAAAAAACCATAAAAGTTCAGTGTTAGAATTACCTTTTAGCCATTTTCAAATTCCTTTCTTAGTTTAGTTGACTCTTAAAATTAGGGAAGCTCAGGAAAACTCAGGCGGCGAAGTTTTTAACTTTTAAAAGCTGTTAAAAGTTAAAAAAGTGCACACAAATTAGCAATTGGATTTCTTTTTCCTTTCTTTAAAAAATGTAAAGGAAAAAATCCATTTTGCTACTTTGTCCTTCACGTGGTCTTCGCTGTTAAGTAAAATGCTTAAAATCAACAAAACAAAAACATCTAATTGAAAAAGTTAAATGTTTTAGAATTGATTTTAAGCATTTGAAACCAAAGTGCACTATAAATACAGCTTATTTACTTTTACTTTTATTTTAAGTTCAAAAGTTCTCTATCTCAAATTTTATATTATTTTGTACTATTTATCTGATATTTATCTATTATACTGTAAGTATAAAATAAGTAAAATAGTAAAATGTATATTAAAGCAGATACTATAACTGTTAGAAAACATTTTAGATACAGCTTCAAGTTAGAAGTTACTTTTTATAATTTGCTGTACATAAAACCATTTGAGTTCAATCTTCAATTTGTTAAGTATAATCATTATAAACTTTTAAATTCTTTATTTGTTGTTTTTTTTTTCATTAGTAGAATCAAGGTACAAGCATATTTGTAATTACATGCGTTGTTATCTTAATTTTTAAAAAATTTTAATTCCTAGCAATTTAGGCAATTTGCCATAAAACGATTTGTTATATTTTTCAAAGCTAGCGGTAAAACGTCCCTGGTCAAAAGTCAAAAATTCCTTTTTACAATATTACAATGGGGATTCCCCACAATTCTGTTATCGTAAGGCTTTGATTTATATAATACCTTCATTTGTTACTTGACTTCGTTGCGTTCACATCTAATTATGAGGTTTTTGAAAAAGTTAGAAAGTGAAAAAGTTAAAAAATTTGAGAAAATTTTGAAAACAAAGTTTTACCATGAAGGGTTAGTTTTATGCCACAGTTTTAATTTGGTTGCGCTTTCGTACTTAAACTACATTTTCGACATACATGCCATGTATAACAAATGCGCCGCCGACGACAAACCAGTATACAAAGAAAAGTTTGTCGAAGTCAGAAGTGAGCTAATGCAGTTTTTAGAAAGACATTCGCAATTAGCGCGCGTTCTTAGTTTAGAATTCAATCCATTTAAACAAGTGTGCTTAAAAATAAATTTCGGAAGTCTCACTACTGCGGAAACTTTTTTGGACTTTGATAAGTTTGCCGACTACTACCGCCAAGTAAGATGCTACCGTCGCTGTCACTCGTGCTATAGCCGGCTAAATTTCGTTTGGCGATATTGCGCAGTAGATGAGTTCTTAAAAGGACTCTACGAGAAACCGTCTAGTTATCGCTCGATCTCACCAGAAAGAGTTTGCTTTTTAAACTAACCAGAATGGAAGGAGACAAAATGTTCTCACGAGCAGCTTAGAGGTAAGATTGAAAGAAGGCGGAAATACTTAATTAGCAAAACCGTTTCGAAAGCACGCATTGAGGAACTATCCTTTACCTTAGGCAGTACCAAGGCGAGCGTAGCCGCAGATGAAAAGTGTCTCATTTGTTTAGGAGGTTTCGAAGTCGGACAACAAGTTAGCAAAATGCCGTGTGGCCACCTTTTCCACAAAGACTGTGTTGCGGAGTGGTTAAAATTACCAGAAAGACAGTCAAAGAATTCGGATTATTTTTCTGCATATATAAGCGCGTTTAGCCAAGTAGAGTTTACCACTGGTGTCAGGCCAAGGTTCATGTTTGAGACTTTGAATGTGTTGAACCATTATGCGAGACGAGATTACGTGCCAAAGTTTCAATGTCCGCATTGTAGGTGTCTCTGCTGCTGAGTAAATAAGTTAGTAAGTAGATTAATGTTAGTTAAGAGTTTATGTCAATAAAATTACAGGTATTTTAGTTCTTAGAACTACCTTTTAGCTTATTGCAAACTTTATTAATTGACTTTTAAAATTAGCATCTCAGGAAAAAACCATAAAAGTTCAGTGTTAGAATTACCTTTTAGCCATTTTCAAATTCCTTTCTTAGTTTAGTTGACTCTTAAAATTAGGGAAGCTCAGGAAAACTCAGGCGGCGAAGTTTTTAACTTTTAAAAGCTGTTAAAAGTTAAAAAAGTGCACACAAATTAGCAATTGGATTTCTTTTTCCTTTCTTTAAAAAATGTAAAGGAAAAAATCCATTTTGCTACTTTGTCCTTCACGTGGTCTTCGCTGTTAAGTAAAATGCTTAAAATCAACAAAACAAAAACATCTAATTGAAAAAGTTAAATGTTTTAGAATTGATTTTAAGCATTTGAAACCAAAGTGCACTATAAATACAGCTTATTTACTTTTACTTTTATTTTAAGTTCAAAAGTTCTCTATCTCAAATTTTATATTATTTTGTACTATTTATCTGATATTTATCTATTATACTGTAAGTATAAAATAAGTAAAATAGTAAAATGTATATTAAAGCAGATACTATAACTGTTAGAAAACATTTTAGATACAGCTTCAAGTTAGAAGTTACTTTTTATAATTTGGTGTACATAAAACCATTTGAGTTCAATCTTCAATTTGTTAAGTATAATCATTATAAACTTTTAAATTCTTTATTTGTTGTTTTTTTTTTCATTAGTAGAATCAAGGTACAAGCATATTTGTAATTACATGCGTTGTTATCTTAATTTTTAAAAAAATTTTAATTCTTAGCAATTTAGGCAATTTGCCATAAAACGATTTGTTATATTTTTCAAAGCTAGCGGTAAAACGTCCCTGGTCAAAAGTCAAAAATTCCTTTTTACAATATTACAATGGGGATTCCCCACAATTCTGTTATCGTAAGGCTTTGATTTATATAATACCTTCATTTGTTACTTGACTTCGTTGCGTTCACATCTAATTATGAGGTTTTTGAAAAAGTTAGAAAGTGAAAAAGTTAAAAAATTTGAGAAAATTTTGAAAACAAAGTTTTACCATGAAGGGTTAGTTTTATGCCACAGTTTTAATTTGGTTGCGCTTTCGTACTTAAACTACATTTTCGACATACATGCCATGTATAACAAATGCGCCGCCGACGACAAACCAGTATACAAAGAAAAGTTTGTCGAAGTCAGAAGTGAGCTAATGCAGTTTTTAGAAAGACATTCGCAATTAGCGCGCGTTCTTAGTTTAGAATTCAATCCATTTAAACAAGTGTGCTTAAAAATAAATTTCGGAAGTCTCACTACTGCGGAAACTTTTTTGGACTTTGATAAGTTTGCCGACTACTACCGCCAAGTAAGATGCTACCGTCGCTGTCACTCGTGCTATAGCCGGCTAAATTTCGTTTGGCGATATTGCGCAGTAGATGAGTTCTTAAAAGGACTCTACGAGAAACCGTCTAGTTATCGCTCGATCTCACCAGAAAGAGTTTGCTTTTTAAACTACCCAGAATGGAAGGAGACAAAATGTTCTCACGAGCAGCTTAGAGGTAAGATTGAAAGAAGGCGGAAAGACTTAATTAGCAAAACCGTTTCGAAAGCACGCATTGAGGAACTATCCTTTACCTTAGGCAGTACCAAGGCGAGCGTAGCCGCAGATGAAAAGTGTCTCATTTGTTTAGGAGGTTTCGAAGTCGACCAACAAGTTAGCAAAATGCCGTGTGGCCACCTTTTCCACAAAGACTGTGTTGCGGAGTGGTTAAAATTACCAGAAAGACAGTCAAAGAATTCGGATTATTTTTCTGCATATATAAGCGCGTTTAGCCAAGTAGAGTTTACCACTGGTGTCAGGCCAAGGTTCATGTTTGAGACTTTGAATGTGTTGAACCATTATGCGAGACGAGATTACATGCCAAAGTTTCAATGTCCGCATTGTAGGTGTCTCTGCTGCTGAGTAAATAAGTTAGTAAGTAGATTAATGTTAGTTAAGAGTTTATGTCAATAAAATTACAGGTATTTTAGTTCTTAGAACTACCTTTTAGCTTATTGCAAACTTTATTAATTGACTTTTAAAATTAGCATCTCAGGAAAAAACCATAAAAGTTCAGTGTTAGAATTACCTTTTAGCCATTTTCAAATTCCTTTCTTAGTTTAGTTGACTCTTAAAATTAGGGAAGCTCAGGAAAACTCAGGCGGCGAAGTTTTTAACTTTTAAAAGCTGTTAAAAGTTAAAAAAGTGCACACAAATTAGCAATTGGATTTCTTTTTCCTTTCTTTAAAAAATGTAAAGGAAAAAATCCATTTTGCTACTTTGTCCTTCACGTGGTCTTCGCTGTTAAGTAAAATGCTTAAAATCAACAAAACAAAAACATCTAATTGAAAAAGTTAAATGTTTTAGAATTGATTTTAAGCATTTGAAACCAAAGTGCACTATAAATACAGCTTATTTACTTTTACTTTTATTTTAAGTTCAAAAGTTCTCTATCTCAAATTTTATATTATTTTGTACTATTTATCTGATATTTATCTATTATACTGTAAGTATAAAATAAGTAAAATAGTAAAATGTATATTAAAGCAGATACTATAACTGTTAGAAAACATTTTAGATACAGCTTCAAGTTAGAAGTTACTTTTTATAATTTGCTGTACATAAAACCATTTGAGTTCAATCTTCAATTTGTTAAGTATAATCATTATAAACTTTTAAATTCTTTATTTGTTGTTTTTTTTTTCATTAGTAGAATCAAGGTACAAGCATATTTGTAATTACATGCGTTGTTATCTTAATTTTTAAAAAATTTTAATTCCTAGCAATTTAGGCAATTTGCCATAAAACGATTTGTTATATTTTTCAAAGCTAGCGGTAAAACGTCCCTGGTCAAAAGTCAAAAATTCCTTTTTACAATATTACAATGGGGATTCCCCACAATTCTGTTATCGTAAGGCTTTGATTTATATAATACCTTCATTTGTTACTTGACTTCGTTGCGTTCACATCTAATTATGAGGTTTTTGAAAAAGTTAGAAAGTGAAAAAGTTAAAAAATTTGAGAAAATTTTGAAAACAAAGTTTTACCATGAAGGGTTAGTTTTATGCCACAGTTTTAATTTGGTTACGCTTTCGTACTTAAACTACATTTTCGACATACATGCCATGTATAACAAATGCGCCGCCGACGACAAACCAGTATACAAAGAAAAGTTTGTCGAAGTCAGAAGTGAGCTAATGCAGTTTTTAGAAAGACATTCGCAATTAGCGCGCGTTCTTAGTTTAGAATTCAATCCATTTAAACAAGTGTGCTTAAAAATAAATTTCGGAAGTCTCACTACTGCGGAAACTTTTTTGGACTTTGATAAGTTTGCCGACTACTACCGCCAAGTAAGATGCTACCGTCGCTGTCACTCGTGCTATAGCCGGCTAAATTTCGTTTGGCGATATTGCGCAGTAGATGAGTTCTTAAAAGGACTCTACGAGAAACCGTCTAGTTATCGCTCGATCTCACCAGAAAGAGTTTGCTTTTTAAACTAACCAGAATGGAAGGAGACAAAATGTTCTCACGAGCAGCTTAGAGGTAAGATTGAAAGAAGGCGGAAAGACTTAATTAGCAAAACCGTTTCGAAAGCACGCATTGAGGAACTATCCTTTACCTTAGGCAGTACCAAGGCGAGCGTAGCCGCAGATGAAAAGTGTCTCATTTGTTTAGGAGGTTTCGAAGTCGGACAACAAGTTAGCAAAATGCCGTGTGGCCACCTTTTCCACAAAGACTGTGTTGCGGAGTGGTTAAAATTACCAGAAAGACAGTCAAAGAATTCGGATTATTTTTCTGCATATATAAGCGCGTTTAGCCAAGTAGAGTTTACCACTGGTGTCAGGCCAAGGTTCATGTTTGAGACTTTGAATGTGTTGAACCATTATGCGAGACGAGATTACGTGCCAAAGTTTCAATGTCCGCATTGTAGGTGTCTCTGCTGCTGAGTAAATAAGTTAGTAAGTAGATTAATGTTAGTTAAGAGTTTATGTCAATAAAATTACAGGTATTTTAGTTCTTAGAACTACCTTTTAGCTTATTGCAAACTTTATTAATTGACTTTTAAAATTAGCATCTCAGGAAAAAACCATAAAAGTTCAGTGTTAGAATTACCTTTTAGCCATTTTCAAATTCCTTTCTTAGTTTAGTTGACTCTTAAAATTAGGGAAGCTCAGGAAAACTCAGGCGGCGAAGTTTTTAACTTTTAAAAGCTGTTAAAAGTTAAAAAAGTGCACACAAATTAGCAATTGGATTTCTTTTTCCTTTCTTTAAAAAATGTAAAGGAAAAAATCCATTTTGCTACTTTGTCCTTCACGTGGTCTTCGCTGTTAAGTAAAATGCTTAAAATCAACAAAACAAAAACATCTAATTGAAAAAGTTAAATGTTTTAGAATTGATTTTAAGCATTTGAAACCAAAGTGCACTATAAATACAGCTTATTTACTTTTACTTTTATTTTAAGTTCAAAAGTTCTCTATCTCAAATTTTATATTATTTTGTACTATTTATCTGATATTTATCTATTATACTGTAAGTATAAAATAAGTAAAATAGTAAAATGTATATTAAAGCAGATACTATAACTGTTAGAAAACATTTTAGATACAGCTTCAAGTTAGAAGTTACTTTTTATAATTTGGTGTACATAAAACCATTTGAGTTCAATCTTCAATTTGTTAAGTATAATCATTATAAACTTTTAAATTCTTTATTTGTTGTTTTTTTTTTCATTAGTAGAATCAAGGTACAAGCATATTTGTAATTACATGCGTTGTTATCTTAATTTTTAAAAAAATTTTAATTCTTAGCAATTTAGGCAATTTGCCATAAAACGATTTGTTATATTTTTCAAAGCTAGCGGTAAAACGTCCCTGGTCAAAAGTCAAAAATTCCTTTTTACAATATTACAATGGGGATTCCCCACAATTCTGTTATCGTAAGGCTTTGATTTATATAATACCTTCATTTGTTACTTGACTTCGTTGCGTTCACATCTAATTATGAGGTTTTTGAAAAAGTTAGAAAGTGAAAAAGTTAAAAAATTTGAGAAAATTTTGAAAACAAAGTTTTACCATGAAGGGTTAGTTTTATGCCACAGTTTTAATTTGGTTGCGCTTTCGTACTTAAACTACATTTTCGACATACATGCCATGTATAACAAATGCGCCGCCGACGACAAACCAGTATACAAAGAAAAGTTTGTCGAAGTCAGAAGTGAGCTAATGCAGTTTTTAGAAAGACATTCGCAATTAGCGCGCGTTCTTAGTTTAGAATTCAATCCATTTAAACAAGTGTGCTTAAAAATAAATTTCGGAAGTCTCACTACTGCGGAAACTTTTTTGGACTTTGATAAGTTTGCCGACTACTACCGCCAAGTAAGATGCTACCGTCGCTGTCACTCGTGCTATAGCCGGCTAAATTTCGTTTGGCGATATTGCGCAGTAGATGAGTTCTTAAAAGGACTCTACGAGAAACCGTCTAGTTATCGCTCGATCTCACCAGAAAGAGTTTGCTTTTTAAACTACCCAGAATGGAAGGAGACAAAATGTTCTCACGAGCAGCTTAGAGGTAAGATTGAAAGAAGGCGGAAAGACTTAATTAGCAAAACCGTTTCGAAAGCACGCATTGAGGAACTATCCTTTACCTTAGGCAGTACCAAGGCGAGCGTAGCCGCAGATGAAAAGTGTCTCATTTGTTTAGGAGGTTTCGAAGTCGACCAACAAGTTAGCAAAATGCCGTGTGGCCACCTTTTCCACAAAGACTGTGTTGCCGAGTGGTTAAAATTACCAGAAAGACAGTCAAAGAATTCGGATTATTTTTCTGCATATATAAGCGCGTTTAGCCAAGTAGAGTTTACCACTGGTGTCAGGCCAAGGTTCATGTTTGAGACTTTGAATGTGTTGAACCATTATGCGAGACGAGATTACGTGCCAAAGTTTCAATGTCCGCATTGTAGGTGTCTCTGCTGCTGAGTAAATAAGTTAGTAAGTAGATTAATGTTAGTTAAGAGTTTATGTCAATAAAATTACAGGTATTTTAGTTCTTAGAACTACCTTTTAGCTTATTGCAAACTTTATTAATTGACTTTTAAAATTAGCATCTCAGGAAAAAACCATAAAAGTTCAGTGTTAGAATTACCTTTTAGCCATTTTCAAATTCCTTTCTTAGTTTAGTTGACTCTTAAAATTAGGGAAGCTCAGGAAAACTCAGGCGGCGAAGTTTTTAACTTTTAAAAGCTGTTAAAAGTTAAAAAAGTGCACACAAATTAGCAATTGGATTTCTTTTTCCTTTCTTTAAAAAATGTAAAGGAAAAAATCCATTTTGCTACTTTGTCCTTCACGTGGTCTTCGCTGTTAAGTAAAATGCTTAAAATCAACAAAACAAAAACATCTAATTGAAAAAGTTAAATGTTTTAGAATTGATTTTAAGCATTTGAAACCAAAGTGCACTATAAATACAGCTTATTTACTTTTACTTTTATTTTAAGTTCAAAAGTTCTCTATCTCAAATTTTATATTATTTTGTACTATTTATCTGATATTTATCTATTATACTGTAAGTATAAAATAAGTAAAATAGTAAAATGTATATTAAAGCAGATACTATAACTGTTAGAAAACATTTTAGATACAGCTTCAAGTTAGAAGTTACTTTTTATAATTTGCTGTACATAAAACCATTTGAGTTCAATCTTCAATTTGTTAAGTATAATCATTATAAACTTTTAAATTCTTTATTTGTTGTTTTTTTTTTCATTAGTAGAATCAAGGTACAAGCATATTTGTAATTACATGCGTTGTTATCTTAATTTTTAAAAAAATTTTAATTCTTAGCAATTTAGGCAATTTGCCATAAAACGATTTGTTATATTTTTCAAAGCTAGCGGTAAAACGTCCCTGGTCAAAAGTCAAAAATTCCTTTTTACAATATTACAATGGGGATTCCCCACAATTCTGTTATCGTAAGGCTTTGATTTATATAATACCTTCATTTGTTACTTGACTTCGTTGCGTTCACATCTAATTATGAGGTTTTTGAAAAAGTTAGAAAGTGAAAAAGTTAAAAAATTTGAGAAAATTTTGAAAACAAAGTTTTACCATGAAGGGTTAGTTTTATGCCACAGTTTTAATTTGGTTGCGCTTTCGTACTTAAACTACATTTTCGACATACATGCCATGTATAACAAATGCGCCGCCGACGACAAACCAGTATACAAAGAAAAGTTTGTCGAAGTCAGAAGTGAGCTAATGCAGTTTTTAGAAAGACATTCGCAATTAGCGCGCGTTCTTAGTTTAGAATTCAATCCATTTAAACAAGTGTGCTTAAAAATAAATTTCGGAAGTCTCACTACTGCGGAAACTTTTTTGGACTTTGATAAGTTTGCCGACTACTACCGCCAAGTAAGATGCTACCGTCGCTGTCACTCGTGCTATAGCCGGCTAAATTTCGTTTGGCGATATTGCGCAGTAGATGAGTTCTTAAAAGGACTCTACGAGAAACCGTCTAGTTATCGCTCGATCTCACCAGAAAGAGTTTGCTTTTTAAACTAACCAGAATGGAAGGAGACAAAATGTTCTCACGAGCAGCTTAGAGGTAAGATTGAAAGAAGGCGGAAAGACTTAATTAGCAAAACCGTTTCGAAAGCACGCATTGAGGAACTATCCTTTACCTTAGGCAGTACCAAGGCGAGCGTAGCCGCAGATGAAAAGTGTCTCATTTGTTTAGGAGGTTTCGAAGTCGGACAACAAGTTAGCAAAATGCCGTGTGGCCACCTTTTCCACAAAGACTGTGTTGCGGAGTGGTTAAAATTACCAGAAAGACAGTCAAAGAATTCGGATTATTTTTCTGCATATATAAGCGCGTTTAGCCAAGTAGAGTTTACCACTGGTGTCAGGCCAAGGTTCATGTTTGAGACTTTGAATGTGTTGAACCATTATGCGAGACGAGATTACGTGCCAAAGTTTCAATGTCCGCATTGTAGGTGTCTCTGCTGCTGAGTAAATAAGTTAGTAAGTAGATTAATGTTAGTTAAGAGTTTATGTCAATAAAATTACAGGTATTTTAGTTCTTAGAACTACCTTTTAGCTTATTGCAAACTTTATTAATTGACTTTTAAAATTAGCATCTCAGGAAAAAACCATAAAAGTTCAGTGTTAGAATTACCTTTTAGCCATTTTCAAATTCCTTTCTTAGTTTAGTTGACTCTTAAAATTAGGGAAGCTCAGGAAAACTCAGGCGGCGAAGTTTTTAACTTTTAAAAGCTGTTAAAAGTTAAAAAAGTGCACACAAATTAGCAATTGGATTTCTTTTTCCTTTCTTTAAAAAATGTAAAGGAAAAAATCCATTTTGCTACTTTGTCCTTCACGTGGTCTTCGCTGTTAAGTAAAATGCTTAAAATCAACAAAACAAAAACATCTAATTGAAAAAGTTAAATGTTTTAGAATTGATTTTAAGCATTTGAAACCAAAGTGCACTATAAATACAGCTTATTTACTTTTACTTTTATTTTAAGTTCAAAAGTTCTCTATCTCAAATTTTATATTATTTTGTACTATTTATCTGATATTTATCTATTATACTGTAAGTATAAAATAAGTAAAATAGTAAAATGTATATTAAAGCAGATACTATAACTGTTAGAAAACATTTTAGATACAGCTTCAAGTTAGAAGTTACTTTTTATAATTTGCTGTACATAAAACCATTTGAGTTCAATCTTCAATTTGTTAAGTATAATCATTATAAACTTTTAAATTCTTTATTTGTTGTTTTTTTTTTCATTAGTAGAATCAAGGTACAAGCATATTTGTAATTACATGCGTTGTTATCTTAATTTTTAAAAAATTTTAATTCCTAGCAATTTAGGCAATTTGCCATAAAACGATTTGTTATATTTTTCAAAGCTAGCGGTAAAACGTCCCTGGTCAAAAGTCAAAAATTCCTTTTTACAATATTACAATGGGGATTCCCCACAATTCTGTTATCGTAAGGCTTTGATTTATATAATACCTTCATTTGTTACTTGACTTCGTTGCGTTCACATCTAATTATGAGGTTTTTGAAAAAGTTAGAAAGTGAAAAAGTTAAAAAATTTGAGAAAATTTTGAAAACAAAGTTTTACCATGAAGGGTTAGTTTTATGCCACAGTTTTAATTTGGTTGCGCTTTCGTACTTAAACTACATTTTCGACATACATGCCATGTATAACAAATGCGCCGCCGACGACAAACCAGTATACAAAGAAAAGTTTGTCGAAGTCAGAAGTGAGCTAATGCAGTTTTTAGAAAGACATTCGCAATTAGCGCGCGTTCTTAGTTTAGAATTCAATCCATTTAAACAAGTGTGCTTAAAAATAAATTTCGGAAGTCTCACTACTGCGGAAACTTTTTTGGACTTTGATAAGTTTGCCGACTACTACCGCCAAGTAAGATGCTACCGTCGCTGTCACTCGTGCTATAGCCGGCTAAATTTCGTTTGGCGATATTGCGCAGTAGATGAGTTCTTAAAAGGACTCTACGAGAAACCGTCTAGTTATCGCTCGATCTCACCAGAAAGAGTTTGCTTTTTAAACTACCCAGAATGGAAGGAGACAAAATGTTCTCACGAGCAGCTTAGAGGTAAGATTGAAAGAAGGCGGAAAGACTTAATTAGCAAAACCGTTTCGAAAGCACGCATTGAGGAACTATCCTTTACCTTAGGCAGTACCAAGGCGAGCGTAGCCGCAGATGAAAAGTGTCTCATTTGTTTAGGAGGTTTCGAAGTCGACCAACAAGTTAGCAAAATGCCGTGTGGCCACCTTTTCCACAAAGACTGTGTTGCCGAGTGGTTAAAATTACCAGAAAGACAGTCAAAGAATTCGGATTATTTTTCTGCATATATAAGCGCGTTTAGCCAAGTAGAGTTTACCACTGGTGTCAGGCCAAGGTTCATGTTTGAGACTTTGAATGTGTTGAACCATTATGCGAGACGAGATTACGTGCCAAAGTTTCAATGTCCGCATTGTAGGTGTCTCTGCTGCTGAGTAAATAAGTTAGTAAGTAGATTAATGTTAGTTAAGAGTTTATGTCAATAAAATTACAGGTATTTTAGTTCTTAGAACTACCTTTTAGCTTATTGCAAACTTTATTAATTGACTTTTAAAATTAGCATCTCAGGAAAAAACCATAAAAGTTCAGTGTTAGAATTACCTTTTAGCCATTTTCAAATTCCTTTCTTAGTTTAGTTGACTCTTAAAATTAGGGAAGCTCAGGAAAACTCAGGCGGCGAAGTTTTTAACTTTTAAAAGCTGTTAAAAGTTAAAAAAGTGCACACAAATTAGCAATTGGATTTCTTTTTCCTTTCTTTAAAAAATGTAAAGGAAAAAATCCATTTTGCTACTTTGTCCTTCACGTGGTCTTCGCTGTTAAGTAAAATGCTTAAAATCAACAAAACAAAAACATCTAATTGAAAAAGTTAAATGTTTTAGAATTGATTTTAAGCATTTGAAACCAAAGTGCACTATAAATACAGCTTATTTACTTTTACTTTTATTTTAAGTTCAAAAGTTCTCTATCTCAAATTTTATATTATTTTGTACTATTTATCTGATATTTATCTATTATACTGTAAGTATAAAATAAGTAAAATAGTAAAATGTATATTAAAGCAGATACTATAACTGTTAGAAAACATTTTAGATACAGCTTCAAGTTAGAAGTTACTTTTTATAATTTGGTGTACATAAAACCATTTGAGTTCAATCTTCAATTTGTTAAGTATAATCATTATAAACTTTTAAATTCTTTATTTGTTGTTTTTTTTTTCATTAGTAGAATCAAGGTACAAGCATATTTGTAATTACATGCGTTGTTATCTTAATTTTTAAAAAAATTTTAATTCTTAGCAATTTAGGCAATTTGCCATAAAACGATTTGTTATATTTTTCAAAGCTAGCGGTAAAACGTCCCTGGTCAAAAGTCAAAAATTCCTTTTTACAATATTACAATGGGGATTCCCCACAATTCTGTTATCGTAAGGCTTTGATTTATATAATACCTTCATTTGTTACTTGACTTCGTTGCGTTCACATCTAATTATGAGGTTTTTGAAAAAGTTAGAAAGTGAAAAAGTTAAAAAATTTGAGAAAATTTTGAAAACAAAGTTTTACCATGAAGGGTTAGTTTTATGCCACAGTTTTAATTTGGTTGCGCTTTCGTACTTAAACTACATTTTCGACATACATGCCATGTATAACAAATGCGCCGCCGACGACAAACCAGTATACAAAGAAAAGTTTGTCGAAGTCAGAAGTGAGCTAATGCAGTTTTTAGAAAGACATTCGCAATTAGCGCGCGTTCTTAGTTTAGAATTCAATCCATTTAAACAAGTGTGCTTAAAAATAAATTTCGGAAGTCTCACTACTGCGGAAACTTTTTTGGACTTTGATAAGTTTGCCGACTACTACCGCCAAGTAAGATGCTACCGTCGCTGTCACTCGTGCTATAGCCGGCTAAATTTCGTTTGGCGATATTGCGCAGTAGATGAGTTCTTAAAAGGACTCTACGAGAAACCGTCTAGTTATCGCTCGATCTCACCAGAAAGAGTTTGCTTTTTAAACTACCCAGAATGGAAGGAGACAAAATGTTCTCACGAGCAGCTTAGAGGTAAGATTGAAAGAAGGCGGAAAGACTTAATTAGCAAAACCGTTTCGAAAGCACGCATTGAGGAACTATCCTTTACCTTAGGCAGTACCAAGGCGAGCGTAGCCGCAGATGAAAAGTGTCTCATTTGTTTAGGAGGTTTCGAAGTCGACCAACAAGTTAGCAAAATGCCGTGTGGCCACCTTTTCCACAAAGACTGTGTTGCCGAGTGGTTAAAATTACCAGAAAGACAGTCAAAGAATTCGGATTATTTTTCTGCATATATAAGCGCGTTTAGCCAAGTAGAGTTTACCACTGGTGTCAGGCCAAGGTTCATGTTTGAGACTTTGAATGTGTTGAACCATTATGCGAGACGAGATTACGTGCCAAAGTTTCAATGTCCGCATTGTAGGTGTCTCTGCTGCTGAGTAAATAAGTTAGTAAGTAGATTAATGTTAGTTAAGAGTTTATGTCAATAAAATTACAGGTATTTTAGTTCTTAGAACTACCTTTTAGCTTATTGCAAACTTTATTAATTGACTTTTAAAATTAGCATCTCAGGAAAAAACCATAAAAGTTCAGTGTTAGAATTACCTTTTAGCCATTTTCAAATTCCTTTCTTAGTTTAGTTGACTCTTAAAATTAGGGAAGCTCAGGAAAACTCAGGCGGCGAAGTTTTTAACTTTTAAAAGCTGTTAAAAGTTAAAAAAGTGCACACAAATTAGCAATTGGATTTCTTTTTCCTTTCTTTAAAAAATGTAAAGGAAAAAATCCATTTTGCTACTTTGTCCTTCACGTGGTCTTCGCTGTTAAGTAAAATGCTTAAAATCAACAAAACAAAAACATCTAATTGAAAAAGTTAAATGTTTTAGAATTGATTTTAAGCATTTGAAACCAAAGTGCACTATAAATACAGCTTATTTACTTTTACTTTTATTTTAAGTTCAAAAGTTCTCTATCTCAAATTTTATATTATTTTGTACTATTTATCTGATATTTATCTATTATACTGTAAGTATAAAATAAGTAAAATAGTAAAATGTATATTAAAGCAGATACTATAACTGTTAGAAAACATTTTAGATACAGCTTCAAGTTAGAAGTTACTTTTTATAATTTGCTGTACATAAAACCATTTGAGTTCAATCTTCAATTTGTTAAGTATAATCATTATAAACTTTTAAATTCTTTATTTGTTGTTTTTTTTTTCATTAGTAGAATCAAGGTACAAGCATATTTGTAATTACATGCGTTGTTATCTTAATTTTTAAAAAAATTTTAATTCTTAGCAATTTAGGCAATTTGCCATAAAACGATTTGTTATATTTTTCAAAGCTAGCGGTAAAACGTCCCTGGTCAAAAGTCAAAAATTCCTTTTTACAATATTACAATGGGGATTCCCCACAATTCTGTTATCGTAAGGCTTTGATTTATATAATACCTTCATTTGTTACTTGACTTCGTTGCGTTCACATCTAATTATGAGGTTTTTGAAAAAGTTAGAAAGTGAAAAAGTTAAAAAATTTGAGAAAATTTTGAAAACAAAGTTTTACCATGAAGGGTTAGTTTTATGCCACAGTTTTAATTTGGTTGCGCTTTCGTACTTAAACTACATTTTCGACATACATGCCATGTATAACAAATGCGCCGCCGACGACAAACCAGTATACAAAGAAAAGTTTGTCGAAGTCAGAAGTGAGCTAATGCAGTTTTTAGAAAGACATTCGCAATTAGCGCGCGTTCTTAGTTTAGAATTCAATCCATTTAAACAAGTGTGCTTAAAAATAAATTTCGGAAGTCTCACTACTGCGGAAACTTTTTTGGACTTTGATAAGTTTGCCGACTACTACCGCCAAGTAAGATGCTACCGTCGCTGTCACTCGTGCTATAGCCGGCTAAATTTCGTTTGGCGATTTTGCGCAGTAGATGAGTTCTTAAAAGGACTCTACGAGAAACCGTCTAGTTATCGCTCGATCTCACCAGAAAGAGTTTGCTTTTTAAACTACCCAGAATGGAAGGAGACAAAATGTTCTCACGAGCAGCTTAGAGGTAAGATTGAAAGAAGGCGGAAAGACTTAATTAGCAAAACCGTTTCGAAAGCACGCATTGAGGAACTATCCTTTACCTTAGGCAGTACCAAGGCGAGCGTAGCCGCAGATGAAAAGTGTCTCATTTGTTTAGGAGGTTTCGAAGTCGACCAACAAGTTAGCAAAATGCCGTGTGGCCACCTTTTCCACAAAGACTGTGTTGCCGAGTGGTTAAAATTACCAGAAAGACAGTCAAAGAATTCGGATTATTTTTCTGCATATATAAGCGCGTTTAGCCAAGTAGAGTTTACCACTGGTGTCAGGCCAAGGTTCATGTTTGAGACTTTGAATGTGTTGAACCATTATGCGAGACGAGATTACGTGCCAAAGTTTCAATGTCCGCATTGTAGGTGTCTCTGCTGCTGAGTAAATAAGTTAGTAAGTAGATTAATGTTAGTTAAGAGTTTATGTCAATAAAATTACAGGTATTTTAGTTCTTACAACTACCTTTTAGCTTATTGCAAACTTTATTAATTGACTTTTAAAATTAGCATCTCAGGAAAAAACCATAAAAGTTCAGTGTTAGAATTACCTTTTAGCCATTTTCAAATTCCTTTCTTAGTTTAGTTGACTCTTAAAATTAGGGAAGCTCAGGAAAACTCAGGCGGCGAAGTTTTTAACTTTTAAAAGCTGTTAAAAGTTAAAAAAGTGCACACAAATTAGCAATTGGATTTCTTTTTCCTTTCTTTAAAAAATGTAAAGGAAAAAATCCATTTTGCTACTTTGTCCTTCACGTGGTCTTCGCTGTTAAGTAAAATGCTTAAAATCAACAAAACAAAAACATCTAATTGAAAAAGTTAAATGTTTTAGAATTGATTTTAAGCATTTGAAACCAAAGTGCACTATAAATACAGCTTATTTACTTTTACTTTTATTTTAAGTTCAAAAGTTCTCTATCTCAAATTTTATATTATTTTGTACTATTTATCTGATATTTATCTATTATACTGTAAGTATAAAATAAGTAAAATAGTAAAATGTATATTAAAGCAGATACTATAACTGTTAGAAAACATTTTAGATACAGCTTCAAGTTAGAAGTTACTTTTTATAATTTGGTGTACATAAAACCATTTGAGTTCAATCTTCAATTTGTTAAGTATAATCATTATAAACTTTTAAATTCTTTATTTGTTGTTTTTTTTTTCATTAGTAGAATCAAGGTACAAGCATATTTGTAATTACATGCGTTGTTATCTTAATTTTTAAAAAAATTTTAATTCTTAGCAATTTAGGCAATTTGCCATAAAACGATTTGTTATATTTTTCAAAGCTAGCGGTAAAACGTCCCTGGTCAAAAGTCAAAAATTCCTTTTTACAATATTACAATGGGGATTCCCCACAATTCTGTTATCGTAAGGCTTTGATTTATATAATACCTTCATTTGTTACTTGACTTCGTTGCGTTCACATCTAATTATGAGGTTTTTGAAAAAGTTAGAAAGTGAAAAAGTTAAAAAATTTGAGAAAATTTTGAAAACAAAGTTTTACCATGAAGGGTTAGTTTTATGCCACAGTTTTAATTTGGTTGCGCTTTCGTACTTAAACTACATTTTCGACATACATGCCATGTATAACAAATGCGCCGCCGACGACAAACCAGTATACAAAGAAAAGTTTGTCGAAGTCAGAAGTGAGCTAATGCAGTTTTTAGAAAGACATTCGCAATTAGCGCGCGTTCTTAGTTTAGAATTCAATCCATTTAAACAAGTGTGCTTAAAAATAAATTTCGGAAGTCTCACTACTGCGGAAACTTTTTTGGACTTTGATAAGTTTGCCGACTACTACCGCCAAGTAAGATGCTACCGTCGCTGTCACTCGTGCTATAGCCGGCTAAATTTCGTTTGGCGATATTGCGCAGTAGATGAGTTCTTAAAAGGACTCTACGAGAAACCGTCTAGTTATCGCTCGATCTCACCAGAAAGAGTTTGCTTTTTAAACTACCCAGAATGGAAGGAGACAAAATGTTCTCACGAGCAGCTTAGAGGTAAGATTGAAAGAAGGCGGAAAGACTTAATTAGCAAAACCGTTTCGAAAGCACGCATTGAGGAACTATCCTTTACCTTAGGCAGTACCAAGGCGAGCGTAGCCGCAGATGAAAAGTGTCTCATTTGTTTAGGAGGTTTCGAAGTCGACCAACAAGTTAGCAAAATGCCGTGTGGCCACCTTTTCCACAAAGACTGTGTTGCCGAGTGGTTAAAATTACCAGAAAGACAGTCAAAGAATTCGGATTATTTTTCTGCATATATAAGCGCGTTTAGCCAAGTAGAGTTTACCACTGGTGTCAGGCCAAGGTTCATGTTTGAGACTTTGAATGTGTTGAACCATTATGCGAGACGAGATTACGTGCCAAAGTTTCAATGTCCGCATTGTAGGTGTCTCTGCTGCTGAGTAAATAAGTTAGTAAGTAGATTAATGTTAGTTAAGAGTTTATGTCAATAAAATTACAGGTATTTTAGTTCTTAGAACTACCTTTTAGCTTATTGCAAACTTTATTAATTGACTTTTAAAATTAGCATCTCAGGAAAAAACCATAAAAGTTCAGTGTTAGAATTACCTTTTAGCCATTTTCAAATTCCTTTCTTAGTTTAGTTGACTCTTAAAATTAGGGAAGCTCAGGAAAACTCAGGAAAACTCAGGCGGCGAAGTTTTTAACTTTTAAAAGCTGTTAAAAGTTAAAAAAGTGCACACAAATTAGCAATTGGATTTCTTTTTCCTTTCTTTAAAAAATGTAAAGGAAAAAATCCATTTTGCTACTTTGTCCTTCACGTGGTCTTCGCTGTTAAGTAAAATGCTTAAAATCAACAAAACAAAAACATCTAATTGAAAAAGTTAAATGTTTTAGAATTGATTTTAAGCATTTGAAACCAAAGTGCACTATAAATACAGCTTATTTACTTTTACTTTTATTTTAAGTTCAAAAGTTCTCTATCTCAAATTTTATATTATTTTGTACTATTTATCTGATATTTATCTATTATACTGTAAGTATAAAATAAGTAAAATAGTAAAATGTATATTAAAGCAGATACTATAACTGTTAGAAAACATTTTAGATACAGCTTCAAGTTAGAAGTTACTTTTTATAATTTGCTGTACATAAAACCATTTGAGTTCAATCTTCAATTTGTTAAGTATAATCATTATAAACTTTTAAATTCTTTATTTGTTGTTTTTTTTTTCATTAGTAGAATCAAGGTACAAGCATATTTGTAATTACATGCGTTGTTATCTTAATTTTTAAAAAATTTTAATTCCTAGCAATTTAGGCAATTTGCCATAAAACGATTTGTTATATTTTTCAAAGCTAGCGGTAAAACGTCCCTGGTCAAAAGTCAAAAATTCCTTTTTACAATATTACAATGGGGATTCCCCACAATTCTGTTATCGTAAGGCTTTGATTTATATAATACCTTCATTTGTTACTTGACTTCGTTGCGTTCACATCTAATTATGAGGTTTTTGAAAAAGTTAGAAAGTGAAAAAGTTAAAAAATTTGAGAAAATTTTGAAAACAAAGTTTTACCATGAAGGGTTAGTTTTATGCCACAGTTTTAATTTGGTTGCGCTTTCGTACTTAAACTACATTTTCGACATACATGCCATGTATAACAAATGCGCCGCCGACGACAAACCAGTATACAAAGAAAAGTTTGTCGAAGTCAGAAGTGAGCTAATGCAGTTTTTAGAAAGACATTCGCAATTAGCGCGCGTTCTTAGTTTAGAATTCAATCCATTTAAACAAGTGTGCTTAAAAATAAATTTCGGAAGTCTCACTACTGCGGAAACTTTTTTGGACTTTGATAAGTTTGCCGACTACTACCGCCAAGTAAGATGCTACCGTCGCTGTCACTCGTGCTATAGCCGGCTAAATTTCGTTTGGCGATATTGCGCAGTAGATGAGTTCTTAAAAGGACTCTACGAGAAACCGTCTAGTTATCGCTCGATCTCACCAGAAAGAGTTTGCTTTTTAAACTACCCAGAATGGAAGGAGACAAAATGTTCTCACGAGCAGCTTAGAGGTAAGATTGAAAGAAGGCGGAAAGACTTAATTAGCAAAACCGTTTCGAAAGCACGCATTGAGGAACTATCCTTTACCTTAGGCAGTACCAAGGCGAGCGTAGCCGCAGATGAAAAGTGTCTCATTTGTTTAGGAGGTTTCGAAGTCGACCAACAAGTTAGCAAAATGCCGTGTGGCCACCTTTTCCACAAAGACTGTGTTGCGGAGTGGTTAAAATTACCAGAAAGACAGTCGAAGAATTCGGATTATTTTTCTGCATATATAAGCGCGTTTAGCCAAGTAGAGTTTACCACTGGTGTCAGGCCAAGGTTCATGTTTGAGACTTTGAATGTGTTGAACCATTATGCGAGACGAGATTACGTGCCAAAGTTTCAATGTCCGCATTGTAGGTGTCTCTGCTGCTGAGTAAATAAGTTAGTAAGTAGATTAATGTTAGTTAAGAGTTTATGTCAATAAAATTACAGGTATTTTAGTTCTTAGAACTACCTTTTAGCTTATTGCAAACTTTATTAATTGACTTTTAAAATTAGCATCTCAGGAAAAAACCATAAAAGTTCAGTGTTAGAATTACCTTTTAGCCATTTTCAAATTCCTTTCTTAGTTTAGTTGACTCTTAAAATTAGGGAAGCTCAGGAAAACTCAGGCGGCGAAGTTTTTAACTTTTAAAAGCTGTTAAAAGTTAAAAAAGTGCACACAAATTAGCAATTGGATTTCTTTTTCCTTTCTTTAAAAAATGTAAAGGAAAAAATCCATTTTGCTACTTTGTCCTTCACGTGGTCTTCGCTGTTAAGTAAAATGCTTTAAATCAACAAAACAAAAACATCTAATTGAAAAAGTTAAATGTTTTAGAATTGATTTTAAGCATTTGAAACCAAAGTGCACTATAAATACAGCTTATTTACTTTTACTTTTATTTTAAGTTCAAAAGTTCTCTATCTCAAATTTTATATTATTTTGTACTATTTATCTGATATTTATCTATTATACTGTAAGTATAAAATAAGTAAAATAGTAAAATGTATATTAAAGCAGATACTATAACTGTTAGAAAACATTTTAGATACAGCTTCAAGTTAGAAGTTACTTTTTATAATTTGCTGTACATAAAACCATTTGAGTTCAATCTTCAATTTGTTAAGTATAATCATTATAAACTTTTAAATTCTTTATTTGTTGTTTTTTTTTTCATTAGTAGAATCAAGGTACAAGCATATTTGTAATTACATGCGTTGTTATCTTAATTTTTAAAAAATTTTAATTCCTAGCAATTTAGGCAATTTGCCATAAAACGATTTGTTATATTTTTCAAAGCTAGCGGTAAAACGTCCCTGGTCAAAAGTCAAAAATTCCTTTTTACAATATTACAATGGGGATTCCCCACAATTCTGTTATCGTAAGGCTTTGATTTATATAATACCTTCATTTGTTACTTGACTTCGTTGCGTTCACATCTAATTATGAGGTTTTTGAAAAAGTTAGAAAGTGAAAAAGTTAAAAAATTTGAGAAAATTTTGAAAACAAAGTTTTACCATGAAGGGTTAGTTTTATGCCACAGTTTTAATTTGGTTGCGCTTTCGTACTTAAACTACATTTTCGACATACATGCCATGTATAACAAATGCGCCGCCGACGACAAACCAGTATACAAAGAAAAGTTTGTCGAAGTCAGAAGTGAGCTAATGCAGTTTTTAGAAAGACATTCGCAATTAGCGCGCGTTCTTAGTTTAGAATTCAATCCATTTAAACAAGTGTGCTTAAAAATAAATTTCGGAAGTCTCACTACTGCGGAAACTTTTTTGGACTTTGATAAGTTTGCCGACTACTACCGCCAAGTAAGATGCTACCGTCGCTGTCACTCGTGCTATAGCCGGCTAAATTTCGTTTGGCGATATTGCGCAGTAGATGAGTTCTTAAAAGGACTCTACGAGAAACCGTCTAGTTATCGCTCGATCTCACCAGAAAGAGTTTGCTTTTTAAACTAACCAGAATGGAAGGAGACAAAATGTTCTCACGAGCAGCTTAGAGGTAAGATTGAAAGAAGGCGGAAAGACTTAATTAGCAAAACCGTTTCGAAAGCACGCATTGAGGAACTATCCTTTACCTTAGGCAGTACCAAGGCGAGCGTAGCCGCAGATGAAAAGTGTCTCATTTGTTTAGGAGGTTTCGAAGTCGGACAACAAGTTAGCAAAATGCCGTGTGGCCACCTTTTCCACAAAGACTGTGTTGCGGAGTGGTTAAAATTACCAGAAAGACAGTCAAAGAATTCGGATTATTTTTCTGCATATATAAGCGCGTTTAGCCAAGTAGAGTTTACCACTGGTGTCAGGCCAAGGTTCATGTTTGAGACTTTGAATGTGTTGAACCATTATGCGAGACGAGATTACGTGCCAAAGTTTCAATGTCCGCATTGTAGGTGTCTCTGCTGCTGAGTAAATAAGTTAGTAAGTAGATTAATGTTAGTTAAGAGTTTATGTCAATAAAATTACAGGTATTTTAGTTCTTAGAACTACCTTTTAGCTTATTGCAAACTTTATTAATTGACTTTTAAAATTAGCATCTCAGGAAAAAACCATAAAAGTTCAGTGTTAGAATTACCTTTTAGCCATTTTCAAATTCCTTTCTTAGTTTAGTTGACTCTTAAAATTAGGGAAGCTCAGGAAAACTCAGGCGGCGAAGTTTTTAACTTTTAAAAGCTGTTAAAAGTTAAAAAAGTGCACACAAATTAGCAATTGGATTTCTTTTTCCTTTCTTTAAAAAATGTAAAGGAAAAAATCCATTTTGCTACTTTGTCCTTCACGTGGTCTTCGCTGTTAAGTAAAATGCTTAAAATCAACAAAACAAAAACATCTAATTGAAAAAGTTAAATGTTTTAGAATTGATTTTAAGCATTTGAAACCAAAGTGCACTATAAATACAGCTTATTTACTTTTACTTTTATTTTAAGTTCAAAAGTTCTCTATCTCAAATTTTATATTATTTTGTACTATTTATCTGATATTTATCTATTATACTGTAAGTATAAAATAAGTAAAATAGTAAAATGTATATTAAAGCAGATACTATAACTGTTAGAAAACATTTTAGATACAGCTTCAAGTTAGAAGTTACTTTTTATAATTTGGTGTACATAAAACCATTTGAGTTCAATCTTCAATTTGTTAAGTATAATCATTATAAACTTTTAAATTCTTTATTTGTTGTTTTTTTTTTCATTAGTAGAATCAAGGTACAAGCATATTTGTAATTACATGCGTTGTTATCTTAATTTTTAAAAAAATTTTAATTCTTAGCAATTTAGGCAATTTGCCATAAAACGATTTGTTATATTTTTCAAAGCTAGCGGTAAAACGTCCCTGGTCAAAAGTCAAAAATTCCTTTTTACAATATTACAATGGGGATTCCCCACAATTCTGTTATCGTAAGGCTTTGATTTATATAATACCTTCATTTGTTACTTGACTTCGTTGCGTTCACATCTAATTATGAGGTTTTTGAAAAAGTTAGAAAGTGAAAAAGTTAAAAAATTTGAGAAAATTTTGAAAACAAAGTTTTACCATGAAGGGTTAGTTTTATGCCACAGTTTTAATTTGGTTGCGCTTTCGTACTTAAACTACATTTTCGACATACATGCCATGTATAACAAATGCGCCGCCGACGACAAACCAGTATACAAAGAAAAGTTTGTCGAAGTCAGAAGTGAGCTAATGCAGTTTTTAGAAAGACATTCGCAATTAGCGCGCGTTCTTAGTTTAGAATTCAATCCATTTAAACAAGTGTGCTTAAAAATAAATTTCGGAAGTCTCACTACTGCGGAAACTTTTTTGGACTTTGATAAGTTTGCCGACTACTACCGCCAAGTAAGATGCTACCGTCGCTGTCACTCGTGCTATAGCCGGCTAAATTTCGTTTGGCGATATTGCGCAGTAGATGAGTTCTTAAAAGGACTCTACGAGAAACCGTCTAGTTATCGCTCGATCTCACCAGAAAGAGTTTGCTTTTTAAACTACCCAGAATGGAAGGAGACAAAATGTTCTCACGAGCAGCTTAGAGGTAAGATTGAAAGAAGGCGGAAAGACTTAATTAGCAAAACCGTTTCGAAAGCACGCATTGAGGAACTATCCTTTACCTTAGGCAGTACCAAGGCGAGCGTAGCCGCAGATGAAAAGTGTCTCATTTGTTTAGGAGGTTTCGAAGTCGACCAACAAGTTAGCAAAATGCCGTGTGGCCACCTTTTCCACAAAGACTGTGTTGCCGAGTGGTTAAAATTACCAGAAAGACAGTCAAAGAATTCGGATTATTTTTCTGCATATATAAGCGCGTTTAGCCAAGTAGAGTTTACCACTGGTGTCAGGCCAAGGTTCATGTTTGAGACTTTGAATGTGTTGAACCATTATGCGAGACGAGATTACGTGCCAAAGTTTCAATGTCCGCATTGTAGGTGTCTCTGCTGCTGAGTAAATAAGTTAGTAAGTAGATTAATGTTAGTTAAGAGTTTATGTCAATAAAATTACAGGTATTTTAGTTCTTAGAACTACCTTTTAGCTTATTGCAAACTTTATTAATTGACTTTTAAAATTAGCATCTCAGGAAAAAACCATAAAAGTTCAGTGTTAGAATTACCTTTTAGCCATTTTCAAATTCCTTTCTTAGTTTAGTTGACTCTTAAAATTAGGGAAGCTCAGGAAAACTCAGGCGGCGAAGTTTTTAACTTTTAAAAGCTGTTAAAAGTTAAAAAAGTGCACACAAATTAGCAATTGGATTTCTTTTTCCTTTCTTTAAAAAATGTAAAGGAAAAAATCCATTTTGCTACTTTGTCCTTCACGTGGTCTTCGCTGTTAAGTAAAATGCTTAAAATCAACAAAACAAAAACATCTAATTGAAAAAGTTAAATGTTTTAGAATTGATTTTAAGCATTTGAAACCAAAGTGCACTATAAATACAGCTTATTTACTTTTACTTTTATTTTAAGTTCAAAAGTTCTCTATCTCAAATTTTATATTATTTTGTACTATTTATCTGATATTTATCTATTATACTGTAAGTATAAAATAAGTAAAATAGTAAAATGTATATTAAAGCAGATACTATAACTGTTAGAAAACATTTTAGATACAGCTTCAAGTTAGAAGTTACTTTTTATAATTTGCTGTACATAAAACCATTTGAGTTCAATCTTCAATTTGTTAAGTATAATCATTATAAACTTTTAAATTCTTTATTTGTTGTTTTTTTTTTCATTAGTAGAATCAAGGTACAAGCATATTTGTAATTACATGCGTTGTTATCTTAATTTTTAAAAAATTTTAATTCCTAGCAATTTAGGCAATTTGCCATAAAACGATTTGTTATATTTTTCAAAGCTAGCGGTAAAACGTCCCTGGTCAAAAGTCAAAAATTCCTTTTTACAATATTACAATGGGGATTCCCCACAATTCTGTTATCGTAAGGCTTTGATTTATATAATACATTCATTTGTTACTTGACTTCGTTGCGTTCACATCTAATTATGAGGTTTTTGAAAAAGTTAGAAAGTGAAAAAGTTAAAAAATTTGAGAAAATTTTGAAAACAAAGTTTTACCATGAAGGGTTAGTTTTATGCCACAGTTTTAATTTGGTTGCGCTTTCGTACTTAAACTACATTTTCGACATACATGCCATGTATAACAAATGCGCCGCCGACGACAAACCAGTATACAAAGAAAAGTTTGTCGAAGTCAGAAGTGAGCTAATGCAGTTTTTAGAAAGACATTCGCAATTAGCGCGCGTTCTTAGTTTAGAATTCAATCCATTTAAACAAGTGTGCTTAAAAATAAATTTCGGAAGTCTCACTACTGCGGAAACTTTTTTGGACTTTGATAAGTTTGCCGACTACTACCGCCAAGTAAGATGCTACCGTCGCTGTCACTCGTGCTATAGCCGGCTAAATTTCGTTTGGCGATATTGCGCAGTAGATGAGTTCTTAAAAGGACTCTACGAGAAACCGTCTAGTTATCGCTCGATCTCACCAGAAAGAGTTTGCTTTTTAAACTACCCAGAATGGAAGGAGACAAAATGTTCTCACGAGCAGCTTAGAGGTAAGATTGAAAGAAGGCGGAAAGACTTAATTAGCAAAACCGTTTCGAAAGCACGCATTGAGGAACTATCCTTTACCTTAGGCAGTACCAAGGCGAGCGTAGCCGCAGATGAAAAGTGTCTCATTTGTTTAGGAGGTTTCGAAGTCGACCAACAAGTTAGCAAAATGCCGTGTGGCCACCTTTTCCACAAAGACTGTGTTGCCGAGTGGTTAAAATTACCAGAAAGACAGTCAAAGAATTCGGATTATTTTTCTGCATATATAAGCGCGTTTAGCCAAGTAGAGTTTACCACTGGTGTCAGGCCAAGGTTCATGTTTGAGACTTTGAATGTGTTGAACCATTATGCGAGACGAGATTACGTGCCAAAGTTTCAATGTCCGCATTGTAGGTGTCTCTGCTGCTGAGTAAATAAGTTAGTAAGTAGATTAATGTTAGTTAAGAGTTTATGTCAATAAAATTACAGGTATTTTAGTTCTTAGAACTACCTTTTAGCTTATTGCAAACTTTATTAATTGACTTTTAAAATTAGCATCTCAGGAAAAAACCATAAAAGTTCAGTGTTAGAATTACCTTTTAGCCATTTTCAAATTCCTTTCTTAGTTTAGTTGACTCTTAAAATTAGGGAAGCTCAGGAAAACTCAGGCGGCGAAGTTTTTAACTTTTAAAAGCTGTTAAAAGTTAAAAAAGTGCACACAAATTAGCAATTGGATTTCTTTTTCCTTTCTTTAAAAAATGTAAAGGAAAAAATCCATTTTGCTACTTTGTCCTTCACGTGGTCTTCGCTGTTAAGTAAAATGCTTAAAATCAACAAAACAAAAACATCTAATTGAAAAAGTTAAATGTTTTAGAATTGATTTTAAGCATTTGAAACCAAAGTGCACTATAAATACAGCTTATTTACTTTTACTTTTATTTTAAGTTCAAAAGTTCTCTATCTCAAATTTTATATTATTTTGTACTATTTATCTGATATTTATCTATTATACTGTAAGTATAAAATAAGTAAAATAGTAAAATGTATATTAAAGCAGATACTATAACTGTTAGAAAACATTTTAGATACAGCTTCAAGTTAGAAGTTACTTTTTATAATTTGGTGTACATAAAACCATTTGAGTTCAATCTTCAATTTGTTAAGTATAATCATTATAAACTTTTAAATTCTTTATTTGTTGTTTTTTTTTTCATTAGTAGAATCAAGGTACAAGCATATTTGTAATTACATGCGTTGTTATCTTAATTTTTAAAAAATTTTTAATTCTTAGCAATTTAGGCAATTTGCCATAAAACGATTTGTTATATTTTTCAAAGCTAGCGGTAAAACGTCCCTGGTCAAAAGTCAAAAATTCCTTTTTACAATATTACAATGGGGATTCCCCACAATTCTGTTATCGTAAGGCTTTGATTTATATAATACCTTCATTTGTTACTTGACTTCGTTGCGTTCACATCTAATTATGAGGTTTTTGAAAAAGTTAGAAAGTGAAAAAGTTAAAAAATTTGAGAAAATTTTGAAAACAAAGTTTTACCATGAAGGGTTAGTTTTATGCCACAGTTTTAATTTGGTTGCGCTTTCGTACTTAAACTACATTTTCGACATACATGCCATGTATAACAAATGCGCCGCCGACGACAAACCAGTATACAAAGAAAAGTTTGTCGAAGTCAGAAGTGAGCTAATGCAGTTTTTAAAAAGACATTCGCAATTAGCGCGCGTTCTTAGTTTAGAATTCAATCCATTTAAACAAGTGTGCTTAAAAATAAATTTCGGAAGTCTCACTACTGCGGATACTTTTTTGGACTTTGATAAGTTTGCCGACTACTACCGCCAAGTAAGATGCTACCGTCGCTGTCACTCGTGCTATAGCCTGCTAAATTTCGTTTGGCGATATTGCGCAGTAGATGAGTTCTTAAAAGGACTCTACGAGAAACCGTCTAGTTATCGCTCGATCTCACCAGAAAGAGTTTGCTTTTTAAACTAACCAGAATGGAAGGAGACAAAATGTTCTCACGAGCAGCTTAGAGGTAAGATTGAAAGAAGGCGGAAAGACTTAATTAGCAAAACCGTTTCGAAAGCACGCATTGAGGAACTATCCTTTACCTTAGGCAGTACCAAGGCGAGCGTAGCCGCAGATGAAAAGTGTCTCATTTGTTTAGGAGGTTTCGAAGTCGGACAACAAGTTAGCAAAATGCCGTGTGGCCACCTTTTCCACAAAGACTGTGTTGCGGAGTGGTTAAAATTACCAGAAAGACAGTCAAAGAATTCGGATTATTTTTCTGCATATATAAGCGCGTTTAGCCAAGTAGAGTTTACCACTGGTGTCAGGCCAAGGTTCATGTTTGAGACTTTGAATGTGTTGAACCATTATGCGAGACGAGATTACGTGCCAAAGTTTCAATGTCCGCATTGTAGGTGTCTCTGCTGCTGAGTAAATAAGTTAGTAAGTAGATTAATGTTAGTTAAGAGTTTATGTCAATAAAATTACAGGTATTTTAGTTCTTAGAACTACCTTTTAGCTTATTGCAAACTTTATTAATTGACTTTTAAAATTAGCATCTCAGGAAAAAACCATAAAAGTTCAGTGTTAGAATTACCTTTTAGCCATTTTCAAATTCCTTTCTTAGTTTAGTTGACTCTTAAAATTAGGGAAGCTCAGGAAAACTCAGGCGGCGAAGTTTTTAACTTTTAAAAGCTGTTAAAAGTTAAAAAAGTGCACACAAATTAGCAATTGGATTTCTTTTTCCTTTCTTTAAAAAATGTAAAGGAAAAAATCCATTTTGCTACTTTGTCCTTCACGTGGTCTTCGCTGTTAAGTAAAATGCTTTAAATCAACAAAACAAAAACATCTAATTGAAAAAGTTAAATGTTTTAGAATTGATTTTAAGCATTTGAAACCAAAGTGCACTATAAATACAGCTTATTTACTTTTACTTTTATTTTAAGTTCAAAAGTTCTCTATCTCAAATTTTATATTATTTTGTACTATTTATCTGATATTTATCTATTATACTGTAAGTATAAAATAAGTAAAATAGTAAAATGTATATTAAAGCAGATACTATAACTGTTAGAAAACATTTTAGATACAGCTTCAAGTTAGAAGTTACTTTTTATAATTTGCTGTACATAAAACCATTTGAGTTCAATCTTCAATTTGTTAAGTATAATCATTATAAACTTTTAAATTCTTTATTTGTTGTTTTTTTTTTCATTAGTAGAATCAAGGTACAAGCATATTTGTAATTACATGCGTTGTTATCTTAATTTTTAAAAAATTTTAATTCCTAGCAATTTAGGCAATTTGCCATAAAACGATTTGTTATATTTTTCAAAGCTAGCGGTAAAACGTCCCTGGTCAAAAGTCAAAAATTCCTTTTTACAATATTACAATGGGGATTCCCCACAATTCTGTTATCGTAAGGCTTTGATTTATATAATACCTTCATTTGTTACTTGACTTCGTTGCGTTCACATCTAATTATGAGGTTTTTGAAAAAGTTAGAAAGTGAAAAAGTTAAAAAATTTGAGAAAATTTTGAAAACAAAGTTTTACCATGAAGGGTTAGTTTTATGCCACAGTTTTAATTTGGTTGCGCTTTCGTACTTAAACTACATTTTCGACATACATGCCATGTATAACAAATGCGCCGCCGACGACAAACCAGTATACAAAGAAAAGTTTGTCGAAGTCAGAAGTGAGCTAATGCAGTTTTTAGAAAGACATTCGCAATTAGCGCGCGTTCTTAGTTTAGAATTCAATCCATTTAAACAAGTGTGCTTAAAAATAAATTTCGGAAGTCTCACTACTGCGGAAACTTTTTTGGACTTTGATAAGTTTGCCGACTACTACCGCCAAGTAAGATGCTACCGTCGCTGTCACTCGTGCTATAGCCGGCTAAATTTCGTTTGGCGATATTGCGCAGTAGATGAGTTCTTAAAAGGACTCTACGAGAAACCGTCTAGTTATCGCTCGATCTCACCAGAAAGAGTTTGCTTTTTAAACTAACCAGAATGGAAGGAGACAAAATGTTCTCACGAGCAGCTTAGAGGTAAGATTGAAAGAAGGCGGAAAGACTTAATTAGCAAAACCGTTTCGAAAGCACGCATTGAGGAACTATCCTTTACCTTAGGCAGTACCAAGGCGAGCGTAGCCGCAGATGAAAAGTGTCTCATTTGTTTAGGAGGTTTCGAAGTCGACCAACAAGTTAGCAAAATGCCGTGTGGCCACCTTTTCCACAAAGACTGTGTTGCGGAGTGGTTAAAATTACCAGAAAGACAGTCAAAGAATTCGGATTATTTTTCTGCATATATAAGCGCGTTTAGCCAAGTAGAGTTTACCACTGGTGTCAGGCCAAGGTTCATGTTTGAGACTTTGAATGTGTTGAACCATTATGCGAGACGAGATTACGTGCCAAAGTTTCAATGTCCGCATTGTAGGTGTCTCTGCTGCTGAGTAAATAAGTTAGTAAGTAGATTAATGTTAGTTAAGAGTTTATGTCAATAAAATTACAGGTATTTTAGTTCTTAGAACTACCTTTTAGCTTATTGCAAACTTTATTAATTGACTTTTAAAATTAGCATCTCAGGAAAAAACCATAAAAGTTCAGTGTTAGAATTACCTTTTAGCCATTTTCAAATTCCTTTCTTAGTTTAGTTGACTCTTAAAATTAGGGAAGCTCAGGAAAACTCAGGCGGCGAAGTTTTTAACTTTTAAAAGCTGTTAAAAGTTAAAAAAGTGCACACAAATTAGCAATTGGATTTCTTTTTCCTTTCTTTAAAAAATGTAAAGGAAAAAATCCATTTTGCTACTTTGTCCTTCACGTGGTCTTCGCTGTTAAGTAAAATGCTTAAAATCAACAAAACAAAAACATCTAATTGAAAAAGTTAAATGTTTTAGAATTGATTTTAAGCATTTGAAACCAAAGTGCACTATAAATACAGCTTATTTACTTTTACTTTTATTTTAAGTTCAAAAGTTCTCTATCTCAAATTTTATATTATTTTGTACTATTTATCTGATATTTATCTATTATACTGTAAGTATAAAATAAGTAAAATAGTAAAATGTATATTAAAGCAGATACTATAACTGTTAGAAAACATTTTAGATACAGCTTCAAGTTAGAAGTTACTTTTTATAATTTGGTGTACATAAAACCATTTGAGTTCAATCTTCAATTTGTTAAGTATAATCATTATAAACTTTTAAATTCTTTATTTGTTGTTTTTTTTTTCATTAGTAGAATCAAGGTACAAGCATATTTGTAATTACATGCGTTGTTATCTTAATTTTTAAAAAAATTTTAATTCTTAGCAATTTAGGCAATTTGCCATAAAACGATTTGTTATATTTTTCAAAGCTAGCGGTAAAACGTCCCTGGTCAAAAGTCAAAAATTCCTTTTTACAATATTACAATGGGGATTCCCCACAATTCTGTTATCGTAAGGCTTTGATTTATATAATACCTTCATTTGTTACTTGACTTCGTTGCGTTCACATCTAATTATGAGGTTTTTGAAAAAGTTAGAAAGTGAAAAAGTTAAAAAATTTGAGAAAATTTTGAAAACAAAGTTTTACCATGAAGGGTTAGTTTTATGCCACAGTTTTAATTTGGTTGCGCTTTCGTACTTAAACTACATTTTCGACATACATGCCATGTATAACAAATGCGCCGCCGACGACAAACCAGTATACAAAGAAAAGTTTGTCGAAGTCAGAAGTGAGCTAATGCAGTTTTTAGAAAGACATTCGCAATTAGCGCGCGTTCTTAGTTTAGAATTCAATCCATTTAAACAAGTGTGCTTAAAAATAAATTTCGGAAGTCTCACTACTGCGGAAACTTTTTTGGACTTTGATAAGTTTGCCGACTACTACCGCCAAGTAAGATGCTACCGTCGCTGTCACTCGTGCTATAGCCGGCTAAATTTCGTTTGGCGATATTGCGCAGTAGATGAGTTCTTAAAAGGACTCTACGAGAAACCGTCTAGTTATCGCTCGATCTCACCAGAAAGAGTTTGCTTTTTAAACTACCCAGAATGGAAGGAGACAAAATGTTCTCACGAGCAGCTTAGAGGTAAGATTGAAAGAAGGCGGAAAGACTTAATTAGCAAAACCGTTTCGAAAGCACGCATTGAGGAACTATCCTTTACCTTAGGCAGTACCAAGGCGAGCGTAGCCGCAGATGAAAAGTGTCTCATTTGTTTAGGAGGTTTCGAAGTCGACCAACAAGTTAGCAAAATGCCGTGTGGCCACCTTTTCCACAAAGACTGTGTTGCCGAGTGGTTAAAATTACCAGAAAGACAGTCAAAGAATTCGGATTATTTTTCTGCATATATAAGCGCGTTTAGCCAAGTAGAGTTTACCACTGGTGTCAGGCCAAGGTTCATGTTTGAGACTTTGAATGTGTTGAACCATTATGCGAGACGAGATTACGTGCCAAAGTTTCAATGTCCGCATTGTAGGTGTCTCTGCTGCTGAGTAAATAAGTTAGTAAGTAGATTAATGTTAGTTAAGAGTTTATGTCAATAAAATTACAGGTATTTTAGTTCTTAGAACTACCTTTTAGCTTATTGCAAACTTTATTAATTGACTTTTAAAATTAGCATCTCAGGAAAAAACCATAAAAGTTCAGTGTTAGAATTACCTTTTAGCCATTTTCAAATTCCTTTCTTAGTTTAGTTGACTCTTAAAATTAGGGAAGCTCAGGAAAACTCAGGCGGCGAAGTTTTTAACTTTTAAAAGCTGTTAAAAGTTAAAAAAGTGCACACAAATTAGCAATTGGATTTCTTTTTCCTTTCTTTAAAAAATGTAAAGGAAAAAATCCATTTTGCTACTTTGTCCTTCACGTGGTCTTCGCTGTTAAGTAAAATGCTTAAAATCAACAAAACAAAAACATCTAATTGAAAAAGTTAAATGTTTTAGAATTGATTTTAAGCATTTGAAACCAAAGTGCACTATAAATACAGCTTATTTACTTTTACTTTTATTTTAAGTTCAAAAGTTCTCTATCTCAAATTTTATATTATTTTGTACTATTTATCTGATATTTATCTATTATACTGTAAGTATAAAATAAGTAAAATAGTAAAATGTATATTAAAGCAGATACTATAACTGTTAGAAAACATTTTAGATACAGCTTCAAGTTAGAAGTTACTTTTTATAATTTGCTGTACATAAAACCATTTGAGTTCAATCTTCAATTTGTTAAGTATAATCATTATAAACTTTTAAATTCTTTATTTGTTGTTTTTTTTTTCATTAGTAGAATCAAGGTACAAGCATATTTGTAATTACATGCGTTGTTATCTTAATTTTTAAAAAATTTTAATTCCTAGCAATTTAGGCAATTTGCCATAAAACGATTTGTTATATTTTTCAAAGCTAGCGGTAAAACGTCCCTGGTCAAAAGTCAAAAATTCCTTTTTACAATATTACAATGGGGATTCCCCACAATTCTGTTATCGTAAGGCTTTGATTTATATAATACCTTCATTTGTTACTTGACTTCGTTGCGTTCACATCTAATTATGAGGTTTTTGAAAAAGTTAGAAAGTGAAAAAGTTAAAAAATTTGAGAAAATTTTGAAAACAAAGTTTTACCATGAAGGGTTAGTTTTATGCCACAGTTTTAATTTGGTTGCGCTTTCGTACTTAAACTACATTTTCGACATACATGCCATGTATAACAAATGCGCCGCCGACGACAAACCAGTATACAAAGAAAAGTTTGTCGAAGTCAGAAGTGAGCTAATGCAGTTTTTAGAAAGACATTCGCAATTAGCGCGCGTTCTTAGTTTAGAATTCAATCCATTTAAACAAGTGTGCTTAAAAATAAATTTCGGAAGTCTCACTACTGCGGAAACTTTTTTGGACTTTGATAAGTTTGCCGACTACTACCGCCAAGTAAGATGCTACCGTCGCTGTCACTCGTGCTATAGCCGGCTAAATTTCGTTTGGCGATATTGCGCAGTAGATGAGTTCTTAAAAGGACTCTACGAGAAACCGTCTAGTTATCGCTCGATCTCACCAGAAAGAGTTTGCTTTTTAAACTACCCAGAATGGAAGGAGACAAAATGTTCTCACGAGCAGCTTAGAGGTAAGATTGAAAGAAGGCGGAAAGACTTAATTAGCAAAACCGTTTCGAAAGCACGCATTGAGGAACTATCCTTTACCTTAGGCAGTACCAAGGCGAGCGTAGCCGCAGATGAAAAGTGTCTCATTTGTTTAGGAGGTTTCGAAGTCGACCAACAAGTTAGCAAAATGCCGTGTGGCCACCTTTTCCACAAAGACTGTGTTGCCGAGTGGTTAAAATTACCAGAAAGACAGTCAAAGAATTCGGATTATTTTTCTGCATATATAAGCGCGTTTAGCCAAGTAGAGTTTACCACTGGTGTCAGGCCAAGGTTCATGTTTGAGACTTTGAATGTGTTGAACCATTATGCGAGACGAGATTACGTGCCAAAGTTTCAATGTCCGCATTGTAGGTGTCTCTGCTGCTGAGTAAATAAGTTAGTAAGTAGATTAATGTTAGTTAAGAGTTTATGTCAATAAAATTACAGGTATTTTAGTTCTTAGAACTACCTTTTAGCTTATTGCAAACTTTATTAATTGACTTTTAAAATTAGCATCTCAGGAAAAAACCATAAAAGTTCAGTGTTAGAATTACCTTTTAGCCATTTTCAAATTCCTTTCTTAGTTTAGTTGACTCTTAAAATTAGGGAAGCTCAGGAAAACTCAGGCGGCGAAGTTTTTAACTTTTAAAAGCTGTTAAAAGTTAAAAAAGTGCACACAAATTAGCAATTGGATTTCTTTTTCCTTTCTTTAAAAAATGTAAAGGAAAAAATCCATTTTGCTACTTTGTCCTTCACGTGGTCTTCGCTGTTAAGTAAAATGCTTAAAATCAACAAAACAAAAACATCTAATTGAAAAAGTTAAATGTTTTAGAATTGATTTTAAGCATTTGAAACCAAAGTGCACTATAAATACAGCTTATTTACTTTTACTTTTATTTTAAGTTCAAAAGTTCTCTATCTCAAATTTTATATTATTTTGTACTATTTATCTGATATTTATCTATTATACTGTAAGTATAAAATAAGTAAAATAGTAAAATGTATATTAAAGCAGATACTATAACTGTTAGAAAACATTTTAGATACAGCTTCAAGTTAGAAGTTACTTTTTATAATTTGGTGTACATAAAACCATTTGAGTTCAATCTTCAATTTGTTAAGTATAATCATTATAAACTTTTAAATTCTTTATTTGTTGTTTTTTTTTTCATTAGTAGAATCAAGGTACAAGCATATTTGTAATTACATGCGTTGTAATCTTAATTTTTAAAAAAATTTTAATTCTTAGCAATTTAGGCAATTTGCCATAAAACGATTTGTTATATTTTTCAAAGCTAGCGGTAAAACGTCCCTGGTCAAAAGTCAAAAATTCCTTTTTACAATATTACAATGGGGATTCCCCACAATTCTGTTATCGTAAGGCTTTGATTTATATAATACCTTCATTTGTTACTTGACTTCGTTGCGTTCACATCTAATTATGAGGTTTTTGAAAAAGTTAGAAAGTGAAAAAGTTAAAAAATTTGAGAAAATTTTGAAAACAAAGTTTTACCATGAAGGGTTAGTTTTATGCCACAGTTTTAATTTGGTTGCGCTTTCGTACTTAAACTACATTTTCGACATACATGCCATGTATAACAAATGCGCCGCCGACGACAAACCAGTATACAAAGAAAAGTTTGTCGAAGTCAGAAGTGAGCTAATGCAGCTTTTAGAAAGACATTCGCAATTAGCGCGCGTTCTTAGTTTAGAATTCAATCCATTTAAACAAGTGTGCTTAAAAATAAATTTCGGAAGTCTCACTACTGCGGAAACTTTTTTGGACTTTGATAAGTTTGCCGACTACTACCGCCAAGTAAGATGCTACCGTCGCTGTCACTCGTGCTATAGCCGGCTAAATTTCGTTTGGCGATATTGCGCAGTAGATGAGTTCTTAAAAGGACTCTACGAGAAACCGTCTAGTTATCGCTCGATCTCACCAGAAAGAGTTTGCTTTTTAAACTACCCAGAATGGAAGGAGACAAAATGTTCTCACGAGCAGCTTAGAGGTAAGATTGAAAGAAGGCGGAAAGACTTAATTAGCAAAACCGTTTCGAAAGCACGCATTGAGGAACTATCCTTTACCTTAGGCAGTACCAAGGCGAGCGTAGCCGCAGATGAAAAGTGTCTCATTTGTTTAGGAGGTTTCGAAGTCGACCAACAAGTTAGCAAAATGCCGTGTGGCCACCTTTTCCACAAAGACTGTGTTGCCGAGTGGTTAAAATTACCAGAAAGACAGTCGAAGAATTCGGATTATTTTTCTGCATATATAAGCGCGTTTAGCCAAGTAGAGTTTACCACTGGTGTCAGGCCAAGGTTCATGTTTGAGACTTTGAATGTGTTGAACCATTATGCGAAACGAGATTACGTGCCAAAGTTTCAATGTCCGCATTGTAGGTGTCTCTGCTGCTGAGTAAATAAGTTAGTAAGTAGATTAATGTTAGTTAAGAGTTTATGTCAATAAAATTACAGGTATTTTAGTTCTTAGAACTACCTTTTAGCTTATTGCAAACTTTATTAATTGACTTTTAAAATTAGCATCTCAGGAAAAAACCATAAAAGTTCAGTGTTAGAATTACCTTTTAGCCATTTTCAAATTCCTTTCTTAGTTTAGTTGACTCTTAAAATTAGGGAAGCTCAGGAAAACTCAGGCGGCGAAGTTTTTAACTTTTAAAAGCTGTTAAAAGTTAAAAAAGTGCACACAAATTAGCAATTGGATTTCTTTTTCCTTTCTTTAAAAAATGTAAAGGAAAAAATCCATTTTGCTACTTTGTCCTTCACGTGGTCTTCGCTGTTAAGTAAAATGCTTAAAATCAACAAAACAAAAACATCTAATTGAAAAAGTTAAATGTTTTAGAATTGATTTTAAGCATTTGAAACCAAAGTGCACTATAAATACAGCTTATTTACTTTTACTTTTATTTTAAGTTCAAAAGTTCTCTATCTCAAATTTTATATTATTTTGTACTATTTATCTGATATTTATCTATTATACTGTAAGTATAAAATAAGTAAAATAGTAAAATGTATATTAAAGCAGATACTATAACTGTTAGAAAACATTTTAGATACAGCTTCAAGTTAGAAGTTACTTTTTATAATTTGGTGTACATAAAACCATTTGAGTTCAATCTTCAATTTGTTAAGTATAATCATTATAAACTTTTAAATTCTTTATTTGTTGTTTTTTTTTTCATTAGTAGAATCAAGGTACAAGCATATTTGTAATTACATGCGTTGTTATCTTAATTTTTAAAAAAATTTTAATTCTTAGCAATTTAGGCAATTTGCCATAAAACGATTTGTTATATTTTTCAAAGCTAGCGGTAAAACGTCCCTGGTCAAAAGTCAAAAATTCCTTTTTACAATATTACAATGGGGATTCCCCACAATTCTGTTATCGTAAGGCTTTGATTTATATAATACCTTCATTTGTTACTTGACTTCGTTGCGTTCACATCTAATTATGAGGTTTTTGAAAAAGTTAGAAAGTGAAAAAGTTAAAAAATTTGAGAAAATTTTGAAAACAAAGTTTTACCATGAAGGGTTAGTTTTATGCCACAGTTTTAATTTGGTTGCGCTTTCGTACTTAAACTACATTTTCGACATACATGCCATGTATAACAAATGCGCCGCCGACGACAAACCAGTATACAAAGAAAAGTTTGTCGAAGTCAGAAGTGAGCTAATGCAGTTTTTAAAAAGACATTCGCAATTAGCGCGCGTTCTTAGTTTAGAATTCAATCCATTTAAACAAGTGTGCTTAAAAATAAATTTCGGAAGTCTCACTACTGCGGAAACTTTTTTGGACTTTGATAAGTTTGCCGACTACTACCGCCAAGTAAGATGCTACCGTCGCTGTCACTCGTGCTATAGCCGGCTAAATTTCGTTTGGCGATATTGCGCAGTAGATGAGTTCTTAAAAGGACTCTACGAGAAACCGTCTAGTTATCGCTCGATCTCACCAGAAAGAGTTTGCTTTTTAAACTACCCAGAATGGAAGGAGACAAAATGTTCTCACGAGCAGCTTAGAGGTAAGATTGAAAGAAGGCGGAAAGACTTAATTAGCAAAACCGTTTCGAAAGCACGCATTGAGGAACTATCCTTTACCTTAGGCAGTACCAAGGCGAGCGTAGCCGCAGATGAAAAGTGTCTCATTTGTTTAGGAGGTTTCGAAGTCGACCAACAAGTTAGCAAAATGCCGTGTGGCCACCTTTTCCACAAAGACTGTGTTGCCGAGTGGTTAAAATTACCAGAAAGACAGTCAAAGAATTCGGATTATTTTTCTGCATATATAAGCGCGTTTAGCCAAGTAGAGTTTACCACTGGTGTCAGGCCAAGGTTCATGTTTGAGACTTTGAATGTGTTGAACCATTATGCGAGACGAGATTACGTGCCAAAGTTTCAATGTCCGCATTGTAGGTGTCTCTGCTGCTGAGTAAATAAGTTAGTAAGTAGATTAATGTTAGTTAAGAGTTTATGTCAATAAAATTACAGGTATTTTAGTTCTTAGAACTACCTTTTAGCTTATTGCAAACTTTATTAATTGACTTTTAAAATTAGCATCTCAGGAAAAAACCATAAAAGTTCAGTGTTAGAATTACCTTTTAGCCATTTTCAAATTCCTTTCTTAGTTTAGTTGACTCTTAAAATTAGGGAAGCTCAGGAAAACTCAGGCGGCGAAGTTTTTAACTTTTAAAAGCTGTTAAAAGTTAAAAAAGTGCACACAAATTAGCAATTGGATTTCTTTTTCCTTTCTTTAAAAAATGTAAAGGAAAAAATCCATTTTGCTACTTTGTCCTTCACGTGGTCTTCGCTGTTAAGTAAAATGCTTAAAATCAACAAAACAAAAACATCTAATTGAAAAAGTTAAATGTTTTAGAATTGATTTTAAGCATTTGAAACCAAAGTGCACTATAAATACAGCTTATTTACTTTTACTTTTATTTTAAGTTCAAAAGTTCTCTATCTCAAATTTTATATTATTTTGTACTATTTATCTGATATTTATCTATTATACTGTAAGTATAAAATAAGTAAAATAGTAAAATGTATATTAAAGCAGATACTATAACTGTTAGAAAACATTTTAGATACAGCTTCAAGTTAGAAGTTACTTTTTATAATTTGCTGTACATAAAACCATTTGAGTTCAATCTTCAATTTGTTAAGTATAATCATTATAAACTTTTAAATTCTTTATTTGTTGTTTTTTTTTTCATTAGTAGAATCAAGGTACAAGCATATTTGTAATTACATGCGTTGTTATCTTAATTTTTAAAAAAATTTTAATTCTTAGCAATTTAGGCAATTTGCCATAAAACGATTTGTTATATTTTTCAAAGCTAGCGGTAAAACGTCCCTGGTCAAAAGTCAAAAATTCCTTTTTACAATATTACAATGGGGATTCCCCACAATTCTGTTATCGTAAGGCTTTGATTTATATAATACCTTCATTTGTTACTTGACTTCGTTGCGTTCACATCTAATTATGAGGTTTTTGAAAAAGTTAGAAAGTGAAAAAGTTAAAAAATTTGAGAAAATTTTGAAAACAAAGTTTTACCATGAAGGGTTAGTTTTATGCCACAGTTTTAATTTGGTTGCGCTTTCGTACTTAAACTACATTTTCGACATACATGCCATGTATAACAAATGCGCCGCCGACGACAAACCAGTATACAAAGAAAAGTTTGTCGAAGTCAGAAGTGAGCTAATGCAGTTTTTAGAAAGACATTCGCAATTAGCGCGCGTTCTTAGTTTAGAATTCAATCCATTTAAACAAGTGTGCTTAAAAATAAATTTCGGAAGTCTCACTACTGCGGAAACTTTTTTGGACTTTGATAAGTTTGCCGACTACTACCGCCAAGTAAGATGCTACCGTCGCTGTCACTCGTGCTATAGCCGGCTAAATTTCGTTTGGCGATATTGCGCAGTAGATGAGTTCTTAAAAGGACTCTACGAGAAACCGTCTAGTTATCGCTCGATCTCACCAGAAAGAGTTTGCTTTTTAAACTACCCAGAATGGAAGGAGACAAAATGTTCTCACGAGCAGCTTAGAGGTAAGATTGAAAGAAGGCGGAAAGACTTAATTAGCAAAACCGTTTCGAAAGCACGCATTGAGGAACTATCCTTTACCTTAGGCAGTACCAAGGCGAGCGTAGCCGCAGATGAAAAGTGTCTCATTTGTTTAGGAGGTTTCGAAGTCGACCAACAAGTTAGCAAAATGCCGTGTGGCCACCTTTTCCACAAAGACTGTGTTGCCGAGTGGTTAAAATTACCAGAAAGACAGTCGAAGAATTCGGATTATTTTTCTGCATATATAAGCGCGTTTAGCCAAGTAGAGTTTACCACTGGTGTCAGGCCAAGGTTCATGTTTGAGACTTTGAATGTGTTGAACCATTATGCGAGACGAGATTACGTGCCAAAGTTTCAATGTCCGCATTGTAGGTGTCTCTGCTGCTGAGTAAATAAGTTAGTAAGTAGATTAATGTTAGTTAAGAGTTTATGTCAATAAAATTACAGGTATTTTAGTTCTTAGAACTACCTTTTAGCTTATTGCAAACTTTATTAATTGACTTTTAAAATTAGCATCTCAGGAAAAAACCATAAAAGTTCAGTGTTAGAATTACCTTTTAGCCATTTTCAAATTCCTTTCTTAGTTTAGTTGACTCTTAAAATTAGGGAAGCTCAGGAAAACTCAGGCGGCGAAGTTTTTAACTTTTAAAAGCTGTTAAAAGTTAAAAAAGTGCACACAAATTAGCAATTGGATTTCTTTTTCCTTTCTTTAAAAAATGTAAAGGAAAAAATCCATTTTGCTACTTTGTCCTTCACGTGGTCTTCGCTGTTAAGTAAAATGCTTAAAATCAACAAAACAAAAACATCTAATTGAAAAAGTTAAATGTTTTAGAATTGATTTTAAGCATTTGAAACCAAAGTGCACTATAAATACAGCTTATTTACTTTTACTTTTATTTTAAGTTCAAAAGTTCTCTATCTCAAATTTTATATTATTTTGTACTATTTATCTGATATTTATCTATTATACTGTAAGTATAAAATAAGTAAAATAGTAAAATGTATATTAAAGCAGATACTATAACTGTTAGAAAACATTTTAGATACAGCTTCAAGTTAGAAGTTACTTTTTATAATTTGGTGTACATAAAACCATTTGAGTTCAATCTTCAATTTGTTAAGTATAATCATTATAAACTTTTAAATTCTTTATTTGTTGTTTTTTTTTTCATTAGTAGAATCAAGGTACAAGCATATTTGTAATTACATGCGTTGTTATCTTAATTTAAAAAAAAATTTTAATTCTTAGCAATTTAGGCAATTTGCCATAAAACGATTTGTTATATTTTTCAAAGCTAGCGGTAAAACGTCCCTGGTCAAAAGTCAAAAATTCCTTTTTACAATATTACAATGGGGATTCCCCACAATTCTGTTATCGTAAGGCTTTGATTTATATAATACCTTCATTTGTTACTTGACTTCGTTGCGTTCACATCTAATTATGAGGTTTTTGAAAAAGTTAGAAAGTGAAAAAGTTAAAAAATTTGAGAAAATTTTGAAAACAAAGTTTTACCATGAAGGGTTAGTTTTATGCCACAGTTTTAATTTGGTTGCGCTTTCGTACTTAAACTACATTTTCGACATACATGCCATGTATAACAAATGCGCCGCCGACGACAAACCAGTATACAAAGAAAAGTTTGTCGAAGTCAGAAGTGAGCTAATGCAGTTTTTAGAAAGACATTCGCAATTAGCGCGCGTTCTTAGTTTAGAATTCAATCCATTTAAACAAGTGTGCTTAAAAATAAATTTCGGAAGTCTCACTACTGCGGAAACTTTTTTGGACTTTGATAAGTTTGCCGACTACTACCGCCAAGTAAGATGCTACCGTCGCTGTCACTCGTGCTATAGCCGGCTAAATTTCGTTTGGCGATATTGCGCAGTAGATGAGTTCTTAAAAGGACTCTACGAGAAACCGTCTAGTTATCGCTCGATCTCACCAGAAAGAGTTTGCTTTTTAAACTACCCAGAATGGAAGGAGACAAAATGTTCTCACGAGCAGCTTAGAGGTAAGATTGAAAGAAGGCGGAAAGACTTAATTAGCAAAACCGTTTCGAAAGCACGCATTGAGGAACTATCCTTTACCTTAGGCAGTACCAAGGCGAGCGTAGCCGCAGATGAAAAGTGTCTCATTTGTTTAGGAGGTTTCGAAGTCGACCAACAAGTTAGCAAAATGCCGTGTGGCCACCTTTTCCACAAAGACTGTGTTGCCGAGTGGTTAAAATTACCAGAAAGACAGTCGAAGAATTCGGATTATTTTTCTGCATATATAAGCGCGTTTAGCCAAGTAGAGTTTACCACTGGTGTCAGGCCAAGGTTCATGTTTGAGACTTTGAATGTGTTGAACCATTATGCGAAACGAGATTACGTGCCAAAGTTTCAATGTCCGCATTGTAGGTGTCTCTGCTGCTGAGTAAATAAGTTAGTAAGTAGATTAATGTTAGTTAAGAGTTTATGTCAATAAAATTACAGGTATTTTAGTTCTTAGAACTACCTTTTAGCTTATTGCAAACTTTATTAATTGACTTTTAAAATTAGCATCTCAGGAAAAAACCATAAAAGTTCAGTGTTAGAATTACCTTTTAGCCATTTTCAAATTCCTTTCTTAGTTTAGTTGACTCTTAAAATTAGGGAAGCTCAGGAAAACTCAGGCGGCGAAGTTTTTAACTTTTAAAAGCTGTTAAAAGTTAAAAAAGTGCACACAAATTAGCAATTGGATTTCTTTTTCCTTTCTTTAAAAAATGTAAAGGAAAAAATCCATTTTGCTACTTTGTCCTTCACGTGGTCTTCGCTGTTAAGTAAAATGCTTTAAATCAACAAAACAAAAACATCTAATTGAAAAAGTTAAATGTTTTAGAATTGATTTTAAGCATTTGAAACCAAAGTGCACTATAAATACAGCTTATTTACTTTTACTTTTATTTTAAGTTCAAAAGTTCTCTATCTCAAATTTTATATTATTTTGTACTATTTATCTGATATTTATCTATTATACTGTAAGTATAAAATAAGTAAAATAGTAAAATGTATATTAAAGCAGATACTATAACTGTTAGAAAACATTTTAGATACAGCTTCAAGTTAGAAGTTACTTTTTATAATTTGCTGTACATAAAACCATTTGAGTTCAATCTTCAATTTGTTAAGTATAATCATTATAAACTTTTAAATTCTTTATTTGTTGTTTTTTTTTTCATTAGTAGAATCAAGGTACAAGCATATTTGTAATTACATGCGTTGTTATCTTAATTTTTAAAAAATTTTAATTCCTAGCAATTTAGGCAATTTGCCATAAAACGATTTGTTATATTTTTCAAAGCTAGCGGTAAAACGTCCCTGGTCAAAAGTCAAAAATTCCTTTTTACAATATTACAATGGGGATTCCCCACAATTCTGTTATCGTAAGGCTTTGATTTATATAATACCTTCATTTGTTACTTGACTTCGTTGCGTTCACATCTAATTATGAGGTTTTTGAAAAAGTTAGAAAGTGAAAAAGTTAAAAAATTTGAGAAAATTTTGAAAACAAAGTTTTACCATGAAGGGTTAGTTTTATGCCACAGTTTTAATTTGGTTGCGCTTTCGTACTTAAACTACATTTTCGACATACATGCCATGTATAACAAATGCGCCGCCGACGACAAACCAGTATACAAAGAAAAGTTTGTCGAAGTCAGAAGTGAGCTAATGCAGTTTTTAGAAAGACATTCGCAATTAGCGCGCGTTCTTAGTTTAGAATTCAATCCATTTAAACAAGTGTGCTTAAAAATAAATTTCGGAAGTCTCACTACTGCGGAAACTTTTTTGGACTTTGATAAGTTTGCCGACTACTACCGCCAAGTAAGATGCTACCGTCGCTGTCACTCGTGCTATAGCCGGCTAAATTTCGTTTGGCGATATTGCGCAGTAGATGAGTTCTTAAAAGGACTCTACGAGAAACCGTCTAGTTATCGCTCGATCTCACCAGAAAGAGTTTGCTTTTTAAACTAACCAGAATGGAAGGAGACAAAATGTTCTCACGAGCAGCTTAGAGGTAAGATTGAAAGAAGGCGGAAAGACTTAATTAGCAAAACCGTTTCGAAAGCACGCATTGAGGAACTATCCTTTACCTTAGGCAGTACCAAGGCGAGCGTAGCCGCAGATGAAAAGTGTCTCATTTGTTTAGGAGGTTTCGAAGTCGGACAACAAGTTAGCAAAATGCCGTGTGGCCACCTTTTCCACAAAGACTGTGTTGCGGAGTGGTTAAAATTACCAGAAAGACAGTCAAAGAATTCGGATTATTTTTCTGCATATATAAGCGCGTTTAGCCAAGTAGAGTTTACCACTGGTGTCAGGCCAAGGTTCATGTTTGAGACTTTGAATGTGTTGAACCATTATGCGAGACGAGATTACGTGCCAAAGTTTCAATGTCCGCATTGTAGGTGTCTCTGCTGCTGAGTAAATAAGTTAGTAAGTAGATTAATGTTAGTTAAGAGTTTATGTCAATAAAATTACAGGTATTTTAGTTCTTAGAACTACCTTTTAGCTTATTGCAAACTTTATTAATTGACTTTTAAAATTAGCATCTCAGGAAAAAACCATAAAAGTTCAGTGTTAGAATTACCTTTTAGCCATTTTCAAATTCCTTTCTTAGTTTAGTTGACTCTTAAAATTAGGGAAGCTCAGGAAAACTCAGGCGGCGAAGTTTTTAACTTTTAAAAGCTGTTAAAAGTTAAAAAAGTGCACACAAATTAGCAATTGGATTTCTTTTTCCTTTCTTTAAAAAATGTAAAGGAAAAAATCCATTTTGCTACTTTGTCCTTCACGTGGTCTTCGCTGTTAAGTAAAATGCTTAAAATCAACAAAACAAAAACATCTAATTGAAAAAGTTAAATGTTTTAGAATTGATTTTAAGCATTTGAAACCAAAGTGCACTATAAATACAGCTTATTTACTTTTACTTTTATTTTAAGTTCAAAAGTTCTCTATCTCAAATTTTATATTATTTTGTACTATTTATCTGATATTTATCTATTATACTGTAAGTATAAAATAAGTAAAATAGTAAAATGTATATTAAAGCAGATACTATAACTGTTAGAAAACATTTTAGATACAGCTTCAAGTTAGAAGTTACTTTTTATAATTTGGTGTACATAAAACCATTTGAGTTCAATCTTCAATTTGTTAAGTATAATCATTATAAACTTTTAAATTCTTTATTTGTTGTTTTTTTTTTCATTAGTAGAATCAAGGTACAAGCATATTTGTAATTACATGCGTTGTTATCTTAATTTTAAAAAAAATTTTAATTCTTAGCAATTTAGGCAATTTGCCATAAAACGATTTGTTATATTTTTCAAAGCTAGCGGTAAAACGTCCCTGGTCAAAAGTCAAAAATTCCTTTTTACAATATTACAATGGGGATTCCCCACAATTCTGTTATCGTAAGGCTTTGATTTATATAATACCTTCATTTGTTACTTGACTTCGTTGCGTTCACATCTAATTATGAGGTTTTTGAAAAAGTTAGAAAGTGAAAAAGTTAAAAAATTTGAGAAAATTTTGAAAACAAAGTTTTACCATGAAGGGTTAGTTTTATGCCACAGTTTTAATTTGGTTGCGCTTTCGTACTTAAACTACATTTTCGACATACATGCCATGTATAACAAATGCGCCGCCGACGACAAACCAGTATACAAAGAAAAGTTTGTCGAAGTCAGAAGTGAGCTAATGCAGTTTTTAGAAAGACATTCGCAATTAGCGCGCGTTCTTAGTTTAGAATTCAATCCATTTAAACAAGTGTGCTTAAAAATAAATTTCGGAAGTCTCACTACTGCGGAAACTTTTTTGGACTTTGATAAGTTTGCCGACTACTACCGCCAAGTAAGATGCTACCGTCGCTGTCACTCGTGCTATAGCCGGCTAAATTTCGTTTGGCGATATTGCGCAGTAGATGAGTTCTTAAAAGGACTCTACGAGAAACCGTCTAGTTATCGCTCGATCTCACCAGAAAGAGTTTGCTTTTTAAACTACCCAGAATGGAAGGAGACAAAATGTTCTCACGAGCAGCTTAGAGGTAAGATTGAAAGAAGGCGGAAAGACTTAATTAGCAAAACCGTTTCGAAAGCACGCATTGAGGAACTATCCTTTACCTTAGGCAGTACCAAGGCGAGCGTAGCCGCAGATGAAAAGTGTCTCATTTGTTTAGGAGGTTTCGAAGTCGACCAACAAGTTAGCAAAATGCCGTGTGGCCACCTTTTCCACAAAGACTGTGTTGCCGAGTGGTTAAAATTACCAGAAAGACAGTCAAAGAATTCGGATTATTTTTCTGCATATATAAGCGCGTTTAGCCAAGTAGAGTTTACCACTGGTGTCAGGCCAAGGTTCATGTTTGAGACTTTGAATGTGTTGAACCATTATGCGAGACGAGATTACGTGCCAAAGTTTCAATGTCCGCATTGTAGGTGTCTCTGCTGCTGAGTAAATAAGTTAGTAAGTAGATTAATGTTAGTTAAGAGTTTATGTCAATAAAATTACAGGTATTTTAGTTCTTAGAACTACCTTTTAGCTTATTGCAAACTTTATTAATTGACTTTTAAAATTAGCATCTCAGGAAAAAACCATAAAAGTTCAGTGTTAGAATTACCTTTTAGCCATTTTCAAATTCCTTTCTTAGTTTAGTTGACTCTTAAAATTAGGGAAGCTCAGGAAAACTCAGGCGGCGAAGTTTTTAACTTTTAAAAGCTGTTAAAAGTTAAAAAAGTGCACACAAATTAGCAATTGGATTTCTTTTTCCTTTCTTTAAAAAATGTAAAGGAAAAAATCCATTTTGCTACTTTGTCCTTCACGTGGTCTTCGCTGTTAAGTAAAATGCTTAAAATCAACAAAACAAAAACATCTAATTGAAAAAGTTAAATGTTTTAGAATTGATTTTAAGCATTTGAAACCAAAGTGCACTATAAATACAGCTTATTTACTTTTACTTTTATTTTAAGTTCAAAAGTTCTCTATCTCAAATTTTATATTATTTTGTACTATTTATCTGATATTTATCTATTATACTGTAAGTATAAAATAAGTAAAATAGTAAAATGTATATTAAAGCAGATACTATAACTGTTAGAAAACATTTTAGATACAGCTTCAAGTTAGAAGTTACTTTTTATAATTTGCTGTACATAAAACCATTTGAGTTCAATCTTCAATTTGTTAAGTATAATCATTATAAACTTTTAAATTCTTTATTTGTTGTTTTTTTTTTCATTAGTAGAATCAAGGTACAAGCATATTTGTAATTACATGCGTTGTTATCTTAATTTTTAAAAAATTTTAATTCCTAGCAATTTAGGCAATTTGCCATAAAACGATTTGTTATATTTTTCAAAGCTAGCGGTAAAACGTCCCTGGTCAAAAGTCAAAAATTCCTTTTTACAATATTACAATGGGGATTCCCCACAATTCTGTTATCGTAAGGCTTTGATTTATATAATACCTTCATTTGTTACTTGACTTCGTTGCGTTCACATCTAATTATGAGGTTTTTGAAAAAGTTAGAAAGTGAAAAAGTTAAAAAATTTGAGAAAATTTTGAAAACAAAGTTTTACCATGAAGGGTTAGTTTTATGCCACAGTTTTAATTTGGTTGCGCTTTCGTACTTAAACTACATTTTCGACATACATGCCATGTATAACAAATGCGCCGCCGACGACAAACCAGTATACAAAGAAAAGTTTGTCGAAGTCAGAAGTGAGCTAATGCAGTTTTTAGAAAGACATTCGCAATTAGCGCGCGTTCTTAGTTTAGAATTCAATCCATTTAAACAAGTGTGCTTAAAAATAAATTTCGGAAGTCTCACTACTGCGGAAACTTTTTTGGACTTTGATAAGTTTGCCGACTACTACCGCCAAGTAAGATGCTACCGTCGCTGTCACTCGTGCTATAGCCGGCTAAATTTCGTTTGGCGATATTGCGCAGTAGATGAGTTCTTAAAAGGACTCTACGAGAAACCGTCTAGTTATCGCTCGATCTCACCAGAAAGAGTTTGCTTTTTAAACTACCCAGAATGGAAGGAGACAAAATGTTCTCACGAGCAGCTTAGAGGTAAGATTGAAAGAAGGCGGAAAGACTTAATTAGCAAAACCGTTTCGAAAGCACGCATTGAGGAACTATCCTTTACCTTAGGCAGTACCAAGGCGAGCGTAGCCGCAGATGAAAAGTGTCTCATTTGTTTAGGAGGTTTCGAAGTCGACCAACAAGTTAGCAAAATGCCGTGTGGCCACCTTTTCCACAAAGACTGTGTTGCCGAGTGGTTAAAATTACCAGAAAGACAGTCAAAGAATTCGGATTATTTTTCTGCATATATAAGCGCGTTTAGCCAAGTAGAGTTTACCACTGGTGTCAGGCCAAGGTTCATGTTTGAGACTTTGAATGTGTTGAACCATTATGCGAGACGAGATTACGTGCCAAAGTTTCAATGTCCGCATTGTAGGTGTCTCTGCTGCTGAGTAAATAAGTTAGTAAGTAGATTAATGTTAGTTAAGAGTTTATGTCAATAAAATTACAGGTATTTTAGTTCTTAGAACTACCTTTTAGCTTATTGCAAACTTTATTAATTGACTTTTAAAATTAGCATCTCAGGAAAAAACCATAAAAGTTCAGTGTTAGAATTACCTTTTAGCCATTTTCAAATTCCTTTCTTAGTTTAGTTGACTCTTAAAATTAGGGAAGCTCAGGAAAACTCAGGCGGCGAAGTTTTTAACTTTTAAAAGCTGTTAAAAGTTAAAAAAGTGCACACAAATTAGCAATTGGATTTCTTTTTCCTTTCTTTAAAAAATGTAAAGGAAAAAATCCATTTTGCTACTTTGTCCTTCACGTGGTCTTCGCTGTTAAGTAAAATGCTTAAAATCAACAAAACAAAAACATCTAATTGAAAAAGTTAAATGTTTTAGAATTGATTTTAAGCATTTGAAACCAAAGTGCACTATAAATACAGCTTATTTACTTTTACTTTTATTTTAAGTTCAAAAGTTCTCTATCTCAAATTTTATATTATTTTGTACTATTTATCTGATATTTATCTATTATACTGTAAGTATAAAATAAGTAAAATAGTAAAATGTATATTAAAGCAGATACTATAACTGTTAGAAAACATTTTAGATACAGCTTCAAGTTAGAAGTTACTTTTTATAATTTGGTGTACATAAAACCATTTGAGTTCAATCTTCAATTTGTTAAGTATAATCATTATAAACTTTTAAATTCTTTATTTGTTGTTTTTTTTTTCATTAGTAGAATCAAGGTACAAGCATATTTGTAATTACATGCGTTGTTATCTTAATTTTTAAAAAAATTTTAATTCTTAGCAATTTAGGCAATTTGCCATAAAACGATTTGTTATATTTTTCAAAGCTAGCGGTAAAACGTCCCTGGTCAAAAGTCAAAAATTCCTTTTTACAATATTACAATGGGGATTCCCCACAATTCTGTTATCGTAAGGCTTTGATTTATATAATACCTTCATTTGTTACTTGACTTCGTTGCGTTCACATCTAATTATGAGGTTTTTGAAAAAGTTAGAAAGTGAAAAAGTTAAAAAATTTGAGAAAATTTTGAAAACAAAGTTTTACCATGAAGGGTTAGTTTTATGCCACAGTTTTAATTTGGTTGCGCTTTCGTACTTAAACTACATTTTCGACATACATGCCATGTATAACAAATGCGCCGCCGACGACAAACCAGTATACAAAGAAAAGTTTGTCGAAGTCAGAAGTGAGCTAATGCAGTTTTTAAAAAGACATTCGCAATTAGCGCGCGTTCTTAGTTTAGAATTCAATCCATTTAAACAAGTGTGCTTAAAAATAAATTTCGGAAGTCTCACTACTGCGGATACTTTTTTGGACTTTGATAAGTTTGCCGACTACTACCGCCAAGTAAGATGCTACCGTCGCTGTCACTCGTGCTATAGCCTGCTAAATTTCGTTTGGCGATATTGCGCAGTAGATGAGTTCTTAAAAGGACTCTACGAGAAACCGTCTAGTTATCGCTCGATCTCACCAGAAAGAGTTTGCTTTTTAAACTAACCAGAATGGAAGGAGACAAAATGTTCTCACGAGCAGCTTAGAGGTAAGATTGAAAGAAGGCGGAAAGACTTAATTAGCAAAACCGTTTCGAAAGCACGCATTGAGGAACTATCCTTTACCTTAGGCAGTACCAAGGCGAGCGTAGCCGCAGATGAAAAGTGTCTCATTTGTTTAGGAGGTTTCGAAGTCGGACAACAAGTTAGCAAAATGCCGTGTGGCCACCTTTTCCACAAAGACTGTGTTGCGGAGTGGTTAAAATTACCAGAAAGACAGTCAAAGAATTCGGATTATTTTTCTGCATATATAAGCGCGTTTAGCCAAGTAGAGTTTACCACTGGTGTCAGGCCAAGGTTCATGTTTGAGACTTTGAATGTGTTGAACCATTATGCGAGACGAGATTACGTGCCAAAGTTTCAATGTCCGCATTGTAGGTGTCTCTGCTGCTGAGTAAATAAGTTAGTAAGTAGATTAATGTTAGTTAAGAGTTTATGTCAATAAAATTACAGGTATTTTAGTTCTTAGAACTACCTTTTAGCTTATTGCAAACTTTATTAATTGACTTTTAAAATTAGCATCTCAGGAAAAAACCATAAAAGTTCAGTGTTAGAATTACCTTTTAGCCATTTTCAAATTCCTTTCTTAGTTTAGTTGACTCTTAAAATTAGGGAAGCTCAGGAAAACTCAGGCGGCGAAGTTTTTAACTTTTAAAAGCTGTTAAAAGTTAAAAAAGTGCACACAAATTAGCAATTGGATTTCTTTTTCCTTTCTTTAAAAAATGTAAAGGAAAAAATCCATTTTGCTACTTTGTCCTTCACGTGGTCTTCGCTGTTAAGTAAAATGCTTAAAATCAACAAAACAAAAACATCTAATTGAAAAAGTTAAATGTTTTAGAATTGATTTTAAGCATTTGAAACCAAAGTGCACTATAAATACAGCTTATTTACTTTTACTTTTATTTTAAGTTCAAAAGTTCTCTATCTCAAATTTTATATTATTTTGTACTATTTATCTGATATTTATCTATTATACTGTAAGTATAAAATAAGTAAAATAGTAAAATGTATATTAAAGCAGATACTATAACTGTTAGAAAACATTTTAGATACAGCTTCAAGTTAGAAGTTACTTTTTATAATTTGGTGTACATAAAACCATTTGAGTTCAATCTTCAATTTGTTAAGTATAATCATTATAAACTTTTAAATTCTTTATTTGTTGTTTTTTTTTTCATTAGTAGAATCAAGGTACAAGCATATTTGTAATTACATGCGTTGTTATCTTAATTTTTAAAAAAATTTTAATTCTTAGCAATTTAGGCAATTTGCCATAAAACGATTTGTTATATTTTTCAAAGCTAGCGGTAAAACGTCCCTGGTCAAAAGTCAAAAATTCCTTTTTACAATATTACAATGGGGATTCCCCACAATTCTGTTATCGTAAGGCTTTGATTTATATAATACCTTCATTTGTTACTTGACTTCGTTGCGTTCACATCTAATTATGAGGTTTTTGAAAAAGTTAGAAAGTGAAAAAGTTAAAAAATTTGAGAAAATTTTGAAAACAAAGTTTTACCATGAAGGGTTAGTTTTATGCCACAGTTTTAATTTGGTTGCGCTTTCGTACTTAAACTACATTTTCGACATACATGCCATGTATAACAAATGCGCCGCCGACGACAAACCAGTATACAAAGAAAAGTTTGTCGAAGTCAGAAGTGAGCTAATGCAGTTTTTAAAAAGACATTCGCAATTAGCGCGCGTTCTTAGTTTAGAATTCAATCCATTTAAACAAGTGTGCTTAAAAATAAATTTCGGAAGTCTCACTACTGCGGAAACTTTTTTGGACTTTGATAAGTTTGCCGACTACTACCGCCAAGTAAGATGCTACCGTCGCTGTCACTCGTGCTATAGCCGGCTAAATTTCGTTTGGCGATATTGCGCAGTAGATGAGTTCTTAAAAGGACTCTACGAGAAACCGTCTAGTTATCGCTCGATCTCACCAGAAAGAGTTTGCTTTTTAAACTACCCAGAATGGAAGGAGACAAAATGTTCTCACGAGCAGCTTAGAGGTAAGATTGAAAGAAGGCGGAAAGACTTAATTAGCAAAACCGTTTCGAAAGCACGCATTGAGGAACTATCCTTTACCTTAGGCAGTACCAAGGCGAGCGTAGCCGCAGATGAAAAGTGTCTCATTTGTTTAGGAGGTTTCGAAGTCGACCAACAAGTTAGCAAAATGCCGTGTGGCCACCTTTTCCACAAAGACTGTGTTGCCGAGTGGTTAAAATTACCAGAAAGACAGTCAAAGAATTCGGATTATTTTTCTGCATATATAAGCGCGTTTAGCCAAGTAGAGTTTACCACTGGTGTCAGGCCAAGGTTCATGTTTGAGACTTTGAATGTGTTGAACCATTATGCGAGACGAGATTACGTGCCAAAGTTTCAATGTCCGCATTGTAGGTGTCTCTGCTGCTGAGTAAATAAGTTAGTAAGTAGATTAATGTTAGTTAAGAGTTTATGTCAATAAAATTACAGGTATTTTAGTTCTTAGAACTACCTTTTAGCTTATTGCAAACTTTATTAATTGACTTTTAAAATTAGCATCTCAGGAAAAAACCATAAAAGTTCAGTGTTAGAATTACCTTTTAGCCATTTTCAAATTCCTTTCTTAGTTTAGTTGACTCTTAAAATTAGGGAAGCTCAGGAAAACTCAGGCGGCGAAGTTTTTAACTTTTAAAAGCTGTTAAAAGTTAAAAAAGTGCACACAAATTAGCAATTGGATTTCTTTTTCCTTTCTTTAAAAAATGTAAAGGAAAAAATCCATTTTGCTACTTTGTCCTTCACGTGGTCTTCGCTGTTAAGTAAAATGCTTAAAATCAACAAAACAAAAACATCTAATTGAAAAAGTTAAATGTTTTAGAATTGATTTTAAGCATTTGAAACCAAAGTGCACTATAAATACAGCTTATTTACTTTTACTTTTATTTTAAGTTCAAAAGTTCTCTATCTCAAATTTTATATTATTTTGTACTATTTATCTGATATTTATCTATTATACTGTAAGTATAAAATAAGTAAAATAGTAAAATGTATATTAAAGCAGATACTATAACTGTTAGAAAACATTTTAGATACAGCTTCAAGTTAGAAGTTACTTTTTATAATTTGCTGTACATAAAACCATTTGAGTTCAATCTTCAATTTGTTAAGTATAATCATTATAAACTTTTAAATTCTTTATTTGTTGTTTTTTTTTTCATTAGTAGAATCAAGGTACAAGCATATTTGTAATTACATGCGTTGTTATCTTAATTTTTAAAAAATTTTTAATTCTTAGCAATTTAGGCAATTTGCCATAAAACGATTTGTTATATTTTTCAAAGCTAGCGGTAAAACGTCCCTGGTCAAAAGTCAAAAATTCCTTTTTACAATATTACAATGGGGATTCCCCACAATTCTGTTATCGTAAGGCTTTGATTTATATAATACCTTCATTTGTTACTTGACTTCGTTGCGTTCACATCTAATTATGAGGTTTTTGAAAAAGTTAGAAAGTGAAAAAGTTAAAAAATTTGAGAAAATTTTGAAAACAAAGTTTTACCATGAAGGGTTAGTTTTATGCCACAGTTTTAATTTGGTTGCGCTTTCGTACTTAAACTACATTTTCGACATACATGCCATGTATAACAAATGCGCCGCCGACGACAAACCAGTATACAAAGAAAAGTTTGTCGAAGTCAGAAGTGAGCTAATGCAGTTTTTAGAAAGACATTCGCAATTAGCGCGCGTTCTTAGTTTAGAATTCAATCCATTTAAACAAGTGTGCTTAAAAATAAATTTCGGAAGTCTCACTACTGCGGAAACTTTTTTGGACTTTGATAAGTTTGCCGACTACTACCGCCAAGTAAGATGCTACCGTCGCTGTCACTCGTGCTATAGCCGGCTAAATTTCGTTTGGCGATATTGCGCAGTAGATGAGTTCTTAAAAGGACTCTACGAGAAACCGTCTAGTTATCGCTCGATCTCACCAGAAAGAGTTTGCTTTTTAAACTACCCAGAATGGAAGGAGACAAAATGTTCTCACGAGCAGCTTAGAGGTAAGATTGAAAGAAGGCGGAAAGACTTAATTAGCAAAACCGTTTCGAAAGCACGCATTGAGGAACTATCCTTTACCTTAGGCAGTACCAAGGCGAGCGTAGCCGCAGATGAAAAGTGTCTCATTTGTTTAGGAGGTTTCGAAGTCGACCAACAAGTTAGCAAAATGCCGTGTGGCCACCTTTTCCACAAAGACTGTGTTGCGGAGTGGTTAAAATTACCAGAAAGACAGTCGAAGAATTCGGATTATTTTTCTGCATATATAAGCGCGTTTAGCCAAGTAGAGTTTACCACTGGTGTCAGGCCAAGGTTCATGTTTGAGACTTTGAATGTGTTGAACCATTATGCGAGACGAGATTACGTGCCAAAGTTTCAATGTCCGCATTGTAGGTGTCTCTGCTGCTGAGTAAATAAGTTAGTAAGTAGATTAATGTTAGTTAAGAGTTTATGTCAATAAAATTACAGGTATTTTAGTTCTTAGAACTACCTTTTAGCTTATTGCAAACTTTATTAATTGACTTTTAAAATTAGCATCTCAGGAAAAAACCATAAAAGTTCAGTGTTAGAATTACCTTTTAGCCATTTTCAAATTCCTTTCTTAGTTTAGTTGACTCTTAAAATTAGGGAAGCTCAGGAAAACTCAGGCGGCGAAGTTTTTAACTTTTAAAAGCTGTTAAAAGTTAAAAAAGTGCACACAAATTAGCAATTGGATTTCTTTTTCCTTTCTTTAAAAAATGTAAAGGAAAAAATCCATTTTGCTACTTTGTCCTTCACGTGGTCTTCGCTGTTAAGTAAAATGCTTAAAATCAACAAAACAAAAACATCTAATTGAAAAAGTTAAATGTTTTAGAATTGATTTTAAGCATTTGAAACCAAAGTGCACTATAAATACAGCTTATTTACTTTTACTTTTATTTTAAGTTCAAAAGTTCTCTATCTCAAATTTTATATTATTTTGTACTATTTATCTGATATTTATCTATTATACTGTAAGTATAAAATAAGTAAAATAGTAAAATGTATATTAAAGCAGATACTATAACTGTTAGAAAACATTTTAGATACAGCTTCAAGTTAGAAGTTACTTTTTATAATTTGGTGTACATAAAACCATTTGAGTTCAATCTTCAATTTGTTAAGTATAATCATTATAAACTTTTAAATTCTTTATTTGTTGTTTTTTTTTTCATTAGTAGAATCAAGGTACAAGCATATTTGTAATTACATGCGTTGTAATCTTAATTTTTAAAAAAATTTTAATTCTTAGCAATTTAGGCAATTTGCCATAAAACGATTTGTTATATTTTTCAAAGCTAGCGGTAAAACGTCCCTGGTCAAAAGTCAAAAATTCCTTTTTACAATATTACAATGGGGATTCCCCACAATTCTGTTATCGTAAGGCTTTGATTTATATAATACCTTCATTTGTTACTTGACTTCGTTGCGTTCACATCTAATTATGAGGTTTTTGAAAAAGTTAGAAAGTGAAAAAGTTAAAAAATTTGAGAAAATTTTGAAAACAAAGTTTTACCATGAAGGGTTAGTTTTATGCCACAGTTTTAATTTGGTTGCGCTTTCGTACTTAAACTACATTTTCGACATACATGCCATGTATAACAAATGCGCCGCCGACGACAAACCAGTATACAAAGAAAAGTTTGTCGAAGTCAGAAGTGAGCTAATGCAGTTTTTAGAAAGACATTCGCAATTAGCGCGCGTTCTTAGTTTAGAATTCAATCCATTTAAACAAGTGTGCTTAAAAATAAATTTCGGAAGTCTCACTACTGCGGAAACTTTTTTGGACTTTGATAAGTTTGCCGACTACTACCGCCAAGTAAGATGCTACCGTCGCTGTCACTCGTGCTATAGCCGGCTAAATTTCGTTTGGCGATATTGCGCAGTAGATGAGTTCTTAAAAGGACTGTACGAGAAACCGTCTAGTTATCGCTCGATCTCACCAGAAAGAGTTTGCTTTTTAAACTACCCAGAATGGAAGGAGACAAAATGTTCTCACGAGCAGCTTAGAGGTAAGATTGAAAGAAGGCGGAAAGACTTAATTAGCAAAACCGTTTCGAAAGCACGCATTGAGGAACTATCCTTTACCTTAGGCAGTACCAAGGCGAGCGTAGCCGCAGATGAAAAGTGTCTCATTTGTTTAGGAGGTTTCGAAGTCGACCAACAAGTTAGCAAAATGCCGTGTGGCCACCTTTTCCACAAAGACTGTGTTGCCGAGTGGTTAAAATTACCAGAAAGACAGTCGAAGAATTCGGATTATTTTTCTGCATATATAAGCGCGTTTAGCCAAGTAGAGTTTACCACTGGTGTCAGGCCAAGGTTCATGTTTGAGACTTTGAATGTGTTGAACCATTATGCGAAACGAGATTACGTGCCAAAGTTTCAATGTCCGCATTGTAGGTGTCTCTGCTGCTGAGTAAATAAGTTAGTAAGTAGATTAATGTTAGTTAAGAGTTTATGTCAATAAAATTACAGGTATTTTAGTTCTTAGAACTACCTTTTAGCTTATTGCAAACTTTATTAATTGACTTTTAAAATTAGCATCTCAGGAAAAAACCATAAAAGTTCAGTGTTAGAATTACCTTTTAGCCATTTTCAAATTCCTTTCTTAGTTTAGTTGACTCTTAAAATTAGGGAAGCTCAGGAAAACTCAGGCGGCGAAGTTTTTAACTTTTAAAAGCTGTTAAAAGTTAAAAAAGTGCACACAAATTAGCAATTGGATTTCTTTTTCCTTTCTTTAAAAAATGTAAAGGAAAAAATCCATTTTGCTACTTTGTCCTTCACGTGGTCTTCGCTGTTAAGTAAAATGCTTAAAATCAACAAAACAAAAACATCTAATTGAAAAAGTTAAATGTTTTAGAATTGATTTTAAGCATTTGAAACCAAAGTGCACTATAAATACAGCTTATTTACTTTTACTTTTATTTTAAGTTCAAAAGTTCTCTATCTCAAATTTTATATTATTTTGTACTATTTATCTGATATTTATCTATTATACTGTAAGTATAAAATAAGTAAAATAGTAAAATGTATATTAAAGCAGATACTATAACTGTTAGAAAACATTTTAGATACAGCTTCAAGTTAGAAGTTACTTTTTATAATTTGCTGTACATAAAACCATTTGAGTTCAATCTTCAATTTGTTAAGTATAATCATTATAAACTTTTAAATTCTTTATTTGTTGTTTTTTTTTTCATTAGTAGAATCAAGGTACAAGCATATTTGTAATTACATGCGTTGTTATCTTAATTTTTAAAAAATTTTAATTCCTAGCAATTTAGGCAATTTGCCATAAAACGATTTGTTATATTTTTCAAAGCTAGCGGTAAAACGTCCCTGGTCAAAAGTCAAAAATTCCTTTTTACAATATTACAATGGGGATTCCCCACAATTCTGTTATCGTAAGGCTTTGATTTATATAATACCTTCATTTGTTACTTGACTTCGTTGCGTTCACATCTAATTATGAGGTTTTTGAAAAAGTTAGAAAGTGAAAAAGTTAAAAAATTTGAGAAAATTTTGAAAACAAAGTTTTACCATGAAGGGTTAGTTTTATGCCACAGTTTTAATTTGGTTGCGCTTTCGTACTTAAACTACATTTTCGACATACATGCCATGTATAACAAATGCGCCGCCGACGACAAACCAGTATACAAAGAAAAGTTTGTCGAAGTCAGAAGTGAGCTAATGCAGTTTTTAGAAAGACATTCGCAATTAGCGCGCGTTCTTAGTTTAGAATTCAATCCATTTAAACAAGTGTGCTTAAAAATAAATTTCGGAAGTCTCACTACTGCGGAAACTTTTTTGGACTTTGATAAGTTTGCCGACTACTACCGCCAAGTAAGATGCTACCGTCGCTGTCACTCGTGCTATAGCCGGCTAAATTTCGTTTGGCGATATTGCGCAGTAGATGAGTTCTTAAAAGGACTCTACGAGAAACCGTCTAGTTATCGCTCGATCTCACCAGAAAGAGTTTGCTTTTTAAACTACCCAGAATGGAAGGAGACAAAATGTTCTCACGAGCAGCTTAGAGGTAAGATTGAAAGAAGGCGGAAAGACTTAATTAGCAAAACCGTTTCGAAAGCACGCATTGAGGAACTATCCTTTACCTTAGGCAGTACCAAGGCGAGCGTAGCCGCAGATGAAAAGTGTCTCATTTGTTTAGGAGGTTTCGAAGTCGACCAACAAGTTAGCAAAATGCCGTGTGGCCACCTTTTCCACAAAGACTGTGTTGCCGAGTGGTTAAAATTACCAGAAAGACAGTCAAAGAATTCGGATTATTTTTCTGCATATATAAGCGCGTTTAGCCAAGTAGAGTTTACCACTGGTGTCAGGCCAAGGTTCATGTTTGAGACTTTGAATGTGTTGAACCATTATGCGAGACGAGATTACGTGCCAAAGTTTCAATGTCCGCATTGTAGGTGTCTCTGCTGCTGAGTAAATAAGTTAGTAAGTAGATTAATGTTAGTTAAGAGTTTATGTCAATAAAATTACAGGTATTTTAGTTCTTAGAACTACCTTTTAGCTTATTGCAAACTTTATTAATTGACTTTTAAAATTAGCATCTCAGGAAAAAACCATAAAAGTTCAGTGTTAGAATTACCTTTTAGCCATTTTCAAATTCCTTTCTTAGTTTAGTTGACTCTTAAAATTAGGGAAGCTCAGGAAAACTCAGGCGGCGAAGTTTTTAACTTTTAAAAGCTGTTAAAAGTTAAAAAAGTGCACACAAATTAGCAATTGGATTTCTTTTTCCTTTCTTTAAAAAATGTAAAGGAAAAAATCCATTTTGCTACTTTGTCCTTCACGTGGTCTTCGCTGTTAAGTAAAATGCTTAAAATCAACAAAACAAAAACATCTAATTGAAAAAGTTAAATGTTTTAGAATTGATTTTAAGCATTTGAAACCAAAGTGCACTATAAATACAGCTTATTTACTTTTACTTTTATTTTAAGTTCAAAAGTTCTCTATCTCAAATTTTATATTATTTTGTACTATTTATCTGATATTTATCTATTATACTGTAAGTATAAAATAAGTAAAATAGTAAAATGTATATTAAAGCAGATACTATAACTGTTAGAAAACATTTTAGATACAGCTTCAAGTTAGAAGTTACTTTTTATAATTTGCTGTACATAAAACCATTTGAGTTCAATCTTCAATTTGTTAAGTATAATCATTATAAACTTTTAAATTCTTTATTTGTTGTTTTTTTTTTCATTAGTAGAATCAAGGTACAAGCATATTTGTAATTACATGCGTTGTTATCTTAATTTTTAAAAAATTTTAATTCCTAGCAATTTAGGCAATTTGCCATAAAACGATTTGTTATATTTTTCAAAGCTAGCGGTAAAACGTCCCTGGTCAAAAGTCAAAAATTCCTTTTTACAATATTACAATGGGGATTCCCCACAATTCTGTTATCGTAAGGCTTTGATTTATATAATACCTTCATTTGTTACTTGACTTCGTTGCGTTCACATCTAATTATGAGGTTTTTGAAAAAGTTAGAAAGTGAAAAAGTTAAAAAATTTGAGAAAATTTTGAAAACAAAGTTTTACCATGAAGGGTTAGTTTTATGCCACAGTTTTAATTTGGTTGCGCTTTCGTACTTAAACTACATTTTCGACATACATGCCATGTATAACAAATGCGCCGCCGACGACAAACCAGTATACAAAGAAAAGTTTGTCGAAGTCAGAAGTGAGCTAATGCAGTTTTTAGAAAGACATTCGCAATTAGCGCGCGTTCTTAGTTTAGAATTCAATCCATTTAAACAAGTGTGCTTAAAAATAAATTTCGGAAGTCTCACTACTGCGGAAACTTTTTTGGACTTTGATAAGTTTGCCGACTACTACCGCCAAGTAAGATGCTACCGTCGCTGTCACTCGTGCTATAGCCGGCTAAATTTCGTTTGGCGATATTGCGCAGTAGATGAGTTCTTAAAAGGACTCTACGAGAAACCGTCTAGTTATCGCTCGATCTCACCAGAAAGAGTTTGCTTTTTAAACTAACCAGAATGGAAGGAGACAAAATGTTCTCACGAGCAGCTTAGAGGTAAGATTGAAAGAAGGCGGAAAGACTTAATTAGCAAAACCGTTTCGAAAGCACGCATTGAGGAACTATCCTTTACCTTAGGCAGTACCAAGGCGAGCGTAGCCGCAGATGAAAAGTGTCTCATTTGTTTAGGAGGTTTCGAAGTCGGACAACAAGTTAGCAAAATGCCGTGTGGCCACCTTTTCCACAAAGACTGTGTTGCGGAGTGGTTAAAATTACCAGAAAGACAGTCAAAGAATTCGGATTATTTTTCTGCATATATAAGCGCGTTTAGCCAAGTAGAGTTTACCACTGGTGTCAGGCCAAGGTTCATGTTTGAGACTTTGAATGTGTTGAACCATTATGCGAGACGAGATTACGTGCCAAAGTTTCAATGTCCGCATTGTAGGTGTCTCTGCTGCTGAGTAAATAAGTTAGTAAGTAGATTAATGTTAGTTAAGAGTTTATGTCAATAAAATTACAGGTATTTTAGTTCTTAGAACTACCTTTTAGCTTATTGCAAACTTTATTAATTGACTTTTAAAATTAGCATCTCAGGAAAAAACCATAAAAGTTCAGTGTTAGAATTACCTTTTAGCCATTTTCAAATTCCTTTCTTAGTTTAGTTGACTCTTAAAATTAGGGAAGCTCAGGAAAACTCAGGCGGCGAAGTTTTTAACTTTTAAAAGCTGTTAAAAGTTAAAAAAGTGCACACAAATTAGCAATTGGATTTCTTTTTCCTTTCTTTAAAAAATGTAAAGGAAAAAATCCATTTTGCTACTTTGTCCTTCACGTGGTCTTCGCTGTTAAGTAAAATGCTTAAAATCAACAAAACAAAAACATCTAATTGAAAAAGTTAAATGTTTTAGAATTGATTTTAAGCATTTGAAACCAAAGTGCACTATAAATACAGCTTATTTACTTTTATTTTAAGTTCAAAAGTTCTCTATCTCAAATTTTATATTATTTTGTACTATTTATCTGATATTTATCTATTATACTGTAAGTATAAAATAAGTAAAATAGTAAAATGTATATTAAAGCAGATACTATAACTGTTAGAAAACATTTTAGATACAGCTTCAAGTTAGAAGTTACTTTTTATAATTTGGTGTACATAAAACCATTTGAGTTCAATCTTCAATTTGTTAAGTATAATCATTATAAACTTTTAAATTCTTTATTTGTTGTTTTTTTTTTCATTAGTAGAATCAAGGTACAAGCATATTTGTAATTACATGCGTTGTTATCTTAATTTTTAAAAAAATTTTAATTCTTAGCAATTTAGGCAATTTGCCATAAAACGATTTGTTATATTTTTCAAAGCTAGCGGTAAAACGTCCCTGGTCAAAAGTCAAAAATTCCTTTTTACAATATTACAATGGGGATTCCCCACAATTCTGTTATCGTAAGGCTTTGATTTATATAATACCTTCATTTGTTACTTGACTTCGTTGCGTTCACATCTAATTATGAGGTTTTTGAAAAAGTTAGAAAGTGAAAAAGTTAAAAAATTTGAGAAAATTTTGAAAACAAAGTTTTACCATGAAGGGTTAGTTTTATGCCACAGTTTTAATTTGGTTGCGCTTTCGTACTTAAACTACATTTTCGACATACATGCCATGTATAACAAATGCGCCGCCGACGACAAACCAGTATACAAAGAAAAGTTTGTCGAAGTCAGAAGTGAGCTAATGCAGTTTTTAGAAAGACATTCGCAATTAGCGCGCGTTCTTAGTTTAGAATTCAATCCATTTAAACAAGTGTGCTTAAAAATAAATTTCGGAAGTCTCACTACTGCGGAAACTTTTTTGGACTTTGATAAGTTTGCCGACTACTACCGCCAAGTAAGATGCTACCGTCGCTGTCACTCGTGCTATAGCCGGCTAAATTTCGTTTGGCGATATTGCGCAGTAGATGAGTTCTTAAAAGGACTCTACGAGAAACCGTCTAGTTATCGCTCGATCTCACCAGAAAGAGTTTGCTTTTTAAACTACCCAGAATGGAAGGAGACAAAATGTTCTCACGAGCAGCTTAGAGGTAAGATTGAAAGAAGGCGGAAAGACTTAATTAGCAAAACCGTTTCGAAAGCACGCATTGAGGAACTATCCTTTACCTTAGGCAGTACCAAGGCGAGCGTAGCCGCAGATGAAAAGTGTCTCATTTGTTTAGGAGGTTTCGAAGTCGACCAACAAGTTAGCAAAATGCCGTGTGGCCACCTTTTCCACAAAGACTGTGTTGCCGAGTGGTTAAAATTACCAGAAAGACAGTCAAAGAATTCGGATTATTTTTCTGCATATATAAGCGCGTTTAGCCAAGTAGAGTTTACCACTGGTGTCAGGCCAAGGTTCATGTTTGAGACTTTGAATGTGTTGAACCATTATGCGAGACGAGATTACGTGCCAAAGTTTCAATGTCCGCATTGTAGGTGTCTCTGCTGCTGAGTAAATAAGTTAGTAAGTAGATTAATGTTAGTTAAGAGTTTATGTCAATAAAATTACAGGTATTTTAGTTCTTAGAACTACCTTTTAGCTTATTGCAAACTTTATTAATTGACTTTTAAAATTAGCATCTCAGGAAAAAACCATAAAAGTTCAGTGTTAGAATTACCTTTTAGCCATTTTCAAATTCCTTTCTTAGTTTAGTTGACTCTTAAAATTAGGGAAGCTCAGGAAAACTCAGGCGGCGAAGTTTTTAACTTTTAAAAGCTGTTAAAAGTTAAAAAAGTGCACACAAATTAGCAATTGGATTTCTTTTTCCTTTCTTTAAAAAATGTAAAGGAAAAAATCCATTTTGCTACTTTGTCCTTCACGTGGTCTTCGCTGTTAAGTAAAATGCTTAAAATCAACAAAACAAAAACATCTAATTGAAAAAGTTAAATGTTTTAGAATTGATTTTAAGCATTTGAAACCAAAGTGCACTATAAATACAGCTTATTTACTTTTACTTTTATTTTAAGTTCAAAAGTTCTCTATCTCAAATTTTATATTATTTTGTACTATTTATCTGATATTTATCTATTATACTGTAAGTATAAAATAAGTAAAATAGTAAAATGTATATTAAAGCAGATACTATAACTGTTAGAAAACATTTTAGATACAGCTTCAAGTTAGAAGTTACTTTTTATAATTTGCTGTACATAAAACCATTTGAGTTCAATCTTCAATTTGTTAAGTATAATCATTATAAACTTTTAAATTCTTTATTTGTTGTTTTTTTTTTCATTAGTAGAATCAAGGTACAAGCATATTTGTAATTACATGCGTTGTTATCTTAATTTTTAAAAAATTTTAATTCCTAGCAATTTAGGCAATTTGCCATAAAACGATTTGTTATATTTTTCAAAGCTAGCGGTAAAACGTCCCTGGTCAAAAGTCAAAAATTTCTTTTTACAATATTACAATGGGGATTCCCCACAATTCTGTTATCGTAAGGCTTTGATTTATATAATACCTTCATTTGTTACTTGACTTCGTTGCGTTCACATCTAATTATGAGGTTTTTGAAAAAGTTAGAAAGTGAAAAAGTTAAAAAATTTGAGAAAATTTTGAAAACAAAGTTTTACCATGAAGGGTTAGTTTTATGCCACAGTTTTAATTTGGTTGCGCTTTCGTACTTAAACTACATTTTCGACATACATGCCATGTATAACAAATGCGCCGCCGACGACAAACCAGTATACAAAGAAAAGTTTGTCGAAGTCAGAAGTGAGCTAATGCAGTTTTTAGAAAGACATTCGCAATTAGCGCGCGTTCTTAGTTTAGAATTCAATCCATTTAAACAAGTGTGCTTAAAAATAAATTTCGGAAGTCTCACTACTGCGGAAACTTTTTTGGACTTTGATAAGTTTGCCGACTACTACCGCCAAGTAAGATGCTACCGTCGCTGTCACTCGTGCTATAGCCGGCTAAATTTCGTTTGGCGATATTGCGCAGTAGATGAGTTCTTAAAAGGACTCTACGAGAAACCGTCTAGTTATCGCTCGATCTCACCAGAAAGAGTTTGCTTTTTAAACTACCCAGAATGGAAGGAGACAAAATGTTCTCACGAGCAGCTTAGAGGTAAGATTGAAAGAAGGCGGAAAGACTTAATTAGCAAAACCGTTTCGAAAGCACGCATTGAGGAACTATCCTTTACCTTAGGCAGTACCAAGGCGAGCGTAGCCGCAGATGAAAAGTGTCTCATTTGTTTAGGAGGTTTCGAAGTCGGACAACAAGTTAGCAAAATGCCGTGTGGCCACCTTTTCCACAAAGACTGTGTTGCGGAGTGGTTAAAATTACCAGAAAGACAGTCAAAGAATTCGGATTATTTTTCTGCATATATAAGCGCGTTTAGCCAAGTAGAGTTTACCACTGGTGTCAGGCCAAGGTTCATGTTTGAGACTTTGAATGTGTTGAACCATTATGCGAGACGAGATTACGTGCCAAAGTTTCAATGTCCGCATTGTAGGTGTCTCTGCTGCTGAGTAAATAAGTTAGTAAGTAGATTAATGTTAGTTAAGAGTTTATGTCAATAAAATTACAGGTATTTTAGTTCTTAGAACTACCTTTTAGCTTATTGCAAACTTTATTAATTGACTTTTAAAATTAGCATCTCAGGAAAAAACCATAAAAGTTCAGTGTTAGAATTACCTTTTAGCCATTTTCAAATTCCTTTCTTAGTTTAGTTGACTCTTAAAATTAGGGAAGCTCAGGAAAACTCAGGCGGCGAAGTTTTTAACTTTTAAAAGCTGTTAAAAGTTAAAAAAGTGCACACAAATTAGCAATTGGATTTCTTTTTCCTTTCTTTAAAAAATGTAAAGGAAAAAATCCATTTTGCTACTTTGTCCTTCACGTGGTCTTCGCTGTTAAGTAAAATGCTTAAAATCAACAAAACAAAAACATCTAATTGAAAAAGTTAAATGTTTTAGAATTGATTTTAAGCATTTGAAACCAAAGTGCACTATAAATACAGCTTATTTACTTTTACTTTTATTTTAAGTTCAAAAGTTCTCTATCTCAAATTTTATATTATTTTGTACTATTTATCTGATATTTATCTATTATACTGTAAGTATAAAATAAGTAAAATAGTAAAATGTATATTAAAGCAGATACTATAACTGTTAGAAAACATTTTAGATACAGCTTCAAGTTAGAAGTTACTTTTTATAATTTGGTGTACATAAAACCATTTGAGTTCAATCTTCAATTTGTTAAGTATAATCATTATAAACTTTTAAATTCTTTATTTGTTGTTTTTTTTTTCATTAGTAGAATCAAGGTACAAGCATATTTGTAATTACATGCGTTGTTATCTTAATTTTTAAAAAAATTTTAATTCTTAGCAATTTAGGCAATTTGCCATAAAACGATTTGTTATATTTTTCAAAGCTAGCGGTAAAACGTCCCTGGTCAAAAGTCAAAAATTCCTTTTTACAATATTACAATGGGGATTCCCCACAATTCTGTTATCGTAAGGCTTTGATTTATATAATACCTTCATTTGTTACTTGACTTCGTTGCGTTCACATCTAATTATGAGGTTTTTGAAAAAGTTAGAAAGTGAAAAAGTTAAAAAATTTGAGAAAATTTTGAAAACAAAGTTTTACCATGAAGGGTTAGTTTTATGCCACAGTTTTAATTTGGTTGCGCTTTCGTACTTAAACTACATTTTCGACATACATGCCATGTATAACAAATGCGCCGCCGACGACAAACCAGTATACAAAGAAAAGTTTGTCGAAGTCAGAAGTGAGCTAATGCAGTTTTTAGAAAGACATTCGCAATTAGCGCGCGTTCTTAGTTTAGAATTCAATCCATTTAAACAAGTGTGCTTAAAAATAAATTTCGGAAGTCTCACTACTGCGGAAACTTTTTTGGACTTTGATAAGTTTGCCGACTACTACCGCCAAGTAAGATGCTACCGTCGCTGTCACTCGTGCTATAGCCGGCTAAATTTCGTTTGGCGATATTGCGCAGTAGATGAGTTCTTAAAAGGACTCTACGAGAAACCGTCTAGTTATCGCTCGATCTCACCAGAAAGAGTTTGCTTTTTAAACTAACCAGAATGGAAGGAGACAAAATGTTCTCACGAGCAGCTTAGAGGTAAGATTGAAAGAAGGCGGAAAGACTTAATTAGCAAAACCGTTTCGAAAGCACGCATTGAGGAACTATCCTTTACCTTAGGCAGTACCAAGGCGAGCGTAGCCGCAGATGAAAAGTGTCTCATTTGTTTAGGAGGTTTCGAAGTCGGACAACAAGTTAGCAAAATGCCGTGTGGCCACCTTTTCCACAAAGACTGTGTTGCGGAGTGGTTAAAATTACCAGAAAGACAGTCAAAGAATTCGGATTATTTTTCTGCATATATAAGCGCGTTTAGCCAAGTAGAGTTTACCACTGGTGTCAGGCCAAGGTTCATGTTTGAGACTTTGAATGTGTTGAACCATTATGCGAGACGAGATTACGTGCCAAAGTTTCAATGTCCGCATTGTAGGTGTCTCTGCTGCTGAGTAAATAAGTTAGTAAGTAGATTAATGTTAGTTAAGAGTTTATGTCAATAAAATTACAGGTATTTTAGTTCTTAGAACTACCTTTTAGCTTATTGCAAACTTTATTAATTGACTTTTAAAATTAGCATCTCAGGAAAAAACCATAAAAGTTCAGTGTTAGAATTACCTTTTAGCCATTTTCAAATTCCTTTCTTAGTTTAGTTGACTCTTAAAATTAGGGAAGCTCAGGAAAACTCAGGCGGCGAAGTTTTTAACTTTTAAAAGCTGTTAAAAGTTAAAAAAGTGCACACAAATTAGCAATTGGATTTCTTTTTCCTTTCTTTAAAAAATGTAAAGGAAAAAATCCATTTTGCTACTTTGTCCTTCACGTGGTCTTCGCTGTTAAGTAAAATGCTTAAAATCAACAAAACAAAAACATCTAATTGAAAAAGTTAAATGTTTTAGAATTGATTTTAAGCATTTGAAACCAAAGTGCACTATAAATACAGCTTATTTACTTTTACTTTTATTTTAAGTTCAAAAGTTCTCTATCTCAAATTTTATATTATTTTGTACTATTTATCTGATATTTATCTATTATACTGTAAGTATAAAATAAGTAAAATAGTAAAATGTATATTAAAGCAGATACTATAACTGTTAGAAAACATTTTAGATACAGCTTCAAGTTAGAAGTTACTTTTTATAATTTGCTGTACATAAAACCATTTGAGTTCAATCTTCAATTTGTTAAGTATAATCATTATAAACTTTTAAATTCTTTATTTGTTGTTTTTTTTTTCATTAGTAGAATCAAGGTACAAGCATATTTGTAATTACATGCGTTGTTATCTTAATTTTTAAAAAAATTTTAATTCTTAGCAATTTAGGCAATTTGCCATAAAACGATTTGTTATATTTTTCAAAGCTAGCGGTAAAACGTCCCTGGTCAAAAGTCAAAAATTCCTTTTTACAATATTACAATGGGGATTCCCCACAATTCTGTTATCGTAAGGCTTTGATTTATATAATACCTTCATTTGTTACTTGACTTCGTTGCGTTCACATCTAATTATGAGGTTTTTGAAAAAGTTAGAAAGTGAAAAAGTTAAAAAATTTGAGAAAATTTTGAAAACAAAGTTTTACCATGAAGGGTTAGTTTTATGCCACAGTTTTAATTTGGTTGCGCTTTCGTACTTAAACTACATTTTCGACATACATGCCATGTATAACAAATGCGCCGCCGACGACAAACCAGTATACAAAGAAAAGTTTGTCGAAGTCAGAAGTGAGCTAATGCAGTTTTTAGAAAGACATTCGCAATTAGCGCGCGTTCTTAGTTTAGAATTCAATCCATTTAAACAAGTGTGCTTAAAAATAAATTTCGGAAGTCTCACTACTGCGGAAACTTTTTTGGACTTTGATAAGTTTGCCGACTACTACCGCCAAGTAAGATGCTACCGTCGCTGTCACTCGTGCTATAGCCGGCTAAATTTCGTTTGGCGATATTGCGCAGTAGATGAGTTCTTAAAAGGACTCTACGAGAAACCGTCTAGTTATCGCTCGATCTCACCAGAAAGAGTTTGCTTTTTAAACTACCCAGAATGGAAGGAGACAAAATGTTCTCACGAGCAGCTTAGAGGTAAGATTGAAAGAAGGCGGAAAGACTTAATTAGCAAAACCGTTTCGAAAGCACGCATTGAGGAACTATCCTTTACCTTAGGCAGTACCAAGGCGAGCGTAGCCGCAGATGAAAAGTGTCTCATTTGTTTAGGAGGTTTCGAAGTCGACCAACAAGTTAGCAAAATGCCGTGTGGCCACCTTTTCCACAAAGACTGTGTTGCCGAGTGGTTAAAATTACCAGAAAGACAGTCAAAGAATTCGGATTATTTTTCTGCATATATAAGCGCGTTTAGCCAAGTAGAGTTTACCACTGGTGTCAGGCCAAGGTTCATGTTTGAGACTTTGAATGTGTTGAACCATTATGCGAGACGAGATTACGTGCCAAAGTTTCAATGTCCGCATTGTAGGTGTCTCTGCTGCTGAGTAAATAAGTTAGTAAGTAGATTAATGTTAGTTAAGAGTTTATGTCAATAAAATTACAGGTATTTTAGTTCTTAGAACTACCTTTTAGCTTATTGCAAACTTTATTAATTGACTTTTAAAATTAGCATCTCAGGAAAAAACCATAAAAGTTCAGTGTTAGAATTACCTTTTAGCCATTTTCAAATTCCTTTCTTAGTTTAGTTGACTCTTAAAATTAGGGAAGCTCAGGAAAACTCAGGCGGCGAAGTTTTTAACTTTTAAAAGCTGTTAAAAGTTAAAAAAGTGCACACAAATTAGCAATTGGATTTCTTTTTCCTTTCTTTAAAAAATGTAAAGGAAAAAATCCATTTTGCTACTTTGTCCTTCACGTGGTCTTCGCTGTTAAGTAAAATGCTTAAAATCAACAAAACAAAAACATCTAATTGAAAAAGTTAAATGTTTTAGAATTGATTTTAAGCATTTGAAACCAAAGTGCACTATAAATACAGCTTATTTACTTTTACTTTTATTTTAAGTTCAAAAGTTCTCTATCTCAAATTTTATATTATTTTGTACTATTTATCTGATATTTATCTATTATACTGTAAGTATAAAATAAGTAAAATAGTAAAATGTATATTAAAGCAGATACTATAACTGTTAGAAAACATTTTAGATACAGCTTCAAGTTAGAAGTTACTTTTTATAATTTGGTGTACATAAAACCATTTGAGTTCAATCTTCAATTTGTTAAGTATAATCATTATAAACTTTTAAATTCTTTATTTGTTGTTTTTTTTTTCATTAGTAGAATCAAGGTACAAGCATATTTGTAATTACATGCGTTGTTATCTTAATTTTTAAAAAATTTTAATTCCTAGCAATTTAGGCAATTTGCCATAAAACGATTTGTTATATTTTTCAAAGCTAGCGGTAAAACGTCCCTGGTCAAAAGTCAAAAATTCCTTTTTACAATATTACAATGGGGATTCCCCACAATTCTGTTATCGTAAGGCTTTGATTTATATAATACCTTCATTTGTTACTTGACTTCGTTGCGTTCACATCTAATTATGAGGTTTTTGAAAAAGTTAGAAAGTGAAAAAGTTAAAAAATTTGAGAAAATTTTGAAAACAAAGTTTTACCATGAAGGGTTAGTTTTATGCCACAGTTTTAATTTGGTTGCGCTTTCGTACTTAAACTACATTTTCGACATACATGCCATGTATAACAAATGCGCCGCCGACGACAAACCAGTATACAAAGAAAAGTTTGTCGAAGTCAGAAGTGAGCTAATGCAGTTTTTAGAAAGACATTCGCAATTAGCGCGCGTTCTTAGTTTAGAATTCAATCCATTTAAACAAGTGTGCTTAAAAATAAATTTCGGAAGTCTCACTACTGCGGAAACTTTTTTGGACTTTGATAAGTTTGCCGACTACTACCGCCAAGTAAGATGCTACCGTCGCTGTCACTCGTGCTATAGCCGGCTAAATTTCGTTTGGCGATATTGCGCAGTAGATGAGTTCTTAAAAGGACTCTACGAGAAACCGTCTAGTTATCGCTCGATCTCACCAGAAAGAGTCTGCTTTTTAAACTAATCAGAATGGAAGGAGACAAAATGTTCTCACGAGCAGCTTAGAGGTAAGATTGAAAGAAGGCGGAAAGACTTAATTAGCAAAACCGTTTCGAAAGCACGCATTGAGGAACTATCCTTTACCTTAGGCAGTACCAAGGCGAGCGTAGCCGCAGATGAAAAGTGTCTCATTTGTTTAGGAGGTTTCGAAGTCGACCAACAAGTTAGCAAAATGCCGTGTGGCCACCTTTTCCACAAAGACTGTGTTGCGGAGTGGTTAAAATTACCAGAAAGACAGTCGAAGAATTCGGATTATTTTTCTGCATATATAAGCGCGTTTAGCCAAGTAGAGTTTACCACTGGTGTCAGGCCAAGGTTCATGTTTGAGACTTTGAATGTGTTGAACCATTATGCGAGACGAGATTACGTGCCAAAGTTTCAATGTCCGCATTGTAGGTGTCTCTGCTGCTGAGTAAATAAGTTAGTAAGTAGATTAATGTTAGTTAAGAGTTTATGTCAATAAAATTACAGGTATTTTAGTTCTTAGAACTACCTTTTAGCTTATTGCAAACTTTATTAATTGACTTTTAAAATTAGCATCTCAGGAAAAAACCATAAAAGTTCAGTGTTAGAATTACCTTTTAGCCATTTTCAAATTCCTTTCTTAGTTTAGTTGACTCTTAAAATTAGGGAAGCTCAGGAAAACTCAGGAAAACTCAGGCGGCGAAGTTTTTAACTTTTAAAAGCTGTTAAAAGTTAAAAAAGTGCACACAAATTAGCAATTGGATTTCTTTTTCCTTTCTTTAAAAAATGTAAAGGAAAAAATCCATTTTGCTACTTTGTCCTTCACGTGGTCTTCGCTGTTAAGTAAAATGCTTAAAATCAACAAAACAAAAACATCTAATTGAAAAAGTTAAATGTTTTAGAATTGATTTTAAGCATTTGAAACCAAAGTGCACTATAAATACAGCTTATTTACTTTTACTTTTATTTTAAGTTCAAAAGTTCTCTATCTCAAATTTTATATTATTTTGTACTATTTATCTGATATTTATCTATTATACTGTAAGTATAAAATAAGTAAAATAGTAAAATGTATATTAAAGCAGATACTATAACTGTTAGAAAACATTTTAGATACAGCTTCAAGTTAGAAGTTACTTTTTATAATTTGGTGTACATAAAACCATTTGAGTTCAATCTTCAATTTGTTAAGTATAATCATTATAAACTTTTAAATTCTTTATTTGTTGTTTTTTTTTTCATTAGTAGAATCAAGGTACAAGCATATTTGTAATTACATGCGTTGTTATCTTAATTTTTAAAAAAATTTTAATTCTTAGCAATTTAGGCAATTTGCCATAAAACGATTTGTTATATTTTTCAAAGCTAGCGGTAAAACGTCCCTGGTCAAAAGTCAAAAATTCCTTTTTACAATATTACAATGGGGATTCCCCACAATTCTGTTATCGTAAGGCTTTGATTTATATAATACCTTCATTTGTTACTTGACTTCGTTGCGTTCACATCTAATTATGAGGTTTTTGAAAAAGTTAGAAAGTGAAAAAGTTAAAAAATTTGAGAAAATTTTGAAAACAAAGTTTTACCATGAAGGGTTAGTTTTATGCCACAGTTTTAATTTGGTTGCGCTTTCGTACTTAAACTACATTTTCGACATACATGCCATGTATAACAAATGCGCCGCCGACGACAAACCAGTATACAAAGAAAAGTTTGTCGAAGTCAGAAGTGAGCTAATGCAGTTTTTAGAAAGACATTCGCAATTAGCGCGCGTTCTTAGTTTAGAATTCAATCCATTTAAACAAGTGTGCTTAAAAATAAATTTCGGAAGTCTCACTACTGCGGAAACTTTTTTGGACTTTGATAAGTTTGCCGACTACTACCGCCAAGTAAGATGCTACCGTCGCTGTCACTCGTGCTATAGCCGGCTAAATTTCGTTTGGCGATATTGCGCAGTAGATGAGTTCTTAAAAGGACTCTACGAGAAACCGTCTAGTTATCGCTCGATCTCACCAGAAAGAGTTTGCTTTTTAAACTACCCAGAATGGAAGGAGACAAAATGTTCTCACGAGCAGCTTAGAGGTAAGATTGAAAGAAGGCGGAAAGACTTAATTAGCAAAACCGTTTCGAAAGCACGCATTGAGGAACTATCCTTTACCTTAGGCAGTACCAAGGCGAGCGTAGCCGCAGATGAAAAGTGTCTCATTTGTTTAGGAGGTTTCGAAGTCGACCAACAAGTTAGCAAAATGCCGTGTGGCCACCTTTTCCACAAAGACTGTGTTGCGGAGTGGTTAAAATTACCAGAAAGACAGTCAAAGAATTCGGATTATTTTTCTGCATATATAAGCGCGTTTAGCCAAGTAGAGTTTACCACTGGTGTCAGGCCAAGGTTCATGTTTGAGACTTTGAATGTGTTGAACCATTATGCGAGACGAGATTACGTGCCAAAGTTTCAATGTCCGCATTGTAGGTGTCTCTGCTGCTGAGTAAATAAGTTAGTAAGTAGATTAATGTTAGTTAAGAGTTTATGTCAATAAAATTACAGGTATTTTAGTTCTTAGAACTACCTTTTAGCTTATTGCAAACTTTATTAATTGACTTTTAAAATTAGCATCTCAGGAAAAAACCATAAAAGTTCAGTGTTAGAATTACCTTTTAGCCATTTTCAAATTCCTTTCTTAGTTTAGTTGACTCTTAAAATTAGGGAAGCTCAGGAAAACTCAGGCGGCGAAGTTTTTAACTTTTAAAAGCTGTTAAAAGTTAAAAAAGTGCACACAAATTAGCAATTGGATTTCTTTTTCCTTTCTTTAAAAAATGTAAAGGAAAAAATCCATTTTGCTACTTTGTCCTTCACGTGGTCTTCGCTGTTAAGTAAAATGCTTAAAATCAACAAAACAAAAACATCTAATTGAAAAAGTTAAATGTTTTAGAATTGATTTTAAGCATTTGAAACCAAAGTGCACTATAAATACAGCTTATTTACTTTTACTTTTATTTTAAGTTCCAAAGTTCTCTATCTCAAATTTTATATTATTTTGTACTATTTATCTGATATTTATCTATTATACTGTAAGTATAAAATAAGTAAAATAGTAAAATGTATATTAAAGCAGATACTATAACTGTTAGAAAACATTTTAGATACAGCTTCAAGTTAGAAGTTACTTTTTATAATTTGCTGTACATAAAACCATTTGAGTTCAATCTTCAATTTGTTAAGTATAATCATTATAAACTTTTAAATTCTTTATTTGTTGTTTTTTTTTTCATTAGTAGAATCAAGGTACAAGCATATTTGTAATTACATGCGTTGTTATCTTAATTTTTAAAAAAATTTAATTCTTAGCAATTTAGGCAATTTGCCATAAAACGATTTGTTATATTTTTCAAAGCTAGCGGTAAAACGTCCCTGGTCAAAAGTCAAAAATTCCTTTTTACAATATTACAATGGGGATTCCCCACAATTCTGTTATCGTAAGGCTTTGATTTATATAATACCTTCATTTGTTACTTGACTTCGTTGCGTTCACATCTAATTATGAGGTTTTTGAAAAAGTTAGAAAGTGAAAAAGTTAAAAAATTTGAGAAAATTTTGAAAACAAAGTTTTACCATGAAGGGTTAGTTTTATGCCACAGTTTTAATTTGGTTGCGCTTTCGTACTTAAACTACATTTTCGACATACATGCCATGTATAACAAATGCGCCGCCGACGACAAACCAGTATACAAAGAAAAGTTTGTCGAAGTCAGAAGTGAGCTAATGCAGTTTTTAGAAAGACATTCGCAATTAGCGCGCGTTCTTAGTTTAGAATTCAATCCATTTAAACAAGTGTGCTTAAAAATAAATTTCGGAAGTCTCACTACTGCGGAAACTTTTTTGGACTTTGATAAGTTTGCCGACTACTACCGCCAAGTAAGATGCTACCGTCGCTGTCACTCGTGCTATAGCCGGCTAAATTTCGTTTGGCGATATTGCGCAGTAGATGAGTTCTTAAAAGGACTCTACGAGAAACCGTCTAGTTATCGCTCGATCTCACCAGAAAGAGTTTGCTTTTTAAACTACCCAGAATGGAAGGAGACAAAATGTTCTCACGAGCAGCTTAGAGGTAAGATTGAAAGAAGGCGGAAAGACTTAATTAGCAAAACCGTTTCGAAAGCACGCATTGAGGAACTATCCTTTACCTTAGGCAGTACCAAGGCGAGCGTAGCCGCAGATGAAAAGTGTCTCATTTGTTTAGGAGGTTTCGAAGTCGACCAACAAGTTAGCAAAATGCCGTGTGGCCACCTTTTCCACAAAGACTGTGTTGCCGAGTGGTTAAAATTACCAGAAAGACAGTCAAAGAATTCGGATTATTTTTCTGCATATATAAGCGCGTTTAGCCAAGTAGAGTTTACCACTGGTGTCAGGCCAAGGTTCATGTTTGAGACTTTGAATGTGTTGAACCATTATGCGAGACGAGATTACGTGCCAAAGTTTCAATGTCCGCATTGTAGGTGTCTCTGCTGCTGAGTAAATAAGTTAGTAAGTAGATTAATGTTAGTTAAGAGTTTATGTCAATAAAATTACAGGTATTTTAGTTCTTAGAACTACCTTTTAGCTTATTGCAAACTTTATTAATTGACTTTTAAAATTAGCATCTCAGGAAAAAACCATAAAAGTTCAGTGTTAGAATTACCTTTTAGCCATTTTCAAATTCCTTTCTTAGTTTAGTTGACTCTTAAAATTAGGGAAGCTCAGGAAAACTCAGGAAAACTCAGGCGGCGAAGTTTTTAACTTTTAAAAGCTGTTAAAAGTTAAAAAAGTGCACACAAATTAGCAATTGGATTTCTTTTTCCTTTCTTTAAAAAATGTAAAGGAAAAAATCCATTTTGCTACTTTGTCCTTCACGTGGTCTTCGCTGTTAAGTAAAATGCTTAAAATCAACAAAACAAAAACATCTAATTGAAAAAGTTAAATGTTTTAGAATTGATTTTAAGCATTTGAAACCAAAGTGCACTATAAATACAGCTTATTTACTTTTACTTTTATTTTAAGTTCAAAAGTTCTCTATCTCAAATTTTATATTATTTTGTACTATTTATCTGATATTTATCTATTATACTGTAAGTATAAAATAAGTAAAATAGTAAAATGTATATTAAAGCAGATACTATAACTGTTAGAAAACATTTTAGATACAGCTTCAAGTTAGAAGTTACTTTTTATAATTTGGTGTACATAAAACCATTTGAGTTCAATCTTCAATTTGTTAAGTATAATCATTATAAACTTTTAAATTCTTTATTTGTTGTTTTTTTTTTCATTAGTAGAATCAAGGTACAAGCATATTTGTAATTACATGCGTTGTTATCTTAATTTTTAAAAAATTTTTAATTCTTAGCAATTTAGGCAATTTGCCATAAAACGATTTGTTATATTTTTCAAAGCTAGCGGTAAAACGTCCCTGGTCAAAAGTCAAAAATTCCTTTTTACAATATTACAATGGGGATTCCCCACAATTCTGTTATCGTAAGGCTTTGATTTATATAATACCTTCATTTGTTACTTGACTTCGTTGCGTTCACATCTAATTATGAGGTTTTTGAAAAAGTTAGAAAGTGAAAAAGTTAAAAAATTTGAGAAAATTTTGAAAACAAAGTTTTACCATGAAGGGTTAGTTTTATGCCACAGTTTTAATTTGGTTGCGCTTTCGTACTTAAACTACATTTTCGACATACATGCCATGTATAACAAATGCGCCGCCGACGACAAACCAGTATACAAAGAAAAGTTTGTCGAAGTCAGAAGTGAGCTAATGCAGTTTTTAGAAAGACATTCGCAATTAGCGCGCGTTCTTAGTTTAGAATTCAATCCATTTAAACAAGTGTGCTTAAAAATAAATTTCGGAAGTCTCACTACTGCGGAAACTTTTTTGGACTTTGATAAGTTTGCCGACTACTACCGCCAAGTAAGATGCTACCGTCGCTGTCACTCGTGCTATAGCCGGCTAAATTTCGTTTGGCGATATTGCGCAGTAGATGAGTTCTTAAAAGGACTCTACGAGAAACCGTCTAGTTATCGCTCGATCTCACCAGAAAGAGTCTGCTTTTTAAACTAATCAGAATGGAAGGAAACAAAATGTTCTCACGAGCAGCTTAGAGGTAAGATTGAAAGAAGGCGGAAAGACTTAATTAGCAAAACCGTTTCGAAAGCACGCATTGAGGAACTATCCTTTACCTTAGGCAGTACCAAGGCGAGCGTAGCCGCAGATGAAAAGTGTCTCATTTGTTTAGGAGGTTTCGAAGTCGACCAACAAGTTAGCAAAATGCCGTGTGGCCACCTTTTCCACAAAGACTGTGTTGCGGAGTGGTTAAAATTACCAGAAAGACAGTCGAAGAATTCGGATTATTTTTCTGCATATATAAGCGCGTTTAGCCAAGTAGAGTTTACCACTGGTGTCAGGCCAAGGTTCATGTTTGAGACTTTGAATGTGTTGAACCATTATGCGAGACGAGATTACGTGCCAAAGTTTCAATGTCCGCATTGTAGGTGTCTCTGCTGCTGAGTAAATAAGTTAGTAAGTAGATTAATGTTAGTTAAGAGTTTATGTCAATAAAATTACAGGTATTTTAGTTCTTAGAACTACCTTTTAGCTTATTGCAAACTTTATTAATTGACTTTTAAAATTAGCATCTCAGGAAAAAACCATAAAAGTTCAGTGTTAGAATTACCTTTTAGCCATTTTCAAATTCCTTTCTTAGTTTAGTTGACTCTTAAAATTAGGGAAGCTCAGGAAAACTCAGGAAAACTCAGGCGGCGAAGTTTTTAACTTTTAAAAGCTGTTAAAAGTTAAAAAAGTGCACACAAATTAGCAATTGGATTTCTTTTTCCTTTCTTTAAAAAATGTAAAGGAAAAAATCCATTTTGCTACTTTGTCCTTCACGTGGTCTTCGCTGTTAAGTAAAATGCTTAAAATCAACAAAACAAAAACATCTAATTGAAAAAGTTAAATGTTTTAGAATTGATTTTAAGCATTTGAAACCAAAGTGCACTATAAATACAGCTTATTTACTTTTACTTTTATTTTAAGTTCAAAAGTTCTCTATCTCAAATTTTATATAATTTTGTACTATTTATCTGATATTTATCTATTATACTGTAAGTATAAAATAAGTAAAATAGTAAAATGTATATTAAAGCAGATACTATAACTGTTAGAAAACATTTTAGATACAGCTTCAAGTTAGAAGTTACTTTTTATAATTTGCTGTACATAAAACCATTTGAGTTCAATCTTCAATTTGTTAAGTATAATCATTATAAACTTTTAAATTCTTAATTTGTTGTTTTTTTTTTCATTAGTAGAATCAAGGTACAAGCATATTTGTAATTACATGCGTTGTTATCTTAATTTTTAAAAAATTTTAATTCCTAGCAATTTAGGCAATTTGCCATAAAACGATTTGTTATATTTTTCAAAGCTAGCGGTAAAACGTCCCTGGTCAAAAGTCAAAAATTCCTTTTTACAATATTACAATGGGGATTCCCCACAATTCTGTTATCGTAAGGCTTTGATTTATATAATACCTTCATTTGTTACTTGACTTCGTTGCGTTCACATCTAATTATGAGGTTTTTGAAAAAGTTAGAAAGTGAAAAAGTTAAAAAATTTGAGAAAATTTTGAAAACAAAGTTTTACCATGAAGGGTTAGTTTTATGCCACAGTTTTAATTTGGTTGCGCTTTCGTACTTAAACTACATTTTCGACATACATGCCATGTATAACAAATGCGCCGCCGACGACAAACCAGTATACAAAGAAAAGTTTGTCGAAGTCAGAAGTGAGCTAATGCAGTTTTTAGAAAGACATTCGCAATTAGCGCGCGTTCTTAGTTTAGAATTCAATCCATTTAAACAAGTGTGCTTAAAAATAAATTTCGGAAGTCTCACTACTGCGGAAACTTTTTTGGACTTTGATAAGTTTGCCGACTACTACCGCCAAGTAAGATGCTACCGTCGCTGTCACTCGTGCTATAGCCGGCTAAATTTCGTTTGGCGATATTGCGCAGTAGATGAGTTCTTAAAAGGACTCTACGAGAAACCGTCTAGTTATCGCTCGATCTCACCAGAAAGAGTTTGCTTTTTAAACTACCCAGAATGGAAGGAGACAAAATGTTCTCACGAGCAGCTTAGAGGTAAGATTGAAAGAAGGCGGAAAGACTTAATTAGCAAAACCGTTTCGAAAGCACGCATTGAGGAACTATCCTTTACCTTAGGCAGTACCAAGGCGAGCGTAGCCGCAGATGAAAAGTGTCTCATTTGTTTAGGAGGTTTCGAAGTCGACCAACAAGTTAGCAAAATGCCGTGTGGCCACCTTTTCCACAAAGACTGTGTTGCCGAGTGGTTAAAATTACCAGAAAGACAGTCGAAGAATTCGGATTATTTTTCTGCATATATAAGCGCGTTTAGCCAAGTAGAGTTTACCACTGGTGTCAGGCCAAGGTTCATGTTTGAGACTTTGAATGTGTTGAACCATTATGCGAGACGAGATTACGTGCCAAAGTTTCAATGTCCGCATTGTAGGTGTCTCTGCTGCTGAGTAAATAAGTTAGTAAGTAGATTAATGTTAGTTAAGAGTTTATGTCAATAAAATTACAGGTATTTTAGTTCTTAGAACTACCTTTTAGCTTATTGCAAACTTTATTAATTGACTTTTAAAATTAGCATCTCAGGAAAAAACCATAAAAGTTCAGTGTTAGAATTACCTTTTAGCCATTTTCAAATTCCTTTCTTAGTTTAGTTGACTCTTAAAATTAGGGAAGCTCAGGAAAACTCAGGAAAACTCAGGCGGCGAAGTTTTTAACTTTTAAAAGCTGTTAAAAGTTAAAAAAGTGCACACAAATTAGCGGTTGGATTTCTTTTTCCTTTCTTTAAAAAATGTAAAGGAAAAAATCCATTTTGCTACTTTGTCCTTCACGTGGTCTTCGCTGTTAAGTAAAATGCTTAAAATCAACAAAACAAAAACATCTAATTGAAAAAGTTAAATGTTTTAGAATTGATTTTAAGCATTTGAAACCAAAGTGCACTATAAATACAGCTTATTTACTTTTACTTTTATTTTAAGTTCAAAAGTTCTCTATCTCAAATTTTATATTATTTTGTACTATTTATCTGATATTTATCTATTATACTGTAAGTATAAAATAAGTAAAATAGTAAAATGTATATTAAAGCAGATACTATAACTGTTAGAAAACATTTTAGATACAGCTTCAAGTTAGAAGTTACTTTTTATAATTTGGTGTACATAAAACCATTTGAGTTCAATCTTCAATTTGTTAAGTATAATCATTATAAACTTTTAAATTCTTTATTTGTTATTTTTTTTTCATTAGTAGAATCAAGGTACAAGCATATTTGTAATTACATGCGTTGTTATCTTAATTTTTAAAAAAATTTTAATTCTTAGCAATTTAGGCAATTTGCCATAAAACGATTTGTTATATTTTTCAAAGCTAGCGGTAAAACGTCCCTGGTCAAAAGTCAAAAATTCCTTTTTACAATATTACAATGGGGATTCCCCACAATTCTGTTATCGTAAGGCTTTGATTTATATAATACCTTCATTTGTTACTTGACTTCGTTGCGTTCACATCTAATTATGAGGTTTTTGAAAAAGTTAGAAAGTGAAAAAGTTAAAAAATTTGAGAAAATTTTGAAAACAAAGTTTTACCATGAAGGGTTAGTTTTATGCCACAGTTTTAATTTGGTTGCGCTTTCGTACTTAAACTACATTTTCGACATACATGCCATGTATAACAAATGCGCCGCCGACGACAAACCAGTATACAAAGAAAAGTTTGTCGAAGTCAGAAGTGAGCTAATGCAGTTTTTAGAAAGACATTCGCAATTAGCGCGCGTTCTTAGTTTAGAATTCAATCCATTTAAACAAGTGTGCTTAAAAATAAATTTCGGAAGTCTCACTACTGCGGAAACTTTTTTGGACTTTGATAAGTTTGCCGACTACTACCGCCAAGTAAGATGCTACCGTCGCTGTCACTCGTGCTATAGCCGGCTAAATTTCGTTTGGCGATATTGCGCAGTAGATGAGTTCTTAAAAGGACTCTACGAGAAACCGTCTAGTTATCGCTCGATCTCACCAGAAAGAGTTTGCTTTTTAAACTACCCAGAATGGAAGGAGACAAAATGTTCTCACGAGCAGCTTAGAGGTAAGATTGAAAGAAGGCGGAAAGACTTAATTAGCAAAACCGTTTCGAAAGCACGCATTGAGGAACTATCCTTTACCTTAGGCAGTACCAAGGCGAGCGTAGCCGCAGATGAAAAGTGTCTCATTTGTTTAGGAGGTTTCGAAGTCGACCAACAAGTTAGCAAAATGCCGTGTGGCCACCTTTTCCACAAAGACTGTGTTGCGGAGTGGTTAAAATTACCAGAAAGACAGTCAAAGAATTCGGATTATTTTTCTGCATATATAAGCGCGTTTAGCCAAGTAGAGTTTACCACTGGTGTCAGGCCAAGGTTCATGTTTGAGACTTTGAATGTGTTGAACCATTATGCGAGACGAGATTACGTGCCAAAGTTTCAATGTCCGCATTGTAGGTGTCTCTGCTGCTGAGTAAATAAGTTAGTAAGTAGATTAATGTTAGTTAAGAGTTTATGTCAATAAAATTACAGGTATTTTAGTTCTTAGAACTACCTTTTAGCTTATTGCAAACTTTATTAATTGACTTTTAAAATTAGCATCTCAGGAAAAAACCATAAAAGTTCAGTGTTAGAATTACCTTTTAGCCATTTTCAAATTCCTTTCTTAGTTTAGTTGACTCTTAAAATTAGGGAAGCTCAGGAAAACTCAGGCGGCGAAGTTTTTAACTTTTAAAAGCTGTTAAAAGTTAAAAAAGTGCACACAAATTAGCAATTGGATTTCTTTTTCCTTTCTTTAAAAAATGTAAAGGAAAAAATCCATTTTGCTACTTTGTCCTTCACGTGGTCTTCGCTGTTAAGTAAAATGCTTAAAATCAACAAAACAAAAACATCTAATTGAAAAAGTTAAATGTTTTAGAATTGATTTTAAGCATTTGAAACCAAAGTGCACTATAAATACAGCTTATTTACTTTTACTTTTATTTTAAGTTCAAAAGTTCTCTATCTCAAATTTTATATTATTTTGTACTATTTATCTGATATTTATCTATTATACTGTAAGTATAAAATAAGTAAAATAGTAAAATGTATATTAAAGCAGATACTATAACTGTTAGAAAACATTTTAGATACAGCTTCAAGTTAGAAGTTACTTTTTATAATTTGGTGTACATAAAACCATTTGAGTTCAATCTTCAATTTGTTAAGTATAATCATTATAAACTTTTAAATTCTTTATTTGTTGTTTTTTTTTTCATTAGTAGAATCAAGGTACAAGCATATTTGTAATTACATGCGTTGTTATCTTAATTTTTAAAAAAATTTTAATTCTTAGCAATTTAGGCAATTTGCCATAAAACGATTTGTTATATTTTTCAAAGCTAGCGGTAAAACGTCCCTGGTCAAAAGTCAAAAATTCCTTTTTACAATATTACAATGGGGATTCCCCACAATTCTGTTATCGTAAGGCTTTGATTTATATAATACCTTCATTTGTTACTTGACTTCGTTGCGTTCACATCTAATTATGAGGTTTTTGAAAAAGTTAGAAAGTGAAAAAGTTAAAAAATTTGAGAAAATTTTGAAAACAAAGTTTTACCATGAAGGGTTAGTTTTATGCCACAGTTTTAATTTGGTTGCGCTTTCGTACTTAAACTACATTTTCGACATACATGCCATGTATAACAAATGCGCCGCCGACGACAAACCAGTATACAAAGAAAAGTTTGTCGAAGTCAGAAGTGAGCTAATGCAGTTTTTAGAAAGACATTCGCAATTAGCGCGCGTTCTTAGTTTAGAATTCAATCCATTTAAACAAGTGTGCTTAAAAATAAATTTCGGAAGTCTCACTACTGCGGAAACTTTTTTGGACTTTGATAAGTTTGCCGACTACTACCGCCAAGTAAGATGCTACCGTCGCTGTCACTCGTGCTATAGCCGGCTAAATTTCGTTTGGCGATATTGCGCAGTAGATGAGTTCTTAAAAGGACTCTACGAGAAACCGTCTAGTTATCGCTCGATCTCACCAGAAAGAGTTTGCTTTTTAAACTACCCAGAATGGAAGGAGACAAAATGTTCTCACGAGCAGCTTAGAGGTAAGATTGAAAGAAGGCGGAAAGACTTAATTAGCAAAACCGTTTCGAAAGCACGCATTGAGGAACTATCCTTTACCTTAGGCAGTACCAAGGCGAGCGTAGCCGCAGATGAAAAGTGTCTCATTTGTTTAGGAGGTTTCGAAGTCGACCAACAAGTTAGCAAAATGCCGTGTGGCCACCTTTTCCACAAAGACTGTGTTGCCGAGTGGTTAAAATTACCAGAAAGACAGTCAAAGAATTCGGATTATTTTTCTGCATATATAAGCGCGTTTAGCCAAGTAGAGTTTACCACTGGTGTCAGGCCAAGGTTCATGTTTGAGACTTTGAATGTGTTGAACCATTATGCGAGACGAGATTACGTGCCAAAGTTTCAATGTCCGCATTGTAGGTGTCTCTGCTGCTGAGTAAATAAGTTAGTAAGTAGATTAATGTTAGTTAAGAGTTTATGTCAATAAAATTACAGGTATTTTAGTTCTTAGAACTACCTTTTAGCTTATTGCAAACTTTATTAATTGACTTTTAAAATTAGCATCTCAGGAAAAAACCATAAAAGTTCAGTGTTAGAATTACCTTTTAGCCATTTTCAAATTCCTTTCTTAGTTTAGTTGACTCTTAAAATTAGGGAAGCTCAGGAAAACTCAGGAAAACTCAGGCGGCGAAGTTTTTAACTTTTAAAAGCTGTTAAAAGTTAAAAAAGTGCACACAAATTAGCAATTGGATTTCTTTTTCCTTTCTTTAAAAAATGTAAAGGAAAAAATCCATTTTGCTACTTTGTCCTTCACGTGGTCTTCGCTGTTAAGTAAAATGCTTAAAATCAACAAAACAAAAACATCTAATTGAAAAAGTTAAATGTTTTAGAATTGATTTTAAGCATTTGAAACCAAAGTGCACTATAAATACAGCTTATTTACTTTTACTTTTATTTTAAGTTCAAAAGTTCTCTATCTCAAATTTTATATTATTTTGTACTATTTATCTGATATTTATCTATTATACTGTAAGTATAAAATAAGTAAAATAGTAAAATGTATATTAAAGCAGATACTATAACTGTTAGAAAACATTTTAGATACAGCTTCAAGTTAGAAGTTACTTTTTATAATTTGGTGTACATAAAACCATTTGAGTTCAATCTTCAATTTGTTAAGTATAATCATTATAAACTTTTAAATTCTTTATTTGTTGTTTTTTTTTTCATTAGTAGAATCAAGGTACAAGCATATTTGTAATTACATGCGTTGTTATCTTAATTTTTAAAAAATTTTTAATTCTTAGCAATTTAGGCAATTTGCCATAGAACGATTTGTTATATTTTTCAAAGCTAGCGGTAAAACGTCCCTGGTCAAAAGTCAAAAATTCCTTTTTACAATATTACAATGGGGATTCCCCACAATTCTGTTATCGTAAGGCTTTGATTTATATAATACCTTCATTTGTTACTTGACTTCGTTGCGTTCACATCTAATTATGAGGTTTTTGAAAAAGTTAGAAAGTGAAAAAGTTTAAAAATTTGAGAAAATTTTGAAAACAAAGTTTTACCATGAAGGGTTAGTTTTATGCCACAGTTTTAATTTGGTTGCGCTTTCGTACTTAAACTACATTTTCGACATACATGCCATGTATAACAAATGCGCCGCCGACGACAAACCAGTATACAAAGAAAAGTTTGTCGAAGTCAGAAGTGAGCTAATGCAGTTTTTAGAAAGACATTCGCAATTAGCGCGCGTTCTTAGTTTAGAATTCAATCCATTTAAACAAGTGTGCTTAAAAATAAATTTCGGAAGTCTCACTACTGCGGAAACTTTTTTGGACTTTGATAAGTTTGCCGACTACTACCGCCAAGTAAGATGCTACCGTCGCTGTCACTCGTGCTATAGCCGGCTAAATTTCGTTTGGCGATATTGCGCAGTAGATGAGTTCTTAAAAGGACTCTACGAGAAACCGTCTAGTTATCGCTCGATCTCACCAGAAAGAATTTGCTTTTTAAACTAATCAGAATGGAAGGAGACAAAATGTTCTCACGAGCAGCTTAGAGGTAAGATTGAAAGAAGGCGGAAAGACTTAATTAGCAAAACCGTTTCGAAAGCACGCATTGAGGAACTATCCTTTACCTTAGGCAGTACCAAGGCGAGCGTAGCCGCAGATGAAAAGTGTCTCATTTGTTTAGGAGGTTTCGAAGTCGACCAACAAGTTAGCAAAATGCCGTGTGGCCACCTTTTCCACAAAGACTGTGTTGCGGAGTGGTTAAAATTACCAGAAAGACAGTCGAAGAATTCGGATTATTTTTCTGCATATATAAGCGCGTTTAGCCAAGTAGAGTTTACCACTGGTGTCAGGCCAAGGTTCATGTTTGAGACTTTGAATGTGTTGAACCATTATGCGAGACGAGATTACGTGCCAAAGTTTCAATGTCCGCATTGTAGGTGTCTCTGCTGCTGAGTAAATAAGTTAGTAAGTAGATTAATGTTAGTTAAGAGTTTATGTCAATAAAATTACAGGTATTTTAGTTCTTAGAACTACCTTTTAGCTTATTGCAAACTTTATTAATTGACTTTTAAAATTAGCATCTCAGGAAAAAACCATAAAAGTTCAGTGTTAGAATTACCTTTTAGCCATTTTCAAATTCCTTTCTTAGTTTAGTTGACTCTTAAAATTAGGGAAGCTCAGGAAAACTCAGGAAAACTCAGGCGGCGAAGTTTTTAACTTTTAAAAGCTGTTAAAAGTTAAAAAAGTGCACACAAATTAGCAATTGGATTTCTTTTTCCTTTCTTTAAAAAATGTAAAGGAAAAAATCCATTTTGCTACTTTGTCCTTCACGTGGTCTTCGCTGTTAAGTAAAATGCTTAAAATCAACAAAACAAAAACATCTAATTGAAAAAGTTAAATGTTTTAGAATTGATTTTAAGCATTTGAAACCAAAGTGCACTATAAATACAGCTTATTTACTTTTACTTTTATTTTAAGTTCAAAAGTTCTCTATCTCAAATTTTATATTATTTTGTACTATTTATCTGATATTTATCTATTATACTGTAAGTATAAAATAAGTAAAATAGTAAAATGTATATTAAAGCAGATACTATAACTGTTAGAAAACATTTTAGATACAGCTTCAAGTTAGAAGTTACTTTTTATAATTTGGTGTACATAAAACCATTTGAGTTCAATCTTCAATTTGTTAAGTATAATCATTATAAACTTTTAAATTCTTTATTTGTTGTTTTTTTTTTCATTAGTAGAATCAAGGTACAAGCATATTTGTAATTACATGCGTTGTTATCTTAATTTTTAAAAAATTTTTAATTCTTAGCAATTTAGGCAATTTGCCATAGAACGATTTGTTATATTTTTCAAAGCTAGCGGTAAAACGTCCCTGGTCAAAAGTCAAAAATTCCTTTTTACAATATTACAATGGGGATTCCCCACAATTCTGTTATCGTAAGGCTTTGATTTATATAATACCTTCATTTGTTACTTGACTTCGTTGCGTTCACATCTAATTATGAGGTTTTTGAAAAAGTTAGAAAGTGAAAAAGTTTAAAAATTTGAGAAAATTTTGAAAACAAAGTTTTACCATGAAGGGTTAGTTTTATGCCACAGTTTTAATTTGGTTGCGCTTTCGTACTTAAACTACATTTTCGACATACATGCCATGTATAACAAATGCGCCGCCGACGACAAACCAGTATACAAAGAAAAGTTTGTCGAAGTCAGAAGTGAGCTAATGCAGTTTTTAGAAAGACATTCGCAATTAGCGCGCGTTCTTAGTTTAGAATTCAATCCATTTAAACAAGTGTGCTTAAAAATAAATTTCGGAAGTCTCACTACTGCGGAAACTTTTTTGGACTTTGATAAGTTTGCCGACTACTACCGCCAAGTAAGATGCTACCGTCGCTGTCACTCGTGCTATAGCCGGCTAAATTTCGTTTGGCGATATTGCGCAGTAGATGAGTTCTTAAAAGGACTCTACGAGAAACCGTCTAGTTATCGCTCGATCTCACCAGAAAGAATTTGCTTTTTAAACTAATCAGAATGGAAGGAGACAAAATGTTCTCACGAGCAGCTTAGAGGTAAGATTGAAAGAAGGCGGAAAGACTTAATTAGCAAAACCGTTTCGAAAGCACGCATTGAGGAACTATCCTTTACCTTAGGCAGTACCAAGGCGAGCGTAGCCGCAGATGAAAAGTGTCTCATTTGTTTAGGAGGTTTCGAAGTCGACCAACAAGTTAGCAAAATGCCGTGTGGCCACCTTTTCCACAAAGACTGTGTTGCGGAGTGGTTAAAATTACCAGAAAGACAGTCGAAGAATTCGGATTATTTTTCTGCATATATAAGCGCGTTTAGCCAAGTAGAGTTTACCACTGGTGTCAGGCCAAGGTTCATGTTTGAGACTTTGAATGTGTTGAACCATTATGCGAGACGAGATTACGTGCCAAAGTTTCAATGTCCGCATTGTAGGTGTCTCTGCTGCTGAGTAAATAAGTTAGTAAGTAGATTAATGTTAGTTAAGAGTTTATGTCAATAAAATTACAGGTATTTTAGTTCTTAGAACTACCTTTTAGCTTATTGCAAACTTTATTAATTGACTTTTAAAATTAGCATCTCAGGAAAAAACCATAAAAGTTCAGTGTTAGAATTACCTTTTAGCCATTTTCAAATTCCTTTCTTAGTTTAGTTGACTCTTAAAATTAGGGAAGCTCAGGAAAACTCAGGCGGCGAAGTTTTTAACTTTTAAAAGCTGTTAAAAGTTAAAAAAGTGCACACAAATTAGCAATTGGATTTCTTTTTCCTTTCTTTAAAAAATGTAAAGGAAAAAATCCATTTTGCTACTTTGTCCTTCACGTGGTCTTCGCTGTTAAGTAAAATGCTTAAAATCAACAAAACAAAAACATCTAATTGAAAAAGTTAAATGTTTTAGAATTGATTTTAAGCATTTGAAACCAAAGTGCACTATAAATACAGCTTATTTACTTTTACTTTTATTTTAAGTTCAAAAGTTCTCTATCTCAAATTTTATATTATTTTGTACTATTTATCTGATATTTATCTATTATACTGTAAGTATAAAATAAGTAAAATAGTAAAATGTATATTAAAGCAGATACTATAACTGTTAGAAAACATTTTAGATACAGCTTCAAGTTAGAAGTTACTTTTTATAATTTGGTGTACATAAAACCATTTGAGTTCAATCTTCAATTTGTTAAGTATAATCATTATAAACTTTTAAATTCTTTATTTGTTGTTTTTTTTTTCATTAGTAGAATCAAGGTACAAGCATATTTGTAATTACATGCGTTGTTATCTTAATTTTTAAAAAATTTTAATTTCTAGCAATTTAGGCAATTTGCCATAAAACGATTTGTTATATTTTTCAAAGCTAGCGGTAAAACGTCCCTGGTCAAAAGTCAAAAATTCCTTTTTACAATATTACAATGGGGATTCCCCACAATTCTGTTATCGTAAGGCTTTGATTTATATAATACCTTCATTTGTTACTTGACTTCGTTGCGTTCACATCTAATTATGAGGTTTTTGAAAAAGTTAGAAAGTGAAAAAGTTAAAAAATTTGAGAAAATTTTGAAAACAAAGTTTTACCATGAAGGGTTAGTTTTATGCCACAGTTTTAATTTGGTTGCGCTTTCGTACTTAAACTCCTTTTTAGACATACATGCCATGTATAACAAATGCGCCGCCGACGACAAACCAGTATACAAAGAAAAGTTTGTCGAAGTCAGAAGTGAGCTAATGCAGTTTTTAGAAAGACATTCGCAATTAGCGCGCGTTCTTAGTTTAGAATTCAATCCATTTAAACAAGTGTGCTTAAAAATAAATTTCGGAAGTCTCACTACTGCGGAAACTTTTTTGGACTTTGATAAGTTTGCCGACTACTACCGCCAAGTAAGATGCTACCGTCGCTGTCACTCGTGCTATAGCCGGCTAAATTTCGTTTGGCGATATTGCGCAGTAGATGAGTTCTTAAAAGGACTCTACGAGAAACCGTCTAGTTATCGCTCGATCTCACCAGAAAGAGTTTGCTTTTTAAACTACCCAGAATGGAAGGAGACAAAATGTTCTCACGAGCAGCTTAGAGGTAAGATTGAAAGAAGGCGGAAAGACTTAATTAGCAAAACCGTTTCGAAAGCACGCATTGAGGAACTATCCTTTACCTTAGGCAGTACCAAGGCGAGCGTAGCCGCAGATGAAAAGTGTCTCATTTGTTTAGGAGGTTTCGAAGTCGACCAACAAGTTAGCAAAATGCCGTGTGGCCACCTTTTCCACAAAGACTGTGTTGCCGAGTGGTTAAAATTACCAGAAAGACAGTCAAAGAATTCGGATTATTTTTCTGCATATATAAGCGCGTTTAGCCAAGTAGAGTTTACCACTGGTGTCAGGCCAAGGTTCATGTTTGAGACTTTGAATGTGTTGAACCATTATGCGAGACGAGATTACGTGCCAAAGTTTCAATGTCCGCATTGTAGGTGTCTCTGCTGCTGAGTAAATAAGTTAGTAAGTAGATTAATGTTAGTTAAGAGTTTATGTCAATAAAATTACAGGTATTTTAGTTCTTAGAACTACCTTTTAGCTTATTGCAAACTTTATTAATTGACTTTTAAAATTAGCATCTCAGGAAAAAACCATAAAAGTTCAGTGTTAGAATTACCTTTTAGCCATTTTCAAATTCCTTTCTTAGTTTAGTTGACTCTTAAAATTAGGGAAGCTCAGGAAAACTCAGGAAAACTCAGGCGGCGAAGTTTTTAACTTTTAAAAGCTGTTAAAAGTTAAAAAAGTGCACACAAATTAGCAATTGGATTTCTTTTTCCTTTCTTTAAAAAATGTAAAGGAAAAAATCCATTTTGCTACTTTGTCCTTCACGTGGTCTTCGCTGTTAAGTAAAATGCTTAAAATCAACAAAACAAAAACATCTAATTGAAAAAGTTAAATGTTTTAGAATTGATTTTAAGCATTTGAAACCAAAGTGCACTATAAATACAGCTTATTTACTTTTACTTTTATTTTAAGTTCAAAAGTTCTCTATCTCAAATTTTATATTATTTTGTACTATTTATCTGATATTTATCTATTATACTGTAAGTATAAAATAAGTAAAATAGTAAAATGTATATTAAAGCAGATACTATAACTGTTAGAAAACATTTTAGATACAGCTTCAAGTTAGAAGTTACTTTTTATAATTTGGTGTACATAAAACCATTTGAGTTCAATCTTCAATTTGTTAAGTATAATCATTATAAACTTTTAAATTCTTTATTTGTTGTTTTTTTTTTCATTAGTAGAATCAAGGTACAAGCATATTTGTAATTACATGCGTTGTTATCTTAATTTTTAAAAAATTTTAATTCCTAGCAATTTAGGCAATTTGCCATAAAACGATTTGTTATATTTTTCAAAGCTAGCGGTAAAACGTCCCTGGTCAAAAGTCAAAAATTCCTTTTTACAATATTACAATGGGGATTCCCCACAATTCTGTTATCGTAAGGCTTTGATTTATATAATACCTTCATTTGTTACTTGACTTCGTTGCGTTCACATCTAATTATGAGGTTTTTGAAAAAGTTAGAAAGTGAAAAAGTTAAAAAATTTGAGAAAATTTTGAAAACAAAGTTTTACCATGAAGGGTTAGTTTTATGCCACAGTTTTAATTTGGTTGCGCTTTCGTACTTAAACTACATTTTCGACATACATGCCATGTATAACAAATGCGCCGCCGACGACAAACCAGTATACAAAGAAAAGTTTGTCGAAGTCAGAAGTGAGCTAATGCAGTTTTTAGAAAGACATTCGCAATTAGCGCGCGTTCTTAGTTTAGAATTCAATCCATTTAAACAAGTGTGCTTAAAAATAAATTTCGGAAGTCTCACTACTGCGGAAACTTTTTTGGACTTTGATAAGTTTGCCGACTACTACCGCCAAGTAAGATGCTACCGTCGCTGTCACTCGTGCTATAGCCGGCTAAATTTCGTTTGGCGATATTGCGCAGTAGATGAGTTCTTAAAAGGACTCTACGAGAAACCGTCTAGTTATCGCTCGATCTCACCAGAAAGAGTTTGCTTTTTAAACTACCCAGAATGGAAGGAGACAAAATGTTCTCACGAGCAGCTTAGAGGTAAGATTGAAAGAAGGCGGAAAGACTTAATTAGCAAAACCGTTTCGAAAGCACGCATTGAGGAACTATCCTTTACCTTAGGCAGTACCAAGGCGAGCGTAGCCGCAGATGAAAAGTGTCTCATTTGTATTGGAGGTTTCGAAGTCGACCAACAAGTTAGCAAAATGCCGTGTGGCCACCTTTTCCACAAAGACTGTGTTGCGGAGTGGTTAAAATTACCAGAAAGACAGTCAAAGAATTCGGATTATTTTTCTGCATATATAAGCGCGTTTAGCCAAGTAGAGTTTACCACTGGTGTCAGGCCAAGGTTCATGTTTGAGACTTTGAATGTGTTGAACCATTATGCGAGACGAGATTACGTGCCAAAGTTTCAATGTCCGCATTGTAGGTGTCTCTGCTGCTGAGTAAATAAGTTAGTAAGTAGATTAATGTTAGTTAAGAGTTTATGTCAATAAAATTACAGGTATTTTAGTTCTTAGAACTACCTTTTAGCTTATTGCAAACTTTATTAATTGACTTTTAAAATTAGCATCTCAGGAAAAAACCATAAAAGTTCAGTGTTAGAATTACCTTTTAGCCATTTTCAAATTCCTTTCTTAGTTTAGTTGACTCTTAAAATTAGGGAAGCTCAGGAAAACTCAGGAAAACTCAGGCGGCGAAGTTTTTAACTTTTAAAAGCTGTTAAAAGTTAAAAAAGTGCACACAAATTAGCAATTGGATTTCTTTTTCCTTTCTTTAAAAAATGTAAAGGAAAAAATCCATTTTGCTACTTTGTCCTTCACGTGGTCTTCGCTGTTAAGTAAAATGCTTAAAATCAACAAAACAAAAACATCTAATTGAAAAAGTTAAATGTTTTAGAATTGATTTTAAGCATTTGAAACCAAAGTGCACTATAAATACAGCTTATTTACTTTTACTTTTATTTTAAGTTCAAAAGTTCTCTATCTCAAATTTTATATTATTTTGTACTATTTATCTGATATTTATCTATTATACTGTAAGTATAAAATAAGTAAAATAGTAAAATGTATATTAAAGCAGATACTATAACTGTTAGAAAACATTTTAGATACAGCTTCAAGTTAGAAGTTACTTTTTATAATTTGGTGTACATAAAACCATTTGAGTTCAATCTTCAATTTGTTAAGTATAATCATTATAAACTTTTAAATTCTTTATTTGTTGTTTTTTTTTTCATTAGTAGAATCAAGGTACAAGCATATTTGTAATTACATGCGTTGTTATCTTAATTTTTAAAAAAATTTTAATTCTTAGCAATTTAGGCAATTTGCCATAAAACGATTTGTTATATTTTTCAAAGCTAGCGGTAAAACGTCCCTGGTCAAAAGTCAAAAATTCCTTTTTACAATATTACAATGGGGATTCCCCACAATTCTGTTATCGTAAGGCTTTGATTTATATAATACCTTCATTTGTTACTTGACTTCGTTGCGTTCACATCTAATTATGAGGTTTTTGAAAAAGTTAGAAAGTGAAAAAGTTAAAAAATTTGAGAAAATTTTGAAAACAAAGTTTTACCATGAAGGGTTAGTTTTATGCCACAGTTTTAATTTGGTTGCGCTTTCGTACTTAAACTACATTTTCGACATACATGCCATGTATAACAAATGCGCCGCCGACGACAAACCAGTATACAAAGAAAAGTTTGTCGAAGTCAGAAGTGAGCTAATGCAGTTTTTAGAAAGACATTCGCAATTAGCGCGCGTTCTTAGTTTAGAATTCAATCCATTTAAACAAGTGTGCTTAAAAATAAATTTCGGAAGTCTCACTACTGCGGAAACTTTTTTGGACTTTGATAAGTTTGCCGACTACTACCGCCAAGTAAGATGCTACCGTCGCTGTCACTCGTGCTATAGCCGGCTAAATTTCGTTTGGCGATATTGCGCAGTAGATGAGTTCTTAAAAGGACTCTACGAGAAACCGTCTAGTTATCGCTCGATCTCACCAGAAAGAGTTTGCTTTTTAAACTACCCAGAATGGAAGGAGACAAAATGTTCTCACGAGCAGCTTAGAGGTAAGATTGAAAGAAGGCGGAAAGACTTAATTAGCAAAACCGTTTCGAAAGCACGCATTGAGGAACTATCCTTTACCTTAGGCAGTACCAAGGCGAGCGTAGCCGCAGATGAAAAGTGTCTCATTTGTTTAGGAGGTTTCGAAGTCGACCAACAAGTTAGCAAAATGCCGTGTGGCCACCTTTTCCACAAAGACTGTGTTGCGGAGTGGTTAAAATTACCAGAAAGACAGTCGAAGAATTCGGATTATTTTTCTGCATATATAAGCGCGTTTAGCCAAGTAGAGTTTACCACTGGTGTCAGGCCAAGGTTCATGTTTGAGACTTTGAATGTGTTGAACCATTATGCGAGACGAGATTACGTGCCAAAGTTTCAATGTCCGCATTGTAGGTGTCTCTGCTGCTGAGTAAATAAGTTAGTAAGTAGATTAATGTTAGTTAAGAGTTTATGTCAATAAAATTACAGGTATTTTAGTTCTTAGAACTACCTTTTAGCTTATTGCAAACTTTATTAATTGACTTTTAAAATTAGCATCTCAGGAAAAAACCATAAAAGTTCAGTGTTAGAATTACCTTTTAGCCATTTTCAAATTCCTTTCTTAGTTTAGTTGACTCTTAAAATTAGGGAAGCTCAGGAAAACTCAGGAAAACTCAGGCGGCGAAGTTTTTAACTTTTAAAAGCTGTTAAAAGTTAAAAAAGTGCACACAAATTAGCAATTGGATTTCTTTTTCCTTTCTTTAAAAAATGTAAAGGAAAAAATCCATTTTGCTACTTTGTCCTTCACGTGGTCTTCGCTGTTAAGTAAAATGCTTAAAATCAACAAAACAAAAACATCTAATTGAAAAAGTTAAATGTTTTAGAATTGATTTTAAGCATTTGAAACCAAAGTGCACTATAAATACAGCTTATTTACTTTTACTTTTATTTTAAGTTCAAAAGTTCTCTATCTCAAATTTTATATTATTTTGTACTATTTATCTGATATTTATCTATTATACTGTAAGTATAAAATAAGTAAAATAGTAAAATGTATATTAAAGCAGATACTATAACTGTTAGAAAACATTTTAGATACAGCTTCAAGTTAGAAGTTACTTTTTATAATTTGCTGTACATAAAACCATTTGAGTTCAATCTTCAATTTGTTAAGTATAATCATTATAAACTTTTAAATTCTTTATTTGTTGTTTTTTTTTTCATTAGTAGAATCAAGGTACAAGCATATTTGTAATTACATGCGTTGTTATCTTAATTTTTAAAAAAATTTTAATTCTTAGCAATTTAGGCAATTTGCCATAAAACGATTTGTTATATTTTTCAAAGCTAGCGGTAAAACGTCCCTGGTCAAAAGTCAAAAATTCCTTTTTACAATATTACAATGGGGATTCCCCACAATTCTGTTATCGTAAGGCTTTGATTTATATAATACCTTCATTTGTTACTTGACTTCGTTGCGTTCACATCTAATTATGAGGTTTTTGAAAAAGTTAGAAAGTGAAAAAGTTAAAAAATTTGAGAAAATTTTGAAAACAAAGTTTTACCATGAAGGGTTAGTTTTATGCCACAGTTTTAATTTGGTTGCGCTTTCGTACTTAAACTACATTTTCGACATACATGCCATGTATAACAAATGCGCCGCCGACGACAAACCAGTATACAAAGAAAAGTTTGTCGAAGTCAGAAGTGAGCTAATGCAGTTTTTAGAAAGACATTCGCAATTAGCGCGCGTTCTTAGTTTAGAATTCAATCCATTTAAACAAGTGTGCTTAAAAATAAATTTCGGAAGTCTCACTACTGCGGAAACTTTTTTGGACTTTGATAAGTTTGCCGACTACTACCGCCAAGTAAGATGCTACCGTCGCTGTCACTCGTGCTATAGCCGGCTAAATTTCGTTTGGCGATATTGCGCAGTAGATGAGTTCTTAAAAGGACTCTACGAGAAACCGTCTAGTTATCGCTCGATCTCACCAGAAAGAGTTTGCTTTTTAAACTACCCAGAATGGAAGGAGACAAAATGTTCTCACGAGCAGCTTAGAGGTAAGATTGAAAGAAGGCGGAAAGACTTAATTAGCAAAACCGTTTCGAAAGCACGCATTGAGGAACTATCCTTTACCTTAGGCAGTACCAAGGCGAGCGTAGCCGCAGATGAAAAGTGTCTCATTTGTTTAGGAGGTTTCGAAGTCGACCAACAAGTTAGCAAAATGCCGTGTGGCCACCTTTTCCACAAAGACTGTGTTGCGGAGTGGTTAAAATTACCAGAAAGACAGTCGAAGAATTCGGATTATTTTTCTGCATATATAAGCGCGTTTAGCCAAGTAGAGTTTACCACTGGTGTCAGGCCAAGGTTCATGTTTGAGACTTTGAATGTGTTGAACCATTATGCGAGACGAGATTACGTGCCAAAGTTTCAATGTCCGCATTGTAGGTGTCTCTGCTGCTGAGTAAATAAGTTAGTAAGTAGATTAATGTTAGTTAAGAGTTTATGTCAATAAAATTACAGGTATTTTAGTTCTTAGAACTACCTTTTAGCTTATTGCAAACTTTATTAATTGACTTTTAAAATTAGCATCTCAGGAAAAAACCATAAAAGTTCAGTGTTAGAATTACCTTTTAGCCATTTTCAAATTCCTTTCTTAGTTTAGTTGACTCTTAAAATTAGGGAAGCTCAGGAAAACTCAGGAAAACTCAGGCGGCGAAGTTTTTAACTTTTAAAAGCTGTTAAAAGTTAAAAAAGTGCACACAAATTAGCAATTGGATTTCTTTTTCCTTTCTTTAAAAAATGTAAAGGAAAAAATCCATTTTGCTACTTTGTCCTTCACGTGGTCTTCGCTGTTAAGTAAAATGCTTAAAATCAACAAAACAAAAACATCTAATTGAAAAAGTTAAATGTTTTAGAATTGATTTTAAGCATTTGAAACCAAAGTGCACTATAAATACAGCTTATTTACTTTTACTTTTATTTTAAGTTCAAAAGTTCTCTATCTCAAATTTTATATTATTTTGTACTATTTATCTGATATTTATCTATTATACTGTAAGTATAAAATAAGTAAAATAGTAAAATGTATATTAAAGCAGATACTATAACTGTTAGAAAACATTTTAGATACAGCTTCAAGTTAGAAGTTACTTTTTATAATTTGGTGTACATAAAACCATTTGAGTTCAATCTTCAATTTGTTAAGTATAATCATTATAAACTTTTAAATTCTTTATTTGTTGTTTTTTTTTTTCATTAGTAGAATCAAGGTACAAGCATATTTGTAATTACATGCGTTGTTATCTTAATTTTTAAAAAAATTTTAATTCTTAGCAATTTAGCAATTTGCCATAAAACGATTTGTTATATTTTTCAAAGCTAGCGGTAAAACGTCCCTGGTCAAAAGTCAAAAATTCCTTTTTACAATATTACAATGGGGATTCCCCACAATTCTGTTATCGTAAGGCTTTGATTTATATAATACCTTCATTTGTTACTTGACTTCGTTGCGTTCACATCTAAGTATGAGGTTTTTGAAAAAGTTAGAAAGTGAAAAAGTTAAAAAATTTGAGAAAATTTTGAAAACAAAGTTTTACCATGAAGGGTTAGTTTTATGCCACAGTTTTAATTTGGTTGCGCTTTCGTACTTAAACTACATTTTCGACATACATGCCATGTATAACAAATGCGCCGCCGACGACAAACCAGTATACAAAGAAAAGTTTGTCGAAGTCAGAAGTGAGCTAATGCAGTTTTTAGAAAGACATTCGCAATTAGCGCGCGTTCTTAGTTTAGAATTCAATCCATTTAAACAAGTGTGCTTAAAAATAAATTTCGGAAGTCTCACTACTGCGGAAACTTTTTTGGACTTTGATAAGTTTGCCGACTACTACCGCCAAGTAAGATGCTACCGTCGCTGTCACTCGTGCTATAGCCGGCTAAATTTCGTTTGGCGATATTGCGCAGTAGATGAGTTCTTAAAAGGACTCTACGAGAAACCGTCTAGTTATCGCTCGATCTCACCAGAAAGAGTTTGCTTTTTAAACTACCCAGAATGGAAGGAGACAAAATGTTCTCACGAGCAGCTTAGAGGTAAGATTGAAAGAAGGCGGAAAGACTTAATTAGCAAAACCGTTTCGAAAGCACGCATTGAGGAACTATCCTTTACCTTAGGCAGTACCAAGGCGAGCGTAGCCGCAGATGAAAAGTGTCTCATTTGTTTAGGAGGTTTCGAAGTCGACCAACAAGTTAGCAAAATGCCGTGTGGCCACCTTTTCCACAAAGACTGTGTTGCGGAGTGGTTAAAATTACCAGAAAGACAGTCAAAGAATTCGGATTATTTTTCTGCATATATAAGCGCGTTTAGCCAAGTAGAGTTTACCACTGGTGTCAGGCCAAGGTTCATGTTTGAGACTTTGAATGTGTTGAACCATTATGCGAGACGAGATTACGTGCCAAAGTTTCAATGTCCGCATTGTAGGTGTCTCTGCTGCTGAGTAAATAAGTTAGTAAGTAGATTAATGTTAGTTAAGAGTTTATGTCAATAAAATTACAGGTATTTTAGTTCTTAGAACTACCTTTTAGCTTATTGCAAACTTTATTAATTGACTTTTAAAATTAGCATCTCAGGAAAAAACCATAAAAGTTCAGTGTTAGAATTACCTTTTAGCCATTTTCAAATTCCTTTCTTAGTTTAGTTGACTCTTAAAATTAGGGAAGCTCAGGAAAACTCAGGAAAACTCAGGCGGCGAAGTTTTTAACTTTTAAAAGCTGTTAAAAGTTAAAAAAGTGCACACAAATTAGCAATTGGATTTCTTTTTCCTTTCTTTAAAAATTGTAAAGGAAAAAATCCATTTTGCTACTTTGTCCTTCACGTGGTCTTCGCTGTTAAGTAAAATGCTTAAAATCAACAAAACAAAAACATCTAATTGAAAAAGTTAAATGTTTTAGAATTGATTTTAAGCATTTGAAACCAAAGTGCACTATAAATACAGCTTATTTACTTTTACTTTTATTTTAAGTTCAAAAGTTCTCTATCTCAAATTTTATATTATTTTGTACTATTTATCTGATATTTATCTATTATACTGTAAGTATAAAATAAGTAAAATAGTAAAATGTATATTAAAGCAGATACTATAACTGTTAGAAAACATTTTAGATACAGCTTCAAGTTAGAAGTTACTTTTTATAATTTGCTGTACATAAAACCATTTGAGTTCAATCTTCAATTTGTTAAGTATAATCATTATAAACTTTTAAATTCTTTATTTGTTGTTTTTTTTTTCATTAGTAGAATCAAGGTACAAGCATATTTGTAATTACATGCGTTGTTATCTTAATTTTAAAAAAAATTTTAATTCTTAGCAATTTAGGCAATTTGCCATAAAACGATTTGTTATATTTTTCAAAGCTAGCGGTAAAACGTCCCTGGTCAAAAGTCAAAAATTCCTTTTTACAATATTACAATGGGGATTCCCCACAATTCTGTTATCGTAAGGCTTTGATTTATATAATACCTTCATTTGTTACTTGACTTCGTTGCGTTCACATCTAATTATGAGGTTTTTGAAAAAGTTAGAAAGTGAAAAAGTTAAAAAATTTGAGAAAATTTTGAAAACAAAGTTTTACCATGAAGGGTTAGTTTTATGCCACAGTTTTAATTTGGTTGCGCTTTCGTACTTAAACTACATTTTCGACATACATGCCATGTATAACAAATGCGCCGCCGACGACAAACCAGTATACAAAGAAAAGTTTGTCGAAGTCAGAAGTGAGCTAATGCAGTTTTTAGAAAGACATTCGCAATTAGCGCGCGTTCTTAGTTTAGAATTCAATCCATTTAAACAAGTGTGCTTAAAAATAAATTTCGGAAGTCTCACTACTGCGGAAACTTTTTTGGACTTTGATAAGTTTGCCGACTACTACCGCCAAGTAAGATGCTACCGTCGCTGTCACTCGTGCTATAGCCGGCTAAATTTCGTTTGGCGATATTGCGCAGTAGATGAGTTCTTAAAAGGACTCTACGAGAAACCGTCTAGTTATCGCTCGATCTCACCAGAAAGAGTTTGCTTTTTAAACTACCCAGAATGGAAGGAGACAAAATGTTCTCACGAGCAGCTTAGAGGTAAGATTGAAAGAAGGCGGAAAGACTTAATTAGCAAAACCGTTTCGAAAGCACGCATTGAGGAACTATCCTTTACCTTAGGCAGTACCAAGGCGAGCGTAGCCGCAGATGAAAAGTGTCTCATTTGTTTAGGAGGTTTCGAAGTCGACCAACAAGTTAGCAAAATGCCGTGTGGCCACCTTTTCCACAAAGACTGTGTTGCGGAGTGGTTAAAATTACCAGAAAGACAGTCAAAGAATTCGGATTATTTTTCTGCATATATAAGCGCGTTTAGCCAAGTAGAGTTTACCACTGGTGTCAGGCCAAGGTTCATGTTTGAGACTTTGAATGTGTTGAACCATTATGCGAGACGAGATTACGTGCCAAAGTTTCAATGTCCGCATTGTAGGTGTCTCTGCTGCTGAGTAAATAAGTTAGTAAGTAGATTAATGTTAGTTAAGAGTTTATGTCAATAAAATTACAGGTATTTTAGTTCTTAGAACTACCTTTTAGCTTATTGCAAACTTTATTAATTGACTTTTAAAATTAGCATCTCAGGAAAAAACCATAAAAGTTCAGTGTTAGAATTACCTTTTAGCCATTTTCAAATTCCTTTCTTAGTTTAGTTGACTCTTAAAATTAGGGAAGCTCAGGAAAACTCAGGAAAACTCAGGCGGCGAAGTTTTTAACTTTTAAAAGCTGTTAAAAGTTAAAAAAGTGCACACAAATTAGCAATTGGATTTCTTTTTTTTTCTTTAAATAATGTAAAGGAAAAAATCCATTTTGCTACTTTGTCCTTCACGTGGTCTTCGCTGTTAAGTAAAATGCTTAAAATCAACAAAACAAAAACATCTAATTGAAAAAGTTAAATGTTTTAGAATTGATTTTAAGCATTTGAAACCAAAGTGCACTATAAATACAGCTTATTTACTTTTACTTTTATTTTAAGTTCAAAAGTTCTCTATCTCAAATTTTATATTATTTTGTACTATTTATCTGATATTTATCTATTATACTGTAAGTATAAAATAAGTAAAATAGTAAAATGTATATTAAAGCAGATACTATAACTGTTAGAAAACATTTTAGATACAGCTTCAAGTTAGAAGTTACTTTTTATAATTTGGTGTACATAAAACCATTTGAGTTCAATCTTCAATTTGTTAAGTATAATCATTATAAACTTTTAAATTCTTTATTTGTTGTTTTTTTTTTCATTAGTAGAATCAAGGTACAAGCATATTTGTAATTACATGCGTTGTTATCTTAATTTTAAAAAAAATTTTAATTCTTAGCAATTTAGGCAATTTGCCATAAAACGATTTGTTATATTTTTCAAAGCTAGCGGTAAAACGTCCCTGGTCAAAAGTCAAAAATTCCTTTTTACAATATTACAATGGGGATTCCCCACAATTCTGTTATCGTAAGGCTTTGATTTATATAATACCTTCATTTGTTACTTGACTTCGTTGCGTTCACATCTAATTATGAGGTTTTTGAAAAAGTTAGAAAGTGAAAAAGTTAAAAAATTTGAGAAAATTTTGAAAACAAAGTTTTACCATGAAGGGTTAGTTTTATGCCACAGTTTTAATTTGGTTGCGCTTTCGTACTTAAACTACATTTTCGACATACATGCCATGTATAACAAATGCGCCGCCGACGACAAACCAGTATACAAAGAAAAGTTTGTCGAAGTCAGAAGTGAGCTAATGCAGTTTTTAGAAAGACATTCGCAATTAGCGCGCGTTCTTAGTTTAGAATTCAATCCATTTAAACAAGTGTGCTTAAAAATAAATTTCGGAAGTCTCACTACTGCGGAAACTTTTTTGGACTTTGATAAGTTTGCCGACTACTACCGCCAAGTAAGATGCTACCGTCGCTGTCACTCGTGCTATAGCCGGCTAAATTTCGTTTGGCGATATTGCGCAGTAGATGAGTTCTTAAAAGGACTCTACGAGAAACCGTCTAGTTATCGCTCGATCTCACCAGAAAGAGTCTGCTTTTTAAACTAATCAGAATGGAAGGAGACAAAATGTTCTCACGAGCAGCTTAGAGGTAAGATTGAAAGAAGGCGGAAAGACTTAATTAGCAAAACCGTTTCGAAAGCACGCATTGAGGAACTATCCTTTACCTTAGGCAGTACCAAGGCGAGCGTAGCCGCAGATGAAAAGTGTCTCATTTGTTTAGGAGGTTTCGAAGTCGACCAACAAGTTAGCAAAATGCCGTGTGGCCACCTTTTCCACAAAGACTGTGTTGCGGAGTGGTTAAAATTACCAGAAAGACAGTCAAAGAATTCGGATTATTTTTCTGCATATATAAGCGCGTTTAGCCAAGTAGAGTTTACCACTGGTGTCAGGCCAAGGTTCATGTTTGAGACTTTGAATGTGTTGAACCATTATGCGAGACGAGATTACGTGCCAAAGTTTCAATGTCCGCATTGTAGGTGTCTCTGCTGCTGAGTAAATAAGTTAGTAAGTAGATTAATGTTAGTTAAGAGTTTATGTCAATAAAATTACAGGTATTTTAGTTCTTAGAACTACCTTTTAGCTTATTGCAAACTTTATTAATTGACTTTTAAAATTAGCATCTCAGGAAAAAACCATAAAAGTTCAGTGTTAGAATTACCTTTTAGCCATTTTCAAATTCCTTTCTTAGTTTAGTTGACTCTTAAAATTAGGGAAGCTCAGGAAAACTCAGGAAAACTCAGGCGGCGAAGTTTTTAACTTTTAAAAGCTGTTAAAAGTTAAAAAAGTGCACACAAATTAGCAATTGGATTTCTTTTTCCTTTCTTTAAAAAATGTAAAGGAAAAAATCCATTTTGCTACTTTGTCCTTCACGTGGTCTTCGCTGTTAAGTAAAATGCTTAAAATCAACAAAACAAAAACATCTAATTGAAAAAGTTAAATGTTTTAGAATTGATTTTAAACATTTGAAACCAAAGTGCACTATAAATACAGCTTATTTACTTTTACTTTTATTTTAAGTTCAAAAGTTCTCTATCTCAAATTTTATATTATTTTGTACTATTTATCTGATATTTATCTATTATACTGTAAGTATAAAATAAGTAAAATAGTAAAATGTATATTAAAGCAGATACTATAACTGTTAGAAAACATTTTAGATACAGCTTCAAGTTAGAAGTTACTTTTTATAATTTGCTGTACATAAAACCATTTGAGTTCAATCTTCAATTTGTTAAGTATAATCATTATAAACTTTTAAATTCTTTATTTGTTGTTTTTTTTTTCATTAGTAGAATCAAGGTACAAGCATATTTGTAATTACATGCGTTGTTATCTTAATTTTTAAAAAATTTTAATTCTTAGCAATTTAGGCAATTTGCCATAAAACGATTTGTTATATTTTTCAAAGCTAGCGGTAAAACGTCCCTGGTCAAAAGTCAAAAATTCCTTTTTACAATATTACAATGGGGATTCCCCACAATTCTGTTATCGTAAGGCTTTGATTTATATAATACCTTCATTTGTTACTTGACTTCGTTGCGTTCACATCTAATTATGAGGTTTTTGAAAAAGTTAGAAAGTGAAAAAGTTAAAAAATTTGAGAAAATTTTGAAAACAAAGTTTTACCATGAAGGGTTAGTTTTATGCCACAGTTTTAATTTGGTTGCGCTTTCGTACTTAAACTACATTTTCGACATACATGCCATGTATAACAAATGCGCCGCCGACGACAAACCAGTATACAAAGAAAAGTTTGTCGAAGTCAGAAGTGAGCTAATGCAGTTTTTAGAAAGACATTCGCAATTAGCGCGCGTTCTTAGTTTAGAATTCAATCCATTTAAACAAGTGTGCTTAAAAATAAATTTCGGAAGTCTCACTACTGCGGAAACTTTTTTGGACTTTGATAAGTTTGCCGACTACTACCGCCAAGTAAGATGCTACCGTCGCTGTCACTCGTGCTATAGCCGGCTAAATTTCGTTTGGCGATATTGCGCAGTAGATGAGTTCTTAAAAGGACTCTACGAGAAACCGTCTAGTTATCGCTCGATCTAACCAGAAAGAGTTTGCTTTTTAAACTACCCAGAATGGAAGGAGACAAAATGTTCTCACGAGCAGCTTAGAGGTAAGATTGAAAGAAGGCGGAAAGACTTAATTAGCAAAACCGTTTCGAAAGCACGCATTGAGGAACTATCCTTTACCTTAGGCAGTACCAAGGCGAGCGTAGCCGCAGATGAAAAGTGTCTCATTTGTTTAGGAGATTTCGAAGTCGGCCAACAAGTTAGCAAAATGCCGTGTGGCCACCTTTTCCACAAAGACTGTGTTGCGGAGTGGTTAAAATTACCAGAAAGACAGTCAAAGAATTCGGATTATTTTTCTGCATATATAAGCGCGTTTAGCCAAGTAGAGTTTACCACTGGTGTCAGGCCAAGGTTCATGTTTGAGACTTTGAATGTGTTGAACCATTATGCGAGACGAGATTACGTGCCAAAGTTTCAATGTCCGCATTGTAGGTGTCTCTGCTGCTGAGTAAATAAGTTAGTAAGTAGATTAATGTTAGTTAAGAGTTTATGTCAATAAAATTACAGGTATTTTAGTTCTTAGAACTACCTTTTAGCTTATTGCAAACTTTATTAATTGACTTTTAAAATTAGCATCTCAGGAAAAAACCATAAAAGTTCAGTGTTAGAATTACCTTTTAGCCATTTTCAAATTCCTTTCTTAGTTTAGTTGACTCTTAAAATTAGGGAAGCTCAGGAAAACTCAGGAAAACTCAGGCGGCGAAGTTTTTAACTTTTAAAAGCTGTTAAAAGTTAAAAAAGTGCACACAAATTAGCAATTGGATTTTTTTTTCCTTTCTTTAAAAAATGTAAAGGAAAAAATCCATTTTGCTACTTTGTCCTTCACGTGGTCTTCGCTGTTAAGTAAAATGCTTAAAATCAACAAAACAAAAACATCTAATTGAAAAAGTTAAATGTTTTAGAATTGATTTTAAGCATTTGAAACCAAAGTGCACTATAAATACAGCTTATTTACTTTTACTTTTATTTTAAGTTCAAAAGTTCTCTATCTCAAATTTTATATTATTTTGTACTATTTATCTGATATTTATCTATTATACTGTAAGTATAAAATAAGTAAAATAGTAAAATGTATATTAAAGCAGATACTATAACTGTTAGAAAACATTTTAGATACAGCTTCAAGTTAGAAGTTACTTTTTATAATTTGGTGTACATAAAACCATTTGAGTTCAATCTTCAATTTGTTAAGTATAATCATTATAAACTTTTAAATTCTTTATTTGTTGTTTTTTTTTTCATTAGTAGAATCAAGGTACAAGCATATTTGTAATTACATGCGTTGTTATCTTAAATTAAAAAAAAAAATTAATTCTTAGCAATTTAGGCAATTTGCCATAAAACGATTTGTTATATTTTTCAAAGCTAGCGGTAAAACGTCCCTGGTCAAAAGTCAAAAATTCCTTTTTACAATATTACAATGGGGATTCCCCACAATTCTGTTATCGTAAGGCTTTGATTTATATAATACCTTCATTTGTTACTTGACTTCGTTGCGTTCACATCTAATTATGAGGTTTTTGAAAAAGTTAGAAAGTGAAAAAGTTAAAAAATTTGAGAAAATTTTGAAAACAAAGTTTTACCATGAAGGGTTAGTTTTATGCCACAGTTTTAATTTGGTTGCGCTTTCGTACTTAAACTACATTTTCGACATACATGCCATGTATAACAAATGCGCCGCCGACGACAAACCAGTATACAAAGAAAAGTTTGTCGAAGTCAGAAGTGAGCTAATGCAGTTTTTAGAAAGACATTCGCAATTAGCGCGCGTTCTTAGTTTAGAATTCAATCCATTTAAACAAGTGTGCTTAAAAATAAATTTCGGAAGTCTCACTACTGCGGAAACTTTTTTGGACTTTGATAAGTTTGCCGACTACTACCGCCAAGTAAGATGCTACCGTCGCTGTCACTCGTGCTATAGCCGGCTAAATTTCGTTTGGCGATATTGCGCAGTAGATGAGTTCTTAAAAGGACTCTACGAGAAACCGTCTAGTTATCGCTCGATCTCACCAGAAAGAGTTTGCTTTTTAAACTACCCAGAATGGAAGGAGACAAAATGTTCTCACGAGCAGCTTAGAGGTAAGATTGAAAGAAGGCGGAAAGACTTAATTAGCAAAACCGTTTCGAAAGCACGCATTGAGGAACTATCCTTTACCTTAGGCAGTACCAAGGCGAGCGTAGCCGCAGATGAAAAGTGTCTCATTTGTTTAGGAGGTTTCGAAGTCGACCAACAAGTTAGCAAAATGCCGTGTGGCCACCTTTTCCACAAAGACTGTGTTGCGGAGTGGTTAAAATTACCAGAAAGACAGTCAAAGAATTCGGATTATTTTTCTGCATATATAAGCGCGTTTAGCCAAGTAGAGTTTACCACTGGTGTCAGGCCAAGGTTCATGTTTGAGACTTTGAATGTGTTGAACCATTATGCGAGACGAGATTACGTGCCAAAGTTTCAATGTCCGCATTGTAGGTGTCTCTGCTGCTGAGTAAATAAGTTAGTAAGTAGATTAATGTTAGTTAAGAGTTTATGTCAATAAAATTACAGGTATTTTAGTTCTTAGAACTACCTTTTAGCTTATTGCAAACTTTATTAATTGACTTTTAAAATTAGCATCTCAGGAAAAAACCATAAAAGTTCAGTGTTAGAATTACCTTTTAGCCATTTTCAAATTCCTTTCTTAGTTTAGTTGACTCTTAAAATTAGGGAAGCTCAGGAAAACTCAGGAAAACTCAGGCGGCGAAGTTTTTAACTTTTAAAAGCTGTTAAAAGTTAAAAAAGTGCACACAAATTAGCAATTGGATTTCTTTTTCCTTTCTTTAAAAAATGTAAAGGAAAAAATCCATTTTGCTACTTTGTCCTTCACGTGGTCTTCGCTGTTAAGTAAAATGCTTAAAATCAACAAAACAAAAACATCTAATTGAAAAAGTTAAATGTTTTAGAATTGATTTTAAGCATTTGAAACCAAAGTGCACTATAAATACAGCTTATTTACTTTTACTTTTATTTTAAGTTCAAAAGTTCTCTATCTCAAATTTTATATTATTTTGTACTATTTATCTGATATTTATCTATTATACTGTAAGTATAAAATAAGTAAAATAGTAAAATGTATATTAAAGCAGATACTATAACTGTTAGAAAACATTTTAGATACAGCTTCAAGTTAGAAGTTACTTTTTATAATTTGCTGTACATAAAACCATTTGAGTTCAATCTTCAATTTGTTAAGTATAATCATTATAAACTTTTAAATTCTTTATTTGTTGTTTTTTTTTTCATTAGTAGAATCAAGGTACAAGCATATTTGTAATTACATGCGTTGTTATCTTAATTTTTAAAAAAATTTTAATTCTTAGCAATTTAGGCAATTTGCCATAAAACGATTTGTTATATTTTTCAAAGCTAGCGGTAAAACGTCCCTGGTCAAAAGTCAAAAATTCCTTTTTACAATATTACAATGGGGATTCCCCACAATTCTGTTATCGTAAGGCTTTGATTTATATAATACCTTCATTTGTTACTTGACTTCGTTGCGTTCACATCTAATTATGAGGTTTTTGAAAAAGTTAGAAAGTGAAAAAGTTAAAAAATTTGAGAAAATTTTGAAAACAAAGTTTTACCATGAAGGGTTAGTTTTATGCCACAGTTTTAATTTGGTTGCGCTTTCGTACTTAAACTACATTTTCGACATACATGCCATGTATAACAAATGCGCCGCCGACGACAAACCAGTATACAAAGAAAAGTTTGTCGAAGTCAGAAGTGAGCTAATGCAGTTTTTAGAAAGACATTCGCAATTAGCGCGCGTTCTTAGTTTAGAATTCAATCCATTTAAACAAGTGTGCTTAAAAATAAATTTCGGAAGTCTCACTACTGCGGAAACTTTTTTGGACTTTGATAAGTTTGCCGACTACTACCGCCAAGTAAGATGCTACCGTCGCTGTCACTCGTGCTATAGCCGGCTAAATTTCGTTTGGCGATATTGCGCAGTAGATGAGTTCTTAAAAGGACTCTACGAGAAACCGTCTAGTTATCGCTCGATCTCACCAGAAAGAGTTTGCTTTTTAAACTACCCAGAATGGAAGGAGACAAAATGTTCTCACGAGCAGCTTAGAGGTAAGATTGAAAGAAGGCGGAAAGACTTAATTAGCAAAACCGTTTCGAAAGCACGCATTGAGGAACTATCCTTTACCTTAGGCAGTACCAAGGCGAGCGTAGCCGCAGATGAAAAGTGTCTCATTTGTTTAGGAGGTTTCGAAGTCGACCAACAAGTTAGCAAAATGCCGTGTGGCCACCTTTTCCACAAAGACTGTGTTGCGGAGTGGTTAAAATTACCAGAAAGACAGTCAAAGAATTCGGATTATTTTTCTGCATATATAAGCGCGTTTAGCCAAGTAGAGTTTACCACTGGTGTCAGGCCAAGGTTCATGTTTGAGACTTTGAATGTGTTGAACCATTATGCGAGACGAGATTACGTGCCAAAGTTTCAATGTCCGCATTGTAGGTGTCTCTGCTGCTGAGTAAATAAGTTAGTAAGTAGATTAATGTTAGTTAAGAGTTTATGTCAATAAAATTACAGGTATTTTAGTTCTTAGAACTACCTTTTAGCTTATTGCAAACTTTATTAATTGACTTTTAAAATTAGCATCTCAGGAAAAAACCATAAAAGTTCAGTGTTAGAATTACCTTTTAGCCATTTTCAAATTCCTTTCTTAGTTTAGTTGACTCTTAAAATTAGGGAAGCTCAGGAAAACTCAGGAAAACTCAGGCGGCGAAGTTTTTAACTTTTAAAAGCTGTTAAAAGTTAAAAAAGTGCACACAAATTAGCAATTGGATTTCTTTTTCCTTTCTTTAAAAAATGTAAAGGAAAAAATCCATTTTGCTACTTTGTCCTTCACGTGGTCTTCGCTGTTAAGTAAAATGCTTAAAATCAACAAAACAAAAACATCTAATTGAAAAAGTTAAATGTTTTAGAATTGATTTTAAGCATTTGAAACCAAAGTGCACTATAAATACAGCTTATTTACTTTTACTTTTATTTTAAGTTCAAAAGTTCTCTATCTCAAATTTTATATTATTTTGTACTATTTATCTGATATTTATCTATTATACTGTAAGTATAAAATAAGTAAAATAGTAAAATGTATATTAAAGCAGATACTATAACTGTTAGAAAACATTTTAGATACAGCTTCAAGTTAGAAGTTACTTTTTATAATTTGCTGTACATAAAACCATTTGAGTTCAATCTTCAATTTGTTAAGTATAATCATTATAAACTTTTAAATTCTTTATTTGTTGTTTTTTTTTTCATTAGTAGAATCAAGGTACAAGCATATTTGTAATTACATGCGTTGTTATCTTAATTTTTAAAAAATTTTTAATTCTTAGCAATTTAGGCAATTTGCCATAAAACGATTTGTTATATTTTTCAAAGCTAGCGGTAAAACGTCCCTGGTCAAAAGTCAAAAATTCCTTTTTACAATATTACAATGGGGATTCCCCACAATTCTGTTATCGTAAGGCTTTGATTTATATAATACCTTCATTTGTTACTTGACTTCGTTGCGTTCACATCTAATTATGAGGTTTTTGAAAAAGTTAGAAAGTGAAAAAGTTAAAAAATTTGAGAAAATTTTGAAAACAAAGTTTTACCATGAAGGGTTAGTTTTATGCCACAGTTTTAATTTGGTTGCGCTTTCGTACTTAAACTACATTTTCGACATACATGCCATGTATAACAAATGCGCCGCCGACGACAAACCAGTATACAAAGAAAAGTTTGTCGAAGTCAGAAGTGAGCTAATGCAGTTTTTAGAAAGACATTCGCAATTAGCGCGCGTTCTTAGTTTAGAATTCAATCCATTTAAACAAGTGTGCTTAAAAATAAATTTCGGAAGTCTCACTACTGCGGAAACTTTTTTGGACTTTGATAAGTTTGCCGACTACTACCGCCAAGTAAGATGCTACCGTCGCTGTCACTCGTGCTATAGCCGGCTAAATTTCGTTTGGCGATATTGCGCAGTAGATGAGTTCTTAAAAGGACTCTACGAGAAACCGTCTAGTTATCGCTCGATCTCACCAGAAAGAGTTTGCTTTTTAAACTACCCAGAATGGAAGGAGACAAAATGTTCTCACGAGCAGCTTAGAGGTAAGATAGAAAGAAGGCGGAAAGACTTAATTAGCAAAACCGTTTCGAAAGCACGCATTGAGGAACTATCCTTTACCTTAGGCAGTACCAAGGCGAGCGTAGCCGCAGATGAAAAGTGTCTCATTTGTTTAGGAGGTTTCGAAGTCGACCAACAAGTTAGCAAAATGCCGTGTGGCCACCTTTTCCACAAAGACTGTGTTGCGGAGTGGTTAAAATTACCAGAAAGACAGTCGAAGAATTCGGATTATTTTTCTGCATATATAAGCGCGTTTAGCCAAGTAGAGTTTACCACTGGTGTCAGGCCAAGGTTCATGTTTGAGACTTTGAATGTGTTGAACCATTATGCGAGACGAGATTACGTGCCAAAGTTTCAATGTCCGCATTGTAGGTGTCTCTGCTGCTGAGTAAATAAGTTAGTAAGTAGATTAATGTTAGTTAAGAGTTTATGTCAATAAAATTACAGGTATTTTAGTTCTTAGAACTACCTTTTAGCTTATTGCAAACTTTATTAATTGACTTTTAAAATTAGCATCTCAGGAAAAAACCATAAAAGTTCAGTGTTAGAATTACCTTTTAGCCATTTTCAAATTCCTTTCTTAGTTTAGTTGACTCTTAAAATTAGGGAAGCTCAGGAAAACTCAGGAAAACTCAGGCGGCGAAGTTTTTAACTTTCAAAAGCTGTTAAAAGTTAAAAAAGTGCACACAAATTAGCAATTGGATTTCTTTTTCCTTTCTTTAAAAAATGTAAAGGAAAAAATCCATTTTGCTACTTTGTCCTTCACGTGGTCTTCGCTGTTAAGTAAAATGCTTAAAATCAACAAAACAAAAACATCTAATTGAAAAAGTTAAATGTTTTAGAATTGATTTTAAGCATTTGAAACCAAAGTGCACTATAAATACAGCTTATTTACTTTTACTTTTATTTTAAGTTCAAAAGTTCTCTATCTCAAATTTTATATTATTTTGTACTATTTATCTGATATTTATCTATTATACTGTATGTATAAAATAAGTAAAATAGTAAAATGTATATTAAAGCAGATACTATAACTGTTAGAAAACATTTTAGATACAGCTTCAAGTTAGAAGTTACTTTTTATAATTTGGTGTACATAAAACCATTTGAGTTCAATCTTCAATTTGTTAAGTATAATCATTATAAACTTTTAAATTCTTTATTTGTTGTTTTTTTTTTCATTAGTAGAATCAAGGTACAAGCATATTTGTAATTACATGCGTTGTTATCTTAATTTTTAAAAAATTTTAATTCCTAGCAATTTAGGCAATTTGCCATAAAACGATTTGTTATATTTTTCAAAGCTAGCGGTAAAACGTCCCTGGTCAAAAGTCAAAAATTCCTTTTTACAATATTACAATGGGGATTCCCCACAATTCTGTTATCGTAAGGCTTTGATTTATATAATACCTTCATTTGTTACTGACTTCGTTGCGTTCACATCTAATTATGAGGTTTTTGAAAAAGTTAGAAAGTGAAAAAGTTAAAAAATTTGAGAAAATTTTGAAAACAAAGTTTTACCATGAAGGGTTAGTTTTATGCCACAGTTTTAATTTGGTTGCGCTTTCGTACTTAAACTACATTTTCGACATACATGCCATGTATAACAAATGCGCCGCCGACGACAAACCAGTATACAAAGAAAAGTTTGTCGAAGTCAGAAGTGAGCTAATGCAGTTTTTAGAAAGACATTCGCAATTAGCGCGCGTTCTTAGTTTAGAATTCAATCCATTTAAACAAGTGTGCTTAAAAATAAATTTCGGAAGTCTCACTACTGCGGAAACTTTTTTGGACTTTGATAAGTTTGCCGACTACTACCGCCAAGTAAGATGCTACCGTCGCTGTCACTCGTGCTATAGCCGGCTAAATTTCGTTTGGCGATATTGCGCAGTAGATGAGTTCTTAAAAGGACTCTACGAGAAACCGTCTAGTTATCGCTCGATCTCACCAGAAAGAGTTTGCTTTTTAAACTACCCAGAATGGAAGGAGACAAAATGTTCTCACGAGCAGCTTAGAGGTAAGATTGAAAGAAGGCGGAAAGACTTAATTAGCAAAACCGTTTCGAAAGCACGCATTGAGGAACTATCCTTTACCTTAGGCAGTACCAAGGCGAGCGTAGCCGCAGATGAAAAGTGTCTCATTTGTTTAGGAGGTTTCGAAGTCGACCAACAAGTTAGCAAAATGCCGTGTGGCCACCTTTTCCACAAAGACTGTGTTGCGGAGTGGTTAAAATTACCAGAAAGACAGTCGAAGAATTCGGATTATTTTTCTGCATATATAAGCGCGTTTAGCCAAGTAGAGTTTACCACTGGTGTCAGGCCAAGGTTCATGTTTGAGACTTTGAATGTGTTGAACCATTATGCGAGACGAGATTACGTGCCAAAGTTTCAATGTCCGCATTGTAGGTGTCTCTGCTGCTGAGTAAATAAGTTAGTAAGTAGATTAATGTTAGTTAAGAGTTTATGTCAATAAAATTACAGGTATTTTAGTTCTTAGAACTACCTTTTAGCTTATTGCAAACTTTATTAATTGACTTTTAAAATTAGCATCTCAGGAAAAAACCATAAAAGTTCAGTGTTAGAATTACCTTTTAGCCATTTTCAAATTCCTTTCTTAGTTTAGTTGACTCTTAAAATTAGGGAAGCTCAGGAAAACTCAGGCGGCGAAGTTTTTAACTTTTAAAAGCTGTTAAAAGTTAAAAAAGTGCACACAAATTAGCAATTGGATTTCTTTTTCCTTTCTTTAAAAAATGTAAAGGAAAAAATCCATTTTGCTACTTTGTCCTTCACGTGGTCTTCGCTGTTAAGTAAAATGCTTAAAATCAACAAAACAAAAACATCTAATTGAAAAAGTTAAATGTTTTAGAATTGATTTTAAGCATTTGAAACCAAAGTGCACTATAAATACAGCTTATTTACTTTTACTTTTATTTTAAGTTCAAAAGTTCTCTATCTCAAATTTTATATTATTTTGTACTATTTATCTGATATTTATCTATTATACTGTAAGTATAAAATAAGTAAAATAGTAAAATGTATATTAAAGCAGATACTATAACTGTTAGAAAACATTTTAGATACAGCTTCAAGTTAGAAGTTACTTTTTATAATTTGCTGTACATAAAACCATTTGAGTTCAATCTTCAATTTGTTAAGTATAATCATTATAAACTTTTAAATTCTTTATTTGTTGTTTTTTTTTTTCATTAGTAGAATCAAGGTACAAGCATATTTGTAATTACATGCGTTGTTATCTTAATTTTTAAAAAATTTTAATTCCTAGCAATTTAGGCAATTTGCCATAAAACGATTTGTTATATTTTTCAAAGCTAGCGGTAAAACGTCCCTGGTCAAAAGTCAAAAATTCCTTTTTACAATATTACAATGGGGATTCCCCACAATTCTGTTATCGTAAGGCTTTGATTTATATAATACCTTCATTTGTTACTTGACTTCGTTGCGTTCACATCTAATTATGAGGTTTTTGAAAAAGTTAGAAAGTGAAAAAGTTAAAAAATTTGAGAAAATTTTGAAAACAAAGTTTTACCATGAAGGGTTAGTTTTATGCCACAGTTTTAATTTGGTTGCGCTTTCGTACTTAAACTACATTTTCGACATACATGCCATGTATAACAAATGCGCCGCCGACGACAAACCAGTATACAAAGAAAAGTTTGTCGAAGTCAGAAGTGAGCTAATGCAGTTTTTAGAAAGACATTCGCAATTAGCGCGCGTTCTTAGTTTAGAATTCAATCCATTTAAACAAGTGTGCTTAAAAATAAATTTCGGAAGTCTCACTACTGCGGAAACTTTTTTGGACTTTGATAAGTTTGCCGACTACTACCGCCAAGTAAGATGCTACCGTCGCTGTCACTCGTGCTATAGCCGGCTAAATTTCGTTTGGCGATATTGCGCAGTAGATGAGTTCTTAAAAGGACTCTACGAGAAACCGTCTAGTTATCGCTCGATCTCACCAGAAAGAGTTTGCTTTTTAAACTACCCAGAATGGAAGGAGACAAAATGTTCTCACGAGCAGCTTAGAGGTAAGATTGAAAGAAGGCGGAAAGACTTAATTAGCAAAACCGTTTCGAAAGCACGCATTGAGGAACTATCCTTTACCTTAGGCAGTACCAAGGCGAGCGTAGCCGCAGATGAAAAGTGTCTCATTTGTTTAGGAGGTTTCGAAGTCGACCAACAAGTTAGCAAAATGCCGTGTGGCCACCTTTTCCACAAAGACTGTGTTGCCGAGTGGTTAAAATTACCAGAAAGACAGTCAAAGAATTCGGATTATTTTTCTGCATATATAAGCGCGTTTAGCCAAGTAGAGTTTACCACTGGTGTCAGGCCAAGGTTCATTTTTGAGACTTTGAATGTGTTGAACCATTATGCGAGACGAGATTACGTGCCAAAGTTTCAATGTCCGCATTGTAGGTGTCTCTGCTGCTGAGTAAATAAGTTAGTAAGTAGATTAATGTTAGTTAAGAGTTTATGTCAATAAAATTACAGGTATTTTAGTTCTTAGAACTACCTTTTAGCTTATTGCAAACTTTATTAATTGACTTTTAAAATTAGCATCTCAGGAAAAAACCATAAAAGTTCAGTGTTAGAATTACCTTTTAGCCATTTTCAAATTCCTTTCTTAGTTTAGTTGACTCTTAAAATTAGGGAAGCTCAGGAAAACTCAGGCGGCGAAGTTTTTAACTTTTAAAAGCTGTTAAAAGTTAAAAAAGTGCACACAAATTAGCAATTGGATTTCTTTTTCCTTTCTTTAAAAAATGTAAAGGAAAAAATCCATTTTGCTACTTTGTCCTTCACGTGGTCTTCGCTGTTAAGTAAAATGCTTAAAATCAACAAAACAAAAACATCTAATTGAAAAAGTTAAATGTTTTAGAATTGATTTTAAGCATTTGAAACCAAAGTGCACTATAAATACAGCTTATTTACTTTTACTTTTATTTTAAGTTCAAAAGTTCTCTATCTCAAATTTTATATTATTTTGTACTATTTATCTGATATTTATCTATTATACTGTAAGTATAAAATAAGTAAAATAGTAAAATGTATATTAAAGCAGATACTATAACTGTTAGAAAACATTTTAGATACAGCTTCAAGTTAGAAGTTACTTTTTATAATTTGCTGTACATAAAACCATTTGAGTTCAATCTTCAATTTGTTAAGTATAATCATTATAAACTTTTAAATTCTTCATTTGTTGTTTTTTTTTTCATTAGTAGAATCAAGGTACAAGCATATTTGTAATTACATGCGTTGTTATCTTAATTTTTAAAAAATTTTAATTCCTAGCAATTTAGGCAATTTGCCATAAAACGATTTGTTATATTTTTCAAAGCTAGCGGTAAAACGTCCCTGGTCAAAAGTCAAAAATTCCTTTTTACAATATTACAATGGGGATTCCCCACAATTCTGTTATCGTAAGGCTTTGATTTATATAATACCTTCATTTGTTACTTGACTTCGTTGCGTTCACATCTAATTATGAGGTTTTTGAAAAAGTTAGAAAGTGAAAAAGTTAAAAAATTTGAGAAAATTTTGAAAACAAAGTTTTACCATGAAGGGTTAGTTTTATGCCACAGTTTTAATTTGGTTGCGCTTTCGTACTTAAACTACATTTTCGACATACATGCCATGTATAACAAATGCGCCGCCGACGACAAACCAGTATACAAAGAAAAGTTTGTCGAAGTCAGAAGTGAGCTAATGCAGTTTTTAGAAAGACATTCGCAATTAGCGCGCGTTCTTAGTTTAGAATTCAATCCATTTAAACAAGTGTGCTTAAAAATAAATTTCGGAAGTCTCACTACTGCGGAAACTTTTTTGGACTTTGATAAGTTTGCCGACTACTACCGCCAAGTAAGATGCTACCGTCGCTGTCACTCGTGCTATAGCCGGCTAAATTTCGTTTGGCGATATTGCGCAGTAGATGAGTTCTTAAAAGGACTCTACGAGAAACCGTCTAGTTATCGCTCGATCTCACCAGAAAGAGTTTGCTTTTTAAACTACCCAGAATGGAAGGAGACAAAATGTTCTCACGAGCAGCTTAGAGGTAAGATTGAAAGAAGGCGGAAAGACTTAATTAGCAAAACCGTTTCGAAAGCACGCATTGAGGAACTATCCTTTACCTTAGGCAGTACCAAGGCGAGCGTAGCCGCAGATGAAAAGTGTCTCATTTGTTTAGGAGGTTTCGAAGTCGACCAACAAGTTAGCAAAATGCCGTGTGGCCACCTTTTCCACAAAGACTGTGTTGCCGAGTGGTTAAAATTACCAGAAAGACAGTCAAAGAATTCGGATTATTTTTCTGCATATATAAGCGCGTTTAGCCAAGTAGAGTTTACCACTGGTGTCAGGCCAAGGTTCATGTTTGAGACTTTGAATGTGTTGAACCATTATGCGAGACGAGATTACGTGCCAAAGTTTCAATGTCCGCATTGTAGGTGTCTCTGCTGCTGAGTAAATAAGTTAGTAAGTAGATTAATGTTAGTTAAGAGTTTATGTCAATAAAATTACAGGTATTTTAGTTCTTAGAACTACCTTTTAGCTTATTGCAAACTTTATTAATTGACTTTTAAAATTAGCATCTCAGGAAAAAACCATAAAAGTTCAGTGTTAGAATTACCTTTTAGCCATTTTCAAATTCCTTTCTTAGTTTAGTTGACTCTTAAAATTAGGGAAGCTCAGGAAAACTCAGGAAAACTCAGGCGGCGAAGTTTTTAACTTTTAAAAGCTGTTAAAAGTTAAAAAAGTGCACACAAATTAGCAATTGGATTTCTTTTTCCTTTCTTTAAAAAATGTAAAGGAAAAAATCCATTTTGCTACTTTGTCCTTCACGTGGTCTTCGCTGTTAAGTAAAATGCTTAAAATCAACAAAACAAAAACATCTAATTGAAAAAGTTAAATGTTTTAGAATTGATTTTAAGCATTTGAAACCAAAGTGCACTATAAATACAGCTTATTTACTTTTACTTTTATTTTAAGTTCAAAAGTTCTCTATCTCAAATTTTATATTATTTTGTACTATTTATCTGATATTTATCTATTATACTGTAAGTATAAAATAAGTAAAATAGTAAAATGTATATTAAAGCAGATACTATAACTGTTAGAAAACATTTTAGATACAGCTTCAAGTTAGAAGTTACTTTTTATAATTTGCTGTACATAAAACCATTTGAGTTCAATCTTCAATTTGTTAAGTATAATCATTATAAACTTTTAAATTCTTTATTTGTTGTTTTTTTTTTCATTAGTAGAATCAAGGTACAAGCATATTTGTAATTACATGCGTTGTTATCTTAATTTTTAAAAAAATTTTAATTCTTAGCAATTTAGGCAATTTGCCATAAAACGATTTGTTATATTTTTCAAAGCTAGCGGTAAAACGTCCCTGGTCAAAAGTCAAAAATTCCTTTTTACAATATTACAATGGGGATTCCCCACAATTCTGTTATCGTAAGGCTTTGATTTATATAATACCTTCATTTGTTACTTGACTTCGTTGCGTTCACATCTAATTATGAGGTTTTTGAAAAAGTTAGAAAGTGAAAAAGTTAAAAAATTTGAGAAAATTTTGAAAACAAAGTTTTACCATGAAGGGTTAGTTTTATGCCACAGTTTTAATTTGGTTGCGCTTTCGTACTTAAACTACATTTTCGACATACATGCCATGTATAACAAATGCGCCGCCGACGACAAACCAGTATACAAAGAAAAGTTTGTCGAAGTCAGAAGTGAGCTAATGCAGTTTTTAGAAAGACATTCGCAATTAGCGCGCGTTCTTAGTTTAGAATTCAATCCATTTAAACAAGTGTGCTTAAAAATAAATTTCGGAAGTCTCACTACTGCGGAAACTTTTTTGGACTTTGATAAGTTTGCCGACTACTACCGCCAAGTAAGATGCTACCGTCGCTGTCACTCGTGCTATAGCCGGCTAAATTTCGTTTGGCGATATTGCGCAGTAGATGAGTTCTTAAAAGGACTCTACGAGAAACCGTCTAGTTATCGCTCGATCTCACCAGAAAGAATCTGCTTTTTAAACTAATCAGAATGGAAGGAGACAAAATGTTCTCACGAGCAGCTTAGAGGTAAGATTGAAAGAAGGCGGAAAGACTTAATTAGCAAAACCGTTTCGAAAGCACGCATTGAGGAACTATCCTTTACCTTAGGCAGTACCAAGGCGAGCGTAGCCGCAGATGAAAAGTGTCTCATTTGTTTAGGAGGTTTCGAAGTCGACCAACAAGTTAGCAAAATGCCGTGTGGCCACCTTTTCCACAAAGACTGTGTTGCGGAGTGGTTAAAATTACCAGAAAGACAGTCAAAGAATTCGGATTATTTTTCTGCATATATAAGCGCGTTTAGCCAAGTAGAGTTTACCACTGGTGTCAGGCCAAGGTTCATGTTTGAGACTTTGAATGTGTTGAACCATTATGCGAGACGAGATTACGTGCCAAAGTTTCAATGTCCGCATTGTAGGTGTCTCTGCTGCTGAGTAAATAAGTTAGTAAGTAGATTAATGTTAGTTAAGAGTTTATGTCAATAAAATTACAGGTATTTTAGTTCTTAGAACTACCTTTTAGCTTATTGCAAACTTTATTAATTGACTTTTAAAATTAGCATCTCAGGAAAAAACCATAAAAGTTCAGTGTTAGAATTACCTTTTAGCCATTTTCAAATTCCTTTCTTAGTTTAGTTGACTCTTAAAATTAGGGAAGCTCAGGAAAACTCAGGAAAACTCAGGCGGCGAAGTTTTTAACTTTTAAAAGCTGTTAAAAGTTAAAAAAGTGCACACAAATTAGCAATTGGATTTCTTTTTCCTTTCTTTAAAAAATGTAAAGGAAAAAATCCATTTTGCTACTTTGTCCTTCACGTGGTCTTCGCTGTTAAGTAAAATGCTTAAAATCAACAAAACAAAAACATCTAATTGAAAAAGTTAAATGTTTTAGAATTGATTTTAAGCATTTGAAACCAAAGTGCACTATAAATACAGCTTATTTACTTTTACTTTTATTTTAAGTTCAAAAGTTCTCTATCTCAAATTTTATATTATTTTGTACTATTTATCTGATATTTATCTATTATACTGTAAGTATAAAATAAGTAAAATAGTAAAATGTATATTAAAGCAGATACTATAACTGTTAGAAAACATTTTAGATACAGCTTCAAGTTAGAAGTTACTTTTTATAATTTGGTGTACATAAAACCATTTGAGTTCAATCTTCAATTTGTTAAGTATAATCATTATAAACTTTTAAATTCTTTATTTGTTGTTTTTTTTTTCATTAGTAGAATCAAGGTACAAGCATATTTGTAATTACATGCGTTGTTATCTTAATTTTTAAAAAAATTTTAATTCTTAGCAATTTAGGCAATTTGCCATAAAACGATTTGTTATATTTTTCAAAGCTAGCGGTAAAACGTCCCTGGTCAAAAGTCAAAAATTCCTTTTTACAATATTACAATGGGGATTCCCCACAATTCTGTTATCGTAAGGCTTTGATTTATATAATACCTTCATTTGTTACTTGACTTCGTTGCGTTCACATCTAATTATGAGGTTTTTGAAAAAGTTAGAAAGTGAAAAAGTTAAAAAATTTGAGAAAATTTTGAAAACAAAGTTTTACCATGAAGGGTTAGTTTTATGCCACAGTTTTAATTTGGTTGCGCTTTCGTACTTAAACTACATTTTCGACATACATGCCATGTATAACAAATGCGCCGCCGACGACAAACCAGTATACAAAGAAAAGTTTGTCGAAGTCAGAAGTGAGCTAATGCAGTTTTTAGAAAGACATTCGCAATTAGCGCGCGTTCTTAGTTTAGAATTCAATCCATTTAAACAAGTGTGCTTAAAAATAAATTTCGGAAGTCTCACTACTGCGGAAACTTTTTTGGACTTTGATAAGTTTGCCGACTACTACCGCCAAGTAAGATGCTACCGTCGCTGTCACTCGTGCTATAGCCGGCTAAATTTCGTTTGGCGATATTGCGCAGTAGATGAGTTCTTAAAAGGACTCTACGAGAAACCGTCTAGTTATCGCTCGATCTCACCAGAAAGAGTTTGCTTTTTAAACTACCCAGAATGGAAGGAGACAAAATGTTCTCACGAGCAGCTTAGAGGTAAGATTGAAAGAAGGCGGAAAGACTTAATTAGCAAAACCGTTTCGAAAGCACGCATTGAGGAACTATCCTTTACCTTAGGCAGTACCAAGGCGAGCGTAGCCGCAGATGAAAAGTGTCTCATTTGTTTAGGAGGTTTCGAAGTCGACCAACAAGTTAGCAAAATGCCGTGTGGCCACCTTTTCCACAAAGACTGTGTTGCGGAGTGGTTAAAATTACCAGAAAGACAGTCGAAGAATTCGGATTATTTTTCTGCATATATAAGCGCGTTTAGCCAAGTAGAGTTTACCACTGGTGTCAGGCCAAGGTTCATGTTTGAGACTTTGAATGTGTTGAACCATTATGCGAGACGAGATTACGTGCCAAAGTTTCAATGTCCGCATTGTAGGTGTCTCTGCTGCTGAGTAAATAAGTTAGTAAGTAGATTAATGTTAGTTAAGAGTTTATGTCAATAAAATTACAGGTATTTTAGTTCTTAGAACTACCTTTTAGCTTATTGCAAACTTTATTAATTGACTTTTAAAATTAGCATCTCAGGAAAAAACCATAAAAGTTCAGTGTTAGAATTACCTTTTAGCCATTTTCAAATTCCTTTCTTAGTTTAGTTGACTCTTAAAATTAGGGAAGCTCAGGAAAACTCAGGCGGCGAAGTTTTTAACTTTTAAAAGCTGTTAAAAGTTAAAAAAGTGCACACAAATTAGCAATTGGATTTCTTTTTCCTTTCTTTAAAAAATGTAAAGGAAAAAATCCATTTTGCTACTTTGTCCTTCACGTGGTCTTCGCTGTTAAGTAAAATGCTTAAAATCAACAAAACAAAAACATCTAATTGAAAAAGTTAAATGTTTTAGAATTGATTTTAAGCATTTGAAACCAAAGTGCACTATAAATACAGCTTATTTACTTTTACTTTTATTTTAAGTTCAAAAGTTCTCTATCTCAAATTTTATATTATTTTGTACTATTTATCTGATATTTATCTATTATACTGTAAGTATAAAATAAGTAAAATAGTAAAATGTATATTAAAGCAGATACTATAACTGTTAGAAAACATTTTAGATACAGCTTCAAGTTAGAAGTTACTTTTTATAATTTGGTGTACATAAAACCATTTGAGTTCAATCTTCAATTTGTTAAGTATAATCATTATAAACTTTTAAATTCTTTATTTGTTGTTTTTTTTTTCATTAGTAGAATCAAGGTACAAGCATATTTGTAATTACATGCGTTGTTATCTTAATTTTTAAAAAAATTTTAATTCTTAGCAATTTAGGCAATTTGCCATAAAACGATTTGTTATATTTTTCAAAGCTAGCGGTAAAACGTCCCTGGTCAAAAGTCAAAAATTCCTTTTTACAATATTACAATGGGGATTCCCCACAATTCTGTTATCGTAAGGCTTTGATTTATATAATACCTTCATTTGTTACTTGACTTCGTTGCGTTCACATCTAATTATGAGGTTTTTGAAAAAGTTAGAAAGTGAAAAAGTTAAAAAATTTGAGAAAATTTTGAAAACAAAGTTTTACCATGAAGGGTTAGTTTTATGCCACAGTTTTAATTTGGTTGCGCTTTCGTACTTAAACTACATTTTCGACATACATGCCATGTATAACAAATGCGCCGCCGACGACAAACCAGTATACAAAGAAAAGTTTGTCGAAGTCAGAAGTGAGCTAATGCAGTTTTTAGAAAGACATTCGCAATTAGCGCGCGTTCTTAGTTTAGAATTCAATCCATTTAAACAAGTGTGCTTAAAAATAAATTTCGGAAGTCTCACTACTGCGGAAACTTTTTTGGACTTTGATAAGTTTGCCGACTACTACCGCCAAGTAAGATGCTACCGTCGCTGTCACTCGTGCTATAGCCGGCTAAATTTCGTTTGGCGATATTGCGCAGTAGATGAGTTCTTAAAAGGACTCTACGAGAAACCGTCTAGTTATCGCTCGATCTCACCAGAAAGAGTTTGCTTTTTAAACTACCCAGAATGGAAGGAGACAAAATGTTCTCACGAGCAGCTTAGAGGTAAGATTGAAAGAAGGCGGAAAGACTTAATTAGCAAAACCGTTTCGAAAGCACGCATTGAGGAACTATCCTTTACCTTAGGCAGTACCAAGGCGAGCGTAGCCGCAGATGAAAAGTGTCTCATTTGTTTAGGAGGTTTCGAAGTCGACCAACAAGTTAGCAAAATGCCGTGTGGCCACCTTTTCCACAAAGACTGTGTTGCCGAGTGGTTAAAATTACCAGAAAGACAGTCAAAGAATTCGGATTATTTTTCTGCATATATAAGCGCGTTTAGCCAAGTAGAGTTTACCACTGGTGTCAGGCCAAGGTTCATGTTTGAGACTTTGAATGTGTTGAACCATTATGCGAGACGAGATTACGTGCCAAAGTTTCAATGTCCGCATTGTAGGTGTCTCTGCTGCTGAGTAAATAAGTTAGTAAGTAGATTAATGTTAGTTAAGAGTTTATGTCAATAAAATAACAGGTATTTTAGTTCTTAGAACTACCTTTTAGCTTATTGCAAACTTTATTAATTGACTTTTAAAATTAGCATCTCAGGAAAAAACCATAAAAGTTCAGTGTTAGAATTACCTTTTAGCCATTTTCAAATTCCTTTCTTAGTTTAGTTGACTCTTAAAATTAGGGAAGCTCAGGAAAACTCAGGAAAACTCAGGCGGCGAAGTTTTTAACTTTTAAAAGCTGTTAAAAGTTAAAAAAGTGCACACAAATTAGCAATTGGATTTCTTTTTCCTTTCTTTAAAAAATGTAAAGGAAAAAATCCATTTTGCTACTTTGTCCTTCACGTGGTCTTCGCTGTTAAGTAAAATGCTTAAAATCAACAAAACAAAAACATCTAATTGAAAAAGTTAAATGTTTTAGAATTGATTTTAAGCATTTGAAACCAAAGTGCACTATAAATACAGCTTATTTACTTTTACTTTTATTTTAAGTTCAAAAGTTCTCTATCTCAAATTTTATATTATTTTGTACTATTTATCTGATATTTATCTATTATACTGTAAGTATAAAATAAGTAAAATAGTAAAATGTATATTAAAGCAGATACTATAACTGTTAGAAAACATTTTAGATACAGCTTCAAGTTAGAAGTTACTTTTTATAATTTGGTGTACATAAAACCATTTGAGTTCAATCTTCAATTTGTTAAGTATAATCATTATAAACTTTTAAATTCTTTATTTGTTGTTTTTTTTTTCATTAGTAGAATCAAGGTACAAGCATATTTGTAATTACATGCGTTGTTATCTTAATTTTTAAAAAATTTTTAATTCTTAGCAATTTAGGCAATTTGCCATAAAACGATTTGTTATATTTTTCAAAGCTAGCGGTAAAACGTCCCTGGTCAAAAGTCAAAAATTCCTTTTTACAATATTACAATGGGGATTCCCCACAATTCTGTTATCGTAAGGCTTTGATTTATATAATACCTTCATTTGTTACTTGACTTCGTTGCGTTCACATCTAATTATGAGGTTTTTGAAAAAGTTAGAAAGTGAAAAAGTTAAAAAATTTGAGAAAATTTTGAAAACAAAGTTTTACCATGAAGGGTTAGTTTTATGCCACAGTTTTAATTTGGTTGCGCTTTCGTACTTAAACTACATTTTCGACATACATGCCATGTATAACAAATGCGCCGCCGACGACAAACCAGTATACAAAGAAAAGTTTGTCGAAGTCAGAAGTGAGCTAATGCAGTTTTTAGAAAGACATTCGCAATTAGCGCGCGTTCTTAGTTTAGAATTCAATCCATTTAAACAAGTGTGCTTAAAAATAAATTTCGGAAGTCTCACTACTGCGGAAACTTTTTTGGACTTTGATAAGTTTGCCGACTACTACCGCCAAGTAAGATGCTACCGTCGCTGTCACTCGTGCTATAGCCGGCTAAATTTCGTTTGGCGATATTGCGCAGTAGATGAGTTCTTAAAAGGACTCTACGAGAAACCGTCTAGTTATCGCTCGATCTCACCAGAAAGAGTCTGCTTTTTAAACTAATCAGAATGGAAGGAGACAAAATGTTCTCACGAGCAGCTTAGAGGTAAGATTGAAAGAAGGCGGAAAGACTTAATTAGCAAAACCGTTTCGAAAGCACGCATTGAGGAACTATCCTTTACCTTAGGCAGTACCAAGGCGAGCGTAGCCGCAGATGAAAAGTGTCTCATTTGTTTAGGAGGTTTCGAAGTCGACCAACAAGTTAGCAAAATGCCGTGTGGCCACCTTTTCCACAAAGACTGTGTTGCGGAGTGGTTAAAATTACCAGAAAGACAGTCGAAGAATTCGGATTATTTTTCTGCATATATAAGCGCGTTTAGCCAAGTAGAGTTTACCACTGGTGTCAGGCCAAGGTTCATGTTTGAGACTTTGAATGTGTTGAACCATTATGCGAGACGAGATTACGTGCCAAAGTTTCAATGTCCGCATTGTAGGTGTCTCTGCTGCTGAGTAAATAAGTTAGTAAGTAGATTAATGTTAGTTAAGAGTTTATGTCAATAAAATTACAGGTATTTTAGTTCTTAGAACTACCTTTTAGCTTATTGCAAACTTTATTAATTGACTTTTAAAATTAGCATCTCAGGAAAAAACCATAAAAGTTCAGTGTTAGAATTACCTTTTAGCCATTTTCAAATTCCTTTCTTAGTTTAGTTGACTCTTAAAATTAGGGAAGCTCAGGAAAACTCAGGAAAACTCAGGCGGCGAAGTTTTTAACTTTTAAAAGCTGTTAAAAGTTAAAAAAGTGCACACAAATTAGCAATTGGATTTCTTTTTCCTTTCTTTAAAAAATGTAAAGGAAAAAATCCATTTTGCTACTTTGTCCTTCACGTGGTCTTCGCTGTTAAGTAAAATGCTTAAAATCAACAAAACAAAAACATCTAATTGAAAAAGTTAAATGTTTTAGAATTGATTTTAAGCATTTGAAACCAAAGTGCACTATAAATACAGCTTATTTACTTTTACTTTTATTTTAAGTTCAAAAGTTCTCTATCTCAAATTTTATATTATTTTGTACTATTTATCTGATATTTATCTATTATACTGTAAGTATAAAATAAGTAAAATAGTAAAATGTATATTAAAGCAGATACTATAACTGTTAGAAAACATTTTAGATACAGCTTCAAGTTAGAAGTTACTTTTTATAATTTGGTGTACATAAAACCATTTGAGTTCAATCTTCAATTTGTTAAGTATAATCATTATAAACTTTTAAATTCTTTATTTGTTGTTTTTTTTTCATTAGTAGAATCAAGGTACAAGCATATTTGTAATTACATGCGTTGTTATCTTAATTTTTAAAAAAATTTTAATTCTTAGCAATTTAGGCAATTTGCCATAAAACGATTTGTTATATTTTTCAAAGCTAGCGGTAAAACGTCCCTGGTCAAAAGTCAAAAATTCCTTTTTACAATATTACAATGGGGATTCCCCACAATTCTGTTATCGTAAGGCTTTGATTTATATAATACCTTCATTTGTTACTTGACTTCGTTGCGTTCACATCTAATTATGAGGTTTTTGAAAAAGTTAGAAAGTGAAAAAGTTAAAAAATTTGAGAAAATTTTGAAAACAAAGTTTTACCATGAAGGGTTAGTTTTATGCCACAGTTTTAATTTGGTTGCGCTTTCGTACTTAAACTACATTTTCGACATACATGCCATGTATAACAAATGCGCCGCCGACGACAAACCAGTATACAAAGAAAAGTTTGTCGAAGTCAGAAGTGAGCTAATGCAGTTTTTAGAAAGACATTCGCAATTAGCGCGCGTTCTTAGTTTAGAATTCAATCCATTTAAACAAGTGTGCTTAAAAATAAATTTCGGAAGTCTCACTACTGCGGAAACTTTTTTGGACTTTGATAAGTTTGCCGACTACTACCGCCAAGTAAGATGCTACCGTCGCTGTCACTCGTGCTATAGCCGGCTAAATTTCGTTTGGCGATATTGCGCAGTAGATGAGTTCTTAAAAGGACTCTACGAGAAACCGTCTAGTTATCGCTCGATCTCACCAGAAAGAGTTTGCTTTTTAAACTACCCAGAATGGAAGGAGACAAAATGTTCTCACGAGCAGCTTAGAGGTAAGATTGAAAGAAGGCGGAAAGACTTAATTAGCAAAACCGTTTCGAAAGCACGCATTGAGGAACTATCCTTTACCTTAGGCAGTACCAAGGCGAGCGTAGCCGCAGATGAAAAGTGTCTCATTTGTTTAGGAGGTTTCGAAGTCGACCAACAAGTTAGCAAAATGCCGTGTGGCCACCTTTTCCACAAAGACTGTGTTGCCGAGTGGTTAAAATTACCAGAAAGACAGTCAAAGAATTCGGATTATTTTTCTGCATATATAAGCGCGTTTAGCCAAGTAGAGTTTACCACTGGTGTCAGGCCAAGGTTCATGTTTGAGACTTTGAATGTGTTGAACCATTATGCGAGACGAGATTACGTGCCAAAGTTTCAATGTCCGCATTGTAGGTGTCTCTGCTGCTGAGTAAATAAGTTAGTAAGTAGATTAATGTTAGTTAAGAGTTTATGTCAATAAAATTACAGGTATTTTAGTTCTTAGAACTACCTTTTAGCTTATTGCAAACTTTATTAATTGACTTTTAAAATTAGCATCTCAGGAAAAAACCATAAAAGTTCAGTGTTAGAATTACCTTTTAGCCATTTTCAAATTCCTTTCTTAGTTTAGTTGACTCTTAAAATTAGGGAAGCTCAGGAAAACTCAGGAAAACTCAGGCGGCGAAGTTTTTAACTTTTAAAAGCTGTTAAAAGTTAAAAAAGTGCACACAAATTAGCAATTGGATTTCTTTTTCCTTTCTTTAAAAAATGTAAAGGAAAAAATCCATTTTGCTACTTTGTCCTTCACGTGGTCTTCGCTGTTAAGTAAAATGCTTAAAATCAACAAAACAAAAACATCTAATTGAAAAAGTTAAATGTTTTAGAATTGATTTTAAGCATTTGAAACCAAAGTGCACTATAAATACAGCTTATTTACTTTTACTTTTATTTTAAGTTCAAAAGTTCTCTATCTCAAATTTTATATTATTTTGTACTATTTATCTGATATTTATCTATTATACTGTAAGTATAAAATAAGTAAAATAGTAAAATGTATATTAAAGCAGATACTATAACTGTTAGAAAACATTTTAGATACAGCTTCAAGTTAGAAGTTACTTTTTATAATTTGGTGTACATAAAACCATTTGAGTTCAATCTTCAATTTGTTAAGTATAATCATTATAAACTTTTAAATTCTTTATTTGTTGTTTTTTTTTTTCATTAGTAGAATCAAGGTACAAGCATATTTGTAATTACATGCGTTGTTATCTTAATTTTTAAAAAATTTTTAATTCTTAGCAATTTAGGCAATTTGCCATAAAACGATTTGTTATATTTTTCAAAGCTAGCGGTAAAACGTCCCTGGTCAAAAGTCAAAAATTCCTTTTTACAATATTACAATGGGGATTCCCCACAATTCTGTTATCGTAAGGCTTTGATTTATATAATACCTTCATTTGTTACTTGACTTCGTTGCGTTCACATCTAATTATGAGGTTTTTGAAAAAGTTAGAAAGTGAAAAAGTTAAAAAATTTGAGAAAATTTTGAAAACAAAGTTTTACCATGAAGGGTTAGTTTTATGCCACAGTTTTAATTTGGTTGCGCTTTCGTACTTAAACTACATTTTCGACATACATGCCATGTATAACAAATGCGCCGCCGACGACAAACCAGTATACAAAGAAAAGTTTGTCGAAGTCAGAAGTGAGCTAATGCAGTTTTTAGAAAGACATTCGCAATTAGCGCGCGTTCTTAGTTTAGAATTCAATCCATTTAAACAAGTGTGCTTAAAAATAAATTTCGGAAGTCTCACTACTGCGGAAACTTTTTTGGACTTTGATAAGTTTGCCGACTACTACCGCCAAGTAAGATGCTACCGTCGCTGTCACTCGTGCTATAGCCGGCTAAATTTCGTTTGGCGATATTGCGCAGTAGATGAGTTCTTAAAAGGACTCTACGAGAAACCGTCTAGTTATCGCTCGATCTCACCAGAAAGAGTCTGCTTTTTAAACTAATCAGAATGGAAGGAGACAAAATGTTCTCACGAGCAGCTTAGAGGTAAGATTGAAAGAAGGCGGAAAGACTTAATTAGCAAAACCGTTTCGAAAGCACGCATTGAGGAACTATCCTTTACCTTAGGCAGTACCAAGGCGAGCGTAGCCGCAGATGAAAAGTGTCTCATTTGTTTAGGAGGTTTCGAAGTCGACCAACAAGTTAGCAAAATGCCGTGTGGCCACCTTTTCCACAAAGACTGTGTTGCGGAGTGGTTAAAATTACCAGAAAGACAGTCGAAGAATTCGGATTATTTTTCTGCATATATAAGCGCGTTTAGCCAAGTAGAGTTTACCACTGGTGTCAGGCCAAGGTTCATGTTTGAGACTTTGAATGTGTTGAACCATTATGCGAGACGAGATTACGTGCCAAAGTTTCAATGTCCGCATTGTAGGTGTCTCTGCTGCTGAGTAAATAAGTTAGTAAGTAGATTAATGTTAGTTAAGAGTTTATGTCAATAAAATTACAGGTATTTTAGTTCTTAGAACTACCTTTTAGCTTATTGCAAACTTTATTAATTGACTTTTAAAATTAGCATCTCAGGAAAAAACCATAAAAGTTCAGTGTTAGAATTACCTTTTAGCCATTTTCAAATTCCTTTCTTAGTTTAGTTGACTCTTAAAATTAGGGAAGCTCAGGAAAACTCAGGAAAACTCAGGCGGCGAAGTTTTTAACTTTTAAAAGCTGTTAAAAGTTAAAAAAGTGCACACAAATTAGCGGTTGGATTTCTTTTTCCTTTCTTTAAAAAATGTAAAGGAAAAAATCCATTTTGCTACTTTGTCCTTCACGTGGTCTTCGCTGTTAAGTAAAATGCTTAAAATCAACAAAACAAAAACATCTAATTGAAAAAGTTAAATGTTTTAGAATTGATTTTAAGCATTTGAAACCAAAGTGCACTATAAATACAGCTTATTTACTTTTACTTTTATTTTAAGTTCAAAAGTTCTCTATCTCAAATTTTATATTATTTTGTACTATTTATCTGATATTTATCTATTATACTGTAAGTATAAAATAAGTAAAATAGTAAAATGTATATTAAAGCAGATACTATAACTGTTAGAAAACATTTTAGATACAGCTTCAAGTTAGAAGTTACTTTTTATAATTTGGTGTACATAAAACCATTTGAGTTCAATCTTCAATTTGTTAAGTATAATCATTATAAACTTTTAAATTCTTTATTTGTTGTTTTTTTTTCATTAGTAGAATCAAGGTACAAGCATATTTGTAATTACATGCGTTGTTATCTTAATTTTTAAAAAAATTTTAATTCTTAGCAATTTAGGCAATTTGCCATAAAACGATTTGTTATATTTTTCAAAGCTAGCGGTAAAACGTCCCTGGTCAAAAGTCAAAAATTCCTTTTTACAATATTACAATGGGGATTCCCCACAATTCTGTTATCGTAAGGCTTTGATTTATATAATACCTTCATTTGTTACTTGACTTCGTTGCGTTCACATCTAATTATGAGGTTTTTGAAAAAGTTAGAAAGTGAAAAAGTTAAAAAATTTGAGAAAATTTTGAAAACAAAGTTTTACCATGAAGGGTTAGTTTTATGCCACAGTTTTAATTTGGTTGCGCTTTCGTACTTAAACTACATTTTCGACATACATGCCATGTATAACAAATGCGCCGCCGACGACAAACCAGTATACAAAGAAAAGTTTGTCGAAGTCAGAAGTGAGCTAATGCAGTTTTTAGAAAGACATTCGCAATTAGCGCGCGTTCTTAGTTTAGAATTCAATCCATTTAAACAAGTGTGCTTAAAAATAAATTTCGGAAGTCTCACTACTGCGGAAACTTTTTTGGACTTTGATAAGTTTGCCGACTACTACCGCCAAGTAAGATGCTACCGTCGCTGTCACTCGTGCTATAGCCGGCTAAATTTCGTTTGGCGATATTGCGCAGTAGATGAGTTCTTAAAAGGACTCTACGAGAAACCGTCTAGTTATCGCTCGATCTCACCAGAAAGAGTTTGCTTTTTAAACTACCCAGAATGGAAGGAGACAAAATGTTCTCACGAGCAGCTTAGAGGTAAGATTGAAAGAAGGCGGAAAGACTTAATTAGCAAAACCGTTTCGAAAGCACGCATTGAGGAACTATCCTTTACCTTAGGCAGTACCAAGGCGAGCGTAGCCGCAGATGAAAAGTGTCTCATTTGTTTAGGAGGTTTCGAAGTCGACCAACAAGTTAGCAAAATGCCGTGTGGCCACCTTTTCCACAAAGACTGTGTTGCGGAGTGGTTAAAATTACCAGAAAGACAGTCGAAGAATTCGGATTATTTTTCTGCATATATAAGCACGTTTAGCCAAGTAGAGTTTACCACTGGTGTCAGGCCAAGGTTCATGTTTGAGACTTTGAATGTGTTGAACCATTATGCGAGACGAGATTACGTGCCAAAGTTTCAATGTCCGCATTGTAGGTGTCTCTGCTGCTGAGTAAATAAGTTAGTAAGTAGATTAATGTTAGTTAAGAGTTTATGTCAATAAAATTACAGGTATTTTAGTTCTTAGAACTACCTTTTAGCTTATTGCAAACTTTATTAATTGACTTTTAAAATTAGCATCTCAGGAAAAAACCATAAAAGTTCAGTGTTAGAATTACCTTTTAGCCATTTTCAAATTCCTTTCTTAGTTTAGTTGACTCTTAAAATTAGGGAAGCTCAGGAAAACTCAGGAAAACTCAGGCGGCGAAGTTTTTAACTTTTAAAAGCTGTTAAAAGTTAAAAAAGTGCACACAAATTAGCAATTGGATTTCTTTTTCCTTTCTTTAAAAAATGTAAAGGAAAAAATCCATTTTGCTACTTTGTCCTTCACGTGGTCTTCGCTGTTAAGTAAAATGCTTAAAATCAACAAAACAAAAACATCTAATTGAAAAAGTTAAATGTTTTAGAATTGATTTTAAGCATTTGAAACCAAAGTGCACTATAAATACAGCTTATTTACTTTTACTTTTATTTTAAGTTCAAAAGTTCTCTATCTCAAATTTTATATTATTTTGTACTATTTATCTGATATTTATCTATTATACTGTAAGTATAAAATAAGTAAAATAGTAAAATGTATATTAAAGCAGATACTATAACTGTTAGAAAACATTTTAGATACAGCTTCAAGTTAGAAGTTACTTTTTATAATTTGGTGTACATAAAACCATTTGAGTTCAATCTTCAGTTTGTTAAGTATAATCATTATAAACTTTTAAATTCTTTATTTGTTGTTTTTTTTTTCATTAGTAGAATCAAGGTACAAGCATATTTGTAATTACATGCGTTGTTATCTTAATTTTTAAAAAATTTTAATTCCTAGCAATTTAGGCAATTTGCCATAAAACGATTTGTTATATTTTTCAAAGCTAGCGGTAAAACGTCCCTGGTCAAAAGTCAAAAATTCCTTTTTACAATATTACAATGGGGATTCCCCACAATTCTGTTATCGTAAGGCTTTGATTTATATAATACCTTCATTTGTTACTTGACTTCGTTGCGTTCACATCTAATTATGAGGTTTTTGAAAAAGTTAGAAAGTGAAAAAGTTAAAAAATTTGAGAAAATTTTGAAAACAAAGTTTTACCATGAAGGGTTAGTTTATGCCACAGTTTTAATTTGGTTGCGCTTTCGTACTTAAACTACATTTTCGACATACATGCCATGTATAACAAATGCGCCGCCGACGACAAACCAGTATACAAAGAAAAGTTTGTCGAAGTCAGAAGTGAGCTAATGCAGTTTTTAGAAAGACATTCGCAATTAGCGCGCGTTCTTAGTTTAGAATTCAATCCATTTAAACAAGTGTGCTTAAAAATAAATTTCGGAAGTCTCACTACTGCGGAAACTTTTTTGGACTTTGATAAGTTTGCCGACTACTACCGCCAAGTAAGATGCTACCGTCGCTGTCACTCGTGCTATAGCCGGCTAAATTTCGTTTGGCGATATTGCGCAGTAGATGAGTTCTTAAAAGGACTCTACGAGAAACCGTCTAGTTATCGCTCGATCTCACCAGAAAGAGTTTGCTTTTTAAACTACCCAGAATGGAAGGAGACAAAATGTTCTCACGAGCAGCTTAGAGGTAAGATTGAAAGAAGGCGGAAAGACTTAATTAGCAAAACCGTTTCGAAAGCACGCATTGAGGAACTATCCTTTACCTTAGGCAGTACCAAGGCGAGCGTAGCCGCAGATGAAAAGTGTCTCATTTGTTTAGGAGGTTTCGAAGTCGGACAACAAGTTAGCAAAATGCCGTGTGGCCACCTTTTCCACAAAGACTGTGTTGCGGAGTGGTTAAAATTACCAGAAAGACAGTCAAAGAATTCGGATTATTTTTCTGCATATATAAGCGCGTTTAGCCAAGTAGAGTTTACCACTGGTGTCAGGCCAAGGTTCATGTTTGAGACTTTGAATGTGTTGAACCATTATGCGAGACGAGATTACGTGCCAAAGTTTCAATGTCCGCATTGTAGGTGTCTCTGCTGCTGAGTAAATAAGTTAGTAAGTAGATTAATGTTAGTTAAGAGTTTATGTCAATAAAATTACAGGTATTTTAGTTCTTAGAACTACCTTTTAGCTTATTGCAAACTTTATTAATTGACTTTTAAAATTAGCATCTCAGGAAAAAACCATAAAAGTTCAGTGTTAGAATTACCTTTTAGCCATTTTCAAATTCCTTTCTTAGTTTAGTTGACTCTTAAAATTAGGGAAGCTCAGGAAAACTCAGGCGGCGAAGTTTTTAACTTTTAAAAGCTGTTAAAAGTTAAAAAAGTGCACACAAATTAGCAATTGGATTTCTTTTTCCTTTCTTTAAAAAATGTAAAGGAAAAAATCCATTTTGCTACTTTGTCCTTCACGTGGTCTTCGCTGTTAAGTAAAATGCTTAAAATCAACAAAACAAAAACATCTAATTGAAAAAGTTAAATGTTTTAGAATTGATTTTAAGCATTTGAAACCAAAGTGCACTATAAATACAGCTTATTTACTTTTACTTTTATTTTAAGTTCAAAAGTTCTCTATCTCAAATTTTATATTATTTTGTACTATTTATCTGATATTTATCTATTATACTGTAAGTATAAAATAAGTAAAATAGTAAAATGTATATTAAAGCAGATACTATAACTGTTAGAAAACATTTTAGATACAGCTTCAAGTTAGAAGTTACTTTTTATAATTTGGTGTACATAAAACCATTTGAGTTCAATCTTCAATTTGTTAAGTATAATCATTATAAACTTTTAAATTCTTTATTTGTTGTTTTTTTTTTCATTAGTAGAATCAAGGTACAAGCATATTTGTAATTACATGCGTTGTTATCTTAATTTTTAAAAAAAATTTAATTCTTAGCAATTTAGGCAATTTGCCATAAAACGATTTGTTATATTTTTCAAAGCTAGCGGTAAAACGTCCCTGGTCAAAAGTCAAAAATTCCTTTTTACAATATTACAATGGGGATTCCCCACAATTCTGTTATCGTAAGGCTTTGATTTATATAATACCTTCATTTGTTACTTGACTTCGTTGCGTTCACATCTAATTATGAGGTTTTTGAAAAAGTTAGAAAGTGAAAAAGTTAAAAAATTTGAGAAAATTTTGAAAACAAAGTTTTACCATGAAGGGTTAGTTTTATGCCACAGTTTTAATTTGGTTGCGCTTTCGTACTTAAACTACATTTTCGACATACATGCCATGTATAACAAATGCGCCGCCGACGACAAACCAGTATACAAAGAAAAGTTTGTCGAAGTCAGAAGTGAGCTAATGCAGTTTTTAGAAAGACATTCGCAATTAGCGCGCGTTCTTAGTTTAGAATTCAATCCATTTAAACAAGTGTGCTTAAAAATAAATTTCGGAAGTCTCACTACTGCGGAAACTTTTTTGGACTTTGATAAGTTTGCCGACTACTACCGCCAAGTAAGATGCTACCGTCGCTGTCACTCGTGCTATAGCCGGCTAAATTTCGTTTGGCGATATTGCGCAGTAGATGAGTTCTTAAAAGGACTCTACGAGAAACCGTCTAGTTATCGCTCGATCTCACCAGAAAGAGTTTGCTTTTTAAACTACCCAGAATGGAAGGAGACAAAATGTTCTCACGAGCAGCTTAGAGGTAAGATTGAAAGAAGGCGGAAAGACTTAATTAGCAAAACCGTTTCGAAAGCACGCATTGAGGAACTATCCTTTACCTTAGGCAGTACCAAGGCGAGCGTAGCCGCAGATGAAAAGTGTCTCATTTGTTTAGGAGGTTTCGAAGTCGACCAACAAGTTAGCAAAATGCCGTGTGGCCACCTTTTCCACAAAGACTGTGTTGCCGAGTGGTTAAAATTACCAGAAAGACAGTCAAAGAATTCGGATTATTTTTCTGCATATATAAGCGCGTTTAGCCAAGTAGAGTTTACCACTGGTGTCAGGCCAAGGTTCATGTTTGAGACTTTGAATGTGTTGAATCATTATGCGAGACGAGATTACGTGCCAAAGTTTCAATGTCCGCATTGTAGGTGTCTCTGCTGCTGAGTAAATAAGTTAGTAAGTAGATTAATGTTAGTTAAGAGTTTATGTCAATAAAATTACAGGTATTTTAGTTCTTAGAACTACCTTTTAGCTTATTGCAAACTTTATTAATTGACTTTTAAAATTAGCATCTCAGGAAAAAACCATAAAAGTTCAGTGTTAGAATTACCTTTTAGCCATTTTCAAATTCCTTTCTTAGTTTAGTTGACTCTTAAAATTAGGGAAGCTCAGGAAAACTCAGGCGGCGAAGTTTTTAACTTTTAAAAGCTGTTAAAAGTTAAAAAAGTGCACACAAATTAGCAATTGGATTTCTTTTTCCTTTCTTTAAAAAATGTAAAGGAAAAAATCCATTTTGCTACTTTGTCCTTCACGTGGTCTTCGCTGTTAAGTAAAATGCTTAAAATCAACAAAACAAAAACATCTAATTGAAAAAGTTAAATGTTTTAGAATTGATTTTAAGCATTTGAAACCAAAGTGCACTATAAATACAGCTTATTTACTTTTACTTTTATTTTAAGTTCAAAAGTTCTCTATCTCAAATTTTATATTATTTTGTACTATTTATCTGATATTTATCTATTATACTGTAAGTATAAAATAAGTAAAATAGTAAAATGTATATTAAAGCAGATACTATAACTGTTAGAAAACATTTTAGATACAGCTTCAAGTTAGAAGTTACTTTTTATAATTTGGTGTACATAAAACCATTTGAGTTCAATCTTCAATTTGTTAAGTATAATCATTATAAACTTTTAAATTCTTTATTTGTTGTTTTTTTTTTCATTAGTAGAATCAAGGTACAAGCATATTTGTAATTACATGCGTTGTTATCTTAATTTTTAAAAAATTTTTAATTCTTAGCAATTTAGGCAATTTGCCATAGAACGATTTGTTATATTTTTCAAAGCTAGCGGTAAAACGTCCCTGGTCAAAAGTCAAAAATTCCTTTTTACAATATTACAATGGGGATTCCCCACAATTCTGTTATCGTAAGGCTTTGATTTATATAATACCTTCATTTGTTACTTGACTTCGTTGCGTTCACATCTAATTATGAGGTTTTTGAAAAAGTTAGAAAGTGAAAAAGTTAAAAAATTTGAGAAAATTTTGAAAACAAAGTTTTACCATGAAGGGTTAGTTTTATGCCACAGTTTTAATTTGGTTGCGCTTTCGTACTTAAACTACATTTTCGACATACATGCCATGTATAACAAATGCGCCGCCGACGACAAACTAGTATACAAAGAAAAGTTTGTCGAAGTCAGAAGTGAGCTAATGCAGTTTTTAGAAAGACATTCGCAATTAGCGCGCGTTCTTAGTTTAGAATTCAATCCATTTAAACAAGTGTGCTTAAAAATAAATTTCGGAAGTCTCACTACTGCGGAAACTTTTTTGGACTTTGATAAGTTTGCCGACTACTACCGCCAAGTAAGATGCTACCGTCGCTGTCACTCGTGCTATAGCCGGCTAAATTTCGTTTGGCGATATTGCGCAGTAGATGAGTTCTTAAAAGGACTCTACGAGAAACCGTCTAGTTATCGCTCGATCTCACCAGAAAGAATTTGCTTTTTAAACTAATCAGAATGGAAGGAGACAAAATGTTCTCACGAGCAGCTTAGAGGTAAGATTGAAAGAAGGCGGAAAGACTTAATTAGCAAAACCGTTTCGAAAGCACGCATTGAGGAACTATCCTTTACCTTAGGCAGTACCAAGGCGAGCGTAGCCGCAGATGAAAAGTGTCTCATTTGTTTAGGAGGTTTCGAAGTCGACCAACAAGTTAGCAAAATGCCGTGTGGCCACCTTTTCCACAAAGACTGTGTTGCGGAGTGGTTAAAATTACCAGAAAGACAGTCGAAGAATTCGGATTATTTTTCTGCATATATAAGCGCGTTTAGCCAAGTAGAGTTTACCACTGGTGTCAGGCCAAGGTTCATGTTTGAGACTTTGAATGTGTTGAACCATTATGCGAGACGAGATTACGTGCCAAAGTTTCAATGTCCGCATTGTAGGTGTCTCTGCTGCTGAGTAAATAAGTTAGTAAGTAGATTAATGTTAGTTAAGAGTTTATGTCAATAAAATTACAGGTATTTTAGTTCTTAGAACTACCTTTTAGCTTATTGCAAACTTTATTAATTGACTTTTAAAATTAGCATCTCAGGAAAAAACCATAAAAGTTCAGTGTTAGAATTACCTTTTAGCCATTTTCAAATTCCTTTCTTAGTTTAGTTGACTCTTAAAATTAGGGAAGCTCAGGAAAACTCAGGAAAACTCAGGCGGCGAAGTTTTTAACTTTTAAAAGCTGTTAAAAGTTAAAAAAGTGCACACAAATTAGCAATTGGATTTCTTTTTCCTTTCTTTAAAAAATGTAAAGGAAAAAATCCATTTTGCTACTTTGTCCTTCACGTGGTCTTCGCTGTTAAGTAAAATGCTTAAAATCAACAAAACAAAAACATCTAATTGAAAAAGTTAAATGTTTTAGAATTGATTTTAAGCATTTGAAACCAAAGTGCACTATAAATACAGCTTATTTACTTTTACTTTTATTTTAAGTTCAAAAGTTCTCTATCTCAAATTTTATATTATTTTGTACTATTTATCTGATATTTATCTATTATACTGTAAGTATAAAATAAGTAAAATAGTAAAATGTATATTAAAGCAGATACTATAACTGTTAGAAAACATTTTAGATACAGCTTCAAGTTAGAAGTTTCTTTTTATAATTTGGTGTACATAAAACCATTTGAGTTCAATCTTCAATTTGTTAAGTATAATCATTATAAACTTTTAAATTCTTTATTTGTTGTTTTTTTTTCATTAGTAGAATCAAGGTACAAGCATATTTGTAATTACATGCGTTGTTATCTTAATTTTTAAAAAAATTTTAATTCTTAGCAATTTAGGCAATTTGCCATAAAACGATTTGTTATATTTTTCAAAGCTAGCGGTAAAACGTCCCTGGTCAAAAGTCAAAAATTCCTTTTTACAATATTACAATGGGGATTCCCCACAATTCTGTTATCGTAAGGCTTTGATTTATATAATACCTTCATTTGTTACTTGACTTCGTTGCGTTCACATCTAATTATGAGGTTTTTGAAAAAGTTAGAAAGTGAAAAAGTTAAAAAATTTGAGAAAATTTTGAAAACAAAGTTTTACCATGAAGGGTTAGTTTTATGCCACAGTTTTAATTTGGTTGCGCTTTCGTACTTAAACTACATTTTCGACATACATGCCATGTATAACAAATGCGCCGCCGACGACAAACCAGTATACAAAGAAAAGTTTGTCGAAGTCAGAAGTGAGCTAATGCAGTTTTTAGAAAGACATTCGCAATTAGCGCGCGTTCTTAGTTTAGAATTCAATCCATTTAAACAAGTGTGCTTAAAAATAAATTTCGGAAGTCTCACTACTGCGGAAACTTTTTTGGACTTTGATAAGTTTGCCGACTACTACCGCCAAGTAAGATGCTACCGTCGCTGTCACTCGTGCTATAGCCGGCTAAATTTCGTTTGGCGATATTGCGCAGTAGATGAGTTCTTAAAAGGACTCTACGAGAAACCGTCTAGTTATCGCTCGATCTCACCAGAAAGAGTTTGCTTTTTAAACTACCCAGAATGGAAGGAGACAAAATGTTCTCACGAGCAGCTTAGAGGTAAGATTGAAAGAAGGCGGAAAGACTTAATTAGCAAAACCGTTTCGAAAGCACGCATTGAGGAACTATCCTTTACCTTAGGCAGTACCAAGGCGAGCGTAGCCGCAGATGAAAAGTGTCTCATTTGTTTAGGAGGTTTCGAAGTCGACCAACAAGTTAGCAAAATGCCGTGTGGCCACCTTTTCCACAAAGACTGTGTTGCGGAGTGGTTAAAATTACCAGAAAGACAGTCGAAGAATTCGGATTATTTTTCTGCATATATAAGCGCGTTTAGCCAAGTAGAGTTTACCACTGGTGTCAGGCCAAGGTTCATGTTTGAGACTTTGAATGTGTTGAACCATTATGCGAGACGAGATTACGTGCCAAAGTTTCAATGTCCGCATTGTAGGTGTCTCTGCTGCTGAGTAAATAAGTTAGTAAGTAGATTAATGTTAGTTAAGAGTTTATGTCAATAAAATTACAGGTATTTTAGTTCTTAGAACTACCTTTTAGCTTATTGCAAACTTTATTAATTGACTTTTAAAATTAGCATCTCAGGAAAAAACCATAAAAGTTCAGTGTTAGAATTACCTTTTAGCCATTTTCAAATTCCTTTCTTAGTTTAGTTGACTCTTAAAATTAGGGAAGCTCAGGAAAACTCAGGAAAACTCAGGCGGCGAAGTTTTTAACTTTTAAAAGCTGTTAAAAGTTAAAAAAGTGCACACAAATTAGCAATTGGATTTCTTTTTCCTTTCTTTAAAAAATGTAAAGGAAAAAATCCATTTTGCTACTTTGTCCTTCACGTGGTCTTCGCTGTTAAGTAAAATGCTTAAAATCAACAAAACAAAAACATCTAATTGAAAAAGTTAAATGTTTTAGAATTGATTTTAAGCATTTGAAACCAAAGTGCACTATAAATACAGCTTATTTACTTTTACTTTTATTTTAAGTTCAAAAGTTCTCTATCTCAAATTTTATATTATTTTGTACTATTTATCTGATATTTATCTATTATACTGTAAGTATAAAATAAGTAAAATAGTAAAATGTATATTAAAGCAGATACTATAACTGTTAGAAAACATTTTAGATACAGCTTCAAGTTAGAAGTTACTTTTTATAATTTGGTGTACATAAAACCATTTGAGTTCAATCTTCAATTTGTTAAGTATAATCATTATAAACTTTTAAATTCTTTATTTGTTGTTTTTTTTTTTCATTAGTAGAATCAAGGTACAAGCATATTTGTAATTACATGCGTTGTTATCTTAATTTTTAAAAAATTTTAATTTCTAGCAATTTAGGCAATTTGCCATAAAACGATTTGTTATATTTTCAAAGCTAGCGGTAAAACGTCCCTGGTCAAAAGTCAAAAATTCCTTTTTACAATATTACAATGGGGATTCCCCACAATTCTGTTATCGTAAGGCTTTGATTTATATAATACCTTCATTTGTTACTTGACTTCGTTGCGTTCACATCTAATTATGAGGTTTTTGAAAAAGTTAGAAAGTGAAAAAGTTAAAAAATTTGAGAAAATTTTGAAAACAAAGTTTTACCATGAAGGGTTAGTTTTATGCCACAGTTTTAATTTGGTTGCGCTTTCGTACTTAAACTACATTTTCGACATACATGCCATGTATAACAAATGCGCCGCCGACGACAAACCAGTATACAAAGAAAAGTTTGTCGAAGTCAGAAGTGAGCTAATGCAGTTTTTAGAAAGACATTCGCAATTAGCGCGCGTTCTTAGTTTAGAATTCAATCCATTTAAACAAGTGTGCTTAAAAATAAATTTCGGAAGTCTCACTACTGCGGAAACTTTTTTGGACTTTGATAAGTTTGCCGACTACTACCGCCAAGTAAGATGCTACCGTCGCTGTCACTCGTGCTATAGCCGGCTAAATTTCGTTTGGCGATATTGCGCAGTAGATGAGTTCTTAAAAGGACTCTACGAGAAACCGTCTAGTTATCGCTCGATCTCACCAGAAAGAGTTTGCTTTTTAAACTACCCAGAATGGAAGGAGACAAAATGTTCTCACGAGCAGCTTAGAGGTAAGATTGAAAGAAGGCGGAAAGACTTAATTAGCAAAACCGTTTCGAAAGCACGCATTGAGGAACTATCCTTTACCTTAGGCAGTACCAAGGCGAGCGTAGCCGCAGATGAAAAGTGTCTCATTTGTTTAGGAGGTTTCGAAGTCGACCAACAAGTTAGCAAAATGCCGTGTGGCCACCTTTTCCACAAAGACTGTGTTGCGGAGTGGTTAAAATTACCAGAAAGACAGTCAAAGAATTCGGATTATTTTTCTGCATATATAAGCGCGTTTAGCCAAGTAGAGTTTACCACTGGTGTCAGGCCAAGGTTCATGTTTGAGACTTTGAATGTGTTGAACCATTATGCGAGACGAGATTACGTGCCAAAGTTTCAATGTCCGCATTGTAGGTGTCTCTGCTGCTGAGTAAATAAGTTAGTAAGTAGATTAATGTTAGTTAAGAGTTTATGTCAATAAAATTACAGGTATTTTAGTTCTTAGAACTACCTTTTAGCTTATTGCAAACTTTATTAATTGACTTTTAAAATTAGCATCTCAGGAAAAAACCATAAAAGTTCAGTGTTAGAATTACCTTTTAGCCATTTTCAAATTCCTTTCTTAGTTTAGTTGACTCTTAAAATTAGGGAAGCTCAGGAAAACTCAGGAAAACTCAGGCGGCGAAGTTTTTAACTTTTAAAAGCTGTTAAAAGTTAAAAAAGTGCACACAAATTAGCAATTGGATTTCTTTTTCCTTTCTTTAAAAAATGTAAAGGAAAAAATCCATTTTGCTACTTTGTCCTTCACGTGGTCTTCGCTGTTAAGTAAAATGCTTAAAATCAACAAAACAAAAACATCTAATTGAAAAAGTTAAATGTTTTAGAATTGATTTTAAGCATTTGAAACCAAAGTGCACTATAAATACAGCTTATTTACTTTTACTTTTATTTTAAGTTCAAAAGTTCTCTATCTCAAATTTTATATTATTTTGTACTATTTATCTGATATTTATCTATTATACTGTAAGTATAAAATGAGTAAAATAGTAAAATGTATATTAAAGCAGATACTATAACTGTTAGAAAACATTTTAGATACAGCTTCAAGTTAGAAGTTACTTTTTATAATTTGGTGTACATAAAACCATTTGAGTTCAATCTTCAATTTGTTAAGTATAATCATTATAAACTTTTAAATTCTTTATTTGTTGTTTTTTTTTTCATTAGTAGAATCAAGGTACAAGCATATTTGTAATTACATGCGTTGTTATCTTAATTTTTAAAAAATTTTAATTCCTAGCAATTTAGGCAATTTGCCATAAAACGATTTGTTATATTTTTCAAAGCTAGCGGTAAAACGTCCCTGGTCAAAAGTCAAAAATTCCTTTTTACAATATTACAATGGGGATTCCCCACAATTCTGTTATCGTAAGGCTTTGATTTATATAATACCTTCATTTGTTACTTGACTTCGTTGCGTTCACATCTAATTATGAGGTTTTTGAAAAAGTTAGAAAGTGAAAAAGTTAAAAAATTTGAGAAAATTTTGAAAACAAAGTTTTACCATGAAGGGTTAGTTTTATGCCACAGTTTTAATTTGGTTGCGCTTTCGTACTTAAACTACATTTTCGACATACATGCCATGTATAACAAATGCGCCGCCGACGACAAACCAGTATACAAAGAAAAGTTTGTCGAAGTCAGAAGTGAGCTAATGCAGTTTTTAGAAAGACATTCGCAATTAGCGCGCGTTCTTAGTTTAGAATTCAATCCATTTAAACAAGTGTGCTTAAAAATAAATTTCGGAAGTCTCACTACTGCGGAAACTTTTTTGGACTTTGATAAGTTTGCCGACTACTACCGCCAAGTAAGATGCTACCGTCGCTGTCACTCGTGCTATAGCCGGCTAAATTTCGTTTGGCGATATTGCGCAGTAGATGAGTTCTTAAAAGGACTCTACGAGAAACCGTCTAGTTATCGCTCGATCTCACCAGAAAGAGTTTGCTTTTTAAACTACCCAGAATGGAAGGAGACAAAATGTTCTCACGAGCAGCTTAGAGGTAAGATTGAAAGAAGGCGGAAAGACTTAATTAGCAAAACCGTTTCGAAAGCACGCATTGAGGAACTATCCTTTACCTTAGGCAGTACCAAGGCGAGCGTAGCCGCAGATGAAAAGTGTCTCATTTGTTTAGGAGGTTTCGAAGTCGACCAACAAGTTAGCAAAATGCCGTGTGGCCACCTTTTCCACAAAGACTGTGTTGCGGAGTGGTTAAAATTACCAGAAAGACAGTCAAAGAATTCGGATTATTTTTCTGCATATATAAGCGCGTTTAGCCAAGTAGAGTTTACCACTGGTGTCAGGCCAAGGTTCATGTTTGAGACTTTGAATGTGTTGAACCATTATGCGAGACGAGATTACGTGCCAAAGTTTCAATGTCCGCATTGTAGGTGTCTCTGCTGCTGAGTAAATAAGTTAGTAAGTAGATTAATGTTAGTTAAGAGTTTATGTCAATAAAATTACAGGTATTTTAGTTCTTAGAACTACCTTTTAGCTTATTGCAAACTTTATTAATTGACTTTTAAAATTAGCATCTCAGGAAAAAACCATAAAAGTTCAGTGTTAGAATTACCTTTTAGCCATTTTCAAATTCCTTTCTTAGTTTAGTTGACTCTTAAAATTAGGGAAGCTCAGGAAAACTCAGGAAAACTCAGGCGGCGAAGTTTTTAACTTTTAAAAGCTGTTAAAAGTTAAAAAAGTGCACACAAATTAGCAATTGGATTTCTTTTTCCTTTCTTTAAAAAATGTAAAGGAAAAAATCCATTTTGCTACTTTGTCCTTCACGTGGTCTTCGCTGTTAAGTAAAATGCTTAAAATCAACAAAACAAAAACATCTAATTGAAAAAGTTAAATGTTTTAGAATTGATTTTAAGCATTTGAAACCAAAGTGCACTATAAATACAGCTTATTTACTTTTACTTTTATTTTAAGTTCAAAAGTTCTCTATCTCAAATTTTATATTATTTTGTACTATTTATCTGATATTTATCTATTATACTGTAAGTATAAAATAAGTAAAATAGTAAAATGTATATTAAAGCAGATACTATAACTGTTAGAAAACATTTTAGATACAGCTTCAAGTTAGAAGTTACTTTTTATAATTTGCTGTACATAAAACCATTTGAGTTCAATCTTCAATTTGTTAAGTATAATCATTATAAACTTTTAAATTCTTTATTTGTTGTTTTTTTTTTCATTAGTAGAATCAAGGTACAAGCATATTTGTAATTACATGCGTTGTTATCTTAATTTTTAAAAAAATTTTAATTCTTAGCAATTTAGGCAATTTGCCATAAAACGATTTGTTATATTTTTCAAAGCTAGCGGTAAAACGTCCCTGGTCAAAAGTCAAAAATTCCTTTTTACAATATTACAATGGGGATTCCCCACAATTCTGTTATCGTAAGGCTTTGATTTATATAATACCTTCATTTGTTACTTGACTTCGTTGCGTTCACATCTAATTATGAGGTTTTTGAAAAAGTTAGAAAGTGAAAAAGTTAAAAAATTTGAGAAAATTTTGAAAACAAAGTTTTACCATGAAAGGTTAGTTTTATGCCACAGTTTTAATTTGGTTGCGCTTTCGTACTTAAACTACATTTTCGACATACCTGCCATGTATAACAAATGCGCCGCCGACGACAAACCAGTATACAAAGAAAAGTTTGTCGAAGTCAGAAGTGAGCTAATGCAGTTTTTAGAAAGACATTCGCAATTAGCGCGCGTTCTTAGTTTAGAATTCAATTCATTTAAACAAGTGTGCTTAAAAATAAATTTCGGAAGTCTCACTACTGCGGAAACTTTTTTGGACTTTGATAAGTTTGCCGACTACTACCGCCAAGTAAGATGCTACCGTCGCTGTCACTCGTGCTATAGCCGGCTAAATTTCGTTTGGCGATATTGCGCAGTAGATGAGTTCTTAAAAGGACTCTACGAGAAACCGTCTAGTTATCGCTCGATCTCACCAGAAAGAGTTTGCTTTTTAAACTACCCAGAATGGAAGGAGACAAAATGTTCTCACGAGCAGCTTAGAGGTAAGATTGAAAGAAGGCGGAAAGACTTAATTAGCAAAACCGTTTCGAAAGCACGCATTGAGGAACTATCCTTTACCTTAGGCAGTACCAAGGCGAGCGTAGCCGCAGATGAAAAGTGTCTCATTTGTTTAGGAGGTTTCGAAGTCGACCAACAAGTTAGCAAAATGCCGTGTGGCCACCTTTTCCACAAAGACTGTGTTGCGGAGTGGTTAAAATTACCAGAAAGACAGTCAAAGAATTCGGATTATTTTTCTGCATATATAAGCGCGTTTAGCCAAGTAGAGTTTACCACTGGTGTCAGGCCAAGGTTCATGTTTGAGACTTTGAATGTGTTGAACCATTATGCGAGACGAGATTACGTGCCAAAGTTTCAATGTCCGCATTGTAGGTGTCTCTGCTGCTGAGTAAATAAGTTAGTAAGTAGATTAATGTTAGTTAAGAGTTTATGTCAATAAAATTACAGGTATTTTAGTTCTTAGAACTACCTTTTAGCTTATTGCAAACTTTATTAATTGACTTTTAAAATTAGCATCTCAGGAAAAAACCATAAAAGTTCAGTGTTAGAATTACCTTTTAGCCATTTTCAAATTCCTTTCTTAGTTTAGTTGACTCTTAAAATTAGGGAAGCTCAGGAAAACTCAGGCGGCGAAGTTTTTAACTTTTAAAAGCTGTTAAAAGTTAAAAAAGTGCACACAAATTAGCAATTGGATTTCTTTTTCCTTTCTTTAAAAAATGTAAAGGAAAAAATCCATTTTGCTACTTTGTCCTTCACGTGGTCTTCGCTGTTAAGTAAAATGCTTAAAATCAACAAAACAAAAACATCTAATTGAAAAAGTTAAATGTTTTAGAATTGATTTTAAGCATTTGAAACCAAAGTGCACTATAAATACAGCTTATTTACTTTTACTTTTATTTTAAGTTCAAAAGTTCTCTATCTCAAATTTTATATTATTTTGTACTATTTATCTGATATTTATCTATTATACTGTAAGTATAAAATAAGTAAAATAGTAAAATGTATATTAAAGCAGATACTATAACTGTTAGAAAACATTTTAGATACAGCTTCAAGTTAGAAGTTACTTTTTATAATTTGCTGTACATAAAACCATTTGAGTTCAATCTTCAATTTGTTAAGTATAATCATTATAAACTTTTAAATTCTTTATTTGTTGTTTTTTTTTTCATTAGTAGAATCAAGGTACAAGCATATTTGTAATTACATGCGTTGTTATCTTAATTTTTAAAAAAATTTTAATTCTTAGCAATTTAGGCAATTTGCCATAAAAAGATTTGTTATATTTTTCAAAGCTAGCGGTAAAACGTCCCTGGTCAAAAGTCAAAAATTCCTTTTTACAATATTACAATGGGGATTCCCCACAATTCTGTTATCGTAAGGCTTTGATTTATATAATACCTTCATTTGTTACTTGACTTCGTTGCGTTCACATCTAATTATGAGGTTTTTGAAAAAGTTAGAAAGTGAAAAAGTTAAAAAATTTGAGAAAATTTTGAAAACAAAGTTTTACCATGAAGGGTTAGTTTTATGCCACAGTTTTAATTTGGTTGCGCTTTCGTACTTAAACTACATTTTCGACATACATGCCATGTATAACAAATGCGCCGCCGACGACAAACCAGTATACAAAGAAAAGTTTGTCGAAGTCAGAAGTGAGCTAATGCAGTTTTTAGAAAGACATTCGCAATTAGCGCGCGTTCTTAGTTTAGAATTCAATCCATTTAAACAAGTGTGCTTAAAAATAAATTTCGGAAGTCTCACTACTGCGGAAACTTTTTTGGACTTTGATAAGTTTGCCGACTACTACCGCCAAGTAAGATGCTACCGTCGCTGTCACTCGTGCTATAGCCGGCTAAATTTCGTTTGGCGATATTGCGCAGTAGATGAGTTCTTAAAAGGACTCTACGAGAAACCGTCTAGTTATCGCTCGATCTCACCAGAAAGAGTTTGCTTTTTAAACTACCCAGAATGGAAGGAGACAAAATGTTCTCACGAGCAGCTTAGAGGTAAGATTGAAAGAAGGCGGAAAGACTTAATTAGCAAAACCGTTTCGAAAGCACGCATTGAGGAACTATCCTTTACCTTAGGCAGTACCAAGGCGAGCGTAGCCGCAGATGAAAAGTGTCTCATTTGTTTAGGAGGTTTCGAAGTCGACCAACAAGTTAGCAAAATGCCGTGTGGCCACCTTTTCCACAAAGACTGTGTTGCGGAGTGGTTAAAATTACCAGAAAGACAGTCGAAGAATTCGGATTATTTTTCTGCATATATAAGCGCGTTTAGCCAAGTAGAGTTTACCACTGGTGTCAGGCCAAGGTTCATGTTTGAGACTTTGAATGTGTTGAACCATTATGCGAGACGAGATTACGTGCCAAAGTTTCAATGTCCGCATTGTAGGTGTCTCTGCTGCTGAGTAAATAAGTTAGTAAGTAGATTAATGTTAGTTAAGAGTTTATGTCAATAAAATTACAGGTATTTTAGTTCTTAGAACTACCTTTTAGCTTATTGCAAACTTTATTAATTGACTTTTAAAATTAGCATCTCAGGAAAAAACCATAAAAGTTCAGTGTTAGAATTACCTTTTAGCCATTTTCAAATTCCTTTCTTAGTTTAGTTGACTCTTAAAATTAGGGAAGCTCAGGAAAACTCAGGAAAACTCAGGCGGCGAAGTTTTTAACTTTTAAAAGCTGTTAAAAGTTAAAAAAGTGCACACAAATTAGCAATTGGATTTCTTTTTCCTTTCTTTAAAAAATGTAAAGGAAAAAATCCATTTTGCTACTTTGTCCTTCACGTGGTCTTCGCTGTTAAGTAAAATGCTTAAAATCAACAAAACAAAAACATCTAATTGAAAAAGTTAAATGTTTTAGAATTGATTTTAAGCATTTGAAACCAAAGTGCACTATAAATACAGCTTATTTACTTTTACTTTTATTTTAAGTTCAAAAGTTCTCTATCTCAAATTTTATATTATTTTGTACTATTTATCTGATATTTATCTATTATACTGTAAGTATAAAATAAGTAAAATAGTAAAATGTATATTAAAGCAGATACTATAACTGTTAGAAAACATTTTAGATACAGCTTCAAGTTAGAAGTTACTTTTTATAATTTGGTGTACATAAAACCATTTGAGTTCAATCTTCAATTTGTTAAGTATAATCATTATAAACTTTTAAATTCTTTATTTGTTGTTTTTTTTTTCATTAGTAGAATCAAGGTACAAGCATATTTGTAATTACATGCGTTGTTATCTTAATTTTTAAAAAAATTTTAATTCTTAGCAATTTAGGCAATTTGCCATAAAACGATTTGTTATATTTTTCAAAGCTAGCGGTAAAACGTCCCTGGTCAAAAGTCAAAAATTCCTTTTTACAATATTACAATGGGGATTCCCCACAATTCTGTTATCGTAAGGCTTTGATTTATATAATACCTTCATTTGTTACTTGACTTCGTTGCGTTCACATCTAATTATGAGGTTTTTGAAAAAGTTAGAAAGTGAAAAAGTTAAAAAATTTGAGAAAATTTTGAAAACAAAGTTTTACCATGAAGGGTTAGTTTTATGCCACAGTTTTAATTTGGTTGCGCTTTCGTACTTAAACTACATTTTCGACATACATGCCATGTATAACAAATGCGCCGCCGACGACAAACCAGTATACAAAGAAAAGTTTGTCGAAGTCAGAAGTGAGCTAATGCAGTTTTTAGAAAGACATTCGCAATTAGCGCGCGTTCTTAGTTTAGAATTCAATCCATTTAAACAAGTGTGCTTAAAAATAAATTTCGGAAGTCTCACTACTGCGGAAACTTTTTTGGACTTTGATAAGTTTGCCGACTACTACCGCCAAGTAAGATGCTACCGTCGCTGTCACTCGTGCTATAGCCGGCTAAATTTCGTTTGGCGATATTGCGCAGTAGATGAGTTCTTAAAAGGACTCTACGAGAAACCGTCTAGTTATCGCTCGATCTCACCAGAAAGAGTTTGCTTTTTAAACTACCCAGAATGGAAGGAGACAAAATGTTCTCACGAGCAGCTTAGAGGTAAGATTGAAAGAAGGCGGAAAGACTTAATTAGCAAAACCGTTTCGAAAGCACGCATTGAGGAACTATCCTTTACCTTAGGCAGTACCAAGGCGAGCGTAGCCGCAGATGAAAAGTGTCTCATTTGTTTAGGAGGTTTCGAAGTCGACCAACAAGTTAGCAAAATGCCGTGTGGCCACCTTTTCCACAAAGACTGTGTTGCGGAGTGGTTAAAATTACCAGAAAGACAGTCAAAGAATTCGGATTATTTTTCTGCATATATAAGCGCGTTTAGCCAAGTAGAGTTTACCACTGGTGTCAGGCCAAGGTTCATGTTTGAGACTTTGAATGTGTTGAACCATTATGCGAGACGAGATTACGTGCCAAAGTTTCAATGTCCGCATTGTAGGTGTCTCTGCTGCTGAGTAAATAAGTTAGTAAGTAGATTAATGTTAGTTAAGAGTTTATGTCAATAAAATTACAGGTATTTTAGTTCTTAGAACTACCTTTTAGCTTATTGCAAACTTTATTAATTGACTTTTAAAATTAGCATCTCAGGAAAAAACCATAAAAGTTCAGTGTTAGAATTACCTTTTAGCCATTTTCAAATTCCTTTCTTAGTTTAGTTGACTCTTAAAATTAGGGAAGCTCAGGAAAACTCAGGCGGCGAAGTTTTTAACTTTTAAAAGCTGTTAAAAGTTAAAAAAGTGCACACAAATTAGCAATTGGATTTCTTTTTCCTTTCTTTAAAAAATGTAAAGGAAAAAATCCATTTTGCTACTTTGTCCTTCACGTGGTCTTCGCTGTTAAGTAAAATGCTTAAAATCAACAAAACAAAAACATCTAATTGAAAAAGTTAAATGTTTTAGAATTGATTTTAAGCATTTGAAACCAAAGTGCACTATAAATACAGCTTATTTACTTTTACTTTTATTTTAAGTTCAAAAGTTCTCTATCTCAAATTTTATATTATTTTGTACTATTTATCTGATATTTATCTATTATACTGTAAGTATAAAATAAGTAAAATAGTAAAATGTATATTAAAGCAGATACTATAACTGTTAGAAAACATTTTAGATACAGCTTCAAGTTAGAAGTTACTTTTTATAATTTGCTGTACATAAAACCATTTGAGTTCAATCTTCAATTTGTTAAGTATAATCATTATAAACTTTTAAATTCTTTATTTGTTGTTTTTTTTTTCATTAGTAGAATCAAGGTACAAGCATATTTGTAATTACATGCGTTGTTATCTTAATTTTTAAAAAAATTTTAATTCTTAGCAATTTAGGCAATTTGCCATAAAAAGATTTGTTATATTTTTCAAAGCTAGCGGTAAAACGTCCCTGGTCAAAAGTCAAAAATTCCTTTTTACAATATTACAATGGGGATTCCCCACAATTCTGTTATCGTAAGGCTTTGATTTATATAATACCTTCATTTGTTACTTGACTTCGTTGCGTTCACATCTAATTATGAGGTTTTTGAAAAAGTTAGAAAGTGAAAAAGTTAAAAAATTTGAGAAAATTTTGAAAACAAAGTTTTACCATGAAGGGTTAGTTTTATGCCACAGTTTTAATTTGGTTGCGCTTTCGTACTTAAACTACATTTTCGACATACATGCCATGTATAACAAATGCGCCGCCGACGACAAACCAGTATACAAAGAAAAGTTTGTCGAAGTCAGAAGTGAGCTAATGCAGTTTTTAGAAAGACATTCGCAATTAGCGCGCGTTCTTAGTTTAGAATTCAATCCATTTAAACAAGTGTGCTTAAAAATAAATTTCGGAAGTCTCACTACTGCGGAAACTTTTTTGGACTTTGATAAGTTTGCCGACTACTACCGCCAAGTAAGATGCTACCGTCGCTGTCACTCGTGCTATAGCCGGCTAAATTTCGTTTGGCGATATTGCGCAGTAGATGAGTTCTTAAAAGGACTCTACGAGAAACCGTCTAGTTATCGCTCGATCTCACCAGAAAGAGTTTGCTTTTTAAACTACCCAGAATGGAAGGAGACAAAATGTTCTCACGAGCAGCTTAGAGGTAAGATTGAAAGAAGGCGGAAAGACTTAATTAGCAAAACCGTTTCGAAAGCACGCATTGAGGAACTATCCTTTACCTTAGGCAGTACCAAGGCGAGCGTAGCCGCAGATGAAAAGTGTCTCATTTGTTTAGGAGGTTTCGAAGTCGACCAACAAGTTAGCAAAATGCCGTGTGGCCACCTTTTCCACAAAGACTGTGTTGCGGAGTGGTTAAAATTACCAGAAAGACAGTCGAAGAATTCGGATTATTTTTCTGCATATATAAGCGCGTTTAGCCAAGTAGAGTTTACCACTGGTGTCAGGCCAAGGTTCATGTTTGAGACTTTGAATGTGTTGAACCATTATGCGAGACGAGATTACGTGCCAAAGTTTCAATGTCCGCATTGTAGGTGTCTCTGCTGCTGAGTAAATAAGTTAGTAAGTAGATTAATGTTAGTTAAGAGTTTATGTCAATAAAATTACAGGTATTTTAGTTCTTAGAACTACCTTTTAGCTTATTGCAAACTTTATTAATTGACTTTTAAAATTAGCATCTCAGGAAAAAACCATAAAAGTTCAGTGTTAGAATTACCTTTTAGCCATTTTCAAATTCCTTTCTTAGTTTAGTTGACTCTTAAAATTAGGGAAGCTCAGGAAAACTCAGGAAAACTCAGGCGGCGAAGTTTTTAACTTTTAAAAGCTGTTAAAAGTTAAAAAAGTGCACACAAATTAGCAATTGGATTTCTTTTTCCTTTCTTTAAAAAATGTAAAGGAAAAAATCCATTTTGCTACTTTGTCCTTCACGTGGTCTTCGCTGTTAAGTAAAATGCTTAAAATCAACAAAACAAAAACATCTAATTGAAAAAGTTAAATGTTTTAGAATTGATTTTAAGCATTTGAAACCAAAGTGCACTATAAATACAGCTTATTTACTTTTACTTTTATTTTAAGTTCAAAAGTTCTCTATCTCAAATTTTATATTATTTTGTACTATTTATCTGATATTTATCTATTATACTGTAAGTATAAAATAAGTAAAATAGTAAAATGTATATTAAAGCAGATACTATAACTGTTAGAAAACATTTTAGATACAGCTTCAAGTTAGAAGTTACTTTTTATAATTTGGTGTACATAAAACCATTTGAGTTCAATCTTCAATTTGTTAAGTATAATCATTATAAACTTTTAAATTCTTTATTTGTTGTTTTTTTTTTCATTAGTAGAATCAAGGTACAAGCATATTTGTAATTACATGCGTTGTTATCTTAATTTTTAAAAAAATTTTAATTCTTAGCAATTTAGGCAATTTGCCATAAAACGATTTGTTATATTTTTCAAAGCTAGCGGTAAAACGTCCCTGGTCAAAAGTCAAAAATTCCTTTTTACAATATTACAATGGGGATTCCCCACAATTCTGTTATCGTAAGGCTTTGATTTATATAATACCTTCATTTGTTACTTGACTTCGTTGCGTTCACATCTAATTATGAGGTTTTTGAAAAAGTTAGAAAGTGAAAAAGTTAAAAAATTTGAGAAAATTTTGAAAACAAAGTTTTACCATGAAGGGTTAGTTTTATGCCACAGTTTTAATTTGGTTGCGCTTTCGTACTTAAACTACATTTTCGACATACATGCCATGTATAACAAATGCGCCGCCGACGACAAACCAGTATACAAAGAAAAGTTTGTCGAAGTCAGAAGTGAGCTAATGCAGTTTTTAGAAAGACATTCGCAATTAGCGCGCGTTCTTAGTTTAGAATTCAATCCATTTAAACAAGTGTGCTTAAAAATAAATTTCGGAAGTCTCACTACTGCGGAAACTTTTTTGGACTTTGATAAGTTTGCCGACTACTACCGCCAAGTAAGATGCTACCGTCGCTGTCACTCGTGCTATAGCCGGCTAAATTTCGTTTGGCGATATTGCGCAGTAGATGAGTTCTTAAAAGGACTCTACGAGAAACCGTCTAGTTATCGCTCGATCTCACCAGAAAGAGTTTGCTTTTTAAACTACCCAGAATGGAAGGAGACAAAATGTTCTCACGAGCAGCTTAGAGGTAAGATTGAAAGAAGGCGGAAAGACTTAATTAGCAAAACCGTTTCGAAAGCACGCATTGAGGAACTATCCTTTACCTTAGGCAGTACCAAGGCGAGCGTAGCCGCAGATGAAAAGTGTCTCATTTGTTTAGGAGGTTTCGAAGTCGACCAACAAGTTAGCAAAATGCCGTGTGGCCACCTTTTCCACAAAGACTGTGTTGCGGAGTGGTTAAAATTACCAGAAAGACAGTCAAAGAATTCGGATTATTTTTCTGCATATATAAGCGCGTTTAGCCAAGTAGAGTTTACCACTGGTGTCAGGCCAAGGTTCATGTTTGAGACTTTGAATGTGTTGAACCATTATGCGAGACGAGATTACGTGCCAAAGTTTCAATGTCCGCATTGTAGGTGTCTCTGCTGCTGAGTAAATAAGTTAGTAAGTAGATTAATGTTAGTTAAGAGTTTATGTCAATAAAATTACAGGTATTTTAGTTCTTAGAACTACCTTTTAGCTTATTGCAAACTTTATTAATTGACTTTTAAAATTAGCATCTCAGGAAAAAACCATAAAAGTTCAGTGTTAGAATTACCTTTTAGCCATTTTCAAATTCCTTTCTTAGTTTAGTTGACTCTTAAAATTAGGGAAGCTCAGGAAAACTCAGGAAAACTCAGGCGGCGAAGTTTTTAACTTTTAAAAGCTGTTAAAAGTTAAAAAAGTGCACACAAATTAGCAATTGGATTTCTTTTTCCTTTCTTTAAAAAATGTAAAGGAAAAAATCCATTTTGCTACTTTGTCCTTCACGTGGTCTTCGCTGTTAAGTAAAATGCTTAAAATCAACAAAACAAAAACATCTAATTGAAAAAGTTAAATGTTTTAGAATTGATTTTAAGCATTTGAAACCAAAGTGCACTATAAATACAGCTTATTTACTTTTACTTTTATTTTAAGTTCAAAAGTTCTCTATCTCAAATTTTATATTATTTTGTACTATTTATCTGATATTTATCTATTATACTGTAAGTATAAAATAAGTAAAATAGTAAAATGTATATTAAAGCAGATACTATAACTGTTAGAAAACATTTTAGATACAGCTTCAAGTTAGAAGTTACTTTTTATAATTTGGTGTACATAAAACCATTTGAGTTCAATCTTCAATTTGTTAAGTATAATCATTATAAACTTTTAAATTCTTTATTTGTTGTTTTTTTTTTTTCATTAGTAGAATCAAGGTACAAGCATATTTGTAATTACATGCGTTGTTATCTTAATTTTTAAAAAATTTTAATTCCTAGCAATTTAGGCAATTTGCCATAAAACGATTTGTTATATTTTTCAAAGCTAGCGGTAAAACGTCCCTGGTCAAAAGTCAAAAATTCCTTTTTACAATATTACAATGGGGATTCCCCACAATTCTGTTATCGTAAGGCTTTGATTTATATGATACCTTCATTTGTTACTTGACTTCGTTGCGTTCACATCTAATTATGAGGTTTTTGAAAAAGTTAGAAAGTGAAAAAGTTAAAAAATTTGAGAAAATTTTGAAAACAAAGTTTTACCATGAAGGGTTAGTTTTATGCCACAGTTTTAATTTGGTTGCGCTTTCGTACTTAAACTACATTTTCGACATACATGCCATGTATAACAAATGCGCCGCCGACGACAAACCAGTATACAAAGAAAAGTTTGTCGAAGTCAGAAGTGAGCTAATGCAGTTTTTAGAAAGACATTCGCAATTAGCGCGCGTTCTTAGTTTAGAATTCAATCCATTTAAACAAGTGTGCTTAAAAATAAATTTCGGAAGTCTCACTACTGCGGAAACTTTTTTGGACTTTGATAAGTTTGCCGACTACTACCGCCAAGTAAGATGCTACCGTCGCTGTCACTCGTGCTATAGCCGGCTAAATTTCGTTTGGCGATATTGCGCAGTAGATGAGTTCTTAAAAGGACTCTACGAGAAACCGTCTAGTTATCGCTCGATCTCACCAGAAAGAGTTTGCTTTTTAAACTACCCAGAATGGAAGGAGACAAAATGTTCTCACGAGCAGCTTAGAGGTAAGATTGAAAGAAGGCGGAAAGACTTAATTAGCAAAACCGTTTCGAAAGCACGCATTGAGGAACTATCCTTTACCTTAGGCAGTACCAAGGCGAGCGTAGCCGCAGATGAAAAGTGTCTCATTTGTTTAGGAGGTTTCGAAGTCGACCAACAAGTTAGCAAAATGCCGTGTGGCCACCTTTTCCACAAAGACTGTGTTGCGGAGTGGTTAAAATTACCAGAAAGACAGTCGAAGAATTCGGATTATTTTTCTGCATATATAAGCGCGTTTAGCCAAGTAGAGTTTACCACTGGTGTCAGGCCAAGGTTCATGTTTGAGACTTTGAATGTGTTGAACCATTATGCGAGACGAGATTACGTGCCAAAGTTTCAATGTCCGCATTGTAGGTGTCTCTGCTGCTGAGTAAATAAGTTAGTAAGTAGATTAATGTTAGTTAAGAGTTTATGTCAATAAAATTACAGGTATTTTAGTTCTTAGAACTACCTTTTAGCTTATTGCAAACTTTATTAATTGACTTTTAAAATTAGCATCTCAGGAAAAAACCATAAAAGTTCAGTGTTAGAATTACCTTTTAGCCATTTTCAAATTCCTTTCTTAGTTTAGTTGACTCTTAAAATTAGGGAAGCTCAGGAAAACTCAGGAAAACTCAGGCGGCGAAGTTTTTAACTTTTAAAAGCTGTTAAAAGTTAAAAAAGTGCACACAAATTAGCAATTGGATTTCTTTTTCCTTTCTTTAAAAAATGTAAAGGAAAAAATCCATTTTGCTACTTTGTCCTTCACGTGGTCTTCGCTGTTAAGTAAAATGCTTAAAATCAACAAAACAAAAACATCTAATTGAAAAAGTTAAATGTTTTAGAATTGATTTTAAGCATTTGAAACCAAAGTGCACTATAAATACAGCTTATTTACTTTTACTTTTATTTTAAGTTCAAAAGTTCTCTATCTCAAATTTTATATTATTTTGTACTATTTATCTGATATTTATCTATTATACTGTAAGTATAAAATAAGTAAAATAGTAAAATGTATATTAAAGCAGATACTATAACTGTTAGAAAACATTTTAGATACAGCTTCAAGTTAGAAGTTACTTTTTATAATTTGGTGTACATAAAACCATTTGAGTTCAATCTTCAATTTGTTAAGTATAATCATTATAAACTTTTAAATTCTTTATTTGTTGTTTTTTTTTTCATTAGTAGAATCAAGGTACAAGCATATTTGTAATTACATGCGTTGTTATCTTAATTTTTAAAAAAAATTTAATTCTTAGCAATTTAGGCAATTTGCCATAAAACGATTTGTTATATTTTTCAAAGCTAGCGGTAAAACGTCCCTGGTCAAAAGTCAAAAATTCCTTTTTACAATATTACAATGGGGATTCCCCACAATTCTGTTATCGTAAGGCTTTGATTTATATAATACCTTCATTTGTTACTTGACTTCGTTGCGTTCACATCTAATTATGAGGTTTTTGAAAAAGTTAGAAAGTGAAAAAGTTAAAAAATTTGAGAAAATTTTGAAAACAAAGTTTTACCATGAAGGGTTAGTTTTATGCCACAGTTTTAATTTGGTTGCGCTTTCGTACTTAAACTACATTTTCGACATACATGCCATGTATAACAAATGCGCCGCCGACGACAAACCAGTATACAAAGAAAAGTTTGTCGAAGTCAGAAGTGAGCTAATGCAGTTTTTAGAAAGACATTCGCAATTAGCGCGCGTTCTTAGTTTAGAATTCAATCCATTTAAACAAGTGTGCTTAAAAATAAATTTCGGAAGTCTCACTACTGCGGAAACTTTTTTGGACTTTGATAAGTTTGCCGACTACTACCGCCAAGTAAGATGCTACCGTCGCTGTCACTCGTGCTATAGCCGGCTAAATTTCGTTTGGCGATATTGCGCAGTAGATGAGTTCTTAAAAGGACTCTACGAGAAACCGTCTAGTTATCGCTCGATCTCACCAGAAAGAGTTTGCTTTTTAAACTACCCAGAATGGAAGGAGACAAAATGTTCTCACGAGCAGCTTAGAGGTAAGATTGAAAGAAGGCGGAAAGACTTAATTAGCAAAACCGTTTCGAAAGCACGCATTGAGGAACTATCCTTTACCTTAGGCAGTACCAAGGCGAGCGTAGCCGCAGATGAAAAGTGTCTCATTTGTTTAGGAGGTTTCGAAGTCGACCAACAAGTTAGCAAAATGCCGTGTGGCCACCTTTTCCACAAAGACTGTGTTGCGGAGTGGTTAAAATTACCAGAAAGACAGTCAAAGAATTCGGATTATTTTTCTGCATATATAAGCGCGTTTAGCCAAGTAGAGTTTACCACTGGTGTCAGGCCAAGGTTCATGTTTGAGACTTTGAATGTGTTGAACCATTATGCGAGACGAGATTACGTGCCAAAGTTTCAATGTCCGCATTGTAGGTGTCTCTGCTGCTGAGTAAATAAGTTAGTAAGTAGATTAATGTTAGTTAAGAGTTTATGTCAATAAAATTACAGGTATTTTAGTTCTTAGAACTACCTTTTAGCTTATTGCAAACTTTATTAATTGACTTTTAAAATTAGCATCTCAGGAAAAAACCATAAAAGTTCAGTGTTAGAATTACCTTTTAGCCATTTTCAAATTCCTTTCTTAGTTTAGTTGACTCTTAAAATTAGGGAAGCTCAGGAAAACTCAGGAAAACTCAGGCGGCGAAGTTTTTAACTTTTAAAAGCTGTTAAAAGTTAAAAAAGTGCACACAAATTAGCAATTGGATTTCTTTTTTTTTCTTTAAAAAATGTAAAGGAAAAAATCCATTTTGCTACTTTGTCCTTCACGTGGTCTTCGCTGTTAAGTAAAATGCTTAAAATCAACAAAACAAAAACATCTAATTGAAAAAGTTAAATGTTTTAGAATTGATTTTAAGCATTTGAAACCAAAGTGCACTATAAATACAGCTTATTTACTTTTACTTTTATTTTAAGTTCAAAAGTTCTCTATCACAAATTTTATATTATTTTGTACTATTTATCTGATATTTATCTATTATACTGTAAGTATAAAATAAGTAAAATAGTAAAATGTATATTAAAGCAGATACTATAACTGTTAGAAAACATTTTAGATACAGCTTCAAGTTAGAAGTTACTTTTTATAATTTGGTGTACATAAAACCATTTGAGTTCAATCTTCAATTTGTTAAGTATAATCATTATAAACTTTTAAATTCTTTATTTGTTGTTTTTTTTTTCATTAGTAGAATCAAGGTACAAGCATATTTGTAATTACATGCGTTGTTATCTTAATTTTTAAAAAAATTTTAATTCTTAGCAATTTAGGCAATTTGCCATAAAACGATTTGTTATATTTTTCAAAGCTAGCGGTAAAACGTCCCTGGTCAAAAGTCAAAAATTCCTTTTTACAATATTACAATGGGGATTCCCCACAATTCTGTTATCGTAAGGCTTTGATTTATATAATACCTTCATTTGTTACTTGACTTCGTTGCGTTCACATCTAATTATGAGGTTTTTGAAAAAGTTAGAAAGTGAAAAAGTTAAAAAATTTGAGAAAATTTTGAAAACAAAGTTTTACCATGAAGGGTTAGTTTTATGCCACAGTTTTAATTTGGTTGCGCTTTCGTACTTAAACTACATTTTCGACATACATGCCATGTATAACAAATGCGCCGCCGACGACAAACCAGTATACAAAGAAAAGTTTGTCGAAGTCAGAAGTGAGCTAATGCAGTTTTTAGAAAGACATTCGCAATTAGCGCGCGTTCTTAGTTTAGAATTCAATCCATTTAAACAAGTGTGCTTAAAAATAAATTTCGGAAGTCTCACTACTGCGGAAACTTTTTTGGACTTTGATAAGTTTGCCGACTACTACCGCCAAGTAAGATGCTACCGTCGCTGTCACTCGTGCTATAGCCGGCTAAATTTCGTTTGGCGATATTGCGCAGTAGATGAGTTCTTAAAAGGACTCTACGAGAAACCGTCTAGTTATCGCTCGATCTCACCAGAAAGAGTTTGCTTTTTAAACTACCCAGAATGGAAGGAGACAAAATGTTCTCACGAGCAGCTTAGAGGTAAGATTGAAAGAAGGCGGAAAGACTTAATTAGCAAAACCGTTTCGAAAGCACGCATTGAGGAACTATCCTTTACCTTAGGCAGTACCAAGGCGAGCGTAGCCGCAGATGAAAAGTGTCTCATTTGTTTAGGAGGTTTCGAAGTCGACCAACAAGTTAGCAAAATGCCGTGTGGCCACCTTTTCCACAAAGACTGTGTTGCGGAGTGGTTAAAATTACCAGAAAGACAGTCAAAGAATTCGGATTATTTTTCTGCATATATAAGCGCGTTTAGCCAAGTAGAGTTTACCACTGGTGTCAGGCCAAGGTTCATGTTTGAGACTTTGAATGTGTTGAACCATTATGCGAGACGAGATTACGTGCCAAAGTTTCAATGTCCGCATTGTAGGTGTCTCTGCTGCTGAGTAAATAAGTTAGTAAGTAGATTAATGTTAGTTAAGAGTTTATGTCAATAAAATTACAGGTATTTTAGTTCTTAGAACTACCTTTTAGCTTATTGCAAACTTTATTAATTGACTTTTAAAATTAGCATCTCAGGAAAAAACCATAAAAGTTCAGTGTTAGAATTACCTTTTAGCCATTTTCAAATTCCTTTCTTAGTTTAGTTGACTCTTAAAATTAGGGAAGCTCAGGAAAACTCAGGAAAACTCAGGCGGCGAAGTTTTTAACTTTTAAAAGCTGTTAAAAGTTAAAAAAGTGCACACAAATTAGCAATTGGATTTCTTTTTCCTTTCTTTAAAAAATGTAAAGGAAAAAATCCATTTTGCTACTTTGTCCTTCACGTGGTCTTCGCTGTTAAGTAAAATGCTTAAAATCAACAAAACAAAAACATCTAATTGAAAAAGTTAAATGTTTTAGAATTGATTTTAAGCATTTGAAACCAAAGTGCACTATAAATACAGCTTATTTACTTTTACTTTTATTTTAAGTTCAAAAGTTCTCTATCTCAAATTTTATATTATTTTGTACTATTTATCTGATATTTATCTATTATACTGTAAGTATAAAATAAGTAAAATAGTAAAATGTATATTAAAGCAGATACTATAACTGTTAGAAAACATTTTAGATACAGCTTCAAGTTAGAAGTTACTTTTTATAATTTGGTGTACATAAAACCATTTGAGTTCAATCTTCAATTTGTTAAGTATAATCATTATAAACTTTTAAATTCTTTATTTGTTGTTTTTTTTTTCATTAGTAGAATCAAGGTACAAGCATATTTGTAATTACATGCGTTGTTATCTTAATTTTTAAAAAATTTTAATTCTTAGCAATTTAGGCAATTTGCCATAAAACGATTTGTTATATTTTTCAAAGCTAGCGGTAAAACGTCCCTGGTCAAAAGTCAAAAATTCCTTTTTACAATATTACAATGGGGATTCCCCACAATTCTGTTATCGTAAGGCTTTGATTTATATAATACCTTCATTTGTTACTTGACTTCGTTGCGTTCACATCTAATTATGAGGTTTTTGAAAAAGTTAGAAAGTGAAAAAGTTAAAAAATTTGAGAAAATTTTGAAAACAAAGTTTTACCATGAAGGGTTAGTTTTATGCCACAGTTTTAATTTGGTTGCGCTTTCGTACTTAAACTACATTTTCGACATACATGCCATGTATAACAAATGCGCCGCCGACGACAAACCAGTATACAAAGAAAAGTTTGTCGAAGTCAGAAGTGAGCTAATGCAGTTTTTAGAAAGACATTCGCAATTAGCGCGCGTTCTTAGTTTAGAATTCAATCCATTTAAACAAGTGTGCTTAAAAATAAATTTCGGAAGTCTCACTACTGCGGAAACTTTTTTGGACTTTGATAAGTTTGCCGACTACTATCGCCAAGTAAGATGCTACCGTCGCTGTCACTCGTGCTATAGCCGGCTAAATTTCGTTTGGCGATATTGCGCAGTAGATGAGTTCTTAAAAGGACTCTACGAGAAACCGTCTAGTTATCGCTCGATCTAACCAGAAAGAGTTTGCTTTTTAAACTACCCAGAATGGAAGGAGACAAAATGTTCTCACGAGCAGCTTAGAGGTAAGATTGAAAGAAGGCGGAAAGACTTAATTAGCAAAACCGTTTCGAAAGCACGCATTGAGGAACTATCCTTTACCTTAGGCAGTACCAAGGCGAGCGTAGCCGCAGATGAAAAGTGTCTCATTTGTTTAGGAGATTTCGAAGTCGACCAACAAGTTAGCAAAATGCCGTGTGGCCACCTTTTCCACAAAGACTGTGTTGCGGAGTGGTTAAAATTACCAGAAAGACAGTCAAAGAATTCGGATTATTTTTCTGCATATATAAGCGCGTTTAGCCAAGTAGAGTTTACCACTGGTGTCAGGCCAAGGTTCATGTTTGAGACTTTGAATGTGTTGAACCATTATGCGAGACGAGATTACGTGCCAAAGTTTCAATGTCCGCATTGTAGGTGTCTCTGCTGCTGAGTAAATAAGTTAGTAAGTAGATTAATGTTAGTTAAGAGTTTATGTCAATAAAATTACAGGTATTTTAGTTCTTAGAACTACCTTTTAGCTTATTGCAAACTTTATTAATTGACTTTTAAAATTAGCATCTCAGGAAAAAACCATAAAAGTTCAGTGTTAGAATTACCTTTTAGCCATTTTCAAATTCCTTTCTTAGTTTAGTTGACTCTTAAAATTAGGGAAGCTCAGGAAAACTCAGGAAAACTCAGGCGGCGAAGTTTTTAACTTTTAAAAGCTGTTAAAAGTTAAAAAAGTGCACACAAATTAGCAATTGGATTTTTTTTTCCTTTCTTTAAAAAATGTAAAGGAAAAAATCCATTTTGCTACTTTGTCCTTCACGTGGTCTTCGCTGTTAAGTAAAATGCTTAAAATCAACAAAACAAAAACATCTAATTGAAAAAGTTAAATGTTTTAGAATTGATTTTAAGCATTTGAAACCAAAGTGCACTATAAATACAGCTTATTTACTTTTACTTTTATTTTAAGTTCAAAAGTTCTCTATCTCAAATTTTATATTATTTTGTACTATTTATCTGATATTTATCTATTATACTGTAAGTATAAAATAAGTAAAATAGTAAAATGTATATTAAAGCAGATACTATAACTGTTAGAAAACATTTTAGATACAGCTTCAAGTTAGAAGTTACTTTTTATAATTTGGTGTACATAAAACCATTTGAGTTCAATCTTCAATTTGTTAAGTATAATCATTATAAACTTTTAAATTCTTTATTTGTTGTTTTTTTTTTCATTAGTAGAATCAAGGTACAAGCATATTTGTAATTACATGCGTTGTTATCTTAAATTAAAAAAAAAATTTAATTCTTAGCAATTTAGGCAATTTGCCATAAAACGATTTGTTATATTTTTCAAAGCTAGCGGTAAAACGTCCCTGGTCAAAAGTCAAAAATTCCTTTTTACAATATTACAATGGGGATTCCCCACAATTCTGTTATCGTAAGGCTTTGATTTATATAATACCTTCATTTGTTACTTGACTTCGTTGCGTTCACATCTAATTATGAGGTTTTTGAAAAAGTTAGAAAGTGAAAAAGTTAAAAAATTTGAGAAAATTTTGAAAACAAAGTTTTACCATGAAGGGTTAGTTTTATGCCACAGTTTTAATTTGGTTGCGCTTTCGTACTTAAACTACATTTTCGACATACATGCCATGTATAACAAATGCGCCGCCGACGACAAACCAGTATACAAAGAAAAGTTTGTCGAAGTCAGAAGTGAGCTAATGCAGTTTTTAGAAAGACATTCGCAATTAGCGCGCGTTCTTAGTTTAGAATTCAATCCATTTAAACAAGTGTGCTTAAAAATAAATTTCGGAAGTCTCACTACTGCGGAAACTTTTTTGGACTTTGATAAGTTTGCCGACTACTACCGCCAAGTAAGATGCTACCGTCGCTGTCACTCGTGCTATAGCCGGCTAAATTTCGTTTGGCGATATTGCGCAGTAGATGAGTTCTTAAAAGGACTCTACGAGAAACCGTCTAGTTATCGCTCGATCTCACCAGAAAGAGTTTGCTTTTTAAACTACCCAGAATGGAAGGAGACAAAATGTTCTCACGAGCAGCTTAGAGGTAAGATTGAAAGAAGGCGGAAAGACTTAATTAGCAAAACCGTTTCGAAAGCACGCATTGAGGAACTATCCTTTACCTTAGGCAGTACCAAGGCGAGCGTAGCCGCAGATGAAAAGTGTCTCATTTGTTTAGGAGGTTTCGAAGTCGACCAACAAGTTAGCAAAATGCCGTGTGGCCACCTTTTCCACAAAGACTGTGTTGCGGAGTGGTTAAAATTACCAGAAAGACAGTCAAAGAATTCGGATTATTTTTCTGCATATATAAGCGCGTTTAGCCAAGTAGAGTTTACCACTGGTGTCAGGCCAAGGTTCATGTTTGAGACTTTGAATGTGTTGAACCATTATGCGAGACGAGATTACGTGCCAAAGTTTCAATGTCCGCATTGTAGGTGTCTCTGCTGCTGAGTAAATAAGTTAGTAAGTAGATTAATGTTAGTTAAGAGTTTATGTCAATAAAATTACAGGTATTTTAGTTCTTAGAACTACCTTTTAGCTTATTGCAAACTTTATTAATTGACTTTTAAAATTAGCATCTCAGGAAAAAACCATAAAAGTTCAGTGTTAGAATTACCTTTTAGCCATTTTCAAATTCCTTTCTTAGTTTAGTTGACTCTTAAAATTAGGGAAGCTCAGGAAAACTCAGGAAAACTCAGGCGGCGAAGTTTTTAACTTTTAAAAGCTGTTAAAAGTTAAAAAAGTGCACACAAATTAGCAATTGGATTTCTTTTTCCTTTCTTTAAAAAATGTAAAGGAAAAAATCCATTTTGCTACTTTGTCCTTCACGTGGTCTTCGCTGTTAAGTAAAATGCTTAAAATCAACAAAACAAAAACATCTAATTGAAAAAGTTAAATGTTTTAGAATTGATTTTAAGCATTTGAAACCAAAGTGCACTATAAATACAGCTTATTTACTTTTACTTTTATTTTAAGTTCAAAAGTTCTCTATCTCAAATTTTATATTATTTTGTACTATTTATCTGATATTTATCTATTATACTGTAAGTATAAAATAAGTAAAATAGTAAAATGTATATTAAAGCAGATACTATAACTGTTAGAAAACATTTTAGATACAGCTTCAAGTTAGAAGTTACTTTTTATAATTTGCTGTACATAAAACCATTTGAGTTCAATCTTCAATTTGTTAAGTATAATCATTATAAACTTTTAAATTCTTTATTTGTTGTTTTTTTTTTCATTAGTAGAATCAAGGTACAAGCATATTTGTAATTACATGCGTTGTTATCTTAATTTTTAAAAAAATTTTAATTCTTAGCAATTTAGGCAATTTGCCATAAAACGATTTGTTATATTTTTCAAAGCTAGCGGTAAAACGTCCCTGGTCAAAAGTCAAAAATTCCTTTTTACAATATTACAATGGGGATTCCCCACAATTCTGTTATCGTAAGGCTTTGATTTATATAATACCTTCATTTGTTACTTGACTTCGTTGCGTTCACATCTAATTATGAGGTTTTTGAAAAAGTTAGAAAGTGAAAAAGTTAAAAAATTTGAGAAAATTTTGAAAACAAAGTTTTACCATGAAGGGTTAGTTTTATGCCACAGTTTTAATTTGGTTGCGCTTTCGTACTTAAACTACATTTTCGACATACATGCCATGTATAACAAATGCGCCGCCGACGACAAACCAGTATACAAAGAAAAGTTTGTCGAAGTCAGAAGTGAGCTAATGCAGTTTTTAGAAAGACATTCGCAATTAGCGCGCGTTCTTAGTTTAGAATTCAATCCATTTAAACAAGTGTGCTTAAAAATAAATTTCGGAAGTCTCACTACTGCGGAAACTTTTTTGGACTTTGATAAGTTTGCCGACTACTACCGCCAAGTAAGATGCTACCGTCGCTGTCACTCGTGCTATAGCCGGCTAAATTTCGTTTGGCGATATTGCGCAGTAGATGAGTTCTTAAAAGGACTCTACGAGAAACCGTCTAGTTATCGCTCGATCTCACCAGAAAGAGTTTGCTTTTTAAACTACCCAGAATGGAAGGAGACAAAATGTTCTCACGAGCAGCTTAGAGGTAAGATTGAAAGAAGGCGGAAAGACTTAATTAGCAAAACCGTTTCGAAAGCACGCATTGAGGAACTATCCTTTACCTTAGGCAGTACCAAGGCGAGCGTAGCCGCAGATGAAAAGTGTCTCATTTGTTTAGGAGGTTTCGAAGTCGACCAACAAGTTAGCAAAATGCCGTGTGGCCACCTTTTCCACAAAGACTGTGTTGCCGAGTGGTTAAAATTACCAGAAAGACAGTCAAAGAATTCGGATTATTTTTCTGCATATATAAGCGCGTTTAGCCAAGTAGAGTTTACCACTGGTGTCAGGCCAAGGTTCATGTTTGAGACTTTGAATGTGTTGAACCATTATGCGAGACGAGATTACGTGCCAAAGTTTCAATGTCCGCATTGTAGGTGTCTCTGCTGCTGAGTAAATAAGTTAGTAAGTAGATTAATGTTAGTTAAGAGTTTATGTCAATAAAATTACAGGTATTTTAGTTCTTAGAACTACCTTTTAGCTTATTGCAAACTTTATTAATTGACTTTTAAAATTAGCATCTCAGGAAAAAACCATAAAAGTTCAGTGTTAGAATTACCTTTTAGCCATTTTCAAATTCCTTTCTTAGTTTAGTTGACTCTTAAAATTAGGGAAGCTCAGGAAAACTCAGGAAAACTCAGGCGGCGAAGTTTTTAACTTTTAAAAGCTTTTAAAAGTTAAAAAAGTGCACACAAATTAGCAATTGGATTTCTTTTTCCTTTCTTTAAAAAATGTAAAGGAAAAAATCCATTTTGCTACTTTGTCCTTCACGTGGTCTTCGCTGTTAAGTAAAATGCTTAAAATCAACAAAACAAAAACATCTAATTGAAAAAGTTAAATGTTTTAGAATTGATTTTAAGCATTTGAAACCAAAGTGCACTATAAATACAGCTTATTTACTTTTACTTTTATTTTAAGTTCAAAAGTTCTCTATCTCAAATTTTATATTATTTTGTACTATTTATCTGATATTTATCTATTATACTGTAAGTATAAAATAAGTAAAATAGTAAAATGTATATTAAAGCAGATACTATAACTGTTAGAAAACATTTTAGATACAGCTTCAAGTTAGAAGTTACTTTTTATAATTTGGTGTACATAAAACCATTTGAGTTCAATCTTCAATTTGTTAAGTATAATCATTATAAACTTTTAAATTCTTTATTTGTTGTTTTTTTTTTCATTAGTAGAATCAAGGTACAAGCATATTTGTAATTACATGCGTTGTTATCTTAATTTTTAAAAAAATTTTAATTCTTAGCAATTTAGGCAATTTGCCATAAAACGATTTGTTATATTTTTCAAAGCTAGCGGTAAAACGTCCCTGGTCAAAAGTCAAAAATTCCTTTTTACAATATTACAATGGGGATTCCCCACAATTCTGTTATCGTAAGGCTTTGATTTATATAATACCTTCATTTGTTACTTGACTTCGTTGCGTTCACATCTAATTATGAGGTTTTTGAAAAAGTTAGAAAGTGAAAAAGTTAAAAAATTTGAGAAAATTTTGAAAACAAAGTTTTACCATGAAGGGTTAGTTTTATGCCACAGTTTTAATTTGGTTGCGCTTTCGTACTTAAACTACATTTTCGACATACATGCCATGTATAACAAATGCGCCGCCGACGACAAACCAGTATACAAAGAAAAGTTTGTCGAAGTCAGAAGTGAGCTAATGCAGTTTTTAGAAAGACATTCGCAATTAGCGCGCGTTCTTAGTTTAGAATTCAATCCATTTAAACAAGTGTGCTTAAAAATAAATTTCGGAAGTCTCACTACTGCGGAAACTTTTTTGGACTTTGATAAGTTTGCCGACTACTACCGCCAAGTAAGATGCTACCGTCGCTGTCACTCGTGCTATAGCCGGCTAAATTTCGTTTGGCGATATTGCGCAGTAGATGAGTTCTTAAAAGGACTCTACGAGAAACCGTCTAGTTATCGCTCGATCTCACCAGAAAGAGTTTGCTTTTTAAACTAATCAGAATGGAAGGAGACAAAATGTTCTCACGAGCAGCTTAGAGGTAAGATTGAAAGAAGGCGGAAAGACTTAATTAGCAAAACCGTTTCGAAAGCACGCATTGAGGAACTATCCTTTACCTTAGGCAGTACCAAGGCGAGCGTAGCCGCAGATGAAAAGTGTCTCATTTGTTTAGGAGGTTTCGAAGTCGACCAACAAGTTAGCAAAATGCCGTGTGGCCACCTTTTCCACAAAGACTGTGTTGCGGAGTGGTTAAAATTACCAGAAAGACAGTCGAAGAATTCGGATTATTTTTCTGCATATATAAGCGCGTTTAGCCAAGTAGAGTTTACCACTGGTGTCAGGCCAAGGTTCATGTTTGAGACTTTGAATGTGTTGAACCATTATGCGAGACGAGATTACGTGCCAAAGTTTCAATGTCCGCATTGTAGGTGTCTCTGCTGCTGAGTAAATAAGTTAGTAAGTAGATTAATGTTAGTTAAGAGTTTATGTCAATAAAATTACAGGTATTTTAGTTCTTAGAACTACCTTTTAGCTTATTGCAAACTTTATTAATTGACTTTTAAAATTAGCATCTCAGGAAAAAACCATAAAAGTTCAGTGTTAGAATTACCTTTTAGCCATTTTCAAATTCCTTTCTTAGTTTAGTTGACTCTTAGAATTAGGGAAGCTCAGGAAAACTCAGGAAAACTCAGGCGGCGAAGTTTTTAACTTTTAAAAGCTGTTAAAAGTTAAAAAAGTGCACACAAATTAGCAATTGGATTTCTTTTTCCTTTCTTTAAAAAATGTAAAGGAAAAAATCCATTTTGCTACTTTGTCCTTCACGTGGTCTTCGCTGTTAAGTAAAATGCTTAAAATCAACAAAACAAAAACATCTAATTGAAAAAGTTAAATGTTTTAGAATTGATTTTAAGCATTTGAAACCAAAGTGCACTATAAATACAGCTTATTTACTTTTACTTTTATTTTAAGTTCAAAAGTTCTCTATCTCAAATTTTATATTATTTTGTACTATTTATCTGATATTTATCTATTATACTGTAAGTATAAAATAAGTAAAATAGTAAAATGTATATTAAAGCAGATACTATAACTGTTAGAAAACATTTTAGATACAGCTTCAAGTTAGAAGTTACTTTTTATAATTTGGTGTACATAAAACCATTTGAGTTCAATCTTCAATTTGTTAAGTATAATCATTATAAACTTTTAAATTCTTTATTTGTTGTTTTTTTTTTCATTAGTAGAATCAAGGTACAAGCATATTTGTAATTACATGCGTTGTTATCTTAATTTTTAAAAAAATTTTAATTCTTAGCAATTTAGGCAATTTGCCATAAAACGATTTGTTATATTTTTCAAAGCTAGCGGTAAAACGTCCCTGGTCAAAAGTCAAAAATTCCTTTTTACAATATTACAATGGGGATTCCCCACAATTCTGTTATCGTAAGGCTTTGATTTATATAATACCTTCATTTGTTACTTGACTTCGTTGCGTTCACATCTAATTATGAGGTTTTTGAAAAAGTTAGAAAGTGAAAAAGTTAAAAAATTTGAGAAAATTTTGAAAACAAAGTTTTACCATGAAGGGTTAGTTTTATGCCACAGTTTTAATTTGGTTGCGCTTTCGTACTTAAACTACATTTTCGACATACATGCCATGTATAACAAATGCGCCGCCGACGACAAACCAGTATACAAAGAAAAGTTTGTCGAAGTCAGAAGTGAGCTAATGCAGTTTTTAGAAAGACATTCGCAATTAGCGCGCGTTCTTAGTTTAGAATTCAATCCATTTAAACAAGTGTGCTTAAAAATAAATTTCGGAAGTCTCACTACTGCGGAAACTTTTTTGGACTTTGATAAGTTTGCCGACTACTACCGCCAAGTAAGATGCTACCGTCGCTGTCACTCGTGCTATAGCCGGCTAAATTTCGTTTGGCGATATTGCGCAGTAGATGAGTTCTTAAAAGGACTCTACGAGAAACCGTCTAGTTATCGCTCGATCTCACCAGAAAGAGTTTGCTTTTTAAACTACCCAGAATGGAAGGAGACAAAATGTTCTCACGAGCAGCTTAGAGGTAAGATTGAAAGAAGGCGGAAAGACTTAATTAGCAAAACCGTTTCGAAAGCACGCATTGAGGAACTATCCTTTACCTTAGGCAGTACCAAGGCGAGCGTAGCCGCAGATGAAAAGTGTCTCATTTGTTTAGGAGGTTTCGAAGTCGACCAACAAGTTAGCAAAATGCCGTGTGGCCACCTTTTCCACAAAGACTGTGTTGCGGAGTGGTTAAAATTACCAGAAAGACAGTCGAAGAATTCGGATTATTTTTCTGCATATATAAGCGCGTTTAGCCAAGTAGAGTTTACCACTGGTGTCAGGCCAAGGTTCATGTTTGAGACTTTGAATGTGTTGAACCATTATGCGAGACGAGATTACGTGCCAAAGTTTCAATGTCCGCATTGTAGGTGTCTCTGCTGCTGAGTAAATAAGTTAGTAAGTAGATTAATGTTAGTTAAGAGTTTATGTCAATAAAATTACAGGTATTTTAGTTCTTAGAACTACCTTTTAGCTTATTGCAAACTTTATTAATTGACTTTTAAAATTAGCATCTCAGGAAAAAACCATAAAAGTTCAGTGTTAGAATTACCTTTTAGCCATTTTCAAATTCCTTTCTTAGTTTAGTTGACTCTTAAAATTAGGGAAGCTCAGGAAAACTCAGGAAAACTCAGGCGGCGAAGTTTTTAACTTTTAAAAGCTGTTAAAAGTTAAAAAAGTGCACACAAATTAGCAATTGGATTTCTTTTTCCTTTCTTTAAAAAATGTAAAGGAAAAAATCCATTTTGCTACTTTGTCCTTCACGTGGTCTTCGCTGTTAAGTAAAATGCTTAAAATCAACAAAACAAAAACATCTAATTGAAAAAGTTAAATGTTTTAGAATTGATTTTAAGCATTTGAAACCAAAGTGCACTATAAATACAGCTTATTTACTTTTACTTTTATTTTAAGTTCAAAAGTTCTCTATCTCAAATTTTATATTATTTTGTACTATTTATCTGATATTTATCTATTATACTGTAAGTATAAAATAAGTAAAATAGTAAAATGTATATTAAAGCAGATACTATAACTGTTAGAAAACATTTTAGATACAGCTTCAAGTTAGAAGTTACTTTTTATAATTTGGTGTACATAAAACCATTTGAGTTCAATCTTCAATTTGTTAAGTATAATCATTATAAACTTTTAAATTCTTTATTTGTTGTTTTTTTTTTCATTAGTAGAATCAAGGTACAAGCATATTTGTAATTACATGCGTTGTTATCTTAATTTTTAAAAAATTTTAATTCTTAGCAATTTAGGCAATTTGCCATAAAACGATTTGTTATATTTTTCAAAGCTAGCGGTAAAACGTCCCTGGTCAAAAGTCAAAAATTCCTTTTTACAATATTACAATGGGGATTCCCCACAATTCTGTTATCGTAAGGCTTTGATTTATATAATACCTTCATTTGTTACTTGACTTCGTTGCGTTCACATCTAATTATGAGGTTTTTGAAAAAGTTAGAAAGTGAAAAAGTTAAAAAATTTGAGAAAATTTTGAAAACAAAGTTTTACCATGAAGGGTTAGTTTTATGCCACAGTTTTAATTTGGTTGCGCTTTCGTACTTAAACTACATTTTCGACATACATGCCATGTATAACAAATGCGCCGCCGACGACAAACCAGTATACAAAGAAAAGTTTGTCGAAGTCAGAAGTGAGCTAATGCAGTTTTTAGAAAGACATTCGCAATTAGCGCGCGTTCTTAGTTTAGAATTCAATCCATTTAAACAAGTGTGCTTAAAAATAAATTTCGGAAGTCTCACTACTGCGGAAACTTTTTTGGACTTTGATAAGTTTGCCGACTACTACCGCCAAGTAAGATGCTACCGTCGCTGTCACTCGTGCTATAGCCGGCTAAATTTCGTTTGGCGATATTGCGCAGTAGATGAGTTCTTAAAAGGACTCTACGAGAAACCGTCTAGTTATCGCTCGATCTCACCAGAAAGAGTTTGCTTTTTAAACTACCCAGAATGGAAGGAGACAAAATGTTCTCACGAGCAGCTTAGAGGTAAGATTGAAAGAAGGCGGAAAGACTTAATTAGCAAAACCGTTTCGAAAGCACGCATTGAGGAACTATCCTTTACCTTAGGCAGTACCAAGGCGAGCGTAGCCGCAGATGAAAAGTGTCTCATTTGTTTAGGAGGTTTCGAAGTCGACCAACAAGTTAGCAAAATGCCGTGTGGCCACCTTTTCCACAAAGACTGTGTTGCGGAGTGGTTAAAATTACCAGAAAGACAGTCAAAGAATTCGGATTATTTTTCTGCATATATAAGCGCGTTTAGCCAAGTAGAGTTTACCACTGGTGTCAGGCCAAGGTTCATGTTTGAGACTTTGAATGTGTTGAACCATTATGCGAGACGAGATTACGTGCCAAAGTTTCAATGTCCGCATTGTAGGTGTCTCTGCTGCTGAGTAAATAAGTTAGTAAGTAGATTAATGTTAGTTAAGAGTTTATGTCAATAAAATTACAGGTATTTTAGTTCTTAGAACTACCTTTTAGCTTATTGCAAACTTTATTAATTGACTTTTAAAATTAGCATCTCAGGAAAAAACCATAAAAGTTCAGTGTTAGAATTACCTTTTAGCCATTTTCAAATTCCTTTCTTAGTTTAGTTGACTCTTAAAATTAGGGAAGCTCAGGAAAACTCAGGAAAACTCAGGCGGCGAAGTTTTTAACTTTTAAAAGCTGTTAAAAGTTAAAAAAGTGCACATAAATTAGCAATTGGATTTCTTTTTCCTTTCTTTAAAAAATGTAAAGGAAAAAATCCATTTTGCTACTTTGTCCTTCACGTGGTCTTCGCTGTTAAGTAAAATGCTTAAAATCAACAAAACAAAAACATCTAATTGAAAAAGTTAAATGTTTTAGAATTGATTTTAAGCATTTGAAACCAAAGTGCACTATAAATACAGCTTATTTACTTTTACTTTTATTTTAAGTTCAAAAGTTCTCTATCTCAAATTTTATATTATTTTGTACTATTTATCTGGTATTTATCTATTATACTGTAAGTATAAAATAAGTAAAATAGTAAAATGTATATTAAAGCAGATACTATAACTGTTAGAAAACATTTTAGATACAGCTTCAAGTTAGAAGTTACTTTTTATAATTTGGTCTACATAAAACCATTTGAGTTCAATCTTCAATTTGTTAAGTATAATCATTATAAACTTTTAAATTCTTTATTTGTTTGTTTTTTTTTCATTAGTAGAATCAAGGTACAAGCATATTTGTAATTACATGCGTTGTTATCTTAATTTTAAAAAAAATTTTAATTCTTAGCAATTTAGGCAATTTGCCATAAAACGATTTGTTATATTTTTCAAAGCTAGCGGTAAAACGTCCCTGGTCAAAAGTCAAAAATTCCTTTTTACAATATTACAATGGGGATTCCCCACAATTCTGTTATCGTAAGGCTTTGATTTATATAATACCTTCATTTGTTACTTGACTTCGTTGCGTTCACATCTAATTATGAGGTTTTTGAAAAAGTTAGAAAGTGAAAAAGTTAAAAAATTTGAGAAAATTTTGAAAACAAAGTTTTACCATGAAGGGTTAGTTTTATGCCACAGTTTTAATTTGGTTGCGCTTTCGTACTTAAACTACATTTTCGACATACATGCCATGTATAACAAATGCGCCGCCGACGACAAACCAGTATACAAAGAAGAGTTTGTCGAAGTCAGAAGTGAGCTAATGCAGTTTTTAGAAAGACATTCGCAATTAGCGCGCGTTCTTAGTTTAGAATTCAATCCATTTAAACAAGTGTGCTTAAAAATAAATTTCGGAAGTCTCACTACTGCGGAAACTTTTTTGGACTTTGATAAGTTTGCCGACTACTACCGCCAAGTAAGATGCTACCGTCGCTGTCACTCGTGCTATAGCCGGCTAAATTTCGTTTGGCGATATTGCGCAGTAGATGAGTTCTTAAAAGGACTCTACGAGAAACCGTCTAGTTATCGCTCGATCTCACCAGAAAGAGTTTGCTTTTTAAACTACCCAGAATGGAAGGAGACAAAATGTTCTCACGAGCAGCTTAGAGGTAAGATTGAAAGAAGGCGGAAAGACTTAATTAGCAAAACCGTTTCGAAAGCACGCATTGAGGAACTATCCTTTACCTTAGGCAGTACCAAGGCGAGCGTAGCCGCAGATGAAAAGTGTCTCATTTGTTTAGGAGGTTTCGAAGTCGACCAACAAGTTAGCAAAATGCCGTGTGGCCACCTTTTCCACAAAGACTGTGTTGCGGAGTGGTTAAAATTACCAGAAAGACAGTCAAAGAATTCGGATTATTTTTCTGCATATATAAGCGCGTTTAGCCAAGTAGAGTTTACCACTGGTGTCAGGCCAAGGTTCATGTTTGAGACTTTGAATGTGTTGAACCATTATGCGAGACGAGATTACGTGCCAAAGTTTCAATGTCCGCATTGTAGGTGTCTCTGCTGCTGAGTAAATAAGTTAGTAAGTAGATTAATGTTAGTTAAGAGTTTATGTCAATAAAATTACAGGTATTTTAGTTCTTAGAACTACCTTTTAGCTTATTGCAAACTTTATTAATTGACTTTTAAAATTAGCATCTCAGGAAAAAACCATAAAAGTTCAGTGTTAGAATTACCTTTTAGCCATTTTCAAATTCCTTTCTTAGTTTAGTTGACTCTTAAAATTAGGGAAGCTCAGGAAAACTCAGGAAAACTCAGGCGGCGAAGTTTTTAACTTTTAAAAGCTGTTAAAAGTTAAAAAAGTGCACACAAATTAGCAATTGGATTTCTTTTTCCTTTCTTTACAAAATGTAAAGGAAAAAATCCATTTTGCTACTTTGTCCTTCACGTGGTCTTCGCTGTTAAGTAAAATGCTTAAAATCAACAAAACAAAAACATCTAATTGAAAAAGTTAAATGTTTTAGAATTGATTTTAAGCATTTGAAACCAAAGTGCACTATAAATACAGCTTATTTACTTTTACTTTTATTTTAAGTTCAAAAGTTCTCTATCTCAAATTTTATATTATTTTGTACTATTTATCTGATATTTATCTATTATACTGTAAGTATAAAATAAGTAAAATAGTAAAATGTATATTAAAGCAGATACTATAACTGTTAGAAAACATTTTAGATACAGCTTCAAGTTAGAAGTTACTTTTTATAATTTGGTGTACATAAAACCATTTGAGTTCAATCTTCAATTTGTTAAGTATAATCATTATAAACTTTTAAATTCTTTATTTGTTGTTTTTTTTTTCATTAGTAGAATCAAGGTACAAGCATATTTGTAATTACATGCGTTGTTATCTTAATTTTTAAAAAAATTTTAATTCTTAGCAATTTAGGCAATTTGCCATAAAACGATTTGTTATATTTTTCAAAGCTAGCGGTAAAACGTCCCTGGTCAAAAGTCAAAAATTCCTTTTTACAATATTACAATGGGGATTCCCCACAATTCTGTTATCGTAAGGCTTTGATTTATATAATACCTTCATTTGTTACTTGACTTCGTTGCGTTCACATCTAATTATGAGGTTTTTGAAAAAGTTAGAAAGTGAAAAAGTTAAAAAATTTGAGAAAATTTTGAAAACAAAGTTTTACCATGAAGGGTTAGTTTTATGCCACAGTTTTAATTTGGTTGCGCTTTCGTACTTAAACTACATTTTCGACATACATGCCATGTATAACAAATGCGCCGCCGACGACAAACCAGTATACAAAGAAAAGTTTGTCGAAGTCAGAAGTGAGCTAATGCAGTTTTTAGAAAGACATTCGCAATTAGCGCGCGTTCTTAGTTTAGAATTCAATCCATTTAAACAAGTGTGCTTAAAAATAAATTTCGGAAGTCTCACTACTGCGGAAACTTTTTTGGACTTTGATAAGTTTGCCGACTACTACCGCCAAGTAAGATGCTACCGTCGCTGTCACTCGTGCTATAGCCGGCTAAATTTCGTTTGGCGATATTGCGCAGTAGATGAGTTCTTAAAAGGACTCTACGAGAAACCGTCTAGTTATCGCTCGATCTCACCAGAAAGAGTTTGCTTTTTAAACTACCCAGAATGGAAGGAGACAAAATGTTCTCACGAGCAGCTTAGAGGTAAGATTGAAAGAAGGCGGAAAGACTTAATTAGCAAAACCGTTTCGAAAGCACGCATTGAGGAACTATCCTTTACCTTAGGCAGTACCAAGGCGAGCGTAGCCGCAGATGAAAAGTGTCTCATTTGTTTAGGAGGTTTCGAAGTCGACCAACAAGTTAGCAAAATGCCGTGTGGCCACCTTTTCCACAAAGACTGTGTTGCGGAGTGGTTAAAATTACCAGAAAGACAGTCAAAGAATTCGGATTATTTTTCTGCATATATAAGCGCGTTTAGCCAAGTAGAGTTTACCACTGGTGTCAGGCCAAGGTTCATGTTTGAGACTTTGAATGTGTTGAACCATTATGCGAGACGAGATTACGTGCCAAAGTTTCAATGTCCGCATTGTAGGTGTCTCTGCTGCTGAGTAAATAAGTTAGTAAGTAGATTAATGTTAGTTAAGAGTTTATGTCAATAAAATTACAGGTATTTTAGTTCTTAGAACTACCTTTTAGCTTATTGCAAACTTTATTAATTGACTTTTAAAATTAGCATCTCAGGAAAAAACCATAAAAGTTCAGTGTTAGAATTACCTTTTAGCCATTTTCAAATTCCTTTCTTAGTTTAGTTGACTCTTAAAATTAGGGAAGCTCAGGAAAACTCAGGAAAACTCAGGCGGCGAAGTTTTTAACTTTTAAAAGCTGTTAAAAGTTAAAAAAGTGCACACAAATTAGCAATTGGATTTCTTTTTCCTTTCTTTAAAAAATGTAAAGGAAAAAATCCATTTTGCTACTTTGTCCTTCACGTGGTCTTCGCTGTTAAGTAAAATGCTTAAAATCAACAAAACAAAAACATCTAATTGAAAAAGTTAAATGTTTTAGAATTGATTTTAAGCATTTGAAACCAAAGTGCACTATAAATACAGCTTATTTACTTTTACTTTTATTTTAAGTTCAAAAGTTCTCTATCTCAAATTTTATATTATTTTGTACTATTTATCTGATATTTATCTATTATACTGTAAGTATAAAATAAGTAAAATAGTAAAATGTATATTAAAGCAGATACTATAACTGTTAGAAAACATTTTAGATACAGCTTCAAGTTAGAAGTTACTTTTTATAATTTGGTGTACATAAAACCATTTGAGTTCAATCTTCAATTTGTTAAGTATAATCATTATAAACTTTTAAATTCTTTATTTGTTGTTTTTTTTTTCATTAGTAGAATCAAGGTACAAGCATATTTGTAATTACATGCGTTGTTATCTTAATTTTTAAAAAAATTTTAATTCTTAGCAATTTAGGCAATTTGCCATAAAACGATTTGTTATATTTTTCAAAGCTAGCGGTAAAACGTCCCTGGTCAAAAGTCAAAAATTCCTTTTTACAATATTACAATGGGGATTCCCCACAATTCTGTTATCGTAAGGCTTTGATTTATATAATACCTTCATTTGTTACTTGACTTCGTTGCGTTCACATCTAATTATGAGGTTTTTGAAAAAGTTAGAAAGTGAAAAAGTTAAAAAATTTGAGAAAATTTTGAAAACAAAGTTTTACCATGAAGGGTTAGTTTTATGCCACAGTTTTAATTTGGTTGCGCTTTCGTACTTAAACTACATTTTCGACATACATGCCATGTATAACAAATGCGCCGCCGACGACAAACCAGTATACAAAGAAGAGTTTGTCGAAGTCAGAAGTGAGCTAATGCAGTTTTTAGAAAGACATTCGCAATTAGCGCGCGTTCTTAGTTTAGAATTCAATCCATTTAAACAAGTGTGCTTAAAAATAAATTTCGGAAGTCTCACTACTGCGGAAACTTTTTTGGACTTTGATAAGTTTGCCGACTACTACCGCCAAGTAAGATGCTACCGTCGCTGTCACTCGTGCTATAGCCGGCTAAATTTCGTTTGGCGATATTGCGCAGTAGATGAGTTCTTAAAAGGACTCTACGAGAAACCGTCTAGTTATCGCTCGATCTCACCAGAAAGAGTTTGCTTTTTAAACTACCCAGAATGGAAGGAGACAAAATGTTCTCACGAGCAGCTTAGAGGTAAGATTGAAAGAAGGCGGAAAGACTTAATTAGCAAAACCGTTTCGAAAGCACGCATTGAGGAACTATCCTTTACCTTAGGCAGTACCAAGGCGAGCGTAGCCGCAGATGAAAAGTGTCTCATTTGTTTAGGAGGTTTCGAAGTCGACCAACAAGTTAGCAAAATGCCGTGTGGCCACCTTTTCCACAAAGACTGTGTTGCGGAGTGGTTAAAATTACCAGAAAGACAGTCAAAGAATTCGGATTATTTTTCTGCATATATAAGCGCGTTTAGCCAAGTAGAGTTTACCACTGGTGTCAGGCCAAGGTTCATGTTTGAGACTTTGAATGTGTTGAACCATTATGCGAGACGAGATTACGTGCCAAAGTTTCAATGTCCGCATTGTAGGTGTCTCTGCTGCTGAGTAAATAAGTTAGTAAGTAGATTAATGTTAGTTAAGAGTTTATGTCAATAAAATTACAGGTATTTTAGTTCTTAGAACTACCTTTTAGCTTATTGCAAACTTTATTAATTGACTTTTAAAATTAGCATCTCAGGAAAAAACCATAAAAGTTCAGTGTTAGAATTACCTTTTAGCCATTTTCAAATTCCTTTCTTAGTTTAGTTGACTCTTAAAATTAGGGAAGCTCAGGAAAACTCAGGAAAACTCAGGCGGCGAAGTTTTTAACTTTTAAAAGCTGTTTAAAGTTAAAAAAGTGCACACAAATTAGCAATTGGATTTCTTTTTCCTTTCTTTAAAAAATGTAAAGGAAAAAATCCATTTTGCTACTTTGTCCTTCACGTGGTCTTCGCTGTTAAGTAAAATGCTTAAAATCAACAAAACAAAAACATCTAATTGAAAAAGTTAAATGTTTTAGAATTGATTTTAAGCATTTGAAACCAAAGTGCACTATAAATACAGCTTATTTACTTTTACTTTTATTTTAAGTTCAAAAGTTCTCTATCTCAAATTTTATATTATTTTGTACTATTTATCTGATATTTATCTATTATACTGTAAGTATAAAATAAGTAAAATAGTAAAATGTATATTAAAGCAGATACTATAACTGTTAGAAAACATTTTAGATACAGCTTCAAGTTAGAAGTTACTTTTTATAATTTGGTGTACATAAAACCATTTGAGTTCAATCTTCAATTTGTTAAGTATAATCATTATAAACTTTTAAATTCTTTATTTGTTGTTTTTTTTTCATTAGTAGAATCAAGGTACAAGCATATTTGTAATTACATGCGTTGTTATCTTAATTTTTAAAAAAATTTTAATTCTTAGCAATTTAGGCAATTTGCCATAAAACGATTTGTTATATTTTTCAAAGCTAGCGGTAAAACGTCCCTGGTCAAAAGTCAAAAATTCCTTTTTACAATATTACAATGGGGATTCCCCACAATTCTGTTATCGTAAGGCTTTGATTTATATAATACCTTCATTTGTTACTTGACTTCGTTGCGTTCACATCTAATTATGAGGTTTTTGAAAAAGTTAGAAAGTGAAAAAGTTAAAAAATTTGAGAAAATTTTGAAAACAAAGTTTTACCATGAAGGGTTAGTTTTATGCCACAGTTTTAATTTGGTTGCGCTTTCGTACTTAAACTACATTTTCGACATACATGCCATGTATAACAAATGCGCCGCCGACGACAAACCAGTATACAAAGAAAAGTTTGTCGAAGTCAGAAGTGAGCTAATGCAGTTTTTAGAAAGACATTCGCAATTAGCGCGCGTTCTTAGTTTAGAATTCAATCCATTTAAACAAGTGTGCTTAAAAATAAATTTCGGAAGTCTCACTACTGCGGAAACTTTTTTGGACTTTGATAAGTTTGCCGACTACTACCGCCAAGTAAGATGCTACCGTCGCTGTCACTCGTGCTATAGCCGGCTAAATTTCGTTTGGCGATATTGCGCAGTAGATGAGTTCTTAAAAGGACTCTACGAGAAACCGTCTAGTTATCGCTCGATCTCACCAGAAAGAGTTTGCTTTTTAAACTACCCAGAATGGAAGGAGACAAAATGTTCTCACGAGCAGCTTAGAGGTAAGATTGAAAGAAGGCGGAAAGACTTAATTAGCAAAACCGTTTCGAAAGCACGCATTGAGGAACTATCCTTTACCTTAGGCAGTACCAAGGCGAGCGTAGCCGCAGATGAAAAGTGTCTCATTTGTTTAGGAGGTTTCGAAGTCGACCAACAAGTTAGCAAAATGCCGTGTGGCCACCTTTTCCACAAAGACTGTGTTGCGGAGTGGTTAAAATTACCAGAAAGACAGTCAAAGAATTCGGATTATTTTTCTGCATATATAAGCGCGTTTAGCCAAGTAGAGTTTACCACTGGTGTCAGGCCAAGGTTCATGTTTGAGACTTTGAATGTGTTGAACCATTATGCGAGACGAGATTACGTGCCAAAGTTTCAATGTCCGCATTGTAGGTGTCTCTGCTGCTGAGTAAATAAGTTAGTAAGTAGATTAGTGTTAGTTAAGAGTTTATGTCAATAAAATTACAGGTATTTTAGTTCTTAGAACTACCTTTTAGCTTATTGCAAACTTTATTAATTGACTTTTAAAATTAGCATCTCAGGAAAAAACCATAAAAGTTCAGTGTTAGAATTACCTTTTAGCCATTTTCAAATTCCTTTCTTAGTTTAGTTGACTCTTAAAATTAGGGAAGCTCAGGAAAACTCAGGAAAACTCAGGCGGCGAAGTTTTTAACTTTTAAAAGCTGTTAAAAGTTAAAAAAGTGCACACAAATTAGCAATTGGATTTCTTTTTCCTTTCTTTAAAAAATGTAAAGGAAAAAATCCATTTTGCTACTTTGTCCTTCACGTGGTCTTCGCTGTTAAGTAAAATGCTTAAAATCAACAAAACAAAAACATCTAATTGAAAAAGTTAAATGTTTTAGAATTGATTTTAAGCATTTAAAACCAAAGTGCACTATAAATACAGCTTATTTACTTTTACTTTTATTTTAAGTTCAAAAGTTCTCTATCTCAAATTTTATATTATTTTGTACTATTTATCTGATATTTATCTATTATACTGTAAGTATAAAATAAGTAAAATAGTAAAATGTATATTAAAGCAGATACTATAACTGTTAGAAAACATTTTAGATACAGCTTCAAGTTAGAAGTTACTTTTTATAATTTGGTGTACATAAAACCATTTGAGTTCAATCTTCAATTTGTTAAGTATAATCATTATAAACTTTTAAATTCTTTATTTGTTGTTTTTTTTTTCATTAGTAGAATCAAGGTACAAGCATATTTGTAATTACATGCGTTGTTATCTTAATTTTTAAAAAAATTTTAATTTTTAGCAATTTAGGCAATTTGCCATAAAACGATTTGTTATATTTTTCAAAGCTAGCGGTAAAACGTCCCTGGTCAAAAGTCAAAAATTCCTTTTTACAATATTACAATGGGGATTCCCCACAATTCTGTTATCGTAAGGCTTTGATTTATATAATACCTTCATTTGTTACTTGACTTCGTTGCGTTCACATCTAATTATGAGGTTTTTGAAAAAGTTAGAAAGTGAAAAAGTTAAAAAATTTGAGAAAATTTTGAAAACAAAGTTTTACCATGAAGGGTTAGTTTTATGCCACAGTTTTAATTTGGTTGCGCTTTCGTACTTAAACTACATTTTCGACATACATGCCATGTATAACAAATGCGCCGCCGACGACAAACCAGTATACAAAGAAAAGTTTGTCGAAGTCAGAAGTGAGCTAATGCAGTTTTTAGAAAGACATTCGCAATTAGCGCGCGTTCTTAGTTTAGAATTCAATCCATTTAAACAAGTGTGCTTAAAATTAAATTTCGGAAGTCTCACTACTGCGGAAACTTTTTTGGACTTTGATAAGTTTGCCGACTACTACCGCCAAGTAAGATGCTACCGTCGCTGTCACTCGTGCTATAGCCGGCTAAATTTCGTTTGGCGATATTGCGCAGTAGATGAGTTCTTAAAAGGACTCTACGAGAAACCGTCTAGTTATCGCTCGATCTCACCAGAAAGAGTTTGCTTTTTAAACTACCCAGAATGGAAGGAGACAAAATGTTCTCACGAGCAGCTTAGAGGTAAGATTGAAAGAAGGCGGAAAGACTTAATTAGCAAAACCGTTTCGAAAGCACGCATTGAGGAACTATCCTTTACCTTAGGCAGTACCAAGGCGAGCGTAGCCGCAGATGAAAAGTGTCTCATTTGTTTAGGAGGTTTCGAAGTCGACCAACAAGTTAGCAAAATGCCGTGTGGCCACCTTTTCCACAAAGACTGTGTTGCGGAGTGGTTAAAATTACCAGAAAGACAGTCAAAGAATTCGGATTATTTTTCTGCATATATAAGCGCGTTTAGCCAAGTAGAGTTTACCACTGGTGTCAGGCCAAGGTTCATGTTTGAGACTTTGAATGTGTTGAACCATTATGCGAGACGAGATTACGTGCCAAAGTTTCAATGTCCGCATTGTAGGTGTCTCTGCTGCTGAGTAAATAAGTTAGTAAGTAGATTAATGTTAGTTAAGAGTTTATGTCAATAAAATTACAGGTATTTTAGTTCTTAGAACTACCTTTTAGCTTATTGCAAACTTTATTAATTGACTTTTAAAATTAGCATCTCAGGAAAAAACCATAAAAGTTCAGTGTTAGAATTACCTTTTAGCCATTTTCAAATTCCTTTCTTAGTTTAGTTGACTCTTAAAATTAGGGAAGCTCAGGAAAACTCAGGAAAACTCAGGCGGCGAAGTTTTTAACTTTTAAAAGCTGTTAAAAGTTAAAAAAGTGCACACAAATTAGCAATTGGATTTCTTTTTCCTTTCTTTAAAAAATGTAAAGGAAAAAATCCATTTTGCTACTTTGTCCTTCACGTGGTCTTCGCTGTTAAGTAAAATGCTTAAAATCAACAAAACAAAAACATCTAATTGAAAAAGTTAAATGTTTTAGAATTGATTTTAAGCATTTGAAACCAAAGTGCACTATAAATACAGCTTATTTACTTTTACTTTTATTTTAAGTTCAAAAGTTCTCTATCTCAAAATTTGTATTATTTTGTACTATTTATCTGATATTTATCTATTATACTGTAAGTATAAAATAAGTAAAATAGTAAAATGTATATTAAAGCAGATACTATAACTGTTAGAAAACATTTTAGATACAGCTTCAAGTTAGAAGTTACTTTTTATAATTTGGTGTACATAAAACCATTTGAGTTCAATCTTCAATTTGTTAAGTATAATCATTATAAACTTTTAAATTCTTTATTTGTTGTTTTTTTTTTCATTAGTAGAATCAAGGTACAAGCATATTTGTAATTACATGCGTTGTTATCTTAATTTTTAAAAAAATTTTAATTCTTAGCAATTTAGGCAATTTGCCATAAAACGATTTGTTATATTTTTCAAAGCTAGCGGTAAAACGTCCCTGGTCAAAAGTCAAAAATTCCTTTTTACAATATTACAATGGGGATTCCCCACAATTCTGTTATCGTAAGGCTTTGATTTATATAATACCTTCATTTGTTACTTGACTTCGTTGCGTTCACATCTAATTATGAGGTTTTTGAAAAAGTTAGAAAGTGAAAAAGTTAAAAAATTTGAGAAAATTTTGAAAACAAAGTTTTACCATGAAGGGTTAGTTTTATGCCACAGTTTTAATTTGGTTGCGCTTTCGTACTTAAACTACATTTTCGACATACATGCCATGTATAACAAATGCGCCGCCGACGACAAACCAGTATACAAAGAAAAGTTTGTCGAAGTCAGAAGTGAGCTAATGCAGTTTTTAGAAAGACATTCGCAATTAGCGCGCGTTCTTAGTTTAGAATTCAATCCATTTAAACAAGTGTGCTTAAAAATAAATTTCGGAAGTCTCACTACTGCGGAAACTTTTTTGGACTTTGATAAGTTTGCCGACTACTACCGCCAAGTAAGATGCTACCGTCGCTGTCACTCGTGCTATAGCCGGCTAAATTTCGTTTGGCGATATTGCGCAGTAGATGAGTTCTTAAAAGGACTCTACGAGAAACCGTCTAGTTATCGCTCGATCTCACCAGAAAGAGTTTGCTTTTTAAACTACCCAGAATGGAAGGAGACAAAATGTTCTCACGAGCAGCTTAGAGGTAAGATTGAAAGAAGGCGGAAAGACTTAATTAGCAAAACCGTTTCGAAAGCACGCATTGAGGAACTATCCTTTACCTTAGGCAGTACCAAGGCGAGCGTAGCCGCAGATGAAAAGTGTCTCATTTGTTTAGGAGGTTTCGAAGTCGACCAACAAGTTAGCAAAATGCCGTGTGGCCACCTTTTCCACAAAGACTGTGTTGCGGAGTGGTTAAAATTACCAGAAAGACAGTCAAAGAATTCGGATTATTTTTCTGCATATATAAGCGCGTTTAGCCAAGTAGAGTTTACCACTGGTGTCAGGCCAAGGTTCATGTTTGAGACTTTGAATGTGTTGAACCATTATGCGAGACGAGATTACGTACCAAAGTTTCAATGTCCGCATTGTAGGTGTCTCTGCTGCTGAGTAAATAAGTTAGTAAGTAGATTAATGTTAGTTAAGAGTTTATGTCAATAAAATTACAGGTATTTTAGTTCTTAGAACTACCTTTTAGCTTATTGCAAACTTTATTGATTGACTTTTAAAATTAGCATCTCAGGAAAAAACCATAAAAGTTCAGTGTTAGAATTACCTTTTAGCCATTTTCAAATTCCTTTCTTAGTTTAGTTGACTCTTAAAATTAGGGAAGCTCAGGAAAACTCAGGAAAACTCAGGCGGCGAAGTTTTTAACTTTTAAAAGCTGTTAAAAGTTAAAAAAGTGCACACAAATTAGCAATTGGATTTCTTTTTCCTTTCTTTAAAAAATGTAAAGGAAAAAATCCATTTTGCTACTTTGTCCTTCACGTGGTCTTCGCTGTTAAGTAAAATGCTTAAAATCAACAAAACAAAAACATCTAATTGAAAAAGTTAAATGTTTTAGAATTGATTTTAAGCATTTGAAACCAAAGTGCACTATAAATACAGCTTATTTACTTTTACTTTTATTTTAAGTTCAAAAGTTCTCTATCTCAAAATTTGTATTATTTTGTACTATTTATCTGATATTTATCTATTATACTGTAAGTATAAAATAAGTAAAATAGTAAAATGTATATTAAAGCAGATACTATAACTGTTAGAAAACATTTTAGATACAGCTTCAAGTTAGAAGTTACTTTTTATAATTTGGTGTACATAAAACCATTTGAGTTCAATCTTCAATTTGTTAAGTATAATCATTATAAACTTTTAAATTCTTTATTTGTTGTTTTTTTTTTCATTAGTAGAATCAAGGTACAAGCATATTTGTAATTACATGCGTTGTTATCTTAATTTTTAAAAAAATTTTAATTCTTAGCAATTTAGGCAATTTGCCATAAAACGATTTGTTATATTTTTCAAAGCTAGCGGTAAAACGTCCCTGGTCAAAAGTCAAAAATTCCTTTTTACAATATTACAATGGGGATTCCCCACAATTCTGTTATCGTAAGGCTTTGATTTATATAATACCTTCATTTGTTACTTGACTTCGTTGCGTTCACATCTAATTATGAGGTTTTTGAAAAAGTTAGAAAGTGAAAAAGTTAAAAAATTTGAGAAAATTTTGAAAACAAAGTTTTACCATGAAGGGTTAGTTTTATGCCACAGTTTTAATTTGGTTGCGCTTTCGTACTTAAACTACATTTTCGACATACATGCCATGTATAACAAATGCGCCGCCGACGACAAACCAGTATACAAAGAAAAGTTTGTCGAAGTCAGAAGTGAGCTAATGCAGTTTTTAGAAAGACATTCGCAATTAGCGCGCGTTCTTAGTTTAGAATTCAATCCATTTAAACAAGTGTGCTTAAAAATAAATTTCGGAAGTCTCACTACTGCGGAAACTTTTTTGGACTTTGATAAGTTTGCCGACTACTACCGCCAAGTAAGATGCTACCGTCGCTGTCACTCGTGCTATAGCCGGCTAAATTTCGTTTGGCGATATTGCGCAGTAGATGAGTTCTTAAAAGGACTCTACGAGAAACCGTCTAGTTATCGCTCGATCTCACCAGAAAGAGTTTGCTTTTTAAACTACCCAGAATGGAAGGAGACAAAATGTTCTCACGAGCAGCTTAGAGGTAAGATTGAAAGAAGGCGGAAAGACTTAATTAGCAAAACCGTTTCGAAAGCACGCATTGAGGAACTATCCTTTACCTTAGGCAGTACCAAGGCGAGCGTAGCCGCAGATGAAAAGTGTCTCATTTGTTTAGGAGGTTTCGAAGTCGACCAACAAGTTAGCAAAATGCCGTGTGGCCACCTTTTCCACAAAGACTGTGTTGCGGAGTGGTTAAAATTACCAGAAAGACAGTCAAAGAATTCGGATTATTTTTCTGCATATATAAGCGCGTTTAGCCAAGTAGAGTTTACCACTGGTGTCAGGCCAAGGTTCATGTTTGAGACTTTGAATGTGTTGAACCATTATGCGAGACGAGATTACGTGCCAAAGTTTCAATGTCCGCATTGTAGGTGTCTCTGCTGCTGAGTAAATAAGTTAGTAAGTAGATTAATGTTAGTTAAGAGTTTATGTCAATAAAATTACAGGTATTTTAGTTCTTAGAACTACCTTTTAGCTTATTGCAAACTTTATTAATTGACTTTTAAAATTAGCATCTCAGGAAAAAACCATAAAAGTTCAGTGTTAGAATTACCTTTTAGCCATTTTCAAATTCCTTTCTTAGTTTAGTTGACTCTTAAAATTAGGGAAGCTCAGGAAAACTCAGGCGGCGAAGTTTTTAACTTTTAAAAGCTGTTAAAAGTTAAAAAAGTGCACACAAATTAGCAATTGGATTTCTTTTTCCTTTCTTTAAAAAATGTAAAGGAAAAAATCCATTTTGCTACTTTGTCCTTCACGTGGTCTTCGCTGTTAAGTAAAATGCTTAAAATCAACAAAACAAAAACATCTAATTGAAAAAGTTAAATGTTTTAGAATTGATTTTAAGCATTTGAAACCAAAGTGCACTATAAATACAGCTTATTTACTTTTACTTTTATTTTAAGTTCAAAAGTTCTCTATCTCAAATTTTGTATTATTTTGTACTATTTATCTGATATTTATCTATTATACTGTAAGTATAAAATAATTAAAATAGTAAAATGTATATTAAAGCAGATACTATAACTGTTAGAAAACATTTTAGATACAGCTTCAAGTTAGAAGTTACTTTTTATAATTTGGTGTACATAAAACCATTTGAGTTCAATCTTCAATTTGTTAAGTATAATCATTATAAACTTTTAAATTCTTTATTTGTTGTTTTTTTTTTCATTAGTAGAATCAAGGTACAAGCATATTTGTAATTACATGCGTTGTTATCTTAATTTTTAAAAAAATTTTAATTCTTAGCAATTTAGGCAATTTGCCATAAAACGATTTGTTATATTTTTCAAAGCTAGCGGTAAAACGTCCCTGGTCAAAAGTCAAAAATTCCTTTTTACAATATTACAATGGGGATTCCCCACAATTCTGTTATCGTAAGGCTTTGATTTATATAATACCTTCATTTGTTACTTGACTTCGTTGCGTTCACATCTAATTATGAGGTTTTTGAAAAAGTTAGAAAGTGAAAAAGTTAAAAAATTTGAGAAAATTTTGAAAACAAAGTTTTACCATGAAGGGTTAGTTTTATGCCACAGTTTTAATTTGGTTGCGCTTTCGTACTTAAACTACATTTTCGACATACATGCCATGTATAACAAATGCGCCGCCGACGACAAACCAGTATACAAAGAAAAGTTTGTCGAAGTCAGAAGTGAGCTAATGCAGTTTTTAGAAAGACATTCGCAATTAGCGCGCGTTCTTAGTTTAGAATTCAATCCATTTAAACAAGTGTGCTTAAAAATAAATTTCGGAAGTCTCACTACTGCGGAAACTTTTTTGGACTTTGATAAGTTTGCCGACTACTACCGCCAAGTAAGATGCTACCGTCGCTGTCACTCGTGCTATAGCCGGCTAAATTTCGTTTGGCGATATTGCGCAGTAGATGAGTTCTTAAAAGGACTCTACGAGAAACCGTCTAGTTATCGCTCGATCTCACCAGAAAGAGTTTGCTTTTTAAACTACCCAGAATGGAAGGAGACAAAATGTTCTCACGAGCAGCTTAGAGGTAAGATTGAAAGAAGGCGGAAAGACTTAATTAGCAAAACCGTTTCGAAAGCACGCATTGAGGAACTATCCTTTACCTTAGGCAGTACCAAGGCGAGCGTAGCCGCAGATGAAAAGTGTCTCATTTGTATTGGAGGTTTCGAAGTCGACCAACAAGTTAGCAAAATGCCGTGTGGCCACCTTTTCCACAAAGACTGTGTTGCGGAGTGGTTAAAATTACCAGAAAGACAGTCAAAGAATTCGGATTATTTTTCTGCATATATAAGCGCGTTTAGCCAAGTAGAGTTTACCACTGGTGTCAGGCCAAGGTTCATGTTTGAGACTTTGAATGTGTTGAACCATTATGCGAGACGAGATTACGTGCCAAAGTTTCAATGTCCGCATTGTAGGTGTCTCTGCTGCTGAGTAAATAAGTTAGTAAGTAGATTAATGTTAGTTAAGAGTTTATGTCAATAAAATTACAGGTATTTTAGTTCTTAGAACTACCTTTTAGCTTATTGCAAACTTTATTAATTGACTTTTAAAATTAGCATCTCAGGAAAAAACCATAAAAGTTCAGTGTTAGAATTACCTTTTAGCCATTTTCAAATTCCTTTCTTAGTTTAGTTGACTCTTAAAATTAGGGAAGCTCAGGAAAACTCAGGAAAACTCAGGCGGCGAAGTTTTTAACTTTTAAAAGCTGTTAAAAGTTAAAAAAGTGCACACAAATTAGCAATTGGATTTCTTTTTCCTTTCTTTAAAAAATGTAAAGGAAAAAATCCATTTTGCTACTTTGTCCTTCACGTGGTCTTCGCTGTTAAGTAAAATGCTTAAAATCAACAAAACAAAAACATCTAATTGAAAAAGTTAAATGTTTTAGAATTGATTTTAAGCATTTAAAACCAAAGTGCACTATAAATACAGCTTATTTACTTTTACTTTTATTTTAAGTTCAAAAGTTCTCTATCTCAAATTTTATATTATTTTGTACTATTTATCTGATATTTATCTATTATACTGTAAGTATAAAATAAGTAAAATAGTAAAATGTATATTAAAGCAGATACTATAACTGTTAGAAAACATTTTAGATACAGCTTCAAGTTAGAAGTTACTTTTTATAATTTGGTGTACATAAAACCATTTGAGTTCAATCTTCAATTTGTTAAGTATAATCATTATAAACTTTTAAATTCTTTATTTGTTGTTTTTTTTTTCATTAGTAGAATCAAGGTACAAGCATATTTGTAATTACATGCGTTGTTATCTTAATTTTTAAAAAAATTTTAATTCTTAGCAATTTAGGCAATTTGCCATAAAACGATTTGTTATATTTTTCAAAGCTAGCGGTAAAACGTCCCTGGTCAAAAGTCAAAAATTCCTTTTTACAATATTACAATGGGGATTCCCCACAATTCTGTTATCGTAAGGCTTTGATTTATATAATACCTTCATTTGTTACTTGACTTCGTTGCGTTCACATCTAATTATGAGGTTTTTGAAAAAGTTAGAAAGTGAAAAAGTTAAAAAATTTGAGAAAATTTTGAAAACAAAGTTTTACCATGAAGGGTTAGTTTTATGCCACAGTTTTAATTTGGTTGCGCTTTCGTACTTAAACTACATTTTCGACATACATGCCATGTATAACAAATGCGCCGCCGACGACAAACCAGTATACAAAGAAAAGTTTGTCGAAGTCAGAAGTGAGCTAATGCAGTTTTTAGAAAGACATTCGCAATTAGCGCGCGTTCTTAGTTTAGAATTCAATCCATTTAAACAAGTGTGCTTAAAAATAAATTTCGGAAGTCTCACTACTGCGGAAACTTTTTTGGACTTTGATAAGTTTGCCGACTACTACCGCCAAGTAAGATGCTACCGTCGCTGTCACTCGTGCTATAGCCGGCTAAATTTCGTTTGGCGATATTGCGCAGTAGATGAGTTCTTAAAAGGACTCTACGAGAAACCGTCTAGTTATCGCTCGATCTCACCAGAAAGAGTTTGCTTTTTAAACTACCCAGAATGGAAGGAGACAAAATGTTCTCACGAGCAGCTTAGAGGTAAGATTGAAAGAAGGCGGAAAGACTTAATTAGCAAAACCGTTTCGAAAGCACGCATTGAGGAACTATCCTTTACCTTAGGCAGTACCAAGGCGAGCGTAGCCGCAGATGAAAAGTGTCTCATTTGTTTAGGAGGTTTCGAAGTCGACCAAGAAGTTAGCAAAATGCCGTGTGGCCACCTTTTCCACAAAGACTGTGTTGCGGAGTGGTTAAAATTACCAGAAAGACAGTCAAAGAATTCGGAGTATTTTTCTGCATATATAAGCGCGTTTAGCCAATTAGAGTTTACCACTGGTGTCAGGCCAAGGTTCATGTTTGAGACTTTGAATGTGTTGAACCATTATGCGAGACGAGATTACGTGCCAAAGTTTCAATGTCCGCATTGTAGGTGTCTCTGCTGCTGAGTAAATAAGTTAGTAAGTAGATTAATGTTAGTTAAGAGTTTATGTCAATAAAATTACAGGTATTTTAGTTCTTAGAACTACCTTTTAGCTTATTGCAAACTTTATTAATTGACTTTTAAAATTAGCATCTCAGGAAAAAACCATAAAAGTTCAGTGTTAGAATTACCTTTTAGCCATTTTCAAATTCCTTTCTTAGTTTAGTTGACTCTTAAAATTAGGGAAGCTCAGGAAAACTCAGGCGGCGAAGTTTTTAACTTTTAAAAGCTGTTAAAAGTTAAAAAAGTGCACACAAATTAGCAATTGGATTTCTTTTTCCTTTCTTTAAAAAATGTAAAGGAAAAAATCCATTTTGCTACTTTGTCCTTCACGTGGTCTTCGCTGTTAAGTAAAATGCTTAAAATCAACAAAACAAAAACATCTAATTGAAAAAGTTAAATGTTTTAGAATTGATTTTAAGCATTTGAAACCAAAGTGCACTATAAATACAGCTTATTTACTTTTACTTTTATTTTAAGTTCAAAAGTTCTCTATCTCAAATTTTATATTATTTTGTACTATTTATCTGATATTTATCTATTATACTGTAAGTATAAAATAAGTAAAATAGTAAAATGTATATTAAAGCAGATACTATAACTGTTAGAAAACATTTTAGATACAGCTTCAAGTTAGAAGTTACTTTTTATAATTTGCTGTACATAAAACCATTTGAGTTCAATCTTCAATTTGTTAAGTATAATCATTATAAACTTTTAAATTCTTTATTTGTTGTTTTTTTTTTCATTAGTAGAATCAAGGTACAAGCATATTTGTAATTACATGCGTTGTTATCTTAATTTTTAAAAAAATTTTAATTCTTAGCAATTTAGGCAATTTGCCATAAAACGATTTGTTATATTTTTCAAAGCTAGCGGTAAAACGTCCCTGGTCAAAAGTCAAAAATTCCTTTTTACAATATTACAATGGGGATTCCCCACAATTCTGTTATCGTAAGGCTTTGATTTATATAATACCTTCATTTGTTACTTGACTTCGTTGCGTTCACATCTAATTATGAGGTTTTTGAAAAAGTTAGAAAGTGAAAAAGTTAAAAAATTTGAGAAAATTTTGAAAACAAAGTTTTACCATGAAGGGTTAGTTTTATGCCACAGTTTTAATTTGGTTGCGCTTTCGTACTTAAACTACATTTTCGACATACATGCCATGTATAACAAATGCGCCGCCGACGACAAACCAGTATACAAAGAAAAGTTTGTCGAAGTCAGAAGTGAGCTAATGCAGTTTTTAGAAAGACATTCGCAATTAGCGCGCGTTCTTAGTTTAGAATTCAATCCATTTAAACAAGTGTGCTTAAAAATAAATTTCGGAAGTCTCACTACTGCGGAAACTTTTTTGGACTTTGATAAGTTTGCCGACTACTACCGCCAAGTAAGATGCTACCGTCGCTGTCACTCGTGCTATAGCCGGCTAAATTTCGTTTGGCGATATTGCGCAGTAGATGAGTTCTTAAAAGGACTCTACGAGAAACCGTCTAGTTATCGCTCGATCTCACCAGAAAGAGTTTGCTTTTTAAACTACCCAGAATGGAAGGAGACAAAATGTTCTCACGAGCAGCTTAGAGGTAAGATTGAAAGAAGGCGGAAAGACTTAATTAGCAAAACCGTTTCGAAAGCACGCATTGAGGAACTATCCTTTACCTTAGGCAGTACCAAGGCGAGCGTAGCCGCAGATGAAAAGTGTCTCATTTGTTTAGGATGTTTCGAAGTCGACCAACAAGTTAGCAAAATGCCGTGTGGCCACCTTTTCCACAAAGACTGTGTTGCGGAGTGGTTAAAATTACCAGAAAGACAGTCAAAGAATTCGGATTATTTTTCTGCATATATAAGCGCGTTTAGCCAAGTAGAGTTTACCACTGGTGTCAGGCCAAGGTTCATGTTTGAGACTTTGAATGTGTTGAACCATTATGCGAGACGAGATTACGTGCCAAAGTTTCAATGTCCGCATTGTAGGTGTCTCTGCTGCTGAGTAAATAAGTTAGTAAGTAGATTAATGTTAGTTAAGAGTTTATGTCAATAAAATTACAGGTATTTTAGTTCTTAGAACTACCTTTTAGCTTATTGCAAACTTTATTAATTGACTTTTAAAATTAGCATCTCAGGAAAAAACCATAAAAGTTCAGTGTTAGAATTACCTTTTAGCCATTTTCAAATTCCTTTCTTAGTTTAGTTGACTCTTAAAATTAGGGAAGCTCAGGAAAACTCAGGAAAACTCAGGCGGCGAAGTTTTTAACTTTTAAAAGCTGTTAAAAGTTAAAAAAGTGCACACAAATTAGCAATTGGATTTCTTTTTCCTTTCTTTAAAAAATGTAAAGGAAAAAATCCATTTTGCTACTTTGTCCTTCACGTGGTCTTCGCTGTTAAGTAAAATGCTTAAAATCAACAAAACAAAAACATCTAATTGAAAAAGTTAAATGTTTTAGAATTGATTTTAAGCATTTGAAACCAAAGTGCACTATAAATACAGCTTATTTACTTTTACTTTTATTTTAAGTTCAAAAGTTCTCTATCTCAAATTTTATATTATTTTGTACTATTTATCTGATATTTATCTATTATACTGTAAGTATAAAATAAGTAAAATAGTAAAATGTATATTAAAGCAGATACTATAACTGTTAGAAAACATTTTAGATACAGCTTCAAGTTAGAAGTTACTTTTTATAATTTGGTGTACATAAAACCATTTGAGTTCAATCTTCAATTTGTTAAGTATAATCATTATAAACTTTTAAATTCTTTATTTGTTGTTTTTTTTTTCATTAGTAGAATCAAGGTACAAGCATATTTGTAATTACATGCGTTGTTATCTTAATTTTAAAAAAAATTTTAATTCTTAGCAATTTAGGCAATTTGCCATAAAACGATTTGTTATATTTTTCAAAGCTAGCGGTAAAACGTCCCTGGTCAAAAGTCAAAAATTCCTTTTTACAATATTACAATGGGGATTCCCCACAATTCTGTTATCGTAAGGCTTTGATTTATATAATACCTTCATTTGTTACTTGACTTCGTTGCGTTCACATCTAATTATGAGGTTTTTGAAAAAGTTAGAAAGTGAAAAAGTTAAAAAATTTGACAAAATTTTGAAAACAAAGTTTTACCATGAAGGGTTAGTTTTATGCCACAGTTTTAATTTGGTTGCGCTTTCGTACTTAAACTACATTTTCGACATACATGCCATGTATAACAAATGCGCCGCCGACGACAAACCAGTATACAAAGAAAAGTTTGTCGAAGTCAGAAGTGAGCTAATGCAGTTTTTAGAAAGACATTCGCAATTAGCGCGCGTTCTTAGTTTAGAATTCAATCCATTTAAACAAGTGTGCTTAAAAATAAATTTCGGAAGTCTCACTACTGCGGAAACTTTTTTGGACTTTGATAAGTTTGCCGACTACTACCGCCAAGTAAGATGCTACCGTCGCTGTCACTCGTGCTATAGCCGGCTAAATTTCGTTTGGCGATATTGCGCAGTAGATGAGTTATTAAAAGGACTCTACGAGAAACCGTCTAGTTATCGCTCGATCTCACCAGAAAGAGTTTGCTTTTTAAACTACCCAGAATGGAAGGAGACAAAATGTTCTCACGAGCAGCTTAGAGGTAAGATTGAAAGAAGGCGGAAAGACTTAATTAGCAAAACCGTTTCGAAAGCACGCATTGAGGAACTATCCTTTACCTTAGGCAGTACCAAGGCGAGCGTAGCCGCAGATGAAAAGTGTCTCATTTGTTTAGGAGGTTTCGAAGTCGACCAACAAGTTAGCAAAATGCCGTGTGGCCACCTTTTCCACAAAGACTGTGTTGCGGAGTGGTTAAAATTACCAGAAAGACAGTCAAAGAATTCGGATTATTTTTCTGCATATATAAGCGCGTTTAGCCAAGTAGAGTTTACCACTGGTGTCAGGCCAAGGTTCATGTTTGAGACTTTGAATGTGTTGAACCATTATGCGAGACGAGATTACGTGCCAAAGTTTCAATGTCCGCATTGTAGGTGTCTCTGCTGCTGAGTAAATAAGTTAGTAAGTAGATTAATGTTAGTTAAGAGTTTATGTCAATAAAATTACAGGTATTTTAGTTCTTAGAACTACCTTTTAGCTTATTGCAAACTTTATTAATTGACTTTTAAAATTAGCATCTCAGGAAAAAACCATAAAAGTTCAGTGTTAGAATTACCTTTTAGCCATTTTCAAATTCCTTTCTTAGTTTAGTTGACTCTTAAAATTAGGGAAGCTCAGGAAAACTCAGGAAAACTCAGGCGGCGAAGTTTTTAACTTTTAAAAGCTGTTAAAAGTTAAAAAAGTGCACACAAATTAGCAATTGGATTTCTTTTTCCTTTCTTTAAAAAATGTAAAGGAAAAAATCCATTTTGCTACTTTGTCCTTCACGTGGTCTTCGCTGTTAAGTAAAATGCTTAAAATCAACAAAACAAAAACATCTAATTGAAAAAGTTAAATGTTTTAGAATTGATTTTAAGCATTTGAAACCAAAGTGCACTATAAATACAGCTTATTTACTTTTACTTTTATTTTAAGTTCAAAAGTTCTCTATCTCAAATTTTATATTATTTTGTACTATTTATCTGATATTTATCTATTATACTGTAAGTATAAAATAAGTAAAATAGTAAAATGTATATTAAAGCAGATACTATAACTGTTAGAAAACATTTTAGATACAGCTTCAAGTTAGAAGTTACTTTTTATAATTTGGTGTACATAAAACCATTTGAGTTCAATCTTCAATTTGTTAAGTATAATCATTATAAACTTTTAAATTCTTTATTTGTTGTTTTTTTTTTCATTAGTAGAATCAAGGTACAAGCATATTTGTAATTACATGCGTTGTTATCTTAATTTTTAAAAAAATTTTAATTCTTAGCATTTTAGGCAATTTCCATAAAACGATTTGTTATATTTTTCAAAGCTAGCGGTAAAACGTCCCTGGTCAAAAGTCAAAAATTCCTTTTTACAATATTACAATGGGGATTCCCCACAATTCTGTTATCGTAAGGCTTTGATTTATATAATACCTTCATTTGTTACTTGACTTCGTTGCGTTCACATCTAATTATGAGGTTTTTGAAAAAGTTAGAAAGTGAAAAAGTTAAAAAATTTGAGAAAATTTTGAAAACAAAGTTTTATCATGAAGGGTTAGTTTTATGCCACAGTTTTAATTTGGTTGCGCTTTCGTACTTAAACTACATTTTCGACATACATGCCATGTATAACAAATGCGCCGCCGACGACAAACCAGTATACAAAGAAAAGTTTGTCGAAGTCAGAAGTGAGCTAATGCAGTTTTTAGAAAGACATTCGCAATTAGCGCGCGTTCTTAGTTTAGAATTCAATCCATTTAAACAAGTGTGCTTAAAAATAAATTTCGGAAGTCTCACTACTGCGGAAACTTTTTTGGACTTTGATAAGTTTGCCGACTACTACCGCCAAGTAAGATGCTACCGTCGCTGTCACTCGTGCTATAGCCGGCTAAATTTCGTTTGGCGATATTGCGCAGTAGATGAGTTATTAAAAGGACTCTACGAGAAACCGTCTAGTTATCGCTCGATCTCACCAGAAAGAGTTTGCTTTTTAAACTAGCCAGAATGGAAGGAGACAAAATGTTCTCACGAGCAGCTTAGAGGTAAGATTGAAAGAAGGCGGAAAGACTTAATTAGCAAAACCGTTTCGAAAGCACGCATTGAGGAACTATCCTTTACCTTAGGCAGTACCAAGGCGAGCGTAGCCGCAGATGAAAAGTGTCTCATTTGTTTAGGAGGTTTCGAAGTCGACCAACAAGTTAGCAAAATGCCGTGTGGCCACCTTTTCCACAAAGACTGTGTTGCGGAGTGGTTAAAATTACCAGAAAGACAGTCAAAGAATTCGGATTATTTTTCTGCATATATAAGCGCGTTTAGCCAAGTAGAGTTTACCACTGGTGTCAGGCCAAGGTTCATGTTTGAGACTTTGAATGTGTTGAACCATTATGCGAGACGAGATTACGTGCCAAAGTTTCAATGTCCGCATTGTAGGTGTCTCTGCTGCTGAGTAAATAAGTTAGTAAGTAGATTAATGTTAGTTAAGAGTTTATGTCAATAAAATTACAGGTATTTTAGTTCTTAAAACTACCTTTTAGCTTATTGCAAACTTTATTAATTGACTTTTAAAATTAGCATCTCAGGAAAGAAACAATAAAAGTTCAGTGTTAGAATTACCTTTTAGCCATTTTCAAATTCCTTTCTTAGTTTAGTTGACTCTTAAAATTAGGGAAGCTCAGGAAAACTCAGGAAAACTCAGGCGGCGAAGTTTTTAACTTTTAAAAGCTGTTAAAAGTTAAAAAAGTGCACACAAATTAGCAATTGGATTTCTTTTTCCTTTCTTTAAAAAATGTAAAGGAAAAAATCCATTTTGCTACTTTGTCCTTCACGTGGTCTTCGCTGTTAAGTAAAATGCTTAAAATCAACAAAACAAAAACATCTAATTGAAAAAGTTAAATGTTTTAGAATTGATTTTAAGCATTTGAAACCAAAGTGCACTATAAATACAGCTTATTTACTTTTACTTTTATTTTAAGTTCAAAAGTTCTCTATCTCAAATTTTATATTATTTTGTACTATTTATCTGATATTTATCTATTATACTGTAAGTATAAAATAAGTAAAATAGTAAAATGTATATTAAAGCAGATACTATAACTGTTAGAAAACATTTTAGATACAGCTTCAAGTTAGAAGTTACTTTTTATAATTTGCTGTACATAAAACCATTATAAACTTTTAAATTCTTTATTTGTTGTTTTTTTTTTCATTAGTAGAATCAAGGTACAAGCATATTTGTAATTACATGCGTTGTTTTCTTAATTTTTAAAAAAATTTTAATTCTTAGCAATTTAGGCAATTTGCCATAAAACGATTTGTTATATTTTTCAAAGCTAGCGGTAAAACGTCCCTGGTCAAAAGTCAAAAATTCCTTTTTACAATATTACAATGGGGATTCCCCACAATTCTGTTATCGTAAGGCTTTGATTTATATAATACCTTCATTTGTTACTTGACTTCGTTGCGTTCACATCTAATTATGAGGTTTTTGAAAAAGTTAGAAAGTGAAAAAGTTAAAAAATTTGAGAAAATTTTGAAAACAAAGTTTTACCATGAAGGGTTAGTTTTATGCCACAGTTTTAATTTGGTTGCGCTTTCGTACTTAAACTACATTTTCGACATACATGCCATGTATAACAAATGCGCCGCCGACGACAAACCAGTATACAAAGAAAAGTTTGTCGAAGTCAGAAGTGAGCTAATGCAGTTTTTAGAAAGACATTCGCAATTAGCGCGCGTTCTTAGTTTAGAATTCAATCCATTTAAACAAGTGTGCTTAAAAATAAATTTCGGAAGTCTCACTACTGCGGAAACTTTTTTGGACTTTGATAAGTTTGCCGACTACTACCGCCAAGTAAGATGCTACCGTCGCTGTCACTCGTGCTATAGCCGGCTAAATTTCGTTTGGCGATATTGCGCAGTAGATGAGTTCTTAAAAGGACTCTACGAGAAACCGTCTAGTTATCGCTCGATCTCACCAGAAAGAGTTTGCTTTTTAAACTACCCAGAATGGAAGGAGACAAAATGTTCTCACGAGCAGCTTAGAGGTAAGATTGAAAGAAGGCGGAAAGACTTAATTAGCAAAACCGTTTCGAAAGCACGCATTGAGGAACTATCCTTTACCTTAGGCAGTACCAAGGCGAGCGTAGCCGCAGATGAAAAGTGTCTCATTTGTTTAGGAGGTTTCGAAGTCGACCAACAAGTTAGCAAAATGCCGTGTGGCCACCTTTTCCACAAAGACTGTGTTGCGGAGTGGTTAAAATTACCAGAAAGACAGTCAAAGAATTCGGATTATTTTTCTGCATATATAAGCGCGTTTAGCCAAGTAGAGTTTACCACTGGTGTCAGGCCAAGGTTCATGTTTGAGACTTTGAATGTGTTGAACCATTATGCGAGACGAGATTACGTGCCAAAGTTTCAATGTCCGCATTGTAGGTGTCTCTGCTGCTGAGTAAATAAGTTAGTAAGTAGATTAATGTTAGTTAAGAGTTTATGTCAATAAAATTACAGGTATTTTAGTTCTTAGAACTACCTTTTAGCTTATTGCAAACTTTATTAATTGACTTTTAAAATTAGCATCTCAGGAAAAAACCATAAAAGTTCAGTGTTAGAATTACCTTTTAGCCATTTTCAAATTCCTTTCTTAGTTTAGTTGACTCTTAAAATTAGGGAAGCTCAGGAAAACTCAGGCGGCGAAGTTTTTAACTTTTAAAAGCTGTTAAAAGTTAAAAAAGTGCACACAAATTAGCAATTGGATTTCTTTTTCCTTTCTTTAAAAAATGTAAAGGAAAAAATCCATTTTGCTACTTTGTCCTTCACGTGGTCTTCGCTGTTAAGTAAAATGCTTAAAATCAACAAAACAAAAACATCTAATTGAAAAAGTTAAATGTTTTAGAATTGATTTTAAGCATTTGAAACCAAAGTGCACTATAAATACAGCTTATTTACTTTTACTTTTATTTTAAGTTCAAAAGTTCTCTATCTCAAATTTTATATTATTTTGTACTATTTATCTGATATTTATCTATTATACTGTAAGTATAAAATAAGTAAAATAGTAAAATGTATATTAAAGCAGATACTATAACTGTTAGAAAACATTTTAGATACAGCTTCAAGTTAGAAGTTACTTTTTATAATTTGCTGTACATAAAACCATTTGAGTTCAATCTTCAATTTGTTAAGTATAATCATTATAAACTTTTAAATTCTTTATTTGTTGTTTTTTTTTTCATTAGTAGAATCAAGGTACAAGCATATTTGTAATTACATGCGTTGTTATCTTAATTTTTAAAAAAATTTTAATTCTTAGCAATTTAGGCAATTTGCCATAAAACGATTTGTTATATTTTTCAAAGCTAGCGGTAAAACGTCCCTGGTCAAAAGTCAAAAATTCCTTTTTACAATATTACAATGGGGATTCCCCACAATTCTGTTATCGTAAGGCTTTGATTTATATAATACCTTCATTTGTTACTTGACTTCGTTGCGTTCACATCTAATTATGAGGTTTTTGAAAAAGTTAGAAAGTGAAAAAGTTAAAAAATTTGAGAAAATTTTGAAAACAAAGTTTTACCATGAAGGGTTAGTTTTATGCCACAGTTTTAATTTGGTTGCGCTTTCGTACTTAAACTACATTTTCGACATACATGCCATGTATAACAAATGCGCCGCCGACGACAAACCAGTATACAAAGAAAAGTTTGTCGAAGTCAGAAGTGAGCTAATGCAGTTTTTAGAAAGACATTCGCAATTAGCGCGCGTTCTTAGTTTAGAATTCAATCCATTTAAACAAGTGTGCTTAAAAATAAATTTCGGAAGTCTCACTACTGCGGAAACTTTTTTGGACTTTGATAAGTTTGCCGACTACTACCGCCAAGTAAGATGCTACCGTCGCTGTCACTCGTGCTATAGCCGGCTAAATTTCGTTTGGCGATATTGCGCAGTAGATGAGTTATTAAAAGGACTCTACGAGAAACCGTCTAGTTATCGCTCGATCTCACCAGAAAGAGTTTGCTTTTTAAACTACCCAGAATGGAAGGAGACAAAATGTTCTCACGAGCAGCTTAGAGGTAAGATTGAAAGAAGGCGGAAAGACTTAATTAGCAAAACCGTTTCGAAAGCACGCATTGAGGAACTATCCTTTACCTTAGGCAGTACCAAGGCGAGCGTAGCCGCAGATGAAAAGTGTCTCATTTGTTTAGGAGGTTTCGAAGTCGACCAACAAGTTAGCAAAATGCCGTGTGGCCACCTTTTCCACAAAGACTGTGTTGCGGAGTGGTTAAAATTACCAGAAAGACAGTCAAAGAATTCGGATTATTTTTCTGCATATATAAGCGCGTTTAGCCAAGTAGAGTTTACCACTGGTGTCAGGCCAAGGTTCATGTTTGAGACTTTGAATGTGTTGAACCATTATGCGAGACGAGATTACGTGCCAAAGTTTCAATGTCCGCATTGTAGGTGTCTCTGCTGCTGAGTAAATAAGTTAGTAAGTAGATTAATGTTAGTTAAGAGTTTATGTCAATAAAATTACAGGTATTTTAGTTCTTAGAACTACCTTTTAGCTTATTGCAAACTTTATTAATTGACTTTTAAAATTAGCATCTCAGGAAAAAACCATAAAAGTTCAGTGTTAGAATTACCTTTTAGCCATTTTCAAATTCCTTTCTTAGTTTAGTTGACTCTTAAAATTAGGGAAGCTCAGGAAAACTCAGGAAAACTCAGGCGGCGAAGTTTTTAACTTTTAAAAGCTGTTAAAAGTTAAAAAAGTGCACACAAATTAGCAATTGGATTTCTTTTTCCTTTCTTTAAAAAATGTAAAGGAAAAAATCCATTTTGCTACTTTGTCCTTCACGTGGTCTTCGCTTTAAGTAAAATGCTTAAAATCAACAAAACAAAAACATCTAATTGAAAAAGTTAAATGTTTTAGAATTGATTTTAAGCATTTGAAACCAAAGTGCACTATAAATACAGCTTATTTACTTTTACTTTTATTTTAAGTTCAAAAGTTCTCTATCTCAAATTTTATATTATTTTGTACTATTTATCTGATATTTATCTATTATACTGTAAGTATAAAATAAGTAAAATAGTAAAATGTATATTAAAGCAGATACTATAACTGTTAGAAAACATTTTAGATACAGCTTCAAGTTAGAAGTTACTTTTTATAATTTGCTGTACATAAAACCATTTGAGTTCAATCTTCAATTTGTTAAGTATAATCATTATAAACTTTTAAATTCTTTATTTGTTGTTTTTTTTTTTTCATTAGTAGAATCAAGGTACAAGCATATTTGTAATTACATGCGTTGTTATCTTAATTTTTAAAAAAATTTTAATTCTTAGCAATTTAGGCAATTTGCCATAAAACGATTTGTTATATTTTTCAAAGCTAGCGGTAAAACGTCCCTGGTCAAAAGTCAAAAATTCCTTTTTACAATATTACAATGGGGATTCCCCACAATTCTGTTATCGTAAGGCTTTGATTTATATAATACCTTCATTTGTTACTTGACTTCGTTGCGTTCACATCTAATTATGAGGTTTTTGAAAAAGTTAGAAAGTGAAAAAGTTAAAAAATTTGAGAAAATTTTGAAAACAAAGTTTTACCATGAAGGGTTAGTTTTATGCCACAGTTTTAATTTGGTTGCGCTTTCGTACTTAAACTACATTTTCGACATACATGCCATGTATAACAAATGCGCCGCCGACGACAAACCAGTATACAAAGAAAAGTTTGTCGAAGTCAGAAGTGAGCTAATGCAGTTTTTAGAAAGACATTCGCAATTAGCGCGCGTTCTTAGTTTAGAATTCAATCCATTTAAACAAGTGTGCTTAAAAATAAATTTCGGAAGTCTCACTACTGCGGAAACTTTTTTGGACTTTGATAAGTTTGCCGACTACTACCGCCAAGTAAGATGCTACCGTCGCTGTCACTCGTGCTATAGCCGGCTAAATTTCGTTTGGCGATATTGCGCAGTAGATGAGTTCTTAAAAGGACTCTACGAGAAACCGTCTAGTTATCGCTCGATCTCACCAGAAAGAGTTTGCTTTTTAAACTACCCAGAATGGAAGGAGACAAAATGTTCTCACGAGCAGCTTAGAGGTAAGATTGAAAGAAGGCGGAAAGACTTAATTAGCAAAACCGTTTCGAAAGCACGCATTGAGGAACTATCCTTTACCTTAGGCAGTACCAAGGCGAGCGTAGCCGCAGATGAAAAGTGTCTCATTTGTTTAGGAGGTTTCGAAGTCGACCAACAAGTTAGCAAAATGCCGTGTGGCCACCTTTTCCACAAAGACTGTGTTGCGGAGTGGTTAAAATTACCAGAAAGACAGTCAAAGAATTCGGATTATTTTTCTGCATATATAAGCGCGTTTAGCCAAGTAGAGTTTACCACTGGTGTCAGGCCAAGGTTCATGTTTGAGACTTTGAATGTGTTGAACCATTATGCGAGACGAGATTACGTGCCAAAGTTTCAATGTCCGCATTGTAGGTGTCTCTGCTGCTGAGTAAATAAGTTAGTAAGTAGATTAATGTTAGTTAAGAGTTTATGTCAATAAAATTACAGGTATTTTAGTTCTTAGAACTACCTTTTAGCTTATTGCAAACTTTATTAATTGACTTTTAAAATTAGCATCTCAGGAAAAAACCATAAAAGTTCAGTGTTAGAATTACCTTTTAGCCATTTTCAAATTCCTTTCTTAGTTTAGTTGACTCTTAAAATTAGGGAAGCTCAGGAAAACTCAGGCGGCGAAGTTTTTAACTTTTAAAAGCTGTTAAAAGTTAAAAAAGTGCACACAAATTAGCAATTGGATTTCTTTTTCCTTTCTTTAAAAAATGTAAAGGAAAAAATCCATTTTGCTACTTTGTCCTTCACGTGGTCTTCGCTGTTAAGTAAAATGCTTAAAATCAACAAAACAAAAACATCTAATTGAAAAAGTTAAATGTTTTAGAATTGATTTTAAGCATTTGAAACCAAAGTGCACTATAAATACAGCTTATTTACTTTTACTTTTATTTTAAGTTCAAAAGTTCTCTATCTCAAATTTTATATTATTTTGTACTATTTATCTGATATTTATCTATTATACTGTAAGTATAAAATAAGTAAAATAGTAAAATGTATATTAAAGCAGATACTATAACTGTTAGAAAACATTTTAGATACAGCTTCAAGTTAGAAGTTACTTTTTATAATTTGGTGTACATAAAACCATTTGAGTTCAATCTTCAATTTGTTAAGTATAATCATTATAAACTTTTAAATTCTTTATTTGTTGTTTTTTTTTTCATTAGTAGAATCAAGGTACAAGCATATTTGTAATTACATGCGTTGTTATCTTAATTTTTAAAAAAATTTTAATTCTTAGCAATTTAGGCAATTTGCCATAAAACGATTTGTTATATTTTTCAAAGCTAGCGGTAAAACGTCCCTGGTCAAAAGTCAAAAATTCCTTTTTACAATATTACAATGGGGATTCCCCACAATTCTGTTATCGTAAGGCTTTGATTTATATAATACCTTCATTTGTTACTTGACTTCGTTGCGTTCACATCTAATTATGAGGTTTTTGAAAAAGTTAGAAAGTGAAAAAGTTAATAAATTTGAGAAAATTTTGAAAACAAAGTTTTACCATGAAGGGTTAGTTTTATGCCACAGTTTTAATTTGGTTGCGCTTTCGTACTTAAACTACATTTTCGACATACATGCCATGTATAACAAATGCGCCGCCGACGACAAACCAGTATACAAAGAAAAGTTTGTCGAAGTCAGAAGTGAGCTAATGCAGTTTTTAGAAAGACATTCGCAATTAGCGCGCGTTCTTAGTTTAGAATTCAATCCATTTAAACAAGTGTGCTTAAAAATAAATTTCGGAAGTCTCACTACTGCGGAAACTTTTTTGGACTTTGATAAGTTTGCCGACTACTACCGCCAAGTAAGATGCTACCGTCGCTGTCACTCGTGCTATAGCCGGCTAAATTTCGTTTGGCGATATTGCGCAGTAGATGAGTTCTTAAAAGGACTCTACGAGAAACCGTCTAGTTATCGCTCGATCTCACCAGAAAGAGTTTGCTTTTTAAACTACCCAGAATGGAAGGAGACAAAATGTTCTCACGAGCAGCTTAGAGGTAAGATTGAAAGAAGGCGGAAAGACTTAATTAGCAAAACCGTTTCGAAAGCACGCATTGAGGAACTATCCTTTACCTTAGGCAGTACCAAGGCGAGCGTAGCCGCAGATGAAAAGTGTCTCATTTGTTTAGGAGGTTTCGAAGTCGACCAACAAGTTAGCAAAATGCCGTGTGGCCACCTTTTCCACAAAGACTGTGTTGCGGAGTGGTTAAAATTACCAGAAAGACAGTCAAAGAATTCGGATTATTTTTCTGCATATATAAGCGCGTTTAGCCAAGTAGAGTTTACCACTGGTGTCAGGCCAAGGTTCATGTTTGAGACTTTGAATGTGTTGAACCATTATGCGAGACGAGATTACGTGCCAAAGTTTCAATGTCCGCATTGTAGGTGTCTCTGCTGCTGAGTAAATAAGTTAGTAAGTAGATTAATGTTAGTTAAGAGTTTATGTCAATAAAATTACAGGTATTTTAGTTCTTAGAACTACCTTTTAGCTTATTGCAAACTTTATTAATTGACTTTAAAATTAGCATCTCAGGAAAAAACCTAAAAGTTCAGTGTTAGAATTACCTTTTAGCCATTTTCAAATTCCTTTCTTAGTTTAGTTGACTCTTAAAATTAGGGAAGCTCAGGAAAACTCAGGAAAACTCAGGCGGCGAAGTTTTTAACTTTTAAAAGCTGTTAAAAGTTAAAAAAGTGCACACAAATTAGCAATTGGATTTCTTTTTCCTTTCTTTAAAAAATGTAAAGGAAAAAATCCATTTTGCTACTTTGTCCTTCACGTGGTCTTCGCTGTTAAGTAAAATGCTTAAAATCAACAAAACAAAAACATCTAATTGAAAAAGTTAAATGTTTTAGAATTGATTTTAAGCATTTGAAACCAAAGTGCACTATAAATACAGCTTATTTACTTTTACTTTTATTTTAAGTTCAAAAGTTCTCTATCTCAAATTTTATATTATTTTGTACTATTTATCTGATATTTATCTATTATACTGTAAGTATAAAATAAGTAAAATAGTAAAATGTATATTAAAGCAGATACTATAACTGTTAGAAAACATTTTAGATACAGCTTCAAGTTAGAAGTTACTTTTTATAATTTGCTGTACATAAAACCATTTGAGTTCAATCTTCAATTTGTTAAGTATAATCATTATAAACTTTTAAATTCTTTATTTGTTGTTTTTTTTTTCATTAGTAGAATCAAGGTACAAGCATATTTGTAATTACATGCGTTGTTATCTTAATTTTTAAAAAAATTTTAATTCTTAGCATTTTAGGCAATTTGCCATAAAACGATTTGTTATATTTTTCAAAGCTAGCGGTAAAACGTCCCTGGTCAAAAGTCAAAAATTCCTTTTTACAATATTACAATGGGGATTCCCCACAATTCTGTTATCGTAAGGCTTTGATTTATATAATAACTTCATTTGTTACTTGACTTCGTTGCGTTCACATCTAATTATGAGGTTTTTGAAAAAGTTAGAAAGTGAAAAAGTTAAAAAATTTGAGAAAATTTTGAAAACAAAGTTTTACCATGAAGGGTTAGTTTTATGCCACAGTTTTAATTTGGTTGCGCTTTCGTACTTAAACTACATTTTCGACATACATGCCATATATAACAAATGCGCCGCCGACGACAAATCAGTATACAAAGAAAAGTTTGTCGAAGTCAGAAGTGAGCTAATGCAGTTTTTAGAAAGACATTCGCAATTAGCGCGCGTTCTTAGTTTAGAATTCAATCCATTTAAACAAGTGTGCTTAAAAATAAATTTCGGAAGTCTCACTACTGCGGAAACTTTTTTGGACTTTGATAAGTTTGCCGACTACTACCGCCAAGTAAGATGCTACCATCGCTGTCACTCGTGCTATAGCCGGCTAAATTTCGTTTGGCGATATTGCGCAGTAGATGAGTTCTTAAAAGGACTCTACGAGAAACCGTCTAGTTATCGCTCGATCTCACCAGAAAGAGTTTGCTTTTTAAACTACCCAGAATGGAAGGAGACAAAATGTTCTCACGAGCAGCTTAGAGGTAAGATTGAAAGAAGGCGGAAAGACTTAATTAGCAAAACCGTTTCGAAAGCACGCATTGAGGAACTATCCTTTACCTTAGGCAGTACCAAGGCGAGCGTAGCCGCAGATGAAAAGTGTTTCATTTGTTTAGGAGGTTTCGAAGTCGACCAACAAGTTAGCAAAATGCCGTGTGGCCACCTTTTCCACAAAGACTGTGTTGCGGAGTGGTTAAAATTACCAGAAAGACAGTCAAAGAATTCGGATTATTTTTCTGCATATATAAGCGCGTTTAGCCAAGTAGAGTTTACCACTGGTGTCAGGCCAAGGTTCATGTTTGAGACTTTGAATGTGTTGAACCATTATGCGAGACGAGATTACGTGCCAAAGTTTCAATGTCCGCATTGTAGGTGTCTCTGCTGCTGAGTAAATAAGTTAGTAAGTAGATTAATGTTAGTTAAGAGTTTATGTCAATAAAATTACAGGTATTTTAGTTCTTAGAACTACCTTTTAGCTTATTGCAAACTTTATTAATTGACTTTTAAAATTAGCATCTCAGGAAAAAACCATAAAAGTTCAGTGTTAGAATTACCTTTTAGCCATTTTCAAATTTCTTTCTTAGTTTAGTTGACTCTTAAAATTAGGGAAGCTCAGGAAAACTCAGGAAAACTCAGGCGGCGAAGTTTTTAACTTTTAAAAGCTGTTAAAAGTTAAAAAAGTGCACACAAATTAGCAATTGGATTTCTTTTTCCTTTCTTTAAAAAATGTAAAGGAAAAAATCCATTTTGCTACTTTGTCCTTCACGTGGTCTTCGCTGTTAAGTAAAATGCTTAAAATCAACAAAACAAAAACATCTAATTGAAAAAGTTAAATGTTTTAGAATTGATTTTAAGCATTTGAAACCAAAGTGCACTATAAATACAGCTTATTTACTTTTACTTTTATTTTAAGTTCAAAAGTTCTCTATCTCAAATTTTATATTATTTTGTACTATTTATCTGATATTTATCTATTATACTGTAAGTATAAAATAAGTAAAATAGTAAAATGTATATTAAAGCAGATACTATAACTGTTAGAAAACATTTTAGATACAGCTTCAAGTTAGAAGTTACTTTTTATAATTTGCTGTACATAAAACCATTTGAGTTCAATCTTCAATTTGTTAAGTATAATCATTATAAACTTTTAAATTCTTTATTTGTTGTTTTTTTTTTCATTAGTAGAATCAAGGTACAAGCATATTTGTAATTACATGCGTTGTTATCTTAATTTTTAAAAAAATTTTAATTCTTAGCAATTTAGGCAATTTGCCATAAAACGATTTGTTATATTTTTCAAAGCTAGCGGTAAAACGTCCCTGGTCAAAAGTCAAAAATTCCTTTTTACAATATTACAATGGGGATTCCCCACAATTCTGTTATCGTAAGGCTTTGATTTATATAATACCTTCATTTGTTACTTGACTTCGTTGCGTTCACATCTAATTATGAGGTTTTTGAAAAAGTTAGAAAGTGAAAAAGTTAAAAAATTTGAGAAAATTTTGAAAACAAAGTTTTACCATGAAGGGTTAGTTTTATGCCACAGTTTTAATTTGGTTGCGCTTTCGTACTTAAACTACATTTTCGACATACATGCCATGTATAACAAATGCGCCGCCGACGACAAACCAGTATACAAAGAAAAGTTTGTCGAAGTCAGAAGTGAGCTAATGCAGTTTTTAGAAAGACATTCGCAATTAGCGCGCGTTCTTAGTTTAGAATTCAATCCATTTAAACAAGTGTGCTTAAAAATAAATTTCGGAAGTCTCACTACTGCGGAAACTTTTTTGGACTTTGGTAAGTTTGCCGACTACTACCGCCAAGTAAGATGCTACCGTCGCTGTCACTCGTGCTATAGCCGGCTAAATTTCGTTTGGCGATATTGCGCAGTAGATGAGTTCTTAAAAGGACTCTACGAGAAACCGTCTAGTTATCGCTCGATCTCACCAGAAAGAGTTTGCTTTTTAAACTACCCAGAATGGAAGGAGACAAAATGTTCTCACGAGCAGCTTAGAGGTAAGATTGAAAGAAGGCGGAAAGACTTAATTAGCAAAACCGTTTCGAAAGCACGCATTGAGGAACTATCCTTTACCTTAGGCAGTACCAAGGCGAGCGTAGCCGCAGATGAAAAGTGTCTCATTTGTTTAGGAGGTTTCGAAGTCGACCAACAAGTTAGCAAAATGCCGTGTGGCCACCTTTTCCACAAAGACTGTGTTGCGGAGTGGTTAAAATTACCAGAAAGACAGTCAAAGAATTCGGATTATTTTTCTGCATATATAAGCGCGTTTAGCCAAGTAGAGTTTACCACTGGTGTCAGGCCAAGGTTCATGTTTGAGACTTTGAATGTGTTGAACCATTATGCGAGACGAGATTACGTGCCAAAGTTTCAATGTCCGCATTGTAGGTGTCTCTGCTGCTGAGTAAATAAGTTAGTAAGTAGATTAATGTTAGTTAAGAGTTTATGTCAATAAAATTACAGGTATTTTAGTTCTTAGAACTACCTTTTAGCTTATTGCAAACTTTATTAATTGACTTTTAAAATTAGCATCTCAGGAAAAAACCATAAAAGTTCAGTGTTAGAATTACCTTTTAGCCATTTTCAAATTCCTTTCTTAGTTTAGTTGACTCTTAAAATTAGGGAAGCTCAGGAAAACTCAGGCGGCGAAGTTTTTAACTTTTAAAAGCTGTTAAAAGTTAAAAAAGTGCACACAAATTAGCAATTGGATTTCTTTTTCCTTTCTTTAAAAAATGTAAAGGAAAAAATCCATTTTGCTACTTTGTCCTTCACGTGGTCTTCGCTGTTAAGTAAAATGCTTAAAATCAACAAAACAAAAACATCTAATTGAAAAAGTTAAATGTTTTAGAATTGATTTTAAGCATTTGAAACCAAAGTGCACTATAAATACAGCTTATTTACTTTTACTTTTATTTTAAGTTCAAAAGTTCTCTATCTCAAATTTTATATTATTTTGTACTATTTATCTGATATTTATCTATTATACTGTAAGTATAAAATAAGTAAAATAGTAAAATGTATATTAAAGCAGATACTATAACTGTTAGAAAACATTTTAGATACAGCTTCAAGTTAGAAGTTACTTTTCATAATTTGCTGTACATAAAACCATTTGAGTTCAATCTTCAATTTGTTAAGTATAATCATTATAAACTTTTAAATTCTTTATTTGTTGTTTTTTTTCATTAGTAGAATCAAGGTACAAGCATATTTGTAATTACATGCGTTGTTATCTTAATTTTAAAAAAAAATTTAATTCTTAGCAATTTAGGCAATTTGCCATAAAACGATTTGTTATATTTTTCAAAGCTAGCGGTAAAACGTCCCTGGTCAAAAGTCAAAAATTCCTTTTTACAATATTACAATGGGGATTCCCCACAATTCTGTTATCGTAAGGCTTTGATTTATATAATACCTTCATTTGTTACTTGACTTCGTTGCGTTCACATCTAATTATGAGGTTTTTGAAAAAGTTAGAAAGTGAAAAAGTTAAAAAATTTGAGAAAATTTTGAAAACAAAGTTTTACCATGAAGGGTTAGTTTTATGCCACAGTTTTAATTTGGTTGCGCTTTCGTACTTAAACTACATTTTCGACATACATGCCATGTATAACAAATGCGCCGCCGACGACAAACCAGTATACAAAGAAAAGTTTGTCGAAGTCAGAAGTGAGCTAATGCAGTTTTTAGAAAGACATTCGCAATTAGCGCGCGTTCTTAGTTTAGAATTCAATCCATTTAAACAAGTGTGCTTAAAAATAAATTTCGGAAGTCTCACTACTGCGGAAACTTTTTTGGACTTTGATAAGTTTGCCGACTACTACCGCCAAGTAAGATGCTACCGTCGCTGTCACTCGTGCTATAGCCGGCTAAATTTCGTTTGGCGATATTGCGCAGTAGATGAGTTATTAAAAGGACTCTACGAGAAACCGTCTAGTTATCGCTCGATCTCACCAGAAAGAGTTTGCTTTTTAAACTACCCAGAATGGAAGGAGACAAAATGTTCTCACGAGCAGCTTAGAGGTAAGATTGAAAGAAGGCGGAAAGACTTAATTAGCAAAACCGTTTCGAAAGCACGCATTGAGGAACTATCCTTTACCTTAGGCAGTACCAAGGCGAGCGTAGCCGCAGATGAAAAGTGTCTCATTTGTTTAGGAGGTTTCGAAGTCGACCAACAAGTTAGCAAAATGCCGTGTGGCCACCTTTTCCACAAAGACTGTGTTGCGGAGTGGTTAAAATTACCAGAAAGACAGTCAAAGAATTCAGATTATTTTTCTGCATATATAAGCGCGTTTAGCCAAGTAGAGTTTACCACTGGTGTCAGGCCAAGGTTCATGTTTGAGACTTTGAATGTGTTGAACCATTATGCGAGACGAGATTACGTGCCAAAGTTTCAATGTCCGCATTGTAGGTGTCTCTGCTGCTGAGTAAATAAGTTAGTAAGTAGATTAATGTTAGTTAAGAGTTTATGTCAATAAAATTACAGGTATTTTAGTTCTTAGAACTACCTTTTAGCTTATTGCAAACTTTATTAATTGACTTTTAAAATTAGCATCTCAGGAAAAAACCATAAAAGTTCAGTGTTAGAATTACCTTTTAGCCATTTTCAAATTCCTTTCTTAGTTTAGTTGACTCTTAAAATTAGGGAAGCTCAGGAAAACTCAGGCGGCGAAGTTTTTAACTTTTAAAAGCTGTTAAAAGTTAAAAAAGTGCACACAAATTAGCAATTGGATTTCTTTTTCCTTTCTTTAAAAAATGTAAAGGAAAAAAACCATTTTGCTACTTTGTCCTTCACGTGGTCTTCGCTGTTAAGTAAAATGCTTAAAATCAACAAAACAAAAACATCTAATTGAAAAAGTTAAATGTTTTAGAATTGATTTTAAGCATTTGAAACCAAAGTGCACTATAAATACAGCTTATTTACTTTTACTTTTATTTTAAGTTCAAAAGTTCTCTATCTCAAATTTTATATTATTTTGTACTATTTATCTGATATTTATCTATTATACTGTAAGTATAAAATAAGTAAAATAGTAAAATGTATATTAAAGCAGATACTATAACTGTTAGAAAACATTTTAGATACAGCTTCAAGTTAGAAGTTACTTTTTATAATTTGCTGTACATAAAACCATTATAAACTTTTAAATTCTTTATTTGTTGTTTTTTTTTCATTAGTAGAATCAAGGTACAAGCATATTTGTAATTACATGCGTTGTTATCTTAATTTTAAAAAAAAATTTAATTCTTAGCAATTTAGGCAATTTGCCATAAAACGATTTGTTATATTTTTCAAAGCTAGCGGTAAAACGTCCCTGGTCAAAAGTCAAAAATTCCTTTTTACAATATTACAATGGGGATTCCCCACAATTCTGTTATCGTAAGGCTTTGATTTATATAATACCTTCATTTGTTACTTGTCTTCGTTGCGTTCACATCTAATTATGAGGTTTTTGAAAAAGTTAGAAAGTGAAAAAGTTAAAAAATTTGACAAAATTTTGAAAACAAAGTTTTACCATGAAGGGTTAGTTTTATGCCACAGTTTTAATTTGGTTGCGCTTTCGTACTTAAACTACATTTTCGACATACATGCCATGTATAACAAATGCGCCGCCGACGACAAACCAGTATACAAAGAAAAGTTTGTCGAAGTCAGAAGTGAGTTAATGCAGTTTTTAGAAAGACATTCGCAATTAGCGCGCGTTCTTAGTTTAGAATTCAATCCATTTAAACAAGTGTGCTTAAAAATAAATTTCGGAAGTCTCACTACTGCGGAAACTTTTTTGGACTTTGATAAGTTTGCCGACTACTACCGCCAAGTAAGATGCTACCGTCGCTGTCACTCGTGCTATAGCCGGCTAAATTTCGTTTGGCGATATTGCGCAGTAGATGAGTTCTTAAAAGGACTCTACGAGAAACCGTCTAGTTATCGCTCGATCTCACCAGAAAGAGTTTGCTTTTTAAACTACCCAGAAAGGAAGGAGACAAAATGTTCTCACGAGCAGCTTAGAGGTAAGATTGAAAGAAGGCGGAAAGACTTAATTAGCAAAACCGTTTCGAAAGCACGCATTGAGGAACTATCCTTTACCTTAGGCAGTACCAAGGCGAGCGTAGCCGCAGATGAAAAGTGTCTCATTTGTTTAGGAGGTTTCGAAGTCGACCAACAAGTTAGCAAAATGCCGTGTGGCCACCTTTTCCACAAAGACTGTGTTGCGGAGTGGTTAAAATTACCAGAAAGACAGTCAAAGAATTCGGATTATTTTTCTGCATATATAAGCGCGTTTAGCCAAGTAGAGTTTACCACTGGTGTCAGGCCAAGGTTCATGTTTGAGACTTTGAATGTGTTGAACCATTATGCGAGACGAGATTACGTGCCAAAGTTTCAATGTCCGCATTGTAGGTGTCTCTGCTGCTGAGTAAATAAGTTAGTAAGTAGATTAATGTTAGTTAAGAGTTTATGTCAATAAAATTACAGGTATTTTAGTTCTTAGAACTACCTTTTAGCTTATTGCAAACTTTATTAATTGACTTTTAAAATTAGCATCTCAGGAAAAAACCATAAAAGTTCAGTGTTAGAATTACCTTTTAGCCATTTTCAAATTCCTTTCTTAGTTTAGTTGACTCTTAAAATTAGGGAAGCTCAGGAAAACTCAGGCGGCGAAGTTTTTAACTTTTAAAAGCTGTTAAAAGTTAAAAAAGTGCACACAAATTAGCAATTGGATTTCTTTTTCCTTTCTTTAAAAAATGTAAAGGAAAAAATCCATTTTGCTACTTTGTCCTTCACGTGGTCTTCGCTGTTAAGTAAAATGCTTAAAATCAACAAAACAAAAACATCTAATTGAAAAAGTTAAATGTTTTAGAATTGATTTTAAGCATTTGAAACCAAAGTGCACTATAAATACAGCTTATTTACTTTTACTTTTATTTTAAGTTCAAAAGTTCTCTATCTCAAATTTTATATTATTTTGTACTATTTATCTGATATTTATCTATTATACTGTAAGTATAAAATAAGTAAAATAGTAAAATGTATATTAAAGCAGATACTATAACTGTTAGAAAACATTTTAGATACAGCTTCAAGTTAGAAGTTACTTTTCATAATTTGCTGTACATAAAACCATTTGAGTTCAATCTTCAATTTGTTAAGTATAATCATTATAAACTTTTAAATTCTTTATTTGTTGTTTTTTTTTTCATTAGTAGAATCAAGGTACAAGCATATTTGTAATTACATGCGTTGTTATCTTAATTTTTAAAAAAATTTTAATTCTTAGCAATTTAGGCAATTTGCCATAAAACGATTTGTTATATTTTTCAAAGCTAGCGGTAAAACGTCCCTGGTCAAAAGTCAAAAATTCCTTTTTACAATATTACAATGGGGATTCCCCACAATTCTGTTATCGTAAGGCTTTGATTTATATAATACCTTCATTTGTTACTTGACTTCGTTGCGTTCACATCTAATTATGAGGTTTTTGAAAAAGTTAGAAAGTGAAAAAGTTAAAAAATTTGAGAAAATTTTGAAAACAAAGTTTTACCATGAAGGGTTAGTTTTATGCCACAGTTTTAATTTGGTTGCGCTTTCGTACTTAAACTACATTTTCGACATACATGCCATGTATAACAAATGCGCCGCCGACGACAAACCAGTATACAAAGAAAAGTTTGTCGAAGTCAGAAGTGAGCTAATGCAGTTTTTAGAAAGACATTCGCAATTAGCGCGCGTTCTTAGTTTAGAATTCAATCCATTTAAACAAGTGTGCTTAAAAATAAATTTCGGAAGTCTCACTACTGCGGAAACTTTTTTGGACTTTGATAAGTTTGCCGACTACTACCGCCAAGTAAGATGCTACCGTCGCTGTCACTCGTGCTATAGCCGGCTAAATTTCGTTTGGCGATATTGCGCAGTAGATGAGTTATTAAAAGGACTCTACGAGAAACCGTCTAGTTATCGCTCGATCTCACCAGAAAGAGTTTGCTTTTTAAACTACCCAGAATGGAAGGAGACAAAATGTTCTCACGAGCAGCTTAGAGGTAAGATTGAAAGAAGGCGGAAAGACTTAATTAGCAAAACCGTTTCGAAAGCACGCATTGAGGAACTATCCTTTACCTTAGGCAGTACCAAGGCGAGCGTAGCCGCAGATGAAAAGTGTCTCATTTGTTTAGGAGGTTTCGAAGTCGACCAACAAGTTAGCAAAATGCCGTGTGGCCACCTTTTCCACAAAGACTGTGTTGCGGAGTGGTTAAAATTACCAGAAAGACAGTCAAAGAATTCGGATTATTTTTCTGCATATATAAGCGCGTTTAGCCAAGTAGAGTTTACCACTGGTGTCAGGCCAAGGTTCATGTTTGAGACTTTGAATGTGTTGAACCATTATGCGAGACGAGATTACGTGCCAAAGTTTCAATGTCCGCATTGTAGGTGTCTCTGCTGCTGAGTAAATAAGTTAGTAAGTAGATTAATGTTAGTTAAGAGTTTATGTCAATAAAATTACAGGTATTTTAGTTCTTAAAACTACCTTTTAGCTTATTGCAAACTTTATTAATTGACTTTTAAAATTAGCATCTCAGGAAAGAAACAATAAAAGTTCAGTGTTAGAATTACCTTTTAGCCATTTTCAAATTCCTTTCTTAGTTTAGTTGACTCTTAAAATTAGGGAAGCTCAGGAAAACTCAGGAAAACTCAGGCGGCGAAGTTTTTAACTTTTAAAAGCTGTTAAAAGTTAAAAAAGTGCACACAAATTAGCAATTGGATTTCTTTTTCCTTTCTTTAAAAAATGTAAAGGAAAAAATCCATTTTGCTACTTTGTCCTTCACGTGGTCTTCGCTGTTAAGTAAAATGCTTAAAATCAACAAAACAAAAACATCTAATTGAAAAAGTTAAATGTTTTAGAATTGATTTTAAGCATTTGAAACCAAAGTGCACTATAAATACAGCTTATTTACTTTTACTTTTATTTTAAGTTCAAAAGTTCTCTATCTCAAATTTTATATTATTTTGTACTATTTATCTGATATTTATCTATTATACTGTAAGTATAAAATAAGTAAAATAGTAAAATGTATATTAAAGCAGATACTATAACTGTTAGAAAACATTTTAGATACAGCTTCAAGTTAGAAGTTACTTTTTATAATTTGCTGTACATAAAACCATTATAAACTTTTAAATTCTTTATTTGTTGTTTTTTTTTTCATTAGTAGAATCAAGGTACAAGCATATTTGTAATTACATGCGTTGTTTTCTTAATTTTTAAAAAAATTTTAATTCTTAGCAATTTAGGCAATTTGCCATAAAACGATTTGTTATATTTTTCAAAGCTAGCGGTAAAACGTCCCTGGTCAAAAGTCAAAAATTCCTTTTTACAATATTACAATGGGGATTCCCCACAATTCTGTTATCGTAAGGCTTTGATTTATATAATACCTTCATTTGTTACTTGACTTCGTTGCGTTCACATCTAATTATGAGGTTTTTGAAAAAGTTAGAAAGTGAAAAAGTTAAAAAATTTGAGAAAATTTTGAAAACAAAGTTTTACCATGAAGGGTTAGTTTTATGCCACAGTTTTAATTTGGTTGCGCTTTCGTACTTAAACTACATTTTCGACATACATGCCATGTATAACAAATGCGCCGCCGACGACAAACCAGTATACAAAGAAAAGTTTGTCGAAGTCAGAAGTGAGCTAATGCAGTTTTTAGAAAGACATTCGCAATTAGCGCGCGTTCTTAGTTTAGAATTCAATCCATTTAAACAAGTGTGCTTAAAAATAAATTTCGGAAGTCTCACTACTGCGGAAACTTTTTTGGACTTTGATAAGTTTGCCGACTACTACCGCCAAGTAAGATGCTACCGTCGCTGTCACTCGTGCTATAGCCGGCTAAATTTCGTTTGGCGATATTGCGCAGTAGATGAGTTCTTAAAAGGACTCTACGAGAAACCGTCTAGTTATCGCTCGATCTCACCAGAAAGAGTTTGCTTTTTAAACTACCCAGAATGGAAGGAGACAAAATGTTCTCACGAGCAGCTTAGAGGTAAGATTGAAAGAAGGCGGAAAGACTTAATTAGCAAAACCGTTTCGAAAGCACGCATTGAGGAACTATCCTTTACCTTAGGCAGTACCAAGGCGAGCGTAGCCGCAGATGAAAAGTGTCTCATTTGTTTAGGAGGTTTCGAAGTCGACCAACAAGTTAGCAAAATGCCGTGTGGCCACCTTTTCCACAAAGACTGTGTTGCGGAGTGGTTAAAATTACCAGAAAGACAGTCAAAGAATTCGGATTATTTTTCTGCATATATAAGCGCGTTTAGCCAAGTAGAGTTTACCACTGGTGTCAGGCCAAGGTTCATGTTTGAGACTTTGAATGTGTTGAACCATTATGCGAGACGAGATTACGTGCCAAAGTTTCAATGTCCGCATTGTAGGTGTCTCTGCTGCTGAGTAAATAAGTTAGTAAGTAGATTAATGTTAGTTAAGAGTTTATGTCAATAAAATTACAGGTATTTTAGTTCTTAGAACTACCTTTTAGCTTATTGCAAACTTTATTAATTGACTTTTAAAATTAGCATCTCAGGAAAAAACCATAAAAGTTCAGTGTTAGAATTACCTTTTAGCCATTTTCAAATTCCTTTCTTAGTTTAGTTGACTCTTAAAATTAGGGAAGCTCAGGAAAACTCAGGCGGCGAAGTTTTTAACTTTTAAAAGCTGTTAAAAGTTAAAAAAGTGCACACAAATTAGCAATTGGATTTCTTTTTCCTTTCTTTAAAAAATGTAAAGGAAAAAATCCATTTTGCTACTTTGTCCTTCACGTGGTCTTCGCTGTTAAGTAAAATGCTTAAAATCAACAAAACAAAAACATCTAATTGAAAAAGTTAAATGTTTTAGAATTGATTTTAAGCATTTGAAACCAAAGTGCACTATAAATACAGCTTATTTACTTTTACTTTTATTTTAAGTTCAAAAGTTCTCTATCTCAAATTTTATATTATTTTGTACTATTTATCTGATATTTATCTATTATACTGTAAGTATAAAATAAGTAAAATAGTAAAATGTATATTAAAGCAGATACTATAACTGTTAGAAAACATTTTAGATACAGCTTCAAGTTAGAAGTTACTTTTTATAATTTGCTGTACATAAAACCATTTGAGTTCAATCTTCAATTTGTTAAGTATAATCATTATAAACTTTTAAATTCTTTATTTGTTGTTTTTTTTTTCATTAGTAGAATCAAGGTACAAGCATATTTGTAATTACATGCGTTGTTATCTTAATTTTTAAAAAAATTTTAATTCTTAGCAATTTAGGCAATTTGCCATAAAACGATTTGTTATATTTTTCAAAGCTAGCGGTAAAACGTCCCTGGTCAAAAGTCAAAAATTCCTTTTTACAATATTACAATGGGGATTCCCCACAATTCTGTTATCGTAAGGCTTTGATTTATATAATACCTTCATTTGTTACTTGACTTCGTTGCGTTCACATCTAATTATGAGGTTTTTGAAAAAGTTAGAAAGTGAAAAAGTTAAAAAATTTGAGAAAATTTTGAAAACAAAGTTTTACCATGAAGGGTTAGTTTTATGCCACAGTTTTAATTTGGTTGCGCTTTCGTACTTAAACTACATTTTCGACATACATGCCATGTATAACAAATGCGCCGCCGACGACAAACCAGTATACAAAGAAAAGTTTGTCGAAGTCAGAAGTGAGCTAATGCAGTTTTTAGAAAGACATTCGCAATTAGCGCGCGTTCTTAGTTTAGAGTTCAATCCATTTAAACAAGTGTGCTTAAAAATAAATTTCGGAAGTCTCACTACTGCGGAAACTTTTTTGGACTTTGATAAGTTTGCCGACTACTACCGCCAAGTAAGATGCTACCGTCGCTGTCACTCGTGCTATAGCCGGCTAAATTTCGTTTGGCGATATTGCGCAGTAGATGAGTTATTAAAAGGACTCTACGAGAAACCGTCTAGTTATCGCTCGATCTCACCAGAAAGAGTTTGCTTTTTAAACTACCCAGAATGGAAGGAGACAAAATGTTCTCACGAGCAGCTTAGAGGTAAGATTGAAAGAAGGCGGAAAGACTTAATTAGCAAAACCGTTTCGAAAGCACGCATTGAGGAACTATCCTTTACCTTAGGCAGTACCAAGGCGAGCGTAGCCGCAGATGAAAAGTGTCTCATTTGTTTAGGAGGTTTCGAAGTCGACCAACAAGTTAGCAAAATGCCGTGTGGCCACCTTTTCCACAAAGACTGTGTTGCGGAGTGGTTAAAATTACCAGAAAGACAGTCAAAGAATTCGGATTATTTTTCTGCATATATAAGCGCGTTTAGCCAAGTAGAGTTTACCACTGGTGTCAGGCCAAGGTTCATGTTTGAGACTTTGAATGTGTTGAACCATTATGCGAGACGAGATTACGTGCCAAAGTTTCAATGTCCGCATTGTAGGTGTCTCTGCTGCTGAGTAAATAAGTTAGTAAGTAGATTAATGTTAGTTAAGAGTTTATGTCAATAAAATTACAGGTATTTTAGTTCTTAGAACTACCTTTTAGCTTATTGCAAACTTTATTAATTGACTTTTAAAATTAGCATCTCAGGAAAAAACCATAAAAGTTCAGTGTTAGAATTACCTTTTAGCCATTTTCAAATTCCTTTCTTAGTTTAGTTGACTCTTAAAATTAGGGAAGCTCAGGAAAACTCAGGAAAACTCAGGCGGCGAAGTTTTTAACTTTTAAAAGCTGTTAAAAGTTAAAAAAGTGCACACAAATTAGCAATTGGATTTCTTTTTCCTTTCTTTAAAAAATGTAAAGGAAAAAATCCATTTTGCTACTTTGTCCTTCACGTGGTCTTCGCTTTAAGTAAAATGCTTAAAATCAACAAAACAAAAACATCTAATTGAAAAAGTTAAATGTTTTAGAATTGATTTTAAGCATTTGAAACCAAAGTGCACTATAAATACAGCTTATTTACTTTTACTTTTATTTTAAGTTCAAAAGTTCTCTATCTCAAATTTTATATTATTTTGTACTATTTATCTGATATTTATCTATTATACTGTAAGTATAAAATAAGTAAAATAGTAAAATGTATATTAAAGCAGATACTATAACTGTTAGAAAACATTTTAGATACAGCTTCAAGTTAGAAGTTACTTTTTATAATTTGCTGTACATAAAACCATTTGAGTTCAATCTTCAATTTGTTAAGTATAATCATTATAAACTTTTAAATTCTTTATTTGTTGTTTTTTTTTTTCATTAGTAGAATCAAGGTACAAGCATATTTGTAATTACATGCGTTGTTATCTTAATTTTTAAAAAAATTTTAATTCTTAGCAATTTAGGCAATTTGCCATAAAACGATTTGTTATATTTTTCAAAGCTAGCGGTAAAACGTCCCTGGTCAAAAGTCAAAAATTCCTTTTTACAATATTACAATGGGGATTCCCCACAATTCTGTTATCGTAAGGCTTTGATTTATATAATACCTTCATTTTTTACTTGACTTCGTTGCGTTCACATCTAATTATGAGGTTTTTGAAAAAGTTAGAAAGTGAAAAAGTTAAAAAATTTGAGAAAATTTTGAAAACAAAGTTTTACCATGAAGGGTTAGTTTTATGCCACAGTTTTAATTTGGTTGCGCTTTCGTACTTAAACTACATTTTCGACATACATGCCATGTATAACAAATGCGCCGCCGACGACAAACCAGTATACAAAGAAAAGTTTGTCGAAGTCAGAAGTGAGCTAATGCAGTTTTTAGAAAGACATTCGCAATTAGCGCGCGTTCTTAGTTTAGAATTCAATCCATTTAAACAAGTGTGCTTAAAAATAAATTTCGGAAGTCTCACTACTGCGGAAACTTTTTTGGACTTTGATAAGTTTGCCGACTACTACCGCCAAGTAAGATGCTACCGTCGCTGTCACTCGTGCTATAGCCGGCTAAATTTCGTTTGGCGATATTGCGCAGTAGATGAGTTCTTAAAAGGACTCTACGAGAAACCGTCTAGTTATCGCTCGATCTCACCAGAAAGAGTTTGCTTTTTAAACTACCCAGAATTTAAGGAGACAAAATGTTCTCACGAGCAGCTTAGAGGTAAGATTGAAAGAAGGCGGAAAGACTTAATTAGCAAAACCGTTTCGAAAGCACGCATTGAGGAACTATCCTTTACCTTAGGCAGTACCAAGGCGAGCGTAGCCGCAGATGAAAAGTGTCTCATTTGTTTAGGAGGTTTCGAAGTCGACCAACAAGTTAGCAAAATGCCGTGTGGCCACCTTTTCCACAAAGACTGTGTTGCGGAGTGGTTAAAATTACCAGAAAGACAGTCAAAGAATTCGGATTATTTTTCTGCATATATAAGCGCGTTTAGCCAAGTAGAGTTTACCACTGGTGTCAGGCCAAGGTTCATGTTTGAGACTTTGAATGTGTTGAACCATTATGCGAGACGAGATTACGTGCCAAAGTTTCAATGTCCGCATTGTAGGTGTCTCTGCTGCTGAGTAAATAAGTTAGTAAGTAGATTAATGTTAGTTAAGAGTTTATGTCAATAAAATTACAGGTATTTTAGTTCTTAGAACTACCTTTTAGCTTATTGCAAACTTTATTAATTGACTTTTAAAATTAGCATCTCAGGAAAAAACCATAAAAGTTCAGTGTTAGAATTACCTTTTAGCCATTTTCAAATTCCTTTCTTAGTTTAGTTGACTCTTAAAATTAGGGAAGCTCAGGAAAACTCAGGAAAACTCAGGCGGCGAAGTTTTTAACTTTTAAAAGCTGTTAAAAGTTAAAAAAGTGCACACAAATTAGCAATTGGATTTCTTTTTCCTTTCTTTAAAAAATGTAAAGGAAAAAATCCATTTTGCTACTTTGTCCTTCACGTGGTCTTCGCTTTAAGTAAAATGCTTAAAATCAACAAAACAAAAACATCTAATTGAAAAAGTTAAATGTTTTAGAATTGATTTTAAGCATTTGAAACCAAAGTGCACTATAAATACAGCTTATTTACTTTTACTTTTATTTTAAGTTCAAAAGTTCTCTATCTCAAATTTTATATTATTTTGTACTATTTATCTGATATTTATCTATTATACTGTAAGTATAAAATAAGTAAAATAGTAAAATGTATATTAAAGCAGATACTATAACTGTTAGAAAACATTTTAGATACAGCTTCAAGTTAGAAGTTACTTTTTATAATTTGCTGTACATAAAACCATTTGAGTTCAATCTTCAATTTGTTAAGTATAATCATTATAAACTTTTAAATTCTTTATTTGTTGTTTTTTTTTTTCATTAGTAGAATCAAGGTACAAGCATATTTGTAATTACATGCGTTGTTATCTTAATTTTTAAAAAAATTTTAATTCTTAGCAATTTAGGCAATTTGCCATAAAACGATTTGTTATATTTTTCAAAGCTAGCGGTAAAACGTCCCTGGTCAAAAGTCAAAAATTCCTTTTTACAATATTACAATGGGGATTCCCCACAATTCTGTTATCGTAAGGCTTTGATTTATATAATACCTTCATTTGTTACTTGACTTCGTTGCGTTCACATCTAATTATGAGGTTTTTGAAAAAGTTAGAAAGTGAAAAAGTTAAAAAATTTGAGAAAATTTTGAAAACAAAGTTTTACCATGAAGGGTTAGTTTTATGCCACAGTTTTAATTTGGTTGCGCTTTCGTACTTAAACTACATTTTCGACATACATGCCATGTATAACAAATGCGCCGCCGACGACAAACCAGTATACAAAGAAAAGTTTGTCGAAGTCAGAAGTGAGCTAATGCAGTTTTTAGAAAGACATTCGCAATTAGCGCGCGTTCTTAGTTTAGAATTCAATCCATTTAAACAAGTGTGCTTAAAAATAAATTTCGGAAGTCTCACTACTGCGGAAACTTTTTTGGACTTTGATAAGTTTGCCGACTACTACCGCCAAGTAAGATGCTACCGTCGCTGTCACTCGTGCTATAGCCGGCTAAATTTCGTTTGGCGATATTGCGCAGTAGATGAGTTATTAAAAGGACTCTACGAGAAACCGTCTAGTTATCGCTCGATCTCACCAGAAAGAGTTTGCTTTTTAAACTACCCAGAATTTAAGGAGACAAAATGTTCTCACGAGCAGCTTAGAGGTAAGATTGAAAGAAGGCGGAAAGACTTAATTAGCAAAACCGTTTCGAAAGCACGCATTGAGGAACTATCCTTTACCTTAGGCAGTACCAAGGCGAGCGTAGCCGCAGATGAAAAGTGTCTCATTTGTTTAGGAGGTTTCGAAGTCGACCAACAAGTTAGCAAAATGCCGTGTGGCCACCTTTTCCACAAAGACTGTGTTGCGGAGTGGTTAAAATTACCAGAAAGACAGTCAAAGAATTCGGATTATTTTTCTGCATATATAAGCGCGTTTAGCCAAGTAGAGTTTACCACTGGTGTCAGGCCAAGGTTCATGTTTGAGACTTTGAATGTGTTGAACCATTATGCGAGACGAGATTACGTGCCAAAGTTTCAATGTCCGCATTGTAGGTGTCTCTGCTGCTGAGTAAATAAGTTAGTAAGTAGATTAATGTTAGTTAAGAGTTTATGTCAATAAAATTACAGGTATTTTAGTTCTTAGAACTACCTTTTAGCTTATTGCAAACTTTATTAATTGACTTTTAAAATTAGCATCTCAGGAAAAAACCATAAAAGTTCAGTGTTAGAATTACCTTTTAGCCATTTTCAAATTCCTTTCTTAGTTTAGTTGACTCTTAAAATTAGGGAAGCTCAGGAAAACTCAGGCGGCGAAGTTTTTAACTTTTAAAAGCTGTTAAAAGTTAAAAAAGTGCACACAAATTAGCAATTGGATTTCTTTTTCCTTTCTTTAAAAAATGTAAAGGAAAAAATCCATTTTGCTACTTTGTCCTTCACGTGGTCTTCGCTGTTAAGTAAAATGCTTAAAATCAACAAAACAAAAACATCTAATTGAAAAAGTTAAATGTTTTAGAATTGATTTTAAGCATTTGAAACCAAAGTGCACTATAAATACAGCTTATTTACTTTTACTTTTATTTTAAGTTCAAAAGTTCTCTATCTCAAATTTTATATTATTTTGTACTATTTATCTGATATTTATCTATTATACTGTAAGTATAAAATAAGTAAAATAGTAAAATGTATATTAAAGCAGATACTATAACTGTTAGAAAACATTTTAGATACAGCTTCAAGTTAGAAGTTACTTTTTATAATTTGCTGTACATAAAACCATTTGAGTTCAATCTTCAATTTGTTAAGTATAATCATTATAAACTTTTAAATTCTTTATTTGTTGTTTTTTTTTTCATTAGTAGAATCAAGGTACAAGCATATTTGTAATTACATGCGTTGTTATCTTAATTTTTAAAAAAATTTTAATTCTTAGCAATTTAGGCAATTTGCCATAAAACGATTTGTTATATTTTTCAAAGCTAGCGGTAAAACGTCCCTGGTCAAAAGTCAAAAATTCCTTTTTACAATATTACAATGGGGATTCCCCACAATTCTGTTATCGTAAGGCTTTGATTTATATAATACCTTCATTTGTTACTTGACTTCGTTGCGTTCACATCTAATTATGAGGTTTTTGAAAAAGTTAGAAAGTGAAAAAGTTAAAAAATTTGAGAAAATTTTGAAAACAAAGTTTTACCATGAAGGGTTAGTTTTATGCCACAGTTTTAATTTGGTTGCGCTTTCGTACTTAAACTACATTTTCGACATACATGCCATGTATAACAAATGCGCCGCCGACGACAAACCAGTATACAAAGAAAAGTTTGTCGAAGTCAGAAGTGAGCTAATGCAGTTTTTAGAAAGACATTCGCAATTAGCGCGCGTTCTTAGTTTAGAGTTCAATCCATTTAAACAAGTGTGCTTAAAAATAAATTTCGGAAGTCTCACTACTGCGGAAACTTTTTTGGACTTTGATAAGTTTGCCGACTACTACCGCCAAGTAAGATGCTACCGTCGCTGTCACTCGTGCTATAGCCGGCTAAATTTCGTTTGGCGATATTGCGCAGTAGATGAGTTATTAAAAGGACTCTACGAGAAACCGTCTAGTTATCGCTCGATCTCACCAGAAAGAGTTTGCTTTTTAAACTACCCAGAATGGAAGGAGACAAAATGTTCTCACGAGCAGCTTAGAGGTAAGATTGAAAGAAGGCGGAAAGACTTAATTAGCAAAACCGTTTCGAAAGCACGCATTGAGGAACTATCCTTTACCTTAGGCAGTACCAAGGCGAGCGTAGCCGCAGATGAAAAGTGTCTCATTTGTTTAGGAGGTTTCGAAGTCGACCAACAAGTTAGCAAAATGCCGTGTGGCCACCTTTTCCACAAAGACTGTGTTGCGGAGTGGTTAAAATTACCAGAAAGACAGTCAAAGAATTCGGATTATTTTTCTGCATATATAAGCGCGTTTAGCCAAGTAGAGTTTACCACTGGTGTCAGGCCAAGGTTCATGTTTGAGACTTTGAATGTGTTGAACCATTATGCGAGACGAGATTACGTGCCAAAGTTTCAATGTCCGCATTGTAGGTGTCTCTGCTGCTGAGTAAATAAGTTAGTAAGTAGATTAATGTTAGTTAAGAGTTTATGTCAATAAAATTACAGGTATTTTAGTTCTTAGAACTACCTTTTAGCTTATTGCAAACTTTATTAATTGACTTTTAAAATTAGCATCTCAGGAAAAAACCATAAAAGTTCAGTGTTAGAATTACCTTTTAGCCATTTTCAAATTCCTTTCTTAGTTTAGTTGACTCTTAAAATTAGGGAAGCTCAGGAAAACTCAGGAAAACTCAGGCGGCGAAGTTTTTAACTTTTAAAAGCTGTTAAAAGTTAAAAAAGTGCACACAAATTAGCATTTGGATTTCTTTTTCCTTTCTTTAAAAAATGTAAAGGAAAAAATCCATTTTGCTACTTTGTCCTTCACGTGGTCTTCGCTTTAAGTAAAATGCTTAAAATCAACAAAACAAAAACATCTAATTGAAAAAGTTAAATGTTTTAGAATTGATTTTAAGCATTTGAAACCAAAGTGCACTATAAATACAGCTTATTTACTTTTACTTTTATTTTAAGTTCAAAAGTTCTCTATCTCAAATTTTATATTATTTTGTACTATTTATCTGATATTTATCTATTATACTGTAAGTATAAAATAAGTAAAATAGTAAAATGTATATTAAAGCAGATACTATAACTGTTAGAAAACATTTTAGATACAGCTTCAAGTTAGAAGTTACTTTTTATAATTTGCTGTACATAAAACCATTTGAGTTCAATCTTCAATTTGTTAAGTATAATCATTATAAACTTTTAAATTCTTTATTTGTTGTTTTTTTTTTCATTAGTAGAATCAAGGTACAAGCATATTTGTAATTACATGCGTTGTTATCTTAATTTTTAAAAAAATTTTAATTCTTAGCAATTTAGGCAATTTGCCATAAAACGATTTGTTATATTTTTCAAAGCTAGCGGTAAAACGTCCCTGGTCAAAAGTCAAAAATTCCTTTTTACAATATTACAATGGGGATTCCCCACAATTCTGTTATCGTAAGGCTTTGATTTATATAATACCTTCATTTGTTACTTGACTTCGTTGCGTTCACATCTAATTATGAGGTTTTTGAAAAAGTTAGAAAGTGAAAAAGTTAAAAAATTTGAGAAAATTTTGAAAACAAAGTTTTACCATGAAGGGTTAGTTTTATGCCACAGTTTTAATTTGGTTGCGCTTTCGTACTTAAACTACATTTTCGACATACATGCCATGTATAACAAATGCGCCGCCGACGACAAACCAGTATACAAAGAAAAGTTTGTCGAAGTCAGAAGTGAGCTAATGCAGTTTTTAGAAAGACATTCGCAATTAGCGCGCGTTCTTAGTTTAGAATTCAATCCATTTAAACAAGTGTGCTTAAAAATAAATTTCGGAAGTCTCACTACTGCGGAAACTTTTTTGGACTTTGATAAGTTTGCCGACTACTACCGCCAAGTAAGATGCTACCGTCGCTGTCACTCGTGCTATAGCCGGCTAAATTTCGTTTGGCGATATTGCGCAGTAGATGAGTTCTTAAAAGGACTCTACGAGAAACCGTCTAGTTATCGCTCGATCTCACCAGAAAGAGTTTGCTTTTTAAACTACCCAGAATGGAAGGAGACAAAATGTTCTCACGAGCAGCTTAGAGGTAAGATTGAAAGAAGGCGGAAAGACTTAATTAGCAAAACCGTTTCGAAAGCACGCATTGAGGAACTATCCTTTACCTTAGGCAGTACCAAGGCGAGCGTAGCCGCAGATGAAAAGTGTCTCATTTGTTTAGGAGGTTTCGAAGTCGACCAACAAGTTAGCAAAATGCCGTGTGGCCACCTTTTCCACAAAGACTGTGTTGCGGAGTGGTTAAAATTACCAGAAAGACAGTCAAAGAATTCGGATTATTTTTCTGCATATATAAGCGCGTTTAGCCAAGTAGAGTTTACCACTGGTGTCAGGCCAAGGTTCATGTTTGAGACTTTGAATGTGTTGAACCATTATGCGAGACGAGATTACGTGCCAAAGTTTCAATGTCCGCATTGTAGGTGTCTCTGCTGCTGAGTAAATAAGTTAGTAAGTAGATTAATGTTAGTTAAGAGTTTATGTCAATAAAATTACAGGTATTTTAGTTCTTAGAACTACCTTTTAGCTTATTGCAAACTTTATTAATTGACTTTTAAAATTAGCATCTCAGGAAAAAACCATAAAAGTTCAGTGTTAGAATTACCTTTTAGCCATTTTCAAATTCCTTTCTTAGTTTAGTTGACTCTTAAAATTAGGGAAGCTCAGGAAAACTCAGGAAAACTCAGGCGGCGAAGTTTTTAACTTTTAAAAGCTGTTAAAAGTTAAAAAAGTGCACACAAATTAGCAATTGGATTTCTTTTTCCTTTCTTTAAAAAATGTAAAGGAAAAAATCCATTTTGCTACTTTGTCCTTCACGTGGTCTTCGCTGTTAAGTAAAATGCTTAAAATCAACAAAACAAAAACATCTAATTGAAAAAGTTAAATGTTTTAGAATTGATTTTAAGCATTTGAAACCAAAGTGCACTATAAATACAGCTTATTTACTTTTACTTTTATTTTAAGTTCAAAAGTTCTCTATCTCAAATTTTATATTATTTTGTACTATTTATCTGATATTTATCTATTATACTGTAAGTATAAAATAAGTAAAATAGTAAAATGTATATTAAAGCAGATACTATAACTGTTAGAAAACATTTTAGATACAGCTTCAAGTTAGAAGTTACTTTTTATAATTTGCTGTACATAAAACCATTATAAACTTTTAAATTCTTTATTTGTTGTTTTTTTTTTCATTAGTAGAATCAAGGTACAAGCATATTTGTAATTACATGCGTTGTTTTCTTAATTTTTAAAAAAATTTTAATTCTTAGCAATTTAGGCAATTTGCCATAAAACGATTTGTTATATTTTTCAAAGCTAGCGGTAAAACGTCCCTGGTCAAAAGTCAAAAATTTCTTTTTACAATATTACAATGGGGATTCCCCACAATTCTGTTATCGTAAGGCTTTGATTTATATAATACCTTCATTTGTTACTTGACTTCGTTGCGTTCACATCTAATTATGAGGTTTTTGAAAAAGTTAGAAAGTGAAAAAGTTAAAAAATTTGAGAAAATTTTGAAAACAAAGTTTTACCATGAAGGGTTAGTTTTATGCCACAGTTTTAATTTGGTTGCGCTTTCGTACTTAAACTACATTTTCGACATACATGCCATGTATAACAAATGCGCCGCCGACGACAAACCAGTATACAAAGAAAAGTTTGTCGAAGTCAGAAGTGAGCTAATGCAGTTTTTAGAAAGACATTCGCAATTAGCGCGCGTTCTTAGTTTAGAATTCAATCCATTTAAACAAGTGTGCTTAAAAATAAATTTCGGAAGTCTCACTACTGCGGAAACTTTTTTGGACTTTGATAAGTTTGCCGACTACTACCGCCAAGTAAGATGCTACCGTCGCTGTCACTCGTGCTATAGCCGGCTAAATTTCGTTTGGCGATATTGCGCAGTAGATGAGTTCTTAAAAGGACTCTACGAGAAACCGTCTAGTTATCGCTCGATCTCACCAGAAAGAGTTTGCTTTTTAAACTACCCAGAATGGAAGGAGACAAAATGTTCTCACGAGCAGCTTAGAGGTAAGATTGAAAGAAGGCGGAAAGACTTAATTAGCAAAACCGTTTCGAAAGCACGCATTGAGGAACTATCCTTTACCTTAGGCAGTACCAAGGCGAGCGTAGCCGCAGATGAAAAGTGTCTCATTTGTTTAGGAGGTTTCGAAGTCGACCAACAAGTTAGCAAAATGCCGTGTGGCCACCTTTTCCACAAAGACTGTGTTGCGGAGTGGTTAAAATTACCAGAAAGACAGTCAAAGAATTCGGATTATTTTTCTGCATATATAAGCGCGTTTAGCCAAGTAGAGTTTACCACTGGTGTCAGGCCAAGGTTCATGTTTGAGACTTTGAATGTGTTGAACCATTATGCGAGACGAGATTACGTGCCAAAGTTTCAATGTCCGCATTGTAGGTGTCTCTGCTGCTGAGTAAATAAGTTAGTAAGTAGATTAATGTTAGTTAAGAGTTTATGTCAATAAAATTACAGGTATTTTAGTTCTTAGAACTACCTTTTAGCTTATTGCAAACTTTATTAATTGACTTTTAAAATTAGCATCTCAGGAAAAAACCATAAAAGTTCAGTGTTAGAATTACCTTTTAGCCATTTTCAAATTCCTTTCTTAGTTTAGTTGACTCTTAAAATTAGGGAAGCTCAGGAAAACTCAGGAAAACTCAGGCGGCGAAGTTTTTAACTTTTAAAAGCTGTTAAAAGTTAAAAAAGTGCACACAAATTAGCAATTGGATTTCTTTTTCCTTTCTTTAAAAAATGTAAAGGAAAAAATCCATTTTGCTACTTTGTCCTTCACGTGGTCTTCGCTTTAAGTAAAATGCTTAAAATCAACAAAACAAAAACATCTAATTGAAAAAGTTAAATGTTTTAGAATTGATTTTAAGCATTTGAAACCAAAGTGCACTATAAATACAGCTTATTTACTTTTACTTTTATTTTAAGTTCAAAAGTTCTCTATCTCAAATTTTATATTATTTTGTACTATTTATCTGATATTTATCTATTATACTGTAAGTATAAAATAAGTAAAATAGTAAAATGTATATTAAAGCAGATACTATAACTGTTAGAAAACATTTTAGATACAGCTTCAAGTTAGAAGTTACTTTTTATAATTTGCTGTACATAAAACCATTTGAGTTCAATCTTCAATTTGTTAAGTATAATCATTATAAACTTTTAAATTCTTTATTTGTTGTTTTTTTTTTTCATTAGTAGAATCAAGGTACAAGCATATTTGTAATTACATGCGTTGTTATCTTAATTTTTAAAAAAATTTTAATTCTTAGCAATTTAGGCAATTTGCCATAAAACGATTTGTTATATTTTTCAAAGCTAGCGGTAAAACGTCCCTGGTCAAAAGTCAAAAATTCCTTTTTACAATATTACAATGGGGATTCCCCACAATTCTGTTATCGTAAGGCTTTGATTTATATAATACCTTCATTTGTTACTTGACTTCGTTGCGTTCACATCTAATTATGAGGTTTTTGAAAAAGTTAGAAAGTGAAAAAGTTAAAAAATTTGAGAAAATTTTGAAAACAAAGTTTTACCATGAAGGGTTAGTTTTATGCCACAGTTTTAATTTGGTTGCGCTTTCGTACTTAAACTACATTTTCGACATACATGCCATGTATAACAAATGCGCCGCCGACGACAAACCAGTATACAAAGAAAAGTTTGTCGAAGTCAGAAGTGAGCTAATGCAGTTTTTAGAAAGACATTCGCAATTAGCGCGCGTTCTTAGTTTAGAATTCAATCCATTTAAACAAGTGTGCTTAAAAATAAATTTCGGAAGTCTCACTACTGCGGAAACTTTTTTGGACTTTGATAAGTTTGCCGACTACTACCGCCAAGTAAGATGCTACCGTCGCTGTCACTCGTGCTATAGCCGGCTAAATTTCGTTTGGCGATATTGCGCAGTAGATGAGTTCTTAAAAGGACTCTACGAGAAACCGTCTAGTTATCGCTCGATCTCACCAGAAAGAGTTTGCTTTTTAAACTACCCAGAATGGAAGGAGACAAAATGTTCTCACGAGCAGCTTAGAGGTAAGATTGAAAGAAGGCGGAAAGACTTAATTAGCAAAACCGTTTCGAAAGCACGCATTGAGGAACTATCCTTTACCTTAGGCAGTACCAAGGCGAGCGTAGCCGCAGATGAAAAGTGTCTCATTTGTTTAGGAGGTTTCGAAGTCGACCAACAAGTTAGCAAAATGCCGTGTGGCCACCTTTTCCACAAAGACTGTGTTGCGGAGTGGTTAAAATTACCAGAAAGACAGTCAAAGAATTCGGATTATTTTTCTGCATATATAAGCGCGTTTAGCCAAGTAGAGTTTACCACTGGTGTCAGGCCAAGGTTCATGTTTGAGACTTTGAATGTGTTGAACCATTATGCGAGACGAGATTACGTGCCAAAGTTTCAATGTCCGCATTGTAGGTGTCTCTGCTGCTGAGTAAATAAGTTAGTAAGTAGATTAATGTTAGTTAAGAGTTTATGTCAATAAAATTACAGGTATTTTAGTTCTTAGAACTACCTTTTAGCTTATTGCAAACTTTATTAATTGACTTTTAAAATTAGCATCTCAGGAAAAAACCATAAAAGTTCAGTGTTAGAATTACCTTTTAGCCATTTTCAAATTCCTTTCTTAGTTTAGTTGACTCTTAAAATTAGGGAAGCTCAAGCAAACTCAGGAAAACTCAGGCGGCGAAGTTTTTAACTTTTAAAAGCTGTTAAAAGTTAAAAAAGTGCACACAAATTAGCAATTGGATTTCTTTTTCCTTTCTTTAAAAAATGTAAAGGAAAAAATCCATTTTGCTACTTTGTCCTTCACGTGGTCTTCGCTGTTAAGTAAAATGCTTAAAATCAACAAAACAAAAACATCTAATTGAAAAAGTTAAATGTTTTAGAATTGATTTTAAGCATTTGAAACCAAAGTGCACTATAAATACAGCTTATTTACTTTTACTTTTATTTTAAGTTCAAAAGTTCTCTATCTCAAATTTTATATTATTTTGTACTATTTATCTGATATTTATCTATTATACTGTAAGTATAAAATAAGTAAAATAGTAAAATGTATATTAAAGCAGATACTATAACTGTTAGAAAACATTTTAGATACAGCTTCAAGTTAGAAGTTACTTTTTATAATTTGCTGTACATAAAACCATTTGAGTTCAATCTTCAATTTGTTAAGTATAATCATTATAAACTTTTAAATTCTTTATTTGTTGTTTTTTTTTTCATTAGTAGAATCAAGGTACAAGCATATTTGTAATTACATGCGTTGTTATCTTAATTTTTAAAAAAATTTTAATTCTTAGCAATTTAGGCAATTTGCCATAAAACGATTTGTTATATTTTTCAAAGCTAGCGGTAAAACGTCCCTGGTCAAAAGTCAAAAATTCCTTTTTACAATATTACAATGGGGATTCCCCACAATTCTGTTATCGTAAGGCTTTGATTTATATAATACCTTCATTTGTTACTTGACTTCGTTGCGTTCACATCTAATTATGAGGTTTTTGAAAAAGTTAGAAAGTGAAAAAGTTAAAAAATTTGAGAAAATTTTGAAAACAAAGTTTTACCATGAAGGGTTAGTTTTATGCCACAGTTTTAATTTGGTTGCGCTTTCGTACTTAAACTACATTTTCGACATACATGCCATGTATAACAAATGCGCCGCCGACGACAAACCAGTATACAAAGAAAAGTTTGTCGAAGTCAGAAGTGAGCTAATGCAGTTTTTAGAAAGACATTCGCAATTAGCGCGCGTTCTTAGTTTAGAATTCAATCCATTTAAACAAGTGTGCTTAAAAATAAATTTCGGAAGTCTCACTACTGCGGAAACTTTTTTGGACTTTGATAAGTTTGCCGACTACTACCGCCAAGTAAGATGCTACCGTCGCTGTCACTCGTGCTATAGCCGGCTAAATTTCGTTTGGCGATATTGCGCAGTAGATGAGTTCTTAAAAGGACTCTACGAGAAACCGTCTAGTTATCGCTCGATCTCACCAGAAAGAGTTTGCTTTTTAAACTACCCAGAATGGAAGGAGACAAAATGTTCTCACGAGCAGCTTAGAGGTAAGATTGAAAGAAGGCGGAAAGACTTAATTAGCAAAACCGTTTCGAAAGCACGCATTGAGGAACTATCCTTTACCTTAGGCAGTACCAAGGCGAGCGTAGCCGCAGATGAAAAGTGTCTCATTTGTTTAGGAGGTTTCGAAGTCGACCAACAAGTTAGCAAAATGCCGTGTGGCCACCTTTTCCACAAAGACTGTGTTGCGGAGTGGTTAAAATTACCAGAAAGACAGTCAAAGAATTCGGATTATTTTTCTGCATATATAAGCGCGTTTAGCCAAGTAGAGTTTACCACTGGTGTCAGGCCAAGGTTCATGTTTGAGACTTTGAATGTGTTGAACCATTATGCGAGACGAGATTACGTGCCAAAGTTTCAATGTCCGCATTGTAGGTGTCTCTGCTGCTGAGTAAATAAGTTAGTAAGTAGATTAATGTTAGTTAAGAGTTTATGTCAATAAAATTACAGGTATTTTAGTTCTTAGAACTACCTTTTAGCTTATTGCAAACTTTATTAATTGACTTTTAAAATTAGCATCTCAGGAAAAAACCATAAAAGTTCAGTGTTAGAATTACCTTTTAGCCATTTTCAAATTCCTTTCTTAGTTTAGTTGACTCTTAAAATTAGGGAAGCTCAGGAAAACTCAGGAAAACTCAGGCGGCGAAGTTTTTAACTTTTAAAAGCTGTTAAAAGTTAAAAAAGTGCACACAAATTAGCAATTGGATTTCTTTTTCCTTTCTTTAAAAAATGTAAAGGAAAAAATCCATTTTGCTACTTTGTCCTTCACGTGGTCTTCGCTGTTAAGTAAAATGCTTAAAATCAACAAAACAAAAACATCTAATTGAAAAAGTTAAATGTTTTAGAATTGATTTTAAGCATTTGAAACCAAAGTGCACTATAAATACAGCTTATTTACTTTTACTTTTATTTTAAGTTCAAAAGTTCTCTATCTCAAATTTTATATTATTTTGTACTATTTATCTGATATTTATCTATTATACTGTAAGTATAAAATAAGTAAAATAGTAAAATGTATATTAAAGCAGATACTATAACTGTTAGAAAACATTTTAGATACAGCTTCAAGTTAGAAGTTACTTTTTATAATTTGGTGTACATAAAACCATTTGAGTTCAATCTTCAATTTGTTAAGTATAATCATTATAAACTTTTAAATTCTTTATTTGTTGTTTTTTTTTTCATTAGTAGAATCAAGGTACAAGCATATTTGTAATTACATGCGTTGTTATCTTAATTTTTAAAAAAATTTTAATTCTTAGCAATTTAGGCAATTTGCCATAAAACGATTTGTTATATTTTTCAAAGCTAGCGGTAAAACGTCCCTGGTCAAAAGTCAAAAATTCCTTTTTACAATATTACAATGGGGATTCCCCACAATTCTGTTATCGTAAGGCTTTGATTTATATAATACCTTCATTTGTTACTTGACTTCGTTGCGTTCACATCTAATTATGAGGTTTTTGAAAAAGTTAGAAAGTGAAAAAGTTAAAAAATTTGAGAAAATTTTGAAAACAAAGTTTTACCATGAAGGGTTAGTTTTATGCCACAGTTTTAATTTGGTTGCGCTTTCGTACTTAAACTACATTTTCGACATACATGCCATGTATAACAAATGCGCCGCCGACGACAAACCAGTATACAAAGAAAAGTTTGTCGAAGTCAGAAGTGAGCTAATGCAGTTTTTAGAAAGACATTCGCAATTAGCGCGCGTTCTTAGTTTAGAATTCAATCCATTTAAACAAGTGTGCTTAAAAATAAATTTCGGAAGTCTCACTACTGCGGAAACTTTTTTGGACTTTGATAAGTTTGCCGACTACTACCGCCAAGTAAGATGCTACCGTCGCTGTCACTCGTGCTATAGCCGGCTAAATTTCGTTTGGCGACATTGCGCAGTAGATGAGTTCTTAAAAGGACTCTACGAGAAACCGTCTAGTTATCGCTCGATCTCACCAGAAAGAGTTTGCTTTTTAAACTACCCAGAATGGAAGGAGACAAAATGTTCTCACGAGCAGCTTAGAGGTAAGATTGAAAGAAGGCGGAAAGACTTAATTAGCAAAACCGTTTCGAAAGCACGCATTGAGGAACTATCCTTTACCTTAGGCAGTACCAAGGCGAGCGTAGCCGCAGATGAAAAGTGTCTCATTTGTTTAGGAGGTTTCGAAGTCGACCAACAAGTTAGCAAAATGCCGTGTGGCCACCTTTTCCACAAAGACTGTGTTGCGGAGTGGTTAAAATTACCAGAAAGACAGTCAAAGAATTCGGATTATTTTTCTGCATATATAAGCGCGTTTAGCCAAGTAGAGTTTACCACTGGTGTCAGGCCAAGGTTCATGTTTGAGACTTTGAATGTGTTGAACCATTATGCGAGACGAGATTACGTGCCAAAGTTTCAATGTCCGCATTGTAGGTGTCTCTGCTGCTGAGTAAATAAGTTAGTAAGTAGATTAATGTTAGTTAAGAGTTTATGTCAATAAAATTACAGGTATTTTAGTTCTTAGAACTACCTTTTAGCTTATTGCAAACTTTATTAATTGACTTTTAAAATTAGCATCTCAGGAAAAAACCTAAAAGTTCAGTGTTAGAATTACCTTTTAGCCATTTTCAAATTCCTTTCTTAGTTTAGTTGACTCTTAAAATTAGGGAAGCTCAGGAAAACTCAGGAAAACTCAGGCGGCGAAGTTTTTAACTTTTAAAAGCTGTTAAAAGTTAAAAAAGTGCACACAAATTAGCAATTGGATTTCTTTTTCCTTTCTTTAAAAAATGTAAAGGAAAAAATCCATTTTGCTACTTTGTCCTTCACGTGGTCTTCGCTGTTAAGTAAAATGCTTAAAATCAACAAAACAAAAACATCTAATTGAAAAAGTTAAATGTTTTAGAATTGATTTTAAGCATTTGAAACCAAAGTGCACTATAAATACAGCTTATTTACTTTTACTTTTATTTTAAGTTCAAAAGTTCTCTATCTCAAATTTTATATTATTTTGTACTATTTATCTGATATTTATCTATTATACTGTAAGTATAAAATAAGTAAAATAGTAAAATGTATATTAAAGCAGATACTATAACTGTTAGAAAACATTTTAGATACAGCTTCAAGTTAGAAGTTACTTTTTATAATTTGCTGTACATAAAACCATTTGAGTTCAATCTTCAATTTGTTAAGTATAATCATTATAAACTTTTAAATTCTTTATTTGTTGTTTTTTTTTCATTAGTAGAATCAAGGTACAAGCATATTTGTAATTACATGCGTTGTTATCTTAATTTTTAAAAAAAATTTAATTCTTAGCAATTTAGGCAATTTGCCATAAAACGATTTGTTATATTTTTCAAAGCTAGCGGTAAAAAGTCCCTGGTCAAAAGTCAAAAATTCCTTTTTACAATATTACAATGGGGATTCCCCACAATTCTGTTATCGTAAGGCTTTGATTTATATAATAACTTCATTTGTTACTTGACTTCGTTGCGTTCACATCTAATTATGAGGTTTTTGAAAAAGTTAGAAAGTGAAAAAGTTAAAAAATTTGAGAAAATTTTGAAAACAAAGTTTTACCATGAAGGGTTAGTTTTATGCCACAGTTTTAATTTGGTTGCGCTTTCGTACTTAAACTACATTTTCGACATACATGCCATGTATAACAAATGCGCCGCCGACGACAAATCAGTATACAAAGAAAAGTTTGTCGAAGTCAGAAGTGAGCTAATGCAGTTTTTAGAAAGACATTCGCAATTAGCGCGCGTTCTTAGTTTAGAATTCAATCCATTTAAACAAGTGTGCTTAAAAATAAATTTCGGAAGTCTCACTACTGCGGAAACTTTTTTGGACTTTGATAAGTTTGCCGACTACTACCGCCAAGTAAGATGCTACCGTCGCTGTCACTCGTGCTATAGCCGGCTAAATTTCGTTTGGCGATATTGCGCAGTAGATGAGTTCTTAAAAGGACTCTACGAGAAACCGTCTAGTTATCGCTCGATCTCACCAGAAAGAGTTTGCTTTTTAAACTACCCAGAATGGAAGGAGACAAAATGTTCTCACGAGCAGCTTAGAGGTAAGATTGAAAGAAGGCGGAAAGACTTAATTAGCAAAACCGTTTCGAAAGCACGCATTGAGGAACTATCCTTTACCTTAGGCAGTACCAAGGCGAGCGTAGCCGCAGATGAAAAGTGTTTCATTTGTTTAGGAGGTTTCGAAGTCGACCAACAAGTTAGCAAAATGCCGTGTGGCCACCTTTTCCACAAAGACTGTGTTGCGGAGTGGTTAAAATTACCAGAAAGACAGTCAAAGAATTCGGATTATTTTTCTGCATATATAAGCGCGTTTAGCCAAGTAGAGTTTACCACTGGTGTCAGGCCAAGGTTCATGTTTGAGACTTTGAATGTGTTGAACCATTATGCGAGACGAGATTACGTGCCAAAGTTTCAATGTCCGCATTGTAGGTGTCTCTGCTGCTGAGTAAATAAGTTAGTAAGTAGATTAATGTTAGTTAAGAGTTTATGTCAATAAAATTACAGGTATTTTAGTTCTTAGAACTACCTTTTAGCTTATTGCAAACTTTATTAATTGACTTTTAAAATTAGCATCTCAGGAGAAAACCATAAAAGTTCAGTGTTAGAATTACCTTTTAGCCATTTTCAAATTTCTTTCTTAGTTTAGTTGACTCTTAAAATTAGGGAAGCTCAGGAAAACTCAGGAAAACTCAGGCGGCGAAGTTTTTAACTTTTAAAAGCTGTTAAAAGTTAAAAAAGTGCACACAAATTAGCAATTGGATTTCTTTTTCCTTTCTTTAAAAAATGTAAAGGAAAAAATCCATTTTGCTACTTTGTCCTTCACGTGGTCTTCGCTGTTAAGTAAAATGCTTAAAATCAACAAAACAAAAACATCTAATTGAAAAAGTTAAATGTTTTAGAATTGATTTTAAGCATTTGAAACCAAAGTGCACTATAAATACAGCTTATTTACTTTTACTTTTATTTTAAGTTCAAAAGTTCTCTATCTCAAATTTTATATTATTTTGTACTATTTATCTGATATTTATCTATTATACTGTAAGTATAAAATAAGTAAAATAGTAAAATGTATATTAAAGCAGATACTATAACTGTTAGAAAACATTTTAGATACAGCTTCAAGTTAGAAGTTACTTTTTATAATTTGCTGTACATAAAACCATTTGAGTTCAATCTTCAATTTGTTAAGTATAATCATTATAAACTTTTAAATTCTTTATTTGTTGTTTTTTTTTTCATTAGTAGAATCAAGGTACAAGCATATTTGTAATTACATGCGTTGTTATCTTAATTTTTAAAAAAATTTTAATTCTTAGCAATTTAGGCAATTTGCCATAAAACGATTTGTTATATTTTTCAAAGCTAGCGGTAAAACGTCCCTGGTCAAAAGTCAAAAATTCCTTTTTACAATATTACAATGGGGATTCCCCACAATTCTGTTATCGTAAGGCTTTGATTTATATAATACCTTCATTTGTTACTTGACTTCGTTGCGTTCACATCTAATTATGAGGTTTTTGAAAAAGTTAGAAAGTGAAAAAGTTAAAAAATTTGAGAAAATTTTGAAAACAAAGTTTTACCATGAAGGGTTAGTTTTATGCCACAGTTTTAATTTGGTTGCGCTTTCGTACTTAAACTACATTTTCGACATACATGCCATGTATAACAAATGCGCCGCCGACGACAAACCAGTATACAAAGAAAAGTTTGTCGAAGTCAGAAGTGAGCTAATGCAGTTTTTAGAAAGACATTCGCAATTAGCGCGCGTTCTTAGTTTAGAATTCAATCCATTTAAACAAGTGTGCTTAAAAATAAATTTCGGAAGTCTCACTACTGCGGAAACTTTTTTGGACTTTGATAAGTTTGCCGACTACTACCGCCAAGTAAGATGCTACCGTCGCTGTCACTCGTGCTATAGCCGGCTAAATTTCGTTTGGCGATATTGCGCAGTAGATGAGTTCTTAAAAGGACTCTACGAGAAACCGTCTAGTTATCGCTCGATCTCACCAGAAAGAGTTTGCTTTTTAAACTAGCCAGAATGGAAGGAGACAAAATGTTCTCACGAGCAGCTTAGAGGTAAGATTGAAAGAAGGCGGAAAGACTTAATTAGCAAAACCGTTTCGAAAGCACGCATTGAGGAACTATCCTTTACCTTAGGCAGTACCAAGGCGAGCGTAGCCGCAGATGAAAAGTGTCTCATTTGTTTAGGAGGTTTCGAAGTCGACCAACAAGTTAGCAAAATGCCGTGTGGCCACCTTTTCCACAAAGACTGTGTTGCGGAGTGGTTAAAATTACCAGAAAGACAGTCAAAGAATTCGGATTATTTTTCTGCATATATAAGCGCGTTTAGCCAAGTAGAGTTTACCACTGGTGTCAGGCCAAGGTTCATGTTTGAGACTTTGAATGTGTTGAACCATTATGCGAGACGAGATTACGTGCCAAAGTTTCAATGTCCGCATTGTAGGTGTCTCTGCTGCTGAGTAAATAAGTTAGTAAGTAGATTAATGTTAGTTAAGAGTTTATGTCAATAAAATTACAGGTATTTTAGTTCTTAGAACTACCTTTTAGCTTATTGCAAACTTTATTAATTGACTTTTAAAATTAGCATCTCAGGAAAAAACCATAAAAGTTCAGTGTTAGAATTACCTTTTAGCCATTTTCAAATTCCTTTCTTAGTTTAGTTGACTCTTAAAATTAGGGAAGCTCAGGAAAACTCAGGAAAACTCAGGCGGCGAAGTTTTTAACTTTTAAAAGCTGTTAAAAGTTAAAAAAGTGCACACAAATTAGCAATTGGATTTCTTTTTCCTTTCTTTAAAAAATGTAAAGGAAAAAATCCATTTTGCTACTTTGTCCTTCACGTGGTCTTCGCTTTAAGTAAAATGCTTAAAATCAACAAAACAAAAACATCTAATTGAAAAAGTTAAATGTTTTAGAATTGATTTTAAGCATTTGAAACCAAAGTGCACTATAAATACAGCTTATTTACTTTTACTTTTATTTTAAGTTCAAAAGTTCTCTATCTCAAATTTTATATTATTTTGTACTATTTATCTGATATTTATCTATTATACTGTAAGTATAAAATAAGTAAAATAGTAAAATGTATATTAAAGCAGATACTATAACTGTTAGAAAACATTTTAGATACAGCTTCAAGTTAGAAGTTACTTTTTATAATTTGCTGTACATAAAACCATTTGAGTTCAATCTTCAATTTGTTAAGTATAATCATTATAAACTTTTAAATTCTTTATTTGTTGTTTTTTTTTCATTAGTAGAATCAAGGTACAAGCATATTTGTAATTACATGCGTTGTTATCTTAATTTTTAAAAAAAATTTAATTCTTAGCAATTTAGGCAATTTGCCATAAAACGATTTGTTATATTTTTCAAAGCTAGCGGTAAAACGTCCCTGGTCAAAAGTCAAAAATTCCTTTTTACAATATTACAATGGGGATTCCCCACAATTCTGTTATCGTAAGGCTTTGATTTATATAATAACTTCATTTGTTACTTGACTTCGTTGCGTTCACATCTAATTATGAGGTTTTTGAAAAAGTTAGAAAGTGAAAAAGTTAAAAAATTTGAGAAAATTTTGAAAACAAAGTTTTACCATGAAGGGTTAGTTTTATGCCACAGTTTTAATTTGGTTGCGCTTTCGTACTTAAACTACATTTTCGACATACATGCCATGTATAACAAATGCGCCGCCGACGACAAATCAGTATACAAAGAAAAGTTTGTCGAAGTCAGAAGTGAGCTAAGGCAGTTTTTAGAAAGACATTCGCAATTAGCGCGCGTTCTTAGTTTAGAATTCAATCCATTTAAACAAGTGTGCTTAAAAATAAATTTCGGAAGTCTCACTACTGCGGAAACTTTTTTGGACTTTGATAAGTTTGCCGACTACTACCGCCAAGTAAGATGCTACCGTCGCTGTCACTCGTGCTATAGCCGGCTAAATTTCGTTTGGCGATATTGCGCAGTAGATGAGTTCTTAAAAGGACTCTACGAGAAACCGTCTAGTTATCGCTCGATCTCACCAGAAAGAGTTTGCTTTTTAAACTACCCAGAATGGAAGGAGACAAAATGTTCTCACGAGCAGCTTAGAGGTAAGATTGAAAGAAGGCGGAAAGACTTAATTAGCAAAACCGTTTCGAAAGCACGCATTGAGGAACTATCCTTTACCTTAGGCAGTACCAAGGCGAGCGTAGCCGCAGATGAAAAGTGTTTCATTTGTTTAGGAGGTTTCGAAGTCGACCAACAAGTTAGCAAAATGCCGTGTGGCCACCTTTTCCACAAAGACTGTGTTGCGGAGTGGTTAAAATTACCAGAAAGACAGTCAAAGAATTCGGATTATTTTTCTGCATATATAAGCGCGTTTAGCCAAGTAGAGTTTACCACTGGTGTCAGGCCAAGGTTCATGTTTGAGACTTTGAATGTGTTGAACCATTATGCGAGACGAGATTACGTGCCAAAGTTTCAATGTCCGCATTGTAGGTGTCTCTGCTGCTGAGTAAATAAGTTAGTAAGTAGATTAATGTTAGTTAAGAGTTTATGTCAATAAAATTACAGGTATTTTAGTTCTTAGAACTACCTTTTAGCTTATTGCAAACTTTATTAATTGACTTTTAAAATTAGCATCTCAGGAAAAAACCATTAAAGTTCAGTGTTAGAATTACCTTTTAGCCATTTTCAAATTTCTTTCTTAGTTTAGTTGACTCTTAAAATTAGGGAAGCTCAGGAAAACTCAGGAAAACTCAGGCGGCGAAGTTTTTAACTTTTAAAAGCTGTTAAAAGTTAAAAAAGTGCACACAAATTAGCAATTGGATTTCTTTTTCCTTTCTCTAAAAAATGTAAAGGAAAAAATCCATTTTGCTACTTTGTCCTTCACGTGGTCTTCGCTGTTAAATAAAATGCTTAAAATCAACAAAACAAAAACATCTAATTGAAAAAGTTAAATGTTTTAGAATTGATTTTAAGCATTTGAAACCAAAGTGCACTATAAATACAGCTTATTTACTTTTACTTTTATTTTAAGTTCAAAAGTTCTCTATCTCAAATTTTATATTATTTTGTACTATTTATCTGATATTTATCTATTATACTGTAAGTATAAAATAAGTAAAATAGTAAAATGTATATTAAAGCAGATACTATAACTGTTAGATAACATTTTAGATACAGCTTCAAGTTAGAAGTTACTTTTTATAATTTGCTGTACATAAAACCATTTGAGTTCAATCTTCAATTTGTTAAGTATAATCATTATAAACTTTTAAATTCTTTATTTGTTGTTTTTTTTTTCATTAGTAGAATCAAGGTACAAGCATATTTGTAATTACATGCGTTGTTATCTTAATTTTTAAAAAAATTTTAATTCTTAGCAATTTAGGCAATTTGCCATAAAACGATTTGTTATATTTTTTTAAAGCTAGCGGTAAAACGTCCCTGGTCAAAAGTCAAAAATTCCTTTTTACAATATTACAATGGGGATTCCCCACAATTCTGTTATCGTAAGGCTTTGATTTATATAATACCTTCATTTGTTACTTGACTTCGTTGCGTTCACATCTAATTATGAGGTTTTTGAAAAAGTTAGAAAGTGAAAAAGTTAAAAAATTTGAGAAAATTTTGAAAACAAAGTTTTACCATGAAGGGTTAGTTTTATGCCACAGTTTTAATTTGGTTGCGCTTTCGTACTTAAACTACATTTTCGACATACATGCCATGTATAACAAATGCGCCGCCGACGACAAACCAGTATACGAAGAAAAGTTTGTCGAAGTCAGAAGTGAGCTAATGCAGTTTTTAGAAAGACGTTCGCAATTAGCGCGCGTTCTTAGTTTAGAATTCAATCCATTTAAACAAGTGTGCTTAAAAATAAATTTCGGAAGTCTCACTACTGCGGAAACTTTTTTGGACTTTGATAAGTTTGCCGACTACTACCGCCAAGTAAGATGCTACCGTCGCTGTCACTCGTGCTATAGCCGGCTAAATTTCGTTTGGCGATATTGCGCAGTAGATGAGTTCTTAAAAGGACTCTACGAGAAACCGTCTAGTTATCGCTCGATCTCACCAGAAAGAGTTTGCTTTTTAAACTACCCAGAATGGAAGGAGACAAAATGTTCTCACGAGCAGCTTAGAGGTAAGATTGAAAGAAGGCGGAAAGACTTAATTAGCAAAACCGTTTCGAAAGCACGCATTGAGGAACTATCCTTTACCTTAGGCAGTACCAAGGCGAGCGTAGCCGCAGATGAAAAGTGTCTCATTTGTTTAGGAGGTTTCGAAGTCGACCAACAAGTTAGCAAAATGCCGTGTGGCCACCTTTTCCACAAAGACTGTGTTGCGGAGTGGTTAAAATTACCAGAAAGACAGTCAAAGAATTCGGATTATTTTTCTGCATATATAAGCGCGTTTAGCCAAGTAGAGTTTACCACTGGTGTCAGGCCAAGGTTCATGTTTGAGACTTTGAATGTGTTGAACCATTATGCGAGACGAGATTACGTGCCAAAGTTTCAATGTCCGCATTGTAGGTGTCTCTGCTGCTGAGTAAATAAGTTAGTAAGTAGATTAATGTTAGTTAAGAGTTTATGTCAATAAAATTACAGGTATTTTAGTTCTTAGAACTACCTTTTAGCTTATTGCAAACTTTATTAATTGACTTTTAAAATTAGCATCTCAGGAAAAAACCATAAAAGTTCAGTGTTAGAATTACCTTTTAGCCATTTTCAAATTCCTTTCTTAGTTTAGTTGACTCTTAAAATTAGGGAAGCTCAGGAAAACTCAGGCGGCGAAGTTTTTAACTTTTAAAAGCTGTTAAAAGTTAAAAAAGTGCACACAAATTAGCAATTGGATTTCTTTTTCCTTTCTTTAAAAAATGTAAAGGAAAAAATCCATTTTGCTACTTTGTCCTTCACGTGGTCTTCGCTGTTAAGTAAAATGCTTAAAATCAACAAAACAAAAACATCTAATTGAAAAAGTTAAATGTTTTAGAATTGATTTTAAGCATTTGAAACCAAAGTGCACTATAAATACAGCTTATTTACTTTTACTTTTATTTTAAGTTCAAAAGTTCTCTATCTCAAATTTTATATTATTTTGTACTATTTATCTGATATTTATCTATTATACTGTAAGTATAAAATAAGTAAAATAGTAAAATGTATATTAAAGCAGATACTATAACTGTTAGAAAACATTTTAGATACAGCTTCAAGTTAGAAGTTACTTTTTATAATTTGCTGTACATAAAACCATTTGAGTTCAATCTTCAATTTGTTAAGTATAATCATTATAAACTTTTAAATTCTTTATTTGTTGTTTTTTTTTTCATTAGTAGAATCAAGGTACAAGCATATTTGTAATTACATGCGTTGTTATCTTAATTTTTAAAAAAATTTTAATTCTTAGCAATTTAGGCAATTTGCCATAAAACGATTTGTTATATTTTTTTAAAGCTAGCGGTAAAACGTCCCTGGTCAAAAGTCAAAAATTCCTTTTTACAATATTACAATGGGGATTCCCCACAATTCTGTTATCGTAAGGCTTTGATTTATATAATACCTTCATTTGTTACTTGACTTCGTTGCGTTCACATCTAATTATGAGGTTTTTGAAAAAGTTAGAAAGTGAAAAAGTTAAAAAATTTGAGAAAATTTTGAAAACAAAGTTTTACCATGAAGGGTTAGTTTTATGCCACAGTTTTAATTTGGTTGCGCTTTCGTACTTAAACTACATTTTCGACATACATGCCATGTATAACAAATGCGCCGCCGACGACAAACCAGTATACGAAGAAAAGTTTGTCGAAGTCAGAAGTGAGCTAATGCAGTTTTTAGAAAGACGTTCGCAATTAGCGCGCGTTCTTAGTTTAGAATTCAATCCATTTAAACAAGTGTGCTTAAAAATAAATTTCGGAAGTCTCACTACTGCGGAAACTTTTTTGGACTTTGATAAGTTTGCCGACTACTACCGCCAAGTAAGATGCTACCGTCGCTGTCACTCGTGCTATAGCCGGCTAAATTTCGTTTGGCGATATTGCGCAGTAGATGAGTTCTTAAAAGGACTCTACGAGAAACCGTCTAGTTATCGCTCGATCTCACCAGAAAGAGTTTGCTTTTTAAACTACCCAGAATGGAAGGAGACAAAATGTTCTCACGAGCAGCTTAGAGGTAAGATTGAAAGAAGGCGGAAAGACTTAATTAGCAAAACCGTTTCGAAAGCACGCATTGAGGAACTATCCTTTACCTTAGGCAGTACCAAGGCGAGCGTAGCCGCAGATGAAAAGTGTCTCATTTGTTTAGGAGGTTTCGAAGTCGACCAACAAGTTAGCAAAATGCCGTGTGGCCACCTTTTCCACAAAGACTGTGTTGCGGAGTGGTTAAAATTACCAGAAAGACAGTCAAAGAATTCGGATTATTTTTCTGCATATATAAGCGCGTTTAGCCAAGTAGAGTTTACCACTGGTGTCAGGCCAAGGTTCATGTTTGAGACTTTGAATGTGTTGAACCATTATGCGAGACGAGATTACGTGCCAAAGTTTCAATGTCCGCATTGTAGGTGTCTCTGCTGCTGAGTAAATAAGTTAGTAAGTAGATTAATGTTAGTTAAGAGTTTATGTCAATAAAATTACAGGTATTTTAGTTCTTAGAACTACCTTTTAGCTTATTGCAAACTTTATTAATTGACTTTTAAAATTAGCATCTCAGGAAAAAACCATAAAAGTTCAGTGTTAGAATTACCTTTTAGCCATTTTCAAATTCCTTTCTTAGTTTAGTTGACTCTTAAAATTAGGGAAGCTCAGGAAAACTCAGGAAAACTCAGGCGGCGAAGTTTTTAACTTTTAAAAGCTGTTAAAAGTTAAAAAAGTGCACACAAATTAGCAATTGGATTTCTTTTTCCTTTCTTTAAAAAATGTAAAGGAAAAAATCCATTTTGCTACTTTGTCCTTCACGTGGTCTTCGCTGTTAAGTAAAATGCTTAAAATCAACAAAACAAAAACATCTAATTGAAAAAGTTAAATGTTTTAGAATTGATTTTAAGCATTTGAAACCAAAGTGCACTATAAATACAGCTTATTTACTTTTACTTTTATTTTAAGTTCAAAAGTTCTCTATCTCAAATTTTATATTATTTTGTACTATTTATCTGATATTTATCTATTATACTGTAAGTATAAAATAAGTAAAATAGTAAAATGTATATTAAAGCAGATACTATAACTGTTAGAAAACATTTTAGATACAGCTTCAAGTTAGAAGTTACTTTTTATAATTTGCTGTACATAAAACCATTTGAGTTCAATCTTCAATTTGTTAAGTATAATCATTATAAACTTTTAAATTCTTTATTTGTTGTTTTTTTTTCATTAGTAGAATCAAGGTACAAGCATATTTGTAATTACATGCGTTGTTATCTTAATTTTTAAAAAAAATTTATTTCTTAGCAATTTAGGCAATTTGCCATAAAACGATTTGTTATATTTTTCAAAGCTAGCGGTAAAACGTCCCTGGTCAAAAGTCAAAATTCCTTTTTACAATATTACAATGGGGATTCCCCACAATTCTGTTATCGTAAGGCTTTGATTTATATAATACCTTCATTTGTTACTTGACTTCGTTGCGTTCACATCTAATTATGAGGTTTTTGAAAAAGTTAGAAAGTGAAAAATTTAAAAAATTTGAGAAAATTTTGAAAACAAAGTTTTACCATGAAGGGTTAGTTTTATGCCACAGTTTTAATTTGGTTGCGCTTTCGTACTTAAACTACATTTTCGACATACATGCCATGTATAACAAATGCGCCGCCGACGACAAACCAGTATACAAAGAAAAGTTTGTCGAAGTCAGAAGTGAGCTAATGCAGTTTTTAGAAAGACATTCGCAATTAGCGCGCGTTCTTAGTTTAGAATTCAATCCATTTAAACAAGTGTGCTTAAAAATAAATTTCGGAAGTCTCACTACTGCGGAAACTTTTTTGGACTTTGATAAGTTTGCCGACTACTACCGCCAAGTAAGATGCTACCGTCGCTGTCACTCGTGCTATAGCCGGCTAAATTTCGTTTGGCGATATTGCGCAGTAGATGAGTTCTTAAAAGGACTCTACGAGAAACCGTCTAGTTATCGCTCGATCTCACCAGAAAGAGTTTGCTTTTTAAACTACCCAGAATGGAAGGAGACAAAATGTTCTCACGAGCAGCTTAGAGGTAAGATTGAAAGAAGGCGGAAAGACTTAATTAGCAAAACCGTTTCGAAAGCACGCATTGAGGAAGAATCCTTTACCTTAGGCAGTACCAAGGCGAGCGTAGCCGCAGATGAAAAGTGTCTCATTTGTTTAGGAGGTTTCGAAGTCGACCAACAAGTTAGCAAAATGCCGTGTGGCCACCTTTTCCACAAAGACTGTGTTGCGGAGTGGTTAAAATTACCAGAAAGACAGTCAAAGAATTCGGATTATTTTTCTGCATATATAAGCGCGTTTAGCCAAGTAGAGTTTACCACTGGTGTCAGGCCAAGGTTCATGTTTGAGACTTTGAATGTGTTGAACCATTATGCGAGACGAGATTACGTGCCAAAGTTTCAATGTCCGCATTGTAGGTGTCTCTGCTGCTGAGTAAATAAGTTAGTAAGTAGATTAATGTTAGTTAAGAGTTTATGTCAATAAAATTACAGGTATTTTAGTTCTTAGAACTACCTTTTAGCTTATTGCAAACTTTATTAATTGACTTTTAAAATTAGCATCTCAGGAAAAAACCATAAAAGTTCAGTGTTAGAATTACCTTTTAGCCATTTTCAAATTCCTTTCTTAGTTTAGTTGACTCTTAAAATTAGGGAAGCTCAGGAAAACTCAGGAAAACTCAGGCGGCGAAGTTTTTAACTTTTAAAAGCTGTTAAAAGTTAAAAAAGTGCACACAAATTAGCAATTGGATTTCTTTTTCCTTTCTTTAAAAAATGTAAAGGAAAAAATTCATTTTGCTACTTTGTCCTTCACGTGGTCTTCGCTGTTAAGTACATCGTTGCGTTCACATCTAATTATGAGGTTTTTGAAAAAGTTAGAAAGTGAAAAAGTTAAAAAATTTGAGAAAATTTTGAAAACAAAGTTTTACCATGAAGGGTTAGTTTTATGCCACAGTTTTAATTTGGTTGCGCTTTCGTACTTAAACTACATTTTCGACATACATGCCATGTATAACAAATGCGCCGCCGACGACAAACCAGTATACAAAGAAAAGTTTGTCGAAGTCAGAAGTGAGCTAATGCAGTTTTTAGAAAGACATTCGCAATTAGCGCGCGTTCTTAGTTTAGAATTCAATCCATTTAAACAAGTGTGCTTAAAAATAAATTTCGGAAGTCTCACTACTGCGGAAACTTTTTTGGACTTTGATAAGTTTGCCGACTACTACCGCCAAGTAAGATGCTACCGTCGCTGTCACTCGTGCTATAGCCGGCTAAATTTCGTTTGGCGATATTGCGCAGTAGATGAGTTATTAAAAGGACTCTACGAGAAACCGTCTAGTTATCGCTCGATCTCACCAGAAAGAGTTTGCTTTTTAAACTACCCAGAATGGAAGGAGACAAAATGTTCTCACGAGCAGCTTAGAGGTAAGATTGAAAGAAGGCGGAAAGACTTAATTAGCAAAACCGTTTCGAAAGCACGCATTGAGGAACTATCCTTTACCTTAGGCAGTACCAAGGCGAGCGTAGCCGCAGATGAAAAGTGTCTCATTTGTTTAGGAGGTTTCGAAGTCGACCAACAAGTTAGCAAAATGCCGTGTGGCCACCTTTTCCACAAAGACTGTGTTGCGGAGTGGTTAAAATTACCAGAAAGACAGTCAAAGAATTCGGATTATTTTTCTGCATATATAAGCGCGTTTAGCCAAGTAGAGTTTACCACTGGTGTCAGGCCAAGGTTCATGTTTGAGACTTTGAATGTGTTGAACCATTATGCGAGACGAGATTACGTGCCAAAGTTTCAATGTCCGCATTGTAGGTGTCTCTGCTGCTGAGTAAATAAGTTAGTAAGTAGATTAATGTTAGTTAAGAGTTTATGTCAATAAAATTACAGGTATTTTAGTTCTTAGAACTACCTTTTAGCTTATTGCAAACTTTATTAATTGACTTTTAAAATTAGCATCTCAGGAAAAAACCATAAAAGTTCAGTGTTAGAATTACCTTTTAGCCATTTTCAAATTCCTTTCTTAGTTTAGTTGACTCTTAAAATTAGGGAAGCTCAGGAAAACTCAGGCGGCGAAGTTTTTAACTTTTAAAAGCTGTTAAAAGTTAAAAAAGTGCACACAAATTAGCAATTAGATTTCTTTTTCCTTTCTTTAAAAAATGTAAAGGAAAAAATCCATTTTGCTACTTTGTCCTTCACGTGGTCTTCGCTGTTAAGTAAAATGCTTAAAATCAACAAAACAAAAACATCTAATTGAAAAAGTTAAAAGTTTTAGAATTGATTTTAAGCATTTGAAACCAAAGTGCACTATAAATACAGCTTATTTACTTTTACTTTTATTTTAAGTTCAAAAGTTCTCTATCTCAAATTTTATATTATTTTGTACTATTTATCTGATATTTATCTATTATACTGTAAGTATAAAATAAGTAAAATAGTAAAATGTATATTAAAGCAGATACTATAACTGTTAGAAAACATTTTAGATACAGCTTCAAGTTAGAAGTTACTTTTTATAATTTGCTGTACATAAAACCATTATAAACTTTTAAATTCTTTATTTGTTGTTTTTTTTTTCATTAGTAGAATCAAGGTACAAGCATATTTGTAATTACATGCGTTGTTATCTTAATTTTTAAAAAAATTTTAATTCTTAGCAATTTAGGCAATTTGCCATAAAACGATTTGTTATATTTTTCAAAGCTAGCGGTAAAACGTCCCTGGTCAAAAGTCAAAAATTCCTTTTTACAATATTACAATGGGGATTCCCCACAATTCTGTTATCGTAAGGCTTTGATTTATATAATACCTTCATTTGTTACTTGACTTCGTTGCGTTCACATCTAATTATGAGGTTTTTGAAAAAGTTAGAAAGTGAAAAAGTTAAAAAATTTGAGAAAACTTTGAAAACAAAGTTTTACCATGAAGGGTTAGTTTTATGCCACAGTTTTAATTTGGTTGCGCTTTCGTACTTAAACTACATTTTCGACATACATGCCATGTATAACAAATGCGCCGCCGACGACAAACCAGTATACAAAGAAAAGTTTGTCGAAGTCAGAAGTGAGCTAATGCAGTTTTTAGAAAGACATTCGCAATTAGCGCGCGTTCTTAGTTTAGAATTCAATCCATTTAAACAAGTGTGCTTAAAAATAAATTTCGGAAGTCTCACTACTGCGGAAACTTTTTTGGACTTTGATAAGTTTGCCGACTACTACCGCCAAGTAAGATGCTACCGTCGCTGTCACTCGTGCTATAGCCGGCTAAATTTCGTTTGGCGATATTGCGCAGTAGATGAGTTCTTAAAAGGACTCTACGAGAAACCGTCTAGTTATCGCTCGATCTCACCAGAAAGAGTTTGCTTTTTAAACTACCCAGAATGGAAGGAGACAAAATGTTCTCACGAGCAGCTTAGAGGTAAGATTGAAAGAAGGCGGAAAGACTTAATTAGCAAAACCGTTTCGAAAGCACGCATTGAGGAACTATCCTTTACCTTAGGCAGTACCAAGGCGAGCGTAGCCGCAGATGAAAAGTGTCTCATTTGTTTAGGAGGTTTCGAAGTCGACCAACAAGTTAGCAAAATGCCGTGTGGCCACCTTTTCCACAAAGACTGTGTTGCGGAGTGGTTAAAATTACCAGAAAGACAGTCAAAGAATTCGGATTATTTTTCTGCATATATAAGCGCGTTTAGCCAAGTAGAGTTTACCACTGGTGTCAGGCAAAGGTTCATGTTTGAGACTTTGAATGTGTTGAACCATTATGCGAGACGAGATTACGTGCCAAAGTTTCAATGTCCGCATTGTAGGTGTCTCTGCTGCTGAGTAAATAAGTTAGTAAGTAGATTAATGTTAGTTAAGAGTTTATGTCATTAAAATTACAGGTATTTTAGTTCTTAGAACTACCTTTTAGCTTATTGCAAACTTTATTAATTGACCTTTAAAGTTAGCATCTCAGGAAAAAACCATAAAAGTTCAGTGTTAGAATTACCTTTTAGCCATTTTCAAATTCCTTTCTTAGTTTAGTTGACTCTTAAAATTAGGGAAGCTCAGGAAAACTCAGGAAAACTCAGGCGGCGAAGTTTTTAACTTTTAAAAGCTGTTAAAAGTTAAAAAAGTGCACACAAATTAGCAATTGGATTTCTTTTTCCTTTCTTTAAAAAATCTAAAGGAAAAAATCCATTTTGCTACTTTGTCCTTCACGTGGTCTTCGCTGTTAAGTAAAATGCTTAAAATCAACAAAACAAAAACATCTAATTGAAAAAGTTAAATGTTTTAGAATTTATTTTAAGCATTTGAAACCAAAGTGCACTATAAATACAGCTTATTTACTTTTACTTTTATTTTAAGTTCAAAAGTTCTCTATCTCAAATTTTATATTATTTTGTACTATTTATCTGATATTTATCTATTATACTGTAAGTATAAAATAAGTAAAATAGTAAAATGTATATTAAAGCAGATACTATAACTGTTAGAAAACATTTTAGATACAGCTTCAAGTTAGAAGTTACTTTTTATAATTTGCTGTACATAAAACCATTTGAGTTCAATCTTCAATTTGTTAAGTATAATCATTATAAACTTTTAAATTCTTTATTTGTTGTTTTTTTTTTTTCATTAGTAGAATCAAGGTACAAGCATATTTGTAATTACATGCGTTGTTATCTTAATTTTTAAAAAAATTTTAATTCTTAGCAATTTAGGCAATTTGCCATAAAACGATTTGTTATATTTTTTTAAAGCTAGCGGTAAAACGTCCCTGGTCAAAAGTCAAAAATTCCTTTTTACAATATTACAATGGGGATTCCCCACAATTCTGTTATCGTAAGGCTTTGATTTATATAATACCTTCATTTGTTACTTGACTTCGTTGCGTTCACATCTAATTATGAGGTTTTTTAAAAAGTTAGAAAGTGAAAAAGTTAAAAAATTTGAGAAAATTTTGAAAACAAAGTTTTACCATGAAGGGTTAGTTTTATGCCACAGTTTTAATTTGGTTGCGCTTTCGTACTTAAACTACATTTTCGACATACATGCCATGTATAACAAATGCGCCGCCGACGACAAACCAGTATACAAAGAAAAGTTTGTCGAAGTCAGAAGTGAGCTAATGCAGTTTTTAGAAAGACATTCGCAATTAGCGCGCGTTCTTAGTTTAGAATTCAATCCATTTAAACAAGTGTGCTTAAAAATAAATTTCGGAAGTCTCACTACTGCGGAAACTTTTTTGGACTTTGATAAGTTTGCCGACTACTACCGCCAAGTAAGATGCTACCGTCGCTGTCACTCGTGCTATAGCCGGCTAAATTTCGTTTGGCGATATTGCGCAGTAGATGAGTTCTTAAAAGGACTCTACGAGAAACCGTCTAGTTATCGCTCGATCTCACCAGAAAGAGTTTGCTTTTTAAACTACCCAGAATAGAAGGAGACAAAATGTTCTCACGAGCAGCTTAGAGATAAGATTGAAAGAAGGCGGAAAGACTTAATTAGCAAAACCGTTTCGAAAGCACGCATTGAGGAACTATCCTTTACCTTAGGCAGTACCAAGGCGAGCGTAGCCGCAGATGAAAAGTGTCTCATTTGTTTAGGAGGTTTCGAAGTCGACCAACAAGTTAGCAAAATGCCGTGTGGCCACCTTTTCCACAAAGACTGTGTTGCGGAGTGGTTAAAATTACCAGAAAGACAGTCAAAGAATTCGGATTATTTTTCTGCATATATAAGCGCGTTTAGCCAAGTAGAGTTTACCACTGGTGTCAGGCCAAGGTTCATGTTTGAGACTTTGAATGTGTTGAACCATTATGCGAGACGAGATTACGTGCCAAAGTTTCAATGTCCGCATTGTAGGTGTCTCTGCTGCTGAGTAAATAAGTTAGTAAGTAGATTAATGTTAGTTAAGAGTTTATGTCAATAAAATTACAGGTATTTTAGTTCTTAGAACTACCTTTTAGCTTATTGCAAACTTTATTAATTGACTTTTAAAATTAGCATCTCAGTAAAAAACCATAAAAGTTCAGTGTTAGAATTACCTTTTAGCCATTTTCAAATTCCTTTCTTAGTTTAGTTGACTCTTAAAATTAGGGAAGCTCAGGAAAACTCAGGAAAACTCAGGCGGCGAAGTTTTTAACTTTTAAAAGCTGTTAAAAGTTAAAAAAGTGCACACAAATTAGCAATTGGATTTCTTTTTCCTTTCTTTAAAAAATGTAAAGGAAAAAATCCATTTTGCTACTTTGTCCTTCACGTGGTCTTCGCTGTTAAGTAAAATGCTTAAAATCAACAAAACAAAAACATCTAATTGAAAAAGTTAAATGTTTTAGAATTGATTTTAAGCATTTGAAACCAAAGTGCACTATAAATACAGCTTATTTACTTTTACTTTTATTTTAAGTTCAAAAGTTCTCTATCTCAAATTTTATATTATTTTGTACTATTTATCTGATATTTATCTATTATACTGTAAGTATAAAATAAGTAAAATAGTAAAATGTATATTAAAGCAGATACTATAACTGTTAGAAAACATTTTAGATACAGCTTCAAGTTAGAAGTTACTTTTTATAATTTGCTGTACATAAAACCATTTGAGTTCAATCTTCAATTTGTTAAGTATAATCATTATAAACTTTTAAATTCTTTATTTGTTGTTTTTTTTTTTCATTAGTAGAATCAAGGTACAAGCATATTTGTAATTACATGCGTTGTTATCTTAATTTTTAAAAAAATTTTAATTCTTAGCAATTTAGGCAATTTGCCATAAAACGATTTGTTATATTTTTTTAAAGCTAGCGGTAAAACGTCCCTGGTCAAAAGTCAAAAATTCCTTTTTACAATATTACAATGGGGATTCCCCACAAATCTGTTATCGTAAGGCTTTGATTTATATAATACCTTCATTTGTTACTTGACTTCGTTGCGTTCACATCTAATTATGAGGTTTTTGAAAAAGTTAGAAAGTGAAAAAGTTAAAAAATTTGAGAAAATTTTGAAAACAAAGTTTTACCATGAAGGGTTAGTTTTATGCCACAGTTTTAATTTGGTTGCGCTTTCGTACTTAAACTACATTTTCGACATACATGCCATGTATAACAAATGCGCCGCCGACGACAAACCAGTATACAAAGAAAAGTTTGTCGAAGTCAGAAGTGAGCTAATGCAGTTTTTAGAAAGACATTCGCAATTAGCGCGCGTTCTTAGTTTAGAATTCAATCCATTTAAACAAGTGTGCTTAAAAATAAATTTCGGAAGTCTCACTACTGCGGAAACTTTTTTGGACTTTGATAAGTTTGCCGACTACTACCGCCAAGTAAGATGCTACCGTCGCTGTCACTCGTGCTATAGCCGGCTAAATTTCGTTTGGCGATATTGCGCAGTAGATGAGTTATTAAAAGGACTCTACGAGAAACCGTCTAGTTATCGCTCGATCTCACCAGAAAGAGTTTGCTTTTTAAACTACCCAGAATGGAAGGAGACAAAATGTTCTCACGAGCAGCTTAGAGATAAGATTGAAAGAAGGCGGAAAGACTTAATTAGCAAAACCGTTTCGAAAGCACGCATTGAGGAACTATCCTTTACCTTAGGCAGTACCAAGGCGAGCGTAGCCGCAGATGAAAAGTGTCTCATTTGTTTAGGAGGTTTCGAAGTCGACCAACAAGTTAGCAAAATGCCGTGTGGCCACCTTTTCCACAAAGACTGTGTTGCGGAGTGGTTAAAATTACCAGAAAGACAGTCAAAGAATTCGGATTATTTTTCTGCATATATAAGCGCGTTTAGCCAAGTAGAGTTTACCACTGGTGTCAGGCCAAGGTTCATGTTTGAGACTTTGAATGTGTTGAACCATTATGCGAGACGAGATTACGTGCCAAAGTTTCAATGTCCGCATTGTAGGTGTCTCTGCTGCTGAGTAAATATGTTAGTAAGTAGATTAATGTTAGTTAAGAGTTTATGTCATTAAAATTACAGGTATTTTAGTTCTTAGAACTACCTTTTAGCTTATTGCAAACTTTATTAATTGACTTTTAAAATTAGCATCTCAGGAAAAAACCATAAAAGTTCAGTGTTAGAATTACCTTTTAGCCATTTTCAAATTCCTTTCTTAGTTTAGTTGACTCTTAAAATTAGGGAAGCTCAGGAAAACTCAGGCGGCGAAGTTTTTAACTTTTAAAAGCTGTTAAAAGTTAAAAAAGTGCACACAAATTAGCAATTGGATTTCTTTTTCCTTTCTTTAAAAAATGTAAAGGAAAAAATCCATTTTGCTACTTTGTCCTTCACGTGGTCTTCGCTGTTAAGTAAAATGCTTAAAATCAACAAAACAAAAACATCTAATTGAAAAAGTTAAATGTTTTAGAATTGATTTTAAGCATTTGAAACCAAAGTGCACTATAAATACAGCTTATTTACTTTTACTTTTATTTTAAGTTCAAAAGTTCTCTATCTCAAATTTTATATTATTTTGTACTATTTATCTGATATTTATCTATTATACTGTAAGTATAAAATAAGTAAAATAGTAAAATGTATATTAAAGCAGATACTATAACTGTTAGAAAACATTTTAGATACAGCTTCAAGTTAGAAGTTACTTTTTATAATTTGCTGTACATAAAACCATTTGAGTTCAATCTTCAATTTGTTAAGTATAATCATTATAAACTTTTAAATTCTTTATTTGTTGTTTTTTTTTTCATTAGTAGAATCAAGGTACAAGCATATTTGTAATTACATGCGTTGTTATCTTAATTTTTAAAAAAATTTTAATTCTTAGCAATTTAGGCAATTTGCCATAAAACGATTTGTTATATTTTTTTAAAGCTAGCGGTAAAACGTCCCTGGTCAAAAGTCAAAAATTCCTTTTTACAATATTACAATGGGGATTCCCCACAATTCTGTTATCGTAAGGCTTTGATTTATATAATACCTTCATTTGTTACTTGACTTCGTTGCGTTCACATCTAATTATGAGGTTTTTGAAAAAGTTAGAAAGTGAAAAAGTTAAAAAATTTGAGAAAATTTTGAAAACAAAGTTTTACCATGAAGGGTTAGTTTTATGCCACAGTTTTAATTTGGTTGCGCTTTCGTACTTAAACTACATTTTCGACATACATGCCATGTATAACAAATGCGCCGCCGACGACAAACCAGTATACAAAGAAAAGTTTGTCGAAGTCAGAAGTGAGCTAATGCAGTTTTTAGAAAGACATTCGCAATTAGCGCGCGTTCTTAGTTTAGAATTCAATCCATTTAAACAAGTGTGCTTAAAAATAAATTTCGGAAGTCTCACTACTGCGGAAACTTTTTTGGACTTTGATAAGTTTGCCGACTACTACCGCCAAGTAAGATGCTACCGTCGCTGTCACTCGTGCTATAGCCGGCTAAATTTCGTTTGGCGATATTGCGTAGTAGATGAGTTCTTAAAAGGACTCTACGAGAAACCGTCTAGTTATCGCTCGATCTCACCAGAAAGAGTTTGCTTTTTAAACTACCCAGAATGGAAGGAGACAAAATGTTCTCACGAGCAGCTTAGAGGTAAGATTGAAAGAAGGCGGAAAGACTTTATTAGCAAAACCGTTTCGAAAGCACGCATTGAGGAACTATCCTTTACCTTAGGCAGTACCAAGGCGAGCGTAGCCGCAGATGAAAAGTGTCTCATTTGTTTAGGAGGTTTCGAAGTCGACCAACAAGTTAGCAAAATGCCGTGTGGCCACCTTTTCCACAAAGACTGTGTTGCGGAGTGGTTAAAATTACCAGAAAGACAGTCAAAGAATTCGGATTATTTTTCTGCATATATAAGCGCGTTTAGCTAAGTAGAGTTTACCACTGGTGTCAGGCCAAGGTTCATGTTTGAGACTTTGAATGTGTTGAACCATTATGCGAGACGAGATTACGTGCCAAAGTTTCAATGTCCGCATTGTAGGTGTCTCTGCTGCTGAGTAAATAAGTTAGTAAGTAGATTAATGTTAGTTAAGAGTTTATGTCATTAAAATTACAGGTATTTTAGTTCTTAGAACTACCTTTTAGCTTATTGCAAACTTTATTAATTGACTTTTAAAATTAGCATCTCAGGAAAAAACCATAAAAGTTCAGTGTTAGAATTACCTTTTAGCCATTTTCAAATTCCTTTCTTAGTTTAGTTGACTCTTAAAATTAGGGAAGCTCAGGAAAACTCAGGAAAACTCAGGCGGCGAAGTTTTTAACTTTTAAAAGCTGTTAAAAGTTAAAAAAGTGCACACAAATTAGCAATTGGATTTCTTTTTCCTTTCTTTAAAAAATGTAAAGGAAAAAATCCATTTTGCTACTTTGTCCTTCACGTGGTCTTCGCTGTTAAGTAAAATGCTTAAAATCAACAAAACAAAAACATCTAATTGAAAAAGTTAAATGTTTTAGAATTGATTTTAAGCATTTGAAACCAAAGTGCACTATAAATACAGCTTATTTACTTTTACTTTTATTTTAAGTTCAAAAGTTCTCTATCTCAAATTTTATATTATTTTGTACTATTTATCTGATATTTATCTATTATACTGTAAGTATAAAATAAGTAAAATAGTAAAATGTATATTAAAGCAGATACTATAACTGTTAGAAAACATTTTATATACAGCTTCAAGTTAGAAGTTACTTTTTATAATTTGCTGTACAAGAAACCATTTGAGTTCAATCTTCAATTTGTTAAGTATAATCATTATAAACTTTTAAATTCTTTATTTTTTGTTTTTTTTCATTAGTAGAATCAAGGTACAAGCATATTTGTAATTACATGCGTTGTTATCTTAATTTAAAAAAAAAAATATTAATTCTTAGCAATTTAGGCAATTTGCCATAAAACGATTTGTTATATTTTTCAAAGCTAGCGGTAAAACGTCCCTGGTCAAAAGTCAAAAATTCCTTTTTACAATATTACAATGGGGATTCCCCACAATTCTGTTATCGTAAGGCTTTGATTTATATAATACCTTCATTTGTTACTTGACTTCGTTGCGTTCACATCTAATTATGAGGTTTTTGAAAAAGTTAGAAAGTGAAAAAGTTAAAAAATTTGAGAAAATTTTGAAAACAAAGTTTTACCATGAAGGGTTAGTTTTATGCCACAGTTTTAATTTGGTTGCGCTTTCGTACTTAAACTACATTTTCGACATACATGCCATGTATAACAAATGCGCCGCCGACGACAAACCAGTATACAAAGAAAAGTTTGTCGAAGTCAGAAGTGAGCTAATGCAGTTTTTAGAAAGACATTCGCAATTAGCGCGCGTTCTTAGTTTAGAATTCAATCCATTTAAACAAGTGTGCTTAAAAGTAAATTTCGGAAGTCTCACTACTGCGGAAACTTTTTTGGACTTTGATAAGTTTGCCGACTACTACCGCCAAGTAAGATGCTACCGTCGCTGTCACTCGTGCTATAGCCGGCTAAATTTCGTTTGGCGATATTGCGTAGTAGATGAGTTCTTAAAAGGACTCTACGAGAAACCGTCTAGTTATCGCTCGATCTCACCAGAAAGAGTTTGCTTTTTAAACTACCCAGAATGGAAGGAGACAAAATGTTCTCACGAGCAGCTTAGAGGTAAGATTGAAAGAAGGCGGAAAGACTTAATTAGCAAAACCGTTTCGAAAGCACGCATTGAGGAACTATCCTTTACCTTAGGCAGTACCAAGGCGAGCGTAGCCGCAGATGAAAAGTGTCTCATTTGTTTAGGAGGTTTCGAAGTCGACCAACAAGTTAGCAAAATGCCGTGTGGCCACCTTTTCCACAAAGACTGTGTTGCGGAGTGGTTAAAATTACCAGAAAGACAGTCAAAGAATTCGGATTATTTTTCTGCATATATAAGCGCGTTTAGCCAAGTAGAGTTTACCACTGGTGTCAGGCCAAGGTTCATGTTTGAGACTTTGAATGTGTTGAACCATTATGCGAGACGAGATTACGTGCCAAAGTTTCAATGTCCGCATTGTAGGTGTCTCTGCTGCTGAGTAAATAAGTTAGTAAGTAGATTAATGTTAGTTAAGAGTTTATGTCATTAAAATTACAGGTATTTTAGTTCTTAGAACTACCTTTTAGCTTATTGCAAACTTTATTAATTGACTTTTAAAATTAGCATCTCAGGAAAAAACCATAAAAGTTCAGTGTTAGAATTACCTTTTAGCCATTTTCAAATTCCTTTCTTAGTTTAGTTGACTCTTAAAAGTAGGGAAGCTCAGGAAAACTCAGGAAAACTCAGGCGGCGAAGTTTTTAACTTTTAAAAGCTGTTAAAAGTTAAAAAAGTGCACACAAATTAGCAATTGGATTTCTTTTTCCTTTTTTTAAAAAATGTAAAGGAAAAATTCCATTTTGCTACTTTGTCCTTCACGTGGTCTTCGCTGTTAAGTAAAATGCTTAAAATCAACAAAACAAAAACATCTAATTGAAAAAGTTAAATGTTTTAGAATTGATTTTAAGCATTTGAAACCAAAGTGCACTATAAATACACTTTTACTTTTATTTTAAGTTCAAAAGTTCTCTATCTCAAATTTTATATTATTTTGTACTATTTATCTGATATTTATCTATTATACTGTAAGTATAAAATAAGTAAAATAGTAAAATGTATATTAAAGCAGATACTATAACTGTTAGAAAACATTTTAGATACAGCTTCAAGTTAGAAGTTACTTTTTATAATTTGCTGTACATGAAACCATTTGAGTTCAATCTTCAATTTGTTAAGTATAATCATTATAAACTTTTAAATTCTTTATTTGTTGTTTTTTTTTCATTAGTAGAATCAAGGTACAAGCATATTTGTAATTACATGCGTTGTTATCTTAATTTAAAAAAAAATTTTAATTCTTAGCAATTTAGGCAATTTGCCATAAAACGATTTGTTATATTTTTCAAAGCTAGCGGTAAAACGTCCCTGGTCAAAAGTCAAAAATTCCTTTTTACAATATTACAATGGGGATTCCCCACAAATCTGTTATCGTAAGGCTTTGATTTATATAATACCTTCATTTGTAACTTGACTTCGTTGCGTTCACATCTAATTATGAGGTTTTTGAAAAAGTTAGAAAGTGAAAAAGTTAAAAAATCTGAGAAAATTTTGAAAACAAAGTTTTACCATGAAGGGTTAGTTTTATGCCACAGTTTTAATTTGGTTGCGCTTTCGTACAAACTACATTTTCGACATACATGCCATGTATAACAAATGCGCCGCCGACGACAAACCAGTATACAAAGAAAAGTTTGTCGAAGTCAGAAGTGAGCTAATGCAGTTTTTAGAAAGACATTCGCAATTAGCGCGCGTTCTTAGTTTAGAATTCAATCCATTTAAACAAGTGTGCTTAAAAATAAATTTCGGAAGTCTCACTACTGCGGAAACTTTTTTGGACTTTGATAAGTTTGCCGACTACTACCGCCAAGTAAGATGCTACCGTCGCTGTCACTCGTGCTATAGCCGGCTAAATTTCGTTTGGCGATATTGCGCAGTAGATGAGTTCTTAAAAGGACTCTACGAGAAACCGTCTAGTTATCGCTCGATCTCACCAGAAAGAGTTTGCTTTTTAAACTACCCAGAATGGAAGGAGACAAAATGTTCTCACGAGCAGCTTAGAGGTAAGATTGAAAGAAGGCGGAAAGACTTAATTAGCAAAACCGTTTCGAAAGCACGCATTGAGGAACTATCCTTTACCTTAGGCAGTACCAAGGCGAGCGTAGCCGCAGATGAAAAGTGTCTCATTTGTTTAGGAGGTTTCGAAGTCGACCAACAAGTTAGCAAAATGCCGTGTGGCCACCTTTTCCACAAAGACTGTGTTGCGGAGTGGTTAAAATTACCAGAAAGACAGTCAAAGAATTCGGATTATTTTTCTGCATATATATGCGCGTTTAGCCAAGTAGAGTTTACCACTGGTGTCAGGCCAAGGTTCATGTTTGAGACTTTGAATGTGTTGAACCATTATGCGAGACGAGATTACGTGCCAAAGTTTCAATGTCCGCATTGTAGGTGTCTCTGCTGCTGAGTAAATAAATTAGTAAGTAGATTAATGTTAGTTAAGAGTTTATGTCAATAAAATTACAGGTATTTTAGTTCTTAGAACTACCTTTTAGCTTATTGCAAACTTTATTAATTGACTTTTAAAATTAGCATCTCAGGAAAAAACCATAAAAGTTCAGTGTTAGAATTACCTTTTAGCCATTTTCAAATTCCTTTCTTAGTTTAGTTGACTCTTAAAATTAGGAAAGTTCAGGAAAACTCAGGAAAACTCAGGCGGCGAAGTTTTTAACTTTTAAAAGCTGTTAAAAGTTAAAAAAGTGCACACAAATTAGCAATTGGATTTCTTTTTCCTTTCTTTAAAAAATGTAAAGGAAAAAAACCATTTTGCTACTTTGTCCTTCACGTGGTCTTCGCTGTTAAGTAAAATGCTTAAAATCAACAAAACAAAAACATCTAATTGAAAAAGTTAAATGTTTTAGAATTGATTTTAAGCATTTGAAACCAAAGTGCACTATAAATACAGCTTATTTACTTTTACTTTTATTTTAAGTTCAAAAGTTCTCTATCTCAAGTTTTATATTATTTTGTACTATTTATCTGATATTTATCTATTATACTGTAAGTATAAAATAAGTAAAATAGTAAAATGTATATTAAAGCAGATACTATAACTGTTAGAAAACATTTTAGATACAGCTTCAAGTTAGAAGTTACTTTTTATAATTTGCTGTACATAAAACCATTTGAGTTCAATCTTCAATTTGTTAAGTATAATCATTATAAACTTTTAAATTCTTTATTTGTTGTTTTTTTTTTCATTAGTAGAATCAAGGTACAAGCATATTTGTAATTACATGCGTTGTTATCTTAATTTAAAAAAAAATTTTAATTCTTAGCAATTTAGGCAATTTGCCATAAAACGATTTGTTATATTTTTCAAAGCTAGCGGTAAAACGTCCCTGGTCAAAAGTCAAAAACTCCTTTTTACAATATTACAATGGGGATTCCCCACAATTCTGTTATCGTAAGGCTTTGATTAATACAATACCTTCATTTGTTACTTGACTTCGTTGCGTTCACATCTAATTATGAGGTTTTTGAAAAAGTTAGAAAGTGAAAAAGTTAAAAAATTTGAGAAAATTTTGAAAACAAAGTTTTACCATGAAGGGTTAGTTTTATGCCACAGTTTTAATTTGGTTGCGCTTTCGTACTTAAACTACATTTTCGACATACATGCCATGTATAACAAATGCGCCGCCGACGACAAACCAGTATACAAAGAAAAGTTTGTCGAAGTCAGAAGTGAGCTAATGCAGTTTTTAGAAAGACATTCGCAATTAGCGCGCGTTCTTAGTTTAGAATTCAATCCATTTAAACAAGTGTGCTTAAAAATAAATTTCGGAAGTCTCACTACTGCGGAAACTTTTTTGGACTTTGATAAGTTTGCCGACTACTACCGCCAAGTAAGATGCTACCGTCGCTGTCACTCGTGCTATAGCCGGCTAAAATTCGTTTGGCGATATTGCGCAGTAGATGAGTTCTTAAAAGGACTCTACGAGAAACCGTCTAGTTATCGCTCGATCTCACCAGAAAGAGTTTGCTTTTTAAACTACCCAGAATGGAAGGAGACAAAATGTTCTCACGAGCAGCTTAGAGGTAAGATTGAAAGAAGGCGGAAAGACTTAATTAGCAAAACCGTTTCGAAAGCACGCATTGAGGAACTATCCTTTACCTTAGGCAGTACCAAGGCGAGCGTAGCCGCAGATGAAAAGTGTCTCATTTGTTTAGGAGGTTTCGAAGTCGACCAACAAGTTAGCAAAATGCCGTGTGGCCACCTTTTCCACAAAGACTGTGTTGCGGAGTGGTTAAAATTACCAGAAAGACAGTCAAAGAATTCGGATTATTTTTCTGCATATATAAGCGCGTTTAGCCAAGTAGAGTTTACCACTGGTGTCAGGCCAAGGTTCATGTTTGAGACTTTGAATGTGTTGAACCATTATGCGAGACGAGATTACGTGCCAAAGTTTCAATGTACGCATTGTAGGTGTCTCTGCTGCTGAGTAAACAAGTTAGTAAGTAGATTAATGTTAGTTAAGAGTTTATGTCAATAAAATTACAGGTATTTCAGTTCTTAGAACTACCTTTTAGCTTATTGCAAACTTTATTAATTGACTTTTAAAATTAGCATCTCAGGAAAAAACCATAAAAGTTCAGTGTTAGAATTACCTTTTAGCCATTTTCAAATTCCTTTCTTAGTTTAGTTGACTCTTAAAATTAGGGAAGCTCAGGAAAACTCAGGAAAACTCAGGCGGCGAAGTTTTTAACTTTTAAAAGCTGTTAAAAGTTAAAAAAGTGCACACAAATTAGCAATTGGATTTCTTTTTCCTTTCTTTAAAAAATGTAAAGGAAAAAATCCATTTTGCTACTTTGTCCTTCACGTGGTCTTCGCTGTTAAGTAAAATGCTTAAAATCAACAAAACAAAAACATCTAATTGAAAAAGTTAAATGTTTTAGAATTGATTTTAAGCATTTGAAACCAAAGTGCACTATAAATACAGCTTATTTACTTTTACTTTTATTTTAAGTTCAAAAGTTCTCTATCTCAAGTTTTATATTATTTTGTACTATTTATCTGATATTTATCTATTATACTGTAAGTATAAAATAAGTAAAATAGTAAAATGTATATTAAAGCAGATACTATAACTGTTAGAAAACATTTTAGATACAGCTTCAAGTTAGAAGTTACTTTTTATAATTTGGTGTACATAAAACCATTTGAGTTCAATCTTCAATTTGTTAAGTATAATCATTATAAACTTTTAAATTCTTTATTTGTTGTTTTTTTTTCATTAGTAGAATCAAGGTACAAGCATATTTGTAATTACATGCGTTGTTATCTTAATTTTTAAAAAAAATTTAATTCTTAGCAATTTAGGCAATTTGCCATAAAACGATTTGTTATATTTTTCAAAGCTAGCGGTAAAACGTCCCTGGTCAAAAGTCAAAAATTCCTTTTTACAATATTACAATGGGGATTCCCCACAATTCTGTTATCGTAAGGCTTTGATTTATATAATACCTTCATTTGTTACTTGACTTCGTTGCGTTCACATCTAATTATGAGGTTTTTGAAAAAGTTAGAAAGTGAAAAAGTTAAAAAATTTGAGAAAATTTTGAAAATAAAGTTTTACCATGAAGGGTTAGTTTTATGCCACAGTTTTAATTTGGTTGCGCTTTCGTACTTAAACTACATTTTCGACATACATGCCATGTATAACAAATGCGCCGCCGACGACAAACCAGTATACAAAGAAAAGTTTGTCGAAGTCAGAAGTGAGCTAATGCAGTTTTTAGAAAGACATTCGCAATTAGCGCGCGTTCTTAGTTTAGAATTCAATCCATTTAAACAAGTGTGCTTAAAAATAAATTTTGGAAGTCTCACTACTGCGGAAACTTTTTTGGACTTTGATAAGTTTGCCGACTACTACTGCCAAGTAAGATGCTACCGTCGCTGTCACTCGTGCTATAGCCGGCTAAATTTCGTTTGGCGATATTGCGCAGTAGATGAGTTCTTAAAAGGACTCTACGAGAAACCGTCTAGTTATCGCTCGATCTCACCAGAAAGAGTTTGCTTTTTAAACTACCCAGAATGGAAGGAGACAAAATGTTCTCACGAGCAGCTTAGAGGTAAGATTGAAAGAAGGCGGAAAGACTTAATTAGCAAAACCGTTTCGAAAGCACGCATTGAGGAACTATCCTTTACCTTAGGCAGTACCAAGGCGAGCGTAGCCGCAGATGAAAAGTGTCTCATTTGTTTAGGAGGTTTCGAAGTCGACCAACAAGTTAGCAAAATGCCGTGTGGCCACCTTTTCCACAAAGACTGTGTTGCGGAGTGGTTAAAATTACCAGAAAGACAGTCAAAGAATTCGGATTATTTTTCTGCATATATAAGCGCGTTTAGCCAAGTAGAGTTTACCACTGGTGTCAGGCCAAGGTTCATGTTTGAGACTTTGAATGTGTTGAACCATTATGCGAGACGAGATTACGTGCCAAAGTTTCAATGTCCGCATTGTAGGTGTCTCTGCTGCTGAGTAAATAAGTTAGTAAGTAGATTAATGTTAGTTAAGAGTTTATGTCATTAAAATTACAGGTATTTTAGTTCTTAGAACTACCTTTTAGCTTATTGCAAACTTTATTAATTGACTTTTAAAATTAGCATCTCAGGAAAAAACCATAAAAGTTCAGTGTTAGAATTACCTTTTAGCCATTTTCAAATTCCTTTCTTAGTTTAGTTGACTCTTAAAATTAGGGAAGCTCAGGAAAACTCAGGAAAACTCAGGCGGCGAAGTTTTTAACTTTTAAAAGCTGTTAAAAGTTAAAAAAGTGCACACAAATTAGCAATTGGATTTCTTTTTCCTTTCTTTAAAAAATGTAAAGGAAAAAATCCATTTTGCTACTTTGTCCTTCACGTGGTCTTCGCTGTTAAGTAAAATGCTTAAAATCAACAAAACAAAAACATCTAATTGAAAAAGTTAAATTTTTTAGAATTGATTTTAAGCATTTGAAACCAAAGTGCACTATAAATACACTTTTACTTTTATTTTAAGTTCAAAAGTTCTCTATCTTAAATTTTATATTATTTTGTACTATTTATCTGATATTTATCTATTATACTGTAAGTATAAAATAAGTAAAATAGTAAAATGTATATTAAAGCAGATACTATAACTGTTAGAAAACATTTTAGATACAGCTTCAAGTTAGAAGTTACTTTTTATAATTTGCTGTACATAAAACCATTTGAGTTCAATCTTCAATTTGTTAAGTATAATCATTATAAACTTTTTAATTCTTTATTTGTTGTTTTTTTTTCATTAGTAGAATCAAGGTACAAGCATATTTGTAATTACATGCGTTGTTATCTTAATTTTAAAAAAAATTTTAATTCTTAGCAATTTAGGCAATTTGCCATAAAACGATTTGTTATATTTTTCAAAGCTAGCGGTAAAACGTCCCTGGTCAAAAGTCAAAAATTCCTTTTTACAATATTACAATGGGGATTCCCCACAATTCTGTTATCGTAAGGCTTTGATTTATATAATACCTTCATTTGTTACTTGACTTCGTTGCGTTCACATCTAATTATGAGGTTTTTGAAAAAGTTAAAAAGTGAAAAAGTTAAAAAATTTGAGAAAATTTTGAAAACAAAGTTTTACCATGAAGGGTTAGTTTTATGCCACAGTTTTAATTTGGTTGCGCTTTCGTACTTAAACTACATTTTCGACATACATGCCATGTATAACAAATGCGCCGCCGACGACAAACCAGTATACAAAGAAAAGTTTGTCGAAGTCAGAAGTGAGCTAATGCAGTTTTTAGAAAGACATTCGCAATTAGCGCGCGTTCTTAGTTTAGAATTCAATCCATTTAAACAAGTGTGCTTAAAAATAAATTTCGGAAGTCTCACTACTGCGGAAACTTTTTTGGACTTTGATAAGTTTGCCGACTACTACCGCCAAGTAAGATGCTACCGTCGCTGTCACTCGTGCTATAGCCGGCTAAATTTCGTTTGGCGATATTGCGCAGTAGATGAGTTCTTAAAAGGACTCTACGAGAAACCGTCTAGTTATCGCTCGATCTCACCAGAAAGAGTTTGCTTTTTAAACTACCCAGAATGGAAGGAGACAAAATGTTCTCACGAGCAGCTTAGAGGTAAGATTGAAAGAAGGCGGAAAGACTTAATTAGCAAAACCGTTTCGAAAGCACGCATTGAGGAACTATCCTTTACCTTAGGCAGTACCAAGGCGAGCGTAGCCGCAGATGAAAAGTGTCTCATTTGTTTAGGAGGTTTCGAAGTCGACCAACAAGTTAGCAAAATGCCATGTGGCCACCTTTTCCACAAAGACTGTGTTGCGGAGTGGTTAAAATTACCAGAAAGACAGTCAAAGAATTCGGATTATTTTTCTGCATATATAAGCGCGTTTAGCCAAGTAGAGTTTACCACTGGTGTCAGGCCAAGGTTCATGTTTGAGACTTTGAATGTGTTGAACCATTATGCGAGACGAGATTACGTGCCAAAGTTTCAATGTCCGCATTGTAGGTGTCTCTGCTGCTGAGTAAATAAGTTAGTAAGTAGATTAATGTTAGTTAAGAGTTTATGTCAATAAAATTACAGGTATTTTAGTTCTTAGAACTACCTTTTAGCTTATTGCAAACTTTATTAATTGACTTTTAAAATTAGCATCTCAGGAAAAAACCATAAAAGTTCAGTGTTAGAATTACCTTTTAGCCATTTTCAAATTCCTTTCTTAGTTTAGTTGACTCTTAAAATTAGGGAAGCTCAGGAAAACTCAGGAAAACTCAGGCGGCGAAGTTTTTAACTTTTAAAAGCTGTTAAAAGTTAAAAAAGTGCACACAAATTAGCAATTGGATTTCTTTTTCCTTTCTTTAAAAAATGTAAAGGAAAAAATCCATTTTGCTACTTTGTCCTTCACGTGGTCTTCGCTGTTAAGTAAAATTCTTAAAATCAACAAAACAAAAACATCTAATTGAAAAAGTTAAATGTTTTAGAATTGATTTTAAGCATTTGAAACCAAAGTGCACTATAAATACACTTTTACTTTTATTTTAAGTTCAAAAGTTCTCTATCTCAAGTTTTATATTATTTTGTACTATTTATCTGATATTTATCTATTATACTGTAAGTATAAAATAAGTAAAATAGTAAAATGTATATTAAAGCAGATACTATAACTGTTAGAAAACATTTTAGATACAGCTTCAAGTTAGAAGTTACTTTTTATAATTTGCTGTACATAAAACCATTTGAGTTCAATCTTCAATTTGTTAAGTATAATCATTATAAACTTTTAAATTCTTTATTTGTTGTTTTTTTTTTCATTAGTAGAATCAAGGTACAAGCATATTTGTAATTACATGCGTTGTTATCTTAATTTTAAAAAAAATTTTAATTCTTAGCAATTTAGGCAATTTGCCATAAAACGATTTGTTATATTTTTCAAAGCTAGCGGTAAAACGTCCCTGGTCAAAAGTCAAAAATTCCTTTTTACAATATTACAATGGGGATTCCCCACAATTCTGTTATCGTAAGGCTTTGATTTATATAATACCTTCATTTGTTACTTGACTTCGTTGCGTTCACATCTAATTATGAGGTTTTTGAAAAAGTTAGAAAGTGAAAAAGTTAAAAAATTTGAGAAAATTTTAAAAACAAAGTTTTACCATGAAGGGTTAGTTTTATGCCACAGTTTTAATTTGGTTGCGCTTTCGTACTTAAACTACATTTTCGACATACATGCCATGTATAACAAATGCGCCGCCGACGACAAACCAGTATACAAAGAAAAGTTTGTCGAAGTCAGAAGTGAGCTAATGCAGTTTTTAGAAAGACATTCGCAATTAGCGCGCGTTCTTAGTTTAGAATTCAATCCATTTAAACAAGTGTGCTTAAAAATAAATTTCGGAAGTCTCACTACTGCGGAAACTTTTTTGGACTTTGATAAGTTTGCCGACTACTACCGCCAAGTAAGATGCTACCGTCGCTGTCACTCGTGCTATAGCAGGCTAAATTTCGTTTGGCGATATTGCGCAGTAGATGAGTTCTTAAAAGGACTCTACGAGAAACCGTCTAGTTATCGCTCGATCTCACCAGAAAGAGTTTGCTTTTTAAACTACCCAGAATGGAAGGAGACAAAATGTTCTCACGAGCAGCTTAGAGGTAAGATTGAAAGAAGGCGGAAAGACTTAATTAGCAAAACCGTTTCGAAAGCACTCATTGAGGAACTATCCTTTACCTTAGGCAGTACCAAGGCGAGCGTAGCCGCAGATGAAAAGTGTCTCATTTGTTTAGGAGGTTTCGAAGTCGACCAACAAGTTAGCAAAATGCCGTGTGGCCACCTTTTCCACAAAGACTGTGTTGCGGAGTGGTTAAAATTACCAGAAAGACAGTCAAAGAATTCGGATTATTTTTCTGCATATATAAGCGCGTTTAGCCAAGTAGAGTTTACCACTGGTGTCAGGCCAAGGTTCATGTTTGAGACTTTGAATGTGTTGAACCATTATGCGAGACGAGATTACGTGCCAAAGTTTCAATGTCCGCATTGTAGGTGTCTCTGCTGCTGAGTAAATAAGTTAGTAAGTAGATTAATGTTAGTTAAGAGTTTATGTCATTAAAATTACAGGTATTTTAGTTCTTAGAACTACCTTTTAGCTTATTGCAAACTTTATTAATTGACTTTTAAAATTAGCATCTCAGGAAAAAACCATAAAAGTTCAGTGTTAGAATTACCTTTTAGCCATTTTCAAATTCCTTTCTTAGTTTAGTTGACTCTTAAAATTAGGGAAGCTCAGGAAAACTCAGGAAAACTCAGGCGGCGAAGTTTTTAACTTTTAAAAGCTGTTAAAAGTTAAAAAAGTGCACACAAATTAGCAATTGGATTTCTTTTTCCTTTCTTTAAAAAATGTAAAGGAAAAAATCCATTTTGCTACTTTGTCCTTCACGTGGTCTTCGCTGTTAAGTAAAATGCTTAAAATCAACAAAACAAAAACATCTAATTGAAAAAGTTAAATTTTTTAGAATTGATTTTAAGCATTTGAAACCAAAGTGTACTATAAATACACTTTTACTTTTATTTTAAGTTCAAAAGTTCTCTATCTCAAATTTTATATTATTTTGTACTATTTATCTGATATTTATCTATTATACTGTAAGTATAAAATAAGTAAAATAGTAAAATGTATATTAAAGCAGATACTATAACTGTTAGAAAACATTTTAGATACAGCTTCAAGTTAGAAGTTACTTTTTATAATTTGCTGTACATAAAACCATTTGAGTTCAATCTTCAATTTGTTAAGTATAATCATTATAAACTTTTTAATTCTTTATTTGTTGTTTTTTTTTCATTAGTAGAATCAAGGTACAAGCATATTTGTAATTACATGCGTTGTTATCTTAATTTTAAAAAAATTTTTAATTCTTAGCAATTTAGGCAATTTGCCATAAAACGATTTGTTATATTTTTCAAAGCTAGCGGTAAAACGTCCCTGGTCAAAAGTCAAAAATTCCTTTTTACAATATTACAATGGGGATTCCCCACAATTCTGTTATCGTAAGGCTTTGATTTATATAATACCTTCATTTGTTACTTGACTTCGTTGCGTTCACATCTAATTATGAGGTTTTTGAAAAAGTTAAAAAGTGAAAAAGTTAAAAAATTTGAGAAAATTTTGAAAACAAAGTTTTACCATGAAGGGTTAGTTTTATGCCACAGTTTTAATTTGGTTGCGCTTTCGTACTTAAACTACATTTTCGACATACATGCCATGTATAACAAATGCGCCGCCGACGACAAACCAGTATACAAAGAAAAGTTTGTCGAAGTCAGAAGTGAGCTAATGCAGTTTTTAGAAAGACATTCGCAATTAGCGCGCGTTCTTAGTTTAGAATTCAATCCATTTAAACAAGTGTGCTTAAAAATAAATTTCGGAAGTCTCACTACTGCGGAAACTTTTTTGGACTTTGATAAGTTTGCCGACTACTACCGCCAAGTAAGATGCTACCGTCGCTGTCACTCGTGCTATAGCCGGCTAAATTTCGTTTGGCGATATTGCGCAGTAGATGAGTTCTTAAAAGGACTCTACGAGAAACCGTCTAGTTATCGCTCGATCTCACCAGAAAGAGTTTGCTTTTTAAACTACCCAGAATGGAAGGAGACAAAATGTTCTCACGAGCAGCTTAGAGGTAAGATTGAAAGAAGGCGGAAAGACTTAATTAGCAAAACCGTTTCGAAAGCACGCATTGAGGAACTATCCTTTACCTTAGGCAGTACCAAGGCGAGCGTAGCCGCAGATGAAAAGTGTCTCATTTGTTTAGGAGGTTTCGAAGTCGACCAACAAGTTAGCAAAATGCCGTGTGGCCACCTTTTCCACAAAGACTGTGTTGCGGAGTGGTTAAAATTACCAGAAAGACAGTCAAAGAATTCGGATTATTTTTCTGCATATATAAGCGCGTTTAGCCAAGTAGAGTTTACCACTGGTGTCAGGCCAAGGTTCATGTTTGAGACTTTGAATGTGTTGAACCATTATGCGAGACGAGATTACGTGCCAAAGTTTCAATGTCCGCATTGTAGGTGTCTCTGCTGCTGAGTAAATAAGTTAGTAAGTAGATTAATGTTAGTTAAGAGTTTATGTCATTAAAATTACAGGTATTTTAGTTCTTAGAACTACCTTTTAGCTTATTGCAAACTTTATTAATTGACTTTTAAAATTAGCATCTCAGGAAAAAACCATAAAAGTTCAGTGTTAGAATTACCTTTTAGCCATTTTCAAATTCATTTCTTAGTTTAGTTGACTCTTAAAATTAGGGAAGCTCAGGAAAACTCAGGAAAACTCAGGCGGCGAAGTTTTTAACTTTTAAAAGCTGTTAAAAGTTAAAAAAGTGCACACAAATTAGCAATTGGATTTCTTTTTCCTTTCTTTAAAAAATGTAAAGGAAAAAATCCATTTTGCTACTTTGTCCTTCACGTGGTCTTCGCTGTTAAGTAAAATGCTTAAAATCAACAAAACAAAAACATCTAATTGAAAAAGTTAAATGTTTTAGAATTGATTTTAAGCATTTGAAACCAAAGTGCACTATAAATACACTTTTACTTTTATTTTAAGTTCAAAAGTTCTCTATCTCAAATTTTATATTATTTTGTACTATTTATCTGATATTTATCTATTATACTGTAAGTATAAAATAAGTAAAATAGTAAAATGTATATTAAAGCAGATACTATAACTGTTAGAAAACATTTTAGATACAGCTTCAAGTTAGAAGTTACTTTTTATAATTTGCTGTACATAAAACCATTTGAGTTCAATCTTCAATTTGTTAAGTATAATCATTATAAACTTTTTAATTCTTTATTTGTTGTTTTTTTTTCATTAGTAGAATCAAGGTACAAGCATATTTGTAATTACATGCGTTGTTATCTTAATTTTAAAAAAATTTTTAATTCTTAGCAATTTAGGCAATTTGCCATAAAACGATTTGTTATATTTTTCAAAGCTAGCGGTAAAACGTCCCTGGTCAAAAGTCAAAAATTCCTTTTTACAATATTACAATGGGGATTCCCCACAATTCTGTTATCGTAAGGCTTTGATTTATATAATACCTTCATTTGTTACTTGACTTCGTTGCGTTCACATCTAATTATGAGGTTTTTGAAAAAGTTAAAAAGTGAAAAAGTTAAAAAATTTGAGAAAATTTTGAAAACAAAGTTTTACCATGAAGGGTTAGTTTTATGCCACAGTTTTAATTTGGTTGCGCTTTCGTACTTAAACTACATTTTCGACATACATGCCATGTATAACAAATGCGCCGCCGACGACAAACCAGTATACAAAGAAAAGTTTGTCGAAGTCAGAAGTGAGCTAATGCAGTTTTTAGAAAGACATTCGCAATTAGCGCGCGTTCTTAGTTTAGAATTCAATCCATTTAAACAAGTGTGCTTAAAAATAAATTTCGGAAGTCTCACTACTGCGGAAACTTTTTTGGACTTTGATAAGTTTGCCGACTACTACCGCCAAGTAAGATGCTACCGTCGCTGTCACTCGTGCTATAGCCGGCTAAATTTCGTTTGGCGATAGGGCGCAGTAGATGAGTTCTTAAAAGGACTCTACGAGAAACCGTCTAGTTATCGCTCGATCTCACCAGAAAGAGTTTGCTTTTTAAACTACCCAGAATGGAAGGAGACAAAATGTTCTCACGAGCAGCTTAGAGGTAAGGTTGAAAGAAGGCGGAAAGACTTTATTAGCAAAACCGTTTCGAAAGCACGCATTGAGGAACTATCCTTTACCTTAGGCAGTACCAATGCGAGCGTAGCCGCAGATGAAAAGTGTCTCATTTGTTTAGGAGGTTTCGAAGTCGACCAACAAGTTAGCAAAATGCCGTGTGGCCACCTTTTCCACAAAGACTGTGTTGCGGAGTGGTTAAAATTACCAGAAAGACAGTCAAAGAATTCGGATTATTTTTCTGCATATATAAGCGCGTTTAGCCAAGTAGAGTTTACCACTGGTGTCAGGCCAAGGTTCATGTTTGAGACTTTGAATGTGTTGAACCATTATGCGAGACGAGATTACGTGCCAAAGTTTCAATGTCCGCATTGTAGGTGTCTCTGCTGCTGAGTAAATAAGTTAGTAAGTAGATTAATGTTAGTTAAGAGTTTATGTCATTAAAATTACAGGTATTTTAGTTCTTAAAACTACCTTTTAGCTTATTGCAAACTTTATTAAGTGACTTTTAAAATTAGCATCTCAGGAAAAAATCATAAAAGTTCAGTGTTAGAATTACCTTTTAGCCATTTGCAAATTCCTTTCTTAGTTTAGTTGACTCTTAAAATTAGGGAAGCTCAGGAAAACTCAGGCGGCGAAGTTTTTAACTTTTAAAAGCTGTTAAAAGTTAAAAAAGTGCACACAAATTAGCAATTGGATTTCTTTTTCCTTTCTGTAAAAAAATGTAAAGGAAAAAATCCATTTTGCTACTTTGTCCTTCACGTGGTCTTCGCTGTTAAGTAAAATGCTTAAAATCAACAAAACAAAAACATCTAATTAAAAAAGTTGAATGTTTTAGAATTGATTTTAAGCATTTGAAACCAAAGTGCACTATAATTACAGCTTATTTACTTTTACTTTTTTTTTAAGTTCAAAAGTTCTCTATCTCAAGTTTTATATTATTTTGTACTATTTATCTGATATTTATCTATTATACTGTAAGTATAAAATAAGTAAAATAGTAAAATGTATATTAAAGCAGATACTATAACTGTTAGAAAACATTTTAGATACAGCTTCAAGTTAGAAGTTACTTTTTATAATTTGCTGTACATAAAACCATTTGAGTTCAATCTTCAATTTGTTAAGTATAATCATTATAAACTTTTAAATTCTTTATTTGTTGTTTTTTTTTTTCATTAGTAGAATCAAGGTACAAGCATATTTGTAATTACATGCGTTGTTATCTTAATTTTAAAAAAAATTTTAATTCTTAGCAATTTAGGCAATTTGCCATAAAACGATTTGTTATATTTTTCAAAGCTAGCGGTAAAACGTCCCTGGTCAAAAGTCAAAAATTCCTTTTTACAATATTACAATGGGGATTCCCCACAATTCTGTTATCGTAAGGCTTTGATTTATATAATACCTTCATTTGTTACTTGACTTCGTTGCGTTCACATCTAATTATGAGGTTTTTGAAAAAGTTAGAAAGTGAAAAAGTTAAAAAATTTGAGAAAATTTTGAAAACAAAGTTTTACCATGAAGGGTTAGTTTTATGCCACAGTTTTAATTTGGTTGCGCTTTCGTACTTAAACTACATTTTCGACATACATGCCATGTATAACAAATGCGCCGCCGACGACAAACCAGTATACAAAGAAAAGTTTGTCGAAGTCAGAAGTGAGCTAATGCAGTTTTTAGAAAGACATTCGCAATTAGCGCGCGTTCTTAGTTTAGAATTCAATCCATTTAAACAAGTGTGCTTAAAAATAAATTTCGGAAGTCTCACTACTGCGGAAACTTTTTTGGACTTTGATAAGTTTGCCGACTACTACCGCCAAGTAAGATGCTACCGTCGCTGTCACTCGTGCTATAGCCGGCTAAATTTCGTTTGGCGATATTGCGCAGTAGATGAGTTATTAAAAGGACTCTACGAGAAACCGTCTAGTTATCGCTCGATCTCACCAGAAAGAGTTTGCTTTTTAAACTACCCAGAATGGAAGGAGACAAAATGTTCTCACGAGCAGCTTAGAGGTAAGATTGAAAGAAGGCGGAAAGACTTAATTAGCAAAACCGTTTCGAAAGCACGCATTGAGGAACTATCCTTTACCTTAGGCAGTACCAAGGCGAGCGTAGCCGCAGATGAAAAGTGTCTCATTTGTTTAGGAGGTTTCGAAGTCGACCAACAAGTTAGCAAAATGCCGTGTGGCCACCTTTTCCACAAAGACTGTGTTGCGGAGTGGTTAAAATTACCAGAAAGACAGTCAAAGAATTCGGATTATTTTTCTGCATATATAAGCGCGTTTAGCCAAGTAGAGTTTACCACTGGTGTCAGGCCAAGGTTCATGTTTGAGACTTTGAATGTGTTGAACCATTATGCGAGACGAGATTACGTGCCAAAGTTTCAATGTCCGCATTGTAGGTGTCTCTGCTGCTGAGTAAATAAGTTAGTAAGTAGATTAATGTTAGTTAAGAGTTTATGTCATTAAAATTACAGGTATTTTAGTTCTTAGAACTACCTTTTAGCTTATTGCAAACTTTATTAATTGACTTTTAAAATTAGCATCTCAGGAAAAAACCATAAAAGTTCAGTGTTAGAATTACCTTTCAGCCATTTTCAAATTCCTTTCTTAGTTTAGTTGACTCTTAAAATTAGGGAAGCTCAGGAAAACTCAGGAAAACTCAGGCGGCGAAGTTTTTAACTTTTAAAAGCTGTTAAAAGTTAAAAAAGTGCACACAAATTAGCAATTGGATTTCTTTTTCCTTTCTTTAAAAAATCTAAAGGAAAAAATCCATTTTGCTACTTTGTCCTTCACGTGGTCTTCGCTGTTAAGTAAAATGCTTAAAGTCAACAAAACAAAAACATCTAATTGAAAAAGTTAAATGTTTTAGAATTGATTTTAAGCATTTGAAACCAAAGTGCACTATAAATACAGCTTATTTACTTTTACTTTTATTTTAAGTTCAAAAGTTCTCTATCTCAAATTTTATATTATTTCGTACTATTTATGTGATATTTATCTATTATACTGTAAGTATAAAATAAGTAAAATAGTAAAATGTATATTAAAGTAGATACTATAACTGTTAGAAAACATTTTAGATACAGCTTCAAGTTAGAAGTTACTTTTTATAATTTGCTGTACATAAAACCATTTGAGTTCAATCTTCAATATGTTAAGTATAATCATTATAAACTTTTAAAAGTAATTCTTTATTTGTTGTTTTATTTTTCATTAGTAGAATCAAGGTACAAGCATATTTGTAATTACATGCGTTGTTATCTTAGTCTTTAAAAAATTCTTAATTCTTAGCAATTTAGGCAATTTGCCATAAAACGATTTGTTATATTTTTCAAAGCTAGCGGTAAAACGTCCCTGGTCAAAAGTCAAAAATTCCTTTTTACAATATTACAATGGGGATTCCCCACAATTCTGTTATCGTAAGGCTTTGATTTATATAATACCTTCATTTGTTACTTGACTTCGTTGCGTTCACATCTAATTATGAGGTTTTTGAAAAAGTTAGAAAGTGAAAAAGTTAAAAAATTTGAGAAAATTTTGAAAACAAAGTTTTACCATGAAGGGTTAGTTTTATGCCACAGTTTTAATTTGGTTGCGCTTTCGTACTTAAACTACATTTTCGACATACCTGCCATGTATAACAAATGCGCCGCCGACGACAAACCAGTATACAAAGAAAAGTTTGTCGAAGTCAGAAGTGAGCTAATGCAGTTTTTAGAAAGACATTCGCAATTAGCGCGCGTTCTTAGTTTAGAATTCAATTCATTTAAACAAGTGTGCTTAAAAATAAATTTCGGAAGTCTCACTACTGCGGAAACTTTTTTGGACTTTGATAAGTTTGCCGACTACTACCGCCAAGTAAGATGCTACCGTCGCTGTCACTCGTGCTATAGCCGGCTAAATTTCGTTTGGCGATATTGCGCAGTAGATGAGTTCTTAAAAGGACTCTACGAGAAACCGTCTAGTTATCGCTCGATCTCACCAGAAAGAGTTTGCTTTTTAAACTACCCAGAATGGAAGGAGACAAAATGTTCTCACGAGCAGCTTAGAGGTAAGATTGAAAGAAGGCGGAAAGACTTAATTAGCAAAACCGTTTCGAAAGCACGCATTGAGGAACTATCCTTTACCTTAGGCAGTACCAAGGCCTGCTTAGCCGCAGATGAAAAGTGTCTCATTTGTTTAGGAGGTTTCGAAGTCGACCAACAAGTTAGCAAAATGCCGTGTGGCCACCTTTTCCACAAAGACTGTGTTGCGGAGTGGTTAAAATTACCAGAAAGACAGTCAAAGAATTCGGATTATTTTTCTGCATATATAAGCGCGTTTAGCCAAGTAGAGTTTACCACTGGTGTCAGGCCAAGGTTCATGTTTGAGACTTTGAATGTGTTGAACCATTATGCGAGACGAGATTACGTGCCAAAGTTTCAATGTCCGCATTGTAGGTGTCTCTGCTGCTGAGTAAATAAGTTAGTAAGTAGATTAATGTTAGTTAAGAGTTTATGTCATTAAAAATACAGGTATTTTAGTTCTTAAAACTACCTTTTAGCTTATTGCAAACTTTATTAAGTGACTTTTAAAATTAGCATCTCAGGAAAAAATCATAAAAGTTCAGTGTTAGAATTACCTTTTAGCCATTTGCAAATTCCTTTCTTAGTTTAGTTGACTCTTAAAATTAGGGAAGCTCAGGAAAACTCAGGCGGCGAAGTTTTTAACTTTTAAAAGCTGTTAAAAGTTAAAAAAGTGCACACAAATTAGCAATTGGATTTCTTTTTCCTTTCTGTAAAAAAATGTAAAGGAAAAAATCCATTTGCTACTTTGTCCTTCACGTGGTCTTCGCTGTTAAGTATAATGCTTAAAATCAACAAAACAAAAACATCTAATTAAAAAAGTTGAATGTTTTAGAATTGATTTTAAGCATTTGAAACCAAAGTGCACTATAATTACAGCTTATTTACTTTTACTTTTTTTTTAAGTTCAAAAGTTCTCTATCTCAAATTTTTATATAATTTATACTATTTATCTGATATTTATCTATTATACTGTAAGTATAAAATAAGTAAAATAGTAAAATATATGTTAAAGCAGATATTATAACTGTTAGAAAACATTTTAGATACAGCTTCAAGTTAGAAGTTACTTTTTATAATTTGCTGTACATAAAACCATTTGAGTTCAATCTTCAATTTGTTAAGTATAATCATTATAAACTTTTAAAAGTAATTCTTTATTTGTTGTTTTATTTTTCATTAGTAGAATCAAGGTACAAGCATATTTGTAATTACATGCGTTGTTATCTTAATCTTTAAAAAATTCTTAATTCTTAGCAATTTAGGTAATTTGCCATAAAACGATTTGTTATATTTTTCAAAGCTAGCGGTAAAACGTCCCTGGTCAAAAGTCAAAAATTCCTTTTTATAATATTACAATGGGGATTCCCCAAAATTGTGTTATCGTAAGGCTTTGATTTATATAATACCTTCATTTGTTACTTGACTTCGTTGCGTTCACATCTAATTATGAGTTTTTTGAAAAAGTTAGAAAGTGAAAAAGTTAAAAAATTTGAGAAAATTTTGAAAACAAAGTTTTACCATGAAGGGTTAATTTTATGCCACAGTTTTAATTTGGTTGCGCTTTCGTACTTAAACTACATTTTCGACATACATGCCATGTATAACAAATGCGCCGCCGACGACAAACCAGTATACAAAGAAAAGTTTGTCGAAGTCAGAAGTGAGCTAATGCAGTTTTTAGAAAGACATTCGCAATTAGCGCGCGTTCTTAGTTTAGAATTCAATCCATTTAAACAAGTGTGCTTAAAAATAAATTTCGGAAGTCTCACTACTGCGGAAACTTTTTTGGACTTTGATAAGTTTGCCGACTACTACCGCCAAGTAAGATGCTACCGTCGCTGTCACTCGTGCTATAGCCGGCTAAATTTCGTTTGGCGATATTGCGCAGTAGATGAGTTCTTAAAAGGACTCTACGAGAAACCGTCTAGTTATCGCTCGATCTCACCAGAAAGAGTTTGCTTTTTAAACTACCCAGAATGGAAGGAGACAAAATGTTCTCACGAGCAGCTTAGAGGTAAGATTGAAAGAAGGCGGAAAGACTTAATTAGCAAAACCGTTTCGAAAGCACGCATTGAGGAACTATCCTTTACCTTAGGCAGTACCAAGGCGAGCGTAGCCGCAGATGAAAAGTGTCTCATTTGTTTAGGAGGTTTCGAAGTCGACCAACAAGTTAGCAAAATGCCGTGTGGCCACCTTTTCCACAAAGACTGTGTTGCGGAGTGGTTAAAATTACCAGAAAGACAGTCAAAGAATTCGGATTATTTTTCTGCATATATAAGCGCGTTTAGCCAATTAGAGTTTACCACTGGTGTCAGGCCAAGGTTCATGTTTGAGACTTTGAATGTGTTGAACCATTATGCGAGACGAGATTACGTGCCAAAGTTTCAATGTCCGCATTGTAGGTGTCTCTGCTGCTGAGTAAATAAGTTAGTAAATAGATTAATGTTAGTTAAGAGTTTTTGTCATTAAAATTACAGGTATTTTAGTTCTTAAAACTACCTTTTAGCTTATTGCAAACTTTATTAATTGACTTTTAAAATTAGCATCTCAGGAAAAAATCATAAAAGTTCAGTGTTAGAATTACCTTTTAGCCATTTTCAAATTCCTTGCTTAGTTTAGTTGACTTTTAAAATTAGGGAAGCTCAGGAAAACTCAGGAAAACTCAGGCGGCGAAGTTTTTAACTTTTAAAAGCTGTTAAAAGTTAAAAAAGTGCACACAAATTAGCAATTGGATTTCTTTTTCCTTTCTGTAAAAAATGTAAAGGAAAAAATCCATTTTGCTACTTCGTCCTTCACGTGGTCTTCGCTGTTAAGTAAAATGCTTAAAATCAACAAAACAAAGACATCTAATTGAAAAAGTTAAATGTTTTAGAATTGATTTTAAGCATTTGAAACCAAAGTGCACTATAAATACAGCTTATTTACTTTTACTTTTTTTTTAAGTTAAAAGTTCTCTATCTAAAATTTTTATATAATTTATACTATTTATGTGATATTTATCTATTATACCGTAAGTATAAAATAAGTAAAATAGTAAAATATATGTTAAAGCAGATACTATAACTGTTAGAAAACATTTTAGATACAGCTTCAAGTTAGAAGTTACTTTTTATAATTTGCTGTACATAAAACCATTTAAGTTCAATCTTCAATTTGTTAAGTATAATCATTATAAACTTTTAAATTCTTTATTTGTTGTTTTTTTTTTCATTAGTAGAATCAAGGTACAAGCATATTTGTAATTACCTGCGTTGTTATCTTAATTTTTAAACAATTCTTAATTCTTAGCAATTTAGGCAATTTGCCATAAAACGATTTGTTATATTTTTCAAAGCTAGCGGTAAAACGTCCCTGGTCAAAAGTCAAAAATTCCTTTTTACAATATTACAATGGGGATTCCCCACAATTCTGTTATCGTAAGGCTTTGATTAATACAATACCTTCATTTGTTACTTGACTTCGTTGCGTTCACATCTAATTATGAGGTTTTTGAAAAAGTTAAAAAGTGAAAAAGTTAAAAAATTTGAGAAAATTTTGAAAACAAAGTTTTACCATGAAGGGTTAGTTTTATGCCACAGTTTTAATTTGGTTGCGCTTTCGTACTTAAACTACATTTTCGACATACATGCCATGTATAACAAATGCGCCGCCGACGACAAACCAGTATACAAAAAAAAGTTTGTCGAAGTCAGAAGTGAGCTAATGCAGTTTTTAGAAAGACGTTCTTAGTTTACAATTCAATCCAGTTAAACAAGTGTGCTTAAAAATAATTTTCGGAAGTCTCACTACTGCAGAAACTTTTTTGGACTTTGATAAGTTTGCCGACTACTTCCGCCAAGTAAGATGCTACCGTCGCTGTCACTCGTGCTATAGCCGGCTAAATTTCGTTTGGCGATATTGCGCAGTAGATGAGTTCTTAAAAGGACTCTACGAGAAACCGTCTAGTTATCGCTCGATCTCACCAGAAAGAGTTTGCTTTTTAAAATACCCAGAATGGAAGGAGACATAGTTGTTTATGCAGTCATCCTCGGCTGGTTCGACGGAACTTTGTTAAAGTTGACACTCTCTGAGAATTTTTAAAATAACTTTCAGCTACATGCAACTAAAAAAATACAAAGTTATCACTTTTAGAAGTTATCTTAGTAAATAGAATGTTGATAAACAATTAAATAATTTTGAAAGTTACTCTATAATTAAGTATAATTAAAACTAAAAATACAGATATAAGTTTTCATAGTAAATTTAAAGTTGATAAACGACCTAACAATTATAAAAGTTACCCCATAATCAAGTATAAAAAAAAACTGAAAACGCAACAAAACACTACACCATTTATTAAAATAATTTCATATTTCTACTATTATCCTTGCAATGCAGTCATTCTTAGCTGGTTCGACTTGGCTTTGATTAAGCTGATACTCTCTGAATTATTTTCTATCAATTTTCAGCTAATTTCAAGTAGAAAAACAAAGGTATCATATTAGAAGTTATCTTAGTAATTGAAGTGTTGATAAACGACCTGACAATTTTAAAAGTTACCCCATAATCATGTATGAAAAAAACTGAAAACGCAACAAATCACTAAAGCATTAATTAAATTAATTTCATATTTCTACAACTATGTTTGCAATGCAGTCATTCTGAGATGGTTCGTCTGGGCTTTAAAAAAGCTGATAATCTCAGATATTTTTTCTTATAATTATTAGCTAAATGCAACAAGAAAATCAAAGTTTTCACTTTCAGAAAATATTTTGGTAAATAAAGCGTTTATAAACAAATTAACAAATATAAAAGAAACCTCATAATTAAGTATGAAAAAAACTGAATACGCAACAAAACACTACACCATTTATTAAAAAAATTTCATATTTCTACAATTATCTTTGCAATGCAGTCATTCAAAGATGGTTCGACTGGGCTTTAATATAGCTGATACTCTCAGATATACTTTCTTATAATTATTAGCTAATTGCAACTAGAAAAACAAAGTTATCACTTTTAGAAATTATTTTGGTAAATAAAGCGTTGATAAACGACCTAACAATTAAAAAAGTTACCCCATGATTAAGTGTAAAAAAACTGAATACGCAACAAAACACTACACCATTTATTAACAAATTTTCATATTTCTACAATTATCTTTGCAATGCAGTCATTTTTAGATGGTTCGACTTTGCTTTAATAAAGCTGATAATCTAGGGATATTTACTAATAATTTTCAGCTAATTGCAACTAGAAAAACAAAGTTATCACTTTTAGAAAATATTTTGGAAAAAAAAGCGTTGATAAACGACCTAACAATTAAAAAAAAGTTACCCCATGATTAAGTGTAAAAAAACTGAAAACGCGACAAAACACTACACCATTTATTAAAATAATTTCATATTTCTACAATTATCTTTGTAATGCAGTCATTCTTAGCTGTTTCGACTGGGCTTTGATAAAAGCTGATACTCTCTGAGAAATTTTCTATCAATTTTAAGCTTAACGCAAGTAGAAAAACAAAGGTATCAATTTTAGAAGTTATCTTAGTAATTAAAGTGTTGATAAACGACCTAACAATTATAAAAGATATGCCATAATCAAGTATGAAAAAAACTGAAAATGCAACAAAATACTACACCATTTATTAAAATAATTATAAATTTATACAATTATCTTTGCAACGCAGTCGTTCTAGAAGGTTCGACTGGGCTTCGATAAAGCTGAGATTCTATAAGATTTTTTCAAATAATTTTCAGCTAAATGCAACAAGAAAATAAAAGTTATCACTTTTAGTAATTGTTTTGGTAAATAAAGCGTTTATAAACGAATTAACAAATATAAAAGAAACCTCATAATCAAGTATGAAAAAAACTGAAAACGCAACAAAACACTACACCATTTATTAAAATAATTTCATATTTCTACAATTATCTTTACAATGCAGTCATTACTAAATGGTTCAACTGGGCTTTGGAAAAGCTGATAGTCTTAGAGATAACTTTAATTAATATTTGGCTAAATGAACTATAAAATCAAATATATCACTTCTATAAGTTATCTTACTAATTAAAGTGTTGATAAACGACCTAACAATTATAAAAGTTACCCAATAATCAAATATGATAAAAACTTAAATCGCAACAATAAACTACACCATTTATTAAAATAACTTTATGTTTCTTCAATTATCTTTGTAATGCAGTCATTCTTAGCTTGTTCGACTGGGCTTTGATAAAGGTAAGACTCTATGAGAAATTTTCTAATAATTATCAGCTAAATACAACTTTAAAATCAAAGTTATCACTTTTAGAAATTATTTTGATAAATAAAGCGTTTATAAACGAATTAACAAATATAAAAGTTACCTCATAATCAAGTATGAAAAAAACTGAATACGCAACAAAACACTACACCATTTTTTAAATTAATTTCATATTTCTACAATTATCTTTGCAATGCAGTCATTCTTAGATGGTTCGACTGGGCTTTAATAAAGCTGATACTCTCAGAAATATTTTCTTATAATTTTCGGCTAAATGCAACTAGAAAATCAAATAAATCACTTCTATAAATTATCTTAGTAATTAAAGTGTTGTTAAACGACCTTACAATTTTAAAAGTTACCCCATAATCAAGTATGAAAAAAACTAAAAATGCAACAAAATACTACACCATTTATTAAAATAATTATAAATTTATACAATTATCTTTGCAACGCAGTCGTTCTAGAAGGTTTGACTGGGCTTCGATAAAGCTGAGATTCTATAAGATTTTTTCAAATAATTTTCAGCTAAATGCAACAAGAAAATAAAAGTTATCACTTTTAGTAATTATTTTGGTAAATAAAGCGTTTATAAACGAATTAACAAATATAAAAGAAACCTCATAATCAAGTATGAAAAAAACTGAAAACGCAATAAATCACTAAAGCATTAATTAAATTAATTCCATATTTCTACAACTATATTTGCAATGCAGTCATTCTGAGATGGTTTGTCTGGGATTTGATAAAGCTGATACTCTCATATAAATTTTTATATAATTATTAGCTAAATGCAGAAAAGAAAATCAAAGTTATCACTTTTAGAAATTATTTTGGTAAATAGAGCGTTTATAAACGAATTAACAAATATAAAAGTTACCCCATAATCAAGTATGAAAAAAACTGAAAACGCAACAAATCACTAAAGCATTAATTAAATTAATTCCATATTTCTACAACTATATTTGCAATGCAGTCATTCTGAGATGGTTCGTCTGGGCTTTGATAAAGCTGATACTCTCATATATATTTTCTTATAATTATTAGCTAATGCAGAAAAGAAAATCAAGGTTATCACTATTAGAAATTATTTTGGTAAATAGAGCGTTTATAAACGAATTAACAAATATAAAAGTTACCTGATAATCAAGTATGAATAAAAATGAAAACGCTACAAAATACTACACCATTTATTAAAATAATTTCATACTTCTACAATTATCTCTGCAATGCTGTCATTCATAGAAGGTTCGACTGAGCTTCGATAAAGCTGAGATGCTATAAGATATTTTCTGATAATTTTGGGCTAAATGCAACTAGAAATTTAAAGTTATCACTTTTCAATATATTTTGGTAAATAAAGCGTTTATAAACGACTCAATAATTATAAAAGTTACCTCATAATCGAGTATGTTAAATGAAGACGCAACAAAACACTACACCATTTATTAAAATAATTTCATACTTCTACAATTATCTTTGCAATGCAGTCGTTCTTAGATAGTTCGACTGGGCTTTAATAAAGCTGAGAATCTATGAGAAAATTTCTAATAATTTTCAGCTAAATGCAAATAGAAAATCAAAGTTATCACTTTTAGAAAATATTTTGGTAAATAAAGCGTTGATAAACGACCTAACAATTATAAAAATTACCCCATAATCAGGTTAGAAAAAAACTGAAAACGCAACAAAACACTACACCATCTATCGAAAAAATTTCATAAATCTATAATTATCTTTGCAATGCAGTCATTTTTAGATGGTTCGAGTTAGCTTTGATAAAGCTGTTACTCTCTGAGATATTTTCTATTAATTATCAGCTAAATGCAACTAGAAAAACAAAGGTATTACTTTTAGAAGTTATCTAGAAATTAATGTGTTGATAAACGACATAACAATTATAAAAGATATGCCATAATCAAGTATGAAAAAAACTTAAAACGCAACAAAATACTACACCATTTATTAAAATAATTATAAATTTATACAAATATCTTTGCAACGCAGTCGTTTTAGAAGGTTCGACTGGGCTTCGATAAAGCTGAGTATCTATAAGATTTTTTCAAATAATTTTCAGCTAAATGCATCAAGAAAATAAAAGTTATCACTTTTAGAAATTATTTTGGTAAATAAAGCGTTTATAAACGAATTAACAAATATAAAAGAAACCTCATAATCAAGTATGAAAAAAACTGAATACGCAACAAAACACTACACCATTATTTTAAAAATATTTAATATTTAAACAATTATCTTTGCAATGCAGTCATACTCAGATGGTTCGACTGGGCTTACATAAAGCTGATACTCTTAGAGATAATTTCAATCAATTTTTAACTAAATGAACTAGAAAATAAAATATATCACTTCATTAAGTTATCTTAGTAATTAAAGTGTTGATAAACGACCTAACAATTATAAAAGTTACCCATTAATCAAATATGAAAAAAACTTAAAATGCAATAACAAACTACACCATTTATTATAATAACTTTATAATTCTTCAATTATCTTTGCAATGCAGTCATTCTTAGATGGTTCCACTGGACTTTGATAAAGGTAAAACTTTATGAGATATTTTTTAATATATATCAGCTAATACAACTTTAAAATCAAAGTTAACACTTTTAGAAGTTATCTTAGTAATTAAAGTGTTGTTAAACGACCTAACAATTATAAAAGTTACTCCATTATCAAGTATGAATAACTAAAGACGCAACAAATCATTAAACCATTTATTAAATTAATTTTATATTTCTACAATTATCTTTGCAATGCAGTCATTCTTAGATGGTTAGACTGGGCTTTGATAAATCTGATACTCTTAAAGATAATTTCAATTAATTTTCGGCTAAATGCAACTAGAAAATCAAATATATCACTTCTATAAATTTATCTTAGTAATTAAAGTGTTGATAAACGACCTAACAATTATAAAAGTTACCCCATAATCAAGTATGAAAAAAAAACTGAAAACGCTACAAAATACAACACCATTTATTAAAATAATTTCATACTTCTACAATTATCTCTGCAATGCAGTCATTTTTCGATAGTTTGACTGGGCTTCGATAAAGCTGATACTCTTAGAGATAATTTGAATTAATTTACGGCTAAATGCAACTAGAAAATCAAATATATCAATTTTAGAAGTTATCTTACTAATTAAAGTGTTGATAAACGACCTAACAATTATAAAAATTACTCCATAATCAAGAATGAAAAAAACTGAATACGCAACAAAATACTACAACATTTATTAAAATAATATTAAATTTCTACAATTATTTTTGCAATGCTGTCATTCTTAGAAGGTTCGACTGAGCTTCGATAAAGCTGAGATTCTATAAGATATTTTCTAATAATTTTGGGCTAAATGCAACTAGAAAATCAAAGTTATCACTTTTCAAATTATTTTGGTGCATAAAGCGTTTATAAACGAGTTAACAATTATAAAAGTTACCTCATAATCAAGTATGAAAAAACTGAAAACGCAACAAAACACTAGACCATTTATTAAACTAATTTCATATATCTACACTTATCTTTGAAAAGCAGTCATTCTTAGCTCGTTTGACTTGGCTTTGATAAAGCTGAGACTCTCAGAGGTATTTTATAATGATTTTCAGCTAAATGCAACCAGACTATTAAATTTATCACTTTTAGAAGTTAAGTTAGTAATTAAAGTGTCGATAAACGACCTAACAGTTATAAATGATACACCATAATCAAGTATCTATAATATTAAAAACATAACAAAACACTTTAATCTGTCTTAAAATAATTTTATATTTCTACAGTTTTCTTATCGTTGCAGTCATTCTCAGCTGGTTCGACTTTACTATGAGAAAGTTCAGACTCTCTGAGACATTTAAAAAAAACTTTCAGCTACATGCAACTAGAAATCACAAAGTTATCACTTTAAGAAGTTATCTTAGTAAATATAGTGTTGATAAAAAACTAAACAATTTCTAAAGTTGCTTCACAATTTAGCATTAAAAAAAGAGACCAAAAAACACTACAAACTTCCTTAAAATATTTTTTTCTTCCAACTATCGTTTTTAATGCAGTCATCCTCCACAGGTTTGACTAAAATTTGATAAAGCTGAAAGTCTAAAATATTTTTAAGGAACTTTTAACTGCGTGCGACTAGAACAAAAACAAATTTATAAGTTTTAGAATAATCTTAGTAAAAATAAAGTTTATACATGACTAAACAATATCTTAAGTCAAATGACTACAACACACTACAAACTTTCTTTAAATAATTTTTTTACAACTATCTTTTTTATGCAGTCATCCTTGGCTGATTCGACGGGACTTTGTTAAAGTTGAGACTCTCTGAGACATTTAAAATAACTTTCAGCTACATGCAACTAGAAAAGTACAAAGTTATCACTTTTAGAAGTTATCTTAGTAAATAGAATGTTGATAAACAATCAAATAATTTTGAAAATTACTCTATAATTAAGTATAATTAAAACTAAAAATACTACATAACTATACAAACTCCTTTAAAATAGTTATATACTATTAGTAATATATTCTTAATGCATTTATTCCGGCCGGTTCGACCTAACTTTGATAAAGGTAAGACTCTAAAAAAATTTTTCCACTCATTTTAAATTGCTTGCGACTAAAAAAAAAAAGTTATTACTTTTGAAGTTTTCATAGTAAATTTAAAGTTGATAAACGACCTAACAATTATAAAAGTCACCCCATAATCAAGTATGAAAAAAAAACTGAAAACGCAACAAAACACTACACCATTTATTAAAATAATTTCATATTTCTACTATTATCCTTGCAATGCAGTCATTCTTAGCTGGTTCGACTTGGCTTTGATTAAGCTGATACTCTCTGAGTTATTTTCTATCAATTTTCAGCTAATTGCAAGAAGAAAAATAAAGGTATCAATTTAGAAGTTATCTTAGTAATTAAAGTGTTGATAAACGAACTGACAATTTTAAAAGTTACCTCATAATCAAGTATGAAAAAAATTGAAAACGCAAAAAAACACTATACCATTTATTAAAATAATTTCATATTTTTACAACTATGTTTGCAATGCAGTCATTCTGAGATGGTTCGTCTAGGCTTTGATAAAGCTGATAAACTCAGATATATTTTCTAATAATTATCAGCTAAATGCAACGAGAAAATAAAAGTTATCACTTTTAGAAATTATTTCGGTAAATAAAGCGTTTATATACGAATTAAAAAATATAAAAGAAACCTCATAATCAGGTATGAAAAAAACTGAAAATGCAACAAAACACTACACCATTTATAAAAATAATTTCATATTTTTTCAATAATTTTTGCAATGCAGTCATTCTTAGCTGTTTCGAATGGGCTTCGATAAAGCTGATACTCTCTGAGTTATTTTTTATCAATTTTCAACTAATTGCAAAAAGAAAAATAAAGGTATCAATTTAGAAGTTATCTTAGTAATTAAAGTGTTGATAAACGAACTGACAATTTTAAAAGTTACCTCATAATCAAGTATGAAAAAAATTGAAAACGCAAAAAAACACTATACCATTTATTAAAATAATTTCATATTTTTACAATTATGTTTGCAATGCAGTCATTCTGAGATGGTTCGTCTAGGTTTTGATAAAGCTGATAAACTCAGATATATTTTCTAATAATTATCAGCTAAATGCAACGAGAAAATAAAAGTTATCACTTTTAGAAATTATTTCGGTAAATAAAGCGTTTATAAACAAATTAAAAAATATAAAAGAAACCTCATAATAAGGTATGAAAAAAACTGAAAACGCAACAAAACACTACACCATTTGTTAAAATAATTTTATATTTCTACAATTATCTTTGCAATGCAGTCATTCTTAGCTGGTTCGACTGGGCTTTGATAAAGCTGAGATTCTATGAGATAATTTCTAATATTTATTAGCTAAATGCAACTAGAAAATCAAAAATATCACTTTTATTAATTATTTTGGTAAATACAGCGTTGATAAAAAACCTAACAATTATAAAAGTTACCCCATGATTAAGTATGAAAAAACTGAAAACGCGACAAAACACTACACCATTTATTAAAATAATTTGAAATTTCTACCATTATCTTTGCAATGCAGTCATTCATAGCTTGTTCGATTTGGTTTTGATACAGCTTATACTGTCTGATATATTTTCTAATAATTATCAGCTAAATGCAACTATGAAATTAAAGTTATCACTATTAGAATTAACCTAGTAATAAAAGTGTTGGTATACGACCTAATATTTAGAAAAGTGACCCCATAATCAAGTATGAAAGAAACTGTAAACGCATCAAAACACTACACTATCTGTCAAATTATTTCATATATCTACAATTCTCTTTGCAATCCAGTCATTCTTTGATGGTTTGACTGGGCTTTGATAAAGCTGATACTCTCAGAGTTATTTTCTAATAATTGTCAGCTAAATGCATTTACAAAAACAAAGGTATGACTTTTAGAAGTTTTCATAGTAATTAAAGTGTTGATAAACGACTTAACAATTTTAAAAGTTACCCGGTAGTCAAGTATGAAAAACACTGAAAACGCTACAAAAGACTATAGCATTTATTAAAATAATTTCATATTTCTACAATTATCTTTGCAATGCAGTCATTCAAAGCTGGTTTGACTGGGCTTCGATTAAGCTGAGGTTCTATAAAATAAGTATTTTCTAATAATTGTCAGCTAAATGCTACTATAAAATCAAAGTTATCACTTTTAGAAATTATTTTGGTAAATAAAGCGTTTATAAACGACTTAACAATTATAAAAGATATCCCATAATCAAGTTTGAAAAAAACTGAAAATGCAACAAAACACTAAACCATTTAATAAAATAATTTCATATTTCTACAACTATATTTGCAATGCAGTCATTCTGAGATGGTTCTACTGGGCTTTGATAAAGCTGATACTCTCTGAGTTCTTTTCTATCAATTTTCAGCTAATTGCAAGAAGAAAAATAAAGATATCAATTTAGAAATTATCTTGGTTATTAGATTGTTGATAAATGACCTAACAATTATAAAATTTACCCCATAATCAAGTATGAAAAAAACTAAAAACTCTACAAAACACTACATAATTTATTAAAATTATTTTAAATTTCAACAATTATCTTTGCAATGCAGTCATTCTAAGCTGGTTCGACTGGGCTTTGATAAAGCTGAGATTCTATGAGATAATTTCTAATAATTATCAGCTAAATGCAACTAGAAAATCAAAGTTATCACTTTTAGTAATTATTTCGGTAAATAAAGTGTTGATAAAGGACCTAACAATTATAAAATTTACCCCATGATTAAGTATGAAAAAACTGAAAATGCGACAAAACACTACAACATTTATTAAAATTATTTGAAATATCCACCATTATCTTTGCAATGCAGTCATTCATAGCTGGTTTGACTGGGTTTTGATAAAGCTGATACTGTTTGATATATTTTCTAATAATTATCAGCTAAATGCAACTATGAAATTAAAGTTATTACTATTAGAAGTTATCCTAGTAATAAAAGTGTTGATAAACGACATAATATTTAGAAAAGTGACCCCATAATCAAGTATAAAAAAAAACTGAAAACGTAACAAAACACTACACCATCTGTCAAATTATTTCATATATCTACAATTCTCTTTGCAATCCAGTCATTCTTAGATGGTTTGACTGGGCTTTGATATCTCTCTTAGAGATATTTACTAATAATTTTCGACTAATTGCAACTAGAAAAACAAAGTTAATACTTTTAGAAGTTATCTTAGTAATTAAAGTGTTGATAAACGACCTAACAATTATAAAATTTACCCCATAATCAAATATGAAAGAAACTAAAAACGCTGCAATACACTACACAATTTATTAAAATTGTTTTAAATTTCTACAATTATCTTTGCAATGCAGTCATTCTGAGATGGTTCGACTGAGCTTTAATAAAGCTGATACTCTTAGGGATAATTTCAATTAATTTTCAGCAAAATGCAACTAAAAAAACAAAGGTATCACTTTTAGAAGTTATCTTAGTTATTGAAGTGTTGATGAACGACCTACCAATAAAAAATTGGCCCATAATCAAGTAGGAAAAAAAACTGAAAACGCAACAAAACACTACACCATCTATCGAGATAATTTCATATATTTATAAGTATCTTTGCAATGCAGTCATTCTTATCTGTTTCGACTGGGCTTTGATAAAGCTGATACTCTCTGAGATATTTTCTATCAATTTTCAGCTAAATGCAAGTAGAAAAAGAAAGGTATTACTTTATAAAGTTATCTTATTAGCTAAAGTGTTGATAAACGACCTAACAATTATAATAGATAGACCATTATCAAAATAAAAAAAAATAAAAACGCAACAAAATACTACACCATTTATTAAAATAATTATAAATTAATACAATCATATTTGCAACGGAGTCGATCTTAGAAGGTTCGACTGGGCTTCAATAAAGCTGAGATTCTATGGGATATTTTCTAATAATTTTCAGCTAAATGCAACTAGAAAATCAAAGTTATAACTTTTAGAAAATTTTTTGGTAAAAAAAGCGTTAATAAACGACTTAACAATTATAAAAGTTTTCTCCATAATCAAGTATAAAAAAACTGAAAACGCAACAAAACACTAAACCATTTATTAAAATAATTTAATATTTCTACAATTATCTTTGCAATGCAGTCATTCTTAAATGGTTCGACTGGGCTTTGATTAAGCTGAAACTCTTAGAGATAATTTCAATTAATTTTAGGCTAAATGCAACTAGAAAATCAAATATATCATTTCTATAAATTATCTTAGTAATAAAAGTGTTGATAAACGACCTAACAATTATAAAAGTTACCCAATAATCAAATATGAAAAAAACTTAAAACAAAACAAATTACTACACCATTTGTTAAAACAACTTTATATTTCTTCAATTATCTTTGCAATGCAGTCATTCTTAGCTGGTTCGACTAGGCTTATATAAAGGTAAGAGACTCTATGAGATATTTTCTAATAATTATCAGCTAAATACAACTTTAAAATCAAAGTTATCTTTTTTGAAAAATATCTTAGTAATTAAAGTGTTGTTAAACGACTTAACAATTTTAAAAGTTATTCCATAATTAAGTAAGAATAACTAAAGACGCAACAAATCACTAAACCATTTACTAAATTAATTTCATATTTTTACCATTATCTATGCAATGAAGTCATTCTTATATGGTTAGACTGGGTTTTTATAAAGCTGATACTCTAAAGATAATTTCAATTACTTTTCTGCTAAATGCAACTAGAAAATCAAATATATCACTTCTATAAACTATCTTAGTAATTAAAGTGTTGATAAACGACCTAAATTAAGTATAAAAATTACCCCATAATAAAGTATGAAAAGCACTATAAACGCAACAAAACACTACACCATTTATTAAAATAATTTTCTATTTCTATAATTATCTTTGCAATGCAGTCATTCTTAGCTGGTTCGACTGGGCGTTGATTAAGCTGATACTCTCTAAGATATTTTCTAATAATTGTCAGCTAAATGCAACTAGAAAAACAAAGGTATTACTTTTAGAAGTTATTATAGTAATAAAAGTTTTGATAAACGACTTAACAAGTATAAAAGATACACCATAATCAAGTATAAAAAAAACTGAAAACGCAACAAAATACTACACCATTTATTAAAATAATTATAAATTTACAAAATTATCTTTGCAACGCAGTCGTTCTTAGAAGGTTCGACTGGGCTTCGATAAAGCTGAGATTCTATAAGATTTTTTCAAATAACTTTCAGCTAAATGCAACAAGAAAATAAAAGTTATCACTTTTAGAAATTATTTTGGTAATTAAAGCGTTTATAAACGAATTAACAAATAAAAAATAAACCTCATAATAAAGTATAAAAAATACTGAATACTCAACAAAACACTACACCATTTATTAAAATAATTTAATATTTCTACAAATATCTTTGCAATGTAGTTAATCTTAGATGGTTCGACTGGGCTTTGATAAAGCTGATACTCTTAGACATGATTTAATTAATTTTTAGCTAAATAAACTAGAAAATAAAATATATCACTTCTATAAGTTATCTTAGTCATTAAAGTGTTGATAAACGACCTAACAATTATAAAAGTTACCTCCATAATCAAATACGAAACAAACTTAAAACGCAACAATAAACTACCCCATTTATTAAAATAGCATTATATTTCTTCAATTATCTTTGCAATGCAGTCATTCTTAGCTGGTTCGACTGGGCTTCGATAAAGGTAAGACTCTATGAGATATTTTCGAATAATTATCAGCTAAATGCAAGTAGAAAAACGAAGGTATCAATTTTATAACTTATCTTAGTAATTATATTGTTGATAAACGACCTAATAATTATAAAAGATACACAATAATCAAGTATGAAAAAAACTTAAAACGCAACAAAACACTACACCATTTATCAAAATGACTTTATATTTCTTTAATTATCTTCGCAATGCAGTAATTCTTAGCTGGTTCGACTGGGCTTTGATAAAGGTAAGACTCTATGAGATATTTTCTAATAATTATCAGCTAAATATAACTCTAAATTCAAAGTTATCACTTTTAGAAAATATCTTAGTAATTAAAGTGTTGTTAAACGACCTTACAATTTTAAAAGTTACTCCATAATCAAGAATGAAAAACTAAAGACGCAACAAAACACTACACCATTTATTAAATTAATTTCATTATTCTACAATTATCTTTGCAATGCAGTCATTCTGAGATGGTTCGACTGAGATTTGTTAAAGGTAAGACTCTATGAGATATTTTCTAATAATTATCAACTTAATACAACTTTAAAATCAAAGTTATCACTTTTAGAAGATATATTATAATTAAAGTGTTGTTAAACGACCTAACAATTTTAAAAGCTACCCCATAATCAAGTATGAAAAAAACTAAAAACGCAACAAAAGACTACAACAATTATTAAAATAACTTCATACTTTTTCATTTATCTGTGCAATGCAGTCATTCTTAGCTGTTTCGACTGGGCTTTTATAAAGCTAATACTCTCTGAGATATTTTCTATCAATTTTCAGCTAAATGCAAGTAGAAAAACAAAGGTATCAATTTTAGAAGTTATCTTAGTAATTAAAGTGTTGATAAACGACCTAACAATTTTAAAAGATACACCATATTCAAGTATGTAAAAAATTGAATACGCAACAAAACACTACACCATTAATTAAAATATATTAATATTTCTACAATTATCTTTGCAATGCAGTCATTCTTAGATGGTTAGACTGGGCTCTGATGAAGCTGATACTCTTAAAGATAATTTCAGTTAATTCTCGGCTAAATGCAACTAGAAAATCAAATATATCACTTCTATAAATTATCTTAGTAACTAAAGTGTTGATATACGACCTAACAATTATAAAAGTTACCCCATAATCTAGTATGAAAAAACTGAAAACCCAACAAAAACACTACACCATCTATCGAAATAATTTCATATATCGATAATTATCTTTGCAATGCAGTCATTTTTAGATGGTTCGACTTGGCTTTTATAAAGCTGATACTCTCTGAGATCTTTTCTAATAATTGTCAGCTAAATTCAGCAAGAAAAACAAAAGTATTACTTTTAGAAGTTATCTAGAAATTAAAGTGTTGATAAACGACTTAACATTTATAAAAGATACACCATAATCAAGTATGAAAAAAAATGAAAATGCAACAAAATACTACACCACTTATTAAAAAAACTATAAATTTATACAATTATCTTTGCTACGCAGTCGTTCTTAGAAGGTTCGACTTGGCTTTGATAAAGCTGACATTCTATAAGAAATTTTCTAATAATTTTCAGCTTAATGCAACTAGAAAATCAGAGTTATCACTTTTAGAAAATATTTTGGTAAATGAAGCATTAATAAACGACTTAACAAATATAAAAGTTACCTCATAATCAAGTATGAAAAAACTGAAAACACAACAAAACACTACACCATTTATTAAAATAATTTCATACTTTTTCAACTATCTTTGCAATGCAGTCATTCTTCGATGGTTTGACTGGGCTTCGATAAAGCTGATACTCTTAGAGATAATTTCAATTAATTTTCAGCTAAATTCAACTAGAAAAACAAAGATATCACTTTTAGAAGTTATCTTAGTAATTAAAGTGGTGATAAACGACTTAAGAATTATAAAAGATAAACCATAATCAAGTATAAAAAACCTGAAGATGCAACAAAATACTACACCGTTTATTAAAATAATTTAATACTTCTACAATTATCTTTGCAATGCAGTCATTCTTCGATGGTTTGACTGGGCTTCGATAAAGCTGATACTCTTAGAGAAAATTTCAATTAATTTTCAGCTAAATGCAACTACAAAAACAAAGATACCACTTTTAGAAGTTATCTTAGTAATTAAAGTGTTGATAAACGACCTAACAATTATAAAAGTTACCCCATAGTCAAGTATGAAAAACACTATAAACGCAACAAAACACTACACAATCTTATCGAAATTATTTCTTATTTTTAAAATTATCCTTGCAATGCAATCATTCTTAGCTGGTTCGACTGGGTTTTTATAAAGCTGATACTCTCAGATATAATTTCTAATAATTATCAGCTAAATGCAACAAGAAAAACAAAGGTATCACTTTTAGAAATTATCTTAATAATTAAAGTGTTGATTAACGACTTAACAATTATAAAAAATACACCATATCCAAGTATAAAAAAAACTGAAAACACAACAAAACACTAAACCATTTATTAAAATAATTTCATATTTTTTCAATAATTTTTGCAATGCAGTCATTCTTAGATGGTTCGACTTGGCTTTGATGAAGGTAAGACTCTATGAGATTTTTTCAAATAATTTTCAGGTAAATACAACTTTAAAATCAAAGTTATCACTTTTAGAAGATATCTTAGTAATTAAAGTGTTGTTAAACGACCTAACAATTTTAAAAGTTACCACATAATCAAGTATGAAAAAACTGAAAACGCAACAAAAGACTACACGTATTATTAAAATATTTTCATACTTTTTCAATTCTCTTTGCAAAGCAGTCATTCTTAGCTGTTTCGACTTGGCTTTAATAAAGCTGATACTCTCTGAGATATTTTCTATCAATTTTCAGCTAAATGCAAGTAGAAAAACAAAGGTATCAATTTTAGAAGTTATCTTAGTAATTAAAGTGTTGATAAACGACTTAACAATTATAAAAGATACACCATATTCAAGTATGAAAAAAACTGAATACGCAACAAAACACTACAGCATTTATTAAAATAATTTAATATTTCTACAATTATCTTTGCAATGCAGTCATTCTTAGATGGTTAGACTGGGCTTCGATGAAGCTGATACTCTTAAAAATAATTTGAATTAATTTTCGGCTAAATGCAACTAGAAAATCAAATATATCACTTCTATAAATTATCCTAGTAATTAAAGTGTTGATAAACGACCTAACAATTATAAAAGTTACTCCATAATCAAGTATGAAAAAAACTGAAAACGCTACAAAACACTACACCATTTATTAAAATAATTTTATATTTAAACAATTACTTTGCAATGCAGTCATTCTTCGATGGTTTGACTCGGCTTCGATAAAGCTGATACTCTCTGAGTTATTTTCTATCAATTTTCAGCTAATTGCAAGTAGAAAAATAAAGGTATCAATTTAGAAGTTATCTTAGTAATTAAAGTGTTGATAAACGACCTGACAATTTTAAAAGTTACCCCATAATCAAGTATGAAAAAAACTTAAAACACACTAAAACACTAAACCATTTATTAAAATAATTTCATATTTCTTCAATTATCTTTGTAATGCAGTTATTCTTAGATGGTTCGACTGGGTTTTGATTCCAATTAATTTTCAGCTTAAAACACAACAAAGCGCTTTAATTTGTCTTAAAATAATTTTATATTTCTACAGTTTTCTTATCATTGCAGTCATTCTCAGCTGGTTCGACTTTACTGTGAGAAAGTTGAGACTCTCTAAGACATTAAAAAAAATTTTCAGCTACATGCAACTAGAAAAAACAAAGTTATCTCTTTTAGAAGTTATCTTAGTAAATATAGTGTTGATAAAAAATTAAACAATTTCTAAAGTTGCTTCACAATAAAGCATAAAAAAATAAAAAAGACCAAAAATTACTTTACAATAAAGCATAAATAAAGTATAAAAGACTCCAAAAGACTACAAACTTTCTTAAAATATTTTTTTTTACAACTATCTTTTTAATGCAGTCATCCTTGGCCGGTTCGACTGGATTTTGATAAAGTTGCAACTCTCTGAGACATTTATAATAACTTTTAGCCATTGCAACTAGAAAAAAAGGTAACAATTTTAGAACTTATCTTAGTAAATACAGTATAAATAAAGATTTAAATAATTTCTTAAGCTGCTGTATAACAGCGTAAATAAATCTAATAAGACTACAAAACACTTAAAATTTTTTTAAAATAATAATAACCTTAATTATGTCATTATAAATGCATTCATTTTAGCTCGGTATGACAGGATTTTTAAGGCTTAGACTCTAAAAGATGTTTTAAACTAATTTTAAACTCCTTGCAACTAGAAAAAAACAAAATAATCACTTTTAGAAGTTATCTTAGTAAGTATAGTGTTTGTAAACGACTGAAGAATTTTAAAAGTTACTGTATAATCAAGTATAAATAAAACTAAAAATACTACGTAACTATAATAAACTCTTTTAAAATAATTTCATACTATTACAACTATATTCATAATGCAGTTATCCTCGACCCGTTCGACCTGACTTTGATAAAGGTTAGACGCTAAAAGACTTTTTCCAATTATTTTAAATTGCTTGCTACGAAAAGAAACAAAGTTATCACTTTTAGAAGTTATTTTAGTAAATATAGTGCTTATAAACGTATTAAGAATTTTAGAATTTACTCCATATTCAAGTATGAATAAAACTAAAAATACAACAAAACATATGCATCTTTCTTAATGAAATGCTCTTACCAATACAGTCATCCTTGGCTGGTTCAAATGGACTTTCAGACTCATAGTAACCTTTTCAAATAATTAAAAACTCCATGCAACTAGGAGTATAGAAGTTTTCACTTTAAAAGTAAACTTAGTAAATATAGAAAAGTTTCTAAAATTGATTAAAATAAATTGATAAATTAAAATAAATCGAAAAGACTATAGAAAATTACAAACTTTCCTAAATAGATATTTTTATTTACAACCACCGTTTTTAATGCAGTTACCCTCTGCAGGTTTGACTTGACTTTGATAAAGCTGAAATTTTAAAGTCTTTTTTCAATAATTTTAAGCTGCATGCAAACAAAATTATAATATTTAGAATTTATATTAGTAAATAAAATGTTAATACATGACTAAACAATTTCTTATGTTGCTTCGCAATCAAACATCAATTAAACTAAAATGCTGCATAACATTATAAACTTTCCTAAATTTTTTTTTTACATTTATCTTTTTAATGCAGTCATTCTTGGCCGGTTCGACTGGACTTTGATAAAGTTGAGACTCTCTGGGACATTTTAAAATAACTTAAAAAAACTAGAAAAATACAAATTTATAACTTTTAGAAGTTATCTTAGTATATATAATGTTGATAAACGACTGAATAAATTAAAAAAATACTCTTTAATCAACAATGAATAAAACTAAAAAGACTACATAACTATACAAACTCTCTTAAAATAATTTTAAAATATTACAACTATGATCTTAACGCAGTATCCACGGCCGGTTTGACAAAACTTTTATAAAGCTGAGATATACTCCAATTATTTTAAATTGCATGAAACTAGACAAAAACAAAATTATCACTTTTAGAAGTTTTCTTAGTGAATTTAGTGTTTATAAATGACTAAACAATTTTAAAAGTTACCCCATCATCAAGTATGAATGAAACTAAAAATACAAAAAAACACTTAAAACTTTCTTTAAATAATCTAATTTTTCACAAGTTTCTATTCAATCGGTCATATTTAGCTGGTTCGACTTGACATTGATAAATCTGAATTTCTAAAAGTCCTTTTCAAATACTTTTAAACTACAAGCGTCTTCAAAAAAAATGTACAACCTTAAAGTTTATATTAGTAAATATAGTGTTGGTAAACAACTAAATAACTTTATAAGTTACCCCATAATCAAGTATGAATAAAACTTAAAATGCAACAAAACACTTAAAACTTTCTTGAAATAATTTTTTTATTTCTACATCTATCTTTTTAATGCAGTCATCCTCAGTCGGTTCGATCGGACTTTAATAAAGTTGAGACTCTTTGAGACATTTTAAATTACTTTTAGCTAGATGCAGCTAAAAAGAAACAAAGTTATCACTTTTAGAAACTATATTAGTAAATACAGTGTTATAAAAGACTAAACAACTTTTAAAGCTGCTTCACAATAAAGCATAAATAAAATTAAAAAGACTACAAAACACCACAAACTTTCTTTAAATAATTTTTTTTTTACATTTATCTTTTTAATGCAGTCATTCTTGGCCGGTTTGACTGGACTTTAATAAAGTTGAGACTCTCTGAGACATTTTAAAATAACTTTCAACTACATGCAACTAGAAAAATACAAAGTTATCACTTTTAGAAATTATATTAGTAAATATAGTGTTATAAAAGACTAAACAACTTTTAAAGCTGCTTCACAATAAAGCATAAATAAAATTAAAAAGACTACAAAACACCACAAACTTTCTTTTAATAATTTTTTTTTACATTTATCTTTTTAATGCAGTCATTTTTGGCCAGTTTGACTGGACTTTGATAAAGTTGAGACTCTCTGAGACTTTTGAAAAAAACATTCAGCTTCATGCAACTAGAAAAATACAAAATTATCACTTTAAGAAGTTATCTTAGTAAAACTAATGTTGATAAACGATTAAATAATTAAAAAAAATATCTATAATTCAGTATGAATAAAACTAAAAAGATTAAATAACAATACAAAGTCTCTTAAATAATTTTATGCTATTACAACTATATTCTCAATACAGTCGTCTTCGGCCGATTCGACTTGTTTTTGATAAAGCTGAGACGCTAAAAAACTTTTTCCACTTATTTTAGATTTCTTCCGACTAGAAAAATACAAAGTTATAACTTTTAGAAGATTTCTTAGTAAATTTAGAATTGATAAACAACTAAACAGTTTTAAAAGTTACACCATAATTAAGTATGAATAAAAATAAAAATTCAACAAAACACTTAAAACTTTATTAAATAATTTTATATTTTTTCAACTATCTATCAAATGCAGTCAGACTCAGCCGGATCGACTTGACTATGATAAAGCTGAAATTTTTAAAATCTTTTTCAAATAATTTTAAACTACAGGGGACTGCAAAAAAAAGTATCAATTTTAGAATATACATTAGTAAATATAGTGTTGGTAAACGACCAAACATTTTTAAAAACTACCTTATAATCAAGTATAAATAAAACTAAAAATGCAACAAAACACTTAAAACTTTCTTAAATAATTTTGTATTTCTACAACTATCTTTTTAATGCAGTCATTCTCAGCCGGTTCGACTGGACTTTGATAAAGTTGAGACTCTCTGTGACATTTTAAAATAACTTTCAGCTACCTGCAACTTGAAAAATACAAATTTATCACTTTTAGAAGTAATCTTAGTAAATATAGTGTTAATAAAAGACTAAACAATTTCAACAGTTGCTCCACAATAAAGAATAAAAAATTAAAAAGACTACGTAACAGTGCAAACTTCCTTAAAATATAATTTTTTCTTCCAACTATCGTTCTTAATAGAGTCACCCTCTACAGGTTTGACTAGACTTTGATAAAGCTGAAAATCTACAAGACTTTTTTAAATAAATTTAAAATGCATGCGACTAGAAAAAACAAAGTTATAACTTTTAGAATTATCCTAGTAAATTTATAGTTAATACATGACTAAACAATTTCTTAAGTTGCTTCACAATCAAACATAATAAAACTAAAAAGACTACGAAACGTTACAAACTTTTTTAAAATATTTATTATACAACTATCTTTTTTATGCAGTCGTCGTCGGCTGGTTTGACTGGACTTTGAGAAAGTTGAGACTCTCTGAGACATTTTAAAATAACTTTCAGCTACCTGCAACTTGAAAAATACAAAGTTATCACTTTTAGAAGTAATGTTAGTAAATATAGTGTTAATAAAAGACTAAACAATTTCAACAGTTGCTCCACAATAAAAAATAAAAAATTAAAAAGACTACATAACAGTGCAAACTTCCTTAAAATATAATTTTTTCTTCCAACTATCGTTTTTAATAGAGTCACCCTCTACAGGTTTGACTAGACTTTGATAAAGCTGAAAATCTACAAGACTTTTTTAAATAAATTTAAAATGCATGCGACTAGAAAAAACAAAGTTATAACTTTTAGAATTATCCTAGTAAATTTATAGTTAATACATGACTAAACAATTTCTAAAGTTGCTTCACAATTAAACATAATAAAACTAAAAAGACTACGAAACGTTACAAACTTTTTTAAAATATTTTTTATACAACTATCTTTTTTATGCAGTCGTCGTCGGCTGGTTTGACTGGACTTTGAGAAAGTTGAGACTCTCTGAGACATTTTAAAGTAACTTTCAGCTACATGCAACTAGAAAAATACAAAGTTATCACTTTTAGAAGTAATCTTAGTAATTATAATGTTGATATACGATTAAATATTTAAAAAAATACTCTATAACCAAGTATGAATAAAACTAAAAAGACTGAATAACAATACAAAGTCTCTTGAATAATTTTATGCTATTACAACTACTTTTTCAATACAGTCCCTTCGGCCGGTTCGACTTGACTTTAATAAAGCTGAGACGCTAAAAAACTTTTTCCACTTATTTTAAATTGTCAATCAAATCAATTATGAATAAAAATAAAAATGCAACAAAACACTTAAAACTTTATTAAATAATTTTATATTTTAACAACTGTCTATCCAATGCTGTCAGACTCAGCCGGTTCGACTTGACTTTGACAAAGCTGAAATTTTAAAGTCTTTTTCGAATACTTTTAAACTACAAGCGACTACAAAAAAAAAGTATCAAATTTAGAAATTACATTAGTAAATATAGTTTTGGTAAACGATTAAACTATTTTAAAAGTTACCCCATAATCAAGTATAAATAAAATTAAAAGATCTACATAACAATACAAAGTCTCTTAAATAATTTTATGCTATTACAACTATATTTTCAATATAGTTGTCCTTGGCCGGTTCTACCTGACTTTGATAAAGCTGAGACTTTAAAAGACTTATTCTAAATATTTTAAATTGCTTGCGACTAGAAAAAAATAAGATTATTTCTTTTTGAAGTTATCTTAGTTAATTTCGTGTTGATAAACGACTAAACTATTTTAAAAGTTACCCCATAATCAAGTATGAATAAAAATAAAAATGCAACAACACTTAAAACTTTCTTTAAATAATTTCATATTTTAACAACTGTCTATCCAATGCTGTCAGACTCAGCCGGTTCGACTTGACTTTGACAAAGCTGAAATTTTAAAGTCTTTTTCGAATACTTTTAAACTACAAGCGACTACAAAAAAAAAGTATCAAATTTAGAAATTACATTAGTAAATATAGTTTTGGTAAACGATTAAACTATTTTAAAAGTTACCCCATAATTAAGTATGAATAAAACTAAAAATGCAACAAAACACTTGAAACTTTTCTAAAACATTTTATATTTCTACAACTATCTTTTAATGCAGTAATTCTCAGCCGGTTCGACTGGACTTTGATAAAGTTAAGACTCTCTAAGACATTTTACAATAACTTTCTGCTACATGAAACTAGAAAAAACAAAGTTATAACTTTTAGAAGTAATCTTAGTAAATATAGTGTTAATAAATGACTAAACAATTTCTAAAGTTTATTCACAATAAACCTTAAAATAAAAAAAGACAAAAATCACTAGAAACTTCCTTAAAATATTTCTTTATCTTCCAACTATCGTTTTAAATGCAGTCATCCTCTATAGGTTTGACTAGAATTTGATAAAGCTGAGACTCTAAAAGACTTTTTTAAATAAATTTAAAATTCATGCGACTATAAAAAAATACAAAGTTATAAGTTTTAGAATTATCCTAGTAAATATAATGTTAACACATGACTAAACAATTTCTTAAGTTGCTTCACAATTAAACATAATAAAACTAAAAAGACTACAAAACGCTACAAACTTTCTTAAAATATTTTTTTATAACTACCTTTTTTATGCAGTCATCCTCGGCTGGTTTGACTGGACTTTGAGAAAGTTGAGACTCTCTGAAACATTTTAAAATAAGTTTTAGCTACATGCAACTAGAAAAATACAAAGTTATCATTTTTAGAAATTATATTAGAAAAAATAGTGTTGATAAACGACTAAAGAATTTTAAAAGTTACTCAATAATCAAATATGAAAAAAACTAAAAAGTCTACATAAAAATACAAACTCTCTTAAATAATTTTATGCTATTACAAATATATTCTCAATACAGTCGTCCTTGGCCGGTTTTACCTGACTTTAATAAAGCTGAGACGCTAAAAAACTTTCTCCACTTATTTTAAATTGCTTGCGACTAGAAAAATACAAAGATATAACTTTAAGAAATTTTCTTAGTAAATATAATGTTAATACATGACTAAACAATTTCTTAAGTTGCTTCACAATCAAACATAATTAAACTGAAAAGACTACATTACACTACTAACTTTCTTAAAGTATTTTTTTTTTCAACTATATTTTTTATGCAGTCATTCTCGGCTGGTTTGACTGGACTTTGTTAAAGTTGAGACTATCTAGGACATGCAACTAGAAAAATACAAAGTTTTCGCTTTTAGAAGTTATATTAGAAAATATAGTGTTGATAACAGCTAAAGAATTTTAGAAGTTACTCCATAATCAAGTATGAATAAAACTAAAAAGTCTACATAACAATACAAACTCTCTTAAATAATTTTATGCTCTTACAAATATATTCTCAATACAGTCGTCCCTAACCAGTTCTACCTGACTTTGATAAATCTGAGACTCTGAAAGACTTTTTCCTCTTATTTTAAATTGCTTGCGACTAGAAAAATACAAAGTTATTACTTTTTGAAGTTTTCTTAGTTAATTTAGTGTTGATAAACGACTAAACAATTTTAAAAGTTACACCATAATCAAGTATGAATAAAAATAAAAATGCAACAACACTTAAAACTTTCTTTAAATAATTTCATATTTTTATAACTGTCTATTCAATGCTGTCAGACTCATCCGGTTTGACTTGACTTAAATAAATCTGAAATTTTTAAATTTTTTTTCTTCATATATTTAAGCTACAGGCGAATACAAAAAAAAAAAGATATTAATTTATGAATTTATAGAAGTAAATATAGTAGTAGTCAACGACTAAAATATTTTCAAAGTTAAACTATATCATATATCGATTAAATTAAAAATGCAACAAAACACTGCAAACTTTCTTGAAATCTTTTTTTTACAACTATCTTTTTAATGCAGTCATCCTCAGCCGGTTTGACTGGACTTTGATAAAGTTGAGACTCTTTGTGACATTTTAAAATAACTTTCAGCTACATGCAACTAAAAAAACAAAGTTATCACATTTTAGAAGTAATCTTAGTAAATATAATGTTGATAAACGATTAAAGAATTCAAAAAAATACTCTACAATCAAGTATGAATAAAACTAAAAAGACTAAATAACAATACTATCTCTCTTAAATAATTTTATGCTATTACAACTATATTCTTAATACAGTCATCCTCAGCCGATTCGGCTTGACTTTTATAAAGCTGAGACGCTAAAAAATTTTTTGCACTTATTTTAAATTGCTTGCGACTAGAAAAATACAAAGATATAACCTTTTGAAGTTTTCTTAGTAAATTTAGAATTTATAAATGACTAAACAGTTTTAAAAGTTACACAATAATCAAGTATGAGTAAAAATAAAAATGCAACAAAACACTCAAAACTTTATTAAATAGTTTTAATTTTTTATAACTGTCTATTCAGTTTGCCAGACTCAGCCAGTTTGACTTGACTTTGATAACGCTGAAATTTTTAAAGTCTTTTTCAAATACTTTTAAATTACAGGCAACTACAAAAAAAAAAGATATCACTTTATAATTTATAAAAGTAAATATAGTGTTGGTAAACGACTAAACTATTTTAAAAGTTACACCATAATCAAGTATCGATAAAATTAAAAAAACGCAACAAAACACTTAAAAATTTTCTTAAAATAATTTTGTATTTCTACAACTATCATTTTAATGCAGTCATCCTCAGCCAGTTTGACTGGAATTTGATTAAGTTGAGACTCTCTGAGACATTTTAAAATAAATTTTAGCTACATGTAACTAGAAAAATACGAAGTTATCACTTTTAGAAGTTATATTAGTAAATATAGTGTTAATAAACGACAAAATTTTTTTAAAGTTGCTCAATAATCAAGTATGAATTAAATTAAAAAGTCTACATAACAATACAAAGTCTCTTGAATAATTTTTAGTATTACAAATATATTCTCAATACAGTCATCCTCAGCCGGTTCTACCTGACTTTGATAAAGCTGAGACTTTAAAAGACTTTTATAATTATTTTAATTGCTTGCGCCTATCATAACAAATTTATAACTTTTAGAAGTATTCTTAGTAAATTTAGTGTTGATGAACTACTAAACTATTTTAAAAGTTACCCCATAATCAACTATAAATAAAAACAAAAATGCAACAAAACACTTAAAACTTTCTTTAAATAATTTAATAGTTCTCGAACTATCTATTCAATGAAGTAAGACTCAGCCTGTTCGACTTGACTTTGATAAAGCTGAAATATTTAGACTCTTTTTCAAGTAATTCTAAACTACAGGCGACTATATAAAAAAAATATCAATTTTAGAATTTATATAAGTAATTATAATGTTGGTAAACTACTAAAGAATTTTAAAAGTTATCCAATAATCAAGTACGAATAAAACTAAAAATGCAACAAAACACTTAAAACTTTCTTAAAATTATTTTATATTTTACAACTATCCTCTTAATGCAGTCACCTTAGGCCGGTATGACTGTACTTTGATAAAATTGAGACTCTCTGAAACATTTTCTAATAGTTTTCATCTAATGAGACTAGAAAATTAAAAAGTTATCATATTTAGAATCATCTTAACAAATATAATATTAACACCTGACTAACCAACTTTTAAAGTTGCTTCACAATCAAACATTAATAAAACGAAAAAGACCGTAAAACACTACAAACGTTCTTAAAATATTTTTTTTACAACTATCATTTTTAATACAGTCATCCACGGCCGGTTTGACTGGACTTAGATAAAGTTGAGACTTTCTGATACATTTTAAAATAACTTTCAGCTACATGCAACTGGAAAAATAGGTATCGTTCTTAGAAGTTATCTTAGTAAATATAGTGGTAACGTGGCGAATCTAGTGATTTCTTCGAGAAATTTAATGGGAAAATATTTTATACTTTTAGAGAGTGTGAAATTCGTGAGAAAAGTATAACTTTTCGATAAGTTTTCCCCAAACAATACACTTAAATTTTGATAACAATATCAACATTTTCTGTGGAATTCGTGAGAAAATTATAACTTTTCGATAAGCTTTCCGAAAACAATACACTTAAAATTTGATAACAATATCAACATTTTCCCATAACAAAGTTAAAATTTGAGAAAAAATAAAATGTTTCGAATGCATATATAAGCGGTTGTTTGAACTTTGAAAAAGTAGTCGGCTTTTGTTAGTACACGATTGCTAGATCGATTCATCTTAAACACAAGTTGCAAAGTTCGCTTCTGTCAATCAAACAGCGCGTAATTCAACTAAACGTCGCGAAAAGAATTTAACGACCAAAGCTACTACAAGGTTCAAAAAGATATCATTCTATTTCGTGTTAGTTGTTCTGTCACTTGCACTTAGTTTAGTTTTAAAAGCACTTTTTATATATACACTTTAAGCTTGTATAATTTAACCAGAAAAGTAAATATAAAACTGAACTAAGTAATGCCTCAACGCGCTAAACTCTCGAAGACGAAAAAGATGTCAGTACAGCGTCTACTACGATCGAAGGACAAAGAAGGCAAGCAAGACACCGATACAGGTGACAATGGAGACCACGCAGCGTCCGATAACGAGCCGGAATGTTCGCAGCATAGCATAAACTCTACTGAAGAAACTCGCGCAAAATCTAACCTTAGTCCTAATAATTTTGACTCGAATAAGGTTATAAGCGAGGGGGTAAACTTTATCGCGTCAACTAATCCCCAAGACGATCTTGCACTAACACGATTATTGTACAACCAAAAACTAATAGAGGTCTAAAAGCAAGAAGCGCAAGAGGAATTAGTAAAATTGCGAAATGAAATCAAAAAATTAGATATTAGGTTAAATCAAAACAAAGTACAACAAATATCAGACAATCACGATCACGATTTTCAACACAAAAGCGAACATTTTTTTGATAACTATGAAAAAAACCAAAAAATAAGTAACATTAATTCTAACGATACACTTAGAGCACAAAGATTAAATAAAAAATTTAAAAGATTAAACGTTGTAAGAAACCCCATAGATACCATTAATTATTTCGAGGAAGAGCTATACGACGAAAACGTCATTAGCGACTCAGAAAAATACAATTATCTAATAGGGTTTTGGCCAAGAGAAGACATCTCCGATTATTACAAGGTTATTGAACGAGGGGAAAGAATTTATAACTCGCTTAAAAACTTCTGTTTACACCGTGATAACGAATTAACCGAAATTTTAGACAAAATTCCGACCCGGGAAACCAAAACTACCTTTACTCAAATTTTCTCAACGGCCACAAAATGGGCCAAATGCCCAAAAGATGATAGAATAAAGTTTTTATTTTCGTACTTAATGCCCTCCGAAATAAATAGTAAAATTAAAGAGTATTACGACGCGGACCTTGATGTTTTTAGGCGTAAAAGTCAAGCGATATGGAATGCCCATAAAGAAAGCGCATTACAAACTAGTCAAGTAAATTACAATAGGCTACATAAATTCGGTCAAAATCATGAAACTTTAAAAAAAAAACTACCAAGGTAGATATCGCTCTAAGCCCCAACGAGAATCTTACCCAAGGCATAATAATACGAACAATAACTACAATCATCAAAATCGAAACAATGTGAACAACAACAACTCGAATCAATCTTTTCAAAAGTACCGAAATAACGAAGACAGAGACCACAATTATTCTAATTCGTATTCACGTCCTAATACTAATACAAACAATCGGAACCGACAACAGGGAAACGATTCCCCGTCGTCCCGACAATAAGAGGAAGAGACGATGGGTACAACAATAATCCTCTCAACAACACCCTTAATCGCCCAATTAAAATAGCTAATGTAATCATCGTAAAAATCATAACAAACTTACAAACAAAAATAATAATCCTATCTATAAACCTAACCTTAAAGATGCTAAAAGGCGTACAAAAATCTAAACTTTTTCAAAATAAAAAAAAAAACTGGATGTAAATACTAAACTAATAAACAGTAAAACGTCTACTACAAATAATTCGAAAAGTGATAATGCTTGGAAATTTGAAATAAAAAAAGCTTCACACGTTAGCTTTAAAAAATTACCACAAAATTTACCATTTATATTAGATAATAATTCCGAAGCATTATTTTTAGTAGACACAGGTTGCGAAATCTCTATTCTCCCAAAAAATCTAACAAATGGTATTAATCACTATTTTCGACCACAAAGTAGGACCATACAGGGAATAAGTATTACTCCTGTGCATCCTATAGGGAGTGTTAATGTCGTTTTAAAATTTGGTAACTTAAAAGATATCGAACATAATTTTTGGGTCACACAAGAAAATAGAGATTATGGCATCATAGGAGTTGAAAACTTTTTGAAAACTTATAAATTATCTATTTCGTTAGGGAACTCTAAATTGTATCAAAATAAGACCAATCGCATAGTTAAATTATATACGGCTAACGAATTGCCAAAATCGGTTGTAGTTACCTCACACAATTTAAAAGTAACTGATAACAAATTTATTTCACACTTTGAGGATAAATGTAAAAACTTACTTAATGAATTTCCAGAACTTACAGAGACACCTGATTACACTCGACCAGTAAAACACGGTCATTCTTTGGAAATTATAGTCAAAAATTTTAGCCCTAAAATAGTCAAAGCGCGCCGGTGTAATGGCGTAAGACGAATGAAGGTTAAAGAAAATTTTAATGACCTTTTTAATAGGGGTGTAATGTCACGTGGTACGGCAGATATGTGCGCTTCGCCCATTACGATAGTTCCAAAGAAAGACAATTCCATACGCGTGTGTGTGGACTATACAGTTCTTAATGCACACACACGCCCGATGTCTTACCCCTTGCCTAGGATTGATGAACTTGCAGAAATCATCCCTGAAGGAACTAAGTATTTTTCGTGTCTTGATCTTAAGGAAGCAAACTATAGCTTGCCTATCAAGCCTAGTTCTCGAAAATATGCCGCAATTATAGCTCACCATGGACTAAAATTTCATACCCCATCGCACATCTTTTGGACTAAAAAATACCCCAATGGCATTTCAGTCTATGATGCAAAGTATACTAGCAGGTTGCTCTGAGTATACATTTGTGTATCTTGATGATATTCTTATTTTCAGCAAGTCCGAAGATAATCATTTAAATCATCTCAGAAAAGTTTTACAAACTTTACACAAGAGTGGGTTATATCTTAATTTACAAAAGTGTGTTTTTGCCAAACATAAACTAGATTTTCTTGGTCATTCAGTAAGTATCGATTGGGTTGATGTTCTAGAAAATAAAGTAGCAGCAATTAAAAACTTACCTATACCTACGATCGCAAAGAATTAAAACGTTTTCTTGGCTTGTGCAACTATTATAATCGGCACATTCCAAAGCTAGCCGAAGTAACTGCTCCACTTAATGAAATATCAGTGGGCCCTAAATCTACTAACAAGAGACCTTTACATCTAAATGAAACCCAAATTAAATCTTATAACGAAAAGACCATGAGAGGCCATTAATCGTTTATTCAGACGCATCCGATAATCACATTGGGGCCGTACTCGAACAGGAGGATAAAAATGGGGAAAAACGTCAACTCGCATTTTTCTCTAGAAAACTTCCAGTTCTAAAAACTGTCAGATCGACGTTTTTTAAAGAATTACGTGCGTTATACTTAAGTCTAAAACATTTTCAAAGTCGCGTTATAGGCCGAAAATTAATTGTCAGGACTGACAGTCTATCTGTAGCAAAAGCTATCAATAACCCTATGGGGAAACAATCTCCTATTGAACAGAGATACATTGCCGCAATTAAAGAATTTAATCCAATAGCTACTTATGTATCAGGAGATGAAAATAAGGTAGCGGATGACTTAATTCGACCCCCCATTAGTAACGGCCATGTACATTAAAGTACCGCAAGAAGATTCGGATTACATCTATACCTCCGAAGAGGATGACGAAGATAGTCTATCAGACTACCAGTCATCTGAAAGTGAGAAAGAAATCATTACCCCAGAGTCTTTAAACAAAAAAGAGATAGCTAAGTTACAAAGCGACGAGCCTGATTTAATACAGGCAGCTTATGAACATAAAAAAGACGTTCGTTTTTTAAAACCAGAACATTTAGCGGTAATAGTAGAAGACGACCAACAACGAATTATAATACCTTTTGCTTTAAGATTATCTGCTTACGAGTTAGCACATAGCTACTTACATTTAGGAAAAGATAAATCTGTTTTACCAAAGCAAAAGATTATTGGTGGCCAACGTTACGGAAAGATGTAGAGTATTACGTGCAAACGTGATCAACCTGTCAAGCTACGCGAACAACGAGACATAATCGTCCGAAACTGATTTTCTACTCTGAGAACATTGAGCGTTTTCAGTTTGTTCGTGTCGACCTCGTAGGTCCAATTGAAAAAGATTCAGGAAGTTTCAATTATATCCTTACAATGAGAAAAAGATCAACTGGCTTTCTTGCAACGGCCCCAATCGTAGACAAAAAAGCAGAAACAGTTAGAGATGCGTTTATACAAAACTGGTGTGGACATTATGGTATTCCACAGGTCGTATTGACTGATAATGGGCGTGAATTCTCAAACTTGATCTTAACTCGCGCGTTCGAACAACTTGGTATTGATCATAGATTTACACCTCCTTACAGCCCCTAAACTAATGGTTTTGTGGAAAGGATACATAACCCCATTAACGTAGCACTTAGGGCACTTCCTGATAAAGCAAACTGGCCTTTGCATTTACCTTTAATAACGATAAACATAAACAACTCGTTTATTGAAGGGTCGTCCTTCACACATTCACAATATGCGTTCGGAACGTGCGTAAATGTTAGCGGTCGCGTAATGTTGAACGAAGTAATTAATAGCGAACCAGAAAACAATGTTTTTGAAACTAAAACTTTCCTTCATACAATGTCTAAAGTTAGTAAAGTTCATAGAAGGCATGAAGAGAAAAAAACTTATTATGAACCGGGTTTGTTTGAATGTGAACAGGTATGGTTAAAACGAAAAACTAGAAAAAAACTTAGTTCTTTATACCAAGGGCCTTACCCCGTACATTCATTTAGTGAACACTCGGCTATCATTGATAAAATTCTAAGCTTATAAAGGTTAGTATAAGAAACATTAAAGCATATTTTCCTAGGGAAGATCTTAACAAAAAAGGTAAAAAACTAGGGAAAAATAAAGCGTACAATTTAAGAGAACGTAGAAATAAAATTAATTACGCAGAAAGTTCATCTGATGACGAAACATAAATTTTGGGCTGAAAATATGAAAAAAACTAAACTAATAGTTTTAGTCTTTCGGAATCACAAATATTAATTTTCTAAGTATGAAACTTACTGGTAAAATCAAAAAAAGTTATTTTCGATAGTGAATATTTTTATACGCTTTCACTTTTTGTTTTAAAAAATTGTTTTTGTGAAACAATGTTGAAATTAACTCATTAAAATGTTTAATTACTGTTACTAATATAAACTAAGTTTTTGTGTTTAAGCGAATAAAACTTTGACACAACGTTTATTAAAAACAAACTCTCCACTTATCACGTTTTAAGTTAATTATTTCCTAAGCTATAAAACAATTGTCAATTTTTATAACATTAGCAGATGTAAGCGATAAAATTCTCGAAGTGTTTCCTTTCACTCCCTAATGAATTCCATCCGCTATACGCGTAAACTTGCGGTTTTTATTTTTCCCTTGCTTTTAAAGTGATTCGTGATGAATTTGAAAAAAACTTATACAGCTTTCTTCGTTTCATTACAATTCCGAAAGTATTTTTTTCATTATTCATTTTTAAGCCGTAAGTTATAAAACAGTTACTTTTGTGAAACTTGAATGTTTTATAAACATATTAAGTTTTCAAACTTTAAAACGTTAACCAAAACACGCACGTTTAAAAAAAAGTCTACAAAGCGAAAACACCTGCATAAACAAAAATAAATTAATGTTATCTAGATGTTTAGTCTAATTTTAAATCGAACTCCTTTGTTCATAAACAAAATGCATATATATAAACAGCTATGACGAATTTCTCTTTTCTCCCTTCCGTTTGTTTCGATATATAAATAACATCGTTTGGATGCAAACTTTTATTTAAAGATGTTCCGTGTAGTAATTTGCTTGATTGTGGTTCACATTATAAAAGCGGATGAGGTTATCCGTAAACAGTTTTTGCCTCTTTGCGAAAATTTTCCAGTAAAAGCCTACAAGTTGACAGACCCAGGCCCTTGCAATTCTTTTAACTCTACACAAGAAATTTTTCCAGTTGACGTTTACAAACCAATAAGCGACACGAAATCATTGAAAGCAGTTGCATGTAGAGTTAAGATTGAGCCTCATGAATGCACTTATTATGTTTTCTTTTTCCAAAGCTGTGTTTTGAAAAGGGTTGAATATCGACCGGTAGACGCCGATACATGCAAGCGTGCAGAAAGAAATAGGGTAACAAAGCAGGGAATATTATTCCCAAAAGATGATAAAACTTTTTCATCCAGAAACATTCTTAAACCAAAGTTTAGATACTTATTTACCACGGTAAATAAGTGCGAGAATTTTATACTCGCATATATAACGGTTAATAAAGAAATATCTTCGAAAACGTTTTCCCACATAACACTTGGAAATTTAGAATGTAAGTCAGAAGAAAAAGTTTGCTCACCTGATAATTGGATTATCGTTTACGAGGAAAAAATAGAAAACACCTGCAAAGACTCACTAAAAATAAAAAACATCAGTCTTGTTTTGCACACTACGGCAAACGGCGTAATCTACGAGATTAAACGAACTAATCTCATTTCCACGATTCTTTCTAAATGTGAAGATAGAGTAACTAGATGTATACCTACAAAGGAAGGAGAAAAACTTTTATGTTTTCTTTCTGGTCACATCATTAAAATCAATGAAAGTGCAAATGTTTCATCGACAGAAGGGTTAATGACGAACACTTCAACAAAATACAAACAATTGTATGCAGCATTAGCAACAGTGGCAAACATAAATCTCCTAAACACGCAATTACTGCAGCGTGTTTTCGAAAACGCATTGTACAAGAACGCACGAACTAGTTTAGTAAGTATAATGGGGTCTCAAAAACTTAATCCTTCAAAAACTTTAAGCATCCTGTTGGAAAGGGAAGTTAATGCTGTTTATTCGGCTGGATTATTACGCTAACTTAAGTGCGAGATGGTTGAGGCATATTTACAACCAAGTCTTAATTATAAAGGTCGTATTTCTGATCGACCCCTTTTTCAGGCCTATGTTGGCCTTGGGACGGTAATGACAAGCCTCCGTCAGGGGCGGTTCTTGTCAAAACATATTTCAAATACTGTTTTTACCGCAAAACAAAAACATTTTGAATTCCGTGACAATCTTTTACTTTTTGAAAACGAAACGTTGGTGAATGAGCAACCTACGATTCATCGAATAACAATTAAAAACTTAAATCTTAAAGAAAAATTGTTTGCAATCAATGAAAGTGAAATGGCGAAAGACATTGAACTTATTACTAATTCCGAAGAAGAAAATACAAAAGAGCAATTAAAAAATCTAATCTATTTAGCAAAGAAAACATATGAAGCTCAAGGTATCGACATCGAACCTTACCTACTGGAAGGCCAAGGATTCGATTTGTCTTTCATTACAGACATTTTTTCATCAATTACTTCTAGAATGTGGGGGAAGACAGGAAACATTATTGATATTCTGACCAAAGTATATACGATTGCAATATCCTTACTTCTGATAGCGGTTATCGTTCAATCAGTACGAGAAGGAATGTCAAAAGTTAGCGGAAGAAGAAGGGAAATACAGATTGAGGCTTAAATAAAAGACATTAAACAATAACTAAATTTACGTATATGCTTTTAATCTTTTTTACATTGTTATATCGATCATTTAAACAACTTTAAATGCTATTTTTTGTAACTAAAATTAATTTTTAGATTCATAAAACTTACTGTTTTAACTGTTTTTACAAATTAACAAAAATCACAACCGTAATCTTTATGATAAACCAACTTATAAAAAATAATGTTTTTAATTTGTCTTGCCAAATATTAAACTTTTATTTAGTTTCATTTTTCAACGTTTCAAATGCGATAATACTATTTTAAACATTTTATATTTTATACATCATTTTCTAAAGCGTTTTTTTTTGTGAATACAAGCTAAGTAAAACTGTTTTTTGAAGCAAGTCATGTAACTAAATTATTCAATTTATAAAGTTGTTCACGGAAAATTAACTCTTAAAGTTTTATTTTTTTTTAGGAACTTGAAAAAGACGTGATTAATCTAAATAAAAGACTTTTTCTTTAAATCACGAATTTGTTTAAATTTTCAAACCGTATTTTAATAAGATTTTTGACAAACAACTCCTAATTTTGTTTTTGTTCCCAAAACAAATTTGTTAAAATTTCCAACTCGTAAATTTATATCAAATTTTTGACAACAAAGTCTAATAATTTTTTTCTTGTTCTCAAAACAAGTTTGTTTTATTCTGTAAAAGCTTATCAATTATTTAACAATCTAACTCCCAAGACAAATCTGTTTTATTGTCAAATCGTTAATTCACATCGAATTTTCGATGAATCAACTCTCAATTAGACTTTTTTCCTCTGCTGGTATATAAAAAGAGTGGACATTGGAAGTTACTATTTTTGAAAATTCGTTTACCCTGATAAGATTATGAATAGAAGAAGGTTTAGTCCACCTAGATACCAGCGTACAAGAAGCAGGTCGCCATCAATAAGAAATGTGAAATGGAAAAGAGAAACCCCACCCAGATCGGAAATCCGTAACGTTCGAGTGCAAAGAGATAGAAGCCCAAGCAGATCAGCGATTCGCAGCATCAGAATGGAGAGAGATGTTACCCAAGTCGTCAACATTCAAGAAAAAGACGTAAAAGATTCTAAAGTCGATATTATTTTAGATAAGCTCGAAACATGTTACCAAGTGTTTTCAAGGATCTACGCCGCACCCATGTTTCTCATTTTTTTCTTCATCGTCTGTAAACTGTTGAGCGAAGCTTTGTATAAAAGTCAATTTTGAGAATGGAGGAACAGACACGAACTTGTAAATATAAGAACACTTTTTTAATAACTATAAAGTTTTGTTTTTTTGTGTTTTTTGTTTATGTAATTACTATAGATTCAAATGTATGTACTTAATATGTTTTTGAACCAAGCGTTTGGTCGTTTTGTAATTAAAGAAAGGTAGGGTAAGAGCTAGGATTTCATAGTTATTTTTAAGCGCCACAAGGTTTATTAAAAACAAGTATTTTGTGAGGTAGTGTAGCGAATCTAGTGATTTCTTCGAGTTATTTAATGGGAAAATATTTTATACTTTTAGGGATTGTAAAATTTGTGAGAAAATTATAATTTTTCGATAAGCTTTCCCAAAACAATACACTTAAAATATTAATAACAAAATCAATATTTTTCCATAACAAAATTAAATTTGAGAAAAAATAAAATGTTTCGAATATAAGCGGTTGTTTTAAAAAATAGTCGGTATTTTGTTAGTGCACAATTGCTAGATCGAGTCATTTAAAACACAAGTTGCGAAGTTCGCTTCTGTCAATCAAACAGCGCGTAATTCAACTGAACGTCGCGAAAAGAATTTAACAACCAAAGCGAGGTTCAAAAAGATATCATTCTATTACGTGTTAGTTGTTCTGTCACTTGCACTTAGTTTAGTTTTAAAAGCACTTTTTATATACACACTTTAAGCTTGTATAAGTTAACCAGAAAAGTAAATATAAAATTAAACTAAATATGCCTCAACGCGCTAAACCCTCAAAGACGAAAAAGATGTTAGTACAGCGTCTACTACGATCGAAGGACAAAGAAGGCAAGCAAGACACCGACACGGGTAATAAAGTTACCCTATTATCAAATATGAAAAAACTGAAAACGCAACAAAACACTACACCATTTATTAAAATAATTTTATAGTTCTACCATTATCTTTACATTGCAGTCATTCTTAGCTGGTTCGACTGGGTTTTAAAAAAGCTCATACTCTCAGACATATTTTCTAATAATTTTAAGCTAAATGCAACTAGAAAAACAAAGGTATCACTTTTAAAAGTTATCTCAGTAATTAAAGTGTTGATAAACGACCTAAAAACTATAAAAGTTACACCATAATCAATATGAAAAAAACTGAAAAACGCAAAAAAACACAACACCATTAATTAAAATAATTTTATAATTTTAGAATAATCTTTGCAATGCAGTCATTTCTAGCTGGTTCGACTGGCTTCAATAAAGCTGAGATTCTATGAGATACTTCTAATAATTTTCAGCTAAATGCAAGTCGAAAAACAATGGTATCACTTTTAGAAGTTATCTTAGTAATTTAAGCGTTGATAAACGTCCTAAAAATTATAAAAGTTACCACATAATCAAGCATGAAAAAAACTAAAAACGCAACAAAACACTACACCATGTATTAAAATAATTTTATATTTCTACCATTATCTTTGCAATGCAGTCATTCCTAGCTGGTTCGAATGGGCTTTGATAAAGCTGATACTATTAGAGATATTTTCTAATAATTGTCGGCTAAAAGCAACTAGAAAATCAAATTTATCACTTTTAGAACTTATCTTAGTAATTATTGTTATTATTATTATAATTATTATTATTATTATTATTATTAAGTTTATTGTCCAACGAAGGACCTAGGCATTTAAACCTAAGCCACTTAAACTGAAAGACACTAATATAAAAAGAAAAAACAAATTACAATGATTAAATAAACATAAACATAAAACTTATACAAGGCAGAAACTGAATAAATTAAAACTTTCACAACCAAATATTCAACAATTTCAAAGTCACCAATCTCAAATTATACGTTCCAAAGCAACAAATCCCTGTAACAAGCATTTCTATCAAATCTTCAGAAGCTGTCTTAATCTTGCAGAACATTCATCTCTGCTACTATTTGCCTTTCGTTATGACGGCAAATTCAGTCAAAAATCACTTCAAAAATTTAGCAGTAACAGTTCACAAATCTAGCTTAGGAATCAACTGAATATCCAATAATTTCAAAATCTAAAGCCCAAAGCACATTAACAACAGCCCTTCCAAATAAAATTAAAGTGTTGATAAACGACCTAACAATTATAAAAGTTACCCCATAATCAAGCATGAAAAAAAACTGATTACGCAACAAAACACTACACCATTTATTGAAATAGATTTATATTTCTACAATTATATTTAAAATGAAGTCATTCTTAGATGGTTCGACTGGACTTTGATAAAGCTGATACTCTTAAAGATATTTTCTAGTATTTTTCAGCGAAATAAGACTAGAAAAACAAAGTTATCACTTTTAGAAGTTATCTTAGTAATTAAAGCGTTGATAAACGACCTAAAATTTATAAAAGTTACAACATAATCAAGTATGAAAAAAACTGAAAACGCAACAAAACACTTAAATCTTTCTTAAAATAAATTTATATTTCTGCAATTATATTTGCAATACAGTGATTCTTAAAAAGTTCAACTGAGCTTCGATAAAACTGAGATTCTATGGGATATTTTCTAATAATTTTCAGCTAAATGCAACTAGAAAACCAAAGTTATCACTTTTAGAATTTATTTTGGTAAATAAAGCGTTGATAAACGACCTGAAATTTTAAAAGTTACCCCATTATCAAGTATGAAAAAACTGAAAATGCAACAAAACACTACACCATTTATTAAAATAATTTTATAGTTCTACCATTATCTTTGCAATGCAGTCATTCTTAGCTGGTTCGCATTGGTTTTGATAATGCTAATACTATTAGAGATAATTTCTAATAATTGTCAGCTAAATGAAACTAAAAAAATAAAGGTATCACTTATAGAAGTTATCTTAGTAATTAAAATGTTGATAAAGACCTAACAATTATAAAAGTAACAAAATAATCATGTATGAAAAAAACTGAAAACGCAACAAAACACTAGACCATTTATTAAAATAATTTTATATTTCTACCATTATCTTTGCAATGAATCATTCCCAGCTTGTTCGACTGGGCTTTGATAAAGCTGATACTATAAGAGATATTTTCTAATAATTGTCAGCTAAATGCAACTAGAAAATCAAATTTATCACTTTTAGAACTTATCTTAGTAATTAAAGTGTTGATAAACGACCTAACAATTATAAAAGTTACCCCATAATCAAGTATGAAAAAAACTGATAATGCAACAAAACACTACACCATTTATTGAAATAGTTTTATATTTCTACAATTTGCTTTGCAATGAATCATTCTTAGATGGTTCGACTGGTCTTTGATAAAGCTAATATTCTTAAAGATATTTTCTAATTATTTTCAGCGAAATAAGACTAGGAAATCAAAGTTATCACTTTTAGAAGTTATCTCAGTAATTAAAGCGTTGATAAACGACCTAAAATTTTTATAAGTTACAACATAATCAAGTATAAAAAAAACTGAAAACGCAACAAAAGACTTAAATCTTTCTTAAAATAACTTTATATTTCTGCAATTATCTTTGCAATGCAGTGATTCTTAGATAGTTTGACCGGGCTTCGATAAAACTGAGATTCTATGGGCTATTTTCTAATAATTTTTAGCTAAATGCAACTAGATAATCAAAGTTATCACTTTTAGAATTAATTTTGGTAAATAAAGCGTTGATAAACGACCTAAAATTTATAAAAGTTACCTTATTATCAAGTATGAAAAAATAGAAAACACTACACCATTTATTAAAATAATTTTATAGTTCTACCATTATCTTTACATTGCAGTCATTCTTAGCTGGTTCAACTGGGTTTTAAAAAAGCTCATACTCTAAGACAGATTTTCTAATAATTTTCAGCTAAATGCAACTAGAAAAATAAAGGTATCACTTTTAGAAGTTATCTTAGTAATTAAAGTGTTGATAAACGACCTAACAATTATAAAACTTACAAAATAATCATATATGAAAAAAACTGAAAACGCAACAAAACACTACACCATTCATTAAAATAACTTTATATTTCTACCAGTATTTTGTAATGCAGTCATACCTAGCTTGTTCGACTGGGCTTTGATAAAGCTGATACTATTAGAGATAATTTCTAATAATTGTCAGCTAAATGCAACTAGTAAAACAAAAGTATCACTTTTAGAAATTATCTTAGTGATTAAAGTGTTAATAAACGACCTCACAATTATATAAGTTACCCCATAATCAAGTATGAAAAAACTGAAAACGCAACAAAACACTTGACCATGTATTAAAATAATATTATATTTCTACCATTATCTTTGCAATGCAGTCATTCCTAGCTGTTTCGAATGGGCTTTGATAAAGCTGATATTATTAGAGATATTTTCTAATAATTGTCAGTTAAATGCAACTAGAAAATCAAATTTATCACTTTTAGAACTTATCTTAGTAATTATTAATATTATTATTATTAAGTTTATTGTCCATGTCCAACCAAGGACCTAGGCATTAAAACCTAAGCCACTTAAACTGAAAGACACTAACATAAAAAGAAAAAACAAATTACAATGATTAAATAAACATAAACATAAAACTTATACAAGGCAGAACTGAATAAATTGAAACTTTTACAACCAAATATTCAACAATTCCAAAGTCACCAATCTCCAATTATACGTTCAAAAGCAACAAATCCCTGTAACAAGCATTTCTATCAAATCTTTAGAAGCTGTCTTAATCTTGCAGAACATTTATCTCTGCTACTATTAGCCACTCGTTATGACGGCAAATTCAGTCAAAATATCACTTCAAAAATTTAGCAGTAACAGTTCACAAATCTAGCTTAGGTTTCAACTGAATATTTAATAATTTTAAAATCTAAAGCCCAAAGCACATTAACAACAGCCCTTCCAAAAAAAATTAAAGTGTTGATAAACGACCTAACAATTATAAAAGTTACCCCATAATCAAGTATGAAAAAAACTGATTACGCAACAAAGCACTACACCATTTATTAAAATAGTTTTATATTTCTACAATTATCTTTGAAACTAAGTCATTCTTAGATGGTTCGACTGGCCTTTGATAAAGCTGATACTCTTAAAGATATTTTCTAATAATTTTCAGCAAAATAAGACTAGAAAAACAAAGTTATCACTTTTAGAAGTTATCATAGTAATTAAAGCGTTGATAAAAAACCTAAAATTTATAAAAGTTACAACATAATCAAGTATGAAAAAAAAATGAAAACGCGACAAAACACTTAAATCTTTCTTAAAATAAATTTATATTTCTGCAATTATATTTGCAATGCAGTGATTCTAAGATAGTTCGACTGAGCTTCGATAAAACAGAGATTCTATGGGATATTTTCTGATAATTTTCAGCTAAATGCAACAACAAAACCAAAGTTATCACTTTTAGAATTTATTTTGGTAAATAAAGCGTTGCTAAACGACCTGAAATTTATAAAAGTTACCCCATTGACAAGTATGAAAAAACTGAAAATGCAACAAAACACTGAACCATTTATTAAAATAATTTTATAGTTCTATCATTATCTTTGCAATGCAGTCATTCTTAGCTGGTTCGCATTGGTTTTGATAAAGCTGATACTATTAGAGATAATTTCAAATAATTGTCAGCTAAATGCAACTAGAAAAATAAAGGTATCACTTATAGAAGTTATCTTAGTAATTAAAATGTTGATAAACGACCTAACAATTATAAAACTTACAAGTAATCATGTATGAAAAAAACTGAAAACGCAACAAAACACTAGACCATTTATTAAAATAATTTTATATTTCTACCATTATCTTTGCAATGCAATCATTCCTAGCTTGTTCGACTGGGCTTTGATAAAGCTGATACTATTAGAGATATTTTCTAATAATTGTCAGCTAAATGCAATTAGTAAAACAAAGGTATCACTTTTAGAAATTATCTTATTGATTAAAGTGTTAATAAACGACCTCACAATTATAAAAGTTACCCCATAATCAAGTATGAAAAAACTGAAAACGCAACAAAACACTAGACCATGTATTAAAATAATATTATATTTCTACCATTATCTTTGAAATGCAGTCATTCCTAGCTGTTTCGAATGGGCTTTGATAAAGCTGATATTATTAGAGATATTTTCTAATAATTGTCAGCTAAATGCAACTAGAAAATCAAATTTATCACTTTTAGAACTTATCTTAGTAATTATTAATATTATTATTATTAAGTTTATTGTCCATGTCCAACCAAGGACCTAGGCATTAAAACCTAAGCCACTTAAACTGGAAGACACTAACATAAAAAGAAAAAACAAATTACAATGATTAAATAAACATAAACATAAAACTTATACAAGGCAGAAACTGAATAAATTGAAACTTTTACAACCAAATATTCAACAATTCCAAAGTCACCAATCTCCAATTATACGTTCAAAAGCAACAAATCCCTGTAACAAGCATTTCTATCAAATCTTTAGAATCTGTCTTAATCTTGCAGAACATTTATCTCTGCTACTATAAGCAACTCGTTATGACGGCAAATTCAGTCAAAATATCACTTCAAAAATTTAGCAGTAACAGTTCACAAATCTAGCTTAGGTTTCAACTGAATATTTAATAATTTTAAAATCTAAAGCCCAAAGCACATTAACAACAGCCCTTCCAAAAAAAATTAAAGTGTTGATAAACGACCTAACAATTATAAAAGTTACCCCATAATCAAGTAAGAAAAAAACTGATTACGCAACAAAGCACTACACCATTTATTAAAATAGTTTTATATTTCTACAATTATCTTTGAAATTAAGTCATTCTTAGAAAGTTCGACTGGCCTTTGATAAAGCTGATACTCTTAAAGATATTTTCTAATAATTTTCAGCGAAATAAGACTAGAAAAACAAAGTTAACACTTTTAGAAGTTATCATAGTAATTAAACCGTTGATAAAAAACCTAAAATTTATAAAAGTTACAACATAATCGAGTATGAAAAAAACTGAAAACGCGACAAAACACTTAAATCTTTCTTAAGATAAATTTATATTTCTGCAATTATATTTGCAATGCAGTAATTCTTAGATAGTTCGACTGAGCTTCGATAAAACAGAGATTCTATGGGATATTTTCTGATAATTTTCAGCTAAATGCAACTACAAAACCAAAGTTATCACTTTTAGAATTTATTTTGGTAAATAAAGCGTTGCTAAACGACCTGAAATTTATAAAAGTTACCCCATTGACAAGTATGAAAAAACTGAAAATGCAACAAAACACTACACCATTTATTAAAATAATTTTATAGTTCTATCATTATCTTTGCAATGCAGTCATTCTTAGCTGGTTCGCATTGGTTTTGATAAAGCTGATACTATTAGAGATAATTTCAAATAATTGTCAGCTAAATGCAACTAGAAAAATAAAGGTATCACTTATAGAAGTTATCTTAGTAATTAAAATGTTGATAAACGACCTAACAATTATAAAACTTACAAGTAATCATGTATGAAAAAAACTGAAAACGCAACAAAACACTAGACCATTTATTAAAATAATTTTATATTTCTACCATTATCTTTGCAATGCAATCATTCCTAGCTTGTTCGACTGGGCTTTGATAAAGCTGATACTATTAGAGATATTTTCTAATAATTGTCAGCTAAATGCAATTAGTAAAACAAAGGTATCACTTTTAGAAATTATCTTATTGATTAAAGTGTTAATAAACGACCTCACAATTATAAAAGTTACCCCATAATCAAGTATGAAAAAACTGAAAACGCAACAAAACACTAGACCATGTATTAAAATAATATTATATTTCTACCATTATCTTTGAAATGCAGTCATTCCTAGCTGTTTCGAATGGGCTTTGATAAAGCTGATATTATTAGAGATATTTTCTAATAATTGTCAGCTAAATGCAACTAGAAAATCAAATTTATCACTTTTAGAACTTATCTTAGTAATTATTAATATTTTTATTATTAAGTTTATTGTCCATGTCCAACCAAGGACCTAGGCATTAAAACCTAAGCCACTTAAACTGGAAGACACTAACATAAAAAGAAAAAACAAATTACAATGATTAAATAAACATAAACATAAAACTTATACAAGGCAGAAACTGAATAAATTGAAACTTTTACAACCAAATATTCAACAATTCCAAAGTCACCAATCTCCAATTATACGTTCAAAAGCAACAAATCCCTGTAACAAGCATTTCTATCAAATCTTTAGAAGCTGTCTTAATCTTGCAGAACATTTATCTCTGCTACTATAAGCAACTCGTTATGACGGCAAATTCAGTCAAAATATCACTACAAAAATTTAGCAGTAACAGTTCACAAATCTAGCTTAGGTTTCAACTGAATATTTAATAATTTTAAAATCTAAAGCCCAAAGCACATTAACAACAGCCCTTCCAAAAAAAATTAAAGTGTTGATAAACGACCTAACAATTATAAAAGTTACCCCATAATCAAGTAAGAAAAAAACTGATTACGCAACAAAGCACTACACCATTTATTAAAATAGTTTTATATTTCTACAATTATCTTTGAAATTAAGTCATTCTTAGATAGTTCGACTGGCCTTTGATAAAGCTGATACTCTTAAAGATATTTTCTAATAATTTTCAGCGAAATAAGACTAGAAAAACAAAGTTAACACTTTTAGAAGTTATCATAGTAATTAAACCGTTGATAAAAAACCTAAAATTTATAAAAGTTACAACATAATCGAGTATGAAAAAAACTGAAAACGCGACAAAACACTTAAATCTTTCTTAAGATAAATTTATATTTCTGCAATTATATTTGCAATGCAGTAATTCTTAGATAGTTCGACTGAGCTTCGATAAAACAGAGATTCTATGGGATATTTTCTGATAATTTTCAGCTAAATGCAACTACAAAACCAAAGTTATCACTTTTAGAATTTATTTTGGTAAATAAAGCGTTGCTAAACGACCTGAAATTTATAAAAGTTACCCCATTGACAAGTATGAAAAAACTGAAAATGCAACAAAACACTACACCATTTATTAAAATAATTCTATAGTTCTATCATTATCTTTGCAATGCAGTCATTCTTAGCTGGTTCGCATTGGTTTTGATAAAGCTGATACTATTAGAGATAATTTCAAATAATTGTCAGCTAAATGCAACTAGAAAAATAAAGGTATCACTTATAGAAGTTATCTTAGTAATTAAAATGTTGATAAACGACCTAACAATTATAAAACTTACAAGTAATCATGTATGAAAAAAACTGAAAACGCAACAAAACACTAGACCATTTATTAAAATAATTTTATATTTCTACCATTATCTTTGCAATGCAATCATTCCTAGCTTGTTCGACTGGGCTTTGATAAAGCTGATACTATTAGAGATATTTTCTAATAATTGTCAGCTAAATGCAACTAGTAAAACAAAGGTATCACTTTTAGAAATTATCTTATTGATTAAAGTGTTAATAAACGACCTCACAATTATAAAAGTTACCCCATAATCAAGTATGAAAAAACTGAAAACGCAACAAAACACTAGACCATGTATTAAAATAATATTATATTTCTACCATTATCTTTGAAATGCAGTCATTCCTAGCTGTTTCGAATGGGCTTTGATAAAGCTGATATTATTAGAGATATTTTCTAATAATTGTCAGCTAAATGCAACTAGAAAATCAAATTTATCACTTTTAGAACTTATCTTAGTAATTATTAATATTTTTATTATTAAGTTTATTGTCCATGTCCAACCAAGGACCTAGGCATTAAAACCTAAGCCACTTAAACTGGAAGACACTAACATAAAAAGAAAAAACAAATTACAATGATTAAATAAACATAAACATAAAACTTATACAAGGCAGAAACTGAATAAATTGAAACTTTTACAACCAAATATTCAACAATTCCAAAGTCACCAATCTCCAATTATACGTTCAAAAGCAACAAATCCCTGTAACAAGCATTTCTATCAAATCTTTAGAAGCTGTCTTAATCTTGCAGAACATTTATCTCTGCTACTATAAGCAACTCGTTATGACGGCAAATTCAGTCAAAATATCACTTCAAAAATTTAGCAGTAACAGTTCACAAATCTAGCTTAGGTTTCAACTGAATATTTAATAATTTTAAAATCTAAAGCCCAAAGCACATTAACAACAGCCCTTCCAAAAAAAATTAAAGTGTTGATAAACGACCTAACAATTATAAAAGTTACCCCATAATCAAGTAAGAAAAAAACTGATTACGCAACAAAGCACTACACCATTTATTAAAATAGTTTTATATTTCTACAATTATCTTTGAAATTAAGTCATTCTTAGATGGTACGACTGGCCTTTGATAAAGCTGATACTCTTAAAGATATTTTCTAATAATTTTCAGCGAAATAAGACTAGAAAAACAAAGTTAACACTTTTAGAAGTTATCATAGTAATTAAACCGTTGATAAAAAACCTAAAATTTATAAAAGTTACAACATAATCGAGTATGAAAAAAACTGAAAACGCGACAAAACACTTAAATCTTTCTTAAGATAAATTTATATTTCTGCAATTATATTTGCAATGCAGTAATTCTTAGATAGTTCGACTGAGCTTCGATAAAACAGAGATTCTATGGGATATTTTCTGATAATTTTCAGCTAAATGCAACTACAAAACCAAAGTTATCACTTTTAGAATTTATTTTGGTAAATAAAGCGTTGCTAAACGACCTGAAATTTATATAAGTTACCCAATCATCAAGTATGAAAAAACTGAAAATGCAACAAAACACTACACCAATTATTAAAATAATTTTATAGTTCTACCATTATCTTTGCAATGCAGTCATTCTTAGCTGGTTTGCATTGGTTTTGATAAAGCTGATACTATTAGAGATAATTTCCAATAATTGTCAGCTAAATGCAACTAGAAAAATAAAGGTATCACTTATAGAAGTTATCTTAGTAATTAAAATGTTGATAAACGACCTAACAATTATAAAACTTACAAAATAATCATGTAAGAAAAAAACTGAAAACGCAACAAAACACTAGACCATTTATTAAAAAAGTTTTATATTTCTACCATTATCTTTGCAATGCAATCATTCCTAGCTTGTTCGACTGGGCTTTGATAAAGCTGATACTATAAGAGATATTTTCTAATAATTGTCAGCTTAATGCAACTAGAAAATCAAATTTATTACTTTTAGAACTTATCTTAGTAATTAAAGTGTTGATAAACGACCTAACAATTATAAAAGTTACCCCATAATCAAGTATGAAAAAAACTGATAATGCAACAAAACACTACACCATTTATTGAAATAGTTTTATATTTCTACAATTATCTTTGCAATGAATCATTCTTAGATGGTTCGACTGGTCTTTGATAAAGCTGATATTCTTAAAGATATTTTCTAATAATTTTCAGCGAAATAAGACTATAAAAACAAAGTTATCACTTTTAGAAGTTATCTTAGTAATTAAAGCGTTGATAAACGACCTAAAATTTTTAAAAGTTACAACATAATCAAGTATGAAAAAAACTGAAAACGCGACAAAACACTTAAATCTTTCTTAAAATAAATTTATATTTCTGCAATTATATTTGCAATGCAGTGATTCTTAGATAGTTCGACTGAGCTTCGATAAAACTGAAATTCTATGGGATATTTTCTAATAATTGTCAGCTAAATGCAACTAGAAAACCAAAGTTATCACTTTAAGAATTTATTTTGGTAAATAAAGCGTTGATAAACGACCTGAAATTTATAAAAGTTACCCTATTATCAAGTTTGAAAAAACTGAAAACGCAACAAAACACTACACCGTTTATTAAAATAATTTTATAGTTCTACCATTATCTTTACATTGCAGTCATTCTTAGCTGGTTCGACTGGGTTTTTAAAAAGCTCATACTCTCAGACATATTTTCTAATAATTTTAAGCTAAATGCAACTAGAAAAACAAAGGTATCACTTTTAAAAGTTATCTTAGTAATTAAAGTGTTGATAAACGACCTAATAACTATAAAAGTTACACCATAATCAATATGAAAAAAACTGAAAAACGAAAATAAACACTACACCATAAATTAAAATAATTTTATATTTTTAGAATAATCTTTGCAATGCAGTCATTTCTAGCTGGTTCGAATGGCTTCAATAAAGCTGAGACTCTATGAGATATTTTCTAAAAATTTTCAGCTAAATGCAAGTCGAAAAACAATGGTATCACTTTTAGAAGTTATCTTAGTAATTAAAGCGTTGATAAACGACCTAAAAATTATAAAAGTTACCACATAATAAAGTATGAAAAAAACTAAAAACGCAACAAAAAACTACACCATGTATTAAAATAATTTTATATTTCTACCATTATCTTTGCAATGCAGTTATTCTTAGCTGGTTCGAATGGGCTTTGATAAAGCTGATACTATTAGAGATATATTCTATTAATTGTCAGCTAAATGCAACTCGTAAATTAAATTTATCACTTTTAGAACTTATCTTAGTAATTATTATTATTATTATTATTATTAAGTTTGTTGTCCAACGAAGGACCTAGGCATTTAAACCTCAACCACTTAAACTGAAAGACACTAACATAAAAAGAAAAAACAAATTACAATGATTAAATAAACATAAACATAAAACTTATACAAGGCAGAAACTGAATAAATTGAAACTTTTACAACCAAATATTCAACAATTCAAAAGTCACCAATCTCCAATTATACTTCAAAAGCAACAAATCCCTGTAACAAGCATTTCTATCAAATCTTTAGAAGCTGTCTTAATCTTGCAGAACATTTATCTCTGCTACTATTAGCCACTCGTTATGACGGCAAATTCAGTCAAAAAATCACTTCAAAAATTTAACAGTAATAGTTCACAAATCTAGCTTAGGAATCAACTGAATATCCAATAACTTCAAAATCTAAAGCCCAAAGCACATTAACAACAGCCCTTCCAAATAAAATTAAAGGGTTGATAAACGACCTAACAATAATAAAAGTTACCCCATAATCAAGCATGAAAAAAACTGATTACGCAATAAAACACTACACCATTAATTGAAATAGTTTTATATTTCTACAATTATCTTTGAAATGAAGTCATTCTTAGATGGTTCGACTGGCCTTTGATAAAGCTGATACTCTTAAAGATATTTTCTAGTAATTTTCAGCGAAATAAGACTAGAAAAACAAAGTTATCACTTTTAGAAGTTATCTTAGTAATTAAAGCGTTGATAAACGACCTAAAATTTATAAAAGTTACAACATAATCAAGTATGAAAAAAACTGAAAACGCAACAAAACACTTAAATCTTTCTTAAAATAAATTTATATTTCTGCAATTATATTTGCAATAAAGTGATTCTTAAATAGTTCAACTGAGCTTCGATAAAACTGAGATTCTATGGGATATTTTCTAATAATTTTCAGCTAAATGCAACTAGAAAACCAAAGTTATCTTTTTTAGAATTTATTTTGGTAAATAAACCGTTGATAAACGACCTGAAATTTATATAAGTTACCCCATTATCAAGTATGAAAAAAACTGAAAACGCAACAAAACACTAGACCATATATTAAAATAATTTTATATTTCTACCATTATCTTTGCAATGAATCATTTCCAGCTTGTTCGACTGGGCTTTGATAAAGCTGATACTATAAGAGATATTTTCTAATAATTGTCAGCTAAATGCAACTAGAAAATCAAATTTATCACTTTTAGAACTTATCCTAATAATTAAAGTGTTAATAAACGACCTAACAATTAAAAAAGTTACCCCATAATCAAGTATGAAAAAAACTGATAATGCAACAAAACACTACACCATTTATTGAAATAGTTTTAAATTTCTACAATTATCTTTGCAATGAATCATTCTTAGATGGTTCGACTGGCCTTTGATAAAGCTAATATTCTTAAAGATATTTTCTAATAATTTTCAGCGAAATAAGACTAAAAAAACAAAGTTATCACTTTTAGAAGTTTTCTTAGTAATTAAAGCGTTGATAAACGACTTAAAATTTATATAAGTTACAACATAATCAAGTATGAAAAAAACTGAAAACGCAACAAAAGACCTAAATCTTTCTTAAAATAATTTTATATTTCTGCAATTATCTTTGCAATGCAGTGATTCTTAGATAGTTTGACTGGGCTTCGATAAAACTGAGATTCTATGGGATATTTTCTAATAATTTTTAGTTAAATGCAACTAGAAAATCAAAGTTATCACTTTTAGAATTATTTTTGGTAAATAAAGCGTTGATAAACGACCTAAAATTTATAAAAGTTACCCTTTTATCAAGTATGAAAAAACTGAAAACGCAACAAAACACTACACCATTTATTAAAATAATTTTATAGTTCTACCGATATCTTTACATTGCAGTCATTCTTAGCTGGTTCAACTGGGTTTTAAAAAAGCTTATACTCTCAGACATATTTTCTAATAATTTTCAGCTAAATGCAACTAGAAAAACAAAGGTATCACTTTTAAATGTTATCTTAATAATTAAAGTTTTAATAAACGACCTAACAACTATAAAATTTACACCATAATCAATATGAAAAAAAATGAAAAACACAAAAAAACACTACACCATAATTAGAATAATTTTATATTTTTAGAATAATCTTTGCAATGCAGTCATTTCTAGCTGGTTTGACTGGGCTTCGATAAAACTGAGATTCTATGAGATATTTTCTAATAATTTTCAGCTAAATGCAAGTCGAAAAACAATGGTATCACTTATAGAAGTTATCTTAGTAATTAAAGCGTTGATAAACGACCTAAAAATTATAAAACTTACAAAATAATCATATATGAAAAAAACTGAAAACGCAACAAAACACTACACCATTCATTAAAATAACTTTATATTTCTACCAGTATTTTTGCAATGCAGTCATTCCTAGGTTGTTCGACTGCGCTTTGATAAAGCTGATACTATTAGAGATAATTTCTAAAAATTGTCAGCTAAATGCAACTAGTAAAACAAAGGTATCACTTTTAGAAATTATCTTAGTGATTAAGTGTTGATAAACGACCTAAAAATTATAAAAGTTACCCCATAATCAAGTATGAAAAAACTGAAAACGCAACAAAACACTAGACCATGTATTAAAATAATATTATATTTCTACAATTATCTTTGCAATGCAGTCATTCTTAGCTGTTTCGAATGGGCTTTGATAAAGCTGATATTATTAGAGATATTTTCTAATAATTGTCAGCTAAATGCAACTAGAAAATCAAATTTATCACTTTTAGAACTTATCTTAGTAATTATTAATTTTATTATTATTAAGTTTATTGTCCATGTCCAACTAAGGACCTAGGCATTAAAACCTAAGCCACTTAAACTGAAAGACACTAAAATAAAAAGAAAAAACAAATTACAATGATTAAATAAACATAAACATAAAACTTATACAAGGCAGAAACTGAATAAATTGAAACTTTTACAACCAAATATTCAACAATTCAAAAGTCACCAATCTCCAAATATACTTCAAAAGCAACAAATCCCTGTAACAAGCATTTCTATCAAATCTTTAGAAGCTGTCTTAATCTTGCAGAACATTTATCTCTGCTACTATTAGCCACTCGTTATGACGGCAAATTCAGTCAAAAAATCACTTCAAAAATTTAGCAGTAACAGTTCACAAATCTAGCTTAGGTTTCAACTGAATTTTTAATAATTTTAAAATCTAAAGCCCAAAGTACATTAACAACAGCCCTTCCAAAAAAAATTAAAGTGTTGATAAACGACCTAACAATTATAAAAGTTACCCCATAATGAAGTATGAAAAAAACTGATTACGCAACAAAACACTACACCATTTATTAAAATAGTTTTATATTTCTACAATTATATTTGCAATGAATCATTCTTAGATGGTTCGACTGGCCTTTGATAAAGCTGATACTCTTAAAGATATTTTCTAATAATTTTCAGCGAAATAAGACTAGAAAAACAAAGTTATCACTTTTAGAAGTTATCATAGTAATTAAAGCGTTGATAAACAACCTAAAATTTATAAAAGTTACAACATAATCAAGTATGAAAAAAACTGAAAACGCGATAAAACACTTAAATCTTTCTTAAAATAAATTTATATTTCTGCAATTATATTTGCAATGCAATGATTCTTAGATTGTTCGAATGAGCTTCGATAAAACAGAGATTCTATGGGATATTTTCTGATAATTTTCAGCTAAATGCAACTAGAAAACCAAAGTTATCACTTTTAGAATTTATTTTGGTAAATAAAGCGTTGATAAACGACCTGAAATTTATAAAAGTTACCCCATTATCAAGTATGAAAAAACTGAAAATGCAATAAAACACTACACCATTTATTAAAATAATTTTATAGTTCTACCATTATCTTTGCAATGCAGTAATTCTTAGCTGGTTCGCATTGGTTTTGATAAAGCTGATACTATTAGAGATAATTTCTAATAATTGTCAGCTAAATGCAACTAGAAAAATAAAGGTATCACTTATAGAAGTTATCTTAGTAATTAAAATGTTGATAAACGACCTAACAATTATAAAACTTACAAAATAATCATGTATGAAAAAAACTGAAAACGCAACAAAACACTAGACCATTTATTAAAATAATTTTATATTTCTACCATTATCTTTGCAATGCAATCATTCCTAGCTTGTTCGACTGGGCTTTGATAAAGCTGATACAATTAGAGATATTTTCTAATAATTGTCAGCTAAATGCAACTAGAAAATCATATTTATTACTTTTAGAACTTATCTTAGTAATTAAAGTGTTGATAAACGACCTAACATTTATAAAAATTACCCTATAATCAAGTATGAAAAAAACTGATAATGCAACAAAACACTACACCATTTATTGAAATAGTTTTGTATTTCTACAATTATCTTTGCAATGAATCATTCTTAGATGGTTCGACTGGCTTTTGATAAAGCTGATGCTCTAAATGTATTTTCTAATAAATTTCAGCGAAATAAGACTAGAAAAACAAAGTTATCACTTTTAGAAGTTATCTTAGTAATTAAAGCGTTGATAAACGACCTAAAATTTATAAAAGTTACAACATAATCAAGTATGAAAAAAACTGAAAACGCGACAAAACACTTAAATCTTTCTTAAAATAAATTTATATTTCTGCAATTATATTTGCAATGCAGTGATTCTTAAATAGTTCGACTGAGCTTCGATAAAACAGAGATTCTATGGGATATTTTCTGATAATTTTCAGCTAAATGCAACTAGAAAACCAAAGTTATCACTTTTAGAATTTATTTTGGTAAATAAAGCGTTGATAAACGACCTGAAATTTATAAAAGTTTCCCCATTATCATGTATGAAAAAACTGAAATAGCAACAAAACACTACACCATTTATTAAAATAATTTTATAGTTCTACCATTATCTTTGCAATGCAGTCATTCTTAGCTGGTTCGCATTGGTTTTGATAAAGCTGATACTATTAGAGATAATTTCTAATAATTGTCAGCTAAATGCAACTAGAAAAATAAAGGTATCACTTATAGAAGTTATCTTAGTAATTAAAATGTTGATAAATGCCTAACAATTATAAAACTTACAAAATAATCATGTATGAAAAATACTGAAAACGCAACAAAACACTAGTCCATTTATTAAAATAATTTTATATTTCTACCATTATTTTTGCAAAACAATCATTCCTAGCTTGTTCGACTGGGATTTGATAAAGCTGATACTATTAGAGATATTTTCTAATAATTGCCAGCTAAATGCAACTAGAAAATCAAAGTTATCACTTTTAGCATTAATTTTGGTAAATAAAGCGTTGATAAATAACCTAAAATTTATAAAAGTTACCCTATTATCAAGTATGAAAAAACTGAAAACGCAACAAAACACTACACCATGTATTAAAATAATTTTATAGTTCTACCATTATCTTTACATAGCTGTCATTCTTAGCTGGTTTAACTGGGTTTTAAAAAAGCTCATACTCTCAGACATATTTTCTAATAATTTTAAGCTAAATGCAACTAGAAAAACAAAGGTATCACTTTTAAAAGTTATCTTAGTAATTAAATTGTTGATATACGACCTAATAACTATAAAAGTTACACCATATTCAATATGAAAAAAACTGAAAAACGCAAATAAACACAACACCATTAATTAAAATAATTTTATATTTTTAGAATAATCTTTGCAATGCAGTCATTTCTAGCTGGTTCGACTGGCTTCAATAAAGCTGAGATTCTATGAGATATTTTCTAAAAATTTTCAGCTAAATGCAAGTCGAAAAACAATGGTATCACTTTTAGAAGTTATCTTAGTAATTAAAGCGTTGATAAACGACCTAAAAATTATAAAAGTTACCACATAATCAAGTATGAAAAAAACTAAAAACGCAACAAAACACTACACCATGTATTAAAATAATTTTATATTTCTACCATTATCTTTGCAATGCAGTTATTCCTAGCTGGTTCGAATGGGCTTTGATAAAGCTGATACTACTAGAGATATTTTCTAACAATTGTCAGCTAAATGCAACTAGAAAATCAAATTTATCACTTTTAGAATTTATCTTAGTAATTATTATTATTATTATTATTATTATTATTATTATTATTATTATTAAGTTTATTGTCCAACGAAGGACCTAGGCATTTAAACCTAAGCCACTTAAACTGAAAAACACTAACATAAAAAGGAAAAACAAATTACAATGATTAAATAAACATAAACATAAAACTTATACGAGGCAGAAACTGAATAAATTAAAACTTTCACAACCAAATATTGAACAATTCTAAAGTCACCAATCTCTAATTATACGTTCCAAAGCAACAAATCCCTGTAACAAGCATTTCTATCAAATCTTCAGAAGCTGTCTTAATTTTGCAGAACATTCATCTCTGCTACTATTTGCCACTCGTTATGACGGCAAACTCAGTCAAAAATCACTTCAAAAATTTAGCAGTAACAGTTAACAAATCTAGCTTAGGTTTCAACTGAATATCTAATAATTTCAAAATCTAAAGCCCAAAGCACATTAACAACAGCCCTTCCAAAAAACATTAAAGTGTTGATAAACGACCTAACAATTATAAATGTTACCCCATAATCAAGTATGATAAAAACTGATTACGCAACAAAACACTACACCATTTATTGAAATAGTTTTATATTTCTACAATTATCTTTGAAATGAAGTCATTCTTAGATGGTTCGACTGGCTTTTGATAAAGCTGATACTCTTAAAGATATTTTCTAATAATTTTCAGCGAAATAAGACTAGAAAAACAAAGTTATCACTTTTAGAAGTTATCTTAGTAATTAAAGCGTTGATAAACGACCTAAAATTTATAAAAGTTACAACATAATCAAGTATGAAAAAAACTGAAAACGCAACAAAACACTTAAATCTTTCTTAAAATAAATTTTTATTTCTGCAATTATATTTGCAATGCAGTTATACTTAGATAGTTCAACTGAGCTTCGATAAAACTGAGGATCTATGGGAGATTTTCTAATAATTTTCTGCTAAATGCAACTAGAAAACCAAAGTTATCACTTTTAGAATTTATTTTGGTAATTAAAGCGTTGATAAACGACCTGAAATTTATAAAAGTTACCCCATTATACAGTATGAAAAAACTGAAAATGCAACAAAACACTACACCATTTATTGAAATAATTTTATAGTTCTACCATTATCTTTACATTGCAGTCATTCTTAGCTGGTTCAACTGGGTTTTAAAAAAGCTCATACTCTCAGACATATTTTCTAATAATTTTAAGCTAAATGCAACTAGAAAAACAAATCTATCACTTTTAAAAGTTATCTTAGTAATTAAAATGTTGATAAACGGCCTAACAATTATAAAAGTAACAAAATAATCATGTATGAAAAAAACTGAAAACGCAACAAAACACTAGACCATTTATTAGAATAATTTTATATTTCTACCATTATCTTTGCAATGAATCATTCTTAGATAGTTCGACTGGCCTTTGATAAAGCTGATATTCTTAAAGATATTTTCGATTAATTTTCAGCGAAATATGACTAGAAAAACAAAGTTATCACTTTTAGAAGTTATCTTAGTAATTAAAGCGTTGATAAACGACCTAAAATTTATAAAAGTTACAACATAATCAAGTATGAAAAAGACTGAAAACGCAACAAAACACTTAAATCTTTCTTAAAATTAATTTATATTTCTGCAATTATCTTTGCAATGCAGTGATTCTTAGATAGTTCGACTGGGCTTCGATAAAACTGAGATTCTATGGGATATTTTCTAATAATTTTTAGCTAAATGCAACTAGAAAATCAAACTTATCACTTTTAGAATTTATTTTGGTAAATAAAGCGTTGATAAACGACCTAAAATTTTTAAAAGTTACCCTATTATCAAGTATGAAAAAACGGAAAACGCAACAAAACACTACACCATTTATTAAAATAGTTTTATAGTTCTACCATTATCTTTACATTGCAGTCATTCTTAGCTGGTTCAACTGGGTTTTAAAAAAGCTCATACTCTCAGACATATTTTCTAATAATTTTAAGCTAAATGCAACTAGAAAAACAAAGCTATCACTTTTAAAAGTTATCTTAGTAATTAAAGTGTTGATAAACGACCTAACAACTATAAAAGTTACACCATAATCAATATGAAATAAACTAAAAAACGCAAAAAAACACTACACTATTAATTAAAATAATTTTATATTTTTAGAATAATCTTTGCAATGCAGTCATTTCTAGCTGGTTCGACTGGCTTCGATAAAACTGAGATTCTATGAGATATTTTCTAATAATTTTCAGCTAAATGCAAGTCGAAAAACAATAGTATCACTTATAGAAGTTATCTTAGTAATAAAAGTGTTGATAAACGACCTAACAATTATAAAACTTACAAAATAATCATATATGAAAAAAACTGAAAACGCAACAAAACACTACACCATTCATTAAAATAATTTTATATTTCTACCATTATTTTGCAATGCAGTCATTCCTAGCTTGTTCGACAGGGCTTTGATAAAGCTGATATTATTTGAGATAATTTCTAATAATTGTCAGCTAAATGCAACTAGAAAAACAAAGGTATCACTTTTAGAGATTATCTTAGTGGTTAAAGTGTTGATAAACGACCTCACAATTATAAAAGTTACCCCATTATCAAGTACGAAAAAAAATGAAAACGCAACAAAACACTACACCATGTATTAAAATAATATTATATTTCTACCATTATCTTTGCAATGCAGTCATTCCTAGCTGGTTCGAATGGGCTTCGATTAAGCTGATATTATTAGAGATATTTTCTAATAATTGTCAGCTAAATGCAACTAGAAAATCAAATTTATCACTTTTAGAACTTATCTTAGTAATTATTAATATTATTATTATTAAGTTTATTGTCCGTGTCAAACCAAGGACCTAGGCATTAAAACCTAAGCCACTTAAACTGAAAGACACCAACATAAAAGGAGAAAACAAATTACAATGATTAAATAAACATAAACCTAAAATTATAGACCTAAAAATTATAAAAGTTACCACATAATCAAGTATGAACAAAACTAAAAACGCAACAAAACATTACACCATGTATTAAAATAATTTTATATTTCTACCATTATCTTTGCAATGCAGTTATTCCTAGCTGGTTCGAATGGGCTTTGATAAAGCTGATACTATTAGAGATATTTTCTAAAAATTGTCAGCTAAATGCAACTAGAAAATCGAATTCATCACTTTTAGAACTTCTCTTAGTAATTATTATTATTATTATTATTATTATTATTATTATTATTAAGTTTATTGTCCAACGAAGGACCTAGACATTTAAACCTAGCTAGGAATCACTTCAAAAATTTAGCAGTAACAGTTAACAAATCTAGCTTAGGTTTCAACTGAATATTTAATAATTTCAAAATTTAAAGCCCAAAGCACATTAACAACAGCCCTTCCAAAAAAATTAAAGTGTTGATAAACGACCTAACAATTATAAAAGTTACCCCATAATCAAGTATGAAAAAAACTGATTACGCAACAAAACACTACACCATTTATTGAAATAGTTTTATATTTCTACAATTATCTTTGAAATGAAGTCATTCTTAGATGGTTCGACTGGCCTTTGATAAAGCTGATACTCTTAAAGATATTTTCTAATAATTTTCAGCGAAATAAGACTAGAAAAACAAAGTTATCACTTTTAGAAGTTATCTTAGTAATTAAAGCGTTGATAAACGACCTAAAATTTATAAAAGTTACAACATAATCAAGTATGAAAAAAACTGAAAACGCAACAAAATACTTAAATCTTTCTTAAAATAAATTTTTATATCTGCAAATATATTTGCAATGCAGTGATTTTTAGATAGTTCAACTGAGCTTCGATAAAACTGAGATTCTATGTGATATATTCTAATAATTTTCTGCTAAATGCAACTAGAAAACCAAAGTTATCACTTTTAGAATTTATTTTGGTAAATAAAGCGTTGATAAACGACCTGAAATTTATAAAAGTTACCTCATTATCCAGTATGAAAAAACTGAAAATGCAACAAAACACTACACCATTTATTAAAATAATTTTATAGTTTTACCATTATCTTTGCAATGCAGTCATTCTTAGCCGGTTCGACTGGGTTTTGATAAAGCTGATACTATTAGAGATAATTTCTAATAATTGTCAGCTAAATGCAACTAGAAAAATAAAGATATCACTTATAGAAGTTATCTTAGTAATTAAAATGTTGATAAACGGCCTAACAATTGTAAAAGTAACAAAATAATCATGTATGAAAAAAACTGAAAACGCAACAAAACACTAGACCATTTATTAGAATAATTTTATAATTCTACTATTATCTTTGCAATGAATCATTCTTAGATGGTTCGACTGGCCTTTGATAAAGCTGATATTCTTAAAGATATTTTCTAATAATTTTCAGCGAAATAAGACTAGAAAAACAAAGTTATCACAAAGTTATTTTATAATTCTACCTTTATCATTGCAATGCAGTCATTCCTAGCTGGTTCGACTGGGCTTCGATAAAGCTGAGATTATATAAGATATTTTCTAATAATTATCGGCTAAATGCAATTAGAAAATCAAAGTTATCACTTTTAGAAATTATATTAGTAAATAAAGAGTTAATAAACTACTTAACAATTATAAAAGTTAACATATAATTAAGTATGAATAAAACTCAAAACACAACAAAACACTTCAATCTTTCAAAAACTAATTTTATATTTCTACAATTATCTTTTAATTGCAGCTGCTTCGGCAAGTTTGAATGTAGTGGGAGAAAGTTGTTGGTCTCTGAAACATCTTCCAATAATTTTTAACTTTTGCGACTAGAAAAAACAAAGTTATCATTTTTAAAAGTTATCTTAATAAACATAGTGTCCATAAATAAATAAACAATTTTTAAATTTGCTTCACAATCACACATCAATAAAACTAAAAAGAGTACACAACATGACAACCTTTATTATAAAGATTTTGTATTTTTACAAATATCTTTTTATTGCAGTCATCCTCGTCCGTTTCGACTAATGTTTGATAAAGCTTAGACTATCAAAGATTTGTCCAATATTTTCAAACTGCATGCGACTAGATAAAACAAAGGTATCACTTTTAGAAGTTATCTTAGTAAATAAAGTGTTGGTAAACGACTAAACAATTATAATAGTTACTCTCTAATAAAGTATGAATTAAACTAAAAACTCAACAAAACACTTAAATCTTACTTGAAATAATTAAAAATTTCCACAATAAATTTACAATGAGTCCTTCTTAGCTGGTTCGACTGGGCTTTTATAAAGCTGATATTCTCAGAGATTTTATTAATAATTGTCAGCTAAATGCAACTAGAAAAACAAAGGTATCACATCTAGAAGTTATCTTAGTAATTCAAGTGTTGATTAACGACCTAACAATTATAAATTTAACCCCATAATCAATAATGAAAAAACTGAAAACGAAATTTACTATTTAGCTAAATGTAAATATTAAAAACAAAGATATCACTTTTAGAACTTATCATTGTAAATAAAACGTTGATAAACGACTTAAAAATTATAAAAGTTTGCCCATAATCAAGTATGAAAAAACTGAAAACGCAACACTACACCATTTATTAAAATAATTTTATATTTATACAATTATCTTTGAAATGCAGTCATTCTTAGCTTGTTCGACCGGACTTCGATAAAGAAGCTGAGATTCTTTGAGATATTTTCTAATAATTATCGGTTAAACGCAACTAGAAAATCAAAGTTAACACTTTTAGAAGTTATCTTAGTAATTAAAGCTTTGTTAAAGACCAAACAATTATAAAAGTAACACCATAATCAAGTATTCATAAAACTTAAAACGCATAGAACACTTAAATCTTTCTTAGATTAATACTATATTTCTGCAAATATCTTTGCAATGCAGTGATTCTTAGATGGTTCGACTTGGCTTTCATAAGCTGATACTCTCTGAGATATTTTCTAATAATTTTCTAATAATTGTAAATAGCAAAAACAAAATTATCACTTTTAGAAGCTATCTAAGTTCTTCAAGTGTTGTTAAACGACCTTACAATTGTAAAAGTTAACCCATTATCAAGTATGAAAAAACTGAAAATGCAACAAAAGACTAAACTATTCATTAAAATAATTTCATATTTCAAGCATTATCTTTGCAATCTAGTCAGTTTTAGACTGTTCGACTAGGTTCTGATAAAGATGATACTCTCAGACAGATTTTCTAATAATTTTAAACTAAATGCAACTAGTAAAACCAAGGTATCACTTCTAGAAGATATCTTAGTAATTAAAGTGTTGATAAACAACCTAACAATTATAAAAGTAACCCCATAATCAATTATGAAAAAACTGATAACGTAACAAAACACTATACCATCTATTAAAATAATTTCATATTTCTACAATTATCTTTGCAATGCAGTCATTCTTAGATGATTCGACTGGGCTTTGATAAACCTGATACTCTCAGAGATATTTTCTATTAAATTTCAGCTTAATGCGAATAGTAAAACCAAGGTATCACTTCAAGAAGATATCCTGTAATCAAAGTGTTGGTAAACGACCTAACAATTATAAAAGTAACCCCATAATAAGTATGAAAAAAACTGAAAACGCAACAAAACACTTCACCTTTCATTAAAATAACTTTATATTTCTACAATTATCTTAGCATTGCAGTGATTCTTAGATGGTTCGACTGGGCTTTCATAAGCTGAAAATCTCAGAGATATGTTCTAATAATTATCAGCTAAATTTAACTAGTAAAGACAAAATTATCACTTTTAGAAGCTATTTAAGTACTTTAAGTGTTGATAACAACCTTACAATTATAAAAGTTAACCCATTATCAAGTATGAAAAAACCGAAAACGCAACAAAAGATTAAACCATTTATTAAAATAATTTTATATTTCTACAATTATCTTTGCAATGCAGTGATTCTTTGATGGTTCGACTGGGCTTTGATAAAACTGAGACTCTATGAGAAACTTTCTAATAATTGTCAGCTAAATGTAAATAGTAAAAACAAAGTTATCACATTTAGAAGTTATATTTTTTAATTGGAATGTTGATTAATGACTTAAAAATTATAAAAGTGTGCCCATAATCAAGTATGAAAAAACTGAAAACGCAAAAAAACACTTAAATCTTTCTTAAAATAATTTTCTATTACTGAAATTATCTTTGCAATGCAGTCATTCTAAGCTGTTTCGACTGGGCTTCGATAAAGCTGAGAATTTATGAGATATTTTCCAATATTTTAAGCTAAATGCAACTAGAAAAACAATGGTATCTCTTATAGAAATTATCTTATTAATTAAAGTGTTAATAAACGACCTAACAATTAAATAAGTTACAAAATAATCAAATATGAAAAAAACTGAAAACGCAACAAAACAATTAAATCCTTCTCAAAATAATTTTATATTTTTGCAATTATCTTTGCAATGCAGTGATTCTTTGATGGTTTGACTGGGCATTCATAAGCTGATAATCTCAGAGATATTTTCTAATAATTATCAGCTAAATCTAAATAGAAAATCAAAGTTATCACTTTTAGAAGCTATCTAAGTAATTAAAGTGTTGATAAACAACCTATCAATTATAAAAGTTAGGCTATAATCAAGTATGAAAAAAACTTATTACGCAACAAAACACTACACCATTTATTGAAATAGTTTTATATTTCTACAATTATCTTTGCAATGAATCATTCTTAGATGGTTCGACTGGCCTTTGATAAAGCTGATATTCTTAAAGATATTTTCTATTAATTTTCAGCGAAATAAGACTACAAAAACAAAGTTATCACTTTTAGAAGTTATCTTAGTAATTAAAGCGTTGATAAACGACCTAAAATTTATATAAGTTACAACATAATCAAGTATGAAAAAACTGAAAACGCAACAAAACACTTAAATCTTTCTTAAAATAGTTTTATATTTCTGCAATTATCTTTGCAATGCAGTGATTCTTAGATAGTTCGACTGGGCTTCGACAAAACTGAGATTCTATGGGATATTTTCTAATAATTTTTAGCTAAATGCAACTAGAAAATCAAAGTTATCACTTTTAGAATTATTTTTGGTAAATAAAGCGTTGATAAACGACCTAAAATTTATAAAAGTTACCCTATTATCAAGTATGAAAAAACTGAAAACGCAACAAAACACTACACCATTTATTAAAATAATTTTAAAGTTCTACCATTATCTTTACGTTGCAGTCATTCTTAGCTGGTTCAACTGGGTTTTAAAAAAGCTCATACTCTCAGACATATTTTCTAATAATTTTAAGCTAAATGCAACTAGAAAAACAAAGGTATCACTTTTAGAAGTTATCTTAGTAATTAAATTGTTAATATACGACCTAATAACTATAAAAGTTACACCATATTCAATATGAAAAAAACTGAAAAACGCAAATAAACACAACACCATTAATTAAAATAATTTTATATTTTTAGAATAATCTTTGCAATGCAGTCATTTCTAGCTGGTTCGACTGGCTTCAATAAAGCTGAGTTCTATGAGATATTTTCTAAAAATTTTCAGCTAAATGCAAGTCGAAAAACAATGGTATCACTTTTAGAAGTTTACTTAGTAATTAAAGCGTTGATAAACGACCTAAAAATTATAAAAGTTACCACATAATCAAGTATGAAAAAAACTAAAAACGCAACAAAACACTACACCATGTATTAAAATAATTTTATATTTCTACCATTATCTTTGCAATGCAGTTATTCCTAGCTGGTTCGAATGGGCTTTGATAAAGCTGATACTATTAGAGATATTTTCTAAAAATTGTCAGCTAAATGCAACTAGAAAATCGAATTCATCACTTTTAGAACTTCTCTTAGTAATTATTATTATTATTATTATTATTATTATTATTAAGTTTATTGTCCAACGAAGGATCTAGGCATTTAAACCTAAGCCACTTAAACTGAAAGACACTAACATAAAAAGAAAAATCAAATTACAATGATTAAATAAACTTAAACATAAAACTTATACAAGGCAGAAACTGAATAAATTAAAACTTTCACAACCAAATATTCAACAATTCCAAAGTCACCAATCTCCAATTATACGTTCAAAAGCAACAAATCCCTGTAACAAGCATTTCTATCAAATCTTTAGAAGCTGTCTTAATCTTGCAGAACATTTATCTCTGCTACTATTTGCCACTCGTTATGACGGCAAATTCAGTCAAAAATCACTTCAAAAATTTAGCAATAACAGTTAACAAATCTAGCTTAGGTTTCAACTGAATATTTAATAATTTTAAAATCTAAAACCCAAAGCACATTAACGACAGCCCTTCCAAAAAAAATTAAAGTGTTGATAAACGACCTAACAATTATAAAAGTTACCCCATAATCAAGTATGAAAAAAACTGATTACGCAACAAAACACTACACCATTTAATGAAATAGTTTTATATTTCTACAATTATCTTTGAAATGAAGTCATTCTTAGATGGTTCGACTGGCCTTTGATAAAGCTGATACTCTTAAAGATATTTTCTAATAATTTTCAGCGAAATAAGACTAGAAAAACAAAGTTATCACTTTTAGAAGTTATCTTAGTAATTAAAGCGTTGATAAACGACCTAAAATTTATAAAAGTTACAACATAATGAAGTATGAAAAAAACTGAAAACGCGAAAAAACACTTAAATATTTCTTAAAATAAATTTATTATTCTGCAATTATATTTGCAATGCAGTGATTCTTAGATAGTTCGACTGAGTTTCGATAAAACTGAGATTCTATAGGATATTTTCTAATAATTTTCAGCGAAATGCAATTAGAAAACCAAAGTTATCACTTTTAGAATTTATTTTGTTAAATAAAGCGTTGATAAACGACCTGAAATTTATAAAAATTACCCCATTATCAAGTATGAAAAAACTGAAAATGCAACAAAACACTACACCATTTATTAAAATATTTTTTTTAGTTCTACCATTATCTTTGCAATGCAGTCATTCTTAGCTGGTTCGCATTGGTTTTGATAAAGCTGATACTATTAGAGATAATTTCTAATAATTGTCAGCTAAATGCAACTAGAAAAATAAAGGTATCATTTATAGAAGTTATCTTAGTAATTAAAATGTTGATAAACGACCTAACAATTATAAAAGTAACAAAATAATCATGTATGAAAAAAAACTGTTAATGCAACAAAACACTACACCATTTATTGAAATAGTTTTATATTTCTACAATTATCTTTGAATAAATCATTCTTAGATAGTTCGACTGGCCTTTGATAAAGCTGATATTCATAAAGATATTTTCTAATAATTTTCAGCGAAATAAGACTAGAAAAACAAAGTTATCACAAAGTTATTTTATAATTCTACCATTATCATTGCAATGCAGTCATTCCTAGCTGGTTCGACTGGGCTTCGATAAAGCTGAGATTATATAAGATATTTTCTAATAATTATCGGCTAAATGCAATTAGAAAATCAAAGTTATCACTTTTAGAAATTATATTAGTAAATAAAGAGTTGATAAACTACTTAACAATTATAAAAGTTAACATATAATTAAGTATGAATAAAACTCAAAACACAACAAAACACTTCAATCTTTCATAAACTAATTTTATATTTCTACAATTATCTTTTAATTGCAGTCGTCTTCGGCAAGTTTGAATGTAGTGGGAGAAAGTTGTTGGTCTCTGAAACATCTTCAAATAATTTTTAACTTTTGCGACTAGAAAAAACAAAGTTATCATTTTTGAAAGTTATCTTAATAAACATAGTGTCCATAAATAAATAAACATTTTTTAAATTTGCTTCACAATCAAACATCGATAAAACTAAAAAGAGTACACAACATGACAACCTTTATTATAAAGATTTTGTAATTTTACAAATATCTTTTTATTGCAGTCATCCTCGTCCGTTTTGACTAATCTTTGATAAAGCTAAGACTATCAAAGATTTGTCCAATATTTTCAATCTGCATGCGACTAGATAAAACAAAGGTATCACTTTTAGAAGTTATTTTAGTAAATAAAATGTTGGTAAACGACTAAACAATTATAATAGTTACTCTCTAATAAAGTATGAATTAAACTAAAAACTCAACAAAACACTTAAATCTTACTTGAAATAATTAAAAATTTCCACAATAACTTTGCAATGAGTCCTTTTTAGCTGGTTCGACTGGGCTTTTATAAAGCTGATACTCTCAGAGATTTTATTAATAATTGTCAGCTAAATGCAACTAGAAAAACAAAGGTATCACTTCTAGAAGTTATCTTAGTAATTAAAGTGTTGATAAACGACCTAACAATTATAAATTTAACCCCATAATCAAGTATGATAAAACTGAAAACGAAATTTACTATTTAGCTAAATGTAAATATTAAAAACAAAGTTATCACTTTTAGAACTTATCTTTGTAAATAAAACGTTGATAAACGACTTAAAAATTATAAAAGTTTGCCCATAATCAAGTATGAAAAAACTGAAAACGCAACAAAACACTACACCATTTATTAAAATAATTTTATATTTATACAATTATCTTTGAAATGCAGTCATTCTTAGCTTGTTCGACCGGACTTCGATAAAGAAGCTGAGATTCTTTGAGATATTTTCTAATAATTATTGGTTAAACGCAACTAGAAAATCAAAGTTATCACTTTTAGAAGTTGTCTTAGTAATTAAAGCTTTGTTTAAGACCTAACAATTATAAAAATAACACCATAATCAAGTATTCATAAAACTTAAAACGCATTAAAACACTTAAATCTTTCTTAGATTAATACTATATTTCTGCAAATATCTTTGCAATGCAGTGATTCTTAGATGGTTCGACGTGGCTTTCGTAAGCTGATGTTCTCATAGATATTTTCTAATAATTTTCTGCTAAATGTAAACAGCAAAAACAAAATTATCACTTTTAGAAGCTATCTAAGTACTTCAAGTGTTGTTAAACAACCTTACAATTGTAAAAGTTAACCCATTATCAAGTATGAAAAAACTGAAAATGCAACAAAAGACTAAACTATTCATTAAAATAATTTCATATTTTAAGCATTATCTTTGCAATCTAGTCAGTTTTAGATGGTTCGACTAGGTTCTGATAAAGATGATACTCTCAGACAGATTTTCTAATAATTTTAAGCTAAATGCAACTAGTAAAACCAAGGTATCACTTCTAGAAGATATCTTAGTAATTAAAGTGTTGATAAACGACCTAACAATTATAAAAGTAACCCCATAATCAAGTATGAAAAAACTGATAACGTAACAAAACACTACACCATCTGTTAAAATAATTTCATATTTCTACAATTATCTTTGCAATGCAGTCATTCTTAGATAATTCGACTGGGCTTTGATAAACCTGATACTCTGAGAGATATTTTCTATTTAATTTCAGCTTAATGCGACTAGTAAAACCAAGGTATCATTTCAAGAAGATATCTTGTAATCAAAGTGTTGATAAACGACCTAACAATTATAAAAGTAACCCCATAATAAAGTATGAAAAAAACTGAAAACGCAACAAAACACTACACCTTTCATTAAAATAATTTTATATTTTTACAATTATCTTAGCATTGCAGTGATTCTTAGATGGTTCGACTGGGCTTTCATAAGCTGAAAATCTCAGAGATATGTTCTAATAATAATCAGCTAAATTTAAATAGTAAAAACAAAATTATCACTTTTAGAAGCTATTTAAGTACTTTAAGTGTTGATAACAACCATACAATTATAAAAGTTAACCCATTATCAAGTATAAAAAAACCGAAAACGCAACAAAACATTAAACCATTTATTAAAATAATTTTATATTTCTACAATTATCTTTGCAATGCAGTGATTCTTTGATGGTTCGACTGGGCTTTGATAAAACTGAGACTCTATGAGAAACTTTCTAATAATTGTCAGCTAAATGTAAATAGTAAAAACAAAATTATCACTTTTAGAAGTTATCTTTTTAAATAGAATGTTGATTAATGACTTAAAAATTATAAAAGTGTGCCCATAATCAAGTATGAAAAAACTGAATACGCAAAAAAACACTTAAATCTTTCTTAAAATAATTTTCTATTACTGAAATTATCTTTGCAATGCAGTCATTCTAAGCTGTTTCGACTGGGCTTCGATAAAGCTGAGAATTTATGAGATATTTTCGAATATTTTAAGCTAAATGCAACTAGAAAAACAATGGTATCACTTATAGAAATTATCTTATTAATTAAAGTGATGATAAACGACCTAACAATTGAATAAGTTACAAAATAATCAAGTATGAAAAAAACTGAAAACGCAGCGAAACAATTGATTCCTTCTCAAATAATTTTATATTTCTGCAATTATCTTTGCAATGCAAGGATTTGTCGATGGTTTGACTGGGCTTTCATAAGCTGATACTCTCAGAGATATTTTCTAATAATTGTCAGCTAAAAGCAACTAGAAAAACAAAGGTATCACCTCAGAAATTATTTTGGTAAATAAAGCGTTGAAAAACGACCTAAAATTATAAAACTTAACCCATAATCAAGTATGTAAAAACTGAAAACGAAAAAAAAAACATTACACCATATTAAAAAAATTTCAATTTCTGCAATTTTCTTTGCAAAGCAGTCATTCTTAGATGGTTCGACTGGGCTTCGATAAAGCTGATACTCTTAGAGATATTTTCTAATAATTTACAGCGAAATGAAACTAGACAAACAAATGTATCACTTTTAGAAGTTATCTTTGTAACTAATTTGTTGATAAACGACTTAACAATTATAAAAGTTACCCCATAATCAAGTATGAAAAAAACTGAAAACGTAACAAAACACTAAACCATTTATTTAAACAATTTTATATTTCTACAAGTATCTTTACTATGCAGTGATTCTTAGATAGTTCGACTGGGCTTCAATAAAGCTGATACTCTTAGAGATATTTTCTAGTAATTTTCTACGAAATGCAACTAGAAAATCAAATTTATCAATTTTAGAAATTATCTTAGTAATTTAAGTGTTGATAAACTACCTCACAGTTGTAAAAGTTAACCCATAATCAAGTATGAAAAAAACTGAAAACGCAACAAAACACTAAATCATTTCTTTAAATAATTTTATATTTCTACAAGTATCTTTACTATGCAATCATTCTTAGCCTGGTTCGACTGGGCTTCGATAAAGCTGATACTCTTAGAGATGTTTTCTAATAATTTTCAGCTAAATGCAACTAGAAAATCAAATTTATCACTTTTAGAAGTTATCTTAGTAATTAAAGTGTTGATAAACAACCTAACAATTATAAAAGTTACATACTAATCAAGTATGAAAAAAACTGAAAACGCAACAAAACACTTAAATCCTTCTCAAAATAATTTAATATTTTTGCAATTATCTTTGCAATGCAGTGATTCTTTGATGGTTTGACTGGGCATTCATAAGCTGATAACCTCAGAGATATTTTCTAATAATTATCAGCTAAATCTGAATAGAAAATAAAAGTTATCACTTTTAGAAGCTATCTAAGTAATTAAAGTGTTGATAAACCACCTATCAATTATAAAAGTTAGGCTATAATCAAGTATAAAAAAACTGAAAACGCAATAAAACACTACACCATTTATTGAAATAGTTTTATATTTCTACAATTATCTATGCAATGTATCATTCTTAGATGGTTCGACTGGCCTTTGATAAAGCTAATATTCTTAAAGATATTTTCTAATAATTGTCAGCTAAATGCAACTAGAAAAATAAAGGTATCACTTAGAGAAGTTATCTTAGTAATTAAAATGTTGATAAACGACCTAACAATTATAAAACTTACAAAATTATCATGTATGAAAAAAACTGAAAACACAACAAAACACTAGACCATTTATTAAAAAAAATTTATATTTCTACCATTATCTTTGCAATGCAATTATTCCTAGCTTGTTCGACTGGGATTTGATAAAGCTGATACTATTAGAGATATTTTCTAATAATTGTCAGCTAAATGCAACTAGAAAATCAAAGTTATCACTTTTAGAATCAATTTTGGTAAATAAAGCGTTGATAAACGACCTAAAATTTATAAAAGTTACCCTATTATCAAGTATGAAAAAACTGAAAACGCAACAAAACACTACACCATTTATTAAAATAATTTTATAGTTCTACCATTATTTTTACATTGCAGTCATTCTTAGCTGGTTCGACTAGGTTTTAAAAAAGCTCATACTCTCAGACATATTTTCTAATAATTTTAAGCTAAATGCAACTAGAAAAACAAAGGTATTACTTTTAAAAGTTATCTTAGTAATTAAAGTGTTGATAAACGACCTAACAACTATAAAAGTTACACCATAATCAATATGAAAAAAACTGAAAAACGCAAATAAACACTACACCATTAATTAAAATAATTTTATATTTTTAGAATAATCTTTGCAATGCAGTCATTTCTAGCTGGTTCGACTGGCTTCAATAAAGCTGAGATTCTATGAGACATTTTCTAAAATTTTTCAGCTAAATGCAAGTCTAAAAACAATGGTATCACTTTTAGAAGTTTACTTAGTAATTAAAGCGTTGATAAACGACCTAAAAATTATAAAAGTTACCACATAATCAAGTATGAAAAAAACTAAAAACGCAACAAAAGACTACACCATGTATTAAAATAATTTTATATTTCTACCATTATCTTTGCAATGCAGTTATTCCTAGCTGGTTCGAATGGGCTTTGATATAGCTGATACTATTAGAGATATTTTCTAATAACTGTCAGATAAATGCAACTAGAAAATCAAATTTATCACTTTTAGAACTTATCTTAGTAATTATTATTATTAATATTATTATTAAGTTTATTTTCCAACGAAGGATCTAGGCATTTAAACCTAAGCCACTTAAACTGAAAGACACTAACATAAAAAGAAAAAACAAAATACAATGATTAAATAAACATAAACATAAAACTTATACAAGGCAGAAACTGAATAAATTAAAACTTTCACAACCAAATATTCAACAATTCCAAAGTCACCAATTTCTAATTATACGTTCAAAAGCAACAAATCCTTGTAACAAGCATTTCTATCAAATCTTCAAAAGCTGTCTTAATCTTGCAGAACATTCATCTCTGCTACTATTTGCCACTCGTTATGACGGCAAATTCAGTCAAAAATCACTTCAAAAATTAAGCAGTAACAGTTAACAAATCTAGCTTAGGTTTCAACTGAATATTTAATAGTTTCAAAATCTAAAGCCCAAAGCACATTAACAACAGCCCTTCCAAAAAACATTAAAGTGTTGATAAACGACCTAACAATTAAAAAAGTTACCCCATAATCAAGTATGAAAAAAACTGATTACGCAACAAAACACTACACCATTTATAGAAATAGTTTTATATTTCTACAATTATCTTTGAAATAAAGCCATTCTTAGATGGTTCGACTGGCCTTTGATAAAGCTGATACTCTTAAAGATATTTTCTAATAATTTTCAGCGAAATAAGACTAGAAAAACAAAGTTATCACTATTAGAAGTTATCTTGGTAATTAAAGCGTTGATAAACGACCTAAAATTTATAAAAGTTACAACATAATCAAGTATGAAAAAAACTGAAAACGCAACAAAACACTTAAATCTTTCTTAAAATAGATTTATATTTCTGCAATTATATTTGCAATGCCGTGATTCTTAGATAGTTCAACTGAGCTTCGATTAAACTGAGGATCTATGGGATATATTCTAAAAATTTTCTGCTAAACGCAACTAGAAAACCAAAGTTATCACTTTTAGAATTTATTTTGGAAAATAAAGCGTTGATAAACGACCTGAAATTTATAAAAGTTACCCCATTATCCAGTATGAAAAAACTGAAAATGCAACAAAACACTACACCATTAATTAAAATAATTTTATAGTTTTACCATTGTTTTTGCAATGCAGTCATTTCTAGCTTGTTCGACTGGGCTTTGATAAAGCTGATACTATTTGAGATAATTACTAATAATTGTCAGCTAAATGCAACTAGAACAACAAAGGTATCACTTTTAGAAATTATCTTAGCCGTTAAAGTGTTGATAAACGACCTAAAATTTATAAAAGTTACAACATAATCAAGTATGAAAAAAACTGAAAACGCAACAAAACACTTAAATCTTTCTTAAAATAGATTTATATTTCTGCAATTATATTTGCAATGCCGTGATTCTTAGATAGTTCAACTGAGCTTCGATAAAACTGAGGATCTATGGGATATATTCTAAAAATTTTCTGCTAAACGCAACTAGAAAACCAAAGTTATCACTTTTAGAATTTATTTTGGAAAATAAAGCGTTGATAAACGACCTGAAATTTATAAAAGTTACCCCATTATCCAGTATGAAAAAACTGAAAATGCAACAAAACACTACACCATTAATTAAAATAATTTTATAGTTTTACCATTATTTTTGCAATGCAGTCATTCCTAGCTTGTTCGACTGGGCTTTGATAAAGCTGATACTATTTGAGATAATTACTAATAATTCTCAGCTAAATGCAACTAGAACAACAAAGGTATCACTTTTAGAAATTATCTTAGTGGTTAAAGTGTTGATAAACGACCTAAAATTTATAAAAGTTACCCTATTATCAAGTATGAAAAAACTTAAAACGCAACAAAACACTACACCATGTATTAAAATAATTTTATATTTCTACCATTATCTTTGCAATGCAGTCATTCCTAGCTGGTTCGAATGGGCTTCGATAAAGCTGATATTATTAGAGATATTTTCTAATAATTGTCAGCTAAATGCAACTAGAAAATCAAATTTATCACTTTTAGAACTTATCTTAGTAATTATTAATATTATTATTATTAAGTTTATTGTCCATGTCCAACAAAGGACCTAGGCATTAAAACCTAAGCCACTTAAACTGAAAGACACTAACATAAAAAGTAAAAACAAATTACAATGATTAAATAAACATAAACATAAAACTTATACAAGGCAGAAACTGAATAAATTAAAACTTTCACAACCAAATATTCAACAATTCCAAAGTCACCAATCTCCAATTATACGTTCAAAAGCAACAAATCCCTGTAACAAGCATTTCTATCAAATCTTTAGAAGCTGTCTTAATCTTGCAGAACATTTATCTCTGCTACTATTTGCCACTCGTTATGACGGCAAATTCAGTCAAAAATCACTTCAAAAATTTAGCAGTAATAGTTCACAAATCTAGCTTAGGTTTCAACTGAATATTTTATAATTTCAAAATCTAAAGCCCAAAGCACATTAACAACAGCCCTTCCGAAAAAAATTAAAGTGTTGATAAAAGACCTAACAATTATAAAAGTTACCCCATAATCAAGTATGAAAAAAACTGATTACGCAACAAATTACTACACCATTTAATGAAATAGTTTTATATTTCTACAATTATCTTTGAAATGAAGTCATTCTTAGATGGTTCGACTGGCCTTTGATAAAGCTGATACTCTTAAAGATATTTTCTAATAATTTTCAGCGAAATAAGACTAGAAAAACAAAGTTATCACTTTTAGAAGTTATCTTGGTAATTAAAGCGATGATAAACGACCTAAAATTTATAAAAGTTACAACATAATCAAGTATGAAAAAAACTGAAAACGCGACATAACACTTCTATCTTTCTTTAAATAATTTTATATTTCTGCAATTATATTTGCAATGCAGTGATTCTTAGATAGTTCGACTTTTCTTCGATAAAACTGAGATTCTATAGGATATTTTCTAATAATTTTCAGCTAAATGCAACTAAAAAAACAAAGTTATCACTTTTAGAATTTATTTTGGTAAATAAAGCAATGATAAACGACCTGAAATTTATAAAAATTACCCCATTATCAAGTATGAAAAAACTGAAAACGCAACGAACCACTAAACCATTTATTAAAATAATTTTTATTTTAACCATTATAATTGCAATGCATTTATTGTTATTTGATTCGACTTGGCTTTGATAAAGCTGAGATTCTCAGAGATATTTTCTAATAATTGTCAGCTAAATGCAACTAGAAAAACAAAGGTATCACTTCTAGAAGTTATCTTAGTAATTAAAGTGTTGATAAACGACCTAACAATTATAAAAGTAACACTATAATCAAGTATTCATAAAACTTAAAACAATTTAAAACACTTGAATCTTTTGTAGATTAATATTATATTTCTGCAATTATCTTTGCAATGCAGTGATTCTTAGATGGTTGGACTTGGCTTTGAGGAAGCTAAGACTCTATGAGATATTTTCTAATAATTTTCAGCTAAAAGTAAATAGTAAAAACAAAGTTATCACTTTTAGAAGCGATCTAAGTAATTAAAGTGTTGATAATCGACCTTCCGAATTATAAAAGTTAACCCATTATAAACTATGAAAAAACTGAAATCGCAACAAAACACTAAACTATTTATAAAAATAATTTTATATTTCAATTATTATCTTTGCAATGCAGTCATTCTTATTTGGTTCGACTGGGCTTTGATAAAGCTGAGATTCTATGAGATATTTTCTAATAGTTTTCAGCTAACTGTAAATATTAAAAACAAAGTTATCACTTTTAGAAGTTATCTTTGTAAATAAAGCGTTGATAAACGACTTAAAAATTATAAAAGTTTGCCCATAATCAAGTATGAAAAAACCGAAAACGCAACAAAACACTACACCATTCATTAAAATAATTCTATATTTCTACAATTATCTTTGAAATGCAGTCATTCTTAGCTTGTTCGACTGGACTTCGATAAAGAAGCTGAGATTCTATGAGATATTTTCTAATAATTATCGGTTAAATGCAAATAGAAAATCAAAGTTATCACTTTTAGAAGTTATCTTAGTAATTAAAGCTTTGTTAAAGACCTAAAAATTATAAAATAACACCATAATCAAGTATTCATAAAACTTAAAAAGCATTAAAACTCTTAAATTTTTCTTATATTAATTTTATATTTCTGCAATTATCTTTGCAATGCAGTGATTCTTAGATGGTTCGACTTGGCTTTTATAAGCTGATACTCTCAGAGATAGTTTCTAATAATTTTCTGCTAAATGTAACTAGTAAAACCAAGGTATCACTACAGAAGATATCTTAGTAACTAAAGTGTTGGTAAATGACCTAACAATTATAAAAGTTACACCATAATCAAGTATGAAAAAAACAGAAAACGCAACAAAACACTACACCATTTAGTAAAAAAATCTATTTTTCTTTAATTATCTTTGCAATGCAGTCATTCTTAGATGATTCGACTGGGCTTTGATTAAGCTGATATTCTCTGAGATATTTTCTAATAATTTTCAGCTAATTGAAACTAGAAAATTAAAGGTATCACTTCTAGATGATATCTTAGTAATTAAAGTGTTGTTAAACGACTTAACAATTATTAAACTTACCCCATAATCAAGTATGAAAAAACTGAAAACGGAACAAAACACTATACTATTTATTAAAATAATTTCATATTTCTACAATTATCTTTGCAATGCAGTCATTCTTAGATGGTTCGAGTGGGCTTTGATAAAGCTGATACTCTTAGAGTCAATTTCATTTAATTTTCAGCTAAATGCAACTAGAAAAACAAAGGTATCACTTTCAGAAGTTATCTTAGTAATTAAAGTGTTGACAAACGACTTAAAAATTATAAAAGTAACTCCATAATCAAGTGTGAAAAAACTGAATACGTAACAAAACACTACACCATTTATTAAAATAATTTCATATTTCTACAAATATCTTTGCAATGCAGTCATTCTTAGCTGTTTTGACTTGGTTTTAATAAAGCTGCTACTCTCTTAGATATTTTCTATCAATTTTCAGCTAAATGCAAGTAGAAAAACAAAGGTATCATTTTTAGAAGTTATCTTAGTAATTAAAGTGTTGATAAACGACCTAACAATTATAAAAGATACACCATATTTAAGTATGAAAAAACTGAAAATGCAAGAAAATACTACAACATTTATTAAAATAATATTAAATTTCTGCAATTACATTGCACTGCAGTCATTCTTAGAAGGTTCGACTGGGCTTCGATAAAGCTGAGATTCTTTAAGATATTTTCTAATAATTTTTAGCTAAATGCAACTAGAAAATCAAAATTATCACTTTTAGAAATTATTTTGGTAAATAAAGCGTTGATAAACGACTTAAAAATTATAAAAGTTACCTCATAATCGAGTATGAAAAAACTGAAAACGCAACAACATATTACACCATGTATTAAAATAATTTTATATTTCTACAAATATTTTTGAAATGCAGTCATTCTTAGCTGGTTCGACTTGGCTTTGATAAAGTTGAGACTCTCTGAGACATTAAAAAAAAACTTTCAGCTACATGCAACTAGAAAAAACAAAGTTATCAATTTTAGAAGTTATCTTAGTAAATATATTGTTGATAAAAAACTAAACAATAAAAGACTAAACAATTTCTAAAGCTGCTTCACAATAAAGCAAAAAAAAATTAAAAAGAATACAAAACACTAGAAACTTTCTTAAAATATTATTTTTTCTTACAACTATCATTTTAATGCAGTCATCCTGGGCCGGTTCGACTGGACTTTGATAAAGTTTAGACTCTCTGAGACATTTTAAAATAATTTTCAGCTACATGCAACTAGAAAATTACAAATTTATCAGTTTTAGAAGTTATCTTAGTAAATATAATGTTGATAAACAATTAAATAATTTGAAAAAATACTCTATAATCAAATATGAATAAAACTAAAAAGACTACATAACAATACAGACTTTCTTAAAAATTTTTTTTTACAGCTATATTCTCAATACAGTCATCCTCAGCCGGTTCGACCTGACTTTGATAAAGCTGAGACTCTAAAAGACTTTTTCCACTTATTTTAAATTGCTTGCAACTAGAAAAAAACAAACATATAACTTCTAGAAGTTTTCTTAATAAAATTAATGTTGACAAAAGACAACAAAATTTTAAAAACGACTAAATGATAAACGACTAAAGAAATTTAAAAGTTACCCCATAATCAAGTATAAATAAAATTAAAAGATCTACATAACAATACAAAGTCTCTTAAATAATTTTATGCTATTACAACTATATTTTCAATATAGTTGTCCTTGGCCGGTTCTACCTGACTTTGATAAAGCTGAGACTCCAAAAGACTTATTCTAAATATTTTAAATTGCTTGCGACTAGAAAAAATAAGATTATTTCTTTTTGAAGTTATCTTAGTTAATTTCGTGTTGATAAACGACTAAACTATTTTAAAAGTTACCCCATAATCAAGTATGAATAAAAATAAAAATGCAACAACACTTAAAACTTTCTTTAAATAATTTTATATTTTAACAACTGTCTATTCACTGCAGTCAGACTCAGCCGGTTCGACTTGACTTTGATAAAGCTGAAATTTTTGAATTCTTTTCCAAATACATTTAAACTGCAGGCGACTACAAAACAAAAGATATCAATTTTAGAATTTATTAAAGTTAATATTTTGTTATTCAACGACTAAAATATTTTAAATATTACACCGTAATCAAGTATAGATAAAATTAAAAATGCAACAAAACACTTGTAACTTTCTTAAAATAATTTTGTATTTCTACAACTATCTTTTTAATGCAGTCATCCTCAGCCGGTTCAACTGGACTTTGATAAAGTTGAAATTTTTAAAGTCTTTTTCAAATACTTTGAATTTACTGGCAACTAGAAAAAAAAGGTATCAATTTCAGAACTTTTCTTAATATATAGTGTAAAAAAAAATATGTTTAATTATTTAAGCTGCTAAAAATAAATGTAAATAAAGCTAATAAGACTAGAAAAAACTACAAACTTTTTCATAATAATTTTATATTTCAACAATTATTTTCTAAATGCACTCATTTTAGGTCGATATGATAGCAAACTTGAGATTCTAAAAGACGTATTGAAATTAATTCAAACTTCATGCATCTGGTATAAAAACATAGTTATCTAGAAGTTATATGAGTAATCAAAGTATTGATAAACGACTAAATAGTTTTAAAAGTTTCCCCATAATCAAGTATGAAAAAACCAAAAAATACAACAAAACACATAAAACTTTCTCAAAGAAATTTTATATTTTACAAAGCTCTTTTAAATGCTGTCATCCTTGGCTGGTTCAACTGGACTTTGATAAAGCTTAGACTCTTATACACCTTTTCCAAAAATTTTTAACTACATGCAACTAGGAGTATACAAAGTTTTCACATTCAAAAGTAAACTTAATAAATATAGCGTTAATTAAATACTAAACAATTTCTAAAGTTAATTCAAAATAAAGCATAAACAAACTAGACTAGAGAAAATCACAAACTTTCTTAATAGAATTTTTCAACTTTACAACTAACGTTTTTAATGCAGTCACCCTCTGCAAATTTGACTTGACTTTGATAAAGCTAAGACTGTAATAGACTTTTTTAAATAATTTTAACTGCATGCTACTAGAAAAAAAAAGTTATAACTTTTAGAATTATTTTAGTAAATATAATGTTAATACATGACTAAAAAATTACTTAAGTTGCTTCACAATTAAATATTTATAAAACTAAAAAGACTAAAAAACACTACAAACTTTCTTAAAATAATTTTTTTACAACTATCTTTTTTATGCAGTCATCCTCGGCCGGTTCGACTGGACTTTGTTAAAGTTGAGACTCTCAAAGACTTTTTAAAATAACTTTCAGCTACATGCAACAAGAAAAAAACAAAGTTATCACTTTTAGAAGTTATATTAGTAAATATAGTGTTAATAAAAGACTAAACAATTTCTAAAGTTGCTTCACAATAAAGCATAAAAAAAATTAAAAAGACTACAAAACACTACAACATTTCTTAAAATAATTTTTTTTCTCACAACATTTTTTTTTTATGCAGTCATTCTCGGCCGGTTCGACTTGACTTTGATATATTTGAGACTCTCTGAGACATTTTCTAATAACTTTCATCTACATCCACCTAGAACAAACAAATATATCACTTTTAGAAGTTATTTTAGTAAACATAGTGTTACTAAGTGACTAAACAATTTCTAAGTTGCTTCACAATTAAACATTAATAAAACTAAAAGGACTACAAAACATTACAAACTTTCTTAAAATTTATTTTTTTTACAACTATCTTTTTAATGCAGTCATCCTCGGCCGGTTCGACTGGACTTTGATAAAGTTGAGACTCTCTGAGACATTTTAAAATACCTTTCAGCTATATACAACGATAAAAATACAAAGTAATCACTTTTAGAAATTATCTTAGTAAATATAATGTTGATAAAAAACTAAACAATTTCAAATGTTACTCTATGAATAAATTTTAAACTACCATGTAGAATTAAAACTAATGTTTGATTAAAACATAAATAAAAGAATTATTTATGTATGAATAAAACTAAAAAGACTGCATAACAACACAAACTATTCTTAAAATAATTTTATGCTATTTGAACTATATTCTCAATGCATTTATCTTCGACCGGTTCGACCTGAATTTGACAAAACTGAGAATTTGACTTTGATAATGCTGACACTCTAAAAGACTTTTTCAAATTATTTTAGATTGCTTGCGACTAGAAAAAAAAAACAAACTTATTACTTTTAGAAGTTTTCTTAGTAAATTTAGTGTTGATAACCGACTAAACAATTTTAAAATTTACCCCATAATCAAGTATAAATAAAACTAAAAATGCAACAACACTTAAAACTTTCTTTAAATAATTTTATATTTCAACAACTACCTATTCAATACAGTCAGACTCTGCCCTTTCGACTTGACTTTGATAAAGCTGAAATTCTTAAAGACTTTTTCAAATAAACTACATGCTACAAAAATTAAGTTATCACTTTTAGAAGTTATCTAAGTAAAAATAGTGCATACAAAAGTTTAAATAATTTTTTAAGTTGCATCACGACAAGGCATAAGCGGAACTATAAAGACTACAAAACACTACAAAGTTTCTTAAAAATAATTTTATATTTTACAACTATTTTTTTAATGCAGTCTATTTCGGCCCCTTTAACTTGACTTTTATAAAGCTGAGACTTTCGAATACTTTTCCAATAATTTCAAACTACATTCAAGTAGAAAAGTACAAAGTTTTTTTTAGAGGTTATCTTAGTAAATATAGTGTTAATAAAAGACTAAACAATTTCTAAAGTTGATCACAATATAGCATTAGTAAAACTGAAAAAACTACAAAACACTACAAACTTTCTCAAAATAATTTTGTATTTTGACATCTATCTTCTCAATTCAGTCATCCTCGGTCGTTTCGACTTGACTCTGATAAAACTAAGACTCCGAAAGACTTATTCAAATTGTTTTAAACTACCTGCAACAAAAAAAAACAAATTTATTAATTCTAAAAATCTGAAACTGTAAGTACTTTTTACTCTTTTGTGTGATATTAAAACTTCAATAAAATAATTGGTAATTTTTTATCACTACTAAGAAACTTTTACTTCTGCAATTTACCCGTGTTTAAGCGCACAGAGCTTCGAAATATCTCTAAATAATCCTAAGAGTTTCAGCTCATGGTATCTTTGGATCGACCGAGAAAAGTCGCATTTAGCAGAAAGGAGTAGAAACGAGAGTCAATTTAGGAAAATCGTAAGTTTTTTGATATTTTAAGTTTTGTTTTTAAAACTTTATTAATTCGATTGTAAGTTTCAACTGGTGAAAAATTTTGATCCCGCTGTTTACCAGTGTTTGGTTGCAAAAAGCTAAGTAGTATTTTATAATTTACCTAAGAGTTACAGGTTTCTAACAGTATTTTTTCATTGACCGAGAAAAGTCGCATTCAGGAGATATTAGAAAAACGTAAAATCATTTTAGAAATATTGTAAGTACTTTTAACCGTTTATTTGAATTTGTAAACTTTGTTAATATAGTTCTAATTTTCGATTGGTAGGAAAATTTTTCTCCTGCCTATTACATAAGTTTGGTTGAACTGAGCTAAGCTATCTCGAAGTTTTCTGAGAGTTTCAGCTTTCCAACAAGAATTTTGCATCGTAAAAGTATGATTGGATCGACAGAAAAAAGTCGCATTTACCAGATATGAGTACAAATGTAAATTCATCTCAAGAAAATTATAAGTACTTTGGAATGTTAATTTGATTTTGTAAACTTAATTAAAACAGTTTGTAAGTTTTCATTGGTACGAAATTTTTACTCCTGTAAAATTCTGCAGTAGTTTCTAAAAAGTCGCAATAAAAATATATTATAACTTTTGTGATAAAACGTTATATGTTCTTTATATAGGTAAAAAGTATAGTAAACTTATGTTTTAAGTGTTAAATAATTGTAAGTACTTTGAACTGTTAATTTGATTTTGTAAACTTCATTAACATAGTTTGTAAGTTTCAATTAGTACAAAATTTTTACTCCCGCCGTTTACCCGTGTATCGTCGCTAATAGCTATGGAATATATCAAAATGTTTCTAAAGGTTTCAGCTTTCTAACAGTATATATTCATTGACAGAGTATTTGCTATTAGGAGATATGAGTAGAAACGTAAATGCATCTCAAGAAAACTGTAAGTTCTTTGAAATGATATATTGATTTTATAAACTTCATAAAAATAGTTTATAAGTTTCAGTTGGTAAGAAAATTTTACTCCCGCCATTTACCTATGTTTGGTCGCTCATAGCTAATAATTATCTTAAAATGTTTCTAAAGTTTTCAGATTTCTAACATTAAATTTTCACTGACCGAGAAATTAGCATTCAGGAGATATGAGTAAAAGCGTAAATGCATCTCAAGAAATTGTAAGTACTTTGAAATGTTAATTTGTATGAATAAACTTCATTAAAATAGTTTATAAGCTTCAATTGGTAAAAAATTTTTACTCCCGCCGTTCATCCGTGTTTGGTCGCTCATAGCTAAGAAATATATCAAAATGTTTCAAAAGTTTTCAGATTTCTAACATTATAATTTCTGTGACCGAGAAATTCGCATTTAGGAGATATGAGTAGAAACGTAAATGCATATCAAGAAAATTGTAAGTACTTTGAACTGTTAATTTGATTTTATATTTTTAAATTAAATAGTTTGAATTCTACAATTGGTAAGAAATTTTTACTCCCGCCGTTTACCCGTGTTTTTGTCGCACATAGCTAAGAAATATCTTAAATGTTACTAAAGGTTTCAGCTTTCTAACAGTCTATTTTTATTTACCGAGAAATGCACATTCAGGAAATATGAGTTAAAGCGTAAATGCATCTCGAAAAAATTGTAAGTACTTTAAAGAATTAATTTGATTTTATAAACTTCTATAAAATAGTCTATAACCTTCAAGTGGTACAAAATTTTTACTCCCGCCGTTTACCCATGTTTGGTCGCTCATAGCTAAGAAATATCTTTAAATTTTACTAAAGATTTCAGCTTTCTAACAGTCTATTTTTATTTACCGAGAAATGCACATTTAGGAAATATGAGTTAAAGCGTAAATGCATCTCGAAAAAATTGTAAGTACTTTGAAATATTAATTTGATTTTATAAACTTCATTAAAATAGTCTATACTTTCAGGTGATACAAAATTTTTACTCCCGCCGTTTACCCATGTTTGGTCGCTCATAGCTAAGAAGTATCTTAAAATGTTACTAAAGGTTTCCCATTCTAACAGAATTTTTTTTTTGACCAAGAAATTTGCATCCAGGAGATATGAGTAGAAACGTAAAAGCATTTTAAGAAAATTGTAAGTACTTTAAACCGTTTATTTGATTTTGTAAACTTTATTAAAATAGTTTAATATTATCATTTGGTACATAATTTTTACTTTCGCCGTTTTCTCGTGTTTTGTCGATCATAGCTATGAAATATCTCAAAATCTTTCTAAAAGTTTCAGCTTTCTAACAGTATATTTTTATTGACCGAGAAAATCGCATTCAGGAGATATGAGTGAAAACGTAAGTACAACTCAAGAAAATTTTATGTACTTTGATCGGTTAATTAGATTTTATAACTTCATTAAAATAGTTTATAAGCTTTTAGTGGTACGAAATTTTTACTCCCGCCGTTTACCCGTGTTTGGTAGCTCATAGCTAAGAAATATCACAAAATGTTTCTAAAGGTTTTAACTTTCTAACATTATATTTGAATTGACCGAGTAATTCGCATTCAGGAGATATAAGTAGAAACGTAAATGCATCTTAAGAAAATTATAAGTACTTTGAAATGTTAATTTGATTTAATAAACTTTATTAAAATAGTTTTTAGGTTTTAATTGGTACGAAAATTTTTACTCCCGCCGTTTACCCGTGTTTGGTCGCTCATAGCTATGGAATATATCAAAATGTTTTTAAAGGTTTCAGCTTTCTAACAGTATATATTCATTGACAGAGTATTTGCTATTAGGAGATATGAGTAGAAACGTAAATGCATCTCAAGAAAACTGTAAGTTCTTTGAAATGATATATTGATTTTATAAACTTCATAAAAATAGTTTATAAGTTTCAGTTGGTAAGAAATTTTTACTCCCGCCGTTTACCTATGTTTGGTCGCTCATAGCTAATAATTATCTCAAAATGTTTCTAAAGTTTTCAGATTTCTAACATTAAATTTTCACTGACCGAGAAATTAGCATTCAGGAGATATGAGTAAAAGCGTAAATGCATCTCAAGAAATTATAAGTACTTTGAAATGTTAATTTGTATGAATAAACTTCATTAAAATAGTTTATAAGCTTCAATTGGTAAAAAATTTTTACTCCCGCCGTACATCCGTGTTTGGTCGCTCATAGCTAAGAAATATATCAAAATGTTTCAAAAGTTTTCAGATTTCTAACATTATAATTTCTGTGACCGAGAAATTCGCATTTAGGAGATATGAGTAGAAACGTAAATGCATATCAAGAAAATTGTAAGTACTTTGAACTGTTAATTTGATTTTATATTTTTTAATTAAATAGTTTGAATTCTACAATTGGTAAGAAATTTTTACTCCCGCCGTTTACCCGTGTTTTTGTCGCACATAGCTAAGAAATATCTTAAATGTTACTAAAGGTTTCAGCTTTCTAACAGTCTATTTTTATTTACCGAGAAATGCACATTCAGGAAATATGAGTTAAAGCGTAAATGCATCTCGAAAAAATTGTAAGTACTTTAAAGAATTAATTTGATTTTATAAACTTCTATAAAATAGTCTATAACCTTCAAGTGGTACAAAATTTTTACTCCCGCCGTTTACCCATGTTTGGTCGCTCATAGCTAAGAAATATCTTTAAATTTTACTAAAGATTTCAGCTTTCTAACAGTCTATTTTTATTTACCGAGAAATGCACATTTAGGAAATATGAGTTAAAGCGTAAATGCATCTCGAAAAAATTGTAAGTACTTTGAAATATTAATTTGATTTTATAAACTTCATTAAAATAGTCTATACTTTCAGGTGATACAAAATTTTTACTCCCGCCGTTTACCCATGTTTGGTCGCTCATAGCTAACAAGTATCTTAAAATGTTACTAAAGGTTTCCCATTCTAACAGAATTTTTTTTTTGACCAAGAAATTCGCATCCAGGAGATATGAGTAGAAACGTAAAAGCATTTTAAGAAAATTGTAAGTACTTTAAACCGTTTATTTGATTTTGTAAACTTTATTAAAATAGTTTAATATTATCATTTGGTACATAATTTTTACTTTCGCCGTTTTCTCGTGTTTTGTCGATCATAGCTATGAAATATCTCAAAATCTTTCTAAAAGTTTCAGCTTTCTAACAGTATATTTTTATTGACCGAGAAAATCGCATTCAGGAGATATGAGTGAAAACGTAAGTACAACTCAAGAAAATTTTATGTACTTTGAACGGTTAATTAGATTTTATAACTTCATTAAAATAGTTTATAAGCTTTTAGTGGTACGAAATTTTTACTCCCGCCGTTTACCCGTGTTTGGTAGCTCATAGCTAAGAAATATCACAAAATGTTTCTAAAGGTTTTAGCTTTCTAACATTATATTTGAATTGACCGAGTAATTCGCATTCAGGAGATATAAGTAGAAACGTAAATGCATCTTAAGAAAATTATAAGTACTTTGAAATGTTAATTTGATTTAATAAACTTTATTAAAATAGTTTTTAGGTTTTAATTGGTACGAAAATTTTTACTCCCGCCGTTTACCCGTGTTTGGTCGCTCATAGCTAAGAAATATCTCAAAATGTTTTTAAAGGTTTTAGCTTTCTAACAGTATATTTTCATTGACCAAGAAATTCGCATTCAGGAGATATGAATATAAAAGTAAATGCATCTCAAGAAAATTATAAGTACTTTGAACTGTTAATTTAATTTTATAAACTTCGATAAATAGTTTGAAAGTTTCAATTGTTACGAAATTTCTACATCCGCCGTTTACCTGTGTTTGGTTGCTCATAGCTAAGAAATATCTCAAAATGTTTCTAAAGTTTTCAGCTTTCTAACAGTATATTTTCATTGACAGAGAAATTCGCATTCAGGAGATATCAGTAAAAACGTAAATGCATCACAAGAAAATTGTAAGTACTTTGAACTGTTAATTATATTTTATAAACTTCATTAAAATAATTTATAAGCTTAATTGGTCCGAAATTTTTACTCCTGCCGTTTACCCGTGTTTGGTTGCTCATAAAAAAGAAATATCTCAAAATGTTTCTAAAGGTTTCAGCTTTCTAACAAAATATTTTCATTGACCGAGAAACTCGCATTCAGGAGATATAAGTAAAAACGTAAATGCATCTCAAGAAAATTGTAAGTACTTTGAAATGTTAATTAAATTTTATAAACTCATTAAAATATTTTAAAATTATCAATTAGTACGAAATTTTTACTTTCGCCGTTTACCCATGATTTGTAGCTTATAGCTAAGAAATGTCTCAAAATGTTTCTAAACGTTTAAGCTATCTAACAGTAGGTATTCATTGACCGTGAAATTTTGCATTCAGGAGATATAAGTAGAAACGTAAATGCATCTCAAGAAAATTGTAAGTACTTTTAACTGCTAATTTGATTTTATAAACTTTATTAAAATAGTTTATAAGCTTCAATTGTTACAAAATTTTTACTCTCGCTGTTTACCCGTGTTAGGTAGCTCATTGCTAAGAAATATCTCAAAATGTTTCTAAAGGTTTCAGCTTTTTAATAGAATATTTTCGTTTACCGAGAAACTCGCATTCAGGAAATATGAGTAATAACGTTTATCTATCTCAAGAAAATTGTAAGTACTTTTAAATGTCAATTAGATTTTATAAACTTCATTAAAATAGTTTATAAGTTTCAATTGTTACAAAATTTTTACTCTCGCAGTTTACCCACAGTTTTTCGCTCATAGCTATAAAATTTCCCAAAATGATATTTAAATTTTCAGCTTTCTAACAGTATATTTTCATTGACTGAGAAATTCACATTAAGTGGATATGAGAAAAAACGTAAATGCATATCAAGAAAATTGTAAGTCTTTGAACTGTTAACTTGATTTTATAAACTTCGTTAAAATAGTTTATAATAATCAATGCTACAAAGTTTTTACTGCCGCCGTTTACCCATGTTCGGTCGCTCATAGCTAAGAAATATTTAAAAATGTTTCTAATCGTTTTAGCTTTCTAACAGTATATTTTCATTGACCGAGAAACTCGCATTCAGGAGATATAAGTAAAAACGTAAATGCATCTCAAGAATATGTAAGTATTTTGAACTGTTAATTTGATTTTATAAACTTCATTAATATAATATATAAGCTTCAATTGATACAATATTTTTATTCCCGCTGTTTACCCGTTTATGGTCGCTCATAGCTAAGAAATATCTCAAAATATTTCTAAAGGTTTCAGCTTTCTAACAGTATAATTTCGTTTACTAAGAAACTTGCATTCAGGAAATATGAGTAATAATGTAAATCCACATCAAGAAAATTGTAAGTACTTTGAAATGTTGATTTTATTTCATAAACTTCAGTAAAATAGTTTATAGTTTTAATTCATACAAAATTTTTACTTACGCCGTTTACCCGTGTTTGGTCACTGATAGCTAAGAAATATCTAAAAATTATCTAAAGGTTTCAGCTTTCTAACAGTATATTTTCATTAACCGAGAAATTGCATTAAGGAGATATAGTAATAACGTAGATGCATTTTAAGAGTTTGTAAGTAATTTGAAATTTTAATTTGTTTTAATAAATTTCATGAAAATAGTTTATAAGCTTTAATGTCAAAATTTTTACTCCCGCCGTTTACCCGTGTTTGGTCGCTCATAGCTAAGAAATATCTTGAAATGTTTCTAAAGGTTTCAGCTTTCTAACAGTATAATTTCATTGACCGAGAAATGCGCATTCAGGAGGTATGAGTAAAAACGTAAATGCATATCAAAAAATTGTAAGTACTTTGAACTGTTAATTTGATTTTATAAACTTCATTAAAATTGTTTACATTCTTCAATTGGTACGAAAATTTATTTCCGCCGTTTACCTGTGTTTGTTCGCTCATAGCTAAGAAATATCTCGAAATGTTTCTGAAGTGTTAAGCTTTCAAACAGTATATTTTCATTAACCGAGAATATCGCAATCAGGAGATATAAGTAAAAACGTAAATGCATCTCAAAAAAATTTTATGTACTTTAAACTGTTAATTAGATTTTATAAACTTCACTAAAATAGTTTTTAAGTTTGAACTGGTACGAAATTTTTACTCCCGCTGTTTACCTGTGTTTGGTCACACATAGCTAAGAAATATTTCAAAATGTTTTTAAAACTTTTAGCTTTCTAACAGTATAATTTCATTGATTGATAAATTCGCATTCAGGAGATATAAATAGAAACGTAAATGCATCTCAAGAAAATTATAAGTTTTTTAAACTGTTAATTTGATATTATAAACTTTATTCTAATAGTTTAAAATATTTAATAGGTAAGAAATTTTTTCTCTCGCAGTTCACCTGTGTTTAGTCGGTCATAGCTTAAAATATCTCAAATTTTTCTAATCGTTTTAGCTTTCTAACAGTATTATTTCATTTACTGAGAAATTCGCATTCAGGAGATATGAGTAAAAACGTAAATGCATTTCAAGAAATTTATAAGTACTTTGAAATGTTAATTTGATTTTATAAACTTCATTAAAATAGTTTATAAGGTTCAATTGGTAAAGCATTTTTAATCCCGCCGTTTACCCGTGTTTAGACGCTAATAGCTTAGAAATATATCAAAATGTTTCTAAAAGTTTCAGCTTTCTAACAGTATATTTTCATTTACCGGGAAACTTGCATTCAGGAAATATTAGAAAACGTAAATGCACCTCAACAATATTGTAAAAACTTTAAAATGTTAATATTGAATTATAAACTTAATTCAATAGTTTAAGATATATGATTGGTACGATTTTTTTACTCCCGCAGTTTACCGTTGTTTAGTCGGTCATAGCTTGAAATATCTCAAAACTTTTTTAAACGTTTTAGCTTTATAACAGTATATTTTTATTTACTGAGAATTTCGCATTCTGGAGATATAAGTAAAAACATAAATGCTTCTCAAGAAAATTGTAAGTAGTTTGAAATGTTAATTTGATTTTAAAAATTTCTTAATAATAGTTCATATTCTTCAATTGATACGAAATTTTTACTACCGCCGTTTACCCGTGTTTGGTCGCTCCTAGCTAAGAAATATCTCAAAATGTTTATAAAGGTTTCGGCTTTCTAATATTATATATTCATTTACCGAGAAATTCGCATTCAGGAGATATTAGAAAAACGTAAATGCATCTCAAGAATATTGTAAGTACTTTGAACTGTTAATTTGATTCTATAAACTTTATTTAAATAGTTTATAAGCTTCAATAAGTACAAAATTTTTACTCCTGCCGTTTACCCGTGTTTGGTCGCTCCAAGCTAAGAAATGTCTTAAAATTTTTCTAAAGGTTTCAGCTTTCTAACAGTATAATTTTATTTACCGAGAAATTCGCATTCAGAAGATATTAGTAAAAACGTAAATGCATCTCAAGAAAATTGTAAGTACTTTGAAATGTTTATTTGTTTTTATAAACTTCATTAAAATAGTTAAGTATTAATTATTACAAAATTTTTACTCCCGCCGTTTACCAGTGTTTGGTCGCCCAAAGCTAAGAAATGTCTTAAAATGTTTCTAAATATTTTAGCTTTCTAACAGTATAATTTCATTTACCGAGAAATTCGCATTCAGAAGATATTAGTAAAAACGTAAATGCATCTCAAGAAAATTGTAAGTACTTTGAAATGTTAATTTGTTTTTATAAACTTTATTAAAATAGTTAAGTATTAATTATTACAAAATTTTTACTCCCGCCGTTTAACCGTTGTTTGGTCTCATACCTAAGAAATATCTTAAAATTTTTCTAATCGTTTTAGCTTTCTAACAGTTTATTTTCATTTACTGAGAAATTCGTATTCAGGACATATGAGTAAAAACGTAAATACTAATCGTAAGTACTTTGAAATGTTAATTTGATTTTATAAACTTCATAATAATAGTTTATAAGCTTCAATTGGTACGAAATTTTTACTTGCGCCGTTTACCCGTGTTTGGTCGCTCATAGCTAAGAAATATCTCAAAATCTTTCTAAAGGTTTCGGCCTTCTATCAGTATATTTTCATTTACCGAGAAATTCGCATTCAGGAAATATTAGAAAAACGTAAATGCATCTCAAGTAAATTGTAAGTACTTTAAACTGTTAATTTGTTATTATAAACTTTATTCTAATAGTTTAAAATATTTTATAAGTACGAAATTTTGTCTCCCGCAGTTTACCTGTGTTTTGTCGGTCATAGCTTAAAATATCTCAAATTTTTTCTAATCGTTTTAGCTTTCTAACAGTATATTTTCATTTACTGAGAAATTCGTATTCAGGAGATATGAGTAAAAGCGTAAATGCATCTCAAGAAAATTGTAAGTACTTAGAAATGTAAATTTGATTTTATAAACTTCATAAAAATAATTTATAGTTTTTAATTGGTACGAAATTTTTATTCCCGCCGTTTACTCGTGTTTGGTCGCTCATAGCTAAGAAATATCTCAAAATCTTTCTAAAGGTTTCGGCTTTCAACAGTATTTTTTCATTTAAATAAATGTATCTTTCTTTGTTGACTTTATTAACAAACTAATTAAAAGAATAATAAAATCTGTACAAGAAAACATAATGAAAGCTAGGTAAATACTTATACATCTCCCCCCAGATTTTATCACCAAGGAGATAAATTGACACGTCTTGCTAGCAAAACAAATTATTTACAAAATGCAAGCTCAAATACAGTTTTCTGTGCTATCATCAACGAAACAACACTCAAAACGAACGGAAATCACTAAAATGTTACAATAAACAAAGTTACAATTTGTACAAAAACATTAGTTTTAACAACAGTTTAAACAGGTTTGTATGTACCACTTTCGGCATCATAAATCTTTCTCCGGGTTCTTACACGACCGGAACGACGAAGTTCATTTTCTGGAAACACTCCATCGTCATCAAAATTTCTTTTAAACACCCTAGAAATATCATTAGGGTTTAAACGAGACAATACACCATTTTTCTGATTTGTAGAGGATTGTCTTTCATCAGTGCAATTTGAGTCCTCAGGTGAAAGGAAGGTAGCTGGTTTTGCTTTGCAAATTTTGTCAAAGTTATGTTCAGCTTTGAAACGTATTCTTTTATGGGAGCGCACACAATCAAAACTTTCCTTGGAATCTTTTCTCTCATAGTTACCAGAAAAAACCAACTTCTGCGTTGGTATGTTTACTTTTCTAAGATAAGGGATACTATTTTGAGATTTGCAAACAGGAGGATTAAACTTTCTTAAAAACTTTCGATTTCGTACAGTTAAGCGACCTGATCCATCAATCTTGACAACATACTGATAGTCTTTTAGCTCTACTATTACACCACTTTTCCCCCACTTGTTAGGGAAGTTACCTGTTTGATTCTGTATCATGACATGATCACCGAAATTCTATGGTGGCAAAAATCTTGTGTGCTCACTTAAATTCCTGAGAGACTTAACATAACGAGACCTAAGAGCTGCTTCCTTTTTACTCCATACGTTACGCCAAATGTTTAAGATCTGCGGGTTATTGTAAGCCATAATACTCTTCCTGAGGTAAGGCAAGGAGTCCTTTAAGTTTCGTCCTAGAAGGATCTGTGCAGGTGATAGTTTGCATCCTGGATCAGGCGTGTTTCTCTGCGTAAGTAAAGCTTGTACCATTTTGTCATTATTTAGTTCACCATTTGAACCAACATTCTCCATTAACAATCGCTTAGAAGCCTTTACTGCTAATTCCGCCCTACCGTTTGACACTGGATGATATGCAGATGACATACGATGGTGTATACCCCATCGTTTCAGAAAATCTTTGGTAACTTTTGCAGAAAACTCTGGACCTCCATCAGAAGATATTTCAACTGGAACACCAAAAGTCACAAAAACACGACGCAAAGCTTTACACAGCCCTTTTGAACCAGAATCATTTGTACCCAATTTGATTCTTTGTTGTTCTTTCCATCCTGAAAGTCTGTCGGCAGCTACAAAATAATACCAACCTTTGAACTGAAAATAATCACAAACAATTGACTCAAAAGGAACCTTTGGAATCAATGGTTCAATTGGAGATAGGCGAGGATTGTTTGGTCCAATTAAGTTGCAACTATTGCAATTTTCCCGACAACCTTGAATGTCATTTGTTATTCCCGGCCAATAAACAATCGATTTTGCTCGCTCGTTCATTGCAGTGACTCCTTGATGAGCAGAATGCAACACTCTTAAAACCTCTTTTCTTAATGATGGAGGAATAACAATTCTATGCACATCATCCTGAAGTATACTACTAGGTGATAGAAGCTTATTATGATCAAGTTCTCGTTTACGATCACCACATAAAATGACCCCATCCATCATAAACAAAGAATAGCGAACTATCCAAAACTCATGCAATTCTAATGGTAGGTGGTCTTTGGTCTCTGGAAAACCAGCTTGAACATAATGAATAAGCTTCATCATTTGTTTATCTTTAAAAGTTTTTTCTTTAACTCGGTCAAAAGTCACACCTTGAAAATTGTCACCTACTTGATTACTTGCAATGATACACTCACTGTCTGGCAAACGTATTCCAGCTAAAATTTCAGAAGCACTTATCTCAACTTCATCTTTTGTTTTATGTACGGTTTCCACTGGATGACATGACATTGCATCTGGAGCAAGGTGTAGTTTACCAGGTTTATGTAGAATCTTGAATCGCCATAAAAGACTTCTCTGCTTTAACCGGAAAAGGCGGGGGTTTGCAATTTCATCAAGTGTTCTGTCTCAAAATAATTTAACCAGTGGTTTGTGATCAGTCAGAACCAACAAATTATCACATCCTTGTGTGAAATACCGTGATTGCTCAAGTGCCCATACAATTGCAAGGCTTTCTCCCTCTACCGCAGCATAACGTGATTCAGAAGGTCTAAGAAAGCGAGAGCCTGCTAAAATAATACGCCATCCGGTTTGACAACATCCTGGCACAGCAGACTTACAAGAGCAATGTTTCTGCGACAAAAAGTAACCAATACCAGTTGTAGACCAGTCTGGCTGTATACAAGTGGGCTTTCCCAAATCAAAAATTTGTATTCCCTTTGTTATGGCTGCAACTATAGCTTCTCTTGATTTGTAGAATGTATCATCTAGCTCATCATTCCAGTAAAATTTAGTTTTTGGACTTAATAATGGCTTAAACACAATCATCAAAGAAGTCAATTGGTTGTAGTGTGAAACTTGGTGCACTAAACCAAACCATGATCGCACATCTGTTATTGACTTTGGTATAGGAAAATCTCTAATAGCATTTATGAACTTTTCTTGTGGCTCAATTTCAGATTTCGTAATAGTAAGTCCAGCAAAGTCATTTTCTTTTTGTGCAAATTGAAACTTTTCAGGATTGAGTACAACTCCATTTTTTCCCATTAAATCTAAATAGTCAATCATACGCCAACAATGATCAGCCAACTCCTCATCTCATAAAACAGTGTCATCAACGAATTTTGTCTTTCTAGGTATGTCTATTATGATTTCATCATATCTGCGCGTATATGCATCTCCACTTGCCAAATAACCTTGTGGTGCTACTTTGTAGTAGTACCTTCCCCATGGAGTAAGAAATGTTGAGAAATGATGATCTTCTGGACGAAGTGGTACTGAATGAAAACCATTCCATACATCAGTCTCACTTTTCTAAGTGTTTGCAGGAGTTTCACATACTTGAATGAATGGAGGCTTTACATGATGTGTTTCTCGTACACAATACTTATTTAAAGGTGAAGGTCAACAACTCTTCTACAGCTACCATCAGCTTTAGCAACCACAACCATACGATGTACCCAAGTAGACGGAACACCAACTGGAGTCTTACCAAGCACACCTAATCGAGTATCCCTATCCAAAGTATCTTTTACTTCATTTTCCCAATGTTTTGGAATTGGGGAAGCAGTTGATATTGCTTTTGGAATGGCATCTGGGTCAATATGAATTTTCAAAGGTGGACCTGTCATTTCTGGAAGCAATAGGTGAGTACATTTATTAAATGTAGATGATTCGTACCAATCTAAAAGCCATTCTCTCATATTTTGATTGTTTGCAGGAATGCAAGCAAATGGCAACTCCTTTGGCCGGAGTTCTAGGTATACAATCACAAGTTTGCAGTTCTTCATGGACAGTGCAGGATTCAATGGTCGCACCAATACGAGGAAAATCATGATTTAATATGCCAAGAGTTATGCAGGCATTTCTTGAAAGAAAAAACTTGTCAGTACATGGGCTGATATATACCATTTCTTTTGCAACATGAACTTTACCTTGTACATCTTTAGCCATTAATTCCATAATTATAGCACTAGTTAATTTGATCTTTTCTCTGTTGGCCGCTAACATTTTCCTTTAAACTGGTATAAGAATTGACTTCTTAAAACCATGTTTGAGGTAACTATTAAGGTCCCATAAGCATGACTGTGCACCCGTATCTGTAACAACGTTAATTTTGCAATAATTAAAACTGTATAAGTATTTACCTAGCTTTCATTATGTTTTCTTGTACAGATTTTATCATTCTTTTAATTAGTTTGTGAATAAACTCAACAAAGAAAGATATATTTATTTATGATAAAATCTAGCTGAATTGAATCTACAATGCCTGTGATTAAATGCCCTCTTGAGTGTTGCACATATGAAACACCAGACGTTGATGCTTCTGTAGCTGCTTCTTTACTTATCATTCACAACAACGTTCACATTAATGCAAATTCTTCAAAACCAAAGCCTCCAAAAATAGACCGTCCTCGAATAGGGAGAGACTGCAATGAAGAGGGTTGGAACATATTTTTGCAAAAGTGGACTATTTTTAAAGACAGTATGGAAATGACAGAAGTAGAAAAGCATCGTCAACTGTACCAGTGCTGTGAGGAAGATCTAGGCGATGCTATTTTGAAGGGACATAATGATGTAGTAAATTTAAGTGAGCAAGAGCTTTTAAGGATGATCAAGCAGCTTGCAGTTATTCCTGTTTCAGTTGTTGTACGACGATCTTCTTAGTACAAGACAGGATTTGATTGAAAACACAGATCATTTGCTGCCCGTTTAAAGGGAAAAGCTAGTACATTTCACAGACATTATCCTTAAAGATGTCATGGTAACCGGTTTAGCTGATGAGGATATACGCAAAGAGGTGTTAGGATGGGGTAGTTTAGACGAGAAAGATGTCAATGAGACAATTGGTTTTATTGAAGCAAAAGACCAAATTTTAATGAAGCACGTGATGCAATGACACAACCTGCTGTTACTGCCTCAGTTTCCTCGTACAAATCCTTTAGGAAAATTACAAAACGACTAAGTGGTAAAATAACTTGTAATATATGTAGTAAAACATCTAAACATTTATTTGGAGCAGGAAAAATAACAGGTATATTGAGTGTTCTACCTGTAAGCAATGCTGGATTAAATCCAGGTAAAAAGATTATCATGGTGTCAACAAATGTGCAGATGAGACGAATGCACTTCAAGTTGGTAGATTATATACACAAAATTTTGATGAGGCAGTTAATGTTAATGATTGTGTAGTAAAACTTGATCATTACGTCTTTGATTGTTTGAATGGATGGAAAGCATCAGTGTCACTAAAACATCCAACAATTCAATTAAAAGCTTCTATTGATGAACAAGCATACACTCAGGTAAATCTCTATAACATAATATATAGAGATGACCTCGAAATTCGCATTCAGGAGATATTAGAAAAACGTAAATGCATCTCAAAAAATTTGTAAGTACTTTAAACTCATAATTTGATTTTATAAACTTCGATAAATATATTAAAACAATCAACTGTTACAAAATTTTTACCACCGCCGTTTACCAGTGTTTAGTCGCTCATAGCTAAGAAATGTCTTAAAATGTTTTTAAAGAATTCAGCTTTCTAACAGTATATTTCCATTGACTGAGAAATTCGCATTCAGGACATATGAGTAAAAACGTAAATGCATCTCAAGAAATTTGTAAGTACTTTGAAATGTAATTTTGATTTTATAGACTTCATTAAAATAGTTTATAATTATCAATTTGTACGAAATTTTTACTCCCGCCGTTTACCCGTGTTTGGTCGCTCATAGCTAAGAAGTATCTCAAAATAATACTAAACGTTTCAGCTTTCTAACAGTATATTTTCATTAAGCGAGAAATTCGCATTCAGGAGATATTAGAAAAACGTAAATGCATCTTAAGAAAATTGTAAGTAATTTGAAATTTTAATTTGTTTTTATATACTTCATGGAAATAGTTTATAAGCTTCACTTGATCGAAACTTTTACTCCCGCCGTTTACCCATTGTTGGTCGCTCACAGCTAAGAAATATTTAAAAATGTTTCTAAAGGTTTCAGCTTTCTAACAGTATAATTTCATTGATCGAGAAATACGCATTCAGGAGATATGAGTAAAAATGTAAATGCATCTCAAGAAAATTGTAAGTACTTTGAATTTTTAATTTGATTTTATAAACCTCATTAAAATAGTTTATAAGCTACAATTGGTACGAAATTTTTACCTTCGCCGTTTACCCGTGTTTGATCTCTCATAGCTAAAAAATATTTCAAAATGTTTCTAAACGTTTCAGCTTTCTAACAGTATATTTTCATTGACCGAGAAATTCACATTTAGGAGATATGAGTAAAAATGTAAATGCATCTCAAGAAAATTCTTAGTGCTTTGAACTGTTAATTTGTTTTAATAAACTTCATTAAAATAATTTATAATTATTAATTGGTACGAAATTTTTACTCCCGCCGTTTACCCATGGTCGGTCGCTCATAGCTAAGAAATATTTCAAAATGTTTCTAAAGGTTTCAGCTTTCTAACAGTGTATGTTCATTAACCAAGAAACTCGCATTCAGGAGATATGAGTTAAAACGTAAATGCATCTCAAGAAAATTGTTAGTACTTTGAACTGTTACTTTCTTTTTATAAACTTAATTAAAATAGTTTATAAGTTTCAATTGGTACGAAATTTTTACTCCCGCTGTTTACCCATGGTTGGTCGCTCATAGCTAAGAAATATCTCCAAATGTTTCTAAAGGTTTCAGCTTTCTAACAGTATAACTTCATTGACCGAGAAACTCGCCTTCAGGAGATATGAGTAAAAACGTAAATGTATCTCAAGGATATTGTTAGTACTTTGAACTCTTAACTTGATTTTATAAACTTCATAACAATAGTTTATAATTTTCAATTGGTACAAAATTTTAATCCCGCCGATTACCCGTGTTTGGTTGCACATACCTTAGAAATAATCTTAATTGTTTCTTATTTAGCTTTCAATTGATATTTTTGGATCAACTGAGAATAGTTAAGCTCACGTGATATAAGCAAACAAAAGTAATTTCAAGATAATTGAATTTTAGATATTAATAGTGTTGTTCCGGACTCACAATTTCGGGTCCGGCCGGACCCGGATTCGGACTTTTTTTACATATCAAAATCCGGCCGGATCCGGATATTAGACAAAAATGACAATATCCGGCCGGATCCGGACTCCTATAATGAGTCCGTTACATCACTAGTTTTCACATAAAAAGTAGAGCTTACATTTGTAGTTACAAAATTTCATTTCTATAAAAGTTAAAAAAAAAACTAAGAACAACTTTAAATTTACTAAAAGAAAATTGATAGAAAGATAAAGTACGTCACAGAAACAATATCTGGTAGCTAAGATTAAAATTTATTAAATAAGATCAACTTGTAAAAATCAAGGAGGACCCCCCTATAGCCTTACCAATCTAAAACCAATTAATATCAAATTCTTAAATAAAATTAACTATAAAATCACAAAAGAAAACTAGCCTGAGTTTTTTAAAAAATCTTTAAACTAGCTTAACAATTTGGGAGTAAAGTTTTTTATTTTATAACATAGGTAAAGAGTTGCATTTCTAAAATGTTTATTTTATAGTTTAAATGTAAATAAATGTAAATTAGTCACGAGTTCAAAATGAGCAAATCACGGTAGTTGTTTAATTTTAACTGACGAAAATGACTCTTTTTAATTTACAAAGCGATTGTTTATGAAAAAATACTTTTCTGTATGCTCTTTTTTACTAACTAGATCCGAATCAGCCGAATCTCTGTTAGGATCCGGCCGGAACCGGATCCGGACTTTTTTTTCAGATTAGAATCAGGCCGGACTCGGATCCGGACTTTTTTTAACAAATTAGAATCCGGCCGGAACCAGATCCGGACTTTTTTTCATATCAAGATCCGGCCGGATCCGGATATCAGACAAAGATGGCAATATCCGGCCGGATACGGACCCGGATAGTGAGTCCGGTACATTACTAGATATTAATTACATATTGTCAAAACTTTATTAAAACAGTTTCTAAGTTTTAATCGGTATGAAATTTCTGCTCCGCCTTTTGCCCGTGTTTTGTCGCACGAAGAAAAAAAATTTAATGAACTTTCAGCTTATGAGTCGTATCTTTTGATCGACCGACAAACGTCTCTACAGGATATGTGTAAAAATGTAAAGACTTATTTAAAAAACGGTAGGTACTTTGAACTTTTTATATCGGTTTTCAAAACTTCATTTAAACAGTTTAAAAGTTTAATTTTTTTGAGAAATTTCACTTCTGTTTAATTTCACAACTTGCGATTATCCGTGTTTACTTGCAAAGAGCTATGAAATATGATAGAATGTTTATAAGAGTTTTATCTTTTTAGTGGTATTTTTAGTTATACCGATAATAGTCGCTTACAAGTAATATGAGTACAAACGAAAGTAATCTCAAAAAAAATGAAAGTAGTTTGAACTTTTAAATTGATTTTCAATACTTCATTAAAACAATTTTGAAGTTTCAATTAAAAAAAAAATTTCACCTGTCGTTCGCCTTGTGTGGTTGCACAGAGCTAAGAAATTTAATAAAATGTTCCTAAAAGTTTTATCTTACTAATGGTATCTTTGGATCGACCGAGAATAGTTTTCAGGGGGAGATATCATTACAAACGTAAAGAAATGTCAAAAAAATTGAATGCATTTTGAACTGTTAATTTAGTTGTCAAAACCTCACTAAAACAGTTTGTAAGTTTCGATCTGAATGAAATTTCTACTCCCACCGTCTACCCGTGTTTTGGTCGCACAAAGCTAAGAAATCTCTTTAAATTCTCCTTAGAGTTTCAGCTATTAATGATATCTTTTGATCAACTGAGAAAAGTCGCATTTTCGTGATATCAGTAGAAACATAAAGTTATCTCAAGAAAGTTGTACGTACTTTGAACTGTTAAGTTTGTATTTGTAAATATCAATAAATTAGATTGTAAGTTTCAACTGGTAAAAATATTTACTCTTGCCGTTTACCCGTGTTTAGTTGCACAAAGCTAGCAAATATTTAAAATGAGTTTAAGCTTTTTAATGGTGTTTTATGGTCGACCGAGAAAAATTGCATTAAGGAGATCTAAGTATAAACGTAAAGTCATCTTAAGAAAGTTGTGAATACCTTGAACTTTTAAGTTTGGATTTCAAAATTTCAATAAAACAGTTTCAAATTTTTAAAATAATTACCAGCCGATTACTCGTGTTCGGTTGCACTGAGCTAAGAAATAGCTTAATTTTTTTTTAGAGATTCAGCTTTCTAATGATATCTTTGAATCGACAAGGAAAAGTCGCATTTACGTGATGTCAGTACAATCATAAAGTAATCTCCAGAAAGTTGTAAGTACTTTAAACTGTTAATTTAATTTTAAAAACTTCACTAAGCCAGTTCGTAAGTTTTAACTTAGGAGAAATTTTCACTCCGGTGTTTAATTGTGTTTTGTTGCACAGAGCTACAAAATATGTTAAAAATTTCATAAGATTTTCAGCTTTTTAATGGTATCTTTAAATCGACCAAAAAAATCGCATTTAGGAGAAATTATTACAAACGTAAATTCATCTTAAGAAAGTTGTGAGTACTTTGAACTCTTAAGTTTGTTTTTCCAAACTTCATAAAAACCAATTGTAAGTTTTATTTGATAAAAAAATTTTACTCACGCCGTTTACCCGTGTTTGTTTGCACAGAGCTAAGAATGAATTTAGTTCTTAAGAGTTTCAGCTTTCTAATGATATCTTTTGATCAACTGAAAAAAGTCGCATTTACGTAATATCAGTACAAACATAAAGTCATCTCAAGAAAATCGTAAGTACTTTGAACTGTTAAGTTTGATTTTCAAAACTTCATTAAACAATTAATAACTTTTAATTGGTAAAAAACAAAAAATCCATCCGTGTACCCGTGTTTGGTCGCACAGAGCTAAGAAACTTCTTAAAATGTTCCTGAGAGTTTCAGCTTTCTCACGGTATCTTTGTATTGACCGAGAAAAGTCAAACTAAGATGAAATGAGTACAAAAAAAGTTACTTCAAGAAAGTTGTAAGTACTTTGAACTGTTAATATGATTTTCAAAACTTAATTTTTACAGTTTGTAAGCTTCAAACTGGTGAATTTTTTTTGCTCCCGCCGTTTATCCGTGTTTGGTTACACAGAGCTATAAAACTTCTTAAAACTTTTGTAAAAGTTTCGGCCTTGTTCTATTTTTAGATCGACCGAGAAAAGTTGCGTTCAAGATATATGAGTACAAACGAGAGTTACCTTAAGAAAATTGTTAGTACTATGAACTGGTAATTTTGATTTTCGAAACTTTATTAAAACAGTTTGTAAGGTTTAATTTTTAAGAAGTAGTTACTCCCGCGGTTTACCCGTGTTTGGTTGTACAGAGATAAGAAATATCTTTAATTATTTCTGAGAGATTTATCTTTCTAATGATATTCATGGATCGACATAGAAAAGTCAAATTTAGGAGATATGAGTACAAACGAGAGTTACCTCAATAAAATCGTTAGTACTTTGAACTTTAAGTACTATTTTTAAAACTTTATTATAACATTTTGTAATCTTTACATTATAAGAAGTAGTTACTCCCGCGGTTTAACCGTGTTTAGTCTTAAAAATCAATGTAATCTTTTAAAACTGTTCTGAGAGTTTTAGCTTTTTAATGGTACCTTTGGATCGACAAAGAAAAATTATATTTAGAAGATATGAGTATAAACGTGAAGTCATCTGAAGAAAATTGTAAATATTTTGAACTAAATAGTTTGTTTTTCAAAACTTCATTAAAACAATTTGTAACTTTCAATTGGTAAGACATTTTTACTCCCGCCGTTTACTCGTTGTTAATCGCATAGAGCTGAAAATATGTTAAAATGTTTCTAAGAGTTTTAGCTTTTTAATGGTATCTTTGGATCGGCCGAGAAAAGTTGCATTTAGGAGATCTGAGTACAAGCATAAAGTCATCTTAAGAAAATCGTAAGTACTTTGAACTGTTAAGTTTGATTTTCAAAACCTAATTAAAACAGTCTGTAACTTTCAATTGGTAAGAAATGTTTGCTTCCGCTGTTTACTGGTGTTTTGTCGCACAAAGCTATGAAACTTCTTAAAATTTCTCTAAGATTTTCAGCTTTTGTTGGTATCTTATAATTTATCGAGAAAATTTGCATTTTGGAAATATAAGAACAAACGTAATGTCATCTTAAGAATTTCGTAAGTACTTTGAACTTTAAGTATGATTCTAAAAACTTTATTAAAGTAGTTTGTAAGGTTTAATTTTTAAGATTTATTACTCCCGCGGTTTACTCGTGTTTAATCTAGAAAAACGATATAATCTTTTAAAACTGTTCTGAGAGTTTCAGCTTTCTCATGGTATCTTTGGATAGACCAAGAAAAGTCGCATTCAGAATATATAAGTAAAAAGGTAGAGTGATCTCAAGAAAGTTGTAAGTACTTAAAACTATAAAGTTTGATTTTCAAAACTTCATTAAAAGATTTTCTAACTTTTAAATGGTAATAAATTTTTACTCTCGCCCTTTACCCGTGTTTGGTCGTACATAGCTAAGAAACTTCTTAAAATGCTCCTTAGAGTTTTACCTTTCTCGTAGTACTTTCGGATCGACCGAGAAAAATTGCATACAAGATACTTGAGTACACAGTTAAAGTCATATTAAGAAAATTGTAAGTACTTTGTCCTTTGAAATATGATCTTAAAACATCGTTAAAACATATTGTAAGTTTTAATTTGTAAGAAATTTTTACTCCTGCCGTTTAACTCTATTTGGTTAAAAATTATTTTAAGAGAATTAGCTTTCAATGGTATCTTTTAATTTATCGAGAAAATTTGCATTTCGGAAATATGAGTACAAACGTAATGCCATCTTAAGGAATTTGAAATTTAAGTATGATTTTAAAAATTTGTTACAATAGTTTGTAAGAAGTAGTTACTTTCGCGGTTTACCCATTTTTAGTTTAAAAAAGCGATGTAATATCTTAAAATTATTCTGAGAGTTTCAGCTTTCTCATGGCATCTTTCGATCGATAAAGATGAGTTGCATTCAGGAGTGATTGAGTACAAGTTTAAGGTCATCTCATGAAGTTTGTAAGTACTTTGAAATGTTAAGTTTCCTTTTCAAAACTTCATTAAAAGAGTTTGTAAGTTTTAATTGGTGAGAAATTTTTACTCCTTCCGTTTACCCGTGTTTGACCGCATAGAGCTAAAAATACCTTAAAATGTTCTAACGAGTTTTAGCTTTCTAAAGGTATCTTTGAATCGACCGAAAAAAGTTGCATTTAGGATATATGAGTACACAGTTAAAGTTATCTTAAGAAAATTGTAAGTACTTTGTACTTTTAAGTATGATCTTAAAACTTCATTAAAACAATCTGTAAGTTTTAATTTGTAAGACATGTTTACTCTTGCCGTTTAACCCTGTATAGTGACAAAGAACTAAGAACTATCTTAAAATGTTTCTAAGAGTTTTACCTTTCTAATGACATTTTTGGATCGACCGTGAAAAGTCGCATTCAGGAGATATGAGTACAAATGTAAAGTCAACTCCGAAAAATTGTAAGTATTTTCAACTTTTAATTTTTTCATTAAAACTACATTAAAACAGATTGTAAGTTTTAATTTGTAAGAAGTAGTTACTCTAGCCACTAACCTGTGTTTGGTTGCAAAGAGTTACGAAGTATCTCAAAATGTTTCTAAGAGTTTCAGTTTAACAATTGTATATTTTGATCGACCAAAAAATTGTATTAAGGAGATATGAGTTCAAACGTTAATTTATCTCAAGAAATTTGTAAGTATTTTCAATAAAACTGATTAAGTAATACTTTGTATCTTTTTTTAACTGATTAAACGTTTATCGCCTATTTATTGCCAAAGTTGCTTTAAAATGTTTTGAGAAATATACTTACAATTGTACAAGATACATTGAAACTTATCGATATCGTCTTCTTTTGTTTACCCTGCTTTAGCTCACATTCAATATAAACTTTTAAACATACAATCATTTTACTAATTTACATTTGACCACACACTTATATACTACAAATACCTAAGCTTAATGTTCATAATTATTTTTTGTTGAGATAAAAGCCTGTATCAAGTGTGCTGCAGTTTATAAACATTTACAGTTTAAGAAATGTTTATATTTACAATGTCAGTATTGATTGTTACAATTCAAATATGCAATAAATCAAAACATATAATTTCGGCATTAAAATTTTGAAATTTTACAATACATTTTAACAAGGATTATTTAAGAAGCATCACACTTAATAAATTTTAAGTGAAGCTTTATTTTTATTAGCTGAGCAGTAATACAAAACATAGTTTTTTTGAATTAGTATATTCACAACTTTTACTTTCCTTACTAAAAATTTTTGAAAAAATTCAAACCAAAATTTAAATCAAAAACAAGCAATACCCAACTTATAAGATTATTCATTGAATGCTTTGGATGTTTTTTTACAATTTTCTTTGTAATATAATAATTTTTAACATACAACTTGAAACTTTTACCAAAGTCATAAATTATTTTTTTAGTATTTTACAAAAAAATCGTAAAATAGATAAACAAAGTTTTCATGTTTAAAATGTTGTTTGTTAAACTTTAAACTTTACATCATATTGTGAACACCTATTGTGGCTACTTATTTAAGAAAATCATTTATTTATTGATTTCAAATTTTTTCATGTAATATCTTTGTTTGTAACTAATTAATAATAAAACAGCTCTTACTTGTTTCATGTTGTTCAAACAGTATTTGCGACCTTAAGCAAGGTAATTACTTGTTAAAAATGTATATAAATAAAGTTTACAGTCGATTTTCAACGCAAACTTTCGTAATAAGCTAAATAAAATTTAAAGCAACAAACAATATTAAGCTAAATAAAAAATAAATATAAAAATAAGTATTAATATAGTATAAAGAAACAAGCGTTTTTTTTTAATTAGTTCTGAACTAACAGTACATAAAATAAACACTTATTTTTCATATAAAATTTAGTTTTGAGAAAATTATTTTTCTTGTCACTTTTGCTTCGTCAATATTCCGTTTTTGAAACCAAATGACTATAAGTCTGAAGTAAAGTTGTAGTTTCTAGCTTAAAAGCAATTATTTTATTAACTTGTATTAGCACAAGAGTTAGCAAAGCTGACGAATTAAAAATGCCCGTTAGGTATTTTATGGCATACTTAGTTTTTAACAAATTTAAATCTAATAAAAACTTACAACTAGGCTGCAATTAATTTAAAATTACTAATTGTGAATCATAACAGGCTGACGAACATTTTCAATTTAGAAATGTTTTCAATTTCATAACTTTGTACTTAAGCCCGCTTGGTTAGACCTCAACAGCGGTTTCACGCGACTATGCCTGCCTGATAAGTCCTAATTTGGACAAAACCAGTCGTAGGTTGTCTCGGATGCTATTGTTTTTAACTTGCTGTGAAGTTCATTGATTATCAATCTGTAAATGCATATAAGTAAAAAAATTCTATTTACATTCCTAGAAAACATAAGTTTATTAAAAAATCACTATTAAATATTAAATAATATTTTTTAGCTGGTTTCAAAGAGATTTCCAGCAACAACAAAATTATGTATGGTTTTATATAATAAGTTTTTATGTTTACATCTTTTAAGTTCATTATTTTGTATTTAAACATTTAGCAACGATGCAAAACCAAATCAGTATCTTTAAAAGATTTGGTCAAACAAGGTTTTAAGTAATTTTTTTCTTCTTTTTTAAGGAATATTGCAGGCTCTGATAAAACAGTTAATGGTAGTTTATAGATAATAGTTTTAGGGTTTTCTAAAAATGTTTTTAAATGTATAAACAAGGCATAAAGAGGTAAAATGAATTTCGAAAGTTTAATTTATTCTAGAAATTTCGAAATACGAGTCAAATATGCACGAAGACACTTTTGCACGAAGAGTAATTTTTGCACAAAAAAAAAAGATAAAAAATAAAATTAAAAATTGAAAAAAACACAAAATATAAAAGTAAATAACTAAGGGTAAGGGTTAGGGGTGAAAGTAATGGTTAAAAAATAAATAATAAATTTGAAAAACGTTACAGACATGGAAAGGGTTAAGGGTAACAGTCAAGGTAAAAAAAAAAGAAAATAAAAATAAACAAGATTATTTTTACCCGTGCAAAAGTGTCTACGTTTAATGGTTAATTGAACAAAGACGAAAAACTGCTCAAATTGTTTTAGTTTGAGGACCTAAATACGCAAAAAGACCTCTCGGTCATCGAGTTGCATACCCAATTTAATCGAAATTATAATGAGCTACAAATGAAAAAAAAAGAAAAAAAATCTTAACAGTCAAAATTTAAACTTTAAAATGAAAAAATTTATAAAAAATGAAACTATTAAATTTTACAACATTATTTTTTTTAGTATCAAAAAACTAAAATTACTTTTATACACACATATACCTAACATTATATACACATAAAATATATATTGAACTCTATATCAAAAGGTAAAGTTTCTATCTGAAATTTTTTTAATTTTTTCGTTTATCAATAATTTTAGCAAATAATTTAATATTTTATATGAGTTAAAAAAGTGAAAAAAAAATTTGAAGTTTACTTTTTAACAGTATGTTTAAGAATTTATACTCTACTATAAACTTACTTCAAATTATGAAAACATAAGCAAAAATAAATTAAAGCTATAATCATTAAAAAAAAATTAACAATAAATATATATAAAAAGGCTGCAAATAATAAAAAAAATAAGTCAAATAAAGCTGTGAAAGTGACCTCTCGTGCAAAAATTTCTCTTCATGCATATTTGACACCTACCCCTTTTATAGTTATTAACTTTAAATCACATATACTTTATAAACATTAAATGTACAATATAAATATTTCTAATAAAACTATTTCAGAAGATATATTTGTCAAAAAACAAAGATAAGTACATTTTTTAGAAAATTGAAGAGAATTACACTTAAAGTATATATAAAAAATATAGAAATTAAAACGTATTTAAATATTTATATAGGTGGTTTAGAAAATTAAATACTGTGTTTGAGTTTTTATCTTTGTTTAATGTTTCCAGATCTTAAAATCCGGCATATGACAGTTTAAATTCCAACTTAATACTTTAATTAGCTTTAACAACTTTTAACTTGATATTTTATACAACAGCTTTTTACATGCTTTTACATATAAACTTTAGATTAAACAATTAAAATTTAGAGTGCCACTTGGTATAAATGCAGTTGTTACGTTTTGTGCAGCAGGTGTTGCAACTTTGCAACTAAAACAAATTCTGCGAATATCTAAAACAAAGAAGTCTTTCACATAAGCTTATGTGACTTATGATAACTCATATTTTTTATCTAAAACTATATAATAAATGTATATTTTATTTTTTAACAAAAACCTGCTTAGTTAACAACAGCTGATACTAATTGAACCACAATATTATTGCATGTATAATAGGACCTGGTGCACGATAAAACCAAATTACAAGTCTCATTTTTAATAATTGAAGTTAAAAAAAAACACTTTGGTTTTTTTATTAATCTACTTTTTAACATTACAACAGCTAGCACTGTTCTTAACGTTCTGAAATAGATATTATTATACATTTATAAAACACCTAACTAAATTTAAAATTGCATTAACTTTCAAGCATTTGAAAACAAAAATTAACAAATTTAATCACGTAAAACATAATAAGCATTTTGTTTTTCTCACAGGACACTCCGCATAGTCAGAGGAGTTCTCAGAAATCAACGATTCCTTTCAGACAAGATCATCCATCATACGGCATCTCATCAAGATCCCACGTGGATGAGATGAGGAATAAGAAGATAAAAGATGAAGAGAGTGAAGACGAGATATGGTCCATAGAAACAAAATACAACTTCTCAAGCGCTTGAAATCAAAAATCAGGGACTTTTTTTTTTGTGGACAAAATGCTGCTGTAGGTTGTTTTTAGTTGTTAAGTTCCTGAAAAAAGTTGTTGCTTTGACTATCTTGAGGTATAATTTGAATGTCTATTTTTAGTTAGTAATAATATTTTGACAATTTTCATGAAAAAAAGCTAAGTGGTGATTTATAAACACTTAGTCTAATTTTTTAAGCTGTTGGTTTACTCATTTAGATATTTCTTGTAAATTTTTACAAGAAAAAGTATGACTTTGAAAAATAAATTTTACAATTTTTTTTAGTTTTAGAATTAAAATTTTAATAGTTTTTTAACTTTAAGCTGTAAAGTCAATAACTTTAGATCAAATAGTTTTTCCTGTAGTTTTTTTTTTGTACCTTCTGTAATAAAAGCATGTTTTCTTTAAAATATGTTTATAAAATAAACAAGATAAACTTAAATAAAAGCCGTAAAAGTACAAAACATTTATTTATATTTTGTTATAAATTTGACACTAACAAGATAGTATTAATTTAAATAAGCTTTTTTTAAAATAGACTACGATATGTTTTTTGAAATGTTGTAACGTTTTAATTAAATTATGTAAACTTTTAAAAAACTACTAAATCTGTTTTGATAGCTTTTTAGATTATTTTGAAACGACAAGCGATACACTTAAAAATATTACAAAACTTTAATATATTTTAATTTTTTTTTAATGTAAATTAAATATTGCAAATAAATAAGAGTTGAAACTTTCTGAAACGCTAAGTTTATAGTTAAAGCTATAATGCCATTTTAATACTTACTGATAAAAGCTGAAAAACAACGTTTACGTTTGCTCATTTTCGTCTGTTTTCGTGAAACAATAAATAAAATTCAATAGCTTACATTAAAATATTGTACAAGTAAAAGTATTAACAAGTACAAGGTTAACAACAGCTGATATTAATTGAGCCACGATATTATTGCGTGTATAATAGTTTTTTACAAATAAACAGTAAACATCTTAATTTACAAAAGAAAAACCTTCCTTTTTTAGTTTTTTGATACAAGTTAAATGTTGATTGCTTTAAATGCATCCTATCAAACAAAAATTGTTGTATAAGTTTACGAATTTGATACAGAATAAAAAAACAATTCAAACATAATTGTATACTGTGTGCTTTGAATAATAAAAGTAAAAACTTTGATTAATCTTTCAATAAAATTAATATTTAAAAGATTGCTTGTGCTTAATTTTTTTAAAAGCTGTAAATTTATTTTTAAACTTTTAAGGTTTTTGGAGCTTAAAGTTACCTAATAGAAGATTTTTTTAGAAACATCACTCCCTAAGGTTTATTCTTTAATTTTGATAATAAAAGTTCTAAAATTCTACATAATGATAAAAATAATATTTTCATAATTTTTCAGTACAGACAAGGAAAGGCAATTTACGGCACGTATTTTGTAATTTAGTTTGAAAACATTTTGTGCAAATAAAACAAAACTGAGCTTTTTTATAAAAATCATTTTCAAATGTTGACTTAATGTAAAGCATATGTAAGTCATATGAAAGTTTCATGACAGTATAATCTTTAAAAAAATATTTTTTATTTAAAAAATATCTCAACGTTACGCAGCTCGCTAACTCTTTTTTTAAAATCTGGCCTGCAGACTTTTTAAGCTAAAGTTTAAAGTTGCTCACCTCTAGTTTAATTAAATAAAAAAATATTGTTGACTGAAAAAAAAATCATGAAGTAAATTTACAAGGACTAAAGTCATGAAAATAAATGAAAACTGACAAACGTTTTCAACCACTTAATAAAAATAAGTTTGTGAGACAAAAACTAAAATAACTAAAAACTTTCTTTTGCTACTATTAATCGACAAAAAAAATATTGAAAATTACTTTTATCAAACTAATCTTATAAAGCCTTAGAAGTATAGTACTGTAAAGTACATAACCAATGTAAGTATAATAATATTTATAATTATAATTTCCTATGTAGAAAATACATACTTTAAGTACAGCTAGTTTTCTTCAAGCAGCTAAAATGTAGGTTGATAAACTTGCATATAAAATAAAAACATGAATAGTTTACTATGTAGCATATTTTTGAAAATACAAATTTGAAAAAAATGATAGATACAGTTTTTTTATTTTATCATTTTAACCTAAATTAAATACAAAATTTAATTATTCAAAGTTTTGCTTTTTTTCTTTACTCTGGTACACATAATTAAATTGTTGGTTAGTAACAATGTTAAGCTAAGTTTGATTATGAATTACTTACAAAAATTATCTTAAACTTTTCTTAGTAATTTTTTACCATAGTTTAAGAAGAAGCTTTGTTCAAAGCATAATAAATATATAAAACTTTTACTATACCGTAATAATTATCTCAATGATAATCTTTAAACATTATTTATAGTAAAAGAAGCAATTTTTTACAGTTGTAGTATTTACTATTTTAGTTTAAGTATTTAAAAAAGAAGTATTACAACTTAAACAATAAAAATTTTATTACTTTCAGAACGACAAAAAAAAAAGTATTAAATTATTTTAAATCTACTTTTATTGTTTCATTATTTTTGCTACAATAAAAAGTTGCATTAATAGAAGTTGCATAGTTGAATAAAAAAGCAAATTTTGTTTTGTTTTGAAATAAGAAGATAAAAACAGATTTAAAAAATGAAAGAAAAAAAAAGTACAAAAGTTCTGCCTCTACAACTACGACGTAAGTTAACCATACCAAACCTTATACCACCCCATGCTCCTGACAACACTCGTCAGCATTGCCAGTCACACGACAGAACTTTATGTTTCCCGAAAACCCAACTACCCACAAGTTGAAACCATTCCACAGCCATGTACTTAGATATAAGTTATATAAATTAGATAGTGATAAACTTATATATTAGAGTGAAGTACGACAGAATGAGTGAGTTCGCGACGTTCAAACACCCCATCATACTTGATTATCTTACGTGAAGTTAGTGAGTTAATTTATATATAATTAGCCTTAATTTAATAGCTGCTTCCTGGCTTCGAACCCTACAGCACTTACCAACTGCAGGGGAACCTAATTTTAAACCACAAGGCTACGCCGTAGCGCTTATAAGCAAATTAGAAGGGTATATATATTTAAATTTGATAAATTTTAGCAAAATAATCCATCCGACAAGAGACTTGAACTCTTATCCTATCGATCAAGGTCAGTCAAACGCTTAAACCATTAGGCTACAGCTGCTTACGATATCTGAGATTTTTTAGCATTTAAAAACGATTCTTTACATTCAAAAGCTTAAACATTCAGTTAATAAGCAATGCAAGTGAGCTAGCATTTTACTATTTGTCACTAAATAAAAATCTTATTTAGAAATGAAAATAAGTAACCACGGTGTAATTTAAACTTGCTATAATCCGTTTCAATTCAACTATTTAATTGATGTGACAAGTAAGTCTTATCAAGCCAACTTAAATTTATACTAATAAGTTAGTTTTTACTATAAATATATAAGTTTAAAAGCTAAACTTTTTAAATATTTTTCCAAAATAAAACTAAAAATCATATAAATTATAAACCAAAATCTAACTAAAACTTGAAAAAAAACTTGTTTAACTTATTCTTCTATCTAAAAAGTAAAATGAGCATTTTAAAAACTAATTTTTTATCTTTTGATTTTGTTATTTTTTGAAAGTTTAAATAAATAAACAAACCTTTAAAGTTATAAAATAATAATAATAATAATAATAATAATAATAATAATAATAATAATAATAATAGTAATAATAATAATAATAATTATGAAAATAAAGGACAAGTTTTAAACTAAAAAGTATTTTAAAACGAAATAAACAATGTTAAGAGACTTTGCACCTTAAGCGTATTTTCACCACTTTACAATAAAAAATATTTTTCAGTTTTAAAATATAAATAAATAAATTAAACTATTAACAATTTTACTTTTTTAATGACTTGTATAAATAAAACAAATGTTTAAACAGTAAATAAAAGTCTTTTAATTTTTATAAATCCAAGCAAAAATTTTTATAAATTTTAGAAATATATATAAAGGTTTTTCATTAATATAAATTGCTGTTAGAACATAACTCTTATTGAATACTATTAAAACGTTTTTTCAACCTCACAAAGCTATCAATCTTCAAAAATTAAAGATCTTCCAAGTCTAAAAATTCAACTATAAAAACAACAATGTTAGATACAATACAAAAAACAATCAAAATGAATTATCACATTTAATAACTTTAATGTTGGTTAGACAGAAACTTAAAAAAAAATGTGTAAATCCAAAAATGTAAATTATTAAAAAAAAAAGGATATAGAATTTAGTAGTACTATAAACTCAGTTTTAATGTCTATGTTTGAATATCTCTAAAATTTTTGAAAGCAAAATAAAATTAAAGCTAATATGTACTGTTTTTAGAAAGCACACGTGAAGATCTTGATACAAAAATCATATGACTTGATTTTAAAATTCTTAAAATTTTTTTGTTTAAGTCTTTAAAAAAATTCTCGTAAAAGTTAAAATTTTCTAATTAATACGGTATTGTTTTTGTTTAATTAAATGTATAATTTTTTTTTGCAAACTAAGTTTTAAGTTTTTTGTAAGGGTAACTCCCTACTCATTGTAATCAAAAGTTTTCGTAGCACATGAAAAATATTATATGTATTTGAAAAAAGTTGAAATAATAAAAGAAAAAAATAAATGTTCACCTATGGTCAATGGACTGGTGTAGAGAATGGCTTTTCGATCATTTGTCTACACATCATTAAATTTGTAAACACTCTTATAAGCTTGTTTAAATATATATAATTTACTTATACTTTATTTGCTTTATTGAGATCTTAATTGGCTAAGATTTTTTCTGGCTAAGATTCAAAAAAAGACTGAAAACGTTCTGCTTAAATAACTTCATCGCGGCTAATGTTGGCTAAAGTAAAACTTGGCTAAGATTTTTTTCTGGCTAATTTTGGCTAAAGTAAGAATTCGAATAAGTAAGAATAAACTAAAAAAACAAATAAAAATTAATAAACTCAAGTTCAAAAGTTAACAAAAAAAAAACAAAATCAAAAAAATTAAGAAAATACTCTTGATTGTTAATATTTATTAAACAAAAAAAAAAAATTCAAAAATCTTTAAGATATCGAGTAATACATCATCATACTACAATACATTTTTTTATAATGTACTTAAAAAGCTAATAACAATTTAAATTAATTAGAATAATAATAAAAACGTTATAGTCACGTACAAAATAAATGAAAAACCTTCTATTTAAACTGCGCGTTATTTGTAAAAGTATTTGTTTTAGAGCTTAACACTATTCTTCCATAAAAATCTCCACAGTTAAACACAAATTTATTTAAAACTTTATACAAATATGTTGGATTAAAAAAATTAGAATTTTAAACAAATCACTTTTATATATTAGCTATTTTGGCAAAGTATAAACTTACAATAAAAATTAAACATTAATAACATTTTATTTATAAAATTAATCAGTTTAATTTGAAAGATGTTATTACTCAATGTAAACCTCAGTGAAAGAGGTAATCATGTTGTTAAAAATAAAGAGAGTAGCTCTTTAAAGCTGTATCCTAAAATGGTTTGGAATTTGAAGAATCAGCAGAACAACAACCTAAAAAATATTATATTTTAAGTTGGTGAAACAGAATATAATTTAGTAAAGAATTTTAATAAGTAAAATAAATAAGTAATATGTATTATAATTTTAATTTAAAACAATAAATTAAACTAATATAATTTATATACATTTAAAGTACTGTAACAGTAAAATTATAATTAATTTATACAGTTAAAAAAAAACTTTATAATAGTCTCATAACCGAAACAGAATAACTCTAGACCATTTCAAACGTTACATTAAAAGAGTGATAGAGTTAAAAAAGTACTAAGAGAAAAAAAAATAGACTATGTCCTTGCCATAATCATTACTTTAACAGTTTTATTTAAAATCTTGTCAAACTTTGTAAAATCCTTTTTAAATGTTAACAAATCATCCTGTTTAAACAAAATTTGTATATATCATGTACTTAAAAAGTTATTGTCTTTTTAAAATTACCTCTTTTACGTGAATGATCTGCTATTAAACTTTGCGCTGTAACAAAAAGCATATATTTAAGAACTTAACACTTTGTTTCTAGGGTTCATAACTTCTATGTTTTTACTTGAAATATTGTCAAACTTTGTAAAATCGTTTTTCAATGTTAACAAAACGACCCATTTAAACAAAATTTGTATATATCATGTACTTAAAAAGTTGTGGTCTTTTTAAAATTACCTCTTTTACGTGAATGATCTGCTATTAAACTTAGCGCTGTAACAAAAAGCATATATTTAAGAACTTAACACTTTGTTTCTAGGGTTCATAACTTCTATGTTTTTACTTGAAATCTTGTCAAACTTTGTAAAATTGTTTTTCAATGTTAACAAAACGACCCATTTAAACAAAATTTGTATATATCATGTACTTAAAAAGTTAATGTCTTTTTAAAATTACCTTTTTTACGTGAATGATCTGCTATTAAACTTTGCGCTGTAACAAAAAGCATATATTTAAGAACTTAACACTTTGTTTCTAGGGTTCATAACTTCTATGTTTTTACTTGAAATCTTGTCAAACTTTGTAAAATCGTTTTTAAATGTTAACAAAACGACCCATTTAAACAAAATTTGTATATTTATTGTACTTAAAAAGTTATGGTCTTTTTAAAATTACCTTTTTTACGTAAATGATCTGCTATTAAACTTAGCGCTGTAACAAAAAGCATATATTTAAGAACTTAACACTTTGTTTCTAGGGTTCATAACTTCTATGTTTTTACTTGAAATCTTGTCAAACTTTGTAAAATCGTTTTTAAATGTTAACAAAACGACCCATTTAAACAAAATTTGTATATTTATTGTACTTAAAAAGTTATGGTCTTTTTAAAATTACCTTTTTTACGTAAATGATCTGCTATTAAACTTAGCGCTGTAACAAAAAGCATATATTTAAGAACTTAACACTTTGTTTCTAGGGTTCATAACTTCTATGTTTTTACTTGAAATCTTGTCAAACTTTGTAAAATCGTTTTTCAATGTTAACAAAACGACCCATTTAAACAAAATTTGTATATTTATTGTACTTTAAAAGTTATGGTCTTTTTAAAATTACCTTTTTTACGTAAATGATCTGCTATTAAACTTAGCGCTGTAACAAAAAGCATATATTTAAGAACTTAACACTTTGTTTCTAGGGTTCATAACTTCTGTGTTTTTACTTGAAATCTTGTCAAACTTTGTAAAATCGTTTTTCAATGTTAACAAAACGACCCATTTAAACAAAATTTGTATATATCATGTACTTAAAAAGTTATGGTCTTTTTAAAATTACCTCTTTTACGTGAATGATCTGCTATTAAACTTTACGCTTTAACAAAAAGCATATATTTAAGAACTTAACACTTTGTTTCTAGGGTTCATAACTTCTATGTTTTTACTTGAAATCTTGTCAAACTTTGTAAAATCGTTTTTAAATGTTAACAAAACGACCCATTTAAACAAAATTTGTATATTTATTGTACTTAAAAAGTTATGGTCTTTTTAAAATTACCTTTTTTACGTAAATGATCTGCTATTAAACTTAGCGCTGTAACAAAAAGCATATATTTAAGAACTTAACACTTTGTTTCTAGGGTTCATAACTTCTATGTTTTTACTTGAAATCTTGTCAAACTTTGTAAAATCGTTTTTAAATGTTAACAAAACGACCCATTTAAACAAAATTTGTATATATCATGTACTTAAAAAGTTATGGTCTTTTTAAAATTACCTTTTTTACGTGAATGATCTGCTATTAAACTTAGCGATGTAACAAAAAGCATATATTTAAGAACTTAACACTTTTTTTTAGGGTTCATAACTTCTATGTTTTTATTTGAAATCTTGTCAAACTTTGTAAAATCCTTTTTAAATGTTAACTATCTTTTTCACATGAATGATCTGCGTTTAAAACTTAGCTCTGTTTGCATAAATAGTAGTTTTAGAACTTTAATTTTTTGTATATCATGTAACTTTTTTGATTATTTTGAATAACCTTTGTATTTTTATCTAGCTTTGCAAAGTCTTTCATTAATAAAATAATACTTTTATAGAACACTCTTTGAGAAGTTTTTTTTTCATTTAAAACACAAAACTAAAAACACAAAATTGCAAAAAATTCTTGATCATCAATCAAATAAACATAGTTTACTATAAACCTGATACAAACTTTAAGTTATAATTTATGCTATTTAAACGAAATAAAAAACAGAAAAATGTTTAAAAATAGTACTATCTTCTCGTTTTGCACATATTGCAAATCCACTTTTTAGTCTTAGGTAGGTTCTTTCTTGAACCTAAGCATGACAAGGACAGTGTTAAGTTCTTAAATATATGCTTTTTGTTACAGCGCTAAGTTTAATAGCAGATCATTCACGTAAATAAGGTAATTTTAAAAAGACCACAACTTTTTAAGTACATGATATATACAAATTTTGTTTAAATGGGTCGTTTTGTTAACATTGAAAAACGATTTTACAAAGTTTGACAAGATTTCAAGTAAAAACATAGAAGTTATGAACCCTAGAAACAAAGTGTTAAGTTCTTAAATATATGCTTTTTGTTACAGCGCTAAGTTTAATAGCAGATCATTCACGTAAAAAAGGTAATTTTAAAAAGACTATAACTTTTTAAGTACATGATATATAGAAATTTTGTTTAAATGGGTCGTTTTGTTAACATTTAAAAACAATTTTACAAAGTTTGACAATATTTCAAGTAAAAACATAGAAGTTATGAACCCTAGAAACAAAGTGTTAAGTTATTAAATATATGCTTTTTGTTACATCGCTAAGTTTAATAGCAGATCATTCACGTAAAAAAGGTAATTTTAAAAAGACTATAACTTTTTAAGTACAATATATATACAAATTTTGTTTAAATGGGTCGTTTTGTTAACATTTAAAAACAATTTTACAAAGTTTGACAAGATTTCAAGTAAAAACATAAAAGTTATAAGCCCTAGAAAAAAAGTGTTAAGTTCTTAAATATATGCTTTTTGTTACATCGCTAAGTTTAATAGTAGATCACTCACGTAAAAAAGGTAATTTTAAAAAGACTATAACTTTTTAAGTACAATATATTTACAAACTTTGTTTAAATGGGTCGTTTTGTTAACATTTAAAAACAATTTTACAAAGTTTGACAAGATTTCAAGTAAAAACATAGAAGTTATAAACCCTAGAAAAAAAGTAGTTCTTAAATATATGCTTTTTGTTACAGCGCTTAGTTTAATAGCAGATTATTCACGTCAAAAAGGTAATTTTAAAAAGACTATAACTTTTTAAGTACATGATATATACAAATTTTGTTTAAATGGAACGTTTTGTTAACATTGAAAAACGATTTTACAAAGTTTGACAATATTTCAAGTAAAAACATAGAAGTTATAAGCCCTAGAAAAAAAGTGTTAAGTTCTTAAATATATGCTTTTTGTTACAGCGCTAAGTTTAATAGCAGATCATTCACGTAAAAAAGGTAATTTTAAAAAGACCTTAACTTTTTAAGTACAATAAATATACAAATTTTGTTTAAATGGGTCGTTTTGTTAACATTTAAAAAGGATTTTACAAAGTTTGACAATATTTCAAGTAAAAACATAGAAGTTATGAGCCCTAGAAACAAAGTGTTAAGTTATTAAATATATGCTTTTTGTTACATCGCTAAGTTTAATAGCAGATCATTCACGTAAAATAGGTAATTTTAAAAAGACTATAACTTTTTAAGTACATGATATATACAAATTTTGTTTAAATGGGTCGTTTTGTTAACATTTAAAAACAATTTTACAAAGTTTGACAAGATTTCAAGTAAAAACATAGAAGTTATGAACCCTAGAAACAAAGTGTTAAGTTCTTAAATATATGCTTTTTGTTAAAGCGCAAAGTTTAATAGCAGATCATTCACGTAAAAGAGGTAATTTTAAAAAGACCATAACTTTTTAAGTACATGATATATACAAATTTTGTTTAAATAGGTCGTTTTGTTAACATTTAAAAACGATTTTACAAAGTTTGACAAGATTTCAAGTAAAAACATAGAAGTTATAAGCCCTAGAAAAAAAGTGTTAAGTTCTTAAATATATGCTTTTTGTTACATCGCTAAGTTTAATAGTAGATCATTCCTGTAAAAAAGGTAATTTTAAAAAGATTATAACTTTTTAAGTACAATATATATACAAATTTTGTTTAAATGGGTCGTTTTGTTAACATTTAAAAACAATTTTACAAAGTTTTACAAGATTTCAAAAAAAACATAGAAGTTATGAACCCTAGAAAAAAAGTAGTTCTTAAATATTTGCTTTTTGTTACAGCGCTAAGTTTAATAGCAGATCATCCACGTAAAAAAGGTAATTTTAAAAAGACTATAACTATATTTAAGTACATCATATGAAAACATTTTGTTTCTTTGGTAAAGTTAGGTAACATTTAAGAACGATTTTACATAGTTTAACAAGATTTCAAGTATAACTGTGGAAGTTATGATAATGGCAAGGACAGTGTTTAGTTCTTTAACAAATTCTAATTAATACAGCACTAAGTTTTAAACGCAGATTATTCATGTAACAAAAGTAATTTTAATAACATATTTTACAAAATCGCTTTATAAATGTTTTAAAATACTTTAAATAAAATATGCCCGCGATTAAATTCAATTAAATTCGTCGAATTTAAATTTAAGGATGTCAACGGCTGTACTGATTAAATAATGTAATTTAAATTTATGTAACAGTTATTTTTTTTATTTTCAAAAGTTTTAATGTTTACTTAAAATAGCTGTTAAGTTGTTTAGAAACTAAATTATGTGTTCACTTATACAAGATATAAAGAGATTTAAAACCTTAACTTATAAAAGTTAGGTAATAAACGTTTATATCAAACAAAGGATACAAGTATATGTAGCTTAATTTTTAAAAAATGGCGTATGGAAACAAATTATTTTTATTATTTTTACTTTGATATAATTAACCTCTTAAAATTTAGAAAAAAAACTTTATTATCTTAAAATAGTATTTTGTATAAAGTTCTTACTTTTTAAACTCTACATGCAAGAACAGTTTTATGCTCTAAAACATATACTTTTACAGATATCGCGAAGTTTTAATATTAGATTTTTCATGTATAAGAGGTACTTTGTAAAGTACTTTACTTTTTAAAATACTATTTTCAAATTCATCAATTGTGTATGACTCGATTGCCTAATATACAAGGTTCTTAAAACAATTACTCGCGAAGTTTTAATAATAGATATGTAATATATAAAAGGTACTTCGTAAAATACTTTACATTTATTATTACTATTTTTAAAATCGTCAATAGTGATATGACTTTTCTCAAAGCTTTTTTTAGTTTAATAAATAATAACCATCAACAGTATTTATATTTAATAAGGTTTAAAAACTTAAGTTTTTTTGTTTAGATTTTTTTAAAATTGTTATGATTAAATTTTTTTAGTTCGAGTTTTAAATTAGTTAAAACTGAGTTTTTTTATTTATGTTTTTTGCTTTTATTTTTTCATCAGTTTGTAAGCCTTTTTATTCTTACTTTAGCTTTTTTTTAATTTTATTAATTTTTTTGAATCTTAGCCAGAAAAAAATCTTAGCCAAGTTTTACTTTAGCCAAAATTAGCCAGAAAAAAATCTTAGCCAAGTTTTACTTTAGCCAACATTAGCCGCGATGAAGTTATTCAAGCAGAACGTTTTCAGTCTTTTTTTGAATCTTAGCCAGAAAAAATCTTAGCCAATTAAGATCTCAATATTTGCTTTAGAATAGAAAATTATAGATAATAAATTTATCTAAAAAAATGTAAGCACTCTTTTTTTTTGACCGACTAATTTTAATATTAAACTTAGTGACCATAATTTACTACATGCAACAAACTATTTTCTCTCTCAAATTTAAAATTTTACTATCATTGCCATTCATGTTTTTTCTGTTGCCCCTTCTACAAAAGCAGAAATCAAAGTTTTTATTTTAAATAGGGTGCAGCCCATGAAAGGTAAAACTGTCCATGAAAGTAAAAGGTTTAAAAAATTTAGTTACATTACATGGGAACTTTTAGATACTTTAGGTTTGTTACAAACAGTAAAAAATAATACTACAAATAATTTTATTTTTGAAACTTGGCCCATGACAGGGTTGCTACACACTCAGGGAAACTCAGGGCAGTTTTAATTTTTTTTTTAATATCAGGTAAGTTTTAAAATATTTTTTAAATCTCAGGGATTTTTTTTTTATAGATCTAGTATGAAATTTAGTAAATCTAGTTGCAATATTGTGTTCAAAACAGTTAAGTTTATTTATTTTTAACTGCTTTTTTTGAAACTTTTAGCCTTGTGGCTAGTTCTTCAACATATTTAGAATAAACATTGTAGGTTTTTTAAAGTTGTAAATGTATATTTATCATAACTAAAGTTAAACAAATACATACATTTTAAAGATTTAAAAGTTGTGGTTAACTATGCAAGTATAGATATTTAAGAAAAGTCGTTGAGGCTGTGTTTGTGCTTAACAATGGCCAGGCAAGTTTTGTGGCTTTAGCTTTAGCTAAAGTAAGTAATTAAGGCCAAAACAGGTTTGACATTTTTTTTACTAAAAATAACTTAGGCTTTTGTATGAAAGCTTTAAATACAAACTACAAGCCAGTTTTTATAGAATTCAAAAATATCATTTAACTTTTGAAATATTTTTTTTTGTAAAAAGTTTCTGATACTAACTATGGACCCCAAATTTTTCAGATCAATTTTCTTGGAAATTTAAAAATTCACTAAAAATCTATCTACTCCTTCATTTTTCAAGCAATCTTCTTCAAATTTTCAGGAAATGTTCCTTATATTAAAAGAAAAAATTATACTTATGAATTTTAATAACTTAAGAAAATAACAATTATATTACAAAAATTAAAGAAAAATATTATTAAAAAAAAAAAAAATACAAAAAGTTTTTTAAGTTCCCAAGTTACGTTTTTTTTATAGTATAAAGATTAGACTGTGAAAGTTTGAAGAAGATTGCTGTTTTAGTTTTGCTATTTTTCGCTATTTTAGTTTTTCCTTTCCATAGGGAACTGAACAATTCATTACATAAATAATTAAAACTTTGCAGATTGATGTTAAAATTTCTTTGCTTTTGGGCAGTGTTTTCTTAGTTTTAATTTTGAAAGCAATTATCTAAGGTAAAACTGAAAGTTAAACGTTTAAAAATACAATAATACATAAGTTAAAAAAAAAAGAAAGTATCACTATAATTGTATATTGTATATCATGTTTGCAATGTTTTAGTTGATTCCATTAAAAAGTATTTTTATTAGATGTCAGATGGTAGTAGGTAGTATTTTGAAAAAAATAGTTCTTAAATTTATTATTTTAAGGTACAGATTATAAATTTGCAGTTTTTAACTAGCAATTGTATACAAATCTCGAATAACCTTTCTATTAAATATTTAGGCAAAAATAACCTTGAAAAATTTTAGAGTTTTTGTTAAAAAATTTGAAAAAAACCTAAAATTTGTAAAAATTTTACATTTAATTTTATAGAGTTAAGATTGGATAAAAAATAACTCTTATACACAAAATATTATCTGTGGTACAATATTTATTTTACTATAAATAATTGAGTCTGTAAATGGAAATTTTACCCATTTAGTATGTAATGGTTGTAAAATATTCAATAGATCATATAATGATAGGTTATGTAAACTTCGCTTGAAATCTCTATAATGAAGTATTTTGGAATTTGACAGAATCTTTTTATGAAATTATTAATGATAAATATAAGGTTTTTTCAGACATGTTTTCAGTGTTTCCTAGAATAGTTATGATTTAAGAGGAAATGATGTCAAAATAACATATATACAGTCAGTGGCGAAAGAGTATTTTTGCAGAGAACAAAGACTATTTGGAACAAATTACCACATTCTCTGGTAATTTGTTCCAAATAGTCTTTTTTCTGTGTAAAAATACTCTTTTGCCACTGATTTTACCACAGAATTACCACAGAATATGGTATCTTGTGGGAGGATGTTTTTGTTTAAAACTAAAAACAGTTCATTTAAATACTAAACATATCTTTAAAACTTAATTTATTTTTATTTAAAAATAAATTAGAATAAAAGTAACTTATAAAAAATTTTGTTCATCCAAATCATCTACCGATTTTTTTTTTCTTTCTCTATTTACATTATTTTACTACATTGTTTTTATTGTTTTTATTTTACTGTGCCTCCCTCCTACAGACCTTTTAATTTAGTTCTTGTTCAATTTAAATTTTAATTGTTTATATTTTTTATTTTGAAATATTTTATATGAATAATATCATTTTTATTTTTATTTTATCTTTTGTGAGTCCTGTTTAAATTGCTTATGGGTTGATGCTTGAATCCAACATTGCACTATAAACAATATAATAATAGTAAAATACTTTCATAATAACATTACAGCTGTTTTCAGTAACGTTATACTATTAATTATAGTTTTAAACCTTAAACTTTCTACTAAAAGTTGACAAAAAAACTTGTACTTTCAAAAACCTGGAAGAAAATAAGAAAACCAGGAAAACAATTCTAAAAAACCAATGGAAAACTTTGATTGTCAAAAATATAAAAGTTAGAACCACAGTAAAATACAATTTTAGAGTTGTACACTACTGAACAACATGTCTGCAAATTTTTGTATAAAGAAGCGTTTATATTAGTTAATACTTTTGAGCCTTACATAATCATTAAGACGTGATGCCTAATCTATTTGGTCATAAATTGTGATTTTAAAATTTACAGCAGCTTGAACTTTACCCTTGAATAACAATTTTTACACAATTATAACCTTGTAACATTTGACTTCTTATACAAACGTATTTTTATACAAAAGTGAAACTTTGCAGATGTGTTGTCCAATGTTGAAATGGTTCATGATATAAGTTATTATTATATAGTAAATGTTATAAATTTTCTTATTTTAAATCTGTAAAACACAAAATCATTAAATATTTTGTTGTCAACTAATAAAGGACTCTGGACCTGACACTCAACATATTTGTAACCAGTATAAATAAAAAATGTATAAAATCAGGTATATTAAACAAATTAAGTAAATTCAGTGATCTACTGGATACAGATCTTGTTTTCAAATTAAAATCCTTTCAAATTAAAGATCTTGATTTGGATCTGGATCTCGGATTTGGTAGATCACTAGACAATTGTAGGTATATATATTTTAGAAGTTAGTATAATAAAAATATATACTTAAATGCAAATACACATATTTTAAACAAAAAACATCTTTTTAAAACCTGCTACTTTTTTGTTTAGTTTGATAATATCTTTCAACAATATTTTTAAGGTAAGGTTATACCTACAACTTTAAGTAGTATAACTACAGCCACATTACTACAAATAAATACTTTTTTATTAGCAATATAGACTTCAAAAAAAGTTTTAAAAACAGCACAGTTAGTAAAGGAAGTTAAATTGACTTTAAAAATTTGTTTTGTTGAACTGAAAATAAAAAGTTTTTCATAATTGGATGGAACAGATTTTTTGTTAATTTTTTGCTTCAACTACTTAAGCAGTTATCTAAGCTCTAAGCCAGGGTTCCCCATTTTTATTTAAAAGGCCCCCTTTAAAGAAAAAAAAACAATGGCTCCCTCTAACAAGATTTCTCAAAAACTACCTTTAAAACTGGCTAAGACTTTTTTTTTACTCTTTACCATGAACTCCAGAATATCTAGTGTAAGTTTCAAATTATGGTCCAGTTTAGAAACCCTGATCTAAGCTAAGGCAACAAGATTTTGTCATTTTTAAGTTTGAAATTACTATAAACTTTTTGTCAAAACTTGATTTGCAAAAGCTCAGAAAAATACCTAAAATTCAAACTTATTAAACTATTCTTTCACCGTTTTATGAGGTAAAGTACATTGTCAATCAAAAAAAATAGTTGTTTGATAAGTCAAGTCTTTAAAGTTTTATTTTTATTCTCTACAGTTGTTTTTTTTTCGAAAAATAACATAAATGTTATTCAAATCTTGCTTACAAAAACCTTAGAAAAATTTTTATCCCTAAATTTTGTTTTTGCTTCTCTAATGATTAATTAATTTATTAAAAAAAAAAACTAAATTAAAGTTTTGTTTAGATATAAATTCCCTAAAAATGCCTTGAAAATACCCTGAGTTAAAAAGGAAATTTTTAAAGTCATAAAAAGAGTTCAAGTATTTTAAGTTTTCGAATAAATTGTTTTTCAATGGGAGTTAATCCATATTAGTAAAAATAGGTAAAACGAATAAATGTATAAAATTATTTCAGATATATGTTTAGTTGTTACAAGCTTTAATTTTGGTGTAAATATATAAAATTTTGAACCTAAAGTTAACATAAATTGACAGAATTTAAACTTATAAAACTTATAACTTAACTATATATACAATAATCACAAATTTTTTATTTTAGTGTTTCTATTATAATTTTAAAACTAACCAAATTTTAAATAAGGTTAATAACATATCATTTGCTAACAAAAATTTTAAAGCTATTATTGTTTTAGATGGGTCAAAAAAACAAATTTAATACTGAATAATTTGAAGTTAATAGTTAATAAGTTACAATCTGAAAAAGCTAATTTCAAAATTAAAGTAGAAAAATATAAATTGATATGAAACAACTAATTATTTCGAATAAAAATCTCACTAACAAAGTCAAGTTATTAGAAAAATTCTTCCAAAGAACTTTTTTAAAGTAAGTTTCAACAGCTTATTCAAATGGTTTAATAATTATCTATATAGGTAAGTTTTGATAAAAATTTGCTGTTTTCTTTTTTTATCAAAAAAATAAGAAGAATGTAATCAACAATGAAGTGAATTAAGTTCAGGTTGAAATTTCATCTGCTAATTTTGAACCTGTAAATACTACTTCAAATACTAATACCCGCTCATAGTTTAAAACTATGCGAGATGGTCAAAATAGCACCAGGGGACTTAATTGCATGAGAAAAAAGTTGCACAAAGATAATTTTGCACGAAGACAATTTTGCACCAATGGTCAATTTTGCACGAGCTACACTTTTGCTAAAGATTAAAAAAAACATTGATTAAAAAATCTTGAAGATAAATAAATAAAAAACAAAACGAAAAAATACTGACCGAGGGTTAGGGGTAACAGTGATAATTAAAAAAAAAGTTACCGACCAAGGGTAAGGGTTGGGAGTAGCAGTGAAAAAAAAATTCTGACTGTGGGTAAGGGTTAGGAATAACAGTGTTAGTAGAAAAAAAAAACATCAACCTGTTGTGTTTTTTTATGTTTTGATTGACACCATGTTTGTTAATTTGACTATTAAACTGTTCTTCTGTTAATGTTGTTTAATAAAATTTCGTCTAGGTATAATTATATGTGTAAAATACAAACAAAACAATCTGAAAAAAAAAACTTAAGGCCATAGGGGGGGGGTAGACCATGTTTTTTACAAGTTGATCTTATTTTATAGAGTTTTTACTAAGCTTCAAGATGCTTTTTACCGTTTTTAAAAATTCGAATTAGTTTTTGAGATATGACCGGCCAAAGTCGGGCCGCATAACAGGTTCCTTATGGGGAAGGAAAACTAAAACGGCGAAAAAAGACTAATGCATTCAAAATCTATCTCCTCCTTCATTTTTTAAGCAATCTTCTTCAAACTTTCACAGTCTATTCTTTATACAATAACAAAAAAACGTTATTTGTGACTTTAAAAAATTTCAAGTAAAAATACCTTTTTTTTTGTAATTTTATGACAAAAATTAAAAAAAAAAGTGAATTTTCATCAAAAAAAATTTTTTTTTACAAAAAAAAGGTATTTTTACTTGAAATTTTTTAAAGTCACAAATAACGTTTTTTTGTTATTGTATAAAGAATAGACTGTGAAAGTTTGAAGAAGATTGCTTAAAAAATGAAGGAGGAGATAGATTTTGAATGCATTAGTCTTTTTTCGCCGTTTTAGTTTTCCTTCCCCATAAGGAACCTGTTATGCGGCCCGACTTTGGCCGGTCATATCTCAAAAACTAATTCGAATTTTTAAAAACGATAAAAAGCATCTTGAAGCTTAGTAAAAACTCTATAAAATAAGATCAACTTGTAAAAAACATGGTCTACCCCCCCCTATGGCCTTAAGTTCAAAATTTATCTTACAAGAACTTTAATAGTTTTATCTAAACTAAAATATCAAAAATAATTTATAATCTTAAAAATATTTTAACACATTACATTAATACATTAATTAAAAAACTAGGTGTTAGGAAACTTGTTTAAAAAGTTAGTGTAAAAAAACAAAAATAATTCAGATAGAATTATTTTATAATACTTTAACCTTTTGATTAAACTACCTTACATAATTGAGAAATAACAATTTCATGTGAGTTATTTTCTTCAGTTTCTACTTTGTTTAAGACTGTTTTTGATTTTTAATTGAGAAAGAATAAGAGTAAGAATCTAATGTATAAAGGATATGTAAGATTTAAAAAAAAAGTATCTCTTACATCGTAAACTGATTCTTAAGAATAAGTGTACAAGTTTACAGATTATAATACTAATTTAGTTGCAGTTCAAAATGCAAATTCAATACTCTAATTTTGAAAAAAAAAATGCTTATATTAATCTAAAAGATTAGTTGAACTTATAGTTATAAATATTGTGGCAGTTAATGAAAACATAAATTCTATATACAGTTTTGGGTATCTATCAAACTTGCACGAGTGTAAAAAATTGAACAAGGGGACAAAATTGCATGAGGGCACAAAAATGCACAAAGACACTTTTGCACAAAGACAGTTTTGCACAAGTAGACTATTTTGCACAGGTTGATGTTTTTTTTTTCTACTAACACTGTTACCCCTAACCCTATCACAACTTACAAGTTTGTGATAAAAAGTTTGATCGAAACATCATTTAGTTCGACATCAATCTACTCACAGTGATGTTAGAATTTTTAAATGTTCTATTTCCCAGAAGGTAGATTTTTCAAAACAAAACAAGAATTAAATCAACACATGGTTTATAATTATGAACCGAAATTTTCTTGTTATCATTGTGATTATAAAACTTACACATAAGGTCATTTAAGAATTCTCAAACTCATGAAAAAAAAATATTTAAGTCTGAAGAATATTTCCTTGTAGTTGTAAGCAACTGAACTGAAATTTATACTGAAACTTATAATAACATTTAACAATTTCAAGTTAACTAGTTTTTTACATCTTTGTATATTCTTAATTCATTATTCAAATAGGTTTATTTTACAATGTAAAACACTAACTTAAATATTTCAAAGTCACTGATTATTGTTGTATTATGTTTTTACAAGGTTTTAGAAACAGGTTTCTTAGAGTTTTGTTTACTAAAAATAAATTGATTAAAAACAGTAAACGACCTTAATGTAGTTTATAAACTGTACACTTATTGTTCAGTTTATGTAAAGTTTAACTTCTTTCTATTTTTTATTATTTTTTACAGGTTATCTAAAGTTTTAAAGTTTTTTATATTTTTTTTATAAAATATTAAGAATTTATATTTATTTTGTTATTATCAAAATATTTTTTCTACATTATTTACCACTGCACATGGTATAAGTTAATTTATTTCAAGTATTGTAAAAATTTAAATTTTACTTGTCATTTCATAGAGATCATATAAAAATTATTCTCTTTAGAACAAGTATTACAAGAACAAAATTAAGCGAACTACTTAGAATACTATTTATATACTATATATTTAAAAATTGATATACTTCTTTAAAAGTATTCTCTTTAGTACAAGTTTTCAACATTAAACAATAGTTGGTATATATACTTTTGTTATTGTATATAGTTTTTTTTCACTATATTTAATATTTGTGTATAATTTAGTTTTCACAAACTTAAACAAAGTAAATATATTCAGTTTAAAAAAAAATTGTTTGAAGTTTTTGTTAGGTTACTATAATATATTAAGTAATAGATTTTCCTAAGATTTACAAAATATAGCAGTATAAACACTTGAGCTATTATCTAATAATAAACACCTAAGCTATATAACTATAGAAAAAAATTGTGTGATTTGTTATTTCAGTTTAATATTTGTATTAAAATAATTTTAGATTTGATTAAAAATAATATTTAACTCCACAAGTACGATATTAGCAAAATATCTAAATATATTAATTATAAAATCTAATATTGTAATTAGTTTGTTTCGTAGCTTTTCATTTCTTGTTTGAATTTACAATAATTTGTATACTTTTAGAGATTTGTTATAAATAATAGTAAACTCAAAATTTATTATCATAATGGAGTTCATAGGTCAGTCACTTATTACAGATAAAGGTTCGTAAATTTATATATAATATTTTCCAATATAAATTATTTGAGTAAGTACTAAACTTAAGTAACATATTTTAAACCAAATCCTTTTTCTAAACAAAATTTAATACTTAATTTAAATAATTAAGTCTAAATATTTAAAAATTTAAAATAATATGATAGAAATTACTTATTTTATTTTGTTTTTTGTCTAATATCATGTTTTATAATTATGTTTTGTAGTAACTTACAATTTTTTCATGTTAGCATCTACGTACAATGTATTAAGTAATGTCATAATAACTTATCAAATATTTATCAATCAAAATTTTTTTTTGTAGACATATGATTTTAAAATTATTAAAATGAAACATAGCAAAATTATATTTTAAGATATTTACAATACTTAAAAACCATATTTAACAATAAACTTGGTGAAAATCTAAATATTTTTTTTCGAAATTTACAAAAATAGATTAAAATAAGTTTTTTTAATCAAAAATAACAGAAAAACCATTCAGTTGTCACATTTGCAATAGAAGATACTCAAGCAATAAAACTCTCAATCGACACATGAAAGTTCATGACAAATCGAAAGCGTTTGAATGTGATGTTTGCTGGAAGTTATTTGTCAGTAATTATCATTTAACAATCCATTATAGAAGTCATACAGGGGAAAAACCTTTTGCTTGCCAAATTTGTGATAAGAAATTTTCTGTAAAAGGTAACCTAAAAGTTCATCAAACTACTCACAGTGATGTTAAATCTTTTAAATGTTCTATTTGTCCAAAAGGTAGATTTTTCAAAACAAAAGATCATTTAACTCGACACATGGTATTTCATTATGAACCAAAATTTTCTTGCAGTCATTGTGATTATAAAACTCACAGAAAAAATAACTTGATTAGGCATGAAAAAAATCATTACATGAAAAAAGTTTAAATTTGCAGTATAAACCCTTATAGTTATAAACTCTTAATTGAAATTTATACTGAAACATATAAGTTATACCGGACTGCTTACAAGATCAATTAAACTTAGGTAGTAGCATGCTGTGTTAATTTAATTCTTTTTTTGTTTTGTTTTGTTATCAATTTCAAATACGAAATAAATAAAGTAGTCTTTTTGTATATTCTTTTTATTTCTTTACAACAAAACATTTTAAAACAAGCCTATTCTGTTTTGTTTACTAAAGGTTTTAATTTTAAATTAAAATGATCTTAGTAAAGCTACTGTCCTGATGTGTATTTTTTGTACATTGAACATATAGTTTTTTTTTTTAACTAACACTTGTTTATAAATAAAAATAGTTGTTGTTAACTTGTTTAAACCTTTTTAAAAGCTTAAAAACGTTTATTTTATAGAGTAAATTTTTACATATATAACTTAAACAACATTTTCTTGAAATGATTGTGAGTATACTTCTAATATCTAAGGTGATTTGAAATTGAAGTGTAAATAGTTTAAAAACCATTAAAAAGAAGTTCGTTAAAATGTTTGTTATAGGTTTTCTAGCAACTGAACTAAGTGTTACCCCTTACTAATTAAAATTTTTAAATAGGCTTATTAAGCACCATACTTTTTTTATATTAAAAATTATTGATCACTTCATAAAAGTTTTGTTTTCTTCAGTTTTAAATACATTAAAATCACTAAATCTTTTTAAGTAAATAATTGTTTTTGTAAATTTGCGTAATACATAGGTTGTTTAAAATAACAATTTACATTGTCGTTTTATAAACTGTGTAGTTTAAAAACGTTAATGCTTTCAACATTTTATATAAATTGTTAATAAATATACAAGTCGTGAAAAAATTTTACAAATTTAAGTCTTTATTATATTTTATTTGAATTTTTTAATAAATTAATTAAAATAAAATAAGTTAATCTGGTATTAATAGAAATTTAAAAGTCGATCACTAAAATTATTATAACCTAATCAATATATAAAAGCTCTTTTTATTATTCAAGTAATAGAATTGTACACATCTACTTTAAAAGTGGTTTTAGAACATTTTTAATGCAAACTTGACTAATATTTCTCTTTTCAGGAAACTTATATTATACACATTCTTGTTTTGTGATAGTTGTTATAGTTGACTAATTTACTCAACTTCATGTTTTGACTAATTACGATTTTACTTTTTTATACGATTTTTAAACTTGGCTTTTTTTCTGAAAAATTTTTTAATATGATTCAAACATTTTTTTATGTGTACAAACTTCAGCAAAAATTCAGATTAAGAAATAGATATATCATAAAACTTTATAATGGTAATTTTTTTTACTTTACCATAATAACTGATATTTTTGGTTTCAAAGGTTTCTTCTATTAATATAATTTAAATAATTATTACTTTTGTTAGCAAATACAAATATTTAATTTTCAGTTACTCATAGACTTCTTTAATAGTTATTCGATTAAACTTTTTGTTTAGTTTTGTTTGTGAAAAAACTAAATATTTCTTAAATTTACAACTTATTTTTAGTTTATATAAAATTTCTTTATTGTTATTTATCATTTTTTATTTTTATTTAACATTCGTTTAGATATAAATTACTCCTAGAAAAGTCTATAAGGGAATCACAATCAAAAACTTTACTAGGAAATAATGGTAAATTAACTCAAATTTGTTAAATATCACTAGTGTAAATTTTGAGAAGTAATAAATTTTGCAGTTTATGCCTTTAATCAGTTAGTAAACATAACATTTTTAAACTTATATATGTTTTACTTTGTTGATCTTCAACAAAAAAAATTATAAATAGTTAATTTATTTCTATTTTTTTTATTTCCAGTTGTTTAAGTCAAGCTAATTTGCTTATGACAAATTTGAAAGAAGTATAAATAATTTTGAAAATAGTAAATTTACCTTATCTTACTTCATAAAAAATTAAAACATTGAACATTATGTGGTTTTATTTTATCAATTAATTATAAAGTTGAAATTTAATGTACCAAAAATACAAGCAAAGTTTAATAAAAATCCTAAAAGTTTTCTATTTTAAAACTTATGTCTTTAAAATTTACTTATAAAACATAAACTCTAATTCGTAAGCAATAGAAGCAAACTTATGCTAAATTTATAAAATCTTTAAAACATACATGATGTTTGCAGAGGTATTTGGGTTGTTGGAAAACAGTGACTCGGACAATAGCGAGAAGTACTTGTTGGACTGATGTGTGGAAAACGATCTGGTGAATGATCCAATATACAAGAGATCCACGACATTCTCAACTCCGCATTTCACAATAAGCTTTTACATCTCAAAGTCAATATGCACAATATGGTTTGTTTAAAACCTTGTAGATCTGTGAATCTTTAAAATTTACTTATAAAACATAAACTCTAATTCGTAAGCAATAGAAGCAAACTTATGCTAAATTTATAAAATCTTTAAGACATACATGATGTTTGCAGAGGTATTTGTGTTGTTGGAAAACAGTGACTCGGACAATAGCGAGAAGTACTTGTTGGACTGATGTGTGGAAAACGATCTGGCGAATGATCCAATATACAAGAGATCCACGACATTCTCAACTCCGCATTTCACAATTAACTTTAAGTCAACATCCACAATATGGTTTGTTTAAAAACTTGTAGATCCCTGATATGCTACATAAGTAAAAGTTTTTTGGTGCTGTTTGTTATCATATTTTTAGGTTTAAAAAAGGTTAATCAAACTCTTGGGTAGTCTTTAAAGTTAGAAATTCGTATCTAAACTTTTGAACCTTTGTTTCATTTCTGTACATTCGAAAACAAATGTGACATAAAATATTATATTTAAAGTTTTAAACATTGTAGTTCAAACACTTAATTAATTAAGATGCTTTTTTAATCAATCCAAAAACTGTTTTAAATAAAGATGCTTCGTTATCTATTCTAATTTTTAAGTTTTCCTACTGCGTATATAAAGTAATGTTTACAACTAACTTTGAAATAAAATATAATGTAAAATGTAAAAGTAGAGGAGCACAAAACATGATAGTTTTATTTTATTGTTCTTTAAATATTTATTGTACAAAACTTAAATATTGAAATATTTGATAGATTGGATGAGTGTGTTTTGGACGAAATCCCACTGAGGATGAAAATACCAACTGAAAGTGAAACTCTGTTGTTAACGATTCTGATGTTGTCGATGGTAGGTTTACTTACAATTTGTTAACATGTTTTCAGCACAGTAAAAATGTTTTTAGAGTTTTAGTTCTTTCTCCTCAACTCATTAATTTTTCTTTTTTAGATCTTTTATGGTATTTTTAAAGTAAAAATCAGGGTTCCAAAGTGGGCCTGTATCAATATAGAGGTTACTTATGGGTAATAGGGGATAGAGCGGGTATAGTAAGGGTTGCCACAAGGTCAGGAAAATCAGCAAAAGTCAGGAAAAAATTTAAAAAATGACAAAAGTCGAGAAATTTAAAAAAAAATCTATATTTTTCAAAGCCTTCAAATAGTAAAAAATCCTTTGTAAGACTAAAATTGCAAAACTTTCTTATAAATTTACAAAGTTACTTAATTTCCAATGCCTTAACCTGGAATAAATTAGTAAGATATATTATATAAAACTGCAAAATTTTTCTATTAACAAATTGAATAACTACCCTGCTAGAACAAGCAGTTTTTGTATGCTTTTTTTTGTATTGATGATCTGTGGTAAGGACACTTCTATAGTGAAACTGTGATATACACACAAAAGTTTATCTTGCAAAATTTTAGAATCAAAGTGTTTTTTGTTTAAGTAAATAGTTAAGTTCTTTATAATTAAGCACTAAGTTTAGTGTATACTTTAGGTTTTTAAATTTTTTTAAATTGTTTAAAATTAAAAATAACTTATAAGATAGGTATAAGCCATGGTTAAGTTTACTTGGTTGTAATTTTCGTAGAATAACTTAAGCTTTTAAAATAAAGAAGAGTTGATTTATTTGTTACAAATTTTATACTAAATGATATAAAGAAACATTTTATATAACTAATATAAGTTTACTTTTTTATGTGTTTTTTTCAGTTACTTAAGTATATATTTTTCTAATAGATTTTTGATTTAAGGATTTGAAAAAAAAAAGTTTAGGTAGTATTTCATAAAACTAAGTGAACAATTTATATAGGTGTTACATGTTTTAGATAAATATTTTTCTGTTATAAATATTATTACTTTCTAGGTTTTTTTACAACATTTATGCTAATTCTGAGTATATTTTGCTGATAGAGCTGTTTATTGAAAATACATTAATCATACAAAGATGGTTCAAGTGATGTAATGGAAGTAAGATAATTGAGTTCATCAAAAATAAGACTGTTGTTTCAACTTGTATAAATGTAAGGTTGAAAGCTTTACATAGTTTCAACTTTCAATTGTTTAATTATTTATTTTAGAATAAATTTTAATTAAGAGTTTTATTTAGAAAAGTCAGGAAAATTTTAGTAAAAAGTTAGGAAAAGTCAGGGTTTTATTTTCTGCTTGATCTGTAGCAACCCATAGATTATGTATGCAGATTTAATTTGTGTTTATATTTACAAGCTAAAAAGACAATAATAGATACACACTACTGAGAACTAGACTAAATACTAATAACAACGTATATGAACACAAACATACAGATCGACAACTAATAAGCACATAGTCAAATCTTAAGAACAAAAAACTATATCTTATAAACAAATTTCACGAAGTATTTCAAACTGTTAAGCTTACAACGCACTATCTGATGTTAATTTATTTTCTATTTTATATATAAAAAAAAGAACTTTTTTTTTTTTACGTACAAAGTTATTTATTATCTGAACAATAGCTTATATCCATTTAAGAAACTATAGGTGCAAATAAAAAAGTATAAAAAACATATTATTTTTACTACCGTCTAAAATAAAATTCGTTTTTCTGTTACACATATCCTCTATGAAACTTGGTTTTTACTTTATTTTTCAGTTTGTAGAACTAGCATCGCTTATTTGCTACAGGCCATATGTCCCCCTAAGGAGAAATTTTAGAATTTTAGGTGGCCATAGCTGCAAAAAGGTGGGCATAAGTAGTAACATTCTTACAGGGGGGCAATAAGCATATATTTTAAATTTTACTTCTGTCTCCTAATCTCTGCTATTAATTTTTTTCTTAATAAGTAAAATAATTTTTCTTTTTTAGATCTTTTATGGTATTTTTTAATTAAAAATCAGGGTTCCCAAAGTGGGCTCAATAAAGGGGTTTGTCATGGGTGATAGGGGATAGAAAGGGTATAGTGGTTACATGACAATTAAAACTCGGACAACTCAAATTCTGACAATTCAAATGCTTTGAAAAATTTAAAAAACTGTATTTTAATAAGTAATATAAATTTGAATACAATAAAAATACATATGTAGTTCTTATTGATATCTACGAGCCAATTTTTTATTTTTTGCAAACTCTTATATATTTTTCAGAATATTTTAAGTTTATTAAATATAACTATGTATTTTACTTTATTTAAGCCATATCTCAAAATATATTTAATGTTTAGCAAAAAGAAAAAAATTACTTGTAGATATAAATATGACCTACAGTAGAGTCAGGAGAAAATGTTTCCAGTTTATTGATGATGTGTACTCCAAGCTGCCGTTGAGAAAATCACCGTGGATCACGTCAGAAAAGTGATTTTTATGAGATTGTTGATGAAAATTCGGAATACGAAGGAAAAAAGGAGCGGCTCCTCTTTTCTCAAAAGCACCGGTTTTTATTGATAAACTTTTTTGGTTTATATCTTTACAAAGTGAGCTTAATTTTACTGCTGTTTGTATATATCTTTAGCAGTGAGTTTTTGTTTTTGTTGACGATAAAATACTACTGAATGTAAATAAATAAGTAACAATCTATTTTTTTACTAAAGTATTAAATATATTTAAATTTAGTACTTTGCATGCAATATATACATTTTGTGTTGGTCTAACTACTCTAGCACAACTTTATGAAACGTTGAAAACATATAAAGCCGACTTTAAAAAGATCAAGGAGTACACAAACAGAGGAGTTTTAATAGATTCCGACTAATAAATCCCCTTTCAAACGATAAAAACGACAAACAGGACTTTCAAGCGACAAAAGTTACCACGTGTTGATCGACTGAAAAGTGCTGACGTCAGCGGAAACTAGCGAGAATGATTTCGAGGAGTCGGTGATGAAATTGATCAAATCGATTAGCGGAGAGCTTACTACTACGGGCAGCTGCAATCAACCATCAACGTTCTCGAACATGAAGCATCCCAACGTCGTGCCAAGGTATTTATTATATTTGCATGTGCTTGTACGACTATAAAAATGTATTTTATTCCAAGTCGTTAACAAAACAACTTACAGCTTTATTAAGTATGAATTATTGGCAGTGAGTTTATTATCTTATGTAAATTAGGTTCTCTTGTTGATTTACTATAAAACAAAGCTGGTATAGTTTTATCAAAAGTTAGTACGTAGTTAATAGCAGTGCTTTTATACTATAGTTTTGATTGCTTAAAAAACAACTAGAGGTTTCTACCAATTTTTATTTAAGCACTGACAAGCTCTTTTTCAGGGTTCGTGCGCGTCATGCAAAATCAGGCTAAATCAGTTTTTTGAAAAAAGTAGAAAAACGTCAGGCTAAATCAGTTTTTTTAATTAAAAACTCAAGAATCTCAGTTTTTCTTAGTTTAAATGCTTGAAAATTTTTGATAAATGACTTCTAAAGGGGATTTTCCTAACTTTGAAAAAACGTCAGGCTAAATTGATCTCAGTCAGGATAAATGAAAAAAATTTCGCGCACGAACCCTGCTTTTTGCAAACCTTAGGTTGCCTAATAGATATTTGAAATAAATATTAATATGTTTTATTAAATAAGATACGTTTTAGCTAATTAAGTTCTACAAAAGTATTTTTACAAAAATTACCATTAATTTTAATTATGTATGAGGTGTTAGTATATTGTACTACTAGTTTCTTTGTCGTATTTGAAACTTGGATTTTCGCTGAAAGCACATGATTTATCCCGAATAAAATCTCTGGGATCAGTTCAAAACAACATACTCTTTACATATCCCAGGTTAAACATGATGATCTTGTCCGGAAACAACCAAAATCTCAATCTCGCCGCCGCCACAAAATCTACCGACAAAACCTGGGATGATAAATCCAAAGCATCTCCGCACTCAATCCTCCCAGCAAACTCATAACGGTTTGAGCGAAACCTACGTTGCCATAAAAGCCACCGACCGCGGAAAGCAGAGAAGCGTGACGATGTGGCTGGTGGCGGACCAATCAGAAGGGCCCTAAGCTGGTCCGCAACTCAATGAAGTTCGTCAAGTCACCAATAATAGCCACTCAAAAGTCTCGGCTGGCTATTTTGCAAAATCTGGTTTCGGAAAATGTAGATTCCCCGTTGATTAGAGCGGTGGAGGCAGCCGTCTCGAAAAAGATGTTGGAGGTGACCATTTGGTGAAGTTGCTGAGCTGTTGAACGTTCAATAAGCTGTATGGAGGTGACCTCGCAAACAAACTTTAACAATAAAAAGCTCGGGTTGAAAGAAAATTGTTTAATTTTATTTTTATGTAACCTTAGAAAATTTGCAACTATTTAATGTTAATGACATAAGTTGATATTATAAACTAAATATTCAGTATTCGTTCCTATTTTAGCAAAATATGAACTTTTTTCATGTTTCACTTTCTTTGCAAACTCAAAACACCCCACCCACAAAATAGTTTACAAAAAATTATACTTATAGAAGAAAAAAAGCTTAGTTAGTTTTGTTTTTTGACTAGTAAGCGTTGTGTTTAAATTAACAATATTTTCGTTTTTTTACAAAGTAATTAGTATATACATTAAAAAAAGTATATATATATGTATTTAGATTAATAATACTTAAAATTATAAATTATACAATAAGATATACAAGACACACAATTTCAACTAAAACAGATAAATTTTGTGAAATTCTCATCAGTTGAGTACAATGCTTAAAAGAGACGAGATTTAACAAACTTACATAGTAACATAGTAATCAAAAAGTAAACAGAATATTAATAAAAGACAAAAGCAATTGGTAACAGTTGAAATCACTTAAGTTTACTCACGTTATTATTAATTTAAAGTAAAACTAAACATCAATATAATGTAAACAGCATTTATAAATTACTACAAAAATAAAAAAACAGTATAGTCAAAATCTTTTTGCTTACATAAAACAGGTTTCCTTAACAAAATACAACTGGCTTCTAACATAATCAAATCGAAAACATTGCTACAAGTTTTAATAAGTTTAAATCTGTTTAGATTATTACTGTTCACACATGCTAAATTATTTACCAAATGTTTTGCAATGGATGAACGGTTAGATGCATTTTAAACATTGACCAGTATATCATAATTCTTTTCTCAAAAGAAAAAATTATTTTCATCCTTTTTCTTAGATGTCTTGTTGTTAATCCAATATAGCTTACTTTACAACAGAAGCTGTATTGGTAAATTACCATACTTTTATTTAAGTTTGATATTTGACATTACCACCTGATGTTAATAGTGGTTTAGAGGTGAAGATGATTCTAGGATTTGTTGCACAATAAGTATCACTTATCAGTAGTCTAATTTTATTTTTTAACACTTTTGAGCTTTTATTACTGAATATGTTTTTAAAAGTAACTACACATTTTACAGGTCCTAATGCTTTCATTTTATCCAAATTTTTTTAAATACAAGTGCATTGTTTTTTTAACTAAATCTTGTGGGTGTCCGTTTTTGTTTAGAAGTAACTTGATATAGTTGATTTCACTTAGTAGCAAGTCTGGGGAAAAAAATTTATGAACGATGGTACAGAGTTCTGATTAGACTCACTAATAATCAATTAAGATTCAAATGTCAACCTGTGAAGGTTTTATTGCTGAACACCGATGTTAAATATCTTTTTTTTTTTGTTTTACCCTAGTATCTCAAAAAGCAATTTAATCATTGTTTTCTTTTTCCATTGTGAAACTTCAAGAAGAAAATAGATTCGTATTTAACGTTTTTAATTTCTTATAGTTTAAATTTAGGAAAACAATAATAAGTATAAATATTTTAGCACAGTGTTTTTTATTTAAAATATACTGCCTAAATTGATTTTAAGTGATTAATGTTATTTAAAACTTAGATCAAAAACAAAATAATAACTATAAAGTACGAATTAGGTTAGAAGCAATCTCAATGTTTATAAATAAATCTGAACTATGAAAGCAGAAAGAGTTTGAGAAAAAAAAGTATTTTATGCCAAGTCGTTAACAAAACAACTTACAGCTTTATTAGGTATAAATTCTTGGCAGTGAGTTTATTCTTATTATGTAAATTAGATTCTCTTGTTGATTTACTATACGTGGTTAATAGCAGTGCTTTTTTACTATAGTTTTGATTGTTTGAAAAACAACTAGAGGCCTCTACTAGTTTATATTTTAAGCACTGACAAGCTCTTTTTGCAAAACTTAATTTGTCAAATAAAATTTTGAAATAAATATTGATATAATTTTATATATAAATACTGTATATCTAATTAAGTTCTACCGAAGTGTTTTTACATAACCTAGCATTAATTTTAATTATGTATGAGGTGTTAGTATATTGTACTACTAGTTTCTTTGTCGTATTAAAAATTTTGCTTTTCGCTGAAAGCACATGATTTATCCGAAATAAAATTTCTCGGATCAGCTCAAAACAACATACTTTTTTACAAACGACATCATAATACAGATCAAATATTGTTTATATAAAAAATATTACATATTATCCTAGGTTGAACATGATGATTTTGTCCGGAAACAACCAAAATCTTGACCTCATCACCGCCATAAAATCCCCCGACCTGTACCAAAGTCCCCAAAAGTTCTCCGCGCTCAACCCCGCACAGCAAACTGCATTGATCAGTAATGGTTTGAACGACACTTACGTCGCCCAAAAGTTCTTCGCACTCAACCCTTCAAGCAAACAAACGTTGCCAATAAAGCCACCGACCGCGGAAAGCAGAGAAGCGTGACGATGTGGCTGGTGGCGGACCAATCAAAAGGGCCATAAGCTTGTTCGCAACTCAATGAAGTTCGTCAAGTCACCAATAATAACCACTCAAAAGTCTCGGCTGGCTATTTTGCAAAATCTGGTTTCGAAAAAGGTAGATTCCCCGTTGATTAGAGCGGTGGAGGCAGCCGTCTCGAAAAAGATGTTGGAGGTGACCATTTGTTGAAGTTGCTGAGCTGTTGAACGTTCAATAAGCTGTATGGAGGTGACCTCGCAAACAAACTTTTCCAATAAAGTGCTCGGGTTGAAAGAAAATTGTTAGATTTTTGTTGTTATCTAACTTTAGTAAAACTGCAATTATTTAATGTTAATAACATTAGTTGATATTAAAAACTAAACATTCAGTATTCATTCAAGTTTAAATAAAATACGAACTATTCTATTGTTTCACTTTCTTTGCAAATTCAAAACACATTTACAAAAAAAAAAAAAAAGAATATTTTACTTATGATAGCACGCACTTTACATAGAAATCATTACAAATGTTCAAATCAACTTTTTTTAGTATTTAAAAACAACTAACAAACAGGAAGGAAGTTAGTTACGAGATCAAGAGTTTTTTAGCAAAAGTTTCCATTCACTTGCAGATTATTTGAGCTGATCTAATGTCTTAATGGTCTTGGTATTTTTTGAATTTGATATGTATAAGGGAGATAAAGAAAGGTTTAGAACTTGAACTTTTTGAAAAGTCCTATTACATACTCAAGGTCTACTCTGACAGCTAACTGATATTATTTTTTTTTTATTTAAGAAAGTTAATTATAAGCTTAAATTTTTTATATGAATTCAGTTTTTATTAATTTAAACACTTTAAAGTATGAAAGGAATACATTTTAATTTTTCTTTTTTCATTGAAAAAAAAAATTAAATGAAGCTTATGTAACTTTCCTAGAATTTTTTCCACAGTTATTAGTTTATAAAACATGGTGTCTAGTTTATGCTTGATAAGTTTTTGAAAATTTTTTAAAGCATGTCATTTAAATTGTTGTACGAAGTTATTTCAGGATTGGGTACTATAATTTCTCAAACTAATTAATAAATTACGATTATTTAACAAGAAAATTTTAAACTAAGAAAACTACAGATTATAAATATGTTTTCACTTTTTAGGTAGGGTTTTCGATTGTCTGAGTTAATGAATTTTACATATAAAATTTAGGTAAATTTTTGAATTATTTATGTTAAGGTGTGCTAAAAATTTTTCTAATCTATATGTGACAGATAAAAGCTTCAAAAAGTACAAAAAAACGTTTTTCTCAAAGAATTAGTAGGTATTCTAGTATACAAAAGATGTAGATTTTCCATATTATGAATAAAAATCTTAGTTTTAATTTTTTGAGACTTAAAATTTATTAGGTGGCTATGGCAATACAAAATTATAATTAAAAAAATATACTCATTGTGATTAATTTTATAAAATTAATCTCGAAAATAGTAGGAGACATTTTCAGACTGTCTTATAATATGTTTTATCTTTATTCATTTAACCATGTTTAAAGCGAAAAATATCCTGTCCATCCACCTAACTTTATAAAAAGGTAAAAAGTTGTTTTTGTACAAAGATTAGACTTTGCCCAGTCACCTATCTTTATAAACAGTTTTTGATAATTGTAGAGTAAAACTATTTGAGGTTTGAATGAAAATCTAATTAGTTTGATAAGATCTGTATGTCCTGAAGTTTGAAAATTATAAGATTGTAATTTTTTCTATAATTTCTAGAAATAAACACCATATTCACAAATTCATTTTAAAACTGTTACCAGATTTCTTTTTAATGTTGCTTAAATCTTTTGAAGAATTCTAGTTTGTTTAGTATCAGCTCTTGTTCAAAATGCCAAAAAAAATCAGAATGTTAATGAAAAGTGCCAAAAGTTGCAGTTTGTAGTTTTAAAAACCAAATAGTAAATGCTGATTAAACATGTAGATTTTTTAAGAGGACTCCTAAGTATGAAGTGCCAAGACTTCCAATTTATAATTATTTTAGCATTAAGATTATTTTGCATTAGAATTTTGCTAACTTTTTGTATGAACTTTTAAAAGCTTAATATTTTTTTGTTGGACAGAAAATAAAAAGTTGTTTTCTTTAAATATATATTATTAGGACGAACCTGATGATTTGCCACACAAAAGTTGGTATCCTATTTCAAACTCATTTAAAATTTGGATTACAAAATTGAAGTTAAAAGTGTAAGAAATTAATTTGTACATTATTATTATATAAAAGTAGTCTGTTAATTTCTAATTGTAATTAAACTTCTTGAAAAATTAAATTTTGCATTTTTGGTATAACTTTTGACAAACTCTAAAAATTTCTTGGTTCTTACTTCTAAAATTGTCGAAGTTAGTAAAAAAAAATTTTTCCTTATGATGATTATAAAGAGATTGTCTTTATTTTATCTATTTATTTTTCTGACAACAAATGTTTATTTTTGTACAAAGATTAGTTAGTTAACGTATAGAAATGATTGCTTGGAAACTGTAATGAAAGATAAAACTTGAATAAAACACACAAGGTTTGGTTCAAAGGGTTTAAGAATTCAAACGGGTATTAGTTAGAGAAAAATGGTTTAAGTAAACAGAAAAATATTATACGTACTCGGATAGTACTGAATTTTTAAATTGTTTAATGAACGACAAAAATAGCACTCAAAAACATGGGAACGGGTCTAAATTGCACGGTAGCACAAAATTGCACGAAGACGATTTTGCAACAAGGGTCATTTTCGCACGAGATTAAATAATTGAAAAGAAGAGCTAATGACCGAGGGTTAGGGGTAACAGGGATAGTAAAATAAAAATAGATAAATGATAAAAGATTACAAAAAAAAATTCCGACCGAGGGTTAGGGGTAACAGGAATAGTAAAAAAAATAACTAAATTTATAAAAAATGAAATTAATACAAAAAAAAGTTTTAATCCGTGCAAAAATGTCTCCGTGCAAAGTTGTTCAATTTTGTGCACTCGTGCAACTTTGTACGCTCGTGCAAATTAAACTATATATTAGTCATAGGAAAAACAAAAAAAAAATTGTATTTCAAATTTAATGGGACAAAACTCCTGAACTTTTTATTTTCAAAACTGGTTTTGTTTCTTATTTAGCTTCAAGTATTTCAAAAATTATGTATGTTCAAATACAATGAGTTTTGCTATTATGTGCTAAACATTAACTTATTTTTTTGCAAAAAAATTACTAACGAAAACTACACAAAATAATTGATACACTTATTTATAACTATTTTTTTTATTTATAGTATAATGTTTATCATAATTATTAACTGTTAAAAATTTATTTCAAAACTAAGTTTATATGAGATACAAAAGTAAACGCTCTTCAAATTATTTCTTACAAAAAACCTCAAACAATTTTTAGTCATTTTATTTTTTCTAGCTTTATTATATGTGCCTTAGCCTAAATAAGTGTAATCGACTTTTGAAATCGAACAAGAAAACATTTTTTTGTAGTTTTTAAACTACTTGTGTTATTTAAAAAAAAAATATACCAAATCAGATAAAAAGGTACAATAATATGTATAAGTATTTCATGTAGTTGTTGCAAGCTTTAAGTTTAAACAGCTAATAAACAAAATAAATTTAAATAACTCTTAAAAACTTAAACAGCACTAATTTTGAAATGATAAAACCCAGTTCTATGTAACATTGTATAGCTCTTGTTATGGTTTATAGCAATTAAGAAATTACTAATGTTATGATATTTTTTGCTTGCTCTTTATCATACTAAAATATATTTTAACTTACTACTATAAATTCATTCTTTTTGAGGGATAAGAGATGTACCCTACTGTACTATACTTTGTTATGTTTTAAATGATTGGTTAATATATGTTTTTAATGAAGTATTTAAACTTTATAAAATCACTGTGTAAAAATAATTATTTAGATAATACTCAAGACATAGTGATTATTTATATTTAGAAAAACTAATTGAATTTTCTTTAGTCGTAGGTAAAAAATCTTAGTCAAATAAAAAGTTTAAATAAAAATGTGCGTGCTCAAAAATATTGTTTTGAATATAATAAGGAACATTTTTTAAACTTAGAGATAATTTGCTTTAAAAAAGTAAAAAAAACTTCATTTTAAGTGAAATTTTTTATTTGACAGAAAATAAAACATTAAAAATTATCTTATATATGCATGATATGCGAAGTTCACTATATTTTAAACGTTAGTTAAATATTTATTTTATAAAACTTATATTGTAGTTTATATCGAAGCTGTGAAAATTTGAGTTTTGGTTAATTTAAATGTCGTGTATTTTTTTTACACTAAAAGCTGTTAAATATGGACTAATGATAGTATTTTTTTCTAATTATTTGAGCTTCTTTCTTATTTAATGTTGTAATAATTTCACATTGCAAGTAATAAGTTACTTTGCTAGCGTCTACTTTAGTTTTAGAAAAAGTTTCCGTTTACTTACAGATTATATGAGCTGATTTGATGCCTTACTTAATCTTTTTATTTTTACTTTTAAGGTAAATTTGATACATATAAGGGAGATAAAGAAAGGTTTAGAAGTTAAACCTTTCTAAAATACTTTTTGAAAAAACTTATTACATACTCAAGGTCTACTCTGACAGCTAACTGATACTATTTTTTATGTTTATCTATTTAAGAAATTTAATTATAGGCTTATTTTTTTTGTATGAATTCAGTTTTTATTAATTAAAAAGCTTTAAAGTATGATACGAATACTTTTTAATACTTTTATGGTAAAAAATTTATACGTATTTGAATGAAGCTAATATACTTTTCATAGAAATTTTTCTAAATTCTTGGTTTGTCAAAAAATTATATATTATTTATGACTGATACCTTTTTGATAATATCTTAAAGCATTTCTTTTATATTTATCAACGATGTTATTTTAGGATTGGGTACTATAACATTATTAATAAAATTTTGACTATTTAGGAAGAACTATTTAAACCAAGAAAGTTGCAGATTATAAATATGTTGTAAGTTTTTGGGTAGGATTTTCAATTGTCTGAGTTAAAGAATTATACATTTAAAATTTTGATAAGTTTTTTTGTTTTTCATATTAACGTGTGCTAAGATTTTTCCTATTCCGTGTGCTATAAATGACAGATAAAAGCTTCAAAAAGTACAAAAAAAAATAGTTGTATCTGAGGATTTACAAGATAATCTAGTTTAAAAGAGATGTAGATATTGCATTTATGAATGAAAGTCATAGTTTTGATCTTTTGGGGATTTAAATCTTTTAGGTGAGTGTGGCAATACAAAAAAAAAAGTTTGTTATTTATTTTTATTGTTATAAACTATATAACAATAAACTCGAAAAAAATATGAGACATTCGCAGATTATCTTAAAATATGTTTTCATCTTTTTTCATTCAACCATGCTTGAATAAAAAAAGACTTTACCCATCCACCTATTTTTATAAAAAAATTCTGAACGTTGTAGAGATTACGCTTTAACCATTAAATATATAAATATAGTAAACTAAAGCAGCTCTAAAAAATTATAAAACGAATTACAATTGCAAAATATGTCTCTAAATTATTCTACTACAATTTTTTTATAGTATTTCAAATTGGGATGAAAATAAAAGTCTTTCGAGTCTTAAAACTTAAAAGTCTTTGGATGCAATCGATTACGCTTTTGCTTGACAAATTGCCAGCTTCAGATAATAATCTTTTAGAACTAGAAGATTGTAAAGCTGGAAAGATTTGTTTTGTCTAAGTTCGACTAATTTAAGACTTAATCCTTTTTAGTTTCTGCATTTAGATTCTCTGTAGCAAAAATCTCTTACTTTTTGCTTAAAATGCTTCATCAATAGAATCCTGTTATTCGTTCTCCAGTGTAGCTGTTTTTGATTCTGTTTTAAACAGAGAATAGTAAGTTAAAAACTTCTTCTAAATTAAATTTGCAGAGGGTTTTGGTTACTCTGATATCAATTTAGGAGAATCACCACTTTGATCAGCCTCACAAAACATATCCTTTATAGTATTTAGTTATTCAAAAGTTCTACAAACGTATGATACTTTTTATTAACTTTCATAGAAGTTAATTGACTTCATAAGTGATCGTACATGCGAGATCAGAATTTCGAGCTGCATTGTTTTTACTACAATCCTTTGCTACATTAAGGTTTGAGAAGTAGAATAATTAACAATAACTAGTTGCAATTATATAGCTGTATAATAAAATCACAATCGAACTCATAATTAGCCACATAATACTAAACACTTGATTTTAGCTTTTCCAGTCTCTTTAGAGTAAGGTAATTTGAGTTTATATAAGTATCCACATCTTGTACAAAAGGAGATGTCAACTCTAATCGGTTGTTTTTAGCATTACAAATGCTTTTAAAAAAAAGCTGAAGCGGAAATCTAATTTCCATGCCTTTGCTATAGCAACTTTATATAATCGTCCACAAACAATGAATCTTTAATTACTAGCTGAAATGTACGGATAAAAGAAGATTCTAACAATTATTTTAACAATTATATTGCCAACTTAATGTTGTTTGTATTGTTTCGCAAAAAAAAAAAAACGTTAACTGATCCAGGGTAGTCTTCCAATCACTAACCATGTCCAGAATGTACTTAAAAATGTTTCTACCAGTGTGATCACCCTCCATTTCCCGGCAATGCAAAACACAACATTTAAAATTAATTTTAAGTATTCTTTATTTAAATTTATCAAGTATGGAAGCTCCGTAAAATAAAAACAGTTTAATTTTATACCTCCTTTCTTTCATAACTATATGAAGCTGTGAAGTTTCTTTTCATATTGTATATGCAGCAATCTATTAAAGACTTTTTAAGAAATTTATATTTTTTTATATTGTAAGATACAACAACCAAAAATATTTTTGTAACCAATAAGTAGTGATGTACCGGACCCGGATCCGAACTTTTTTTTCAAATTACAATCCGGCCGGAACTGGATCCGGATTTTTTTCAAATTACAATCCGGCCGGAACCGGATCCGGACTTTTTTTTCAAATTAGAATCCGGCCGGATCCGGATATCAGACAAAAATGGCAATATCCGGCCGGACCCGGATAGTGAGTCCTGTATATCACTAGTATAAACTAGCCTGAGTCAGAATGAGGTTTTTAAAAACTGAAAAAAAGAATATTAATCTAATAATAAGTAGAACAGCTAGCCACAAGGTTTACAAATTTAGGTGTTATTTACAATTAAAAAACTGAAATCAAGTTCTTGAACAAAATACACTAGAAAATTACCAATTATTGAAAACTGAATCAGCTCAAACTCATTCAAAATTTAAAAGAAAACTAGCCCGAGTTTTTATAAAAAACCAAATTAGCCTGAGACAGCCTTAGATTTTCAAAAATTCTCAAAAACTTTCGAACTAGCAGGGTTGCCACTGTTTAAGTCAATAAAACTAGCTAGAGTGAGTATAAACAAGCCTGAGTCAGAATGAAGTTTTTATAAACTGAAAAAATTACTTTAATCTAATAGTCATTAGAACAGCTAGCAAAGGTTGACAATTTGGTAGTAAAGTTGTGGACTGATTGTGGTATACTTAACTTATTAGTACAACCTATCATAATTAAATTCTACCTTATTTAATTAATATCTAACAAATACTAACTTCTAACTGAGACTACTTTCTATAATCAGACACGACAGTTTTGAGTGATGAATCTTTTATATAAAACACAACAAGAAATACTAGCATATACAAAATTATTAATTACTTTGGTAACAAAAAACATCGGCGAAAGTCAGCAGAGCAGAAGCCTGGACTTTCGTTTGCCGTGAGGCAAGCTTAATTTTAACAATAGGGTTGATCACGCCAATTCGATCATCAGACCACAAGTTTCGCTAGACTTGTCTCAGTCTACCCAAACTTGTGATCTGATGATCGAATTAGCATGATCAACCCTATTATTACTTTGGTAACACTTTAAAAACTTGAAGCTATTTAAATCTATATCAAAAGACTTAATACAATAAGCTAAAAATTAAATAAAACTTTTAGTAAACAAGAAACTGTAAAATTATTATTAAACTATTAAACTATAAATCTGGCTTAAATATTTAAACGATTAAACACCAGTTGAAATATTCACTTTTAAAACAAAACACTACTTACAATAAGCATTCACAAAAAAGTTCAAGATATTTTGTTGCTTCAAGCTGCACACCAAACTAAATAACTGCTTACATATAAACTGCCTGTCATGTTCTGATGTTTTGTTGTATCAGTATTTAGTTTGAAACATTTCGTCAAATGATTCTCATTGGCTCGTACATTTAACCGTATTAACTCTAAATATTCTCTGAGCTCAACTTTAAACAATAAATACTGCAAGTATTCATTCCGAAGTTTTCAATTTTACAACATATGGGAAGAGTTGCATTTCTGGAATGATTATTTCATATTTTAAAAGTAAACAAACGTAAATTAGTCACGTGTACAAAATTAGCCAATCACGGTAGGTTTTTAATTTTAACTGACGAAAATGACTCTTACTAATGTACACAGGGTTTGTTTTTGAAAAAATACTTTTCAGTATGCTCTTTTTTACTAACTAGATCCGGGTCCGGCCGGATCTCTGTTAGGATCCGGCTAGACCCGGTTCTGAACTTTTTTTTTAATTAGAATCCGGCCGGAACCGGATCCGGACTTTTTTTTTCAAATTAGTATTCGGCCGGATCCGGATGTCAGACAAAAATGGCAATATCCGGCCGGACCCGGTTCGGTACATCACTACCAATAAGAGGCTAATAAGCTGTAAAGAATCTAAAAATATTTGAATTTTATAAGCTATAAAATGAAAACTTTAGTTAAAAAAATTCAAATACTTTGAAAAATTCGTAAACGAACTAAAAAAAAACTTTTTTAAAGCGAATAAACTATAATATCAATTTTAAACATAAACAAATACAGGTTGTAACTCTGAAATCTGGATTCTATTTGTGTTTTACCACTATCTACTCAGGACAAATGTTTTGAAGAGTTGCTGTTTTTTAGTGCCATTTTGAATCACTTGCATAAATGTATAACGTGTTGAAACTCAGACATTAAATTTCTAGAAGTGTGTTCGCAATAATTAATTTAGAATCAACGCTAACCAAAAAATAAAAATTGAAATTAAACACACAGATAGCCGCAGATGGAAAGATAGCTATATTGACATTATGCATTCGTTTCAAACTTTAAACTGTTAGCTTAAGTTATAATAGCTTAAGTTATAATAGCTTAAGTTTTTACTTCCTACTCAAATTTAATTTTATCATTTTTCCAAACAGTTTTACATTTCATTAAACTTTTGACAAATAATTGAGTATGATTTAAAAAGCTTACAGTGATCTACCTCATCCTAATCAGAATCTTATTTTGAAGTTAAGATCCGGCCGAAGACGAGTCTTAATTTAAAATTAGAATCCAAATCTCGTTTTGAAGTTAGGATCATGCCATATTGTAGGATCTGGTAGATGATTAGAAGTAAAATTAATATAGATTAACAAATAAAGTGTAAAGTAGAAGCCTAATAAAGTTTTATAAAAATTCTTAATAAATGTAAAGCCGTGTAGCGTAAATAACAATAAATAAAACAAAATATAAGCATCAAGACAGATGTATTTTCTGTTATAATTTATGCTATTAAGTAGTGTTTCTAAAACTTTTAAAATGTTGAAAGTACTATCGAAACTATAAAACAAATCCAAAAATATCTTTATTGATTTTAACTCATTAAAATTAACAATAAATTATTTTTATTTCACTCTTTGAATATTACCTAGTGTTATGATTATTTTGAGTAGATATATTTGTTTATATAGAATAAATAAACAATGCAAAATATCTCTCTGTGGAGAACACGTTTTCTAATTATTAAATCTTGTGAATGTAAACTTTAAAATTACAACAATGTTTAAAGTATGTAAAAAATTATTATATATTACACTTCATATTTGTAAATGTTGTAATGTCGCTATAAGATCAAATAGAATATTGGTGAGTTAGATGTTAAATTTATTAATTGGTTTTAAAAAAGAGCAAAAATATAAAAGTTAAGTATGATACTAAGGCCTCTGGTAAAAATAAAAACAATATTTCAAACTATGTAGAATAAGTTTTTTATGTGTTACTCTATATTAATAGGTAACTTTTGTTAGCATTATGTTTTCGGAAACTTAAAAATAAAAACAGTATAGTATATTTCAATCAAACGTACCCATTATTTTGTTGTTTTTTAAATATCAACTGATCTTGGTTGAAAGCTTATACTAATACAAAAGACATTAATAATTCAAAACAAGAAAATTATTAAGTTAAGTAGGATTAAGCATAATTTTCATTAAAATTTATTTAAAAATGTTATAGCACTTTTGGTTTAATTAAACTTGAGGCTATATGTTTTTTGTTAATAAAAACTAAGCTGTGTAAACATAGAGAATTTAACTATACTGTTTTTCTGTTTTCATAAATAGTTTTATAAATTATACGTATATCTTATTTATTTTTAGCTTCACTTCAATTGTAACTACTTATGTATTGTTTATCAACTTTTGCTCATTATTATTACTTTTACATTAATTAACTTTTTACTATATAACCTGGATTTGAAACTTTATTTTTGTTGCTTAATAAACAACTGAAGAGTTAACCACGAAATATATTTGTTATGAAAATTTGAGTTATGTGTATCTTTGAAATAAATTCAATAGACTAAATCAAAGTCATGTTTTGTATTACTATAATAATCTAAAATCAAGCTTCAGAATTATATTTTACAAAAACACAGGATCCCAACTTAGGAAGCTATACGGCTGAAAACAATGAAAATACCCTTAGACTAAAAATTCACTAATCATAAATTAATACACCTGAATAGACTTTGGACGGATTAGAATATTTTAAATTAAAGTTTATTATGAAATTTAATTGTGTAATACGTTTTTATTAAACAATTTTTTTTAATATCCCAAAAATATAACAAATTTAAGTTTAGAGATCTCATCTTCTTTAGTATTTATTAAAATAAGAAATAACGTAAGAATTACAGTTCCAATACTAAAAACATTACTTTTTATACAACAGAAATATATCTTAACGAGAATCTTGAGGACCGATTTTAGCTATTTTGTTTGGTCTTATCCAGGAAAATAAGCTCTTGAATAATAAGAAACAAAAAGAATATTCACATTTTTTAAATGTTAGAGCGTGATGATTTTCACAGTATAATGAATAGTATACACCAAAACAGAAAGTATACAGATTAAAAATCACTAACTTTAGTTTTTTTTGGGATAAAAATAGATATAATGCTGTTGAGTTCCACAACAAATATGACTAATAATTTTAGAAAAGTAGAAATTAGCTATTTTAATTTATAAATAAAAACAAGTTGTACAGTAATCTTCCTTTATTGTACAAACATATGTTTCTGTGTGTTACCGAATCAACATATTTCATCTGGGTTGTTAATGAAAAGATTAACTCAGTTGAAGTGTGTTGATTCGTTAACACACAAAAAAATATGTTGGTACAATAAAGAAAGATTACTGTACAATTTGTTTTTATGTATCTATATTCCAGTCAAGTTATTTCACAGAATCTTTTGTTAGCAAACTGTTAAACCTATACTTTTGAAAAGCTATTGTGATTTAGCTATTTAAGTTAAAATAAGTATGATAAAAAAGAATTGCTTACACTAGCGTCAACTTGAAAAGTAACAATAAAAAAATATTTTTATTCAAAATTACATTTACGATTTATTTATTGACAGAATAAAATATTTTTAAGAACCAGAATTTTCTTTATGTAATAGATGTTTCTTACAAATTTACGGTTCTCTGTAATTTATTTATCACACTTAAAAGATTAACAAACCTAATTACCTATGTTATACAAATAGAATTAAAAAACATAATAATCAGACTTAATTATTTGAAAAGTTAAAGTGTGTATTTATTTTAAAATAATAATTAAAAATTAAGTACTCTTTTTTACTCACTTATTACAAATACTTGAAATTGTTGAGGACTGTAAACAAACGCTAATATATTTAATAAAAGTTGCAAACAAACCATCGAGCTCTGACTTGCATGTGTGTGAGTGTTGTTTTTTATCACTAGTTAGTACCATTGTAAAATAAACTTATAGTGCTGAGCCTATACTTTGAGTATTAACAGTAGAACGTAGTTAAGTAAGTTCTAATATTGATAAAATTAGTGTATCGTGTTTTGCTCTCTTTTAAACTTGTATAGTGTAGTACACGTTGATGTAACTAAGATTAAATTAAAGATTTATTTTTTAGTTATATTAAGATTGTATAATAAGTATACATTAGAATCAATATAGACTAAATTAAACTGTAACGGAATGACGCATAAGTTATTAAAATCAGAGGGTTATAACCTGGTTGAAAATAAAATATTATATTTGAACATCTTTATCACTACGAACTTAAAAAAATCTATCTACACTTTCTATTGACAAAAACTATACAGTTCATTACTAAACATGTAAATTGTTCTTTGAACAAACCTATTGTAAAAGAGTAGTTACAAGGTAGAGTCAAAATATTAGCTAAGTTTGATTTAAGAAAAAAAAAAGTATTAATAATTAGATATAAGGTAGTTTATGTTCGTTTACAGAAATATATTTGAAATGACAGAAAATGGATAAAAGTTAGAACTTAACCATAAAAAATTACTTCCATTTTATACAATATTGTCTACTAATTTCAAAAATGTAATATGGAGTTTCAATATGTCACGTTAAACTAATAACTTTAAGTTGTTTATTTTTTAAATACTATGTAATTTATGAATTTTTAATCTATCTGAAATAAAATGTTTAGAAAATCAGTTTGAGAAAATTTATATTATAATACATGCAATTCTATTCCATAATATCAAAATAATGAATTTGAACTTCATATTGTGATACTGTATTAATAACTGTTCTCTAAGAAGCATTTTAAATTTAGAAACTAACTTTTACACAGGGTAAATAAAAACAAATGCGGCCAAGGCTGTACTTTTTTGTAAAATTTTTTATTCATAGTGAGTGGCCTTTATAGTAAGGCTTTTAACAGTTTATTACTACTGTTGCTTCATTGTTAATGATTTTGTTACATGTTTGTTACATATTTTTTATAACAAACTTGTTTATTGCAGAAGCTAGTTACATTTTTGTTTCGATTTTTTTTGATAGTTATTAGAACGATTTAAAATAACTGCAGACAAATTAAATTGTTCTTACAGGGTTGCGACTCGTTTTTTCAAAATTTTTTCCAGGTTTTTTAAATTTTTTCCAGGTTTTTAAAAGTACATGTTTTTGGTTCTATTTTTTGTGTAAAGATAAATTTAAGGTAAGAAACTGTGTTCCATAGTAAAAAAAATTGAAAAGATACTGTAAAGCTACATAAAAAAATAAATAATAAAAAAATTTTTGGGTTATTACAAATTTTTTTTATCTATATTATAATTTTTTTGAATCATACCGAAATTTTACTACTGAACATGTTGAAATTCTTAAAAATTCCAGGTTTTTCCAAGTTTTTCTAGGATTCCAGGTAAAGTGGCAACCCTGTTCTTATGAATTTATGCTAAAACTAATAACTAAATTTTTAGAAAAAAAACTGTTTTATACAGTAGTTTATTTAGCTGTTTAAGTGTAAAATTCTTTTTACTGTTCAAGTAAAGTTATTAAATCTAAAAAAAAAATACATTTTCAGCACAAAACAAAATTTTACGTAAAGATATATGAGCATATAACAAATTTACATTCTTTAAAGAAGTTAAACCTAACATTAATATTTTCTATTAATACTGTTTATCTTCTTTTTTTTAAATTAATGTAAAATTATATATTTTTGATTTTTTGTTCACATGTAATTAGACAAGTTTTTATTAACTTTTCTAAACACAAAATTCAGTTAAGTTTTATTTATTTTTTTTTTAATTTCATTTTGACTAATAAGTTGTTTAATAACTTAATATTTAAATATTCAGATGATAATAAAATTATGTTTAATGGCTTGTAAATTTTTTTATAATTTTGAGGTGTACGTTTCGATAACCAAAAAGTTTTTTCGTACAACCTTAGACCAAACTTCTTAAGCGCTTTAAACAAACAATATATGTATATATACAATTTTAATTTGTCCAAATATACAAAAATTTATACACACCATAAAAATATATTTATAAGGTATATACTCATTTCGACATTATAACTTTCAATCTAAGTTTTGAAAAAAGTGTTTAAACATTAAAAGTACCTTTGAGAATTTTTATCAATTTAATGATAAGTATTGTAAATAAAAAACTATTAAAGTTTAAAACTTTGTTCAGCAAATTAGAAAATTAACTTCTTTTAATAAGAAAGTATGTAAAACAAACCTATTATAATGTTTATATTAAAAAAATAGAAAGTAATATTTGCAAAAACAATTTATAAGCGTACATAAAAAACAAATAAATACTTTAATTTGACTCTAAAAATTAGTTTTGAATTTTTGAAGCTATACTGTAGCTTTGTTGATTATCTAAAAAATAAATTTGAATTTTTTGAAGCTATACTGTAGCTTTGTTGATTTGAACTGATAGTTAACAAATATCAGTGATGTTAATGTTTAGGGCAAATGTCAAACACCTCAATATAAACTAGGGACACTCAAGAAGGTAGACAAAAATAAAAAGTTTTTGCAGGCGACGTTGAAAGTTTTAATATGGCAAGAAATAAAATGTATTTCTCAGGTCACAGTACAGTATTTTTGACAAAAGTTTCTTAAAAATTATTTATTGTACCTTTTTGTATATAAAATAGGCTAGTAAAACTTTTGTCTAGAAACATTTCTCAATGTAGTGGTTTAACTTCAGTCTATATATTGACACGTATATGTAAGCATATTTGTAAATATAATGTAGACATCTGAAGTAGAGTAACAATTCAAAAGTCACTGGTTTTAAATAATATTAAATTTTTATTTTATTTTTTTTATATGGCCAAAGTTTTCCAGATATAAACAAAATTAAAAAAAATTAATTTTAATAATAAAAAGTTTTTTTAGTGATGTACCGGGCTCACTATCCGGGTCCGGGTCCGGCCGGATATTGCCATTTTTGTCTGATATCCGGATCCGGCCGGATTTTGATATGTAAAAAAGTCCGGATCGGTTCCGGCCGGATCCTAAATTAAAAAAAGTCCGGATCCGGGTCCGGCTCTAGTCCTGATCTAGTTAGTAAAAAAGAGCATACTAAAAAGTATTTTTTTCAAAAACAAACCCTGTGTAAATTAATAAGAATCATTTTCGTCAGTTAAAATTAAACACCTACCGTGATTGGCTTATTTTGTACACGTGACTAGTTTACATTTGTTTACATTTAAACTATAAAATAAACATTTCAGAAATGCAACTCTTTACATATGTTGTAAAATAGAAAACTTTTAAATGAATCTTGCATTATTTATTGTTTAAAGTTGAGCTCAGAGAATATTAAGAGTTAATACGGTTGAATGTAGGAGCCAATGAGAATCATATGACGAAATGTTTCAAACTAAATACTGATGCAACAAAACATCAGAACATGACAGGCAGTTTATATGTAAGTAGTTAGTTAGTTTGATGGTAAGCAACAAAATATCTTGAACTTTTTAGTGAATGCTTATTGTTTTGTTTTTAAAGTGAATATTTCAACTAGTGTTTAATTGTTTAAATATTTAAACCAGGTTTAGAGTTTAATAGTTTATTAAAAATTTTACAGTTTCTTCTTTACTAAAAGTTTTATTTAATTTTTAGTGTATTGTTTTAAGTCTTTTGATATAGATTTAAATAGCCTCCAGTTTTTAAAGTGTTATCAAAGTAATTAATAATTTTGTATATGCTAGTATTTCTTGTTGTGTTTTATATATAAGATTCAAAACTCAAAACTGTCCTGTCTGATTATAGAAAGTAGTCTCAGTTAGAACTTACTATTTGTTAGATATCAATTAAATAAGGTAGGATTTAATTATGATGGGTAGTAATAATAATTTAAGTGTTCCACAATCAGTCCACAACTTTACTACCAAAATGTCAACCTTTGCTAGCTGTTCTACTGATTATTAGATTAAAGTAATTTTTTCAGTTTTTAAAAACCTCATTCTGACTCAGGCTTGTTTATACTCACTCTAGCTAGTTTTATTGACTTAAACAGTGGCAACCCTGCTAGTTTTAAAATTTCTGGGGATTTTAGAAAATCTTGGACGGCCTCAGGCTAGTTTAGTTTTTTATAAAAACTCGGGCTAGTTTTCTTTTAAATTTTGAATGAGTTTGAGCTGATTCAGTTTTCAATAATTGGTAATTTTCTAGTGTATTTTGTTGAAGAACTTGTTTTCAGATTTTTAATTGTAAATAACACCTAAATTTGTAAACCTTGTGGCTAGCTGTTCTACTTATTATTAGATTAATATTCTTTTTTTTCAGTTTTTAAAAACCTCATTCTGATTCAGGCTAGTTTATACTAGTGATGTACCGAACTTATTATCCGGGTCCGGCCGGATATTGCCATTTTTGTCTGATATCCGGATCCGGCCGGATTCTAATTTGAAAAAAAAAGTCCGGATCCGGTTCCGGCCGGATACTAACTTGAAAAAAAGTCTGTATCCGGGTCCGGCCGGACCCGAAATTATGGGTCCGGTACATCACTAGTTTTTTTATACATTTTGTTTATTTTTGTAATCCGTAAAGTCATGGCATGGTTTCCTATGAATACAATTTAATTAAAAGTGCATTTTGTTCACAGAAACATAAAAAACATATTTTGTAAACACACAAATACAAATTTAATAAAAGGATGCTGAAACATAATTGAATTTAATATTTTTGGAAACATTAGTAGGTATAATAAACAAAATTGAAACTAAGTACTTCAGGTAACTAAATAATAACACGTATTAAATATTTTTCATGAAATTTTTACTTGTAACTTTTACAAAAGCATGGTGTAAAATTTATTAAACTAAAATAAATTTATAGTATCTATGACTAAATAAAGGTTGTAAAGTTTAGGAAACATTATCAAAATGTCGAAAGATCAACAATAGTATTGTATAATACAATGAGTAACAATTTACAAACTAATTTATTTTTTATTACTGATTTATTTATTATTATTTATTTTTTTTTTATAAATGAGCAGATGGTGAAAGATAATATGAAAGATAATTAGAAATAATTTAAATAAGGTAAAAAAAAAAGTGAAAAAGTAAAAAAGCAATAGTTTATTATTTCCTCTACAAATATAAACATTTTTGATAGTCAATCAATCTAGTAAAGAAGTAAACTCTACTAATTCTATATTTCTAAGAGATTTAGTTTTTTTTGTAAACTGTAAAATTTGTAAGTACCTAATATATTTCATAATAATTTGCTTAATTAATATTGTTAAGTTTATGCTTTTTAAGTTTCAAACTTTTTTTATGATTTAAATATTTATTCATAATTTACATATGTAATTTATTCTTAAAGTAGTTCTGTTCAAAATAATCTGCTAAGTTTTAATTTATTCAAAAAACCATTTTAAAATCAAGTTAAATTATACTGGACAAAAGTTTGTTTTATTGATGCTATGACTTTTAATCAAGGTATTCCCTTTTAATAATTAACCAAATGACAATAACATTATTACACTTTGAAATACCAGATGCAACCCTTTTACAAATGCCTAATTACTGACTATTAACTTTTTGCATCTTTACTAGTTATTACTTCTTGATGACCGAAATCACCCCAAAAAAATCTGCTTTAAATTAAATGCAGACATGGAATTTCAAAATGACATACACTTGATTTCAAAACTACTAGCAGTTGCAACAGAAAAAAAAAGGTTATAATAAAATAATTTTTATAAAATAAATTTTCTACTTCAAATTAAAACGAAAGTCTAGAATAAAATAAGATAGTTTGAATGAAATCCAGAAATCCAAAAAACTATAAATATTTTTTCAAAAACTCAGTAGGTCTACTTTAAATAGTCAAATAAAATTTTGTAAGTCCATTTTTAGTTGTTTGTATCAAGAACTGAAAAAAAAGATACTATACATTAAAAAACTAAGACAGATTCTAACACAATCTTGCTTACTCAAGTTAGTTTAAAAATCTCAAGATTTTTTGTTTATTCTAGAGATTTTCAGCTATTTTAAGATTTTATTTTAAAATTAAGGCTGTAATATCTAAATTAGTTTAGGTTCATTAAGTTTTAAAAATTTTTGGTTTTTTTATTCAACTCATGTATTACTATCTTACTTAAGTTTGTGGTGTTAATTTTAGTTATAGTTTTTATTTTTTATCCTAACTGCTTTTAAAACATTTTAGTAATCTAAGTGATTCTAATCATACAATTTACACATATGTATTTTTTTATTTATTTTTTTAATTGTTTATTTTTATTATAGAGCTTTCCAAACATTAACAAAACTTACATATTATAAAATCATATAATCTATAAAAATCAATCTATAAAAAAAAAGTTCATAAAATCTAAAGTTTTGGAAAAAAAAATCAATCGATTTATATGCCTTTATTATAGGTGTATTGTACAATAGAGCAGAGAGCAAAATATTCTTTTTTTAAGCAAAAAAAAAGTGAAAAATAAAATTTCAATGAAAAATACTAAATTATAGTTTTATGCTGTTAGAATCAAATAAAAACAAACAATTTTTTTTTTATGAAATTCTTGTTTTTTTAAATAGATAAAAAGTAATCTTTTTTGTGTTTGCAAATTTCAGTCTTGGTTAATTGCAATAGCTTTTGGTTAAATTGTTGACAAACACCCTCTAGTTTGTTTTTTCACAAATAAGTTAACTTGGTCTAAACAACAGTAAATGACAACAGTTATTTTTTAATGTAATAAATTTAGTTTTACACATTAGTTACATGTTTAGTGTTATAAAAAATTCATAACCTATTACCAATTAATATTTAAAAGGAACATTTTTTTAAAGTATATGTAAATTAAATAACTAATGTTTAACACATTGTTTTTTAGAAGTAAGCTTTAATTCTTGGATTTTTTTTTTTTTAATAAAAATAAAGAAATAACATTAGTTTTTCAAATATTTTGATAAAAAAAGTGTGCAGTACATTTTTATATGTAAGGATTCCCAGGAGCTTGAAATTTTATTAAACAAATTAAATTTTCATTTATGAGCAAAAAACTAAGTACTATCTTTAAAGCTCAAATATTGGGTTCCAAAAAATTCTGTAGATTTAATAAATACTAGTATAGTAATAAGAACACTTTTTAATTAAATTGAAATTAGTTTCAGCATATATAATTCAAAAAACACAACTATATAAAAATTTATTTTTTTAATTTTTTAAAAGCAGCAAAGTTATGTAGTTAATATATTTCAAAATTATAAGAGTTGAATTTTTTTCAATTTTAAATTTTTATTTAATTTTTTTCATTATTCTACCTCTTCCAACAGAGAGTTTTAAGTCATAAGGTACTATACCTTTTTTTTATTGAAACTCTAAACATTTAGATTGGTGTACCAAAATTTTATTTAAAGCCCTCTATGGAAAAATCAAAAAAACTGTGGTCCCTTCAGTCATATTACTTAAAAAACGGATCTTAACAGGTTTGCCATACCCTTTAGGATAACTCAGGATGTTTTGAAGTTTTTGAAAACCTCTTGATGACTCAAGAAAGCTAAGATAACTAAGGACATTTTAAATTATAATTTAAACTTATACTGACTGAGAATAGTTTTGTTTTTTATTTAAAAAACTCAGTATAGTTTCAGGGCTTTTTTTAAACTATCTCAAGACATATTTTTTATGAATTTTGAATGAGACTTAGTTGTATTAAATGTTATTCAATTATTTGTTTAAGATCTAAATTTTTATTAATTATGAAAACTTAAAACAAAAAACTATTTTAAAAATTTGAAAACACTCAGGACATTTAAAGGTCATTGTGGACAGTTCGTTGACTTAAGGAGTCACAACCATGTTATATTATTTGTTTATCATCACCTCCCACCTGCTGCTTTATTGCACCCTAACTTTTCTAAAATGTTTAACTTTAAGAAGCCCTGGTATAGCGTACTTTCAAACTTTCTTGTTATATCTAGTAAAAGTTTTAAAAGTACCCTTAAATATACTTAAAAGTTTTTTAATTTACTCTTCATCACCAACACTAGAATATCTATTGTAAGTTTAAAGTTATTGACTACCCTATGGCCCCTTTACTAGTCACACTCACTCACCCTCTTTAGCTTTTTGCAGCTTTCCCCTAAACTTCTGAAATGGCCTATTCTGGGAATCGTTGCTATAGGTGCTATAAATTTGATATATTTTTATACAGATTTTTTTATAAATTATATTAAATTATAGATGAATACAGGTTCAGACTTGGTTAAATATTTAATTTTAACAAAGTTTTTTAATTACTTCTATGTAAAGAAAATAAAGAATATAAGGTAGGGTATTTAAGATGTAAAAAGTTGTAATTATTAGTTTTATGTATAATTCTATTCCTTAGAATATCAACTAAAAATTGACTGCTCTCAAGTAAGTTGTTGTTTATTGTTATTCTAATTTTTGTAATATTTGATAAAAAGTTATTAAAAAAAAACTTAAATGTTTCTATATACTTCACCAAAATTATTTAAATATTTTTTGGTTTTTGTAAAATTATAAAATAATAAAGTTAAGAGTTGTACAAAAAAGAAAGATAACTATTGCTAATACTTATCAATTAGTAATTTTCTCATTTTAAGATTATTGTTTATGTTCATTTTGTTGAATATAAATGTATTTTACTTTCGTTTTTTCTCATTGTGTGTCCCGTTTAAGTGGCTCAAGTTTTGATGCCTGAGTCTAACATTGCACAATTAACAATTTAAAAATAATTTAATACTTACATTAAGCTTTTTTAAAGGAGATAAATAAATAGTTTTTTTTGCTCTTTTTAATTGATCCAACCATATGGGCCTTTTAAATTGTCCCTTTTACTTCAAAAGTTACTTCGAATCTTATAAATAGCAGTAAAACATTTTTGTTAAACCAGATTCTGCAACAGATAAAAACAAGGTTGTCTCCCCTATGGTATTAAAATAACACATAGATTAAGATTTAAATTAAGTTTTAAACTACTAAATATGAGGATTTTTTCATACTATTAATTCCAACGTTCAGGAGAGTTTTTGTTTGAGTAACTTTTCTTTGTTTACTTGACTAACTGTTTATTCAGTTTATTTAATAAAAAATAACATTTATGAAAATGAAAGTAGGTGTGTTATTTTTTTTTACACTTATAATATAATAGTTCAAAATGTCGTTGCTATTGCAAACATGCTGGGAATTCAGGCTGGTTACCAATAATTTCATGCTCATTGTCAAACAAAGCGACAAGTTGTCCTTCAAGTTGACGAAGCAGGAGGACACGAACTTCTGGAGGGACTGATGAACATCGGCATTGATGACAAGAAAATTTTGATGTAAGTTGTTTCAGTTGTTAATTTAAATTTAGTTCTAGCCAAGAATAATGATTTTTTTGTATAACAAGTTTTATTTAAACGACTAAGCAAAGCATATTGGATAACTTTATCAACGTTTTAGTAAAGTAAAACCATTAAGACTTTTAAGTTTTATTTAACTAGTAAAAAACAACCTTAACAGCAAAAAAAAATCAAGCTTTTAAATAACATATCAACAGGTTGATTTTTTATTAAAAATGCATTTTTAATACACAAATTTTAAAATATCAGAAACAGAGGCAAAATTTGTCAAATTTATATAAACAATAGAACAATCCAACATGTTGTCCCTGGTGAGGTTGCTGGAAAACAGTGACTAACCAAAACAGTAAACACTTTTAAAAGTTATACTGAAAAATTAATAGCTTTGAAAATATTAAATTTACCTTATCTTAGTTCATATAAAAATAAAACATTGAACATTATGTGGTTTTATTTTTTCAATTAATTATAAAGTTGAAATTTAAATAGAAGAATAACTCCTCGTTAATTTAGTTTAGTAATTTATTAACAATGTAAAATCTGAAAAGAAAACAAGTATAAACATAAACACTAAAATGAGCTATAGTCTAATTATCCTACATCCTCTCCAGCTCATTAAAGATATTAACAAGTTTAAGGCAATGACATAGCTCGTCAAGAGGGGATTTAAGCAAGTAACAAAAATATTTTACTAAGATGAAACTAAATTTTATGCAATAATAAAAAAAAAACTCAATTGACTTAAATAAAAAAAATCTTTAAACAAGGGATTCATTTGAAGAAAATCAAAACTGCATTAAAACGCACTAAATAAATCCAAAACAATACAAATTCATGCTATTCCACGCTGAATCCTTCCTGGCTCAGCAATCATCACTATCAGCATCAATTGAACACTCAGCACAAACTTTTGTATAAACAGGAACAGACAGACTTCACTTACGGTGATTTCTACTTTGGAGTATTCCACTTTCAATCCTCCCTGGCGCATTGAAGTCTTTCAACCTACGCAAAGCAAGCGGCACCTAATTTTTTTTTTGAACTACAGGAGCGGGAATGTACTCTTCCTCAACCTCTTCATGATCCGCTTCAACCTCACTGGTCTTACCACTATTGGCACTGTTGGAATCTTCTGTAATCTTTACAGAAGAATCAGGACATTGAGGACCAAAATTGCACTTATGTGAGCTTGGTAGATTACTGCTCCAACCATGGGAAGTTTTTGCTTCAATGCTTGTTGAGGCTGGGTTGTACATCCTTAAAAATGTTCTGTTCCTCCGAGTAAGTCTCCGTGAACCATCAACTCTGACTACATACTGATCATGTGGAAGCACCTCCATTATCACTCTGCTTCTGTCCCATTTACGTGGATGAGAGCCACTCTGGTTCTGTAGTAAACACCTACTGCCAACATAGAGAGGCCGCAAATCCCTGGCTCTTTGGTTAAGTACTTCAGAATTCTTAACAAATCTTGTACGGAGCGCCTCTTCTTTAAGCTTCCATGCTTTTCTCCACATGGGTCGCACATTAGGATTGGAGAATTTGTCAAGTTTGTTCAAGAATGAGAAACTATCTCGCAGCTGACGTCCATATATGATCTCGGCTGGAGACACTTGACAATCGCTATCAGGAGTATTTCTCAGATGGAGCAACGCACTTAAAAACTTGTCATTGTCCAGACTTCCTGAAGCATCAACATTTGATCTTAGCAACCTTTTTACCTGTTTGACGGCTACTTCCGCTCTGCCGTTTGATCTTGGATAATAAGCTGACGATATTCGATGCATGACATCCCAGGTTTTAAGGAATTCCTTTGTTGCACTGGACGTAAATTCCGGTCCACCATCACTTGATATTTCCTCGGGTACTCCAAACCTGGAAAACAAAACTCGGAGGCACTTAATCAACTAACGCGAACCTGCCTGAGAGGTTCCGCTGGGTGTGGAAAATATTTCCGACCAACCCGACAACCTGTCACCGACTACCAAAAAATTGTTTCCGGCAAACTGGAAAAAATCTGCAAATATTTTTTCAAAAGGGTTTGTAGGAGGATCAGATGCTTCTTGTGGCAATGATGGTTGAGAAGGTGAATTGCGGTTGCAGCTTTGACTTTGGCCCGAATTGCTTCAATGTCTTGTGTAATACCAGGCCAGAAGACAATCTGTTGGGCACGACTATGCATTGATGTGACTCCTTGGTGCGCCGAGTGTAACTTGTTGAGGACCCGATATCGTAAACTGACGGGGATTACTACTCTGTCCTTGTAAAGTATAGCCCCATCACTTAAGTACAATGCATCATCGTATCTAAAATACGCTGACAAAGATTCATCATGTTTCAAGCTTCGACCTTCCTCAATACACCTGGATACTCTTGAAAGAACTTTGTCATTTAGTCTCTCTTCTACAATTTCCTCCCAAGTGATTGCCATTGAATGGCATACTTCATTACTCAATGAAGCAATTAGAAGTGATTCGTTAGTCAAATCATTATCATGTGAATTAACTTCATTAATCGAGCTTGGATAAAGCGATGCAGCATCTGCCGCTAGATTAGTTTTACCTGGCATGTAATGCACTGGAAAAAGCCATGGCAAAGTACGTTGTTTGAGCCTAAAAATGCGCGTGTTGTGAATTTCGTTTAAGGTACGATCACCAAAAATCTTTACCAGTGGTTTATGATCCGTAACAACCACAAGATCTTTGCAGCCCTTAGTGAAATATTTTGTCTGTTCTAATGACCAAGCAATAGCAAGCGACTCCCCTTCTATGGCAGCATAATTCTTTTCTGCCCCATTCAGAAACCTTGAACCTGCAAGCGTCACTTTCCAGCCGGTGGTGCAGCAATCTGGTAACCGGCTATTGCATTTGCAGTGTTTTTGCATAAGGAAGTAGCCCAATCCTTGCTTTGACCAGTCTGGTCAAAGACAAGTCAGTTTCCTAAGATCAAAAATTTCAACACCGCTCTTTATTGCGTCAATGATTATCTCTTTTGATTCATTAAATGATTGGTTTAATTTTTCTGTCCACATAAACTTACATTTTGGACTGAGAAAATCTCTAAACGGTGCCATGACTTTACGAAGTTTGGCATAATTTGCGACTTGATTTATCAGACCAAACCAGCTACGTATATCTGTGGCAGACTTTGGGGTTGGAAAATTGCGAATGGAATCCAGATATTTGGGCAGAGGTTCTATACGTTCATCAGAAATTCTAAATCCAGCAAAATCAACGGACTTTTGACAAAACTGGAACTTCTTTGGATTTAGAATGATGCCTGCATTGCCAACTTTTGACAGAAAATCTATTGTTCGCCACCAGTGACACTCTAATTCTGAATCAAAAAATATGGTGTCATCAACACACCTCTCCTTTCTTTCAAAATCAGATAAAATAGCTGCAAATTGTCGATTGTAACCATCACCAGATGATACAAAGCCTTGAGGTGCTTTAGTATATCGGAACCTGCCAAACGGAGTGATAAATGTAGTGAGGTGTTTATCACTTTCTCTCAGTGGAACTCCATGATACCCGTTCCATGCATCTGTTACAGTCTTGAACGTTCCCTTTGGAATTCTGCGCGCTAGTTTAAACGGAGTATCTGTAGCGCACGTCTCCCTTTTGCAATACTTGTTAAGTGGTGAGAGATCTACTGTCCTCCTAGGTGACCCATCCTGTTTCCTGGTGACCACCATGCGGTGACACCAGCTTACAGGTTCACCAAATGGGACACGTTCTAAGACACCCAACCTCACATCTCGAATGAGATCTGCTTCAACCTGTTTCTGCCAATGAATTGGCACGTGAGCTAGTGTATGACAAGCACGTGGTTTAGCATCATTCTCCAAATGTATTTCAAGTGGAGGCCCACTCATTTGCTGGAGTAATTTATGTGGACATACATTAAACGTTGAAGCTGCGTACCTTTGTAAGAGCCAATCACGCATTTTGCTCACGTTTGTATTTGTTGCCTCAAACGGAAGTTTGTTTGGTCGGTCTGGCACTCTACTCCTTGGCGGGCAACCACAGGTCACATCTTTATGCGAGTCCAGTCTATTCGGATTATTTTCATTTGAACTTACAGCAACTTCAGAATGCTGATGAGGCAGTTGAGATCCAATGGTGGGAAAATCCTTATTAATAATCAGGAGGTCAACCATGGTTTCATAGGAGAGAAAGAATCCGGTTACTGAATCGCTTACATAAACAATTCCATCACATCTGATAACCTCCTTCCTTGGAGACATTCCGCTGAAAGTCGCTTTAAAAGCCCCTAGAATGTTAATACGAATTTTATTGGCAGCCCGAATTGTGATGGATAGCATTAAATCCTTCTTACAAAAACCAGCCTCCTGAAAGTTTTTCCACCCCCAAAGGTTCGACTGTGCTCCAGTGTCAGCTAAAGCACTTACCCATGCAAACTTGTTTGTGCCATGTCTAGCAATCTTGACTGATGCACGAGGATGATCAGTCGTTGCCTTGGCTTTACGCAAGGACTTCTTGCTGAATATGGTGTTATTCAACATGGTTCTTTTACTTGCGTGTAATGACATTATTTGGGTATCTTGTTGCATAAAATCAGAACGATCAGCTTAGATTTGAACAGCATTAACCCTTTTTGATCGACTACGCCAACAAGAAAGACAATATCTGAAAGGCTTTTTATTTTGGTTACCTTTTTCGTTGAAAGGATAGAAAAGTCTTTTACAGTTCTGGCACGGAACATGTTGGGACTTATCTCCTATATTGACACGTCCCTTCTTCTGACGTTGAAAAGAAGAGACTGCAGATATGGTCCGCGAGTTCTCAGTTGCATGGCGTCCCTTTTCTTTACTTTCAATAAAGGAAATTATATCAAATGATGACCTGGATAAGATATCTTCAGTACTGAGAACTTCTCTTCTTATGTCATCATCCCCAACGCCAGCGAGCATCACGTCTTTTATTGCTTCTTCTGTGTAGCTCGTCACATTGCTTTTCCCACAGTCACACTCACTGACTGTAGTGAAATTGCAGGTTTCTGCTTTGCTTCGTACACGTGTGGCAAACGTTCTAAACGGTTCATCATGGTCCTGATGTAGGTTCATAAGTTCTGCTCTCTTTACACCAATAGCAACTTTTATGACTGCAATCGACTCCATCAGTTTAGCAACGTAACTTTCTGATTTGGCCATCAGTCGAGGATCACTTGCTAACATAAGATCGCCAAGCTTGTCCTGCGCACACTGAAAAAGCTTTATGCTTGCGTTTTGGTTGCTTATATTCGAACCAATCTTGAATGCCTCCCACCTCCGAATGAAAGCAAGCCATGTCTCTTGGCTGATCCCCCGGTCAACCCTTGGTCGAATCAATTGAGGTGCATTTGGCATTACTCCATTATTGGATAACTCAGAATTTTGCTGATGCCCAACTTTGTGGAGGTTGAGAAGGCTACTCACAACATCACCGGATAGATCTGGCGTCTGGAACTCGCATCTACGAATTGGGCACTTTACTATGACCATTTTACCTTTCTCAGATTGTTGATAAGATTTTACATGAAGAATAACTCCTCGTTAATTTAGTTTAATAATTTATTAACAATGTAAAATCTGAAAAGAAAACAAGTATAAACATAAACACTAAAATGAGCTATAGTCTAATTATCCTACATAAATTACCAAAAATACAAGCAAAGTTTAATCAAATTGCTAAAATTTTATTTTTTTAAAACTTATATCATTAAAATTTACTTATAAAACATAAACTCTAATTCGTAAGTAAGTTTATGTCAAATTGATAAAAACCTTAAAACATTTAAATGTTTGCACAAGTATTTGGGTTGTTGAAAACAGTGACTCAGACAACAGCAAGAAGTACTTGTTGGACTGATGTGTGGAGAACGATCTGGCGAATAATACAATATACAAGAGGTAAGATCCACGACATTCTCAGGTCCGCATTTTACAATAAGCTTCGATATTTTAAAGTCAACATGCACAATATGGTTTTTTTAAGAAGTTTGTAGATCCCTGATATGCTACCTAAGTAAACATTTTTTGATGCTGTTTGTTAACATACTTTAAGGTTTGAAATAGATTAATCTTAACTTTTTATTTCTATTATTCTTTAAAAGCGTATTCTTTAAAGTTAAAAATTAGTATCTTAACTTTTAAACCTTCTGTTTCATTTCTGTACATTCGTAAACAAATGTGACATAAAATCTTATATTTAAAGTTTTAAACATAGTAGTTCAAAATATTTGAAACACTTAATTAATTAAGATGCTTTATTTAATCAATCAAAAAACTATTTCAAATAAAGCTGCTTCGTTATCTTTTCTAATTTTTAAGCTTTCCTACTGCGTATATAAAGTAATGTTTACAACTAATTTTGAAATAAAATATAATGTAAAAGTAGAGGAGCACAAAACATGATAGTTTTATTTTATTTACTTTAAATATTTATTGTACAAAACTTAAATATTGAAATATTTAATCGATTGGATGAGTGTGTTTTGGACGAAATCCCATTGAGGATAGAAATATCATTCGTTCTTGACGATTCTGATGTTGTCGATGGTAGGTTTACTTACAATTAAATAACATGTTTTCAGCACAGTAAAGTTGTTTTTAGAGTTTTAGTTCTTTCTCCTCAACTCGATAATTTCTCTTTTTTAGATCTTTTATGGTATTTTTTAATTAAAATTAAGGGTTCCAAAGTGGGCCTGTATCAGTATAGGGGATGTTTATGGGTAATAGGGGATAGAAAGGGTATAGTCAGGGTTGCAACAAGGTCAGGAAAATCAGCAAAAGTCAGGAAAAACTTTAAAAAATGACAAAAGTCAGGAAATTTGACAAAATTTGAAAAAACACCAGATATTGCCTGTTCAAATTTACAAAAATCTGTATTTTTCAAAGCTTTCAAATAGTAAAAAATGCTTTGTAAGACTAAAATTGAAAGCTTTTAAAATAGAAAAGAGTTGATTTATTTGTTTAAAATTTTATACTAAATGATGAAAAAAAACATTTTTTATAACGAATATAAGATCACTTTTTTATGTGTTTTTTACAGTTACTAAGTATAAACTTTTCTATATGATTTTTGATTTAAGGATTTTATAAAAAATGGTTTAGGTAGTATTTCATTAAACTAAGTGAACAATTTATATAGTTGTTACATGTTTTAGATAAATATTTTTCTGTTATTAATTATTATTACGTTCTAGATTGTTTTACAACATTTATACTAAGTCTGAGTATATTTTGTTGATAGAACTGTTTATCAAAAATACATTAATCATACACAGATGGTTCAAGTGATGTAATGTAAGTAAGATAATTGAGTTCATCAAAAATAAAACTGTTGTTTTAACTTGTATAAATGTAAGGTTGAAAGCTTTAAATAGTTTTAAGTTTCAAGTGTTTAATTATGTATTTTAGAATAAATTTTAATTAAAAGTTTCATTTAGAAAAGTCAGGAAAATTTTAGTAAAAAGTCAGGAAAAGTCAGGATTTTATTTTTCGCTTGATCTGTGGCAACCCATGTATTATGTATGCAGATTGAATTTATATTTTTATTCACATGCTGGAAAGGCAATAATAAATACACACTACTGAGTCTTATACTAAAAACTAATAACATAAATGAACACAAATATACAGATCGATAACTAATAAGCACATAGTTAAACCTTAAGAACAAACAAACTACAACTTATAAACAAATTTTACCAAGTATTTTAAACTGTTAAGCTTACAACGCACTATCTGACTGTCGAATGCCAAAAACTTTATTGGGTTGCAAAAGGCCTGCAAAGGGGCCAAAAAAGGGTGGCATGAGTAGTAAAAAGCTTACAGGGGCCATGAATCTATATTTTAAACTTTACACTCGATATTCTGAAGTTGTTGGTAATGAGCAAAAAAAAGTCTAAGCCATAATTAAAGGTTAGTTCAAAAGTTATACTAGATACTCTCGAGTTAATGGTCAAGGAAAAAAAAAGGTCTTAGGTGTTTTTTACATTAGTGCTTTGAGAGAGGGTTCATATATTTAACTAGAGACTCTACCTAAATAAATTAAAAAGAACATTAAAGGACATAATTTTCATCCACAGGCACCAGAAACGCCGGTTTTAGGAGTTACAATTATGTGAATGAGGAGTCAGAAAAAAAGACTTTTCAGTTCATTGCCGATGTGTACTCAAAGCTGGCAGATGATGAGAAAGTCACCGAGGATCACGTGAGAAAAGTGTTCGGGAGAAAGTGGATTTTTATGATATTGTTGGTGAAAATTAGGAATACGACAGCAGAAGGAAAGAGCGGCTCATTTTTTCTCAAAAGCACCGGATTTTTTGATAAACTTTACTTTTTAGTTTGTTTCTTTACAAAGTGAGCTAGATTATGCTTCTGTTTGTATATGTTTTTAGCAGTAAGTTTTTATTTTTCTTAACGATAAAATGCTACTGAATGTAAGTAACTATATATTAATACTTTTTTATACTTAAGTATAAAATATATTTAAATTTAGTACTTTACATGAAATTTAAAGATTTTGTGTTTGTCTAACACAACTTTATAAAGCGTTGAAAACGTATAAATTAACCAAAACTATTGGCTAGATTCTCTCACCGACTTTAAAAAGACACAAACAGCAGAGTTTTAAAACATTTCGACTAATAAATCACCTTTCAGGCAACAAATACGACACACAGGAATTTTAAGCGACAAAAGTTACCACGTTGTAATCGAAAGAAAGCTGCGGAAACTGGCGAGGATGATTTTAAGGAGGCGTTGATGAAATCGATCAGGCAGCTGCAATCTTTGTGCAGAAAGCTTACTACTACGGGCAATCAACCATGAACGTTTTCAACCACAAAGCAGCCCAACGTTGTACCAAGGTATTTATTATATTTGCATGTGCTTGTACGACTAAAAAAATGTAATTTATGCCAAGTCGTTAATAGAACAATTTACAGCTTTATCAAGTATGAATTATTGGCAGTGAGTTTATTATCTTATGTAAATTAGGTTCTCTTGTTGATTTACTATAAAACAAAGCTGATATAGTTTTATCAAAAGTTAGTACGTAGTTAATAGCAGTGCTTTTATACTATAGTTTTGATTGCTTAAAAACAACTAGAGGTTTCTAACAATTTTTATTTAAGCACTGACAAGCTCTTTTTCAGGGTTCGTGCGCGTCATGCAAAATCAGGCTAAGTCAGGCTAAATCAGTTTTTTGAAAAAAGTAGAAAAACGTCAGGCTAAATCAGTTTTTTTAATTAAAAATTCAAGAATCTCAGTTTTTCTTAGTTTAAATGCTTGAAAATTTTTGATAAATGACTTCTAAAGGGGATTTTCCTAACTTTCAAAAACGTCAGGCTAAATTGATCTCAGTCAGGATAAATGAAAAAAATTTCGCGCACGAACCCTGCTTTTTGCAAACCTTAGGTTGCCTAATAGATATTTGAAATAAATACTAATATGTTTTATTAAATAAGATACATTTTAGCTAATTAAGTTCTACAAAAGTAATTTTACAAAAATTATCATTAATTTTAATTATGTATGAGGTGTTAGTATATTGTACTACTAGTTTCTTTGTCGTATTTGAAACTTGGATTTTCGCTGAAAGCACATGATTTATCCCGAATAAAATCTCTGGGATCAGTTCAAAACAACATACTCTTTACATATTCCAGGTTAAACATGATGATCTTGTCCGGAAACAACCAAAATCTCAATCTCGCCGCCGCCACAAAATCTACCGACAAAACCTGGGATGATAAATCCAAAGCATCTCCGCACTCAACCCTCCCAGCAAACTCATAACGGTTCAAGCAAACAAACGTCGCCAATAAAACCACCGACCGCGGAAAGCAGAGAAGCGTGACGATGTGGCTGGTGGCGGACCAATCAGAAGGGCCCTAAGCTGGTCCGCAACTCAATGAAGTTCGTCAAGTCACCAATAATAGCCACTCAAAAGTCTCGGCTGGCTATTTTGCAAAATCTGGTTTTGGAAAAGGTAGATTCCCAGTTGATTAGAGCGGTGGAGGCAGCCGTCTCGAAAAAGATGTTGGAGGTGACCATTTGTTGAAGTTGCTGAGCTGTTGAACGTTCAATAAGCTGTATGGAGGTGACCTTGCAAATAAACTTTTCCAATAAAGTGCTCGGGTTGAAAATAAATTGTTAGATTTTATTTTTATGTAACCTTTGGAAATTTGCAATTATTTAATGTTAATGACATGAGTTGATATTATGAATTAAATATTCAGTATTCATTCCTATTTCAGCAAAATATGAACTTTCTTTTATGTTTCACTTTCTTTGCAAACTCAAAACACCCCACCAACAAAATAGTTTACAAAAAATTATACTTATAGAAGAAAAAAAGCTTAGTTAGTTTAGTTTTTTGACTAGTAAGCGTTGTGTTTAAATTAACAATATTTTTGTTTTTTTACAAAGTAATTTGTATATACATTAAAGAAAGTATATATATGTATTTAGATACTTAAAAATTATAATTTATACAATAAGATATACAAGACACACAATTTCAATTAAAACATATAAATTTTGTAAAATTCTCATCAGTTGAGTACAATGCTTAAAAGAGACGAGATTTAACAAACTTACATAGTAACAAAGTAATCAAAAAGTAAACAGAATATTAATAAAAGACAAAAGCAATTGGTAACAGTTGAAATCACTTAAGTTTACTCACGTTATTATTAATTTAAAGTAAAACTAAACATCAATATAATGTAAACAGCATTTATAAATTACTACAAAAATAAAAAAACAGTATAGTCAAAATCTTTTTGCTTACATAAAACAGGTTTCCTTAACAAAATACAACTGGCTTCTAACATAATCAAATCGAAAACATTGCTACAAGTTTTAATAAGTTTAAATCTGTTTAGATTATTACTGTTCACACATGCTAAATTATTTACCAAATGTTTTGCAATGGATGAACGGTTAGATGCATTTTAAACATTGACCAGTATATCATAATTCTTTTCTCAAAAGAAAAAATTATTTTCATCCTTTGGAAGATGTTCTTTTATCCTTTTTCTTAGATGTCTTGTTGTTAATCCAATATAGCTTACTTTACAACAGAAGCTGTATTGGTAAATTACCATACTTTTATTTAAGTTTGATATTTGACATTACCACCTGATGTTAATAGTGGTTTAGAGGTGAAGATGATTCTAGGATTTGTTGCACAATAAGTATCACTTATCAGTAGTCTAATTTTATTTTTTAACACTTTTGAGCTTTTATTACTGAATATGTTTTTAAAAGTAACTACACATTTTACAGGTCCTAATGCTTTCATTTTATCCAAATTTTTTTAAATACAAGTGCATTGTTTTTTTAACTAAATCTTGTGGGTGTCCGTTTTTGTTTAGAAGTAACTTGATATAGTTGATTTCACTTAGTAGCAAGTCTGGGGAAAAAATTTATGAACGATGGTACAGACTTCTGATTAGACTCACTAATAATCAATTAAGATTCAAATGTCAACCTGTGAAGGTTTTATTGCTGAACACCGATGTTAAATATCTTTTTTTTTGTTTTACCCTAGTATCTCAAAAAGCAATTTAATCATTGTTTTCTTTTTCCATTGTGAAACTTCAAGAAGAAAATAGATTCGTATTTAACGTTTTTAATTTCTTATAGTTTAAATTTAGGAAAACAATAATAAGTATAAATATTTTAGCACATTGTTTTTTATTTAAAATATACTGCCTAAATTGATTTTAAGTGATTAATGTTATTTAAAACTTAGATCAAAAACAAAATAATAACTATAAAGTACGAATTAGGTTAGAAGCAATCTCAATGTTTATAAATAAATCTGAACTATGAAAGCAGAAAGAGTTTGACTGTAAGATTTCTCATATGTTTAAAATTTTCTTTGGTTATTTTATTTATTTGAAAATTTTTGTCTGGTTTAAATGTTTTTTTTTGTTATTTGAAACATTTATTTTGCATTAACTACAATTTTACATTATTCTAGATGAATTTATAAAATTGCTTCTGGTTATTGTTTTTTCACAGCAATCTGATTAATCACTTAAGTAGTTTTCTAAAATTTTATGTTTTTAGTTGAAGAAAACTATTGTTTTACTTCAAATGTCTGCAGTGAGTTTATGAAGAGTTGCAGTGAAAATATATTAAAACATTTATGGATAAACATTGGGTATTTATTTATAACGGTAAAAAAAATATAGGCAAAATAGTTGTTAATTTTTTTAGTAAACTTTTTAGTAATTTTTTTAAGCAAGTTTTTTGAGTCTTAAAAGTGAAAAAACTTTTTATTGTATCTTAAGTTTTTAACTAATATAAAAAAATTATATGGTTATATTTACTTAAACTTTTTTTTGACATTCATATTTTTTGTTTTCTCAAACTTTTATTTATTTATTTTAGTACAGCATGATTTTTTTCAAAAAATAAATGTTAAATAACATTATTATTGTATTTAAAATATCTAAAATTTTACTTTAAAACAATTTTAATTCCTTAATTTTAAAAAGAGGAATATTAGTTTTTGTTATATATATATATACATTTTATTACCATTCAAATAACATAAACCTCATTTGGTTCAAATCATCATATTGAGTAATTAACTTCTTTGATTAATGACAAGCCTTGTTTATTTTTGTTTAATTTTATTTAGTCATTTAATTAAATAAAACTTTACTACTTCTAGGAAAACTTGTCTTTGTATACTTTAAAAAAATAAATTATTATAAACTTTAATAACTTCTTTGTTGACCATCGTTTTTTGTTGGCATCGTTTTTTGTTGGCATTGTTTTTTGTTGGCATTGTTTTATACACAATTTGCCGAATTTGTTCGACATAGAATTTTTGAGTCGCTTTCATTTCTTCAAATTATAATTTTTCATAGAGTTAGTTTTTTCTATAGAATTAGCTATGTTAGATTATAGAAAGAAAAATATTTAATAAAAAACATTTATTAGTATTCACAGTTTTTTATGCCCTAGATAATACCTAAAAACAATAAATTTTGCAAAGGAGAACAAAACCATTTATACTGCTATGTTTTCTAATTAAAACGAAATGTTTTTATTACTATCATTTGCTTGTATATTATTGATCATGTTTACGTGTCTTCAGTATTTAAAAGTCTGTAAAAATTTCCTCAAACATTAATTAAATTATTAATACTTATATTATCAGTAATATTATTAATATAATCATTCTCATATATAAAGTTTTAAATGTCGAGTTCTATTTTTTCAGGTTATTTTTAGAGGGAACATTCCATCAACTAATTTTTAAAATTACTCACCATTATTATTTTATATTCATCAAAGAATACCTGTACCTTTATGTTACTTATTAGTGTAAGTAAAACTAATTATATGATTATTTAAACACAACTACATAAATAAAAACATTTTGTATAATATTTCACAACTTAAGATTCGCTAGAATGTACTTTATGATATGTTGACTCAAAAACTTTACAATTCTTATTGTTTGTAAAAAGTTAACTAGTTACTTAAATTTAGTAAATGATAAGTGAACAAATTAAAAACTAAATTCTATATAATAATTTTTCAACAAACTAAAGTATACTCATGAATAGTTATTTAACAAAATAAAAAACTATTTTCTATATAATCATGTATCAAATCTTAAAGTAGTGACATACTGTAAACGGCCACTATAAAATTTCATGTTTTTTCTTGTTTTGTTACTTTAAATGTTAATTTTTTTGGGTCAACTAATGTTTTACATTAATTAATTTTTGTTGATTGGTTTTTTACAGCAATCTAATTACTTAAGTAGTTTTCTAAAGTTTATTGTTTTTAGTTTAAAAGCTATTGTTTTCCTTCAAATGTCAGCAATAAGTTTCTGATGAGTTTTAGTGAAAGTATACTAAATATTTAGAAAAAAATTGATTGTTATTTATGTAGATAAAAACTGTAGTAGACTTATATTTTAATGTTAAAAAAATAGTGTTTTTTTTTTTAATTATTCATTTTCCTGTAATCAAAGTTGATAAATATTTAAAACTACTATACCTATAAAATTTTGTAGTATTTAGTAAATTTGTGCAAGTGTAATTAATTACAGTTATAAAATATTGCAATCAGATATGGTCATGTATTTTTGACATTCTTGGTAATTTTTTTCTTTTGTGACTTATAATAATTACTATTTAGGCACATGAAAATTAACACATATTACTTTTCATTTTGTATGAGATGTTAAATATTATCAAAATACAACTACTAAATTTTTAATTCTTTTTCTTTATTTAGTTTAGTATTTTTTTAAGTCTTCGAAACAAAATTTTAATCAAATACAAAATTTGTTTAAAAACAATTTAAAAACTCGTTTTATTTTTAGCAAATTATTTTTTCTAAAACTAAAAACAAAATTTATTTTTGAGCTTTCAAAAATGTTGATGCTCCTTTTCTATTTTTAAATTAATTAAAATTGTTTTGTTTGATATTTTTTTTCTTTATGTTATATGGAAATATTGCTATTTTATATGTTCTTTTTCTAAGTTTTAAAAGTACTAAAATTTTTAAAGGTTTTAAAAGAGCTTGTATTTTGTTTTAGTTTATTTTATGACTAATTAAAACTATCAGTTTACAATTAATGTGTAAATAATTAAATGAGTATTCATGATGTATTACAACGATATGATTGGTCACAATATGACTTCATGTACTTGATAAGAGTAGTGAACATATTTTAATCTGTAGCTAAATAATTTATTTCTCAAATTCTTATTATATATTATTTTTATTAAAATGCATAAAAAGCTTTACGTAGTCATGAAGATAAGTTTAATAAATTTTAAATTCGCTTTTTAATGTAGTAGTTAACTTGCTTGATAGTTAGACATAAAAGATTTTTTATTAGTTTCTGTATGTACAGTTTAATTATATAAAGAATTTTAGTTAACTCAGTATTTATATATACAAGCTGTATTGTTGTATGTAAAACCGGTTTTACTAATATATGTTATAAGTATAGCTTATTAATAGTTCATTTAAATATGTTTGAATGTTTATCTTGAATTTTTTGCATAAATACTTAAAATTACAGTTTTAGTACCATTTTTTACACTAGGAATTTACCTTTTTCAGTTAAAAAATATTTTATACGTTTTATAACTTATAAAATGATTGCTTTTTCACACGGAAGATTATTTTTATTTTAAATGTTATAATCCATATAAAATTTTCCTTAGATAGATAACATTTGAGTATCATTCAATTATTTTATGGATTTGATATAAATATTTTGTTTTGTATATGTTTTTCTTTAGTAATTCCAAAATTAATTTAGCAAATGTTTTGTTTTTTATTTATATTTAGATTGTTTTTTTTTTCTCATTTTGTTCTTAAGAAGATGATATTTGAATGTAAAAATTTATGTGTTCATAAAAATATTTTTTAATATGCATAAATTAAAAGACCTATCACTAAGTAGTGAAAGTTGATTGAAACTTTTTTATAATTTTTGTTTGTATATTAAAGTTATACGAATTTTAACTGTGTTTCTAAAAAAAAGTAAAAGTTTAGACAGTTTTACAAACAATAATAAAAACTTAATTTCAGAAGTTTAGTAATTTTGATGTATATCTTTTTTATGATATCTATTAAAAAACAACTAGTAAACTTTAGATTAAAAAGATTAATTTTAAAATAATGATGGCTCAAATACAACATTACAAATTTATTGCGAAAACTATTTATATAATGAAATAAACTTTTTAATAAAAAGAATAATTAAGGTCAAAGTTTTCTTAGTGAGTTAATGTTTATTTAGTTTTACGCTATTAAAAACTAACTAAGTTTTTTGAATAAAATTATTATATGTATTTGAGTACATTGTTTATGTTAATTTATCGTTTTTGTTTATATATTGCTTTAACACATATTAATGTTGTTTTATGTAAATTAGTTATTATTATTTTATTTTGTAACTTAATACAATTTTAAATATTAGTATTTAAAAATACTAGAAAAAATTGACAAGTAAAAAATATAATTTATTTAAAGATGTTAATGAGTTATTTTATAACTATTTAGCACATCTATTTCAAAATGTTAACTAATTGAAAGTAAAAAGTCATACAAACCCATTTTTCAACTTCATAATCCATTAAATATTATTTATGTTACATTTCAGTCCTAAACAGAGATATTTGAAACAGTCTTTTTTTAATTAATTTATACTTTTTTGTTACTATTTTTTCTAAACTATCGTATAAATAACAATGGTAACTATTATATAGTAAATTACAGTAAATAAGGGTTTGTAAACATTAGAATTTTCTTGGTAAAAATTTTTAATTTAAAACTTTGCTATGTTTATTTTATAAAAATAGAATTTAGCAAACTTTTATTATGAATAAATTTACTTTCAATTTTAGATCACTCAGATGTTTTTCTAAAACTTTTTGAAGTTTAAGGAGTTTCACATAAGAGCTCTTGTGTTTTTATTGATATAGGTATTTAAAGTAGTTAAAAATAATGCATTGATTATTAGTTTTTAAATCTTAGTAAAACGCTAATTATTTTGGTAACAAACATTATTTGAAGTTAAGTAGTTTTGTATAAAGTCCTATAAAATGACTCTCTAAATACTTTTCAAATGATTTTGTATGTCATCTAAAGCTTCGCGTTGTAGTGCAGAACTTGATAATTAGGTTTATTGTTATAAATTATTTCATGTATTTTATTTTATATAACTGTTTTAGGTACTGCAGCTAAATCTATATTAACAGAAACATAGTTTATCACCCTTTATTGCGTAAAAATTGCTTGGTCAGAAAATAAAATCTATTCTTTTACATGGCCATCGAAAATAGTTATCTTAGTTATGTTACTTATTTTTCATTCATTGTTTTAATTTTTTGCTAACAGATGTTGTTTCAATTGCTTATGTACTAAAATATATATATATGTATTGCTTTAATATTTTTTTAATTTTAAGCTCGATAGTTTTAAATACTAATGGAACACCCTCATGTCTTCTGTTTATTGAATGACAAAAAAGCCGCTTATATATTTTGTCTTTGAACCTTGTGTAGAAACAAACCTTTCGGTTATAGAGTCCTACACCACTTTTATACCTTTAATGTCAAGGACAAACAGTTATCTATTGCAGAGGTAAAATATAGCTTTGATTGGTAAAGTCTTACCCAAGTATTATGGGTACTATTTTTTCACATTTTTCCGGTCCTATTGTCTTTATTCTATCTAAATTTTTCAAGTTTAAATAAACTGTTTTGTTAACTAACTCTTGTGTGTTACCGTTTTTTTTTAATAGTATTTTGATTTGTTTGATTTCACTTAGTAGCAACTCTGGGGAACAAAATTTTTGTTCTCGATGAACTAAGTTCTTATTTATATAAAGACAATAGGTCCGGAAAATGTGTAGTTACTTTAAAAACTACATTCATTAGCAAAAACTCAGAGATGTTAGAAAAGAAAGTTAAATAATTAATAAGAAATACTTATTATGCAGCAAACAGCAGAATTGATTTTACCTCTAAGCCACTATTAACACCAGGTGGTAAGGGTCAGTTTCAAAATTAAATAAAAGTATGGTAGTCTACCAATATAGCTGCTGTTGTAAAGCAAGTTATATTAGATTAACAACAAGACATCTAAGGAAAAGAATAAAAGAGCACACACCAAAATGTGTAGAGAATATTTACCTTTCAAATAGCAAGATGATATACCGGTCAAGGTTTTAAATGCATCTAAACGTTCATCTATTGCAGAGCACTTAGTGAATAATTCAACTTGTGCAAACAGTTATAATATAAATAGATTTTTAAATTATTAAAACTTGTAGTAATGTTTATGATTTGATTAAATTAGAAGCCATTTGTATTTTGTTAAGGAAACCTGTTTTTTATAAGCAAAAATATTTTAATTTTCCTGTTTTTTTTAATTTCATAATACGTTTTAAGGATTGTTTTCATTTTGTTTAGTTTTAATGCAGATCAATTATAATGTAAGTTAACTTGTATGATGTTAACAGTTTCTAATTGCTTTTGTCTTTTTTGAATCTGATGATTACTTTATGATTACTTATTTACTATATAAGTTTGTAAAATCTTAATACTTGTTAGCTTTGTACTCTACTGATGAGAATTGCTCGAAATATATTTAGTGTTTTTGAAATTATGTGTCTTTTTTAAGTTTCTGTATAATTACTAATCACTAATGTTCCAATATATATGTTATGATAAACGTTAGGATAGAGTTTATTTTGATTAATTCCTTTATTCAAAAGTAAATTTTATTTTAAAATGTTAGTGAAATTTAGTAAGATTAGTTTTTTTATCACTTGCGAAAAGGGCTATGCAAACATAATCATCTGTAACTAAATCATTTGTATATTCTGTAAGTATAATTTGGTCTACTCCACTATAAAAAGTAAATATTTAAAAGACTTTTATTAATGTTTGCTTTATAAGTTCTTCTACAAAGAAACTGGTTAAACTAAGAATTTTTGTATTTAATTAAAACTTATAACTGGGAACTATAAATTTAGATTTAAATATATATTCAAATTATTCTAACGATTATGAGGTTTAGTTTAGAAGATTTTTGCTCCTAAGTAAACTAAACTATTTAAAACTAAAATGTTAAAGTAAATTTAAGTTATATAAAAATAATAATAATGGATTTTGAATAGATAAAAAAGTCTGCAAAAGTTTCTTTAGAATATAAGTTTGTAAAATATAGATAATCGCTGTTATTGTTATTATACGTTTTAAATTTACCTCTGACTTTATACTTTATGTCATATTATTTGGGTGTGACCGGTGATATGCTTAAAGAACCAGAGTTTGTATTTTAGATCTGCTTTGAACAGATAACGTCTTTTGTTGACCTTTGCTAGCCACCTAAAGTTAATAATTTGTGAAAAATCTAAACATTTTTAAAAAGTCAATTAAAAAAGTTCACTTTGTTTGACTAAAATAAGTGAACTATTATAAATAAAAAAGAACAATCTTACTATATAATAATCATGCGAGATTACTGGGCCAATAAATTGTTTACCCGATAGTATTTTGTTAACTTATTTTTTTCATGATACATCGTTAACTTCCTTCTGTTAATTTTTAATAAATTTATAAAAATATTTTATTGTTTTAACAATTCGATATACTATAACGTTAGACGGAAAGAAAATTAGTACTGATTTTTTCAAAGCAGTAAATTTTTATGTCTTGGATAATTAAAAAATATTTTTCAATATTACTTTACAAAAATTTCTCAGATCTTCGATGAATTTTCAAATTTAATTTGAGTTTTTAGTCATTTATTAACCACATTTGAATTTCGGATTACTTTTTTCTATTTCATTGGCTTAAAAGCATTTAAAGTTTGATAGAAAATTTAAATTTGTTTAAACGTTCATCGTAATACTCTTATAAGTTATGGATTGTATTACAAAGAAGTTTCAAAGTTACCCCTGAATATTATTTTAAAAATATTTTTTATTAAAACTTAAAAATAACATTTGATGTCTTTCATCTATTATATAACAAATGAAGTTATAGTCTGTAACATCCTTTGTAGGTAAAATAGTTTACTTTTTTATTTAATTTATAAAAATATATTTTTTTATATGCAAAGACACATATGTTTCACTTAAAATTGTTTTTGATCACAAAAACAAATTAAAATGTTTTTACCCATGATTAACACTGAGATTAGTTATCTTGGTTTCGCTCGACTGTTTGCAAAAAATAATATCTCACCAAGTTAGCTAAAGTATGGTTTAAAATACGCAAATTTTATCGAGAAACTTAAGCTAGAAAAGCGTTTGAAAGCTTGAAGGCGTTAAAGTACAAAAATTAAAATAATAGACTAAAAAAAAAAAATTTTTATGTAAGAAATTAATGAGTAGTTATTGTTTTTTTGATATCGGTTTTTATTTCAAATTACTTATGTATTTAAGTATTAGTTATAATGATACATAGCTTGCAAATATACAGCATTTTGTAAATAAATTATATTACATAAAACTAATTTTGTCACCTCTGAAGTAAAATTATTTGAAAATATAAACATTATTTATCATATTCTTTAAATTTTTTAAGATTCAATCTTTTTTTTATTGTTCCTTTTAACCACATTAAACTTATGGACAAAAATTTTGTTTTAGTGATTCTTTTTTAGCTTGTATAATTTTGAAAGTAGTTTTTTTGAGAACTTAAGTAAATTTTATGCACATTTGAAGTTTAACTGAAAAAATTATTAATATAACTGAACAAAAAATTGAGTAGTATGTTATATTATAGCTAGTAACAATATTTGTATTTTTGTTAGTCAGTAATAAAACATTATTGATCAAATTTTTAATAACTTTTTTTGTTACAGTCAATTTTTACGGTTAATTACGTTTATAAAGATTTTTATTTCAATAAACTTTTTAACTTAATATTACGCTAATATTTTGTAAAGAAGATCTATTATGATGTAATGTTTATAGTTTAAGTATAGGTTGAAGTTTAAGACTTTTTTTAAACATTTTTAGTGATTTAAACTTAGTTGTTAAAAGTAAAACCTCAATTTTAGATTACACTAGATGCAACAAACTCAATTTAAAAATAATTTGAATTATTTATTACTTGTGTATTACTAATGTAATTATTAAGGTTCGATAAAACTAAATTACCTTGCAGTTCATAACTTTTTATATATCTCAATATTTACTAAAATAAAAATGTTTGGTTTTAAACACTTGTTTTTAAGAAATAAAATCTTATGTTTCAGTTTGCTTTTATAGGCTTACTAAATTAAAATTAGACATATGTACTTTTTTATAAAGTTGTCATTGTTTTCATTTGTGTTTTTAACATAAAAGAGCTTAAACTTTTTTAAATAGTTACTAAAGTTCAAAATTTTTAAAGTTTATTACAACTAGTGTTTTTTTCGACTATTTATAAAAAAAATAGGAAATTGTAATTAACAATGTCTTTTGAAAAAAAAGCACTCAATACAACTGTCCTAGAAGTACTGTGCACTAAAAAACCTTTTGATTATCGAGTCGTACACCACTTGGATACAGTTTAACGTCTTGTCCAGGACAGTTCTTTAAAAACAAACTTTTGTAAACAACCTTTTAAGAAATATATAATTTATATAAATTTAAAATAGAGTTTTCAAAGCTTATTACAATAACTGATATCTAAAGACTAAAACTATAATAAAATTTTTTAGCTTGTTAATTTGGAAAGTAACTAAAAATTAAAAACCGTGTTTAATTTCCATTTAATAACAAAAAAAAACAATATTTTTTTTTTGCTATTGTGAATCTTTGACTTAGTTGAATTAATATTTTGTGCAAATAATAATACACTTTTTAATAAAAACTTTAGGGTTATCAAGTACTCAACGGACGTATTTTAACAACTTAAACAAAAAACTTAATTAGATCCGACTTGATAAGTAATAACTAACAGTAAAATGAAAAAATAACTTTTTACTAAGAATAAAATAACTGTTGTAATAGATAACATTATAATTAAAAAAATATATCTATAAAGAAATTCGTGGACAAGACGTTAAAAGCTATCCAAGTGGTGTGGTACTTGATAACCGAAAGGACTTTTCGTACACCAGGTTCTTGAACCAATTACTTTGAGTGCTTTTTTTATCGTTCAATAAACTTGACATCTTTTTTTTTATTTTTTTAGTTATTATTAATAAATCATTAGCTTAAAAAATTAAAAGTTACCGTGAATTTAGTTTTTAACTGTGAAATCCAAAAACAGTCTTCATATTAGTGTTGTTTAAAGTTAACCTACACATAATGCTTTAATATTATTTAAATATACCTGAAACAAATTTATTGATTTTTTACCCATCAAAAAATAGAAAGCTTTATTATTTTTTAATGTTTTAAACCGAAAGTAAAGAAAAAGGTGGGGATACTTGAGTTTTTAAATACCAATTCAGTAAGAATCACATTCTAAGTTTAAAATTTATTCGCATGACGACGTTTCGACTTTCCATTAGTCATTATCAACAAAATACTGTGCAAAAATAACTAAAAATTAGTGATAAACAACTAAGTATACAAAAACTTTAAGTAATACATTATATAAAAATTATAAATTAAGATTATAAACTACAATAAAATAATATATTACATAAATAGTAACAAATTGTTAAACTAATATATAACAAACTAATCAAAAATTCTTAGTGTATGGGTAATACCCGGTTTAGTTAACTGTTTATTTAAAATTGGACTATAACGTATAATTAGTAGAGCTTTACTTATCAGGGTCTCAAATTTATTTCTACATTCTATCAAAATTTCAAAAACATTTATTTATCGTAAACATTTATTTTTTCATTTTTACAAACATTACAATTGCTAATGTGGTCAGATACAGATGTTTTGCCTTTTAAGTGTTCTTAATTTTTTTCTACTAACGGTCGTGAAGTGATTCCAATTTACTGGATACTCTTATCATAAGAGCATTTATACTCATAGACCACGTTAAACTTTAACTCATGGGGTGTCTTATTTTTATTACTGAAGTAATTGCTTACTTTTGTTGTGGTAAAAATTACCTTGAAGTCTTCAATGTGATTGTTTAAAAGCTTTTCTAGTTTCTTTTTATTTTCGATACTAGGTTTTCCAATATAATGTACCTTTACAATATTTTGAAGTCTAAGTTACTTAGTTTTTGCTTAGTGCAGTCTTTATTAATATTTAGTTTTTAAATTTATTTATTTACAAAGGCAACAATGTTTCTCCCCTAAAGGATCTTCAGGCCTGTAAAATAAAATAAACATAAGACGATGGACAACTTAAGAAAATACAATAATGCAAAAAATTATAATTGAATTCAAATTAAAATTAAAAATCTATAGTGCTATTACTAGATAATTAGTTAACAAAATTAAAAGTTTTATAACAATGAAAAAGACTTTTTAAATTTTAAATATGATTTATACTTACAATAGATGGTTTGTTCAATATATATTTAAATTTAGCTTATAACAACACAAAACAAAATGGCGCTTAACAAATGAGGGTACAAGTAATAACAAAATTAGAACTAAGTGATAAAAGAATTAATACGCTAAGTTTTAAAATAAAATTTCCTAAAGTGCGGGCAGGTGTAGAAGAGCTCTTGTCTTTTGTTTAAAATTCGTTTCTTATTAGCAAGTGCTATTTCTATTTTTTCCAAATTGCAAGTCTTACAGATTTTACCTATATTCTTCATTTCCCTGATCTTGTGCATTATGCTCCATCTTAAATCGTAGCTGGTGTTATTGTTTTTTAGTCTCCAAATGTACTTGGAAAGCTCTGTTCCCTTGTTATTTTCATTCTTAATGTCACTAATGTGTTTCCAAACTTCTTTCAAAAATGTGTTTTACTACTTTGTCTTCAAAACCAAAATTGTCGAGACCTGTTGTGCCCAAGGAATAATCCTTGCATATATCTTTATTAATATTAATAGATCTTTCAATTATGTCATCAAAAAATTTATTTGGAAAGCCATAAAAAAAAAAATCTTTTAAGTTTGTGATTTCTTGTTTGTAAATGTTATACGTAGAAGCTATAATTCTTGCTTTGTTTACAAACCACAGTATTAGAGCTCTTTTCCATCTAGTTGGTGCCACTGCACTAAAATTTAAAATGACATCTGTATCAATTTCTTTTTTGTGTACCTTTGTTGTTATTTGTTCTCTCTTTAGTTTGATGCTAATGTCCAAAAATGGGAGTTCGTTTCTACATAATTCATATGTGAAGTTGATAGACTTATGTAGTTTATTTAACTTTTGTGGAATATTTCGAATGAAACATCTTTTCGGGAGATACAGAATATGTCTTCGACATATCGAAAGTATAGAACTGGATTATTTTCAACTTCGGTGTTAAAGAGATTTTTTTCCAACGTTACCATTAAGTAATTTGCTATAGTAGGCGCTAGTGGGTTTCCCATGCTTACGCCATTTATTTGTGTAAATAATTTTTTATTATATAAGAATAAACCTCCAGTAAGAGACTTTAAAAGATTTAACATGTTTGATTGTGGTATGGTACTATCACGTACTCAATTTGCAATCATCTGTATTGTTTCATTTAGTGGTACATTAGTAAATAGTGAGACTACGTCAAAGCTAATGCAGTAATCACCGTCTTTACGTTCATAATTAGAAAGTTTTTCTAAAAACTCTTTATTGTTTTCTACACAATATTGTTTTGGGATATGATGTTTGATTGTTACATCCAGATATTTAGCTTATTTATATGACGGTGTGTTTAGCATTAATACAATAGGTCTCAATGGGATTTTTAATTTTATTGACTAAATTTTTATGGACTTTACACGTGCCATATAACTTGCCCGTAGAGTTACCACCTGTAATTAGGTTGTTATACGTCTTTTTGTCTATTATAAGATTTAAGGTTTTGTTTTATCATTTCTCTTGTATGTTTGTAAAAATGAAAAAATAACTGTTAATAATTTTGGAATTTTGATAGAACGTAGAAATAAATTTGAGACCCTGATAAGTGAAGCTCTACTAATTATACGTTATAATCCAATTTTAAATAAACAATTAACTAAACTGGGTATTACCCATACACTAAGAATTTTTGATTAGTTAGATATATATTAGTTTAACAATTTGTTACTATTTATGTAACATATTATTTAATTGTAGTTTATAATCTTAGTTTATAAATTTTTATATATTGTATTACTTAAAATTTTTGTATACTTAGTTGTTAATCACAAATTTTTAGTTATTTTTGCACAGTATTTTGTTGATAATGACTAATGGGAAATCGAAACGTCGTCATGCGAATAAATTTATACTTAGTATGTGATTCTTACTGAATTGATATTTTAATGTTTGTTAAATTGAACTAGTTGTTTAGTTAGTTAATATAGGTCTTAATTGATTCAAAAAAAATTCTATACGAAAACATTTGGAATGTTAAGTTAAAAAAATGATATCTTTTTATGATTATTATATTAGTCTAAAGTCAATTGATGTTAAACAAATTTTGACTTAAATAGGTACAACTTTTTGCAACAACTATTTCAAAAAGACCATTTTAATCACAGAAAGTATCTAAACAAGCTATACTAACAATTATAAGCTATAACAGCAAATAAAGATTATTGATAAAAATAAGAATTATGAATTCTCAAAACACAACTATAGTTGATAGTTTGGTTTCAATGTGTTTTGGTTTAGATAGAGGCTTTGATCATCAAGCTTCATCATCTAGCTTTTTTCTTATTAACACTGTCTTAAACTATTTCCATGTTTGAAATAGTTAGAAAAATCATATGAATACAAAAAAAAAACTAGAAATAGTTCTGTTAAGATAATATATTTTATCCTATTTTAAGACCCACATCTGCCACTAGTTATAGTCTGCCAATGGTCAGTACAAAACTTTCTTTCTTAGATTTTTATTTTAGTTTTACTTTTTTATTTAGCAACTAGAATAAATACAACAAAAAATTATATTAAAAAAGCCATTAGTGGTAATATCACTATAAAAATGTTAAGTTTAAAAAAAAACATTACAGCATGTACTTTAATAGATTTGATGAATATGTCCTCGAAAATAAGTGATAAGATGCATTACTAAGTTATGGGGTTTTGAAGTTATTTAGACAATTTTATGATAGTTACTAAGATTTCTATTGTGAAAAGTTAATAATAATTATGTAACATTATAGTTTATATATATATATAAATTAATGTTGCCTAAAAACCTTGAATCCTAGAATTGAATAAAATACATTAAACAACCTTGAATTTCAAACAAAAATCACTAAAAAGCATTAAAATAGTCTAGAACTTAAATTTCTATTTATCAAACCTAAATTTTTATTTTTCTTATTTTTATCTTTTAAAGTCCTAAAAAAAATTCTATAATACTCTGGCCACCCTGATGAACATAAGAGGCTTGAATGTAAATATTTATAAAGTTGAGAATTTTATAATGTAATTGAGGGTTAAAATGATGTCATTTATTTTGTTTAACACCACTGACTAAGGTGTGTTGCAAAAGCATAATTTATATACAAATTTCTGAGAGTAATTAAGCAAGAGGTGTTGCTTATTTTTTGTAAATAATAATTTTATTAAACTATAGAAAATATTTTAATTAATTAGTCAATGTTATTTTAATTGGTTTTTGTTAAATTTAAGCTTAGAAATAATTAATCTATAATGTTGGTAATTTGTATAGATATATACCTCTTTTTTTGATATGGTTTTTAGGTATATAAATTAATTGAAATAAAAGATTGCTATATTTTTGGTAATGGTGTGATTATTAGTTTTTATAAAAACAGACAAGTGTACTATTGAATATTTTTAATATGTTTCTTGTGCAGGTGCTAGACAGGTTATAAATACTTATTTTGAACATTATAGTTACTAATTGTAAAGTTCATTAACTAACTATGTAGTTTTAATTGTGAAAAGCTGGTTTTTGATGTTGTACTAGATATCTCAACATATACTTAAACATATACTTCTATTGTATTAAATATTTCATTAAAAAAAGAAATGTGTTATCAAAAATTAGTTTGTTGCAGTCAATTGAAATATTCTTAATCTGAATTTTGGTTAACTGAGAATGAGTATTACAAACAGTAAAATAATTATGTTTTTTTTGTGAGTCTGTTTAGTAGCTGAGTATTTTTTGATCATACAATAAAAGTTCAAATTAAAAATGACCAAAAGTCCAAAGTTGTATCACAATTTACAAAAGGTAATATGTTTCAATTAAAAAAAAAGGAATTTAACATTTGAGATATTTATCCAAGGTTTGAAAAAATAAATGTTGTTTATAATAAAACAATTAAATTAGTATTACAGTATCTTTATAATAATTCTATACTGTAAAATATTTTCAAAATAATTTTTACCCAAAATTAATTTTTATACTAAAAATGGTTGAGAAAACTTGTACAGCCAAAACTTAAGTGAAATTTCTAACAGAACAACAGTTGTTAAGTCTTGTTTACATAAAAGACATATGTTTGTTTTGACATATATTCATCTACAAAGATTAATTTAAGATTGTTTAGCTTGCTTGATCATCATCCTGATTTTGAACACCTGTGCAATTTGTGAATATTGTTTAAAAAATTGTTTTCTGGTTGTATAAAATTAAATTGTTTATCAATGATTCAAAGACATTATTCTTCGTTTTTTAATAGAACTGCAAACAGTAATATTTAAAATTTAAGACAAATAATTATTTGAATAAGAGTAGAGTAAAAGCTTCAAATAATTATTAAGTGTTTTATTCCATAAAATGGATTAACTTTTATTAAGGGGAGAAGGGTTGATCAAACATTTTCTTTACAAAAATAACATATGCTGCTATATGAAAATTTTAAGAAGAAACTACATGCCAGTTTAAAAAAAAACGTTTCTACTTTTGAGATATTGTAATTTTTGTAATTTTTTTTTTATAAAAACGTATGGGTTGACCATTAATCTTCTCAGAAAAAAAAAGTTAATTCAAATCTATCTTTTCCTTAATTTTTTGACAACTCAAACTTTGAGAAAATTTTTTTTTGTAGTTTAATAGGTATCTAATGTTGCATTTCAGAAAATATCTAAAAATTAAAATTTAACAAATAGAAAATTTTTTTTTTCTAAATTAGAAAAAAGCTTTCATTATAGTATTACTTTAAATTTTAGTAACGGACTTTCTGTAAAAATTCAAAGAAGATTGATTCTTAAAGGAAAGAAAAGATATATTTCTAATGGAGATAGTCTTTTTTTTCTATTTTTGTTTTGCGCCTTTCATTAGAAACCTATTGAGCACACTAACTTGTACTTCTAAAGGTACTTAGAGGTTAAAAATGTCTGGTAAATATGTTTGATAAAACTCTACAAAATAAGATTAACTTGTAAAATTAAGATAAACCCCTATTGCTCTTAATTACGTTTTTATTAGTTTTTTTTTTGTGACTAAATCTACTTTTTTAAAGCATTTAGAAAACATATGATATCTTATTATACTATTTTGATCTATAACTTTTCAATTTTTTTACTGTCTAAGCAGATAGTTTGATTTCCTTTAAATAAGTGCTGTAATTTATAGAGAATATCTACAAAAATTGTCCAAAATCCTTACTTACTTAAAAAAATAAGTTTTAATTAATTTGGATACAGGACTATAAGTTCCAACAAGTCCAGCTCTTAAAAATTGTTTAATAACTTTTAAAACAATTGTTCTCAAAAGCTAACATAGAACTTGTTGAAATACTAACTGTACCAATAGATTATTTTTATTTCAGTTATTTTCTTATTATAGTAATTTGCATTTGATTCATCATTAATTTTTATCTAGTACATCATTTACCTTCCTAAAAACCTAAAGGCAAGAACAAAGAGAAAACAAGAAACAACAAAAAGTTCACAAATATTTTGACCATTCATATCCATTGAAGTTTAGCAACAGGTTCAAAGAGATCCACCTCTAGAAAGCAAAAGTTTAGATACCACCAGGATCAAACTGGGAAAAGATAAATGAATTGAGGTTTCAGGTGAAATGCAATAACTTTGGTATCCAAGTTAGTTTTTTTTTTAAACATTTCTGAAAATTAGTGATAGCTTAGTTATTAAAGCAAAATGTTGTACATCAGAAACCAAATTCTTCTTGTACACAATTGTAAATTTTACTAGTTATGTACTACAGGGGACTCAAATTCTACTTAACTTTAAGTAAGTAATGTACTTTTGTAAAAAACTAATATTTGTTGTAACTTTTTTGAACATACTTTTATATCGCCCAAAATAATACACACATATTTAAACAAACTACACAAAAAATGCATTTTGAAACTAAGGTTCTTAGACTTTAAGTAGTAGCTTTCAAAAAGGTCTTTACTTTTTTAGTTTTTTTATTAAGTAAAAAGTATTAAGAAACTTAAAAATGACACACTAAACACTATCTATCAGTTTTGTGTTGTATCAGCCATGAAATGTCTAGTAGATTTTAGCAATGAAGTTTTTACAATAAAAAAGTACTAATTAATTACCTTAGGTAATAAATTAGAGTCTACATATTTTTAGAAAATTTTATTTATAAATTATCAACTAAACTTAATATACAAAATTTAAGAAAAATGTTTTAGGCATTATAATATTATAGTAATTTTAAATATTTTATTCACTGTTGATTTGAAATTATTAATGTTAATTAAGTTTTAAAAGAACTTTTTTCATTGAGCTAAAGATTAATAAAAATCTAATGAAAATTCGAAAATAATTCTTAACATTTTAGTTGTGGGCCTAACTGTGCTCTTAATTAAACGTCTGTATTAGTTATTTATTTTTTTAGATGTATTATTTAAAACAAAAAAATATAAACATGTCTAGATAAGAGTACCCGACGTGATGTTTAATGTAACCAATCTATGTATTAGGGGTAATTAAATGGTGATAGATATGGTTAGATAACATAATTACATCTTAGATACTTAAAAGTAAACAAAAGTTTATTTACAGATATAAAATAATCACACGTCACACTAACTAAAACTACAATTGAACACAAGTAACAAGAAGTATAATAAACTAAAGAAAGCGAAGCATTTCAAACTTAAATTTAAACATTTTGTAATACAACATTACAAGCTTCACCAAACACCAAACGATACTGCTACTGCAAGTAAATGCAAGTAAAATTCCGTTTTATAAGCACTGAAACAAATGTAACTCCTAACAATAAAAAAAGTTTTTTTGTTTTTTCAATACTGGAAGCACGCTACGAAATCTGCGTAAAACAGTTTATAACATTTGCTTTAAAATAAGAAAATGAAATGTTAATATCATTACAAACATTTGAATCTAGATATTTTATAAAAGTTATTAAATGAAATTATCGATGAAACAGTTAATAAATTTATACTATAAACTGAAAAAATATATTTAATTCATTAATATTCATAGATGTTAGTTATCGTTTTCATTAACCATAAGATTTAAGCTATAACAAAAGTCTACCATTTATTTATTTATTAATTTATATAACTTTTTGTTAAGTTAGTTCGTAATGTATTATACATTAAATTTCACTAATTTTAAGAAAAATAATAGTATTAGCTAATAAAGACTTAAAATGCATTAAAAAGTGTTTTAAAATATAATTTTTACAAAAATTTTAAACTTAAAGTTAGTTTACTCCTTTGACATTTTTTTTGTAATATATATTCGTTGGAAAACTGTTAATTTTATTAGTGATCTCCATATTTTTAGACAAAAATATTTTAAAAATATAGTTTACATTTAATCTTTGAATACATGTTTGGACTTTTGAGTGTTTTCATTTAATTTGAAGTCTATTTAGTTTTCTTTTTTTAAGTAAAGTTAAAATTTGTAAGGATATTTTATTATTATTTTTTTTTTTTTAAGGTAGAAAAACATCAGAAAATACTCACTCTCCCCTCTGCAACGATAAACGTTTTCTGAAGGTCAAGCAAGTGAGTTTGAGCTCATCACATGTTATTCTACCTGCCCTATCTTTAAATTTACTAAGAAAAACAAATTACCTTTTAACTAAAAATAAAAATGTCTATGTAAAAATAAAAGAAAAAAATTTAACTAACTGAAATAAAAACTAATCCTAACCCTTTATTGAAAAAAACCTTTGGTGACACGTCATTTAGCAAACACTCACAAGGTTAAAATCTCAACACTAAAAACCACAAAGTGTGGGAAAATCATGAAGCTCAAATCCCCAAGTAAGTATTTGCAGACGCTACAACAAAAAACACCTCAACAATCCAATCATGTGATCACTGCCACCTAATTACTGATATACTTAATTGATACTTTATTTTTAGTAAACTTTTTAAAACTCATTAAGATTCAGTATTTTACATTACTTTGACTACTATTTGAGCTTTCAGAACTTTTGATGCTCGTTTTCTAGTTTTTTTAATTTTATGAAAAAAATCTGTTTGTGAAATTTTTATTCTTTATTATTTATGGAAATGTAATCATTTTATAATTTTTTTTTCATAAGTTTTAAAAAAGACCTACAAAGTTGGATACTAAAGCTTTTTTGTAGTATTTAAAATTTTTTTTTTGATTTTTTGCTGCAATTTAAGAATATTATTAATATAAATGTTTTTAAATTACTATTTACCAACGTTAGCTTTTAAAAGTTTGCAAAAATAGTTTAATAACGATATATTCTTAATTTTAATTGTTTTTCATGCTTAATTTTAAAATATTAGGCTTATAACTTTATCTAATATAAATAACTGTAACAATTTTTCTATCAACTTCTTATATACATTTTAGTTATTTGTTTTATGAGTTTTAGTAAATAGGTCAATTTCAAACTTAAATACTATAATCAAGACTCTACATTTTTTGACATTTTTTGGTACAAATTAATAAAACTTATTTTACCTAAACAGTATATTCATTATGTGTTTATTACGTTTAATTAATATTACTGAATGTTTTTTTTTTAATTTATGTTATGCACATATATACCCTCTCTTGTAGATAATTAAAATACAATTCTTAAAGTTCATGTTTAAGCAAATCTTAAAGTCATAGTTTTTGTACATTGTAATAAAATTTAAAATAAACTAAATTTGCAATCGATATATAATATTATGCTTGATAATATGAAGTTGAAAATCTCTAATAAGTATAATTTAATTGTTTATTACAGAGCTTTATCACTTTTGTTCTTATAATTCAAATAGCTTTGTAGTGAAATATTCATGTCATTCTTAATTTAAAAAAATAAACAAACTTAATGGAAAAATTAAGTAGAAAACAATGGAAAATCTTCTTTTGTTTTATATGGTAGTAAAAAATGTGTTTTGCCAATGTTTTCTTTGTATCTTTAAGCTTTGTAAAAAATATAAGTTATTGTTAAAATTATAGATAAGTATGTACATAAAAAAAAAATTTGTTGCTTTTTTAATAAAATAGACAGCGTTGGCATTCGGCAGTCAGGTAATGTGTTATGAGGACAATTTAAAGTTTTATTCGACCAAACAGTTTATAAATTTATAATGTAGTCCGTTTTTAAAGTCTAAGTATTAAGTTATTTCTTGTGTATGACATACTTTTTGAAAGAATTCTTTTGAGATTGTTTGCTGATAAAGATTTGTTATAATAATTTAGTTGAAAAAAGTGGATGAATGGCTGTTTAAAATTAAATAGTTCATTATTTGATCAAAAATAAAGTATTAAGTAAATAGAACTGAACTAAAGTTAAAGTATTTTTTTTCTTGTTAGTTTTTTTAAATAGAATAAAAATATTAAAGGTGATTTAATTTTAAATTAAATTGTTTTTCAATTGATCATTGACATTTATTGTTTGTATTAACTTTTTGATAACTTTTTTGTTTATTAAATTCAAAAAGATGTTTTAAAGCAGACTCAGTTTTGATCACAGACCTCTTTAGTGCTTTATAATAAAAATCATATTCAAATAGAAGATTTATTAACAGAAGGTATCTTATATTGTGCATCTTAGTCTAAACCAGGTTTTCCCAAAGTGGGCAATATCGACCCCCTGGGGGCGATTATAGTAAGTCGGGGGCGATAACTAGTAAGGGGGCGAATGGGGGGCGATTTTAGAATTTTTGGCAGTCATAAAAATTTTACTTTCTTTCTTGCTTATTTACTATTTTAGCTTGCCTTTAAATATTTGATTTTGAAGTAAAACTGAAACAAAAATTCCATTTTATTTATGTAAAGTATAGATATATTCAGAACATGTAGATAAGAATTTAGAGTTTTTCAGAAAACGTCGAGATGAGAAAACAAAACAGTGTAAAATCACAAAAATTTTCGGACAAAGTGTTGAAGATGGACAATTAGCTTTTTATTATCTGTCTCTCATAGTTGCTAAACAAGGACTGCCTCAAACCACTGGGGAAAAAACGTTTATTCCCGTATTTAAAACAGTTTTGGAAAAAGTTGTTTATTATAAAAACACCAGTAATGTTTTACATTCTATTCCTTTAAGCAACAACACTGCGAAAAGACGTATAGATGAAGTGTCAGAATGTGTTGAATGACGTACAATAGTTTTCTTTGATGCAGGTTGACGAGTCTACTTTGCCGGAGAAAAAAATATATGTTTCTTGTTTGCGTGCGTTTTATAGTAAATTATACAACATACGAAGAACTAGCGTTCTCCCAACTAATGGTAATGAATGGCACAGGAAGGCTTGTGTTTGAAAAATAAAAACATATTTTGAATTAAATAAAATACCTTCAAAACATCTTATAGGAATTGCAACAGATGGTGCTTCATCTATGATAGGAAAGTATCGTGGAATAATCACATATTACAATAAGTTAAACCCTAATATATGTATTAGATTTTACTATTCTTTGCGTTATACATTGCCAACATTTAGTTGAAAAAAGTTTGAGTGTCCGTTTAGATGACTCTAAAAACTTTGTGATAAAGTTTAAAAAATAATCAGTTTTCACAGTTTGCAAGTTTGGAAAACTTAAAACTTCAAATAAGTGAAGGTGAAGTAGAGATAATTTCATCTCATCTTGAACAGCTTAAATGTGATATTGATAAACGGTTTACTGACGTTTTTTAATTAAAGGTCCCGAAGTGAATTATGGATTTCTTTGAAGCAGATCTTTATGAAGTAAACGTTGATTTACAGGTAATTTTATCAGACTTGCAAACTGACCTTGAACTTAAAGTAAATTTTACCAAAGAACGATATGAAAGCTTTTGAACTAAACAAAAACTAAGGCAAACGTACCCAATCATTTGGGGGAGGAAGTTAGATTGTTGTTTATAGCTTTTCCTTCCAGCTATATTGTTGAGAAAGCTTTCAGTTCAGTTATCAAAATTTTGAGCAAAAGATTTAATCTAGATGTTTGTAAAGGAGGTGACTTGAGGCTTTATTTGACTGATACTAGATATAGAAAAACTTCCACGCAGTCATGAAGCTCATCCTTCACATTAGATTAGACTTCAGTAGCAGACATTATGTTATGTAAGTTTTTTTTGTTTGATTTTTTAAATATTTCTTAATATACCTGTACTTAAGTTTACTTTTTATATTAACAGTTTTATTAAGTTATTTAATCTACAACAGGTTTGCTTAATGCCTAATGAATACCAATTATTGTAGACTTCCTCTTGAGTTCGCACTTTTACCCAAACAAAAGTGCATATTTATATCATCTTAAATTTGAATGAAAAAATGTATATAACTAACTTAATATTAATTAAACAAAGATTTTATTATACTTAAAAGCTTATATGGATCTATCTTTTTTAATGAATGTATGTTTATTCATAACATAATGGCATTATAACATATTAAAATTCCCCGTTTGTAAAAAAATGATAATGCATTTTTGAATTCGCAGTTTTCAATTTTGTTCAAAGTGCGAGCTCAAGCGGAAGTCTACTGTATTTATTGAGTGATTTATGTTTTAAAGTTAATGATAGTTATGTTTTGACTTAATTAATTTTGTAGTTTATATTTGTCGTTTTACATTACATTAAAAGTTTTTATAGCATAGTGAATAAAATATTTGTTTGAAAGATGTTTATTTGACATACTTTTGTAATTGTTTGTTTAATTTGTATAAATAACAAAATCTTGTGGCCATTAAAGTTTTTTTTACAAAAAAAAAATAATTTATAAGAGTATAGATTTGAGGTTTCTATTTGAAATGACTTAAACTATTTCACTTAAAAGATTCTTAAAGACAGTTTTATTTTCTACTTGATGTACTATTCATAAAAATCTATTTATTAAGGAATTTTAAACTATTAGTACAAACGTGTTTTGTTTTATTTTAATTCAAACTATTTTGAAAACTAAAATGTGTTGTTTATTTTAATAGTTTAACACTAGCTTTTAATATTTCACTATTTCCCTCTGTTAAATTATTATACGTTGATAGCTAGAAAACAATTTCATTTTTGAACAGAATTAAATAAGCCATCGAAGAGACTGCTACAGTTACAAAACATTATTTTAATCTAATAAGAGTTTTTAATTGATTACTTTCTGTTCACAAAATTTACTGTAAAACCTTTAATTTTTATACTTTTTAATTTAAATAAAAAAATGTTAGGATTAAAGTTTAGTTTTTAAAGATTATTCCAATTCAAATACTACTTCATGGTAATTTACTACGAAACATATAGTTTAAAAAGTTTAGAATTGAATTTTAACTTTACATTTAACTTGCTTATATTATATTTTAGCTTTAAAATTAATAATTTTACTGCTTTAACAGAAGCTATTGACAAAACTACTTTTCATTTGAGATAATCAACCAGTCGTTCAAACTTCCTCAAACTATTTCAGCAGTGATATTTTAATACTTATTTTATTATGTGTAAAATAAGCTGTTCATTCTTGTGTAGTTTTTTAATCTATGGTATAGTAATTTTTTAATATGTCTATTTATAAAATAATTTAAGAATATTGTACAACTTAGATAAGTTACTTAGCATCCACTTCTAAGTGTCCGAAATTTGTTATATAATAGATTTTATAATGTCAGGTTTCAGTTAATATTTCAGATGGGTAACGTACGGTCGAAATCAAGTAAAATGTCAGCCCGCTAAGTAAATTGAAAACTATTTGTGCAAAGTAAATAAAAATTAATTTTTTATACTTATAATTTGAAATACGCTTTTAACTTAGTTTTCAGTACACAATAGTACTTCCTAGATTACAATACTACTAAATCAGTTTATTACAACTTTGCTCAAGTTGTTTTTTATTTTTCTTATAAGATAGTGTTTTTTAATTATGCAACCCGCAAGTACATTTTCTCAACGACACTAGAAAGGATTTTTTAGTAAAACTAACTAGAAAAGTTGTCCACCACTAGCCTAAAATTTTTGTTAGTTTCTAAACAATTCATATTTAATAAGAATTGATAACAGATTACACAAGGCTTTTCAATAATTAAGTATTTTAATACACTTTACTGGGCTTATAAGAAAATAACTGTAAAATATTTTTTCAAGCCCTGTAAATTACTTTGAACACAGCCCAAAAGTGCATGCATTAAAGGTTCCAGACTAAATTACATTTCGAATACAGCTTTTTTGGCTCAAAAATGCGTACTCAAGAGAAAAAAACTCTTTATAAAATCATAGGGGGCGATTTTTTTCAAACTTTTGAAAAGGGGGCGATTTAGTAAATGAGTTTTGGAAATCCTGTTCTAAATTCCTGTTTTTAATAAAAATGCAAACAGTAATATTTAAGTAATAAGACAAATAATTATATGAATAAGAGTAGGGTAAAAGCATTAAATAATTATTTAATATTTTATTCAAGAAAATGGATTGACTTTTATTAAGGGCAGAAGGGGAGATCCAGCATTTTTTTACAAAAATAGCACACGCTCCTATATGAAAATTTTAAGAAGAAACTACATGCCAGTTTAAAAAAAATAGTTTTTAGATATTGTAATTTAAAAAAAAAATTCTATATGCAAACATATGGATGGACCATTAATTTTTTCGGAAATTAAAAGAGTTGATACAAATCTATCTTTTCCTTCATTTTTTGACAACTCAAAATTTGGGAAATATTTTATTTAAAGTTTAATAGGTATTTGATGGTGCATTTCTAAAATATTAAAATTTTAATTAAAAAAAACAGACATTTTTTTTCTTCTAAATTAGAAAAAAGCTCTCATTATAATGTTTTAAATTTTAGTGACGGACTTTCTATGAAAATTGAAAGAAGATTGATTCTAAAAGGAAAGAGAAGATATATTTCTAAGGGAAAAAGTCTTTTTTTTTGCATTTTGTTTTGCGCCTTCCACTAGAAACCTATTGATCACTCTGACTTGTACTTCAACAGGTACTTTGAGGGTAAAATGTCTGGTAAATATGTTTGATAAAACTCTACAAGATAGGATTAACTTGTAAAATTAAGATAAACCCCTATTTCTCTTAATGTTGTTTTTAATAATTTTTGTTTGTAACTAAAACTTTTTTTTTAAAGTATTTAGAAAACATATGATATCTTATAATATAATTTTTTTGTTTAAGTAAGTGCTGTAGTTTATAGAGAATATTCACAAAAATAGTTAAAAAAATACACTTTACTGAGTTTGGGTACAGGACTATGAGTTCCAACAAATCAAGCTCTTAAAAATTGTTTAATAACTTTTAAAACATTTGTTCTCAAAAGCTAACATAGAACTTATTGAAATACTAACTGTACCTTAATACCAATAGATGAGATTTAATTCAGGTAAAGTAAATTTTATTTGATTCATCACTAATTTTTATCTAGTACCTCATTTTCCTTCCTTAAAACCTAAAGGCAAGAAGAAAGAGCAAAAAAGAAACAACAAAAAGTTCACAAATATTTTGACATTTCATAGCAACTCAACTTTAGAAACAAGTTCAAAGAGATTCACCTCTAGAGACAGCAGGAGTTCAGATACCACCAGAATCAAGCTGGGAAAATATAAATGAATTGAGGTTTCAGGTGAAATGACATAACTTTGATATCCAAGTTAGTTTTTTTTTTAACGTTTCTTAACAAGAGTGATAGCTTATTTTTTAAAGCAAAAACTTGTACATTAGAAACCAAATTTTGCTTATGTATATTTTAATAGTTTAGTACTAAAGAGGCCCAAATTCAACTTAACTTTAAATAAATAGTGAAATTTTGTAATAAAAACTAATATTTATTGTAAATTTTATGAACATACTTTTATGTAGCCCAAGATAATACGTTTATATTTTAAAAACTACTTTTGAAAGTAAATTAATACTTTTTGGAAGTAAATTTGTTAAACTTAAAGTAGTAGCTTTATAAAACTTTTTTGATTTTTTTATTTTGAGTAAAAAATATAGTTTAAACTTTATTAAATAATTTTGTGTTGTAACAGCTTTAAAATGTCTAGTAGATTTTGATAATGAAGTTTTTACAAAAAAATGTACTGTTTACTTACCTAAGGTAAGAAAATAGAGTATACATTTTTAAAAGAAAATATGATTTATAAATTATCAACTTAACTTAATACACAAAATCTAAGAAAAATGTTTTAGGCATTTTTATATTAAGGTAATTGTAAACACCTTTTTCACTATTAATTTCAAATTATAAATTTAAAAAAATTTTAAAGTAATTTTCTTTATTAAGCTAAAAATTAATAAAAAATCGAATGAAAAATCGAAAAAAAAACTCTTTAAACATTTAATTGCGCGCCTATTTGTGCTCTTAATTAAACTTCTTTATAGATTTTTGATTTTTATAAATGTATATTAAAAATGAGAAAATTTAAACATATGAGTATAGATATTTTAAAAATGTTATTAAATGATTTTTTTGATGAAACAGTTAATTAATTTATTTGGAGTTAGACTAAACTTAAACAATTACATTTTAATTCATTAATATTCATAGATGATAGTTATAGTCTTCATTAACTATAACATTTAGGCTATAATAAAAGTCTACCATTAAGTTTTTATTTTATTAAGATTGTTTTTTTAAAGTTAGTTCGTAATGTTTTAAAGTTTTAGTTTGTACTATTTGTAAGAAAAGTAATATTGTTACCCAGACTAGGAGCCTCACTGGTTTCCTTCGAAATTGCCTCGGTTTCAGTCTCAACAATCTCATCGGATTCCAGGTTAGCAGTAGTCTCGGAACAACTTATCTCGGTTCTGGACCGAGTTCTGGGTACCTTCAGGACTAATGCCCTTTTTAAGGGTTTTAAGGACATAATTATATAATTATTTAACTAAATATAATGAAACTAAACAATGTTGGTTTATTATGTACAAATACGCAATGACAGCTCACAATAAGTCTAGACACTTAATGTTAACAAATAGAAGGAAAACGTGCTCCGGAATCCCCCTTTGGCGTGTCACTGGTCTCCGGTCGCTCAGTTTCTGGCACTCGACGTTGGTCCGTCTCGTTTGCAGAATCTTGCTAAACGTTGCGTGGTCTGTTTTCCTTTCCTTTCCGTAATCGGAGCGTGGTGATAAAATACGGTATTAAATAGGCACGATGATATAAATATGTATAATTATTACAATACAAATACAATAGTGAATAAATGCGGTGATATAAATATATATAAATATTACAATGCAAATACAATAGTGAGTATATATGATAATATGAATATATATAAACAATACGATAGAATCAAACAGTATGAAAACAACTTGTTCGTAGAAGTGTAGCTAAGGTTGACGCCCAGTCTGTGTGGGTTTACTTGCTGAGATGGATGTTCACTTTAATCTGATTGAACGCTGTGACTCAATCGTGGAGTCCAACTTAGAGTATTTGATGAAAGAGTACTTCCAGTACTTAAATTCTTGATGCCACAGAATGCGTGGGCTTCTTCGATTAGGTGGTTGTTGAAATCTTCTTGCTTGAAGATTGACGATGTTATTTCTTTTGAGGAGCAGAGTGTCGCTTCGTGCTTGTTTCGTGGTGGATTGCCCGCTTCATGCTCTGATCGGGCGTATTTATAGATTTTGAATTCTTTTTCTAGAATTTTCCATAAATCACGCGATCTCTCATTTGATTCTCTCATTTTCCTGGACTTTGGACTGTAGATCACTTGATCTCTCATTTTATTCTCTCATTTTCCCTTAGCCACACCCATAAACAAGCAATTTCCAGTTTAATCAAGAAATCAAAGACAACAATCATTTTAACTAGCACTTATTTTGTTTGTGAAAAATAGTTTTTTCTTCGGAAAGCAGTTTTACTATATTTATTCAATGTTTTCTTTTTTAAGGAAAAAATATAATATCAAGTGAAAAACATTAATTCCTTTAAATTATAAAAATTTGGACACAAGGCAAAATAAGATTTTGCACAAGTGTCCTACATATCGACTTATGTCCAAAAAAAAAAAAATTCTTTTTTTTTTTTTTTACTAAAAAATTTTTATTAACTTGTAAAAAAAAACTTATGAGAAAAAACTATTATTAAGGGGACGAAAATTAACTAAAAATGTCTAAGTGTAAAATAACTTTTGAAAGAAAAGAATAATAAGGAATTAGAGCGGGTTTATCATGCTTGAAAAAAAAAATGTTCAAACTAATAACTTTAATCTTTCTAAAAAAAAAATGATACATTAGCAAGTTGTCAGAGGATTGAGATGATAAATGCAAATAAATTTAAAGTACAAATAACAATTTTAACAATGTTTTTTATTTTTCTATTTTCTTTAGTTAAGACATATTAATAGGTAATGGAAAAATGTATTATTAGAAAATCAAAGATTTACTGTAGAAACAAAACAGGTTTACAATGAAAAATTTTAAACATTGAAGGAGAGAAGAAAATTGAGTTTAACTTATAACTAATTCAAATGATGTACTTATTCAAACATTCAAAAAAAAATAATTCGATAAGTATACAACGTTGTCATATTAAAATTTTGTATTTCAAAAGAATTACTCAGGTAGATCTCGGCAATAAAATGTGTAAAGGTAACAACTCAAATAAACGTGTTGATAATAGATTTGAATTCTAGATTGCTTAAGGTTAAAAGTGAATAGATAGAAGCAAATCAATGTTATTATTATTTAATTACTTGGATATATTGTAGTTTTTAAGGTCAAAGGTACACAAAAAATAAATCAGAAAAACAAATAATAATAATAAAAAATAAACACAGTAGACAAATAAGTTGTTAACAAGTTTTTTTTATTATTTTTTTTTTATATATTTTTGTTTATAAATTTTTATTTTATATTTTTTTTTTTTAGTTCATTTTTATTTTATTTTTTTTTATTTATTTATTATTTTTTTTTATTTTTTATTTTTTATTTTCTTTTTTTATCAAAAGGAAACAAAAATACTTGGGAAGAAACAAAAAAAATGTTAATTTTTTTATGACTATTATAATTAATAAAAAATCTTTTATTTAGCATTAAGTTCAAATACCTTTCCTTTAAAAGTCGCCCTCATACACTTCTTCAAAAACTTATCTCCCAGTCTTTCGGCCTCTAACATGATGTCGATGAGGATTGTTAGTAGCTCAGGATCCAACATCCTTTCGTCTTCCCGCAAACGATGCCAGTTCTGTTCAATGATTGGCACTGGTGGAGCTATCAGTGGAGCTTCTCTCTCTTCGATGTATTTGTTTTCGTCGTCACTTTCATAACCTAGGTCGCTACCTCTTTCAAACTCTTCTTCTTGTTGAATTGGACGAAAGAAGTTTTCGACCATTTCATGATCTAATTCAGGTAATTCTTCGTCCAACAGAAAGTCAAGATTTTCTACTTGTAAAAAATTCATCTTTATTTAAATTTTTTAATGAATGTTGACAATTCAAATGTTTTTTTTTATATTTACAGTAACAAAAAGAAAGCAAAAATAAATTATCAACGATTCATAAATGTAGTAAGGATAGGTACTAAACTTGTTTTATTGTAAAAAGAAAACAAAAGAATTTTTGGCTATCTTTTTCTTTTTATCTAGACTTATGCAGAAAAATGAGAAAGAGGTCCTTCAGGTCAAGGATGGCAAAGAGAGTGTTTAGAATAGAAAGATTGTTTTGTATAATTTTTTCTTTTTTTTATTGATATACCAAATAAAAACAAGAAAACAGAATAAAAGTAGCGAGCTTTTACATTAATCAAAAGAATTTGAAGAAGGAAAAGAAGAGAAAAAATAATTAAGTATGAGCTACAAATTATAATGTCATTAACTCTGGTTTTCATTTTTATTATTTTTTTTTTGTTCTCGTACTCTTAATAATAGCTTTAAGTGTAAATCCACAAAAGATATACGTTATTAAGAGCGTAGTTAGAAAGGTGATTGTTAAAGATCCGAATAGAGCGATTTCTTTTATTATGTTAGAAATTTTTGGGCGGAAGAATTGTTTAATTTCTTTAATGAAGGACAGATGTTCATTTTTATTCATAGGGACAGTCAAATATTTATTTAACAGCTCCTTGTTTACCCCATTAGCTATAAGATGCTCAGAAGTGATTCCCAGTATGCTTTGCAGCATATGGTTCATGGAACCCAAATTATTTGGATCTGACGCAGTCGATAATTCACTTAAAAGTATTCCTTCATCATAGTCTATAGAATCAGGAATAACAGACGTAGGATGAAGCCCTAATTTATTTATCTCAGGCAGTTCATTTAAGAGAGACCCATTTTTAAACGCTATCGCGATTCCCTCTATTACAAATATGGTTCCTTGTTCAGTTAAATGAGAGGTTAAGCCTTTGAGACCCCATCTTAAATAGCCCTCCGAAGTGTATTGTGCGATTTTTGACTCGTTTGCGAAATGAATCCTAAATAGAGGCCTTGGAGACATTTCATCGCCGATACGTAGAGTTGGTACTAAGGTTGCGTTTACTTTGGTGCACGAGATTTGTGCAAGTAACTCACCTATCATGGTTGCCTTAACTTTCCTGCCCAGCATGAGACTCAAAGTCTCACTGGGTTTGCGATATTGGGTGTTGCGCAAGTTGGTTATTGAGATTTCACCCAATTTGCACAGCACACTTGAGAACTCTTGGGCGAGCTTTTCTATGGCTGAATTTGTTTTAACGGCCAAATATTGAATAGCTTGACTTAATATATTGTCTCGTGCACTTATATTATTATATTGGTTTAGCTTTATTTTTAAGTTATCATCTACTAGCGTTGAAATATTTGAAAAACTAAGAGCAAAATTTGTGGGTGTACAACTTATTTGTTTATTTTCATCGACTTCTCTAATGCATTTGTGTACATATTCAGGGCAAGGTATTAACCTATGAAACGCAAGGTCGAGTTCAGGAACCTTGTAAAGGTTTCCATTTTTCAGGTTGTATTTAAGTAAAGATAACCCTTTATATGGTTTCCAAGTTTTACATTTATTCTCAAAAGGAGTAAATAAGAATGTGTCAGTCTTGGAAGTGGTAAAATGGCTACCTGTTAGGGTTTGTCTTTTAAAGATTAAAGTTGTTTCCAAAGTTTGTGCGTTTCTAACTTTCTCAGTCACTCCTTGAAGATAATAAAAAATATTTTGTTTTTTATTCAGTGTAACATAAGTATGAGGAGTTATTGAATGTTTAAATAGATCCCCAAGAATTGGGTCAGTTCTTTGCTTGACCCACCTTACACAGCGATCGCTTGCGACTGAAAAAGACATTCTATTTATCAATGTAGAAGTTTTTGTGAAAGTCCACCACATTATGTTTTCGTACGTGGACACGACCTCTCTGCACGCTATTGCGTTTATGTGTATTATCGAATCTGCTGGCGGGTATATATTAATATCTTTAATTATTTGGTAAGTTGTGTCCGGTTCAGCGCATCCTCCGATTGAAGGAGTTATAAAGTAAGTTTTTACAATGTGCTTATCGAAGCATATGTCTACGTTTTAAAATCTTAGGTCTAAGATTGTTTTGTTAGATTGACAAAAAACGTTGTCTCCAAGAAAGAAAAGACAGGCAAACAGACTTATATTGAGAAAGAATAACTTCATAATTATTAAAAGCTAAATCTGGAAAATAATAGTTTGTTATTAGCTTTGTTAATAATGTTTTTAGGCGATATGTGGCAAGGCAATTATGTGTATAGTGTATTTGTATATTTACATGTATAATCAACAAAATGTACAGCATAACGCCGAATATTAGTTCTTTTTATTGTTTATTTAATAGTGATGATGACTGAAGATTGCTAAAATGAATTAAGCGGATAGATAACACATGCATTTTGAATGTTGTTCTGAAATGTATTGCTCAGGAATTACATAAACAAATTATTTTACTTATGGTTAATTTAGTTTGGTTTGATTAACTTGGTAGTGATTTTGAGATATCGTCTGATATTATGCGTATTTTGTTTGGTTATTGTTTAAAGTATTTACTACAAGGTTTTATATTTATTATTGTATATTTATAGATATCTTTATTTTTGATATTTAACTATGTATTACTAATTTGATAATTTTTTTGTTTTTATTTACTTAATTCCACAATTATTACTATTAAGTTTTTTTTAGGGTGTATAAATATATATAATTCATTTTTTAAGTATTGTTTTTTTTATGAAGATGGGACAATTGGTTGGTGGAAAGCGGAAAGAAAAAAGTTGTAGAGTAAATTAAAATTCAAATAGTCATTGGAAATATTTAATGTCAATTATAATCTGTGTTTGATAAACAAAGTGAAAAGAAAAAAAGGAAGACAAAAAGTAATAATGCATACTTCTAATAACGAAAATTAAAATAACAAACATCTGGCAACTAATTTGATTATGATTAACACAATTATTAATTTAATTCAAAAAAAAAAATAAACACAGAATTATTTTTACAAAAATAAACTTTTGTTTCTTTTTTAAAAAAAAATATTTAACAAACTAAGAAGCAAAAACACATAATCTAAACTTACAACTTTAAGATTGAGTTACATATGCTAATGAAATCTGTTCTAAATGAATACAAATTTGAAATAAATCTTGTTTCAGTGAATGAAAGTTATAACTCGAAAGAAAAAAAGATAAGAAACGTTTACCAATTTGTTCACAAGTGCTATTAAGTTTTAATTTTAGAATTAACGATAGTAACAAAGCGTTAAAGGGAGTCTTTAAGCCCTTCTAATTTGATTGACACGTGCATCAATGTAACGAAGCACGTGTAGCGATTCAAATTGGGAAACGTTTAATAAAACTTAAAGCGAGTTCATTCGAAAGAATTTAACCCTAATAGTTAAGTTTGTTTTGCAGGTGTGTTGTTAACATGATTCCCTCGTTTAGCTACTAAATTTATCTATAATAACACAAAAGTGTCAATTTTAAATTAATTACAGGTGCACGGGAAAGATAAAAATAACAGAAGTGAAGCTAAATAGAGAAAAATAGAAAAACGATTTTTCTTTACATTTAGTATGTACACAATAAGTTTACTGCATTTAGTCATTCGCATTAGATGGAGTAGTACCAATATGCAATGAGAAAAAGTAAAAGCGTGTTTGTACATAAATTTTGGTGTTAGTTTAGAAATTCAGATATATTTTCTATATACTAATGTATTTATATTTAGATATATATTTTTTTTTTGTTTCTTTTTGTTGTTCATCATTTTTAATTTTTAATACTTTTATTTAAATTATTTTAGTTTTATGTTTATATATTTTTTTAAACATAGTTTTATACATAAAGTTTTTAATTGTTAAAAAAAGATGCTATTAGTTAATTTATCGATATAATTTTAATTGTACGAAGCGAAGTGTAAATGATCGTTATGACGGTTAAGTGTGATGTTTTGGATTCCTTTATTTATTAGTTTCCAAACCGTATTGTTATATTAAGCCTTTTTTTTATCATGTCTTTCAATTAAGTTAAAAAAACAAAAACAAAAAAAAAAACGAATTAATTGTTTAATAATTAATTATTATCAATTAAATAAAAGCTAAATTAAAAAAATATATTTGAATTTTAAAACGTTGATACTAGCTATTTATTATAGTTTTTTTTTATTTCAAAAAAAAAACTTTTTTACGTTTGTTGTGAAATCCAACCATGATTTGCCTAATATTTCGCTGTAGAATATTGGTGAAGCGGTCTTGTTCTAGTTGAGTTATGAGTTGGATATACTTCCAAAGAGTTTTGCACGATGTTTTTCTGATTATGTATTAAATCGTTGTTATTATATTTTTATGGTCTCTTGGGTTAAATTTCTTTCGAACTTTCTTTGTCAAGAGGTTTTTAAGACCTTCGTGCCTACTTTGATATTTTTCCATTCTTGTAACTTCAACTGTTTCGTTTATCGATTTTTTTATTTTTGGTATTGTTATTTTGCTATCATTTTTAGAGCGATCTGTCCTAAGATCTAATGGTTTTTCTTGCATTTTTTCAATATGGTTTCTTTCTATTTCTATTCTGATTGGCGAATCGTTGCATTGACATGAAAAATTGCGTTTGCAGCTATAGCAATAACGATATTCCATTGATTTATAAAATCTAGTCCCAGAATTGCAAAATTGTGTCCGTTGGGAAAAACTGAAAATTCGTAGGAATACAGTTTGGGAATACCGATGTTAATGTTAGTATGAGTTATTTCTAGTGCTCTTTCAGTTTGACCAGAGAAACTCTTTATTTCATAAGTTTTGGCGCAATTTATGTAATTAGTTAGATGTGCAGGCATGATGGAAACATCCGAGCCTGAATCAATTAAATATAGTAGCCCATTAGATTTGTCTCTGATTTCTGAAATTATCTGAATATTTAAGGGAATAAATTGATTAGATTCTGATTCATCTTGTGTGATTTCCTCGTCTAAATCATAATTTGTGTAAGAATTTATTGTTTTATCGGTAACATCAACTTTTCCACTGTTTTCTTCCTCTTCTTCTGAGTTTTTATCGTTGTATGCAACGAGTACCGGACGGCTTAATAAGTCAGCTGTTGTATTTTGATCGCCCGGAATAAATTCCATCAAGGGGGCATATTCTTTTATTATAGCAATATATTTTTCTTCTTTTGGTGAATGATTTCCCGTAGCATTGTTAATAGCATCTACCAAGGCTCTATGGTCTATTCTTACCCGAAGCTGTCTTCCTATGATTCTGACCTTAAAATGTTTATTACTCAGATAAAGACCTGTGAGCTCTCTGAAAAATACGGATCTTACTGATTTAAGGACTGGTAGTTTTTTTGAAAAAAATGCCAAGGGTTTATAAATTCCTGGTTCATGCTTTTGTTCTAGGACGGCTCCAATACGAGTAGAGGATGCGTCTGTAGAAAGAACTAGTTCTTTTTTTGGGTCTTCATGAGAGAGATGAGTGGCCGAAACTAGAGTTTGTATAGCTTTTTCAAATGCTGCTTGGTGTTCAGTTTCCCAGATTAACTTTTTTCTAGAATTTTTTAGCTCTCCTGTTGTTAATTTGTATAATGGTTAAGTATTTCTGCCAGTTTCGGAGCGAATTTGTTGTAGTAGTTTAGACAGCCAAGAAAGGACCGCAAATGTTTGATGGTTTGTGGGGTTTGGAAGTTTTCGATAGCTTCAACTTTACTTTGTTGCATATAGAAACCTTTTCTACTCAGTATGTGTCCAAGGTATTGAACTTCTTCAGCGGCGAATTTACATTTTTCCCTATTGATATGCAATCCAAATTTGTTAAGTTGAAACAATACTTCAAACAGATGTTGCATGTGTTCTTCCATTGATTTCGAATAAATTATAATGTCATCTATGTATGTAAAGCTGAAATTATGGCATGGAGCCATTATGTCATCCATAAGCCTTTGGAATGCCATTGGGGCATTCTTAAAGCCGAAGGTTGTTCTTAACGGCAAAAATGTGCCATATTGAGAAATCATGGCTGCTACTTTTTGTGCTCGGTAAGTTAAGGGAAGATTAAGTATGCTTCTCTCAGGTCGAGTGTTGAAAAAACTCTAGAGTTGACTGGTATAATAGAAGAAAGATCGTCAATATTTGGTAAAGGGTAGCTCATTATTTTAGTGTATTGGTTAATATATTGGTAATCCACACATACCCTTGGCTTTCCGTTCTTTTTTCTGACTACAGTTAAAGGTGAGACTATTTCAGAAATGCCTCTTATTACCGCCCCTTGTTTGAGTAATTTATCAAATTTATCTTCTATTTCCTTTGAAATAGTTTTGTTAGTTTTCCTTACTCTTTGGTGTCGGGGTGAAAATTCTTTTTCAAGTTTTATATCTAAGACATGGTTGTGCTTGGGCTTTTCTTTGTAGTTTGGTTCTTTGTCGATTTCAGGAAAAAGATTTAGGAGATTTTCTACTTCTATTTTCGTTTTTGTTTCAGGAGTAGTTAGCTGTTTTAATTTCAGTTTAACTCCTGAATCACCTTGTACGATAGTTTTTTCTTGTGGCATTATTGTTAATTTATGTTTAATTATGAAATCTAAACCTAGAATTGCAAAAGGAATATCTGTGTCTATTACGTAGAAGGAATGTGGCAGGTCCGGTTTCAGGCCAGTTTTAACGTCCTTCATTGAATAACCTAATGCTTTAGATGTTTTGCCATTTATGTCGCATATATTAGGCGCTGACTTGTCCTTTTCATATGTGTCAACCATGGATTTGGGTATAATCGAAACTTCTGCACCAGTATCGAAAAGATATTGTACAGAGGTTTCATTGTCTGCAATTATTAATAGTTCAGTATTGTTTTTTAGTTTTGTTTCATAAGGCAATTTCCTTTTAATGAATTTATCATCTATTTCGTTTGTTTCTTGTTTAATTTCCTCATTATTTCTGTCGTTAGTAATGCATTCATCCACTTTATTACTGTTTGTTGGTTTGTCTTGAGTGGAATTTTCACTTTGTTCAGCATTCGAAATATCTTGTATTATTGTCATGTTAACTGCTGCAGGTTTATTTTTGAGAAAGCTTAATTTTTTTTCTAAAAATTTTTGGTACATATCGCATTGTTGGCCTTCACAATTATTGGATTTTTCACCGAACCTAACGTGATAACTACACCTGTTATTATTTTTATTATCTAATTAGTTTTGTTCATATAATTTAAACATCTTTGTAGTGAATTAGCCATGTAGTTCCTTATTTGAAAAGAATAAGGAAAACCAAACTTAATAAAAAAGTTAAATATAAAATAATAGAATTAGCTTTTTGTTAGTTGGTAGATCGGTGTTATTCTAATTGTTTATTGTTGAAATATAAGCTTAGAAATAACAAATCTAATATTTTTGGTAATTTTTATAGATATTAACTCTTTATTTGATATATTTTTTGTGTATATCATATTAATTAAAAGAAAAATTCTATATTATTAGTAATGGTGTGATTATTAGTTTATTAAAAACAGACATGTGTACTATTGACTAATATTGAAATACAATAAGTTACATAAGACACACACTTTCAAAAACACTAAATATATTTCGATTAATGCTCTTCATTAGGAGTAGAATGATAACAAATAATAATATTTTACACACTTATATAACAACCAAATAATCAAGTAATCATAAAGTAATCAAGAGATTAATAAAAGACAAATGCAATTAGTAAAATTTCAAACCAAATAAGTCCATTTTCGTTAATTGATCTAGAGTAAAACTAAACATAAATAAAACGAAAACAATTCTTATAAAATGTTACGAAAATAAAGAAACAGTATAGTTAAAATCTTTTTGATTACATAAAACAGGTTTCCTGTTTCCTTGACAAAATACAAATGGTTTCTAATTTAATTAAATTAAAAAGATTACTACAAAGTTTAATAATTTTAAATCTATCTATATTATAATTGTTTGCACAAGTTTGATTATTAACTAAATGTTCTGAAATAGATGAACGTTTGGATGCGTTTAAAACCTTAACCGGTATATCATCTTTCTTATCTGACAGGCAAAAATTCTCTACACATTTAGTTATGAGTTCTTTTATTCTCTTCCTTAGATGTCTAGTTGTTAATCAAATATAACTTGCTCTACAACAGCAACTGTACTGGTAGATTACCATACTTTTATTTAATTTTGATACTGGATCCTTACCACCTGGTGTTAATAGTGGTTTAGAGGTAAAAACAATTCTAGGGTTCGCTGCATAATTAGTATTTGTTACTAATTGTCTAATTTTCTTTTCTAACATCTCTGAGCTTTAATTAATAAAAGGAATTTCTAAAGTAACTAAACATTTTCCGGTCCTATTGTCTTTATTCTATCCAAATTTTTTACATGTAAATGAATTGTTTTGTTAACTAACTATAGTGGGTAACCGTTTTTGTTTAATAGTGTTTTGATTTGTTTGATTTCACTTAGCAGCATCTCTGGAGAACAATCTAGAATATTTTTACCTCTAAACCACTATTAATATCAGGTGGTAAGGATCCATTATCAAAATTAAATAAAAGTATGGTAATCTACCAGTACAGTTGCTATTGTACAGCAAGTTATATTATCAAATTAATTGAAAGTAAATATTTATTATTGGTAATGGTGTGATTATTCGTTTATTAAAAACAGACAAGTGTACTATTGACTATTTTAAATGTGTTTCTTGTGCATGTGCTAGACAGGTTATATTTATATATACTTCTTTTAGACATTCTGGTTACTAATTATAAAGTTCATTAACTAACTATGCAGTTTTAAATGTTAAGAGCTGATTGTTGATGTTGTACTAGGTATCTCACCATATACCTTTGTATAAAACATTTCATTTAAATAAAAGATGTCTGTATTTAAAAATTAATTTGTTGCGGTCATTTAAAATATTCTTAATGTGAAATATATGGTAAACTGAGAATGACTATTAAAAACATTTAATAATGGTGTTTTTTTGTGAGTCTGTTTAGTAGCACAGTATTTTATCATCGTTCAATAAAATTTGAAACTAAAATAGATCAAAAGTCAAAAGTTAAATCACGGTTTACAAAAGGCAATAGGTATAAAAAAATATTAATTTAACATTCAAATTGTTTATAAAATGTTATATTTTAACTTTTGAGATATTGTAGTTTTTGTAAAGCTTTTTTTAGAATTTTAATTTTTTTTTACAAGCGTATGAACTCGCATGTTTTTTAGGGTTTACTGTCTCGGAATTAAAAAAAATACTATAAATCTATTTTTTTCTCAAATTTTTAGAACTCAAACTTTTAGAAGATGTTCATTTTATGGTTTACAAGATATTTAATGTTGCATTTTTTAAAAAGTGAAAAATTAAAATTTGAGCTAGAAAACACAAACAAGTATAGGTTTTTTTACGAGTGTGAAGTTAGCTTGAATAATTTTTTTTTAAATGTACAAGCTTTAGATCCAATTATTTTCCTTATCTTAATAGCTAAATAAAAACTTTTTATTTTATATTAGAGAGAGGTCCTTTGTCTTTAAAATACAAAAAAAAAATCCAATGGGATTGGGGCTTGACTTTTAGTGTGGGCCCCTTAGAAAAAAAGAGTTTTTTTATTAATTTTTACTTAACTTGAATTTTTTTTTTTTCTCTAAATATTCATATTTATTAGCAAACTAATTTTATATAACACTTTTTTTTTCCAACTGTTAATATTTTGTACTATTTAGCATTATTCTAGAATTCCTAATTCCGAAATAAGGCCAAACAGTAAAAAATATGAGTTTTGTTATCGATTTTTACTTACCTCGAATTAAAAACAAAAAAAAATAAGGAAATTAAATTCTTTTTTTCTTTTTATATATTAACATGTGAATATTTAAAAAAAATTTTTCAGTTGTTAATATTTTGTTTTATTTGGCCTTATTTCGGAATTAGGAAATTAAAATAAACGCTTCTTTACCCTAAATGTCCGTTTTAATTAATTTTTATTAGCGACTAATACTAGTTTTTTAAAGCATTTAGAAAGCATATAATATCTTACCATAACATTTTTATCTGTAATTGTTAAAATTTTGCAGCATTTTTTCTGTCTACAGCAGATAGTTTATAGAAAATGTTTACAAAAATTGTACAAAAGCAAAACTCAGTTTTAAAAAATAATTTAATTAAATTTATGTACAGGACTATGAGTTCCAACAGTTCAAGCTCTTTTAACGTTTAATATGATTAAAATATGTTTTTAAAAGTAATATATATATACTATTGTAATACTAACTGTACCATACTACCAATAAATGCTTTTAATTTTAGGTCTTTTCATATAAAAGAAGTTTGCACTTAAATCATCAGACAACTTTTATATAACAAATCATTTACCTTCCTCAGAACCAATAGGCAAGAACAAAGGGCAAACAGAAAACAACAAAAAGTTCACACATATTTCGACCATTCATATCCATTTAACTTTAGCATCAAGTTCAAAAAGATCTACCAAGATAGTACAGCAGGAGTTCAGATACCACCAGAAAACGAATGATGAGGGTTACCATAACCTGGATGTACAAGTAAGTCTTATTTTTTCAATGTAAAAAAGTTGTACATCAAAAACCAATTAACTTTAAGTAAGTAGTGATTTTTTGTATAAATACAATATTTGTTATAACAGTTATGAACGTACTTTTATGTAGTCTAAGATAATACATACATATTTTATAAAACTAAACAAAAAATACATTTGTAACTAAAGTTATTAGACTTAAAGTAGTAGCTTTAAAAAAAGTCTTTTCTTTTTTCGTTTTTTTATATATATATAAAATATATTAAGATAAGAAAATGACACATTGAACTCTATTTATCTGTTTTGTGTTGTAACTAGTGATGTACCGGACTCACTATCCGGGTCCGGGTCCGGTCGGATATTGCCATTTTTGTCTGATATCCGAATCCGGCCGGATTCTAATTTGAAAATAAAGTCCGGATCCAGTTCCGGCCGGATTCTAATTTGAAAAAAAAGTCCGGGTCCGGTTCCGGCCGGATTCTAATTTGAAAAAAAAAAGTCTGGATCCGGGTCCGGCCGGATCCTAACATAGATCCGGCAGGACCCGGATCTAGTTAGTAAAAAGAGCATACTGAAAAATATTTTTTTTCAAAAACAAACCCTGTGTAAATTAATAAGAGTCATTTTCGTCAGTTAAAATTAAACACCTACCGTGATTGGCTCATTTTGTAAACGTGACTAATTAACATTTGTTTACATTTAAACTATGAAATAAACATTTCATGATTTGCAACTCTTTACATATGTTGTATAATTGAAAACTTTGGAATGAATACTTGCATTATTTATTGTTTAAAGTTGAGCTCAGAGAATATTTAGAGTTAATACGGTTGAATGTACGAGCCAATGAGAATTATATGACGAAATGTTTCAAAATAAATACTGATGCAACAAAACATCAGAACATGACAGGCAGTTTATATGTTAGCAGTTAGTTAGTTTGGTATGGAGGTTGAAGCAACAAAATATCTTGAACGTTTTTGTGAATGCTTATTGTAAGTAGTGTTTTGTTTTAAAAGTGAATATTTCAACAGGTGTTTAATTGTTTAAATATTTAAGCCAGGTTTATAGTTTAATTGTTTATTAAAAACTTTACAGTTTCTTGTTTACTAAAAGTTTTATTTAATTTTTAGTTTTTTGTTTTAAGTATTTTGGTATAGATTTAAATAGCTTCCAGATTTTAAAGTGATACCTAAGTAATTAATAATTTTGCATATGCTAGTATTTCTTGTTGTGTTTTATATATAAGATTCAAAACTCAAAACTATCGTGTCTGATTATAGAAAGTAGTGTCAGTTAAAGTTTAGTATTTCTTAGATATTAATTAAATAAGGTAGGATTTAATCATGATGGGTAGTACTAATAAGTTAAGTGTACCACAATCAGTCCACAACTTTACTACCAAATTGTCAACCTTTGCTAGCTGTTCTACTGATTATTAGATTAAAGTAATTTTTTCAGTTTTTAAAAACCTCATTCTGACTCAGGCTTGTTTATACTCCTCTAGCTAGTTTTATTGACTTAAACAGTGGCAACCCTGCTAGTTTGAAAATTTTTGGGAATTTTAGAAAATATTCGACTGCCTCAGGCTAGTTTAGTTTTTTATAAAAACTCAGGCTAGTTTTCTTTTAGATTTTGAATGAGTTTGAGCTGATCCAGTTTTGAATATTCTGTTATTTTCTTGTGAATTTTGTTCAAGAACTTGATTTGAGATTTTTAATTGTAAATAACAACTAAAGTTGTAAACCTTGTGGCTAGCTGTTCTACTTATTATTAGATTAAAGTTCTTTTTTTTTCAGTTTAAAAACCTCATTCTGACTCAGGCTAGTTTAATCTAGTGATGTACCGGACTCACTATCCGGGTCCGGCCGGATATTGCCATTTTTGTCTGATATCCGGATCCGGCCGGATTCTAATTTGAAAAAAAAAGTCCAGATCCGGTTCCGGCCGGATTCTAATTTGAAAAAAAAGTCCGGATCCGGGTCCGGCCGGACCTGAAATTGTGGGTCCGGTACATCACTAGTTGTAACAGCTTTGAAATGTCTAGTAGATGTTATTAATGAAGTTTTTTCAATAAAAATACTACTTAATTACCTTATGTAGTAAAATAAAATCTACAATTTTTAAAAGTAAAATTAAATTTTGTAAAAATATTTTATCATACACTGAAGATCAACTTAATGTAATAAGTTATCATTCATACTTCATTTTTAGTAAATTTTTTAAAACTCATCAAATTCTAAAAGTTTTTACTATTTTGACTAATTTTACTTATTTCATTAATAATTTAATACAAGCATTATTCATTTTAATTTATAGTTTGAATAACTATAGTTATATTTAATTATTTTTTTTATATCGTTCCATGTAGAAGTAGTTTCTTTTGCATATCAAAACAATTATAGAGCTTTTAATATTTTTCAAATAAAGTAGCATTGTACTTCACTAAAATTTTCTTAAGAAAGTTTTTATAAATTTTTTAAATTATTAATTTATAAGTAATAAATATATTATGAGGCTTACATTTATTTATGTGAGTTGTTTGGAGTTATGTTATTAATACTTTATATTAACTATTGTTACATTTTAATAGAAACTTTAAAATAAGCTTTTGTAAATTTATTCTAAAAATAGTCTTTTAATTTAATATAAAACATTTAAACTTTGTAATACAAATATAATAATCTTCGTTTTTAATGACTCAATTTCTTTAATCAAAATTTAAACATATTTTAAATTACCATACCTATAGTACTCTGTAGTGTTAAGTAAATTTGTGCAAATGTAGTTAATTACAGTTAATAAAAATTAATATAGGGATTATATATGATCATGAATTTTTGATGTCCTTGGTTTTATTAAGCTTAGAAATAATAAATCTAATATTGTTAGTAATTTTTATAGATATATATCTCTTTATTATTTGTTAATATTTTTAGTTAATATCAAAATAATTGAAAGAAAAAATACTGCATTATTGGTAAAGGTGTGATTATTAGTTTATTAAAAACAGACATGTGTACTATTGACTATTTTTAATGTGTTTCTTGTGCAGGTGCTAGACAGGTTATATATACTTATTTTATACATTATGGTTACTAACTGTTAAGTTCATTAACTAACTATGTAGTTTTAAATGTGAAAAGCTAATTGTTAATGTTGTACTAGACATCTCACCATATACCTATTGTATTAAATTTTTCTTGTAAATAAAAGAAGTGTGTTATTAAAAATTAGTTTCTTGGGGTCATTTAAAGTATTCTTAATGTGAAATTTGTAAAAAGATGAATAAGTATTATTAAATAATGTTGTTTTTTTGTATGTAAGTCTGTTTAGTAGCACAGTATTTTTTTCATGATAAAATAGAAATTTAAACTCAAAAGATCAAACATCAAACATTAAACCACGGTTTACAAAAGGTATAAATAAAAATATATATTTTGCTTTTGTTTTATTTGCATCTTTAAAACTTTGTAAACCGATATAAGTGATTCTTAAGTGGTAAACAATTATGTATGTAAGAAAATAGAAATATTCTTTGTTTACTTTATCAAATAGACAACGTTTTGAAAACATAGCATTAGGCAGTTAGGTAATGTGTTATGAGGACAATTTAAAGTTTTTTTTAAATGAGCAGGTTATAAAGTTAGAATGTAGTCCGTTCTAAATTCTAAGTATTAAGTTGTTTCTTGTGTATGAAATACTTTTATAAAGATTCTTTTGAGATTGTTTGCAGATAATGCTTTGTTATAAACGTTTTGATTTTAACCATTTGGTGTTGTTGTAACTGTTTAGTTAATATAAGTGGATGAATAACTGTGTAAAAATATATTGTTTGTTATGTAATCAAAAACAAAGTTTTTAATATTTTATAGATCTAAAAAAAAAGTGATAGTTAGTTTCTTTTTCTTTTTTTAATTTTTAGTGTTTTTTAAATAGAATGAAAGTATTGAAGGTGTAATTCAATTTAAATTATTATTGACATTAATGTTTAACTTAATTTGTTAAATAACTATCCATTTTTAAGTATCCATAAAAGATATGATACTTATAAATTTATATCGATGTATAGCTGCTTTAAAACTTATGCTACTTTTTTACTATAACAGCGAATTATTTTTGTTTTGTTAAAATAAGTTCCATTGAATATATAATATTTAAACAAATTATGTAAAAACAAAACTTTGTTCTTTGAAATAAATGTAATTTCTTGGTGCACGACTGTGTGAGGACAAAAAATTTAATGTTAACAGGCCATGTATCAAGAACTAATATATATCATTATGTTTTTCAAGTAGATGCTTTTTGAAAATACAGTTTTTTATATAAAAAGTTTAAATTTTCGATATCTTATAACTTTTTTAAGGAAAATCATAAAACTAACATATTTTTAAAAGTTTTATAAAAATAATAAATCATTTATAACTACATATCTAACTACATATCATAACATACATTCAAGCACTGACGAGGTCTTTGACCAAAATTTAGTTAGTAAAATAAGTTTCTGGAAGAATAAATTCATTATTTTTCCTCCAGCAGTTGAGATCTCTCTATTTGTTTTCTTAAAACCAAAACATATAATAACTACATATCTAATAAAAAGTCACTTAGTTTCGTAATTTTAAAAAGTTTTATGGCTTATTCATCGTGATGATAAGGTTAGAGTTGCTTTTGTTCATCACACTGACATTGCTAAAGAGAACTCTAACAAGTATTTAAGGTCACTTGCTCAAGCTGAAGCTGTACAATTTGATGTAGCAATGAGTACCAAAAATTGGCCACAAGCTACAAATGTAACAGGACCTAACTTCAGACCAGTTCAAGGTTCAAAATATGCTCCAGATAGGTGGCTAAGCAATAACCAGAGGTTTAACAGGCACCTGAACCCTCAACAAACATGTTATTTGGCGAATGATTATAGCAAATTAAGATATAAAAAGCAGAATGAAAAGCATGATAATTATAAGATAAAACTCAACCACCAATAAACCCATCAGGTTAAAACAACTAATGTTAGAAAATTTCGAAATGGAAACAGCTAGATTGATTCTTTAAACAAATTAAGTTCTAGTTCAACAGTTTATACAACATTCAACAATAATAAAGAACTGGTAGAGCCTCAAAGAGAAATTTTGAATCTACACATAAAGCAAGATGAATTGATAAAAGAAGGTCTAAAAATTTAAAAAAATTTGAGAGTATTAAACTTAAGATTAAGGAACTAACAAAAAATTTTTCGGAAAGGCCAATGTACAGCAAGAGTATTCTAGGGGTAAATTATACATGGCAACTGGGTGATTTTTTATTGCTTTTATTTACATTTTAATATATGATTGTATTCTTCAACCTAATACTGCAAATTTCTGCAGTTGTTTTTGACTCATGTCTATAATATTTTTTGAATTTAATTTCTAGTAAACTTTTTAAAATTTTTAAGTAATAAGAAAATTATTATAAATTAAGAGAACTGATTAAAATCTTTTATTTGTCTATTCCCAGTTATCTGAAATCTTTTTTTGTGTTATTAATATATACTCTTTTTTTTTGTTTTATTATTTTATTTGTTTTTGAAATGCTAGGGTAGAGTTCAATTCCCATCAAAAAGAAAAAAAGAAGTTAGGTGAGGATTCTCTTTCAAAATAGCGGAAAGAGGAAGTGTAACAATATTCAGAGTTTTATTTGAAAACTGTTTGTTTTTAAGAGAAAATTAAGAGTTATTGCACTTCCAATTCAAGCCCGGGCAAAGTATGATGAAAAAAAAGAGAACGAGAATAAAGATGATGAGTTCGCATTTTTCTTTTATGACGCGAAGAGAATAAGGGCGCATTTCTCTTTTAGAGCGTACTATCAAAACTGCATGATGCAACGTTTTTGGTCACAAGCTGATAAGGTGATACGGCAGACTGAGCTGTGTTGACAGAACCGCCAGGAGCGGCAGAGACTGATTACAAGAAAGACACTTGAATACTGGTATTTAGTTGTTTTATAAAGTTTTAGTATATATATTTATAATTGTATTTTTTAGAATTAAAGATTGTTATTTAAAGAAAGTTTTGTAATTCTCTTACTGTACATTTCATAGCTCCTTTTGATTTTCAACAAGTGATTTACTTAAAGCATTTTTTACAGTTTATAATATAAAGCATTTTTACATTAGTGACATACTTTTATAGTTCTTCAAGCTTAAAGCACTTTGTTTTGCATTTAATTTTAAGTATTTCTTTAAATACTATTGAATTTTTTATAGTGGTTTATAATTTGTATTATAATATATTTTTATAGTGGTATATAATTTGTATATGTGGTTTATATACTTGTATTTTATTACACAATATACATATTTAATAGTTCTTGTAATTTTAACAATTGGTTTTGTGTTCATTGAAGTTTGTTTAATTGAGAAACTCACTCAATTGTTGTGCCTGGTTATTTATAATAGTATTGATATTTAGTTATATTAAATCTAGAGTAAAGTAATAATTATGTCAAATCCCAACAGTAAAGTCACACTCAGATTAAGCCTTAAGCCTAAACGTTCTAGGGTAAATGAACCTTTGGATGTTGGGTCACCAACTGTGATTGGTTTCAGTTTTTATTAAAAACTATATTGTTTTCTGTACGTAATGATGTTTTAAAACCTTTATTTGTATAATTTTATCTGAAAATTTTTCTGTTAATTTAAAAAAGCAGTACAAGTTTATTACTAAAACTACTTATGTAATGAAATAACATTTAAATGAGAAGAATAATTCAAGTCGAAGTTGTTTTAGTATGTTAATGTTTATTTAGTTTTGCACTATTAAAAAATTAGCCAAGTTTTTTTAAATAAAAGTTTTATATCTATTTGAATACCTTGTTCATATCTATTTATCATTTTTGTTTATATATATATTGCTTAAACATATAGTTAAATTTTTTTTTATGTAAACTAATTATTATTACACTTTGTAAGTTAGTACATGTTTAGATATTACTATTAAAAGCTACTAGATAAAATTTGGCAACATAAAAATTATACAATAAGTTACACAAGACACACAATTTCAAAAACACTAATTTTTTTTCGAGCTATTTTCATCAGTAGAATACAATGCTAACAAATAATAATTAATAATTACTTGTTAGCATTGTACTCTACTGACGATAAATGCTCGAAAAAAAATTAGTGTTTTTGAAATTGTGTGTCTTGTGTAACTTATTGTATAATTACTAGTCACTTGTTTTCCAATACAAGAAATATTTTTATAATGATGTTTATATACATTTTTATGATGACTTAGCACATCTACTTGAAAATGTTAATTAACTGTAAGTAAAAATCAGCCAAGCTCATTTTTTTATTTCCAAATCAACCAAATTGTTTGAGTTATTTACCAATTATTCTTTCATTTTAGTCTTAAACAAAGATATTTGAAACAAACATTTTAAATTAATGTTTATTTATTTGTTACTAATTTTTTTTAACTATGGTATAAATAACAATTATAATTGTTGTATAATAGCTTACATGTAAAAGGGTTTGTATACATTAGAAATTTCATTGCAAATTTTGTTAATTTAAAATTTTGTCCAGTTTACTTTATCAAATTGAAATTTAATAAACTTTAGTATTGATTAAATTTACTTTTAAATTTAGATCACTAAGATGTTTTTTCTGAAACTTCGAGAAGTTTAAGAAGTCTCACAAAAGAGCAAGTGGTGTTAACATGTTCAAATTTCTTTGTAGCGGTTATTTGAACGCTAAATGGTAAGATATTAAATATATGTTCGTAAAACTTTAAACATTTTTAACAATACTCTAAATACAATGTTTTTTTATTTGATTTTTGAAATTTGAATTTTTTTAAACTGTTATCAAAAACTATACACATTTTATTATAAGCTGTGAACAATATTTTGAATCTAATACTTTTTACTTTAATTGAAAACAAAACTGAAATATTTTAACTAATTTTTAGTTTTATAGCTGTTCTAATCAGACTATTTATAAATAGCACTGATATCAAACATTATATTTATTTAATTCTTTGCTAATTTAAATCAAGTATTCTTTTATATGAGGTACATATTATGCACTGCATGAATGTACTTGAATATTTTGAGTCCCAAAGTAATTTCATTAACTACAGTTGTTAGAAAATATTTTTTTTAGTATATTAAATCTTTTTTCTTCCATCCAGTTTGAGGCTTTTTTAAGTTCAAAATTAAGGTTGTCACTGTGTTTTATTAAATGTTTTATACAGTAAGGTATCGTCTGCGAAATTTATTACTTTTAAGCTAGTTTTGTTTTGTAGTTCATAAATGTGTATAAAAAAAAAAGAAGTCCTAGGACTGAACTCCTACGTCAATTTTTTCACGTTTTGATCCATACCCACAGAAATTAACATACTTTTCCCTTTTAGTCAAGTATCATTTAATTAACAATTGCATTTCCCTCTTACACATTCAAATTTATTTAGCAAAATTCTTCTATCATTACTGGCAAATGCTTTACTTAAATCAAACAATACCGCACATACTGCTTCTCCCTTACCAAACTTGTTCAGAACACCTTCTACAAAATCATGGTAGTAGAATGGTTATCTCGAAAACTAAGTTATGAACTGTTTAGAATATTGTTTTTAGTAAAAAAACTAATTATATAAACAATTGTATAACAATTTCTCAATTAATTTATCTAAATAGATAAAATTGAGATTGGTCTATGAATGCCTGGTAATTTTTTTGATTCTGATTTGAATATTGGAATTACAAATGTAAAACTCCTCTTCTAATATCTCCATCACCTGCACCTGCAAACATCACGTCTTTAACCGCTTCTTCTTTACAACTTGTAATATTTTCTTTTCACAATTACAATCACTAACTGTAGTGAATTAACAAGTTTCTACCTTACTTCGAAGACGGGTTGCAAATGTTCTGAAAGGTTCATCGTGTTCTTGATGTAACATCACCAATTCTGCTCTTTTGAAACCAGCTTCAACTTTTATGACCGCTATTGACTCCCTCAATTTAGCTACATGCTCTTCTCATTTAGCCTTAAACCTAGGATCATTTGCCAACATGAATTCATCAAGTTTGTCATGCGTACATTGAAACAGTTGTATGCTTGCATTCTGGCTGCTTATGTTTTAACCATTTTTGACTGCCTCCCATCTGCGAATGAAAGTAAGAAATGCTTCTTTGCTGATCCCATGGTTCATTCTTTCCCGATCAGTTGAGGTTCATTTTGCAATGATACTCTTTTTGAAGAAACTAAACTCTTTTCGTGGTCAACTGTGAAGGTCCACAAGCCTGTAAACTAACTCACATGATTTATCTGGCATTCTTGAATTAGGCACTTTATTAAAATCATATTCAGATACTTAAAGTAAAAAAAAACTTTTTGTTGAAATTAGTGAACTTAAAAACACTGTAAAATATCTGAAACAAGTATAAACATATAAAATAAAATAAGCTAAAGCTTAACAATTCTACACTTACAGTTAAAAAGGGTTTGCAAACATTATAAAAGTATTAGTTAAAGTTGTTGATTTGAAATTTTACCAAGTTTAATTAATCAAATCGAAATTTAGTAAACTTTAATATCGAATAAATTTACTTTTGATTTTAGATCACTCAGATGTCTTTCTGAAACTTCAAGAAGTTTAAGGAATCTCACAAAAAAGCAAGTTGTGTTAACTTGTTCGTTATTTATTTGGAACGGATTTAAATTTTAAATGGTAAGATATTAAATATAGGTTTGTAAAATTTTAAAAATATTCTTGACAATACTTTAATAAGACTATTTTTTTAAGTTGTTATCAACAATTAAACTAATTTTAATATAAACTGTGAACATTACTTTCACTATTTATTTTAATAAAGAAAAAAATTAAAATATTCTAATAAAGTTTTACTTCTATAGATATTTTAATATAAATAAGACTAGATAAGATAAAATAAGACTGTTAATAAATATTACCAATATTAAACATTATATTTCTGCAATTTTTTTGCTTATTTATATTTAGTGTTTTTTTTTAAAGAGGTGGATATTATTTATTGCATAAGAGTATTCGAAAATTATAAGTTCAAATTAATTGCAGTAACTAAATTGCTTACACTTTACAACATTTTTTTAGAATTATTAATTGTATGTATGTTCACAGTTAAAGTTTGCTGATTTTATATAAGTATTTTTGTAACTTTTTTGTGACTTGTTTGGTTTTTTTGCATCTTTGTATACTTTTTCTAAAGTATTTATAAATTATCTTAGCAAAATTAGTTTATTTAATTTAGTTCATTTTTAATTTTGATTGATGTGTTATTTAACTTTAACAAAAGCTCATTAAAAATTGTCATGATGAAATAGTCTAGCTTTTGATATAGTCTTAAATTTAAATTGTCACTTGTAAGTTTAGAAGATCCTTAACAAATGAAACATTTTTATCATTGGACATAACATTACACTAGTTATAAAAACTTTGCAATAGTTGAAAAAATTTTAAATCAAAAAGAAGGACAGTCTTCAAAGAAAAATAAACAGTTAACTTTATTATTAAATTCCCAAACAAACTGTCACTAGGACAACACTTTATAGTTATATTATGTTGCTTGTTTCTGAGTTGAAAACATGTTTTTATATTTCCTTTAAAGCCTCCCTAGTTCAGAATATTTGACGTAATTAGACAAGTTTATATTTTTGAATAAACTAAATTAACTTGTTTTTGCAAAAACTACGATTTTGTTTACTATTTCGTTGTTAAACTTCTGTTAAATATTTAGTGTTGATACTTTACATCTGCTTTTAAATAAAGGATCTAATAAGTATATATAAGGGTGAATTGTCATTTTTCTTACAAATAAAAAATTGTGTTTCAAATATATCAACTACTTGTAAAAACCAAGCAACTCTCTCAGATTGATTACGACCCAAGTAGCAGAGTCTTAAAAGTCTACATGAAGCCGAAAAAACTTTTGAAGAAAAGTGAAAAAATGCACCACGAAATTGTGGTTAAAATTTAAAACTTAAGCTAGTATAGGCAACATTAAATCAGCTCAAGAAAGAATCAAAAAATTTTTTCAAGATTTAAAAAAAAAAATTATGAGAGTATATAACTAAGATGTGTTTTTTTTTTTTAAATTATTTTTTTAAATTATGGAAAATATTTTAATAAGTTATTTGATGTTTTTTGGATTGGTATTTTATTAAATTTTAAGCTTAGAAATAATAAATCTAACACTATTGGTATTTTGTATAGATATCTACCTCTTTAATGCTATGTTTTTTGTGTATATTAAGTTAATTAAGTGGACAAAAAACATATTATTGGTAATAGTGTGATTATTAGTTTTTATAAAAATGTGTACTATTGACTATTTTTTATGTGTTTCTTTGGCAGGTGCTACACAGACTATATATACTATTTTTAGACATTATGGTTACTAATTGTAAAGTTCATTAACTAACTATGTAGTTTTAAATGTCAAAAGCTGATTGTTGATGTTTTACTAGATATCTCACCATATAACTATTGCATTAAACATTTCATGTAAAATAAAGAGTGTGTTATCAAAAGTTAGTTTGTTGTCATTAAAAATATTCTTAGTATTAATTTTGGTAAATTGAGAATGAGTATTACAAACATTTAAATAATGATTTTTTTGTTATTCTGTTTAGTAGCATAGTGTTTTGTCATCGTACAATAAAAATTTTAACCAAAAAGATCAAAAGTCAATAGTTAACTAAGGTTTACACAAGGTAATATTTTACTAAAAATATAAATTTAAAATTTAATTAATTTATCAAAGTTTTCAAGGAATCAGTTATTTATAAAAGGAACGAATTTTATTTAGCATTACAGTATCTTTATAATAATTATTTGCTATGATATATTTTTAAGATGATTTTTACCTTAAATTTATTTTTGAACTAAAATGGGTCCAGATTACTTGTACATTTAAAAAATGAAAAAAATATCTGAATAAAAACAACATTTGTTGAGTCTTGTTTATTGAAAGACATATGTTAGCTATAAAGATTAATTTGCGATTGTTTATGCTTGCTTGATCATCAACCTAATTTTGAACATCTGTGAATGTTGTTAAAAAAATTGTTGTCTGGTTGTATAAAATTAAATTGTTCGTTAATGATTTAAAAACAAAATTCATTGTTTTTTAATAGAACTACAAACAGTAATAATTAAAGAAGTAGAGACAGTACAGCAGGAGTTCAGATACCACCAGGATCAAACTGGGAAAATATAAATCAAATGAGGTTTCAGGTGAAATGACATAACTTTGATATCCAAGTTAGTTTTTTTTTAAACGTTTTTTTAACAAAAAAGAAAGCTTATTTTTGTAAAGCAAAAAGTTGTACATCAGAAACTAAATTCTGCATATAAACTTATGTAAGTTTTACTAGTTCTGTACCAAAGGGGCCCCATTTCCACTTAACTTTAAGTAAGTAGTGAATTTTTGTAAAAAACAATGTTTGAGATAACTATGTTGAATATCTTTTTATTTAGCACAAGATAAAAAACATATATATATATATATAAAACTAAACAAATAATACATTTGGAACTAAAGTTTTTAGACTTAAAGAAGTAGCTTTTAAAAAGGTTTTTGATTTTTTTCGTTTTTTATATTAATAAAAAAATATTCTAAACTGTTTTTATCAGTTTTGTCTTGTAACACCTTTGAAATGTCTACTAGATGTTATTAATAAAGTTTTTAAAAAAGAAAAGTACTATTTACTTACTTTAGGTAAAACAATAAATTCTACATATTTTGCAGTAAACGTTTACTATAATATTTACTAAATACAAAAAATTATAAAATTATTCACTATAAACAAATCTTTAGAAAAGTAATTAAAAAACTTTCATACTAAAGTAATTTTTAGTATTTTTTTAACTGTTGATTTGATATTATGAATGTTAATAAAGTTTTAAAATATTTTTTTTCATTTAGCTAAAAGTTATTATAAAATTAAATGAAAATTCGAAAATAACTCATTAAACATTTTAGTTGCGGGCCTATTTGTGCTCTTAATTAAACTTCTTTATTTTATCATGTTTAGACTTATACAAACGTATATTAAAAACAAAAAAGTATAAACATATGAATATAGATATTTCATAAAAGTTATTAAATGAAATGTTCAACAAAACAATTAATTAATATATGAGTTAGAATAACTTTAAAAAAATATTTTTAATTCTTAAGTATTCGTAGATTTTAGTTTTAGTCTTCATTAATCTTTAAATTTAACTATATTAAAAGTCTACCACTAAATATTTTTTTTTCTAGATTATGTTTTTCAGTAAGTTTGTAATGTTTTATAAATTAATTTTCGCTAAATGTAAGAAAAGTAATTAACTTGGTTAATAAAAACTTAAAAAATGTTTTTCAATTTTATTTAAAAAAAAATGATTAACTTAAAATTTGTTTTTTCTTTTGACAATTTTTTTTTGTAATGTATATTCATTGGAAAACTGTTAATTTTTTTAGATTTCTCAATATTTTTATACAAAAATAATAAAAAAATATAGTTTACATATAATCTTTGATTACATGTTTACCCTTAAAGTGTTTTCGTTTTATGTGCAATCAATTTAGTTTTCTTATTTAGTGTAAAATTAAATTTTGTAAAGATATTTTACCTTATACTTAAGATCAACTTTATGTAATAACTTTTCATTGATACGTTATTTTTAGTAAACTATTGAAAAAACTCATTAAATTTTAAAATTTTATTGCAAAAATGAGAATAAGAACGTTCCAATTGAACAAAAAGACATAACTAAAAACGAAAATGTATATTGGTCTACTCAATTTAAGAGGCTTCTAAGTTTCACTAAAGAGGAAACTAAACTTTTTCCTTCAGGTAAAATATCTTTTACAAAACCAGCGAGCCTGAGAAAACTTTTGAACAGTTTTAGTCAAATTGCAAAACAAAAACAAACGGGTACTAAATTAAGCAAAAAATGTGAAAAATGCGCACTATGTAGTAATCATGGCGCACATATAAACATGGTATTTGATAAAGAAATTTTAAGCATTCAGGGTAAGACAATAAAATTGAAACCGAATCTGAACTGCAAGAGTTATGGAATTTACGCAGCTATATGCACAAAATGTAATAGCAACTATGTAGGACAAACCAAAAACAGCTTCAGTACAAGATGGACAGCACATAGATGTAGTTGGAATAGATCAAAGTCAAATTTTAACCCAAACGACTTAACAGTTGAAAATGCCTTATATAGACACTACTATGTTAAACACAAGAACGATCTACAGAAAGAGTGTTGTTTTGATGACGCGTATGAAGTTGTTTTTTTGGAAGAACCAAATTTTAAGAACCTTGACTATAAAGAATATTTTTGGATAAATAAACTCAAATCAAATATTAATTTAGCTAAAACACAATACAGTGATTTATAGGGGTAGAGTAGTTAAAGTACATATTGTTAGTAAATCTGTTTTGTATATTTTTTGTATATCTTTGTGTTATTTAGTAGTTCTTAACATACATTTATATATTAATTGCATATGTAATTTTGTAGAGCAAAACTCTTTTTAATGTTATGGGAATAAAGTAAATGTGTTTTTTATTTAGTAAAAATTTTTTATATAAAGTGTTTTGTTTGTTGTTAATAGATGTCATTTTATCAATTAAAAACATTTTTTTTTTATATTTGTTTTATGTTTTAATTTTTGTTTTTACAGACGTATTTTTGCATTGAAAAGTCTAAATAAAGGACGAAAGCTTTGCAACTAAAAAGTTTTGGTTATTGTTTCAATAGACAGCTATTTAAGGGCTATTGTTTAGCTTTTTTGTATTTTAAATTTTAAAAGTTTATACTATCTTGACTAATTTTTCTTATTTCATTGATAGTTTTCTACAAGCATTATTCATTTTAATGTTGTTTAATGATTATAATTTTATTCAGTTTTTTTTTTAATATCGTTTCATTTAAAAGTATTTTAGTTTATACATTAAAAAAATTATTGAACTTTTAATATTTTTGAAATGAAGTAGCATTATACTTAAGTAGAACTTTCTAATAAATTTTTCTACATTTTGTAAAAATTATTAACTTTTTTGAAAATTTTTTTATTTGAGTTGTTTGTAATTAAGTTTGTAATTTGTTTTTAATTTTTAATTTTAATATATTTTATAAAATAAGCTGTTGTAAATTTATCAGACTAAAGTTTTGTTAATTTGATAAAACATTTAAACTTTGTTAGACTATTTAATAATCTTTGTTTTCAATTATACAATTTCCTGTTTCCAAATTTAAAAAATGTTTTAAACTACCATACCTATAGTACTTTGTAGTAATTAGTAAGTTTGTGCAAGTGTAATTAATTACAGTTAATAAAAAATATTACGATTATATATGGTCATCATGTTTGATATTTTATTCTTGGTAATTCTTTACGTTATGACTTAAATGAATACTATTTAAGAACATTAAAATTAACACATATTGTTATTCGTTTGATATAAAATGTTAAATATTATCAAAATATAAAAATTGTCTTCTTTATTTTTTTATGTTTAGTTTTGTAATTTTTAAAGTCAATCATACAAATTTATAATTTTATTATTAACTTTCGTTATTATAAAAAATCATAAATAATTAAAAAAACTAGTTTTATTTTAAGCACCTTATATTGTTCTAGAATTAAAAACAAAAGTTATTTGAGCTTTTAAAAATTATGATGTTCGTTTTATAGTTTTTTAATTAAATTGAAGAATTTTTGTTAGTGACATTTTTTTTGATGGTTTATGGAAATGTAATTGTTTTATATGTTTTTTTTCCTAAGTTTAAAAAAAAAAACTTACAAAGTTTGAAAGAAAAAAATGTTTGTAGTTTTTTTAAGTCTTTTATTTATTGTTTGCTTCATTAGAAGAATATTATTAATATAAATGTTTTTAATTTACTACTCACCAATGTTAGCTTTTAAAAGTTAACAAAAAATTTTTATTACTATTTATTTTGAAACTTAAGTGTTTTTCTTATTTAATTTTAAATATTTTAAATTGTTTTGTAACTTATATAATCATAATTAACTTAATTATATTTTCACTAATACATACTTAAACACATTTAGTAGTAAGTAAAAAAACAGTAACTAATTTTTTATCAACATCTTAATATACATTTTACTTATTTGTTTTATAGGTGTTAGTTAATAGGTCAATATCAAATTTTAATACAATAATTAAGACTACAAATTCTTTAATAAATTTAATTAAAGTTTAGTGTCATAACCAGAATATCTATTGTGTGTTTAATACGTTTATATTAATGTTACTGATTGTTGTATTTTTTTTTAATTTTATTTAAACTATATATATTCTTGTTTAGAAAGTTTGGATACATTTTTTTAAATTAGTTTTTAAGCAAATATTTAAGTCATTGTTTTTTTTTTAATTATAGCCAAATTTTAAATAAACTAAACCGTCAATTTGTATGAAATATGATGCTTGATTAAATAAATTTGAAAAATCTTATGTAGTATGAATTAATTGTTTTTCACAGCGCTGTATAATTTTGTTAATATAATTTAAACTTTTTGGTGAATTAGCGATGTTACTCTCAATTTAAAAAGGATAAGATAAACCAAACCTAATGGCAAAGATAAATATAAATTAATAGAAAAACACCTTTTGTTTTATACAGTAGATCAGTGTTATTCTAATAATTTTTTTGTTAAGATTTAAGCTTAGAAATATTAAATTTTATATTGTTTGTATTTTGTGTAGATAACTACCTCTTCATTTTTTGTGTATATCAAGTTAATTAAATTGAAAAAAAAAACAATATTATTGTTAACGGTGTGAATATTAGTTTACTTAAAACAGACAAGTGTACTATTGACTATTTTTAATATATTTTTGTGCAAGTGTTAGCCAGGTCATATATACTCCTTTTAGATGTTATGGTCACTAATTGTAAAGTTCATCAACTAACTATGTAGTTTTAAATGTGAAAAGCTGATTGTTGATGTTGTCCTAGATATCTCACTATATACCTATTGCATTAAACACTTTATGTAAAATAAAGAAGTGTGTTATCAAAAATTAGTTTGCTAAACTATTCTTAATGTGAATTTTGATAAACTAAGAATGCGTATTACAAACATTTAAATAATGGAGTTTTTTGTTGGTGAGTATGTTTAATACCACAGTTGTTTGTCTTTGTACTTTAGAATTTAAAACAAAAAAGATCAAAAGTCAAAAGGAAATATTTTCTAATTAAAATAGAAACTTATTATTTAAAAAGAAGTCTCTTTTTTTTTATACTGACTTAATAAATGTATAAAATTATATTGCTAGTTATTTAATCAAAAACAAAGTTTTTAGTATTCAATAGAACTGAAAAATAGTGATTATTTTTAAATCTTGTTATTTTTCTTGTAATAATTCTTAAAAACAATAAACGCTTTTAAGGTTTGATTCAATTTAATTTACTATTGACATTTATTATTTATATTAGTTTTTTTGATAACTATTATTTTTTAAATATTTATAAAATATATCATATCTTATAATTTTTTATCGATCTATAGCTGCTTTAAAACTTATGCTACTTTTTTACTATAACAGCGAATTATTTTTGTTTTGTTAAAATAAGTTCCATTGAATATATAATTTTTTAACAATAATATGTAAAAAAAAACTTTGTTCTTTGAAATAAATGTAATTTCTTGGTGCACGACTGTGTGAGGACAAAAAATTTAATGTTAAGAGGCCATGTCTAAAGAACTAATATTAAAGGTTTTATACAAAGTTCTGGTCGATAGTGCTCGACAAATCAAATTGGAGCTTAATATTTATTTATTTAATTATATAAAAACTATAATTCATACAGCTGTTTCACACATTGAAATGTAAAATTTCATGTGATCTTCAGTGAGTTGTAGTTTATTATAATAGTAAACAGAAATTTCGATTTTAGAATTTTTTATAGTAATTATGACGTAGTAATGGTACAGTTTATTGTACGATTAGTTGAATTTGAAATACGCTGTAAATATTATTCTATGCTTTTTAGGAAAGTTTAAAAAGATTATTTTGGAAAAGTGTTTTAAGCTATTAGAAAATGCTATAAACACGAGTATTTTATAGCATTTTATAACTTTTTTCCCAACAGCTTAAAAAATTTTTCTAATAGCTTAAAACACTTTTCCAAAATAATCTTTTTAAACTTTCCTAAAAAGCATAGAATAATATTTACAGCGTATTTCAAATTCAACTAATCGTACAATAAACTGTACCATTACTACGTCATAATTACTATAAAAAATTCTAAAATCGAAATTTCTGTTTACTATTATAATAAACTACAACTCACTAAAGATCACATGAAATTTTACATTTCAATGTGTGAAACAGCTGTATGAATTATAGTTTTTATACAATTAAATAAATAAATAAATAAAGAACTAATATATATCTTTATGTTTTTCAAGTAGATGCTTTTTGAAAATACAGTTTTTTATATAAATATTTTAAATTATAGATATCTTATAATTTTTTTAATGAAAAGCAGAAGCCATTTCCACCTACAATTGTTCTTTTGAATTTATAATATTCGGCTTGACCTTTACAACGATAAAGATCTGGTAGAGCACTACTTCACATTTACCTTTAGTACTGACAAATTATAAACCATTTTAAAAATTGTGACCAACAATAAAAATTTATTTAGTCAAACTTTTATGATTATTGTTTATAACTATAATAACAAACGGTTTAATGACTGTTTGCTTTCAAATTCGAAGAAAAATAAACTTTTGAATTTGTGTTTGAAATTGTGTAGCAATGTATTTAAACTAGAAATTTTTTTTTCATTCTTACTAACTTAAAAGTATACTCTTTGAAAAAATTAATTCAATTTTATAAGTTTTATAAAAATTGTAAATCAATTATAACTACATATTTAATAAAAAATCACTTAGTTTTGTCTTTTTAAAAATAAAAATATATTGTTTGTGTACGTAATGATGTTTTAAACACTATTAATTGTACAATTTTAGCTCAAAATCTTTCAGTTAATTATAAAACATATTTTGTTATCATTTAGAAAAATGTTTTGTTCTGATGTTTTTAATATTTTTGAAAATCGTATCATCTCAGTATGTTTAACAATTTTTACAAATTTTTTAAAACTGTTCAAGAAAATAAAGTAATAGAACATATATAATTTATTATTAGTTTAAGTATGTTTTACATAAATTTGTAGTGGTAGTTGATGGCCCATGGAGACTGACGCATTGAATAGAAGGTTTTTAACATTGTGCAACCAAGTCTCAACAAATACTGAAACAAAAGTATTCTCAGTCTCAACAACTATGCAAAGCAAATTTTGCAGAAAAATCACCCAAGAGTAATGTACGCCATTAACATGCTAATTTTCCTGTAGAGGTTACAGAAGACTCCAACGATGTCAATACTAATAAAACTCGTAATATTGATAGAGATGAGTTGAATGAGCGCATTCCTGCTACTTTAGTCCCACTAGAAAATAAGGTATTGCTTGCCTTGCGTAGGTTGAAATATTTTGATGTGCCAAGAAAGATTGAGAAAGCATTACTTCAAGTTAGAAAAAAGAATGCTTTAATTGACAAAGTACTTCAAGGTTTTTTAGGTGTATCGAAGATGGTCGAAGTTAAAACTTTTTTTGAAAATTAAGAGTGTACAAATAATTTTAATGATAATTTTTTTTTTAATTTACGTTAAGAATCCAATTTGTACCACTTAAGTTTATTAGAATGTTTAATAATAAAAAGTTAAAGTCCAAGTCGTGTAAACAATAATTCTTTTATAAATTTTCTCTGCTAAAAAGATTTTAAAAGAGCTTGTATTTTGTTTTAATTATTTTATGCTTAATTAAAATAACTAACTTATATTTAGTGTGTAAATTAATAAATGTATATTCATGATGTACTACAACGATATAATTGTTCACAATATGAATTTATGTTTAACTCACAACTGTAGTTTATAAAGGTAGTGAAAATATATTTTACTTTGTTGGTAAATAATTTATTTCTCAAACTCTTATTATTGTATTTTTTTTTATAAAAATGCATAAAAAGCTTTATGTAGTCATGAAGATAAAGTTTAAAATCGCATTTTAATGTAGTAGTGAGCTTTTTTTGTGGTTTGACATAATAGATTTTTTTTTAATTTTTGTATGTACAGTTTAAAAGGGTTTGTAAACATTAGAAATTTCTTTTTAAAAAGTTTTAATTAAAAATTTTGCTAAGATTTTTTTATCAAATTAGAATTCAGTAAACTTTTATGTTGAATAAATTTACTTTTAAGTTTAAATCATTCAGATGTTTTTTAGAACTTCATAAAGTTTAAGGAGTTTCACATAAGTGCACTTGTGTTTTTATTGATAAAGTATTAAAAAGATGTTATAAATACCGCATGGTTTATTTTTTTAAGTTTATAGTAAAATACCAAATTGTTTAATAACAAACTTTATCTGAAATTAAGAAGTTTTGTATAAACTTCTATAAATCGACTCTCTAAAGACTTTAAAAATATTTTTGGACGTCATCTAGAGCTTCGCGTTGTAGTGCAGAACTTGATGATTAGGTTTTTTTGTATTAAAGCATTCCATGTATACTATTTATCTAATTATATAGGTACAGCAGCTGTATCTATATTAACAGGAACATATTTTGTCAGCTTTAAAAAGGTTTCTTAAACTGCGTAAAAACCTGCTTGATCAGAGAATAAAATCTACTCTTTAAATGGCAATCGAAAATAATTAGTTTAGAAAAATTTTAAATGTCTTATTTATATTGCTAATCTTTCATCCATGTTTTTTATCTTTTGCTAACAGATGTTGTGTCAATTAGTTCAATTGCATATGTACAACTCTTTAAAAGCTTTATAATTTTTAGCTCGCTAGTTTTAAAATATTAATAGAACATCCTCATGTCTTCTGTTTATTGAACGACAATAAAGTCGCTTAAATGTTTGGTCTTTTGAAGTGTAGAAACAAACATTTTGGTTATATATTCGCACACCACTTGTATACCTTCAATGTCAAGGACAAACAGTTATCTGTTGCATAGTCAAGTATTGTTTTAATTAATAAAGTCTGTTAAATATAAAGAACCCAAGTGTTCTGTATTCAATTGCAGAGCTTAAAATACTGTGGGTCAAACGCGGCTAACAAAGCAAACATTTAAGATAAAGGCATAAAATTTTCTAAACAATAAATAAAAAGTTTTGTAGTAAATATATACAATTAAATATTATATATGATACTTGCTAAACAATATTGCGTTACAATTTTTTACTTTGGTTTAAAACAGTGTTTTTGAATTATTTAGTTCAATTGTTTTATTTGAATGCGGCCCACGGAAGATACTTATTAGAGCCCACTAGCCATTTTTGCTTACAATTATCCAAACTAAAACAATCTGCGGAGCTATACTGTTGTGATATATTATAATTTTATTAGTCAAAAAGACAAATTTTAGAATTTTGGATTAGATATTGTTTTTAATAGTTTAATTTGAACTGATCATATACGATATATGTTTAAATAGTATTTTGATTTCAATTAGTAGCAACTCAGGGGAAAAATTTTTGTGTGTCCGATGAAACAAAGTTCTTATTGATATAAAGACAATAAGACCGGAAAATGTATAGTTACTTTAAAGAGATGTTAGAAAAGAAAACTAGACAACTAATAAGACATACTTATTAAGCAGCGAACCCTAGAATTGTTTTTACCTCTAAGACACTATTAACACCAGGTGGTAAGGATCCAGTATCAAAATTAAATATAAGTATGGTAATCTACTAATATAGCTGCTGTTGTAAAGCAAGTTATATTATATTAACAACAAGACATCTAACGAAGAGAATAAAAGAGCACATACCAAAATATGTAGAGAATTTTTGCCTTTCAGATAAGAAAGATGATATACCGGTCAAGGTTTTAAATGCATCTAAACGTTCATCTGTTGCAAAACATTTGGTAAATGATTCAACTTGTGCAAACATTAAAAATATAAATAGATTTAAAAGTATTTTAACTTGTAGTAATGTTTATGATTTGATTACATTAAAAGCTATTTGTATTTTGTTAAGGAAACCTGTTTTATGTGAGCAAAAATATTTTGACTGCACTGTTTTTTTCAATTTCGTAATACTTTTTAAGGATTGTTTTTTTTTTTTTGTTTTACTGTAGATCAATTATAACGTAAGCAAACTTAAATGATTTTAACTGTTACTAATTGCTTGTGTCTTTTATGAATCTCTTGATTACTTTATAATTACTTTGTTACTATAAAAGTTTATAAAATCTTTTTACTTCTTACCTTTGTACTCTTTGATGAGAATTGCTCGAAATATATTTAGTATTTTTGAAATTGTGTGTCTTTTTTAAGTTTTTGTATAATTACTGGTCACTAATGTTTTAATATATATGTTATGATAAAAGCTAGGATAGAGTTTATTTTGATTAATTCCTTTTTTCAAAAGTAATTTGTATTTAAAAATGTTAATGAAATTTAGTAAGATTAGCTTAAGTTTTTCTATCAATTGCAAAAAGGGCTATGCAAACATAATCATCTGTAACTAAATCATTTATATATTCTGTAAATATATTTTGGTCTACTCCACTATAAAAAGTAAATATTTAAAAGACTTTTATTAATGCCTGCTTTATAAGTTCTTCTGGTTAAACTAAGAAAACTTATATTAGTTTTGTATTTAATTAAAGGTATATTTAACTGGGTACTATAAATTTATATTTAAATACTTATTCAAATTATTTGGATGTTTATGATGATTAGTTTAAAAGATTTTTGCTCTTAAGTAAACTAAACTATTTGAAACTAAAATGTTGAAGTAAATTTAAGTTATATAAAAAGGATAATAATGAATTTCAAATAGATGAAAAACTCTGCAAATTTTCTTTAAATTATATGTTTGTAAATTATAAATAATCTCTTCTATTGCTACTACACGTTTTAAAATTTCCTTCGACTTAGTACGTTAGACTATGTCACATTATTCGGTTGAAACCGGTGATACGGTTGAAGAACAAGAGTTGGTAGACTTGGGTTTTATTTTAGATCTAAGCTTTGAACAGACAACGTCTTTTGTTGATCTTTGCAAGCCGACTAAGTTGTTAATTTGTGAAAAAACAAAACATTTTTTTAAACTGAATTGAAAAAATCACTTGTTTGACTATGATAACTTAATTACTATTTAAAGAATAAAAAGAACAATCTTACTATATAACAAATATGCGATATTACTGGAATAATAAATTGTTTGTCTGATAGTATTTTATTTTCCATGTTATTTTCTACAACTTAATTTTGTTAATTTTTGATATTTTTAGTAAAAAGATTTAAAGGTCTTAACATTTAGATATAATAAAACATTAGACGAAAAGAAAAGTTTTACTGATTTTAAAAAGCAGTAAATTTTTATTTATTTTGATAATTACAAAATATTTCTTAATGTTACTTTAAAAACTTTCTTAGCTTTTCGATGTATTTTCAAATTTAAATTTTGTTTTTAGTCATTTGTTTTCCACGTTTAAACTTAGGATTACTTTTTCTGTTTCATTTTCTTAAAGGCAATTAAAGTTTGCTAGAAAGTTTAAGTATGTTTACACGTTCATTGTAAAACTCTTATAGGTTTTAGAATATATTTCAAAAAAGTTTAAAGTTATCCCTGAATGATACTTTTAAAATATTTTTTGTCAAAACTTAGAAATAAGTTTTAATGTTATTCATTAACTCTAAAATAAATGAAGTAAAAGTGTATAGCTACTTTTGTAAGTTAAATAGTTTAGTTCTTTTTTTATAAATTTTTTTTTTTAATTTTTATGAAAAGGCACATATGTTTCACTTAAAATTGTTATTCATCACAAAGCAATCTAAAATGATTTTACTCATGATTAACACTGAGATTAGCTGTCTTTGTTTCGCTCGACTGACTGCAAAAGTTAATTTGCACCAACTTAGCTACTTTATGATTTAAAATACATAAGTTTAACGATGAGTTTGATTGAGAAAAACGTTTGTAAGCTTGAAGGCTTTAATGTACAAAAATAAAAATAATAGTTAAGATTTTTATGTAAGAATTGGTGATTAGTTATTGTTTCTTTAATATCGGTTTTTTATTTTAAATTACTTATGTATTTAAGTATTAGTTATAATGATTATTAGCTTGCAAATAGACAACCTTTTGTAAAAAAATTATATTACATAAAACTATTTTTATAACCTCTTAAATAGAAACTTTTCAAATATAAACTTTATTTATCATATTTTTTAAATTTAAAACCCTCAATCTTTGATTATTGTTCTTTTTAACCACATTAAACTTATGGACGAAAATTTTGTTTTAGTGATTCTTTTTAAGCTTGTATAAATTAAATAGTAGTTTTTTGAGAACTTAACTAAATTCTATACACATTTGAAGCTTAACTAAATAAGGTACACTGAAAAATTTATTAAAATATCAGAACAAAAATTTAAGTAGTTTGTTATATTATAGCTAGTAACGATATTTATATTTTTGTTAGTCAGTTATCAAATATTACTGATAATAGATTTAATAATTATTTTTTGTTACAGTCAGTTTTTACGGTTAATTACGTCAAGAAAGATTTTTATTTCAATAAACTTTTTAAAATAGTATTCTGTTAATATTTTATAAAAAAGATCTATTTTAATGTAATATTTGTAGTATTAGCTAGTTTAAGTAAAGCTTAAAGTTTAAGACGTTTTTTGTTAACATTTTAAACCTAGTTGTTAAAAGTAAAACCTCAATTTTAGATTACACTAGATGCAATAAACTCAATATAAAAATAATTAGACTTAATTTTTACTGGTGTATAACTAATGTAACTACTAAGTTTTATTAAAACTAAATTACCTTGCAGTTCATAACCTTTATAAATAACTTAATATTTACTAAAACAAAAAAGTTCGGTAAAAAACACTTTTTTTTAAGAAATAAAATTTTATGTTTCAGTTTTTTTTAAAAGCTTACTAAACTAAAAATAAACACATGTACTTTTATATAAAATTATCATTGTTTTGATTTGTATTTTTAACATAAAGGAGCTTAAACTTATTATTAAATTAATAACTAAAACTCTTAATTTTGATTTTTTTTACAACTAGTGTTTTTCGACTATTTATAAAAAAAAGGAGTTCGTATTTAACAATGTCTATTGGAAAAAAGCACTCAATAAAGTTTGTCCGAAAAATTGATGCACAAAAAACCTTATTGTTATCGAGTTGTACACCACTTGGATACACTTTAGCGTCTTGTCCAGGTCAATCTTTAATAAACAAAAATTAATAAACAATCTTTTAAGAGCTAGTATAAATAAAACACATGCAAATTAAGTTTTATCTGCGTTCTAAATCCTTTGTTTTCTATTAATATTTAAAGTACGTTGATTATTCTTAAAGAAATGTTCATAAAAATTTTCAAGTATACTTTAAAAATTTTCTTCCAATTTCATTTTACTAGCTTACTAATGAAAAATTATTTATTGAGTATAACTAGTATAGAACTTACAATTAGTGTTAAATAACCATAGCAAAATTAGTTTCAATAATAAGTGTTACTTTGATAAGAAAAACAGCAGTTTTAAACATTTTTTTTAATGTAGTTTTTTCTTTTGAAAATAGTTTAAAGTGCGAAAGTTTTCTTTTTTTGTAAAGCTTTAATAAAGCCTTAAAATTAGGTTTCAAGCTTTGAATTGTTCAATTAAAAGGTAGAATAACCATTATTTAATTTTTTAGTTATACTGAGAATAAAAGTGTAGCAAAATTTTAAAATTAATAACCTTAACTTTAAGCGTTATTAAAACTTTTAAAACGCTTTAAAATTATTTACGGTTAAATATATATAATAAGTAGGGTTTTCGTTATGTTTAATTACAGTATTTTCTGAAGATAGACATAAATAAATAAAATAGATAGAAAATTATAAGTCGTTTTAAACATTATATTTTATAAAAAAAGTTTTTAGGCTTATCACATAACTGATATCTAAAGACTAAAAACTAAAATTAAATATTTTAGCTTGTTGATTTGAAAGTAACTAACAATTAAAAACCGAGTGTAATTTCCTTTTAATAACAAAAAAGTTACAATGTTTTTTTCGCTGTTGTGATTCTTTGACTAAGTTAAATTATTTTTTTTGTCTGAATAATAATATTCACTTAATTAAAAACTTTAGGGTTATCAAAGTACTCAACGGACATAGTTTAACAACTTGGAAAAAAAACTAAACTAGATCCGTGGATAAATTACCAATTTGATATGTAATTACTAACAGTCGCATGGTTAAATAACTTTTAACTAAGAATATATGATAACTGTTATAATAGAAACGATATAATTAAAAAAAAATATCTATTAAGAAACTCGTGGACAAGAGGTTAAAGGGTATCTAATTGGTGTGATACTTGATAACCGAAAGGATTTTTCGTACACCAGGTTTAAGAACCAATTACTTTGAGTGCTTTTTTATCGTTTAATAAACTTTACATCTTTTTCTAAATTTTTTAAGTTATTTCTAATGACTCATTAGCTTAAAAAAAGTAAAAGTTACCTTAAATTGAGTTTTTCACTGTGAAATCCAAAAACAGTCTTAATATTAGTATTGTATAAAGTTAACCTACACAAATGCTTTAAAATTATTTAATAACACCTAACACAAATTTATTGATTTTTTACCCATTTTTTAACCCAAAGTTTTTTTATTTTTTAACGTTTCTTAATTTAAACTAGTTGTTGAGTTAGTTAATATAGTTCATAATTAATCCAAAAAATTTGATATACAAAAACATTTGGAACAATAACTTAAAAAAAAATAACTTTTTATGATTTTCATATTAGTTTAAAGTCTATCGATGTTAAACAATTTTTTACTTAAATAGGCACAACTTATTGTAACAACTATTTCAAAAAGACCATTTTAATCACAGAAACTATCTAAACAAGCTATACTAACAAATATAAGCTATAACAGCAAATAAAGATTATTGACAAAAATAAAAATTATGAATTCTCAAAAAACAACTATGGTTGGTAGTTTTGTTTCAAAGTTTTTTGGTTTAGAGATAGAGGCTTTGATCATCAAGCTTCATAATCTAGCTTTTTTCTGATTAACACTGTCTTAAACTGATTCAATGTTTGAAATAATTAGAAAAACCAAATGAATACAATAAAAAAAAGAACTAGAAAAAGTTCTGGTAAGAAAATATTAAATTATCCCATTTTAAGACTCACATCTGCCACTAGTTATAGTCTGCCAATGGTCAGTACGAAATTTGTTTTTTTAGATTTTTTTTTAGTTTTACTTTTTTGTTAAGCATCTAGGATAAATACAACAAAAATTTTCTATTAAAAATGCAAGTAGTGGTATAACCACTATAAACAAGATGTTTAGTTTACAAAAAACATCAAACTGATAAATCACAACATGTTCTTTAATAGGTTTGATGAATATGTTTTTGGAAATAAGTGATAAGATGTATTATTGAGTTATGGGGTTTTGAAGTTATTTAGACAATTTTATGATAGTTACTTAGATTTCTATTGTGTAAAATTAATAATAAATATGTAACATTATAGTTTATATATATACAAATCAATGTTGCTAGAAAACCTTGAATCCTGGAATTTAATAACATAAGTTAAAAAAGCTAAAACAAAATTTAAAAATTCTAATAATAATACTCTAATTCTAATTCTAAAATAATACTCTGACCACCCTGATGAACATAGTAAGCTTGAATGCAAATATTTATAAAGTTGAGAATTTTTTTTAAAGTAATTGAGGTCTGTGATGTCATTTATTTTGTTAAACATTACTGACTAGTGTTTGTTGCATAAGCACAATTTATATACAAATTTCTGAGAGTTATAACCAAGAGGTGTTGCTTTTTTTTTTTGTAAATAATAGTTTAATTAAATTATGGAAAAATATTTTAATTAATTAGTCAATTTTATTTTAATTGATTTTTTGTTAAATTTAAGTTTAGCAATAATTAATCTAATATTGTTGGTAATTTGTATAGATATATACCTCTTTATTTGATATGTTTTTTGTGTATATCAAATTAATTGAATGGAAAAAAAATGCTATAGTTTTGGCAATGGTGTGATTATTAGTTTTTTAAAAACAGACAAGTGTACTATTGACTATTTTTAGTTTGTTTCTTGTGCAGGTGTTAGACAGGTTATAAATATATATTTTTAAATTTATGGTTACTAATTGTTCATTAACTAACTATGTAGTTTTAAATGTGAAAAGCTGGTTGTTGATGTTGTACTAGATATTTCACCATATACCTATTGCAATAAACATTTCATGTATAAAAATTAGTTTTTTAAGGTTTACAATACAATAAAAGTTCAAATTAAAAAATATCAAAAGTCAAAATTTAAACCACGGTTTATAAAAAGTAATATGTTTGAAAAAAAAATGAAATTTAACATTTGAGTTATTTATCCAAGATCTCAAAAATCAGTTGTTTATAAGAAAAACTATTAAATTAACATTACTGTATCTTTATCATAATTAAATACTATGACATATTTTTTAAATGATTTAAACCAAAATTTATTTCATACTAAAAATGGTCAAGAAAACTTGTATATTTAAAACTTAGAAGAAATTTAAAATAAACAACAGTTCTTAAGTCTTCTTTATATAAAAGACATACTTTAGCTACAAAGATTAATTTGAGATTGTGTATGCTTAGTTGATCATCATCCTGACTTTGAACATCTGTGAATTTTGTTATAAAAACTGTTTTCTTGTTGTATAAACTTTAACTGTTTTTAATGATTCAAAGATAAAACTCAGTGTTTTTTAATAGAACTGCAAGCAGTAATGTTTAAGTGTTAAAATTATTTGAAAAAGAGTAGAGTGAAAGCATTAAGTTATTATTGTGTATTTTATTCCATAAAATATATTTACTTTTATTAAAGGCATAGGGAGGGTCCAAAATTTTTTTACAAGAAATAAGATACGCTCCTATATGAAAATTGTAAGAAGAAACTACAAGCTAGTTTTTTATATTTTTAATTTATTTTTGAGATATTTAATTTTTTGTGAAATTTTCTTTATACAAACGTATGGACGGATCATTATCTTTCTCAGAAATTAAAAAAGAATAATACAAATCTATCTTTTCATCCGTTTTTTGAAACTCAAACTTTCAGAAAATGTTCCTTTTATAGCTTAATGGTGCAATTTTAAATATAAATAAAATAAAATTTAAGAAATAAAAAGACAATTTTTTTTTTTGGTCCAAATTAGATAAAATCTCTCATTATGCCGATTTAAATTTTAGTAATTGACTCTCTGTTAAAATCGAAAGAAGAATGATTTTAAAAGTAAGGAGAATATATATTTCTGAAGGAAATAGTCTTAATTTTGCATTTTTGTTTTGCGTCTTCTATTAGAAACCTATTGAGCACACCGAATTGTACTTCTAAAGGTACTTAGAGGTTAAAAAATGTCTGGTAAATATGTTTCATAACGCTATTTAAAATAAGATTAACTTGTTAAATTAAGATAAAACCCTATTGCCCTTAATGTCGTTTTTATTAATTTTTGTTTGTGACGAAGTCTATTTATAAAAAGCATTTAGAAAACGTATGATATTTTTTTGATCTATAACTATTGCACTTTTTCTGCTGTCTATAGCAGATAGTTTTTTTTTTGTTCAAATAAGTGCTGTAGTTTATAGAAAATATTGACAAAAATAGTTAAAAAAAATTAGATTTTAATAATTTGGATACAGGACTATAAGTTCCAACAAATCAAGCCCTTAAAAAAGTTTATTAACTTTTTTATTTTTGATAAAATTAAAACAAATGTTCTTTAAAGCTAACATAACTTATTGCAATACTAATTGTACCTTAATACTAATAGATTATTATTATTTCAGGTATTTTCTTATAAAAGTAGTTTGCCTTTGACTCATCATTAATTCTTATCTTACACATTAATTACCTTTCTAAAAACTGAAAAGCAAGAACAAAGGGCAAACAAGAAACAACAAAAAGATAACAAATATTTTGATCATTTATACCCATTGAAGTCTAGTAATAAGTTCGAAGAGATCCACCTCTAGCAGGATCATCTACAGCAGGAATTCAGATACCACAAGGATAAAACTGGGTAAAAGATAAATGAAATGAGGTTTCAGGTGAAATACAATAACTTTGATATCAATGTTAGTTTTTTTAAACGTTTCTTAACAATAGTGATAGTTTAATTCTCTAAAGCAAAAAGGTGTACAACAGAAACCAAATTCTGCATGTACACAAATATATGTTTTACTAGTTCTGTACCATAGGGGACCCAAGTTCTATATAACTTTAAGTAAGTAGTGAACTTTTGTAAAAAAGCAATATTTTATATAACTTTTATGAACATACTTTTATGTCCCCAAAATAATACATACATTTTGTAAAAAAACTAAACAAAAAATACATTTTGGAACTAAAGTTGTTAGACTTTAAGTAGTAGTTTTTAAAAAGTTCTTTGCTTTTTTAGTTTTTATATTAGGAAAAAGTGTTTTGAAATTTAAAAACGACACAGTAAACTCTATTTATTAACTTTCTGTTGTATCAGCTTTGAAATGTCTAATAATTTTTGTTAATGAAGGTTTTACAATAAAAATGTACTATTTACTTACCTTAGATAATAAAAGGTCCACATATTTTAAGAAAATGTGATTTATAAATTGTCAACTAAACTTAATATACAAATTTTTGAAAAATGTTTTAGGCATTTTCATATAAAAGTAAATTTAAACATTTTATTCACTGTTAATTTTAAATTATAATCGTTAATTAAGTTTTGAAATAATTTTTTTCATTGAGCTAAAAAGTTATAAAAAATCAAATGAAAATTCGAAAATAAATATTTAAACATTTTAGCTGCGGGCCTATTTGTGCTCTTGAATAAACTTCTGTATTATTTTTATTTTTAGACATATTACTAAAAACAAGAAAATATAAACATATGTACATAGAGGTTTTATAAAAGTCTTTAAAATGTTCGATGAAACAGTTAATTAATTTATTTGGAGTTCGACTAAATTTAAATAATAATATTTAATTCATTTATATTCATAGATGTTAGTTATAGTCTTCATTAATCATAAAATTTAAGCTATAACAAAAGTTTACCATTTAATTATTTTTTATTTATATAATTTATTGCAAAGATCGTTCATAATGTATTATAAATTAATTTTCACTAATTTTAAGAAAAATAATAAACTTAGCTAATTTAGACTTAAAATATATTAAAAATTGTTTTAAAATATAATTTTTACACTAATTTAAAACAAAGAATTAGTTTATTCCTTTGACAATTTTTTTGTAATATATATTCATTGGAAAGCTGTTAATTTTATTAGATTTCTTCATATTTTTGTTCATAATATAAAAAAAAAAGTTCACATTTAATTTTTGTATACATGTTAAGACTTTTGAGTATTTTCGTTCAATGTGTAGTCTATATAGTTTTATTTTTTAAAATAAAATTAAACTTGTAAAGATATTTAATCATATACTTAAGATCAACTAACTGCAGTAACTTTTCACTGATACTTTATTTTTAGTAAACATTTTAAAACTAATTAAATTTCAGAATTTTACATTATTTTGAATACTATTAAAGCTTTCAAAACTTTTGATAATCGTTTTCTAGTTTTTGAATTTAATTAAAAAATTTTGTGTGTGAAATTTTTATTCTTTATGATTTATTGAAATGTTATTATTTTATAAGTTTCTTTTCCTAAGTATTAAAAAACACCTACAAAGTTTGATACTAAAATTTTTTTAAAGTTGTTTTTTGATTCTATGCTGCAACTTAGGAATATTATTAAAATAATTGTTTTTCAAATTACTATGTACCAACGTTAGCTTTTAAAAGTTTACAAAAATAGTTTTATAACTATATATTTTTAATTTTAACTATTTTTTATGTTTAATTTTTAAATTTTAGGCTTTTTTATAACTTTATCTAATTATAAATTGCTGCAATTTTTTATAACTAACATACTTCTAATATACACTTTAGCTATTTGTTTTATGAGTGTTAGTTAATAGGTCAATAATAAACTTAATACTATAATTAGGACTACACATTTTTTGATACAAATTAATTAAACTCATGTTTACTAATGAGTATATTTATTATGTGTTTATTACGTTTATATTAATATTACTGATTGTTGTATTTATTTTTAATTTATATTAATCACATATGTATACTCTTTTGTAGATAATTAAGATACATGTTTTAGATCATGTTTTAGCAAATCTTCAAGTCAAAGTTTCTTTAAAATTTATTCAAATTTAAAACAAACAAAATTTTCAATCGATATATAATATGATGCTTGACAATATTAAGTTGAAAACATTTTTTAGTATGATTTAATTGTTTATTACAGAGCTGTATCTCGTTTGTGCTTTAAACTGCTTCTTAGTGAATTAGCGATGTTATTCTTTATTTAAAAAGAAATAGAATAACTGAACCTAATGGCGAAATCAAGTAGAAAATGATATAAAATTGCCTTTGTTTTATTTGTATCTTTATAGCTTTGTAAACTGATATAAGTTATTGTTATAATTATAAATAGTTATGTACGTAAGAAAGAAAAATATTTTTTGCTTTCTTCATAGAATAGACAATTTTTATAAAACATTGACATTCCGCAGTCAGGTAAAGGTTATGAGGACAATTTATATATTTGTTTGACCGAGCAGTAAATAAATTTAGAATGTAGTCCGTTCTAAAAGTCTAAGTATATGTTGTTTCTTGTGTATGACATATTTTTAAAAAGATTTTTTTGAGATTGTTTGCAGATAATGTTTTGTTATAAATATTTATTTAAGAAAAGTGGATAAATAGCTGTGTAAACATGTACTATTCATTATTTGGTAAATAACAAAAATTTTAGTATTCAATAGAACTGTAATCTTTTTATCAATATCTTTTTAAAACACAATAAAATAATGAAAGTGTGATTTAATTTAATTTATTATTAACATTATTTTTTATGTTAATTTGTTTAATAACTATCTATTTTCAAGTATTCATAAAAAATATGGTATCCTTTAAAATTATATCGATATGTAGCTGCTTTAAAACTTATGCTACTTTTTTACTATTTACAGCAGATAGTTTTTTTTTCTGTTGAAATAAGTTCTATTAACTATATAATATGTAAACAAAAATGTGTTAAGTCAAAATTTAATTCTTTCAAAATAAATGTAAATTCTTGTTGCACGACTGTGAAAAGTCAAAAAATTAAAACAAAATTTAAATTTTAACAGGCCATATCTCAAAAATTAATATATAACTTAATGTAACTCAAGTAGGTGCTTTTTACATATTATATTTTGTATAAATAGTTTAAACTTTAAATATCTTATAACTTTTTACAAGGAAAAACAGAAGCCATTTCTACCAACAATTGTTCTTTTAAATTTATTTTAAACATCTTGACCTTCTATGCAGTAAATATCTGGTAGAACACTACTTTACATTTACCTTTAGTACTGACAAACTTTAAACCATTTTTAAAAATTTGACGAAAAATAAAAAATTATTCAGTCAAACTTTAATGATTTATATTATTAACAATTTATGTTTTCTTACAAAATTTTTTATAATTATCTCTTACTTAATTAAACACAAGTGGTAGAGGTTAAGTTTGAGTTTCGAATAAATAAAGCTGTTTTAATTTATCTAAAATATTCCTTAGATTGATAACGTTTGAGTAACATAAAATCATTTTATGGATTTACTATGAATCTTTTGTTTTGTATATGTTTTTCTTTAGTAATTCAAAAATTACTTTAACAAAAGATTTTGTTTTATTTTATATTTTGATTATTTATTGTTTATTTTCATTGTTTATTTAGAATAAAGTGTTTCAATGTCATAATTAATTTTTTTACTAAAACAATGTTTTTATATAAGCCAAAGCTTCAAGACCTATTACTAAATACTGAAAGTTGATCTAAACTTTTTTAAGTTTTTTGTTATACAGGAAAGAAATTCACATTGAATTTATACAAATTTAAACAGTTTAAAAAAAAATAGTAAAACTTTAGACAGTTTTACAAATCATAATAAAAAAAAATTTAGAAGGTTTATCACTTGTAATTTTTTATCATATCTTTAAGAACAACTTTTTAATTTTCAATTGAAGATTTATTTCAGAATGATTATAGCTCAAATACAGACAATACATGTTTATTACTAAAACTATTTATATAATGAAATAAACTTTTAATGAGAAGAATAAATAAAGTCAAAGTTTTCATAGTGAGTTAATGTTTATTTAGTTTTACGCTATTAAAAAGTTAACTATTTTTTTTTAAATAAAATTGTTATATGTATTTGAGTACACTGTTCATATCAATTTATCCTTTAGTTTATTAAGTTGCTTTAACATATAGTTAAATGTTCTTTATGTAAAGTAATTAATATTATATAATTTTGTAACTAAGTGCATGTTTAGAAGTTAGTATTAAAAACTACTAGATAAATTCAGCAAAAAAAAAGTTTAGTTGTTTAAAGATCTTTATATATTGATTTATTATGATTTAGCACTTGTACTTGAAAATTTTGATTAATTGAAAATAAAAAATCATCCAAGCTTAATTTTTAATTTCAAAATCAACTAAATTGTTTGAGTTATTTATTAATTATTGTTACACTTAAGTCCTAAACAAAGATATTTGAAACAAACTTTAAAATTAGTGTATATTGATTTGTTACTCTAATTTTTTAAACTGTGGTATAAATAACAATAGCAGTTTTTATATAGTAACTTACAGTTAAAAAGTGTTTGTAAGCACTACAAACTTCTTTGTTAAGATTATAAGTTTGAAATTGTGCAAATATTTTTTATTAAAGTAAAATATAGTAAACTTTTATGATGAATAAATTTACTTATGATTTTAGATCATTCAGATGTTTTTTCTGAAACATCAAGAAGTTTAAGGAGCCTTAAAAACAGCAAATTGTTTTAACTTGTTTGGATTTCTTTGGAGCGGTGATTTAAACGTTAAATGGTAAGATATTAGATAACTTTTTGTAAAATTTTAAATGTTCTCGACAATACTTCAAAAAGACAATATTTTTAAACTGTTATTAACCATTAAGTTGGTTTTAATACAAACTGTCAACAATGTTTTAAATTAAATACATTTTATTTTAATTATAAAAACAAACTTAAATATTCTAACAAAGTTTCATTTCTAAAGCTGTTCTAATCAAACTGTTAATAAATAGTATCAAAATCAAACATTATACTTATTTATTTCTTTGCTAATTTAGATTAAGTAGTCATTTTTATGAGATGCATATTATGCTTCGCATAAATGTATTAATAATTATGAGTTCAAATTAGTTGCAATAATTATATTTGTTTGAAGATATCTTTTTTAATTTACAACTATTTTTTAAAGAATTATTTATTGGGTTTAGGTTAACAATTAAGGTTTACTTTATTCAATTAAAAACGTTTTTACATTTTTTTGACTAATTTGGTTTTTTGCACTTTTGTATATTTTTTCTAAATAATTAAAAAACTGTTTTACTGGAAATAGTTTGTTTAATTTTTTTATTTTCAATTTTAAATGTTGTGTTAATTAACTTAAACAGAAGCTCATTAAAAATTGTTATTATTAAGTAGTCTAGATTTTTGATATTGTCTAAATTTTTTAATTGTCAATTGTAAGTTTAAAGAATCGTTTATAAATGAAACGTTTATAACATTTGACATAATATTAAATATAGTTAAAAGTCTTTGCGATATTTAAATAAATTTTACATCAAAAAGAAGGACAGTCATCAAATTAAAAGTATTAAGTTAAATATTATTTTTAAGTTCTTAAACAAACTGCTTTAAGGACAAAACTTTATAGTTACATTATGTTGCTTGTTTCTGGGTTGAAAACATCTTTATAAATCTTTTACAGCCTCCCTATTTTAGACTATTTAAGATAATAAGACTAGTTTATAATTTTAAATAAAATGAACTTTTTTGTTTTTGCAAAAACTACGATTTTGTTTACTATTTTGTTGTTAAACTTCTATGAAATATTTAGTAGTGGCTACATCTGTTTGTAATTAAAGGATCTGATAAGTATATAACAGAATGATTGTCATCCTTCTAAAAGATAAAAATAAAAGTGTTTTAAATGTATCAACCACTTTTAAAAACCAAGCAAGTGGCTCAGATTGATTACGACCCAAGTAGCAGAGTCTTAAAAGTTTACATGAAGCTAAAAAGACTTTTGAAGAAAAATAAAAGGTTGCACTACGAAATTGTGGTTGAAATTTAAAACTAAAGCTTTTAATACAGGCAACATTAATTCAGTTTAAGAAGTAATCGGATTTTTTTTAATATTTAAAAAAACGTCTGAGAGTGTTTAACCAAGAAGTCTTTCTTTTTTTCATTTATTTTATTAATTTATGGAAAATATTTTTTGATGTTTTTTGATTGGTTTTTGTTAATTTTAAGCTAAGAAATAATAAATCTTACATTGTTAGTATCTTGTATAGATATCTACCTCTTTTTTTGCTATGTTTTTTGTGTATATCAAATTAATTCAATGTAAAAAATGCTATATTTTTGGTAATGGTGTGATTATTAGTTTTTATTAAAACAGACAAGCGTACTATTGACTTTATTTAATTTGTTTTTAGTGCAGGTGCTAGACAGGTTATATATACTATTTTTAGACATTATGGTTACTAATTGTAAAAATCATAAACTAATATGAAGTTTTAAATGAGAAAAGCTGATTGCTGACGTTATACTAGATATCTCACCATATACCTATTGCATTAAATTTTTCATGTAAAATAAAGAAGTGTGTAATCAAAAATTAGTTCCTGCAGTCATATAAAATATTCTTATTGTGAATTTAGGTAAACTGAGAATGGGTATTACAAACAGTAAAATATTGATATATATTTTTTTTTGTAAGTCTGTTTAGTAGCACATTATTTTTCATCATACAATAAAATTTCAAATTAAAAAACATCAAAAATAAAAAGTTATACCACGGATTACAAAAGGTAATATGTTAGAGACAAAAACGAAATTCAACATTTAAGTTAATTATCCAAGATTTGAAAAATTAAGTTTTTTCTTAATAACACATTTATATTAGCATTAGAGTACCTTTATAAAAATGCTATACGATTATATCATTTTGAAATGATTTTTACCCAAAATTTATTTTTATAAATCAAATGGTCAAGATAACTTGATGATTTAAAACCTGAAACAAATTTCAAAAACAAAAGAAAAACAGTAGCTGAGTCTTGTTTATATAAAAGACATGTGTTAGCTACAAATATTAGTTTGAGATTGTTTATGCTTGCTTAATCATCTATGATCTTGCTTGATGATTTTGAACATCTGTAAATGTTGTTTTTAAAATTTATTTCTGGTTGTATAGAATTAAATTGTTTATTAATGATTCAAAAACAAAATTGTTTGTTTTTTAATAGAACTGCAAACAGTAATTTTTAAGTATAAAGACAAATAATTAGTTATAAAAGAGCAGAATAATGCATTAAATAATTTTTTTGTTTTTTATTTCTTTAAATGTATTGACTTTTATTAAGGGTAGAAAAGGTAGAACATTTTCTTTATAAAAATAACATACGCTTGTAAATGAAAATTTTAAGAAGAAACTACATGCCAGTTTAAATTTTTTGATTTTCACTTTTGAGATATTGTAATTTTTATTTATACAAACGTAGGGATGGACCATAAACTTTCTCGGAAATTAAAAGAGTTAATTCAAATCTATCTTCTCCTTCATTTTTAGACAACTCAAAATTTGAAAAAATATTTTTTTTATTGTTTAATAGGTATTTAAAAGTGCATTTCTAAAAATACTTATTTGTCCTAAATTAGATAAAATCTCTTATTTTACCGATTTAAATTTTAGTAGCGGATATTTTTTGAAAATTCAAAGAAGACTGATTCTAAAAGGAAATAGAAGATATATTTCTTATGAATATAGTATTTTTTTATATTTTTGTTTTGCGCCTTCCATTGAAAACCTATTAAGCACATTGACTTATACTTTATAGAGGTTAAAAATGTCTGCTGAATACGTTTGACAAAACTATACAAAATAAGATTAACCTGTAGAATTAAGATAAACCCCTATTGCCCTTAATGTCGTTTTTATTAATTTTAGTTTGTGACTAAATCTATTTTTAAAGCATTTAGAAATCTTATGATATTATTTTGATCTATAACTTTTGCAGTTTTTCTGCTGTCTACAGCAGATAGTTTTTTTTTTGTTTGAATAAGTGCTGTAGTTAATAGAGAATGTTAACAAAAATAGTTAAAAAAATAAATTTTATTAAATTTGGATACAGGACTATAAGTTCCAACAAATCAAGCTTTTAAAAAATGTTGAATTACTTTTTAATTTTTAATAAAATTAAAACAAATGTTCTCAAATGCTAACATATAACTTATTGTAATACTAATTGTACTTTAATACCAATAGATTATTTTTTTTCAGGTCTTTTCTTATTAAAGTAAATTTCATTTGATTCATCATTAATTTTTATCTAGTACATCATTTACCTTCCTAAGAATCGAAAGGCAAGAACAAAGGGCAAACAAAAAACAAAAAAGATATCATAATATTTTGATTATTCATAGTCATTTAACTTTAGCATCAAGTTCAAAAAGATCCACCAAGATAGTACAGCAGAAGTTCAGATACCACCAGGAAAAGAATGAGGAGGATTACCATAACCTGGATGTACAAGTAAGTCTTATTTTTTTTAATGCAAAAACGTTGTACATCAAAAACCAATTAACTTTAAGTAAGTAGTGATTTTTTGTAAAAATACAATATTTGTTATAACTGCAATGAACGTACTTTTATGTAGTCTAAGATAATACATATAAATTTTATAAAACTAAACAAAAAATAAATTTGGAACTAAAGTTATTAGACTCAAAGTAGTAGCTTTCAAAAAGGTCTTTTCTTTTAACGTTTATATATATATATATATAAATATATCAAAATTAGAAAATTATACATTAAACTCTATTTATCTGTTTTGTGTTGTAACAGCTTTGAAATGTCTAGTAGATGTTATTAATGAAGTTTTTCCAATAAAAATACTACTTACTTACCTAAGGTAATAAAATAGAGTCTACATTTTTTATAGAAAATATTATTAAGAAATTATCAACTTAACTTAATATACAAAATTTTAGTAAAAATGTTTTAAGCATTTTCTTCACTGTTGATTTTACATTATAAATGATAATAAATTTTTAAAAGAATTTTTTTTATTAAGCTAAAAATTAATAAAAATTCAAATGATATATCAAAAAATCTCTTTAAATGTTTTAGTTGCGGGCCTATTTGTGCTCTTAGATATATTTCTTTATAAATTTTTGATTTTTAAAAATATTTATTAAAAACAAGAAAATATAAACATATAAATATAGACATTTTATTACCTATATCGATAGCCATCTGTTTCTGTCTGTTGTCTCTGCCCTTTTTATTAGACCTTGTCATAATACCTTGTACAAAGAGCTTTTTTGACTTTTACACCTTAAAACGAATGGCGTTGTTTGGCATTAATTTAGTTTTAGTTATATATTTTCCTAGTTAATATAATATAAGCATAAGGTGTGAAAAAGTGAAATAGTGCTTTTAAAACTACAATAAGTGAGAGTGACACACGATTACACAATACAATTTGTTACTAACAGTTTTGGATAGAAATCTTTTTGAACCCTGCTTTTCAACTGTTGAAGCTTTTGTCGTTAAATTCTACGTCGCAGCGTTTAAGTTGATTAATAAAAACAATTTTTCGAACTTTGCGCACAAGTGGAATAGAATTAAATTCATTAATGCCGTATAAACCAAAAATATTAAAAAGGGTAACGCTATTTCAAACAACCGCTTATATATGCATTAAAAAACATAAGTTCTCTCAAATAGATAATATAGTTGTGGGAAAGCTTATCAAAATGCTATATTTTTACAAAATATTCCCATATCCTAAGATTATAAAACATTTATTACTTATGATTCCCGTTTTAAATAGATAATTATCGGTACAATGTTATAAAAGTTATTAAATGAAATGTTCGATGAAACAGTTAATTAATTTATATGGAGTTAGACTAAACTTAAAAAATTAATTTTTAATTTATTAATATTCATTGATGTTAGTTATAGTCTTCATTAACTATAAAATTTAAGCTATAATAAAAGTCTACCATTAAATTTTTATTTTATTAAGATTGTTTTTTTAAATGTAAGTTCGTAATGTTTTAAAGTTTTAATTTCACTATTTGTAAGAAAAGTAATAAACTTGGCTAATAAAGACTTAAAATGCATTAAAAAGTGCTTTTAAATATAATTTTTACAACAATGTAAAGCTTAATGTTAGTTTATTCTTTTGACAATTTATTTTGTAATAAATATTTATTGGAAAACTGTTAATTTTATTAGATTTCTCCATATTTTTATAAAAAAGTATTTGAAAAATATAGTTTTTGAATACATGTTCAGACTTTTGAGTGTATCAAGCCAGTTTAGTCTTTTTAAAACAAAACAAAATTTTGTAAATATGTTTAACCATATACTTAAGATAAACTTAATGTAATATCTTTTCATTGATACTTTATTTTTAGTAAACTTTTTAAGACTCATTAAAAGTTTAGAATTTTACATTATTATGACTAATGTTGCTTATTTTGTTGATAATTTAATACAGCATTATTCTTTATAATGTACAGTTTAAATAATTATATTTTTATTCATTTTTGTTTTTATATCATCTCATGTAAAAGTAGTTTATTTTTTAAGTTTATTGAACTTTAAACATTTTTTAAAATAAAGAATCATTGTACTTTAGTAGAACTTTCTAATGACTTTTTCTACATTTTGTTTAAATTTTTAATTTTTACGTAAAAAAATGTTATGAGGCTTACATTTTTTTATTTTAGTTGTTTGTAACTAAGTTAAAACTTTTTGTTAATCATTTTTTCTAGTATATGTTTAAAAACAAGCTCTAGTAAATTTATCAGACAAAAAGGTTTTTAATTCGATAAAACATTTGAACTTTATTTACCTTATAGTTTTTTTTTTTGTATGGTCAAATGACTGTAATCAAAATTTGAAAATAATTTTAACTCCTATATTAAAAAAACCAAATTAAAATTCTGTGAAATTCTGAGAAAGATGTTAAGTATTATCATTTTTTTTTTTTTTAGTTTTGTAATTTTTTAAGTCTATGAATCAAAATTATAATATTATAAATAATTTTTGTTATCATTAAAAATCATAAATAATTCAAAAACTTGTTTTGTTTTCAGCACGTTATATTGTTATAGAATTAAAAACAAGAGTTATTTAAGCTTTCTAAACTTTTGATGATCCTTTTCTAGTTTTTTGACTTAATTAAAAAAATTTTTGTTTGTGACCTTTTTTTCTTTATGTTTCATGAAATAGTTATTATTTTAAACGTTTCTTTTCCTACTTTTTGAAAACTTTTTCAAAGACAAAACACTTAATTACCAATTAGAGAATTGCATTTAGTTATTGTACTTACAAATTATTCATCACTTATATCTAGTCTTACATATAAAATAGATAATAACCAACTGACATTCTTAGACCAATTAAAAATACAGAAAACAAACAGATATATTCATTTAGAGTTCTATCTACCTAAAAAGATGAACTGATAATCAAGATAAGTTTCAATTTTTTCAAGTATCTAAACTAAATTAATCAATTATAATTATATCTATAAGAAAAAAGTAGGCTTGTTAACTACTGTGATTTATTTTTTATGATAAAAAGCCTTTTTATTAAATGTGTGCTTTTAAATTTAACAGACAAAGTTAGTTTTGCATTTGTGTTTGATTCTGAACACCATTGTATTTAAACTGACAATTTTTTTTCTTTCTTACTAAGTTATTAATTGTACATTAAAAGTGTATTTTGAACTTGATGATTTTCCAAGATATTAAATTAATTCTAATTACTTTTAAAACAAAAAAAAAACTTTGTTCTGTCAGTTTTAAACATTTTTTTAAAACTATATTGTACATTATGATGTTTAAAACGGTTTTATTTATACAGTGTTAGCTTTAAATCTTTAATCTAAACTAAACTATCTAAACTAAATCAATTAATTGAAATTTTATCAAAATTTTTACCAAGTAAAAACAAAGTAAGCTTGTTACTTGTTGTGATACTTTTTTTTATAATAACAAAAGTTTTATTAATGTATGCTTTAAAATTTTAAGATAAAGTTAGTTTTACATTTGTGTTTGAATCTGAACAACATCGTAGTTAAACTGACAACTTTTTGATCTTTATTACTAAGTTATTAAAGTATGAATTGAAAAAGTATATTTTTTTCGATAATTTTATAAAAGTATTTAATAAATTATAATTATATTTTAAACAAAAAATCACTTTGTTTTGTCATTTTTAAACGTTTTTTTTTGTTATATTGTTTTACGTACATTATGATGTTTTAAATCTTACTGTTATATAGTTTTAGCTTTAAATCTTTCAATTATTTAAAAGCACAACTTTGTTATCATTGAAAAGTATTTGTTTATTTTATTTAAAATTTTCAACAACCAATTGAAATCCGTTTTAGCTCGGTATGCATAAGGTTTTTACAATGTACTACATTTTTAACAAAATTTTCAAAACTGTCAAAAAGTAAATAGTAATAGAGCATATACAAGTTATTACTAGTTTAAGTATATTTTACATAGATAATATTGTAGTGAGAGTTGAATGTCTAGCAGACTGACGCTTTGAAACAAAAGGTTTTAAAAGTTGTGCAACCCAGTATCAACAAATACTGAAACGAAAGTATTCTCAGTCTAAACAGTTATATAAACGAAATTTGGCAGAAAAAATCACTTATGGATAATGTAGGCTATCAACATCCTGATTTTCCTGTAGAGGTTACAGAAGACTTCACGGTGCCAATACCTATGAAACACGTAAGATTGATAGAGATGAGTTGAGTGAGCACATTTCTGCTCATTCAGTCCCACTAGAAAATAAGGTATTACTTGCCTTGCGTAAGTTAAAATATTTCGATGTGCCAAGTAAGCTTAGGAAAGCATTACTCAAAGGTAGAAAGAATAATTGACAAAGTGCTTTCAATAACTTTTAGGTGTATCGAAGATGGTCGAAGTTGGAACTTTTGTTGAAAATTGAGAACTTGCAAAAAAAATTTATTAAAGTATTTTTTCAAATTTATGTAAAGTACACAACTTATATCACTTTATTTTATTAGAAAGTTTATTTATAAAAATGCAAGTTCTTGTTTTGTAAACAATAACTCTTTTATAAATATTATCTCAATAGCTTATTATAAGTTTATTGATAAGTATTTGAATGTTTAACGTGCATATTTCGCATAAACACTTAAAGTTATTGTTTTATTACAATGTTTACATTATGAACTTAGATTTTTAATTATAAATTTTTTATACTTTTAATAACTTATAAACTGATTGCTTTTCACACGGAAGATTTATTATTAAAAATGTTTTAATCTAAAATATTCCTTAGATAGATAACTTTTGAGTATCATGCAATCATTTTATGGTATTAATACAAATCTTTTGTGTTTTATATATTTTCTCTAGTATTTCTAAAATTAATTTAGTAAAAGGTTTTATTTCTATTTATATATCGGTTATATAAAAACAAATTGTACAGTAATCTTACTTTATTGTACCAAAATATGTTTCTGTGTGTTAACGAATCAACAATTACGTCACAATATAAATGAGGTTATTTCAACTGTTTAACTTGTATTGCAAAGTTTGTTAATTTAGCTTTTATGTAACACTTAAAATACAATATTACAATTTTATATAATTTTACGTAATTATTAGATGTAATGAATGTATTTCGTGCATTCTTTAACAACATTAAATTTGAATCAGTTGATCTTCCATTAACGTGAGTGCTTTGTTTATATTATGATTTGTTGTTTTGTTGTGTATTTTAGTTCACTTTAAGTGTTTTAGACTTAATAATTACAAATATTATATAGTTTTATAACAGTCGGATTTAATATTAAGTATTTTACCTATTATTTACTATTATCTGTAGTAATTATTTTATCTTAATTAAAAACATGAATACATCCACTTTATTCTATGTTTCTATTCTTTCATTACAGTAATTTTTTTTTTACAGAACCTAGTTGAAGTGTGTTGATTCGTTAACACACAGAAACATATGTTGGTACAATAAAGGAAGGTTACTGTACAATTTGTTTTTATTTATATTCCAGTGAAGTTATTTCACTAGGATCTTTTGTTAGCAAACCATTAAACTTATATTTTGAACAGTTATATTGGTTATATATTTTTTATTTTCATTGTTTTTTAGTAAATAGTATTTGAATGTATAAATTTATTTGTTCATACAATTACTTTTTATCAATACCAAAGCTACAAGGCTTATTACAAAGTACTAAAAGTTGATCAAAACTGTTTTAAAGTTTTTATTTATATATTAATGAAATCTATATTATTGTTATACAAAATTTTACTGTTTATAATCGAAAGATATAAGTTTTGACAGTTTTAAAAAACATAATAAAAATTTAATCTAAGAAGTTTAATCACTTGTAAAGTGTATTTTTTATCATATCTGTTAAAAAACAATTATTCTATATTAAACTAAAAAGATTTATTTCAGAATAATGATAGTTGAAATACAAGCAATACCAGTTTATTACTAAAACTTTATTTAATAAAATAAACTTTTCAATGAGAAGAATAATTGAAGTCAGAGTTTTCTTGGTAAGTTAAGATTTATTTACTTTTACACTATTAAAAGATTAATCAAATTTTTGTAATAAATTTTTTATATCTATTTGAGTACGTTGTTTATATAAATTTATCCTTTTTGTTTTTATAGATTGCTTTAACACATAGTTAAATAGTTTTTTTCATGTAAAGTAATTATTATTCTTAAATATTGTAACTAAGTGCATGTTTAGAAATTAGTATTAAATATGGCAAATAAAAAATTTAGTTTTTAAAAGATTTTTATATAATGTTTTTAATGATTTAGCACATCTACTAAAAAGTTAATTAATTTAAGGTAAAAAAGTCATACAAGCTCATTTTTCAATTTCCAAATCAACTAAATTGTTAACCTATTCACAGTTATACTTTATTTATCAACTATTGTTACATTTAAGTCCTGAACAAAGATACTTGAAACAAACTTTTATGTATATTGGTTTGTTACTATATTTACTTAAACTATGGTATAATTAACAGTAATAATTATTATATAATAACTTACAGTTAAAAAGCGTTTGAAACATTATAGATTATTTTGTAAAATATTTTAATTTGAAATACTGCCCATTTTATTAAATGAAATTTCAGTAAACTTTGACATTGGATAAATTTTTTATTTTAGATCACTCAGATGTTATTCTGAAACATTAAGAAGTTAAAGGAGTCCAACAAAAGAGCAAGTTGTGTTTACTTGTTTGTTATTTATTTGGAGCGGGTAACTGAAAGATAAATGGTAAGATATTAATTATATATATTAGTAAAATTTTTTAAATATTCTTGACAGTACTTTAAAAAGACTAATATTTTAATGTGTTATGAACAATTAAACTAGTTTTAGTATAAACTGTGAACAATACTTTATTTTAAATACTGTTTATTAAAATAAAATAAAAATAAAATATTCTCACCTAGTTTTATTTTTATAGCTGTTCTAATAAGACTGTTAATAAATAGCACCAGTATCAAACATTATATTTATTTATTTCTTTGCTAATTTAAATTTAGTATTCTTTTATATGAGGTGCACATCAGGTACTGCATAAGAGTATTCGAAAATTATAAGTTCAAATTAATTGCAGTAACTAAATTGCTTACACTTTACAACATTTTTTTTAGAATTATTAATTGTATGTATGTTCACAGTTAAAGTTTGCTGATTTTATATAAGTATTTTTGTAAATTTTTTTGTGACTTGTTTGGTTTTTTTGCATCTTTGTATACTTTTTCTAAAGTATTTATACATGATCTTAGTGAAATAAGTGTATTTAATTTAATTTTTATTTTGAATTTTTTGTTATTTAATTTTAACAAAAGCTCATTAAAAATTGTTATGATGAAGTTGTCTAGCTTTTAATATAGTTTTATTTTTTTATTTGTCACTTGTAAGTTTAGAAATCCTTAAAAATTAAACATATAAAACATTTGACACAACATTAAACATAGTTATAAAATACTTTGCGATAGTTCAATAAATTTTGAATCAAAAATGAATGACAGTCATTACATAAAAAATAAACAGTTAAATATTATTATTCAATTCAACTTGTGTTAAATATTCATTAGTTGATATTTTACATCTGTTTTTAAATCAAGGACCCAGCAAGTATATACCAGGGTGACTTGTAATTCTTCTGAAAGATAAAAAAGATTTTTTAAATGTATCAACTACATGAAAAAACTAAGCAACTTAGTCAGATTGAATACGACCAAAGTAGGACGAGTCTTAAAAGTCTACCTGAGGCTAAAAAGATTTTTTAAGAAAACTAAAAAAAAACCACTACGAAATTAACATACAGGCAACATAAAACCAGTTTAAGAAGTAATCGGGAAATATTTTTAATATTTTTAAACAAATTTCTGACAGTATTTAACCAAGATGTGTTGCTTTTTTTTTAATAAATTATGTAAAATATTTTAATTAGTTATTCGATGTTTTTTTTTGGTTGGTTTTTCTTATATTTTAAGCTTAGAAATAATAAGTCTAACATTGTTGGTATTTTGTATAGATATCTACCTCTTTATTTGCTATGGTTTTGTGTATATAAAATTAATTGAATTGAAAAAAAAAACTATATTACTAGTATTGGTGTGATTATTAGTTTATTGAAAACAGGCATGTGTACTATTAAATATTTTTAATGTGTTACTTGTGCAGGTGCTAGACAGGTTATATATATATATATTTACTCATTTAGATATTATGGTTACTAATTGTAAAGTTCATCAACTAACTATGTAGTTTTAAATGTGGAAGCTGCTTGTTAATGTTGTACTAGATATCTCACCATACATTTATTGTATTAAACATTTCATGTTAAAAAGAAGTGTGTTATCAAATATTAGTTTGTTGCAGTCAATCAAAATATTTTGAATGTAAGTTTTGGTAAATTGAGAATGAGTATTACAAAAACTTTTATAAAAATATTATTTTTTTGTGAGTCTGTTTAGTAGCACAGTATTTTGTTATCGTACAATAAAAATTTACACCAAAAAAGATCAAAAGTCAAAAGTAAAACTAAGGTTTACAAAAGATAATATCTTACAAAACATATAAATTTTACATATAAGTTATTTATCAAAGATTCAAAACATCAGTTATTTATTTATAACAAATTTAAATTATCATTACAGTTCTTTATAATAATTCTATACTATAATAAATTTTTTAAACAATTTTCACCAAAGATTTATTTTATACTAAAATTGGTCTAGATAACTTGTACATTCAAAACCTGGAAGAAATAAAAAAAAAAACAGTTGTTGAGTTTTGTTTTTATAAAAGACATATGTTAGCTACAAATATTAATTTGAGATTGTTTATCCTTGCTTGATCATCATCCTAATTTGAACATCTGTGTTTCAAAAATTATTGTCTGGTTGTATAAAAATATATTATATAGTTTATTAATAATTTTAAGACAAAATCCTTTTTTTAATAGAACTGCAAACAGAAATAATTTAAGAAGTGGAGATCCACCTGCAGGAATTCAGATACCACCAGGATCAAACAGAGAAAAGATAAATGAAATGAGGTTTCAGGTGAAATACAATAACTTTGATATCAATGTTAGTTTTTTTAAACGTTTCTTAACAATAGTGAAAGCTTATTTTTTTAATAAAGTTGTACAACAGAAACAATAGAAACTTAAAAAGTTAAAAAGTTGTACAACAGAAACAAAATTCTAGATGTACACAAATATAAGTTTTACTAGTTCTATACGAAAGGGGACCCAAATTCTACATAACTTTAAGTTATGTAGTGAACTTTTGTACAAACCCAATGATTGTTATAACTATGTTGAACATAGTTCCTTTAATTTAGCCCAAGATAATAAACATTTATCTATAAAACTAAACAAAAATTACATTTGGAACTATGGTTTTTAGACTTAAAGTACTAGCTTTCAAAAAAATTTTTGATATTTTCGTTTTTTGTACTAAGAAAATAAATATTTTAAACTATATTTGTCAGTTTTGTGTTGAAATAGCTTTGAAATGTCTACCAGATGTTATTAATGAAGTTTTTTCAATAATAATGTACTATTTACTTACCTTAGGTAAAACAATAAAGTCTACTATTTACAAAATTTACTACTATAATATTTACTAATATACAAAAAGTTATAAAGATATTTAGTATAAACAAAATTTTAGAAAAATGTTTTAGGCAATTTCATATTAAAGTAATTTTAAGCATTTTCTTCATTGTTGATTTAATATTATAAATGTTAATTAAGTTTTAGAATAATGTTTTTTAATTGAGATAAAAATTAATAAAAATCAAATGAAAATTTAAAAACAATTCTTTAAACATTTTAGTTGCGGGCCTATTTGTGCTCTTAATTAAATTTCTGTTTTAATTTTTATGTTTTTAAATGTATATTTGAAACAAGAAAATATAAACATATGAATATAAATATTTTATAAAAGTAATTAAATCAAATGTTCAATGAAGCAATTAATTAATTTATACTGTAGATGAAACTAAATCAAAAAATAATATTTATTAATTAATAATCATAGATTTTAGTTATAGTCTTCATTAACTTTTAGATTTAAGCTATAATAAAAGTCTATCACTCAATTATTATTTTTTATTTAGATTGTTTTTTTTTAAGTTAGTTCATAATGTTTTATAACTTCATTAACTTTTAGATTTAAGCTATAATAAAAGTCTATCACTCAATTATTTTTTTTTAAGTTAGTTCGTAATGTTTTAAAATTAATTTTCACTTATTGTAAGAAAAGTAATATACTTGGCTAAAAAAGACTTAAAATGTATTAAAAAGTGTTTTTAAATAAAAGTTTTGCCATTACTTAAAATTTAAAATTAGTTTATTCCTTTAATTTTTTTGTAATATGTAGTCATTGGAAAACTGTTAATCTTATTAGATTTCTCAATGTTTTTATACAAAATTATTAAAAAAAATATAGTTACATTTAATCTTTGAACACATGTTTGGACTTTTGAGTGTATTTGTTTAATGTGCAGTCTATGTAGTTGTTTTTTTAGATAAAACTTAATTTTGTAAAGATATTTAATCATGTATTTAAGATCAACTAACTGTAGTAACTTTTCACTGATACTTTATTTTTAGTAATTTTTTTTAAACTCATTAATTTTTAAAAGTTTACATTATTATGAATAAAATTGCTTATTTTGTTGATAATTTAATACAGCATTATTTTTTATAATGTACAGTTTAAACAATTATAATTTTATTCATTTTTGTTTTTATTTCGTTTCATGTAAAAGTAATTTAGTTTATACTTTAAATAAATCATTGAACTTTTAGTCTTTTCGAAATAACGTAGCATTGTACTTTAGTAGAACTTTTAAATGAGTTTTTCTACATTTTGTAAAAATTATTGATTTACATGTAAAAATAAACTATAAGGCTTAAATTTTGTTTATGTGCGTCGTTTGTAATTTAATTAGTACTTTTACTTAATTATTATTTTTAATATACTTTTTTAAATAAACTGTTGTAATTTATCAGACAAGAGTTTTTTTAATTTAATAAAACATTTAAACTTTGTTAAACTAATAAAATAATCTTTGCTTTTAATTATACAATTTCCTCTATCCAAATTTAAAAATGTTTTAAACTACCATACCTATAGTACTTTGTAGTATTTCGTAAGTTTGTGCAAGTGTAATTAATTACAGTTTATAAAAAATGTTACGATTAAATCTGGTCAACATGTTTGATATTCTTGGTAATTCTTTACGTTATGACTTATAAGAATAACTATTAAAGCACATAAAAATTAACACATATTGCTATTCGTTTGGTATAAGATAATAAATATTATCAAAAAAAAACTGTTTTTTTTTTTTTATGTTTAAGTTTGTAATTTTTAAAGTCTATCAAACAAAACTATAATTTTATTAATAATTTTTGTTAATATAAAAAATCATAAATAATTCAAAAACTTGTTTTGTTTTCAGCACCTTATATTGTACTAGAATTAAAAACAAAAGTTATTTGAGCTTTTGATAACGTTGATGTTCCTTTTCTAGTTTTTTAGAAGTTTTTGTTTGTGACATTTCTTTTCTTTATGATTTAGGGAATTATTATTTTATATGTTTCTTTTCCTAAGCTTTAAACAAACACTTACAAAATTTGATACAAAACATTTCTGTAGTTTTTTTTTAGTCTTTTTTGTATTGTTTGCTACATTAGAAGAATCTTATTAATATAAATGTTTTTAAATTACTATTTACCAACGTTAGCTTTTAAAAGTAAATAATGTTTTTATTACTATTTATTGCTAAATTTAAGTGTTTTTCTTACTTAACATTAAATATTTTGAAATATTTTTTAACTTATCTAATTAAAATTAATTTAATTATTGTTTACTAATACATTTTAACGCATTTGGAAGTAAGTAAATAACAAAAACTATTTTTCTAACAACTTCTAATATACATTTTTGTTGTTAGTCTTTTGAGTGTTAGTTAATAGTTTAATATTAAATTTAAATGCTATAATTAAGACTGCATTTTTTCTTAATGAAATTCAATTAAACTTATGTTTCATATACAAGATATTTATTATATGTTCGATACGTTCATATTAATGTTACTGATTGTTGTATTTTTTATTTTATTTAATCCGTATATACACTTGTGTAGATAATTAAAATACATAAGTCATAGTTTTTTTAAATAATAATAAAATTTTAAATAAACTAAACTGTCAATTGGTGTGTATTATGATGCTTGATAAAATCAATTTAAAAATCCTTATGAAGTATGAATTAGTTGTTTTTCACTGAGCTGTATCTCTTTTGTTCTTTTAATTTAAACTATTTAGTGAATTAGAAATGTTACTCTCAATTTAAAAAGGATAAGATAAACCTAACTTAATGGCAAACATAAATATAGAATAATAGAAAAAAAAACCTTTAGTTTTATACGGTAGGTCAGTGTTATTTTAATTTCATTTTTGTTAAAATTTAAGTTTAGAAAAAATAAATCTAACATTTGTGGTATTTTGTTGAATATCTACCGCTTTATTTGCTATGTTTTTTGTGTATATCAAATTAATTGAATGGGAAAAAATACAATATTATTGGTAATAATGTGATTAATAGTTTTAATGAAACAGACAAGTGTACTATTGACTATTTTTAATGTGTTTCTTGTGCAGGTGCTAGACAGGTTATACATACTTCTTTTAGATATTATGGTTACTAATTGTAAAGTTCATTAACTAACTATGTAGTTTTAAATGTGAAAAACTGATTGTTGATGTTGTACTAGATATCTCATCATATAACTATTGTATTAAACATTTCATGTTAAAAACAAGTGTGTTATCAAATATTAGTTTGTTGCTGTCTTTTAAAACATTCTTAATGTGAAAATTAGTAAACTGAGAATAAGTATTCAGACACTTAAATAATGATGTTTTTTTGTTTGTAATTCTGTTCAGTAGCACAGTATTTTATTTAGTCACCTTACAGTAGAATTTGAAACGAAAAATTTTAAAAGTCAAAAGTTAAATCACAGTTTACAAAAGGTATTATTAAAAATATATCTTGATAAATTATAAAGAACCTTTGTTTATACGGTAATAATGAAATGAGTTCTGCTTATGTTTTATTTGCATCTTTTTAACTTTGTAAACCAATATAAGTGGTAATGTTATAAATGGTAAAAACGTATGTACGTAAAAAAAGAAATATTCTTTACTTACTTTATAAAATAGAAAACGTTTTGAAAACATTGACATTTGACAGTCAGGTAATGTGTTATGAGGACAATTTAAATACTTTTTTGACCAAGTTTTATAAATTTAGAATGTATTGATTAAATTGAATTTGTAAGTAGAATTGAACTTTTAATCGTCAATTTGTATTTTGTGTATATGAATAACATATTTTAAACTAGATAGATTTTTTTTTGCAATTAATGCTTTGTTAAAAACATTTTAATTTTGACCATTTAGTATTATTATATATATTTAGTTAAAAAAAGTAAATAAATGGCCGTGTAAAAAAATATTGTTCATTTTTCATCAAAAAATAAGTAATTAGTGGTTAATAGAACAGCAAAAAGTTTAAATTAATGTTTTTATTGTTTTTGTTTATGAAGAATAAAAAGTTTAAATTCAGGTTTATAAAATGAATTAACTTTTATTAATACCATGTTTTATTGTTTTTGTTATTTAATTTTGGTTACTAGATTTTTTTGATTATTCATAAGGTATATGATAAATTAAGATGTTATATAAATATATACTGCTCCTATATTTATGATAATTTTGCACTGTCTATAGCATATAGTTTTTGTTCTGGTAAAATAAGTACTATTGACTATGTTATATGTTAACAAAAAATGTGTAAAAATAAGACTTTATTCTTTCGAATAAATTTTAATTTTTGTGACTGCACGACTTTGTAAACTCAAAATATTTTTTTTTATTTATAGGCTATACCTCCAAAACGAATATATAAGTTTATGTAATACAAGTAGGAGTGTTTTCTTCATAAATTTTTTTATAGAAATAGTTTAAACTTTAGATAACTTATAATTTTTTTAAAGGAAAAACAGAATCAATTTCAACCAACAAGTGTTCTTTTCAAATAATGTTATTCGGCTTGAATTTGTTTGCATCTGGTAGACTACTATTTTACATTCACCTTTAGTACTGACAAACCAAAAACCCTTTTAATAATTGTGACCATAAATAAAAATTTATTAAGTAAAACTTTATTAATAGATATATTTTATATTTAAATTTATATATTTATGATATAATAATATATCATTTTATGATAAGTTATTATGTTAGAATAAGATATTATGTTATGATATATCGTAATTTTTTAACAACATATCATGTTAGGACAAGGTTTTTTATATAATAACATACCATGTTATGTTCAAGTAGGGACTGTTATATCGTTAGGTAATTAATCTAATTTATAAACTCATCTGATGAAACACATTTGACAAAAATATTATTCACAAAAACTTATAAAAAATTGTATAATTTGCATTTATTTATTCAAAAAAATAAATAAGTCAATATTTTTTACTCCCTAAAATTTTTGCAACAATCAGAAACTGTGCGTACTTAGTTACTAATAATAGAATTGCATTTAGTTAATGTACTTACCAATTAATAATCACTTATATCTAGTCTTTCAATTATATAATAGATGAAAACAACTCACATACTAAGACCAATTAAAATTCACAGAAAACAAACAGAGGTATTCAATTAGAGTTCTGTCTACCTGGATAGATGAACTGATATTCAAGATAATTTTTAACATTTTCAACTATCCAAACTAAATCAATTAATTAAAATTTTATTAAAGTTTTTACTAAGTACAAACAAAGTAAGCTTGTTACTTGTTGTGATACTTCTTTTACAATAACAAACATTTTATTAATGTATGCTTTAAATATTAAGAAAAAAATAGTTTTGCATTTGTGTTTGAATCTAAACAGCATTGTATTTAAACTGACAACTTTTTTATCTTTATTACTAAGTTATTAAAGCATTATGCATTAAAAAAAGGTTTTTGATAATTTTATAAATATGTTAAATTAATTATAATTTCTTTTAAATAAAAAATCATTTGTTTTGTCTTGTTTGAACGTTTTTTAACTTACATTTACATATTTTGCTTTATGTACATTATGATGTTTTAGGCACTTTATTTATACAATTTTGTTATTATTGAAAAGTTATTATTTATCTTATTAAAAATTTTCAACGACCAATTGAAATCCGTTTTAAGACCATATGTATAACGTGTTTTACAATGTTCTACGTTTTTTACAAGTTTTTAAAACTCTTAAAAGTAGATAGTAATAGAACATATATAAATTAATATTATTTTAGGTATCTTTTACATGGATAAGTTCCTAGTGATATTTGATTACCCACGGAGACTAACGCATAGAAAGAGAAGGTTTCTAAAATTGTGCAATTCAGTCTCAACAAATACTTAAACGAAAGTATTCTCAATATCAACAATTATATAAACGAAAGTTGGCATAAAAATTCACTCATGGGTAATGTACGCTATCAACATCCTGATTTTTCTTTATAGGTTACAGAAGACTCCAACTATGCTTAATAAAACACGTAAAATTAATAGAGATGAGTTGATTGAGCACAGTCCTGCTCCTTTAGTCCCACTAGAAAATAAGGTACTGTAACCAATCCATGTATTAGAGGTAATTAAATGGGGATAGATATGGGTAGATGAGATAAATACATTTAAGATATTTAAAAGTAAACAAAAGTTTATTTACAAATATAAAACAATCACACGACACACTAACTAAAACTACAGTTAAACACACATGAAAACATTAGTTCATAAATACAACGTGTTTAAAGCACACCAGTCACTAAATTCTCTGCTGAATGCTGCGAGTAAATGCAAGTAAAATTCCGTTTTATAAGCACTGAAACAAATGTAGCTCCTTTAAGTAAACAATATTGTTTATTGTTTTAAGAAAATTGTTTTGAGAGTTTTAAAAATTGTTTTGGAAAAGCTTGTTTTGAGAACAATGAAAACTGTTTTGGAAAAGCTGTTTTGAGAAAGCTTATCAAATGCTTTACTTGTTACAAAAAAATTCATATTTATTCACGAGCTTTAAAATATAAAATTTAAATGTTAGTTTCGTTACAGTACCACTTGCCTTGCGTAGGTGAAAGTATTTTTATGTGCCAAGAAAGCTTGAGAAAACAATACTCCAAGGTAGAGGAAGAATTCTTTAGTTGACTTTCTAAGATATTTTAAGATGGTCAAAGTTTAAACTTTTGTTGAAAATTGAGAGTGTGCAAATAATTTTAATGATAAGTACTTTTTCAGTTTTATGTTAAGAACCAAAATTGTATTACTTAAGTTTATTAGAAAGTTTATTTAAAAAAGTTCAAGTTATGTAAACAACAGTTATTTTATAATTCTACTGTGCATAAATTATCTAAAAAGCTTGTATATTTATTTGTAGTATTTTATGCTTGATCAATATTCTTAATTTATATTTAATTGTAAATTAATAAATGTGTATTCATGATGTATTACAACGATATGATTGTTCACAATATGATTTTATGTTTAAATATTAACTGTACTTGATGAAAGTAGTGAAAATATATTTTAATCTGTAGCTAAATAATTTATTTCTCAAGTTCTTATTATAGTAGTTTTTTATTAAAATGCATTAAAGCTTTACGTAGTCATGAAGATAAGTTTAATTAATTTCAAATTCGATTTAATTATTGTTTTAATATAGTAGTGAACTTGTTTTAGGGCTTGACATTAAACTTTATATTTTTTTGTATGTACAGTTTAATTGCTTATAAAAAACTATTTAACTCAGTTTTTATATATACAAGTTGTATTTTGGTATGTGAAAATGGTTTAATAAATAAAAATATGTTATATCAATAGATTATTATAAGTTTATTGACATATGTTTGAATGTTTATCTTGCATTTTTTGCATAAAGAACTGAAGTTGTTGTTTATTATCATTAATCACACTACGAATTTACATTTTTAAGGTAAAGAACTATTTTATACGTTTTATAACTTTTAAACTGATTGTTTTTTCACACGGAATAATTTTTAATTTGAAAATTTTTAACCCATCTAAAATATATCTTTGATAGATAACGTTTGAGTATCATGCAATCATTTCAAGGATTTACTATAAATCTTTTGTTTTGTGTATGTTTTTCTTTAATAATTCCAAACTTACTTTAATACAAAGTATTTTTTCTATTAATATTTCGATTATACATTTTTATTTTAATAGTTTATTTAGAATATAATATTTGAATCTAATAATTTACTTGTTCACAATTTTTTTTAACCAAATCTACAAGACCTATAACTAAATACTGAAAGTTAATCCAAACTGTTTTAAAGTTTTTTTTTTCATATAGTTAAGAAATTCATATTGAATTTTATATAAAATTTAACAGTTTCTAAACAAAAGGTAAAAGTTTTGACAGTTTTAAGAAGCGTAATAAAAAATTTATTTCAGATATTTAATCACTTATAGAAGAAATATGTGTATTTTTTTAACATATCTGTCTAAAATCATTTAGTAAATTTTAAATAAAAAATATTTATCTCAGAATAATGATAGCTCATTTATTAGAAAACATATTTAAAGTAACTTTACTGTATCTTTTCAATGTTTTTATACTATTTTACACAGTTTCTTATATAGAAATTAATTTAAAACTAAAAATAGACCCAGTAATGTGTACTTCTAAAAACCTGGAAGAAACTTGGAAAACCTGGAAAAAAATTTGAAAAAACGAGTGGCAACCCTGATTTATTGAAAGTAAAAAATCATCTAAGCTTATTTTTTTAATTTCCAAATCAACTAAAATGTTTGAGTATTTTATCAATTATTGTTACATTTAAGTCCTAAGCAAAGATATTTGAAACAGACTTTTAAAATAATGTATAATAATGTTTAAGTAATTTGTTACTATATTTGTTTAAACTTTAGTAAAAATAATAGCTATTATGTAAGCCTTTTTACTTACAGTTAAAAAGGGTTTGAAAACATTAGAAATTTTTTTGTTAGAATTGCAAATATAAAGCTTTGCTCAGTTTCTAATACAAACTTAGTAAACTTTAATTTGAATAGATATTCTTTTAATTTTAGATCACTCAGATGTTTTTCTGAAACTTCAAAAAGTTTAAGGAGTATCACAACAGTATCACAACCTTGTGTTAACTTGTTCAAATTTCTTTGGAGTGGTGATTGAGCGCTATTGGTAAGATATAAAATATCTATTCGTGAAATTCTAAATGTTCTTGATAATAATTTAAAAAGAAAATATTTTTAAACTGTTATCAACAACTACACTAGTTTTTAAATAAACTATGAACAATATTTTAAATTAAAAACTGCTTATTTTAATTAAGAAAAAAAATCTAATAAAGGATTAGTTCTATAGATTTTCTTATCAGACTGTTAATAAATAGTACCAATATCAAACATTATGTATTTCGTTAATTCTTTGCTTATTTATATTAAGTATTCTTTTGTATGAGGTGCATATCATATATTCAAGGTTGCATAAGAATATTCAAATATGTTTAGTTCAAATTACAATAACTTAATTTTATTCAGTTTATAACTTTTTTTTAGATATATTAATTGTCTGTGTGTCCACAATTAAGGTCTACATATTTCATATAAAAATATTTTTAATTTTTTTTGCGACTTGTTTGGTTTTTGGCATTTTTGTATATTTTTTCTAATGTAGTAGTAAATGATTTAAATGGAATTAGTTTATTTATTTTATTTTCATTTTTAAAAGTTGTGTTAATTAACTTTAACAGAAGCTCATTAAAAATTGCTTTAATGAAGTAGTCTAGATTTTTGATAAAGTCTTAATTTTTTAGTTGTCACTTGTAAGTTTAGAAGATCCTTAACAAATGAAACGTTTATATTATTTGACATAACATTAAATATAGTGAAAAAATCTTTGCGATATTTAAATAGCTTTTAAATCAAAAAGAAGGACAGCCATCAAATAAGAAATAAACAGTTAAACATCATTTTTAATTTCTTAAACAAACTGTCATTAGGACAACACTTTATAGTTATATTATGTTGCTTGTTTCTGGGTTGAAAACATGTTTTTATATTTGTTTTAAAGCCTCCCTACTTTAGATTTTTTAAGATAATCAAACTAGTTTAAAATTTAAAATAAAATGAATTAATTTACTTTTGCAGAAACTACGCTTTTGTTAACTATTTTGTTGTTAAACTTCTCTTAAATATGTAGTAGTTGATACTTTACATCTGTTTTTAAATAAAGGATTTAATACTAGGGTGACTTGTCATCCTTCTGAAAGATGAAAAAAAATGTGTTTCAAATGTGTAAACTGCTTGTTAAAACCACGTAAGTGACTCAGATTGATTACGACCCATGTAGCAGAGTCTAATAGATTTCTAATAGATGCAACATTAAATCAGTTTAAGAAGGAATCAGAAAATAAGTTTGACCCATTGAAAAATTATATAACCTTTATATAAATATCTTTCTTGGTTAAGTTTATTTATGGACTAATTACAAGAATGATAAAACCTGTACAACAAAACATAATGAAGGCTAGGTAAGTACTTATACATTTTCTCCCAGATTTTATCTAAAATGAGATAAGACAATACATTTAGTTAGCAAAGTAAACCACTTAAAAATAAGTTGTAAATTTGAATACAGTTTTTAGTGCTAAAAATCACCAAAATTAAACACTGAAATTATCTAAATAATTTAGCTTACGATTAAAAACATTTTTATAAGTTTCAGTTTACACTGGGTATGTACCACTTTCGGCAATGTATATCCTTCTCCGGGTTCTTACACGACGGAACGACGTAGTTCATTCTCTGGCATCAATAAAATCTCTTTTAGATAACCCAGATTCGTTAAGGAAAACCGAACGAGACAAAACAACACTTCTCTGCTATCACCCATTCAGTCTGAGTCCTCATGTGAAAGGAAGGTAGCTGGTTTTTCGTTGCAAATCTTGCCGTTTTTATCTACAACTTTGAAACATAATCCTTTCTGGGAGCGCAGGACATCAAAATTTTCTTTTAAATCTTTTTTCTCGTCTTTACCAGAAAACACAAATTTCTGCAGTGGTATGTTTGCTTTTTTCAGATAAGAGATACTGCTTAGATATTTGCAACTAGTAGGGTTAAATTTTCTTAGAAAACTACGCTTTCGAACAGTTAAGTGACCTGATACATCCACCTTTGCATCATTATTGATTATAGTCATTTAGTTCCACTATTATTTTACTTTTCCCCCTAAAGTTAGGAAAGTGACCTAAAATAAATAGATAAAACAAAGGTTTATTAAAAATCTTAAATCGCAACAAAATACTTCTCTACTTTAACCGGGAAAGGTTTTGGATTTGCAATCTAACAAGTGTTCTGCCTCCAAACAATTTTACTAATGGTTTGTGATCAGTCAAAACAAACAAATTATCACATCCATGTGTAAAGTACTTTCATTGCTTAAGTACCCAAACAATTGCCAGGCTTGCTCCCTTTACCGCAGCATAACGTGATTCAGAAGATCTAAGAAAGCGAGAGCCTATCAAAACAATACGCCATCCATTTTGACAACAAACTGGTTCAGAAGAGCTACAAGATTTTTCTGCGACAGAAAGTAACCAATACCAGTTCTGTTCAGTTTAGCAACCACTACGATAAGATGTACCCAAGTTGACGGAACACCAACTGGAGTCTTGCCAACCTAATCGAGTAACCCTATCCAGAGTTTCTTTAAACTTATTTTCCCAATGCTTTGGAATTGAGGAAACTGTTGATAATGGTTTAGAAATGGCATATGTGTCAGTTTGAACTTTAAAAGTGGACCTGTCATTTCTGAAAGCAATTGGTGAGTATATTTATTAAAATTTAAAATATTAAAAAGCCACTCTTTTATCTTTTGATTATTTGCAGGAACAGAAGCAAATAGCAATTCATTTAGGAGGAGGAATTCTAGAAAGACTTTCAAGAATAGGCAACTCACTTCATGGATAATACCGAATTCAATGGTTGCACAAATACGAGGAAAATCACGACTTATTATATAAATTTGTATGTAGGCATTTTTTAAAAGAAAAAAACTTATTAGTATATGGGCTGATATATACCATATCTTTTGGCATTTACCTTTTACTTTTTTAGCTCTTAATTCCATAAAGATAGCCCCAAATATTTTGATCTGTTCTCTCTTGGTCGCTACCATCTTTCTATTGACAGGTAGGAGATTTAACTTGCTAAACCGTGTTTTAGGTAGCTATTAAGGTATCGTAAGCATGGCTGTGCACCCGTAAATGTAAAAACAATAAATTAAACAACAAATATAACAACTTAAATTTTAGTACTATGTCTGTGAAGTTTATTACTTCCTTACAGTTATCCTTTGGTCAAATACAGGTGTAAAAGCATGTACTAGCTTTTCCGTTTAAACGGGCAACAAATGATCTAGTGTTATTCGTCAAATCTTATCTTTTATTTAGAAAGACTGATCGTCGTACAACAACTGAAACCGGAAAAACTGCAAGATACTTGATCATCCTTAAAAGCTCTCACTCACTTTACTATGTTGTTTCAGAATAGCATGTCCTTTCAGAATAACATCGCCTAAATCTTGATCACAGAACTGGCGCAATTGACTAAGTTTTTCTGACTTTGTCATCTCTGTGCTGTCTTTATTTTTGCAGAAATGTGTTCCATTCCTATTCATTACAGTCTCTTACTATTCGAGAAAGATCCATCTTTGGAGGCTTTGGTTTTGAAGCACTTGCATTAATGTTAATATTTTTGTGAATTATAAGCAAAGAGGAGAATTAGCTACAGAAGAATCGGCATCTGGTGTTCCATATCTGCAACTCTCAAGAGAACATTTGTTGATTTAACTCAGTATGACTTTGTCATGAATAAATATCTTTCTTGGATGAACTTATTCACAAACTATTTACAAAAGTGATAAAATCTGTACAAAAAAACATAATAAAAGCTAAGTAAATACTCATACATCCGTTGCAAACTAAAACTTAAGTTAATTTATAGGAATAAACAGTTGGGTTTTCTCTTATTTTAAACAGAATTTTGTTACTGATAATTGACTAAACCACGTATATAATCTGCTAACGGTGAATGATCTGGATAGCTAATTAACTAATGAAGAAATCAGTATGGCTTAGATAATTCCTTGTAAAGCATTAGGCAGTTACAGTATACCAGCTCTAAACTCAGTTTACATGAAACTTTGGTAAAGTGTTGGACATAAGTGATGCTAAGTTTATAACTTTATATAATTACAAGCAATAATTACTGCATAATTTTAAATATTTTGAAAGTGTTGTTCTTCCTCAACTACTGTCTGTAAAATTTTATCCTGGGTCTAGGCGTTCTACAACTTGAAATAGTTTGTTCACAGCGGAAAGTGAAATGCAATAAACAGAACGTGCTTTTGTACATCTCAATTTTTGACTTTATTAGAGCTTTTAATATACTATTATTGATACGATATTATTGGAGATTATTATTGAAGCTATTTAAACTTTATGCAATATTTAAAAACAAACACAACGACTATGATAATAGCGTTTTAGATTAGTTTGAAACTTTTAGTAATTAAGTTTTAAGTTTAGATTATGATATCAAAAATGATAAAATTATTTTACTACTCATTTAGTATTGCCCCTCATTGCTAATTATAAAACGACTCAGAAATATGATATTGCTTACTTAACAAACTCTAGTCAAACTGAATAAAGTAATCAAAATATAATACTTTTTTGTATGTAGATGATTCATATAGTAGTGTGTAAAAATATTCTGTTCATAATTAGAATTAAAAAAAAAAACAATTTGATAAGTACTGTGCGAGGAATTTTTATTATACTGATTATACAATCAGTAGTTTTCAGTTAATCAATCAGTATTTATTATGTATGTTAGATTCAGTTCGTAACGTTTTAGGGTATAATATTTTTTGTAACTTCAATCACTTTAAGCTTATTGATATATTTAAAAGGTTTTTTAATAAGTTAAATACATAAAAACCTCAATTAAAGTAATTAGAAATCGAATTATTTTGCTAACCTTTGATAAACTAAAATAACTCATTTTTTTACTAATAAAATAACTCTCTAAAGAAAAAACTATTGCAAAGTTAGTTTTAAAATTTAGTTAAATTTTTATTTTATGAAACACCTTTTACGCATAAATAACTTATTCATTTTATTCAAAATATATCTTACACCAATTTAACAAAACAAATTATTAAAAACTTTTATTACGAAAAATTTTTCATAGGCTGTAGTAATATTATTCGTTTTTACTTAACCACAGGGTTTGTGTGTTAAATACACATTTTTACAGAATATCACAAATTTTTACAGAATTTTACAAATTATAAACAGAGGTCGATTTAAATCGAAAAGCCTGCTTGGGTTTACTAAATTCTCCTCGATTTTGTTTTTAAAGGCTCTAATAAGAATTTTTGTATATCATTACTAAAGAAAAATTAACTTTTCATTCTACATATTTCTTTTATTATTAGTCATATAATAATCATTTTTTGTACACTTGATTGTGCTCTAACATAAAAATTTATATGTTGATTCCAAAGTGTTTTCACCTTGTACTTGCTATGCTTTTTTCAATGACTTTTATATATCTAAATGCTGAAGTTAATTTTGACAACATAAAATATTTAGATTAATTTAGTTATTGTGTATTTTTTAAATTGATAAAAATTATGTAAAAAATATTATCACTATTTATAAAATGAAAAAAGTTTTCAGCTCTTTATGCACACTTTTGAAAATAAAATGTACTAATTTCAGCACGTTGTTATTTTCGAAACACTAAAAAGGCCAACGTCCACTTGCAAATCAAATTTGTTTAAAAAAAAAATAATTTAGATTATAAATGATAAAAAGACTGTTGTTTTTCCTTTTTGTCTCAGATTATAAATAAAAGCGTTTAAAGCTGATGAGGTTTGAAGATAAAATTAAAATATTTGCATTCCTTTCTTACTTAACTATTGATAAGTTGTTTGATGTTAAAAATTTAAATAAGAACTTATTTTTTAAGTGAGTAGCTTTTATCCAGTAATTTTTTATATTTTTTTCTATTAAAAACTATTTTATCAGCTTGGTATATAATATTATGCTGATAAAGGTCACCAATTAACAGATTACTTAATGTCATACAAGAGTTTTATGCCGACTATTAAAAAATAAATACAGGCTGTCAAATACATCTAGAAGGATATGCTATCTAAAAGCTTTTTAGAATTGTCTTCTATTAAAACTTTATCCTCTCCTATAATTTATCTTCATACAGATTATCTAACCATCTAACCCTTTATATTGATCAAATAGAATGTTGCTCCTGCTTTTAGTTTAGTACTGTACAGGGACGTAGCTTGGTACGTTTCTGCAAATCTACAGAAACGAATACTTTTGTGCGAAAAAACTTGTTTTTAATTCAGCTTGAAAAGACTCTGCTTTCTTAGCTTTTAGTATTCATTTATGCTTAGTTATGCACTCCTGAGAGATCATTTTGATATATATATGCTCTTTAGCATTTTCAGTGTCGTAAAAAACTTGAACGAATTAAATACATTCAAATTGTGACATTTAGCGCATTAAAGCTTTGTTTTGTCAAAAAGCTACAATGCAAAATTGTATCTAATTGAAGCTGTAGCTTCAAAAATCAGAATCATACAATTTATGTTATAAAATTTTGCATAACTTATGGTTACTTTTGAAACGTTACTTGTTTGATTTTATACGTTTAAATGTTTGAATGAAAACAATATTAATGTTTTTAATTAAATTGTGATTTTTTTATACTTATTTTTTATGAATTTTTTATGGGTTTACACAAGTGGCATGACATAAAAAGTCATATGGGGTGTGGAGTATCATTTCAGATCTTTTAGAGTTTTTGCAGATTCGTAACTTTTTTGAGCTAGCTACGTCCCTGGTACTGTAAAAACAATACACAGAAAAACTTTTGATTATGTTCTTAGAGATACTGTAAATGTAATCAATAAAATGCTCATCAAAAAAGTTAAACCAAACTTGATTCGATAAAAGTGAAATTAATCTATCAGGAAGCTATTACAAATATATCCAATAGTATGCCGCTATAAACATAATTAAACATAAGTTCCTAGTATTATAATTCAGTTATTTTCTAACTCATACAAACCTATTAAGAGTATGTTATTCGAGAAAAAAACTTTATGAGCAAACTAGATTAATAGTTGGATACATTCATTAAATCTTATAGTTAAGATTTCCACCTACAACAAGGATTGACAACCTTTTATAAATCGCTAGCCAACTTTCATGAAATAAAATATTGGGCGCTGCACTATACTGAGAAAAGTCCGAAATTATTTTAAAATTAGAAATTATCATTTTTTTAAGTAATGTAGAAATACTAGTGTAAACCATAAATCCTAGTCTAAATCATCATAACAAAGTTTTAATCGTTTAAATTTTAAAACGTACGTGATAGAAGAAACGAACTAACACTTAATCTTAAAGTTTAATAATATTAATGACAAATAAACTTTTATATTAGGTGTTAGTTTAAATGTATAATGTTTTAATCTGAAAATATATTTCTCAGACTCAGGTAATAACTAAGAATCAGTAATAACGAGTGGTTAGATATAAAAAATTACTCTGATCATGTAATGAACTAAATGTAATATATAAAATGGTCCTATGTGATCTAAAATTAATTTAAGGAACATTTTAGGTAGACTACATGCATATGGAAATAAAAATATTGTTCGTATCTGTTTAACATTTATTTGTACGTATTTGCTAATAATTAAAACGAGTAGTCACTATAAACTCTTTGAGTATTGTTATGATACTTTTACAATTAAGTCAGATATTTTTCAAAGACTTAACTCTTTAGGGTTTATTTCTAATTGTCCAATAAATTACTTAACATATACTAAAAACCAATTACAGTTTTTCTGTCGATTACATGTATTTAATTTTTTTACTCGGTATTTGTATGCATAAAATCTCTTAAAAAAATATTATATACTTTTCGTTTTTATATTTTACCCTAACACGATCTACTTAATATGAATTATTGATCTAGTTTTTAAATAAATTAGTTGCACACCTTGCTTAACGTTTCTAAAGTTTTAACGGATTATGTTTTACTAAGGTTAAGTTTATTAACCATTATCGTCTTTACAAAACCTTAAGTACAGTAATGTTAACACTGTTTTGTCTTTTTGTTTAATATAAACAAATCTTGAAATTAGTTTTTTTTTTTGTAGCTAAGTCATCAGCATAAATCAAAACCTCAATTACTTGTGCAAACTTTTAACATCAAAATAGAACATAAGCTTAATATTTTAGAACTTCAACATTAAATGTTTTCCCCTTTTTTCACAAATTGTTTTCTTTCAACTAAAATGGGTATAACATAACATAGATCTTTTCTATCTATGTTATGATAGCTTATTACGCATAAACCTCAGTTCCAATATCGTAAAGCGTCGTAATTTGTTACATACGCAACCATTTATTGTAACAGTTATAATCAGACTTTTGATAACTCAAGACAAGTCATTTGATTTTTTTAGGGTAACTGACAGTAACATAAACTTCAATACTACACCTTTAATGTTAATGACAAATTTAAAGTGTCAATGTGACAACATCATGCAATAAATTATAAATGCAATAAAGTAAAATAAGGGTAAAAAAACGTAGTAATGGATACACATGTAGATTGTTTTAGCACTAGTTTATAGTAATTAAGTCTAATACTAGATTTTGTAACTATAGCTCAAATTTATTTCATTTTTATCGAAAAAAAAAAAGCTTTACAAAAGTGTGAAGCTCGTTATTTTAAATAAAAGTAAGTTATAAATTAAACATTTTAAAACTTGTAGAAAACATATAAAACTATATAACTTTGTATATAAACAATACGGTTACAATTTATAATCAAATAACCTTATGTAATTTACTTTGAGAGACTGTTACAGCCTTTTAATGTTACATCTTATATATATATATGTATGTAAATAAGTTTATTAACTAAATAAATTAAATCTTTCAAACGGAGCCCACCTTGAGGGCTCCGTTGTGCATGATTTTTGAAAATTTCAAAATTACTTCAAAATCTTTTTATGCTTAAATTTTTAACTTTTACTTGTGTGTTTTCTGTTGTGCTTAACATTAAACTTGTTTTGAAGTTGATGAGTGCATAAGTACAAAACTCAAGTTCTTCAAGTTTTACACCTTGAAATAAACCTTAATATATATATCAACTTTTTAGAAAACCTTTAATATATATATATATATATTGTGTTTGAAAAATAATACTATAAAAAAAATCATTCAAGTATCTAAAATATATAGGAAAAAGAGAAACAAAACAACAAAAGTAATTTAATATGATAAAATAAAGGATATTACTTATTTGAGTTTAATTAATTAAACAGTATATTAGAGATAAAATATTTTTTTGGTTGGTATATTAATTTAGCATATTGACTTCTTTTAAATCGTAAAAATAACAAATTTTTATATGATTTAAGAATGTAAGATATACTTTTTATTTAATTAAGACCAATAAATATATAACTGTATGTATAAAAATATATATTTTATTTAATTATATCAAGATAAGATACGTAAACAAATAAAAACTAAATTTATTTAATTTAACTTATATCAAGAAGAAGAAAACAGATAACATACTTACAATTTAACAGTTAATTTAAGTATTTTAATAATATAATTCTGAATACTTTTAAATATACTTCTATATAAAAAAAATATGAAATATAGTTTTAATAATGGTTTACATAAATCAATTTGTAACAGTACTTACTACAACCTCGACTGGACCAATGACATAATAACCCATCAACCTTAATAAGAACAACTTAGGTCTTAAGGTGTAGTTATTGTACTAAAAAATAAAAAAATAATTTCATTAATGCAGCCTGTTTAAACTTTATTTAACTAAATGTTATTTTAGTAAAAATATTTCAGATTCACGTAGTATTTTTTAAGATGACCGTGATTTTTCAGTCATTATAAATATCAGTCCACAGTTTACTACTCTTAAAGATTTATGCTCGAACCTGTTCAGTTCAGTAAGAAACTCTTGCTGAGTAGTTCTCTACTTTATATAGACTTTTAAAATAACTATATTGGAAATTAAAAAAAAAAAGGTACTACGACCAAAAATTTTAGGGTCTTTTTTTTATCGTTGAATAAACTGTATAAAAATGTTAAATTTAGCAGGATATATTGTTAAAAATTTATTTCAGGTTAAGTACAAAATTAAAACTGTAAAAGTGCAACTCGAAAAAACTTCAGTTCTACTTATACAATGTAAAAATAAGGAAAAAAAAATCAGTCCCTTCAGTATATTTTTTATATAATATTTTAGTAGACAATTGTAGCTGAGAAGAGAAGCTTGTTTATAATATTGAACCAATTTAAACAGAGAAAAAACAAATAAATCTAACATGGTAAAACAAGTATTCATGTACTAAGTTATATATAGTTATGTTTTTTACCTCAGCTTTGAAATTTAAACATATGACAAAACTTACTACAGTTATTTAGTTGTTTTAAATAAAAATAATAACTAACATTAATTAATCTAAAACAGTGGTATTAATTTACAATTGAAAATTGCAATACAAAAGTATAGCCATGTAAAGAATTTAATAGTTTTCTATATTTAGAAAATAAATATTGTAAACATAAAAAATCCTTAATTTGATTTAATAAATAGTAAACATATCTCCTCACACTATTATACTTTATTTTTAATACCAATTTTTTTTACCAAAAAGATACTTCATTAAAGCTTGTACAACTTTTGATATAATTACTAAATATAGAACTAACAAAACTAAGACTCAAATATTAAAAACAGTATAAATGATTTTGACAATAATATTTCAAATATATTTATATTACTTAAACACTTTATTAATAATATATTAAAATATAAATGTAAATATGTAGTAGATTTAGAAAGTATTTTTCAACAATTTTTTATATAGTACATTCTTTAAATTAATAAAATTTTGTCAACACACTTCTAGCTTATAAATCTTTTGAACCTTCTTATTTATTAAAAATACTTGAACACTTTAATAACATTTTAAGCTAACTTTACACATTTAGTTACCAAAAACGTAAAAATATCTGCCCAGTAAATTGCTGATGAAAAAAATAAAAAACTAAACTTAAAATAAATAGTTAAAAAAACATGATACTTTGATATTGAAACTATATTAGTGGTACTAATCAATACAAGTTATATTTAATAAAAATTACGTCTAGGAATAATTTACTTTATAACTAGTATCACGTTGTAAGGTAAGCTTTTTATATATAAATATCCACTTATACAAATATCAGCAAAAAAAAAAGCAAATTAAGTGAGAAACATAAGTTCTACAAAAAATAATTTCAGTGCTAATAAATGAGCTTAAACTTCTAGAATTTTAAATATATACAAAAAAAATCTATAAGGTGTAACACTACTTTTAATTGATCTTAAATTATTATAACTAAACTGTTGTAAACTAAAAGTTTAAATTCCTATTTTACGTTTTTTAAGACTATTGAAGCATAAAACGTTTGTAATATTAAACACAAAAATCATTAGAACTACTCAAAGTGTACAGACCATGCAAAAGACTTTTCCTAGTATTTAAAGTTTGGTAACTAGAAGTTAAATTCTAACATTTAAATTACTACATTCAATTTAAAATAGAAATAACATTTATAACTAAGAAATCATAACTTAAACTTTAAAAAGTTTTTATACGGCAAAACAAAATTTTTTAGTGAGTTTAAAGTACAAGTTTGAATAAGTACAAAGTTGTGAATGTAAAGTTAGAAACAAACATCTTTTAGTACATAATAAATTACTTATTTTTATGATAAGAAATTAAAAAATAAATGTAACAAGATTGTTCGTCAAGATTAAACTAGAAAGATGGGAACTAGTAAGAAAGTTGAATATTTTAATATTAAATGTATTAGTTTTTTACTTTTTTTAATAAACAGAAGAAAGTTTTGTCACTAAAAATCTAATATATTTTTAAAAGTTTAAAATTAAATTTTTGATTTTTAGTCGATAAAAAAAACAACCTAACAAATTATAAGGCTAAAATTAACAAAAACAGTACTCTATTTATTAACATGAGTTTGACTTAGCAAAAAAAAAGTTAAAAAGATTAAAATCTAAGATAAAATACAACATCATACTACTATTCATCTAATATACTTATTAAAATATCTAAAAACTTACCTATTAAGTTTTGATAGAACAAACTGTTAAAGTAGCTTAATTTAAATAAGTGATGAAACAATTTTCAGAAAATATGATTTTAGAACTATATAGTACTATAGATATATTTGAAACATTTTATTACAAAAATATGTTAATACTACAGAAACACCTAAAGTACCTTTAGCACCAATTTTAGCTGACAGGTTTGTTAGTGTACAAAATAATGAGTTTAGAAAAAATTAATTCAGAGAATTTTAACAATATTCTCAAAACATGATGATTTACAAGAGAATAGAAAGTATTCAAACATACATAAAGTATACAGTTAAAAACTAAAACGTTTTCTTTTTTTGAAAAAAAAGATAAAAAACATAATAAAATTATTAAAATGCTATCTAATCATTACAAAATTTAGCTCACAAATTTTATATACGAACAGCTATGAGAGTTTATAATAAAAGTTTTATTTGTATTTAAGTGAGTTCGTTGTAATAGCTTTGTTAAAACAACAACTTGCTGCAACTTATTATTGCTGTTGTATACAAACTTTATTAAAAGTTTTTCAATTTAAAAATTTAATTAAAAAAGATAAATAATTAACTAACACCAAAAACAAATACTGAAGAATGTTGTCTAAGAACCTGGTGGAGAAAAAAAATAGTAATTAAAAAAGTTTTTAAATTCCTCATTTATGTAGAAACTAATACAATAGAGCAGTAGAGTAGTCATTAAGTAGAGTGTAATCTATTAGTACAAGTAACAGGAAGGTACAATTATATAATAGTATTGTTTATTGAATAACAAAAAAAGCGCTCAATATTTGGTCCAAGGACCTGGTGTACGAAAAAAACCTTTCGGTTATAAAGTCATACACCAGGATATAGTTTAAAGTCGTGTCCAGGACAATTATAAACATGTCCACGACAATAATAAACTAAAGGATAACATTATAGCCATAATGAAATGAAACAAAAAAAGTATATATACTTTAAACATTTTTATATGTATGCCTTTGTATCCATACTCATTGAGATTGGGTTGTAAACCCTAAAAAATTTTCTATCCTTCGCGTCAATATCCGTGAACAATCAATTCTTACCACAAGTTGAACGTGTAGAAGCTGATCAATCTCAACAAAAACTTCCTTCTGTCACATTTACGTGGATAGTTGCGTTGGATAGACACCTACTGCAAACGTACAAAGTTCACAACTTCCTAGCTTTATGTTCAGTTCCATTGCCTTATTAAAATCTTGTTGAGACCGAAACTCTATGATCTTTTTACCCTGACGCCCTGATGGGCCATTTCTACAAAGGGGCATCCACAAATCTTAATCTAAGTCCTGCCTGTCTGTCCCAAACGACACATCCTCAACAATTAACCTGTGCTTGGTTTTTGAGGCCGGACCGTATTTGGACAATTTCCTGTCATTGAAGCTACCTCAGTTATCACGGCTGTAGCTTCCTCTTCCGCCGCCATAAACGCCTTCGTGGCCCACGTGTATGTCACCTCCTCTTTCATTATAAGAGTTTCTTGACCGAGAAGTTTCCTTTGCATGCAATCAACAGTGCTTCTTCCACCACATAATGACTGGTTGTTCATATCATAGACTGCATCGTCGGCAACTCTGGGACTATCAAATTCTTGAAACCCGTACCCATGCTTGAGATTGATGTCACGGATCTTGCCAAATCCCTTGAAAAGCGCTTAATGTCAAACTCTTTTGCTCCGGGGGAAAGCCCACCAATGAAAACGCGTGTGCCGTTGTTTAATGACATTCTTTGATGAGGCAGCTGAGAACCAATAGTGGGGAAATATCTATTTTTGTTTAGAATTTTAACCATTATTTTATACTAAAGAAAAAAACCCAAGAAAAAGCAATAGTAACAGAGTCACTGACATAAATGTTACTATTGCAGCTGTTTACCTCATTCTTTAAAGACAATCTACTAACAGTAGCTCTGAAAGCGCTTAAAAAAATTTATTAAAATTTTGTTAGCAGCCCGAATTGTGATTGATACAGGAAGTAGGTCATTCTCACCATAACCAGCATATTTAAAGTTTTTCCATCCCCAAAGATTTGACTGTGCACCAGTATCAGTTAACGCACTACCCATAACAAACTTATTTGTGCCGTATTTAGTATTTTTATTTGATACACGTTGATTGTCAAATATTTTAGTTTTATGCAAATTTATCTACTAAAAAATAATTATGTTCAATATAATTCGTTTATTAGCGTGTAATGACATTACTTATCTCAAACGATGACCTGGACAAGATATCATGCTTAGAACTTCTCTTTTAATATTTTCGTCACCTTCACCTGCAAGCATCACGTCTTTAATAACTTCTTCTAAGCTTCTTAATAACTTGTAACATTTTCTTCACATTCACAATCACTAACTCTAGTGAATTTACAAGTTTCTTTTTTTTTTCTAAAAAGGAATGCAAATGGTCTGAAAGGATCATTGTGGTCTTGATGTAACATCACCAGCTCTGCTCTTTTAACACCAACTGCAACTTTTATGACCGTTATTGACTCCATCAGTTTAGCTAAATGCTCTTCTCATTTAGCCATAATCCTAGGATCATTTGCCAACAAGAGATCATCAAGTTTGTCATGCGCACATTTAAACATTTGTATGCTTGTATTCTTGATGTTTATGTTTGAACCAATTATGACTGCCTCCCATCTGCGAATGAACGCAAGCCATGTTTCTCGGCTGATCCCAAAGTCCACTCTTGGCCGAATCAATTGAAGTTCATTTAAAATTGATACATTTTGTAATGCATCAGAATTTCTTTCATGGTCAATTTTATTGAGGTTCAGGAGCCTGCAAACTAATTCAAATGATTCATTTGGCGTTTGGTAGCTGCGTCCTAGAATTAGGCACATTATCAGAAATATAATAAATGTTAACATGAAGAATAACTCATGAATAGTTTACATAAATTCAGTTCTGAGAATTTTGTTTAAAAAAAAAAATATGGTGAATATTAACATTAAATCTCAAGCAGTAGATGTTGTGATGATGAATCGTACTTGATCGTACAGAAATGTTTTTAGTTGGAATAATAACTTGCTGCTATAAACAGCTAACAGGACTTGGTATAATAACAAAAACGTCACACCATAAATTTCTCAAGATTTTTGAGTAAAATAAAAATCTATAAGCTGAATTGGATTTTGTAAAAAACGTGTAAAACAAAATTCTTGATGTATTTTTTAGTTGATTAGTAGATAAAATAAGTTATTTACAGCATTTTCATAGTATATTATGTATCACAAAATTCATAAGTAAAACTTCAGATAAAATACAAACTTAATAGAATATACAACATAATTTTTGTTCGTGATTCTTCCATTACCTCGAGTCCTATAAAGTTTATGTTTTATTGCGACGCAATTATTAATTTCTACTAAAATTTTTACAACCAACAAGCTCATAACATGACTATGCATTACTATAGGACCTATGTGTATCCTAAACATGGTGGTGGTACATTTCGAATCATCCAATTTAAACGAATGGCTGGTGGAAAGTGATGTTTTCATTTTTCACAATTGACAAAAAATATGGTTCTTACACACAAGGCTTTAACAATGCAACAAATAATTTCAGTGTCAGTCAAATACGTGAAACAAACTTGTTGTAACGTCCGTACTATGACATCTAAGTATTTATTTATTGAGACGTTATAAAAACTGTAAAGATAAACATTGATAAATAATTTTTTTTTAAACACTTTTCCTCTTCTTATTATTGCAGCTCTTAAAAAGACTTCACAAGATATAATAAAAAAAGAATAATTTAAAGTTTATTTGGTAAATACAAGTTAATAACATAAGTAAGTATGTAAGTTTTGCATACTTATAATATGCAGTCTGTTGAAATAAAATATAACAGTAAAAAACTTGTTACAATTTTTCATACGAAAAAGCAGCTCTCGTTAGCGTATGCAGGTAAACAATTTTCATGAGGAACAAACTTTTAATTTAAGTAATTAGAACATGCATAAATCTTTAATAAAAATTTTTTACGAAATAGTTTATGAGAAAATAGTCGAATATTTGGTAATACAATTCAAAACAACCAACTTATACGTGTGCTATATACATTGTTGGTTGTTATATTTTCTTCTGTAAACAATTGTTTTTGAACAATTGTTTTGAATTAAGTTAAAACATATGATATTATTGACTAAAAAATAAAACTCAATTCTAATGATGTAAGTAGTTATGCTACTACATTAAATTAAAATTTAAATAAAATTTTCCTTAAAATTATACTTTGGCACACCAATTAAAGGAAAATAGAAAATAAAAACTTGGCAGTCCTTTAAGTAAAAATAAAGGATAAAATTTGCTTTTATCAATAGTTGCTCTAATAGTAAACCAATACTAAAGAGTTTTTTTATTTTTTCTGAAAACCATGTTTACCTTAAGATTGATGTCACGGATCTTGACGAATCCTAGAAGAAGCGTTCACTATCAAATTATTTTGCTCTGGGGTAAGGCCCACCAATGAAAACGCGTGTGCCGTTGTTTGATAAAATTTCTTTATCATACAAATTTACAAATTTTGGAATGCTGATGAGGCAGCTGAGAACCTTTATTTAAGATTAGAAGTTCAATCATTTATCACACCCAGTCATTGACATAAATAATACTGTTGCAGCTGATTACCTCATTCTTTGGAATCATTCCACTAACAGTAGCTCTGAAAGCGCCTAACTTCATTTTAACGCAAATTTGTTTTTTCAAAATTAATTTTGTTCAATATAATTTGTTTATTAGCTTGTAATAACATTACTTGTGTATTCTGTTGCATAAAACAGGAACTATCATCTTTAGTTTGAACAGCATTAACCTTTTTTGACTGGCTGCGCCAATAAGAAAAACAATATCTAAAAGGTTTTACATTCTGAGTTCCTTTTCCTTTGAAGGTACCTCTGAACCTTTGTCTTATAATCAAGTTCAAAAGTACCGACTGAAGTCTAAATAAAACTTAACACTATTTCATTTTAACAAGTTTACTTTAATAAATTTAATATTTCAAATACTCCATGTATATGGTAGAATATATGTACATTCAGCTTTACACACTAATAATATGCATGGTCAATTCAAAATAATTGAAATCACTTGTAATTTATATGACAATTAAAACTTTCTCTACACTATCACTATAAAAAAGTTCACATAGTCAAAAGTATCATTTAGAAATACACCAACTTAAAACGTGAATTTCTGAAAAGACTTTAGATTACAAAATTTGTCTTGAGACCTCACCATATAATTTTACACAAAATATATTATATACACATGGTGACATATATCACAGTCCACAATAATAATATTTAGCTTTGTTAATTTAAGAAGATTACACATTGCCAATTAAAGAAGTAGAAGAGTAAATTGAACCTCTATATGGGTTAAACAGCTTAGAACCATTAATAGAAATGCAGTTTGAATAGTCAAGAGTTCTGAGATCTTATTACAAAATTTTAATATCTTTATCATCTTAAAACATTATAAATAAAAGTAAAAATAATCAAGAACATTATTATATCGAAATTAGAAGTTTACTTTCTTCTATAGTAGCAATAAAAGCGCTTTGGTGTCTACCAACTATAAAAAAATTCTTATTTTGAGAATAACTAACTCACATATATCTATATCTTTTGCAGGTAAAATAATAAAAAGTATATTCTTTTGTTCTAGCATAAATCGTTTGTATATTTGATAAAAAAAACTTTTAATTAAATGAAGAGAACAAACAGTTAAACAAATTGTATATTAATGAAGCAATATACAGTAACCTTAAACCTAAGTATGCACTTCTTAGGGTATGTACTGCCGGTATGGGAATAACTTCTAAGCCAAAAAAATATGTGTTCGAATGCACTGTTTTTAATATAAAATTTTAAAAACAAACTCAAAAGTAATAATATTAAAATCTAACTTAAAAATAAACTATTCTATAAAAAACTCAAATAAATCAAAACTAAAGTAACGTAAAAGTAAGTTATGAATTTACAAACCATCATTTATACAGATATGTTGCAGTTTATTTATCTAACGAAAATAAATTTTATCTAACGAAAAGCAATATAATTTATATAAATCTAAAAAGTGTACAAAAGAGCGATATTAATAAAAATAGAAAATATTATAATCGAGATTTATTAAAAAGTAGATGCTGTTGGTTTGGTTTAGCACTTTTGGCTGCTTGGTAGTTCTTTTTAAAATAACAAAAAATTAAATAATAAAACCTGATTGTAGAGTTACATAGTTGTTACCAGCTTACCTACCTTCGTTTCTGCTGAAGACAGCTTTCCTTCTAAAATGACAAATTTTATTTATTAAGTATATTAGTAGCCTGAAAACTTTCATACTTCATAACTTCAATAAATGTGTTTTTTTATGATAAAAATTTTTTGATTTGCTGGATTTTACTTGATTAGTCATTTGTTAATTTTAGTGGCTTTTAAGGTATTGGTATTAGGCATCGTGTAAAGTAAGAACTAAATTGCTTAAATACGCACTACCGGTTAGGTACGCAATTTTGCGCTGTGTTCAATGTGGGTATTTAGGTAGCAGGTTATTGCACTTAAAAAATTAGCTGCTGCATTAGTACTAAACTTTATGTAAACCAAATTACAATTTTTGACGGTGTAAACTATTCAAAAAAATATACACAAGTATGAATTTTTTTAATACACAAAAAAAAGAACAATACAATTAATTCATCTAATCTTCTATTAATTTAAACAAACAAAAATTTAAAATCAGAACTTAGCTTAAAAACTTTCATAAGAATATAATCTGCAAAACAGTGAAGATTAAATAAAAGTTAGATGAAACATACATGCTTGTTTTTGTTTTTTTTTTGTATAAATTATACTTAACAACGACAAGAAAAACAAACAATTAACGAATTTTAAAAGTAATTAATTCCTATAATTAAATTAACAGGGTTGCCACTAGTTTTTCAAGTTTTTTTCCAGGTTTTTCAAATTTCTTCCAGGTTTTTAAAAGTACACATTTTTGGGTCTATTTTTAGTTTTAAGTTAAATTTAAGGTAGCTAAATAGTATAAAAAGATTGAAAAGATAATGTAAAGCTACTTAAAATGTGTTTTTTAATAAAAAATTTTTGTTAATGACTTAAATTTTTTATCTATATGATAAATTTTTTGAGTCAAACCGAAACTTTACTACTGAAGATGTTAAAGTTCTTAAAAATTCCAGGTTTTTCCAGGTTTTATGATCAAAATTCCAGGTTTTTCCAGGTTTTTTTCCAAATTTCTTAATTTTTTCCAGGTTTTTTTTGCCTAAATTGTCAAATTCCAAATTTTCCAGGATTCCAGGTCAAGTGGCAACCCTGAATTACAGTAACTTCTCGCTTATTTACGCACATTGTGTCCACAGAAAAAATGCGTAAAGATACGAGAGATCGTAAAGATACGAGTTTATTATACGAGAGGTACCAAATATACTTACTATAATAGCTGTTTTTTGATCTTACATTTAGTTAAAAGAAAACTGGGGACTTTCACAATTTTAAGAATTTGTTTATTTTATTTACAAATATGAAAACTAAAAATAATACTATATATATATTAGAAAAAAAGGTTTTAATATTATAAAAAATAATAATACTTGTAAATAATTATATTAATTAGTAGATTTCATCTTTATCTTTATTTATATGTGACTTATTTGATACTTAAGATTTATATTCTATTTTAATTAGCAAACTCAATTTATAATTAAGCATTTGTTTTACAGTTAAAAAATGGTCTGGATTCTTTATTGAAATTTGTTTCCATAATCTTTCACAAAAACATGCAATTGGTGCTGTAATGGATTTCTTTTTTTGAACAAAAATATATAAAATATAAGAAAAATGTTTAGTATAAGATATAGAGAGTTTAAGAAAAAGATATAGAGAAGTGAATTTAGAATTTGAAAACATATCAAGTTAAAAATATTAAATAAACCTAGTTTGTGCAATATTAAAAAAACTTAAAAATTTTATTTTTGAGTTCTAAAATGCGTAACTAAGCGAGAGTGCGTAACGTTACGAGTGCGTAAAGATGCGAGAGGTTACTGTTATAACATGAATGAAGTTTTTCACAATCCCTATGTTCAAATATCTAAACCCATAACTTTAACTAAAACTGTTAGTGTTATAATTAAATTATCAAGCAATACAGTTAAGTTTTAAATTAAAATTAATTAATCCTTTTTTTACGTTTAATACGATTACTTTATACTTAAAAAACCTCAAACAAATACAATATTTCTTAAACACTAAACCTGAAATAAGTATAGTAAATAATCACCATAAATTTACCAGTTACCTATTATATTGAATATATGTTAAATTTAATAAACAAGAGATATTTTTACTCACAATACATACTAAAATATTTTTATATATTTCTTAGTGGTGTACGACCTATTGTATATATCTAAGTGGTTTTTCTTAGTGGTGTACGACTCGATAACCGAAAGGTTCCTTTGTACACCAGGTCCTTAGACCAAACTTTTGAAGCGTTCTTGTTATCGTTCAATAAACAATATACATATAATATAGTAATAAATTATAGAAAATAAAATAACAAGATCTTTTTTACAAATTTCGTTATTTTTCAGTAATTGATTTTTTTTATAAGATGTACAGGTAGTTCATTTTTTGTTATAAAATTTAACTAACGCTTAGAATTTTTTTCTATATGATACGCCGATTATTAGAAGATCATCGAAATCTCTCCATTCTTAGATTGCTTTTAACGATTCTTAGTTAGGAATTTTGTTATTGTTTTTGTCCATCTTTTGTTACGATCTTCGAAACATCTTTTCGATATTTTACGATCCTTGAATTTATGATCTTACGATATAATTTGAATAACTGTAATGATAATAATAATTTTTAAATTTTATTTTCCAAATAAATATAAAAAAAGTAAAAAAATAAATGCTAGGTTACAATGTATAAGTATTTATATTGATTTTTAAATATGTATACCATACAATTTAATACTAAAACGATAATTTATTTTTAAAAAAAGTAAAGCTTACTTTATACAACGAGTAGTTTTAGTGAATAGGACTTAACCTAAACTTAGAGTATTTTTAATTGACAAAAGAAAAGAAAAAAAACAAAAAGTTTTCAAATATCAAAATGAAATAAAAAACAAACGTAAAACCTAAAGATAAACAACTAACATAAATAAACAAAGTAAACTATGAACTGAAATATTAAGTTCATCCATAATAAAAGTATACTTCTTAATGGTATATCTAACGTTGTATGTTAGATAACTTTTACTTGAAAAGTACTTGACACATTTTTAGGCAAAATTTTTTTTGTTAATTTTTATAATTTTAGTCAATGCAAAAAACTAATTAAATGTATTTGCATAAAATCTTGATAAAAAAATTTTTTAACATACAAAAATAAAGAGTTTAAATACAATTTAAGTTTATCAGGGTTCATCAAAGTGAGCCAACAGACCCTCTTGGGGCCATGAGCAATAAAGGAGCCACAGGGCGGCCATGAGGTCATAATTAAAAACTTACACTAGATTTTCTTGAGTTGCAGATGAAGAGCAAAAATAAAAATGATAAAAAGTTTTAGGTGTTTTTATTGGCAATATTGAGACTTACACAAGATATTCTGGAGTTGCAGGTAAAGAGGTCTTAGGTGTTTTTAATGGTAATTTTTTGAGTAGTTATGTTGGAGGAGGCTATAGCTTAATTAATTACTTTAAAGGAGATCATTCGAAAAAGTTTAGGAAACCCTGATATATATATTCTACAGAACATCTTTGAAGAATCAATTTTTTTACATGCTGGTTTAAAATATTTCCATTCCAAAGATCATAAATTTGATTAAAAAAAGTATGTTATTCTATTTTACTGTAATAATTCTAAGCCACAGTTTATAATACTACAATTTAAAATTTAGGCCAGTTTATAGAATAATAAACAACTAGCAACGACGTAATTGCTAAATGCATATTAAACAGACCGAAACAAATAAAAACTTACAATGTTTTAGCTACAAATAAAACTTAAAAATAAAGTACTGAAATACAACATATAAGTAAACCAATTAATCGAGTGTACACTTACATTACATTTAACTTACAATTAATCTACCACAGTTTCCATTATGAAGACCTTATGATTCTTAAAATTCAATTAAACAGTAAAGCTGGAAATATTAAAGATTTATTTGATAGAATAATTTAAAAAACAGTTAGCCTATAAAGTAAACAATTTTCAACAGAAATTTAATTTTATACAAGTAATTATTTAAAACAGTAATTTAATTTAATATCATAATCATATATTATACAGTACTTCTATACAACAAGTAGTGATAATAAGTAGAGATTTATACTGTTATTTATTTTTTAAAACAGATAACTTTAGTACAATTGTACAACTAATGTTGTTTAGTTAATTCATTTACGTAAAACGTTACTTTAAATACTTTTACTGTGTAGGTAACAGTAGTATAATATACTAAAAATTGTATATTTAATATTAAATGTAAAGTATAAAAGTTTACAATGATATATAAATAACTATAACTGGTATCTTATTTAATATAAATAAAAAAAGTATAAATCAAAAATTATATTTATTAAACATAGTAAAAACAGTATTGTATATAATAAGTACTTTATATTTATTAGGTTTTTATTTTCAAAACCATAACAGAGCGAATGTATAAGTTCAAAAATTAGTTTTAGTATTTTGCAGTTATTTATATCTTACAACTAGTATTTTTTGTTTGAGACAAATAATTATATACTGTTTTGTACTAATATTTAATATATAAGAATATAAGTTTTTATAATATTTCTATGTAAATATTTTTGTATATCATAAGTTCTTTGATCTTAGATCTAAGAACTATTTTAAGTTAGATCTTTTATGTAACTGACACAGTTGCTCTTATTAACATTTTTAAACTCATAAGTTTTTATTTATTTTTTATTAAGAGTATCACATGATTAGCCCCATTGAATGCTTCCAGGTAAAAACTGATTTGAATTTTATATATACCTTTCTAAAGTAGTCTGTAATATTTTCTTTTTCAAAATTATTAACTTAAGAAATTTATCTTATAGTTATTTATTTAACTTATACATTACAATGATTTTTAAATACATTATAGTATTGTATATATTTTAACATATATACACAAACAAGCTGTATAAAAATTGATTAAAAGTAGTAAACACAAAAACTTTAGGCTACAATGTAATACATTATTTTAAAAAAAACACAAACAACAAATATAAAGTCAATTTATAACTAAAATTTATAATTATTTAATTAGAAAAATTTTAACTTTTCTTATTTTGATTGTAAATTGTTAATGAAACATAAATAAGTTGTTACATGCAACAAAAAAGTTCTAACAAATCTTTTACATAAAAATACACAATGCATTACATTAAAAGTTAGCAACAAGCATTTTAGTTTCTTATAATATTCTGTTTTTTATTCAGTAAACTTATTTACAAAGTTGTCTAATGAAAAAACCTTTAAAAAAGTGCAATAGGCATAACTATAAATAATTCATTATAGTTAATATAACAGTTATAGGTACAAATTATATTCGTTTAAATGTTGTAATCAGACTGAATGTAATAATAATACTGTATTATAACTATAAACATGTGTAACATCAAAAATTTTAGTTAATATATTGTGAAAATCTAAGTTTTAAACCACATCATACAAACTGTATATGACAGTTTTACTTTAAGTGGATTTTAAACAATAAAACAGATTAACATTATTTGTTAGTACAGTAACTTTTTGTAACAAATAATCATGAGATGTATTCGAAACTTAAGGTGGAACCTTAATATATGTTAGTGTAACTATTACTATAACAAACAAACCAATGATGGTCTACTACTTAGATCTTTAATGAAAATAATTTAAGTTGTAATGAATGAACAAAAGTGTTAACTAAATCTTAAAGCACAAATATAAACAAAAAAAATACAATAAAACTAATTGTATAATAATACATCAACTTCAACAGAACTTTTAAATAATAAAAAACCAACTTATTTGTTATTATGTGTAACTTAAACATCTTAAGTAAACAAAATGAAAAAAAAAAACATTTTTCAAATTTTATGAATTCAACCACATTTTGTAGCTTCAAAATTGTACAATGTTTAATATATTATTAACAAACATTGTTAAATGAAATGATAAGAAAATAAAAGATAGTAATAAATTGTATAGCTATAAAACTTACACCACTGCATTATATAACTTGTAAATATTTTATAATTTATAACCAAACAAGTTGTATATAGATGATACATAGATAATAAATGGTACATAAACATTTTAAGCAAGGATAGAAAAATCCATTAGTTACATAAAGAAATATTTTAAAACTTTAAACATACATTTTTAAACAAACATTTTTAAACATAAATAACTAAACAATTTAAAACTTAAAATATTAAACAAGTTATGTTAATATTATAATTGAAAAAATATACATACTGTAAGTAAATACAATAAATACAAGATTGTTTGTTCTATAGTAATAAGTAGCAATTTTTGTTTTCAAAGATTTAAATATAGTATTTCATCCATATTAGTTGTAATAAATATTTAGTATTTAGTATTGAGTTTATTAATAAACAAAATAAAGTTTACACAAGTTATTTATTGAAATTGATGTAGATTTAAACTATTGAAAATAATCAATGTAAATAAATATGTAATAGATAAATGAAACGTAATGTCATTCATAACTCAAATGGTAATATGAATCTTTATTACATTTTTTTGAAAACAAAATCAGTGTTCTAAATTAGCTTATTATATTTTTTCAAATCATAGCTAAATTTTTTATGAAACATTTAAACAACTCAATGAGATAGTATAAAAAATTATTGTAAAATGAAACAAAATGTTCAAAACTAATCACATCAAGGTAACTTACAACTTAAAACATAACTATTATATGATAACCAATGTATATTATATATAATATATCAATTATGATAGCTTAGTTTCAATCAAAAAAAATAAAATATGCATAAAAACAAGTCACCTTTATTATAGTTCTTTTAAACAGTGGTAGAAAGTAAAGATTGAGTCATCATCTATTTTTCAAAAATATTTGATTTACTTGTGTACTAGCATGTGCTCTCTCTCATTGACTTATTTTGATTGTTCATTTCCTTTTAATTTATAATTTGTTTTTTTTGTTACCATTTTGTTCATTTATTGTTTTCAGAGAAACTAATAAATAAAGCATATTATCAGGAAGGAATTACAAGGTAAATTAGTGTCAACCATTTTTTTTTAAATGTTCAGCTTATTCTTTATTTATCCAAAATAAATTATTAATCTTTAAGTCTAATAAACTGTAAATAAAATTACAAACTGTAAATAGAATTATAACTTTTTGCTATTAAGTTCATTCATTTAAGGTCTGAAATGCAATTAATAAATCAAAAACTTTAGTTGTTAATAAGATAATAAGTTAACTTTTAATATCATAACTAATTAATAATTGTTTTAATTGTAATTCTAAATATGATAACAAATCATAAAAACATAATTATATTAGTATAAATTGTTTGATGTTGGAATTGAAACTGACTTACATTTACTTGTGTACACTCTTCTTATACTGAATGTTATTTATCCAATTGCTCTACACCTTTTGCTCTATCTTTGTATCACTTTACTTGTCTGCTTGTTGATGTTTTGTTTTTCTTTCTCCTTCTGCCTTTTAGTACATCTTCTGCTTTTGTTTAAAGTTCATTCTACCTTTCAATGTAAAAGTTGTTTGTGTTGTTGTCATGGTTGTATTCTGTAGTGGCTTGCTTTATGAATAGTTTTCAAAATATTTACTAGCAGTAAGTTACTACACTTACAAATGTTGTGTAAATATATCAGGGATTATTAATACGTTCCCTGACAGGGAACATATTAATAAAACTAACAATTATTTAAACTTCATAATAGTAAATAAAAAATATTTACTACACAAATTCAGTAATATTATGAATCAATATTTAATTTAATTATTTAATTAAATTTAATAAAAAAATTTATTAGACATAAAATAAATATATAAATCATGTTGCATAAAAAGATAAATAAAATTTATTTAAAATCTTTAAAAATAATATATATTAAATATATAACTTAAAATATATTATTAGATATAAGTATAATTACAAATCTTACATTATAAATAAAGAAAAAAATAGAAGCTTATTGAATAAAATAGGTCATTAGATTAAGTTTATTTTTAAACTAATACCAAAAAATTACCAATTTACCAAAATGTATTACAAATAATTTACAAATTGTAAACTTACGAACTTTATAGCTGTTCGTAATAACACATAATACAATGAATAGTAATGACAAATAAATTTAATTTCGATATAATGATACTACAACATTTTTTTTAAACTATAGAAAAATTTATCATTTTCATAAAAATAAGAATATAAAAGATTGATAAATTTATAAACATATAATCGAAATATATTTTTTAAAATATAATATAATTAAAGCCCTGATATAAACTGTCCCTGCTTTTAAAGTCTAAAGTGCGAAAAATAAAGTGCGAAAAAACGTCATAATCATTCAGAAATCAGTATAAAAAGCAGATTCGCGCCTAAACCCGCTCATTTAGCAAAAATTCTTGACACTGGAACCCTTCATTTTTTTTTATTCTAGATGAATACAAGGTATTATAAAATGTCACATAGAAGTGTACCATTGAAACACATAACTTATATAAAAATAAGTTTAAGTATAAACATTAAAACACATTTGTTATTTGTAGTTCAAGTTAAATAAAATCCATATCCCAAAGTCTTCTAAACATTCTAAATTGAGCTTCATTGATAACGAAAGTACTTATATTTGACAAAAGTCGTTGTTCAAAAGTCTCGAATGTCTTTGTAAGTAAAATGAATTAAACATTTTTGTTGAAGTAGTCGTCTGCAACTATGATAATCTGTTGATCAGTTATGTTCAATCCTGCATTAAACACTTAATTTACTCTATATTCGTTGGTATAGAATATTCTATACTCTTCTAAAATGATTTGATATTCTAACATGGAGTTATCTTATCTTGAATGGATCCTTTTTTTTGGACCTTGGTCTTCGTGATGCTGCAGAAATGGGTTAGTTAAGTTTTGTAATAAAGAAATATTTTTATGATAATTGTTAGTCTAAGAATATAAAAATAGATGATAAGGTGAATATATGAGTTAAGTAGAATAAATAAACAGGTGAATATATTAATTTAATGGTAAATAAAAATAAATCTTACATTTATATCAATATTACACTAAGTAAAGATAACTAATTTAAATTAAATAACTTAGGAAGGATAGTTTAACAATATGATATAATTTCCTCTTTGGACACTTTATATATTCTTATTACTCTGACTTAATATTAGATCAGATTCTAATTATAGTCAGAAAAAACTTTGCCTTTCTATTTATCTCTTTACTACTTATTCTCACTTTCTCTAAGACTCATTTATTACCTATAACTCTTTGTCCAAATCAATTGAGAAAATATTGATTATTTGTAAAGCTATCCTACTAAGTTACTTAGTTTAAAATTATTTATACTAATTTATACTAATTTGAAATTTACGTAATAATTAGTCATTTATAAGTAGGTAATTAAGCGTAAAAATATTTATATCAGTCAACAAAAAGTAGGCTAACATTAATAACTTATGTAAAGTATTAATTTAGTACTTATTAATCTTCTGATGTCTCTTTTGAATAAGATTTATCAAACTTAGAATTTTTTTAGAGTTGTTGACGAAAAACAACAGAATAATTATCTAAATTTTATTGATATATTATAAATTTTCAATTCTGATATTATGTTTCTTAGCTACATACTAGTTACGTCATTATATTTTATTTATACTAAAATATTATTGAAAAAACTTGAAAAATTTTAATGGTATTTAAAAAATGATAAGCCTTAAAATAAGCTTTAAAGACAAACTATTTAAACCTAGTTTACATTTAATTAATTAATAATTATTAAGAGGAGACATATAAAGATTAGCAAGTACTACATTGCTCTACAGAAGTTATTTAGTTAACCTAACTGATAGCATAAGTAGCATAATTTATACCTTGAGTTAAAAAGTATTAAGATAACGTACATTGGTTTGATAAGAGTAATACTAATACGTCAAATGTTTAAATGTTAAATAATGAATAACTAAATCTAGTATATAAATAAATTTTTTTGTAGCGTAATAAGTCTAAATAAATCATTAACAGTACTTATTCAGTTGTAGAAATATCATAATATAAAAGTAGACCTAATACAAGTTTCCATTTAAATAACGGTTAGTGTTAGACCAGCCCAACCTCAAATTTCATATTTATTTTTATTCATTACAGGAACTTGATGTTTTTGTATATTACACGTTAATGCCCAAATTTAAAAATACTATAGGGGTTCCATTTACAAAAGCATACCATGTGAATTTATTTTCAATTTGGGGATTTTCCCTAAATCGAAAAATTTTTGACGTTGGTTTTTGATTTTTTTTAGAAATTAATTAGGCAGAGAATTATCTCGCTTCGCTCGATTTTAGTTTTAATTTCCTCGCTTCGCTCGGAATTTTTCTTATTTCTTATGTTTCATTTTCCTCGCTTCGCTCGGAATTTATCTTATTTTTTTTCGGCAACCATCTTTATAAATTCCAATTTTTGCACTTTTTTAATATTTTTCTAACCGTTTTTTCTTGAAAGCCTAACCACGCTTAAATCGTAGGTAGTAAACTTAACCGTCAAATCATATAAAAGTATGATACTATGGTTTAAGAAGTGGTTCGGCTTCGAGTTAAAATGGTATCGGACAGCTTTCGATATTTGTGCATAAGTTCTCCCGCTGCGACTTCCTCCTATCGGAGGAAGTCTTGCTCCCGAACTTTTGCACAAATATCGAAAGCCGTCCTCTAGGCCACGTCGTAATGCTTACGCCGGTTAATTAAGTTTTTTGTTTGATGTTATATATGTCAGTCTTATATTCAATAAAAAACTAAATTTTGCCAAATCTCGGTTCAGTTTATTTTTAAACATGACCAATGGGATTTATCGGTGCAAACACTTTTATTTTTTGGAATATTTGACTGTAGTCCAAAGTATACTATTTATCTAGTATAATAAACTGAAAGTATCCAAATGTATGTTTGACGTTTAAAATGATATGAGTTACAATAAAGTCTTATGTTTTATAGTATATAATCTTGATGTTTTACTCCAAACGATTTAGTTTTGGAGTAGGCAATCTAGATATTATTCTATATAAAACACTTCACTTGTTGTAATTTATTACTGTTGATATTTATTTAGTTACTTATATTACTGTTTAATATTGTGTTTAATATTAAGTTACTAGTATTAATGTGTTAAGTAGTAGCACCTTCGCTTATAAAAGTCTTCTATTTAGGCTTAACAGTGGAAACCCTTTTTTTTGTATTTGAATATTCAATAAATAAAGTAATACTGGACTATCAAATCGGATTAAAATTGATTAATTAATTCAATAAACATTTAAATTCTGGCAACTTTTGTGTCGATTTACTTTTAAACCAAAAATATATAGTAGTGCTTACAATTTTATTTTTTAGAAGATATAAAACATAGTTAAAGTCAATTAAAAACATATTTCATGCAAAATACATAATGTTTCGTAAATGGAATGTAATTATATAAGGTAAAGTACTACAACTAATAATTTCACTATTTTTTTTATTTAATTTTTTCATACTGATTGTTGCGTCATAATAATGTATGAAAATAATGTAAAAATATATTTCGAAATTTCAAAACCAGTACTAAGTATCTAATTTCGAAATAAAAGTTTGTTTGTTAAAAACATTACTGGCGTTTAGCCACACGAGATTGAGCAATAACAGGTCTGTGATGCCCTTAGATGTTCGGGGCCGCACGCGCGCTACACTGACCGGATCATCGTGTGTTCCCTAGGCCGAAAGGTCCGGGTAATCCGTTGAACCCCGGTCGTGCTAGGGATAGGGACTTGCAATTGTTTCCCTTGAACGAGGAATTCCCAGTAAGCGCGAGTCATTAGCTTGCGTTGATTACGTCCCTGCCCTTTGTACACACCGCCCGTCGCTACTACCGATTGAATGGTTTAGTGAGGTCCTCCGATTGAGCCTGGTACGTGCGGCAACGCACTCGCCGGTGTTCGAAAAGACGATCGAACTTGATCATTTAGAGGAAGTAAAAGTCGTAACAAGGTTTCCGTAGGTGAACCTGCGGAAGGATCATTAACGAATCGAAATTTGATTTCAAGCGACGTCTCTTCTTCGAAGGGACCGAGCCCTGTAACTGTTATAGTTCGGTCGCGTTGCTTTCTGACAGCGGGAGTAATAATTCAGCACGCAAGTGCTGGCGCGGCCGCTTCTTTTTGAACACGATTTTTTGGTTGCATTGAGATTGATTAACACGAGAGATCTCTTAGCGGTGGATCACTCGGCTCGAGCGTCGATGAAGGACGGAGCTAGCTCCGAGAAGTAATGTGAATTGCAGGACACATTGAGCATCGATATTCTGAACGCGTATTGCGGCCTCGGGTAATCCTGGGGCCACGTCCGTCTCAGGGTCTTTAACACACCGATCCTTTCATTAGTTTGAAAGTGCCTGCGACTCGTTTCTTAATTAAGGAGCGTGTCGTCAAAGACAGCTGGTCTGGCGATTTCACAGCTGAAGCGTGAGCAGCCTGCTGGCCTCGGGTGAGGTAGCAACGACGGTAGGTGCTCGAGAATAAGTTAAGTGACTTCAAAAGGCCGACGTACAAAGCGCATGTACTTTTGTAGTACATCACTTTTGACCTGAGATCGGGCGGGACGACCCGCTGAACTTAAGCATATCACTAAGCGGAGGAAAAGAAACTAACAAGGATTCCCCTAGTAACGGCGAGTGAAGCGGGATAAGCCCAGCGCTAAATCCGAGCCTTTTTGGAGGGCGAGGAAATGTAGCGTATGGAATTCAGCATGCGGCGAACCAACGACTGCCC